>NC_084845.1:17510769-18769103 GCF_033115175.1 Lepus europaeus | reverse complement strand
CCTGCGAGTCCGTGCACCTGCTGTGCCTCCCCTTTGGTGAGCTCACGGAGATGCTGGGGTCGGAGACACCATCACAGGGACGACGTCCCTAAGGAGAGGAAGTCGGCCTTGGAGCTATCAACCCCAGATGCATTGTTCATGTTCAAATAAAAGGCCAAATGAGTATAGATGTGCCCTGCGCTACTGAAAAAGTTGGAGAGGACAGAAGAAGCCCCTCTCTGAGCAAAGGACAGCCCGTGGACCGACAGGCTTCCACCCAGTTTTCCAAATCCGAGCTGCTTCTTAGAGCAGGGCTGCTTCCCCTGCTGTAAACATGATGACGTGGCCCCTCAGTCCAGACTGTGCCACCCCAGCCAGTGGGTGGTCACAAGGAGAAGGTTTTGTTCTTATGACTCAGAGGGAAACAGGCCAACATTTTTTTTTCCTCTCTGTTGTTTCTGAGGCTTTTAGGCCAATGGCCCAGAATATCATGTAGCAATAATGTGTCCAAGAGCAGAGAAAAGCAGTATAACCAGCAGCATGCCATCTGATGGGGGCACTGCCAAGCCAAAGAATCTGCCCCGCCTCCCGCAATGCAGAGAACCTCAAGATGTCTGGATTCCACTAACTGATCCCCCTGGGGCATGGATCCTCCTTCGGTCCCCCGGCTACCGTGACGGTGACACTGGTGCTCCCATGACAGCAGGGGAGTCGGTTTGTCTTTGAGGGGCCAGTTTTCAAGCACACAGCTGGTAAGATGGATGGTGAGACCCAGGAGACAAACAGCAAGCTGTGTCTTCCAGCCATCTTGACTGCTAATTTGAAGTAGAAGAAACAGGTGCCATAGTGAGACAGCTTCTCCCACTTCGCGTGGATGCTGCACCTGTTTCCCTTAGAGTCCATTATTAACTCAGTAGGGAATCTTGACCCAAAGCAGGCCCTGTCCCCCAAGCTGGGCTTGGATCTTGCTTGCCTGTGCTCCTACCCCTGCCACAGGAACTGCGGGCAGCCTCGTGGGACAGCTTCTAGGCCTCACTCAAAGCCTTGGCTGCGTGGTGCAATGCCCAGGGAACTTTTGCAAGAAGACCTGTGCCCGAGCCCAGTCACCAGATTCTGGATTCAGTGGCTCAGGGCAGGACGTGGACGTGGGGATTCTTACAAAGCTCGCCTGCAGGGTGCCTCCAATGCAGGGGCAAGAATGACTCTTTCTGTGGGGTCCAAACATTTTAGACTCAGAACCCTTAAGCAATAAACATTCTGAAAGTTATTGAAAACCCTATCAGGGGTAGGGAAATGTGCAGCCTGTGGGCCGTACAAGGCCCGTGAGATCATTTGGTCTGACCTTGCTAAGGCAATCACAGGTGAGACTCAAAATCCAATACACTGGGGCCAGTATTGTGGCATAGAGGATAAAACCACTGGCTGCAATACTGGCATCCCATATGGGTACAAGTTCGAGTCCTGGCTGCTCTGTTTCTGATCCAGCTCCCTGCTAATGCACCTGGGAAAAACAATGCAAGAAAGCTCAAGTGCTTCGGTCCCTACCAATCATGCTCCTGGCTCCTGGCTTCTTCAGCCTAGCCCAGTCCTGGCTGTTGTGACCATCTGGGGAGTGCACAAGGGGATGGAAGGTCTCTTTCTCTCTCTGTCTCCCCCTCTCTCTGTACTCTGATGTTCAAAAAAAAAATAAGGATTCACAAAATTCAATAAATCTGTAGCAGGTGAGATTTTTTTTTTGTATGGCCTGCAAGTGATGTTGCAAATATCCAAAAGACCCTTAGCAGAAAGAAATCTCCCTGTGCTTGCTAGGTGGTCATTAGAAAGGCAAACTAAGAAAATGCTAGCACATTCATAGTTTACTTAAAACTGACCAATAAGCCCATTGTATGGTGGCGCGTCTAGAATGTTTCCATGGAAAAAAGACTATGCTCAAAAAGGCAGTACGAGTATGGCATTTTTGTCCCTTTTTGCAAACCTCTGGCTTTAAAAAGACAACAGAATTCTCTGTTCTGCTTCCTCATTTTGTCCATTGCAAAATTCTGCTCTAATGGAAGGAAAAAGCCTGGTCCCCCACAGCTGTCTTCGGGGAAGGGGCTAGATGTTACCGACCCCCACTGAGGATGGTCTTCTTTGATACTACACCAAAACTCAGCAACTGGCTAAGTCTCAAGGATTCATTGTAACATGGAATTGAAAACACCCAGACTGTTTCTTTGTACTCCATCGCCTTGAAATGAACTGGTCTATCTCATGATTCCCATGAATTTCTCACCCTCGCTCAATTTTTTAACACCTGACACTGGTCACTTGAAAAATATCAGTTAAGGAGATATGCAGGTCTGCAAATGTTGACACAATTAATGATACAATATTAAGGGAAAAAAAATCCCATTCATCACTCTCTTTACATCCTGGAAAGCCGTCAAAGCTCCCGGTGGCTGATAGGATTTTTTCAAAAATTCTTGAGAGCTTCAATTTTATCATTGGCAACAAATACTGTCAGTTATTTCCCTGGAAGTGACAGGATTAATTTGTTCATTTTCCAGATCACGTCTGCCAAACAGTCAAGTTTGAATAACCGTCGTTTGTCTATCAGTTGTTCTTTCAAGTCAAAATGGTGCTCTTTGAAACAGGCAGCCGGCTCAGCTCACACGGCTCAGAAAACCCAGAGATTGCTTCTCCCCCAGGGGAAGCCTTTAGACCAAGGGCCTCATGCCCCCTTCCCGTTTCATCATGAAGACTATTTCAAAGACCTCGCCCAAAGACTCAGACTTACCGGAACAGACTGGACGTGGAGCCGTGCCTAAGTTAAGTGTTCGGTCAGTGGCAATGAAGTGCGTTTATGTTGTGTGTGACCCTCACCACCACCCAGCCACAGATCTCTTCATCGTCCCGAGCTAACTCTCTGCGCTCATTAAGCACTACCTCCTGTGTCCCTCTACTTCCATCCCGGGGACCGCCATCCTACTTCCTGCCTCCAAGAACTTGACCGCTGTGTGGACCTCATGTGAGTGGCTCACACAGTACTCTATGGCTGGCTAATTCCACATAAGTTAAGGTCCACGAGGTCTGTCCATGGGATGGGCTATGGCAGGACCTCCTTCCTCGTTCAGGCTGTGTAGTGTTCCATGGTGTGGATATACCACATCCAGAGCAGCCTCCCGTCAAGCTGGGTTTTTCTCTCTTTGCACCTGCACAGCGGTCAAGAACGCAAAGGCTCCAGGAGCCCAAGGAAAAGACAAACGTCTCAGTGTCACTGTGAAGATAACCTTGGCCTCTCGGGCACCTGCAAGGATCTCAGCCAATTTACAGCCTGAGTTATAACTGAACTTTTTGCTTTGTACAGAGGAGTAAAAAAAAATCTTCCCCCCAAAAAGGGAACAAGGAAAGAAAAAGAGAAAATACACCCATAGTGTTGCCACCCAGAGACTGCCACCATCTATAGAGAAGCTGGGGAATTTTCTTCCAAGAGAGAGAGAGAGAGAGAGGTAGAGAGAGAGAGAGGAAGAGAGAGAGAGAGAGAGAGAGAGAGAGAGAGATCTTCCATCCACTGATTCCAAGACATGGACAAGGCTGCACTCCTGCTGGTGCAGGGAGGGCTAGAGCCGTGGGGAGCTGACCACATGTCAGTGGTCATTTAATAAATACTAACGGAGGTAATAATAACAGCAATAGTGGCGACCAGGCTAATGCCCCCTGGATACCCTGCTGCTTCGTCTCATTACACGAAGGTAATGGGAACAGGGTGATGGGAGTCTCACGAGGTGATGGGAACAGAGGGCTGGCCCCCATAGCCAGAGGAGGGAACAGAGACCCACGGCCCTGAGTAACAGACTGCTTGAGGCTGTGTGATGGACAAAGGAGGGGCCCGACCCAGGACCCACAACCCCCACCTTGACGGGCTGGGTCCCTGCGTGTCTCAGGTCATCTTGTGCTTCTGCCACAGAAGACATGGGCCTGGGTGATTTACCAGAAGTGGACGCCATCTGGAGCTGGGGACATCCAAGGTCAAGGGGTCCCCTCTGGCGAAGGCCTTCTTGCTGACTCATGTTAGGGTGGGGAAGGCCTTCTTGCTGACTCACATCAGTGTGGATGGCGGAATGGCGCTGGAGCAAGACAAGGTCAAAGCGGCTTCTGGTAACAAACTCACCCTCATGACAAGGAAGCTACTTCTGTGCTGAGGCCATCGCTCCTTGCACGAGGGCCCTGTCCCAACCCTGTTGTGCTGCAGATTAAGTCTCCAACACATGTACTTGGGAGGGAAAGGGGCACTGCACCCAGGGCACCGCACAGCCCCTTCTCAGCATCGTCACGTACAATGTCATTTATTTCATATCACTTCTTTAAGATGACTCGCTTTTTAAAAACTTCAGTGGTGTTTCGAAGGAAAGTTATATGACTCCCATTAAAGCAAAATGAACATTACCTACCACAGAGAGAAACAACAAGATTAAGCCAAGAGTCTTTGAAGCATCTCTTAACTCACCTGTGGCTGCTCAGGAGCACCTGGGCCCCCTGAGCCTGGAGCCTCAAGGCTTAGAGCCTTGGCCGGTGGTTGCTCATCTACAGCTGAGGGCTTGGTACTCAGCAGGTGCACAGCCAGGGCTGTGACGTCACTTGCATGCCCGCAGTCCAGTTCCTTCTCTGTCCAAACTCACAGGACAGGAGCGTGCAGGCGCAGGTATTGATGGGAATAAATTCCTGGAGGGGCAGGGATCTGTACCAGGCAGGGGAAGGCACAAAAAAAGGGGATGACCCCGATGGTCCCTGAGTGGAACTGATTCTGCAGAACCCCGAGCTGCCCTGGGTGGGGCCTTCAGTAGCCGGGAGGCAGGCACTGACCTTTGGTTGTCTGTGTAATGAAGTCAGCGTGGTCTCCCTCAGCACTTAACAAGAAGGCTGGGCTCACAGGCTGGGCCCTGGAGCTGAGGGTCTGCAGATCCCCTTGCCCTGTGAACCCTTGGAAGACAGGGGCAGGAATAAGACAAGATAGCGACAAAAGGAGCATTAACCCATGTTGCCCACTGCACCTGCTCCCACCAGCCCTACATAGGAACCCTTCGTTTGCACCAAACAGTAAACAGATGTTGTCCTCTTAATAAAACACTAATCTTTAAACCCCATCAGCTTGGCCAAATGCCACGGCCCTCCCTAATAAGCAGGGAAGGCCATGTGGCCGCTGGATTAATGAGTACCCTCAAGTTCCTGACCTTTCCCTGGGCACGCGGACAACCCGCACCCCCAAGACAGATGACCCACTGGCTCACCTCCCGCCGCGATGTATGTGTGTCCTTCTTAGGCAAAAGATGTGGCACAGGGACCCAAGGCCCTGTTTTCTGTTCCAGAATAAAATAAACAAAAATAAAAATAAAGCCTGCCTGTCCTTGGCTTCCCCATTGCACAACCAGAGCCTCATTAAAAAAAACAAATCGGCAATTGTTGCAACAACCCAGGAAATTCTGCTCTGTTAGGAGAGTAAGAATCCATCTTCTGTTTTTAAGGGGGTAGGGGGGAGCAGTGACACCACACCTCGGCCAGGGACATAGCTATTGTGTGGCTTTTGGTCAGGGAACAAGCATCACTTGAAGCCAAAGTCTCATACAGAGAGTCGCCATATCCGGGCCCTGTGCACGTGCCAGGAGCAGGCAGGCCTCTGGATGGGCTGTTTGGAGGGGTCAGGGCAGGCACGGGATCCTCAGACTGAGAACGGAACATGGGGCTGCTTGATTCCCATGTACTCCACTGTAACTGCAGGAGCTACTTCCCGTTCATGGCAGCAGGCTTAGCCCTGCTAGCTTGTCTTCTAATTCACACTAAAGTGTGAGCGACCAACCATCTCAATGGTGAGCAAGGCTGGGAAGGCACATGGAGGAAAGGAAGTCCCTTAGTGTTGTTATATTAGATCCCAGCCACGTTCCAGTATCACAGCCTGAGGCCACAAATAGCAGTGAGTTGTCCCACTGAGAAACGTACTAGGAAATGGAACAAGAGAGTACGCTGTAGAAGCTGCAGAAAAACCCATCTCGGAGTGTTTGACCTGGAGCAGCATACATACTGCAATGGTTGGCAATCAAGGTCACAAATCCTAACAGGAAACCAGATGAGCGTCATCTTAGGGAGCGATGTCTTGGGCCAGCACAGGGAGGTGGTCAGTGCTTCCAGCCCTGCCCCGGCTTCTGTGATGGTTCATTTTCAATGTCAACCCACCACCAAGAGATCCCCGGCTAGCTGGCCACACACTGCTTCTGAGTGTGTCTGAGGGCGATTCTGCAGGAAGTAAACACTGAGGCGGTAGAGCGAGCACAGACGACCCAGCCTCCCCGTGCAAGCAGGCGCCGGGCCCTGCAGGGAGGGCTTGCTGAGAGCGAAAAGGAGGAGGGCTGACTCCTCCCACTGTCTCTCCTGGAGCTGGAACGTCCAACGTCTCCTCCCCACAGGCATCAGAGCTCTGTGTTCTGGGGCAGGCGTTGTGGAGCCACGAGCTGAGCTGCTGCTTGTGGCGCCAGCATCCCATGTGGGCACCAGTTCGAGTCCCAGCTGCTCCACTTCCGATCCAGCTCTCTGCTGCGGCCTGGGAAAGCAGTAGAAATGGCCCAAGTGCTTGGGCTCCTGCACCCGTGTGGGAGACCTGGATGGAGTTCCAGGCTCCTGGCTTAAGTGTGGCCCAACCCTGGCTATCGGGGAGCAAACCACTGGTTAAAGATTCTCTCTCTCTCTCTCTCTCTCTCTCTCTCTCCCTGGCTCCAGAACTCCAGGTTCTGGTGGCTTTGAAGGCAGGGACTCACACCAGCGACTCCCAGAGCTCCACCACCTCACGAGCCTTCCTGGTTCTCCCGTTGGCAGGTGGCAGGTCCTGAGAACTCTTGAACCCAACCTCCCTCACCATGAATCGCTTCTTACTTGCATCTCTGTTCATCCTATTGGTTGTGCTCATGTTCCTGCACTTAGAGAAAATTTGCCCTCCTAGGAACAGGGGCCTCACCCAGTGCTCCTCTCTTGTTCCACCTGCTACCTGGGGGAGCCCCTTCACAGGCCCCTCTCTGGGGAGGTGGATGAAGCAACCGATGGGAACTGGGAAGCTGAAGCCCACCTCCTCCTCCTCCTCCTCTCCCGCCTACCCTGAGAGCTCAGACAAGTTGCTTGGCCCCCTGAGTCTATCTTCCTTATTTGTTCTGCCTGCTTCCCAGGTGACGCTCACCACGTTCTTGGCCCGGGGCCCCTGGTATGGAGTGCAGTGACCTTGTGGCAGCCATGAGGGTGGCCATGACTAGCCACCCTTGTGTCAGCTCCTCCCTAAGGACACTCTCTCTCACCTGGCCATCACACTGCTGGCCACCTGCTCTCGGGCCCCTACAGGGAAACTCGCAGAAGTCAAGTTGCTGTCCCCGCTCTTGACTTGTGTAAGATCCAGCGCAGATACACCCACACAAACATACCCCCAGCATCAGGCTCAGTGGACCCTGCACAGACAGAGGGCCCTCCCGTTCCAGACGAGAGCCACACTTCCTGCTGTCACCAAGCCTTCTTTCGCTCTGGCTGCCAGGAAGCCCAAAGAGAACCCAAACCTCCAACTGCAGCAATGCTATCAACCCATGCGTTATGTTGTTTCACTCCTTTTACACGTGTGGATTATTTTTTTTTCTCTTCCAAAAGCATTATTGACATATCCTACTGATTATGTGGAGTTGCCCAAAGCTTGACGAGACAGAGAATTGCGCAGCAGGAGGCTCAGCCCCCTCGAGGGCTCAGCCCGGGGGTTCAGCGAATGCCCTCTTCTGCAAGCTGGAGGAAGCTTGGGAAGCAAGGATGGTGGGTACACGGTGCAGAGTCAGAAGTGCCAGGCTCTGATAAGAAGGCAGCCGGTCCTGCTGCGCACCTCAGTGCTGGGGGATTGCCCCAGGGGCTGTGTGACACCAAGGGCATCAGCATCCTGTGAGCTGAGGGAGGCTCTGAGCTTCAGTGGAGCGTTGTCACCGCGGTGTCACCTCCCACCTCCCACCCTGTCATGGTACCTGAAGGCCCCTCCGCGGGGAGTCTGGGAATACAAAGAAACCTTCTCCAGGTGTCTGCCTTCCTCATCCATAAATCAAAGAAAATGTTCCTGCCCTGCACCCCTAAGCTGGTGGCCATCAAAAACAAAATGATGGTGGCTCATGTTGCTGACACTCACAGTCAGCCCTCGCTGTAGCCAGGTGATGCACTCAACTCTGTTTTAGAGACAAGGACACTGGGCACAGAGAGCTGAAGAAATTACCAAAGGTCACACAGCAATCCAGGTCTTCTGGCCCAGGAGTCAGGCTCTTCTGCCTCGGGAGAGAGCCTTGAAAACACAACAGGCACACAGTGTTCCATGTGTTAAAGCATTCTCCTCCAGCTCGGCGGTGCCCTGAGAGACCTGTGCTCCTATGAGATCTAAGGACCCCAGCCAGAACGGCAGTAGGGACCACAGGGCTCCGATGGAGGGGAGATGGTGCACCTGCTGGTACCTAGCAGGACCCACAGCCCCCAGTGCCCCCACCGTCACTGCCACCCCTGTGTGGTCAGATCTGACTTAAGGACAGACACATCACACAAGAGCAACGCCCCCACTATGGCATGGATGACCCTCCCAGGCAGGAAAGATGACAGGCAGAGAGAACACACGTGTGGCCTGTCCATTCAAGTCCAAGAACAGGCGTTACACAAGGGCAGCCCCCGGCAGGTGCGTGCTTGGTGGGTGTGGTGGGTTTCTTCCCATTCTAGGTCTTCATGCTAGTGCTCACTGCACAGGTGTTCTGCTGCTTAACCTCCCAGGATGGATAGAACTACATACCTGGGGAAAGGGAGTCACAGCGCCCTCCACTGGTGTTTGCTCCTTAGGCTGATGGACGAGCAGCCAGTACCAGATCGGGGTCCTTAAATCAATGAATGAATGCAGACCTCCAAGATCATCCCCCCTGGCCTTCCGTGAATGGACTCAATCCATCCGGTTGGCAGTGTCTCCACCTCTTGTCTGAAACCAATGGGGGTTTTGCTCAGCAAGGAGGAGGGCAGGGATGCGGCTCCCAGGCCTGGGCGTCCAGCGGTGCCTGGGCATCCCCACTGGGACTGCTGCCTCATCTTTATCTCCACCCCCAGCTGCTTGGATGCCTTTCTGGGCAGGTGCAGTTCTCTGCTGCTTTCTCTGCAAACAGGGCACTTAGCCACGCTTGGAGGGAGGGCCAGGGAAGGCCTCCAAGGATCAGCTCGGCTCCTACACCTGGGGCTGGGGGTGCCAGCGACCCCCTCTGCTTCCTCTCTGCTTTGCAAGTTGCCTGTTGCTTCCTCGACTCCAGGACCCCGCCTCGCCCTTCTTGGCACCTCTGTGATTGGGTGCTCGATTGTAGGACAGCCAAGTTTATTTGCTGTCAGGTACTTTATATCCCCCATAACTCTGCCTCCCAAGCCTTCCTGTGCATGTGTTTAATTTTTACAATCAGGAAGACGGATGGGGAATGTGACAGCCCAGACACCCCGGAGGGGTGGGCTCCGGCCCTGCCTCGGCAGAACCTGTGCGTGAATTCCATCAGTGACCTGAGGTTGTATTTTATGCATAACACACCAGTGGCTTGGAAATCGCCTTCAACTTTTGATGGCTGAGATAAAGGAAAAGGAGGAGGCTGCACAAACGTGGAGCCACTATTTGGGGAGACTGCTGGGACCTCCGTAGGTGGGAGTTAAGAGCCACTTTCTGGGGTCGCTTGAGTTTTGCTCCTGGTCCCTATGGCCACCTTCTCCCTCCATCTTCTGCCAGTGGACAGGAGAGTGGCCGCACCCAATTTCACCATGCCCTGCTCTTTCCAAGACACACCCTAGGATGATGGTGACGGAAATGATGATGACAACAAAGAGGAGGAAGAATAAAACAAATTAAATGAAACTAAATGCATCATTTTAAAATGCTGGGGGGGGGGTTCCTTTAATGAGATGATAAAAACAGAGTTAAAGAGAGAGGGAGAGGGAGAGGAATAAGGAGAGGGAGAGAGAGTCTCAATCTGCTGGTTCACTCCCCAAATGGCCACAATGGCCAGAGATGTGCCGATCTGAAGACAGGAGCTTCTTCCAGGTCTCCCATGCAGGTGCAGGGGCCCAAGGACTTTGGCTATCTTCTGCTGCTTTCCCAGGTGCATTAACAGGTAGCCAGATCAGAAGTGGAGCAGTCGGGACTCAAAACGGGGTTTATATGGGATGCCAGCACTGCAGGCTGGGGCTTTAACCCACTGTGCTACAGCTCTGGCCCTTAAAATGCTGGTTTTTATTGACTAAAATGCACCATTTAATAAAAGTGATGCTCTTGCTATGCAAATGTAGCTCCAAGCTGATTCCCCTAGTTGCCACTTCCACCTGGATGGCAACCCAAAGCCCATCCTTCAAGGCAGTTCTGTGGCCCCTCCAAGGAGCCATTGTCTACAATCTGCTCCAAGCAGTGCCTCCCCATCACCCGGGGCCTGTGCTCCATCACGTGGTCCCTGCCTGCCTGCCCACTGGCCTGCTTTCTACAAAACAACAGTAGCAGCAACCGTAGCAACAGCTAATAATCGGTGGCGGATTGGGTATCAGGATACTGTACAGGGATTGTGCCATTTTCTCCCCGTTACAGCCAAACGAGGTAGGTTCTTTAATGCTCACATCACAAGGCTTGAAGAAGAGGAGGAGCCTGCCCTAGCTCACACTGTTGCCCCATCCCACTTCCAGAGGAACAACCTACTGGGCATGCCACGCGTGGCATTCCCACTCTGTCTCTTACTAAGGGAGATATGTCGTGGTCGGGGGTTTGCTTGTGCAACTCCCTCAGTGTATCACCTTGGAAACAGAGACACCATCAGACATGTGAATGCCCACAGCACCCGGTACCTGACGCCTGCATAGTGGAAGCCTTGGATGGATGCACATTGCACTTAAGCCACCACGACTCCATCAGCTCTGACGAGATCTCACATGTCTCACCTGGCCCTGGGAGCTGCTAGACTGGACCCCGTAATTGGGGGAAGGGGTCCCTGGGGCTGTGGACTGCCCCTCCCTCTTGCCTCTCCCCTCTCCTTCATGAGATCTTGTGAACAGGCCCCAGCAGGGTGCTTGCTACAGCAGGATATCCCATGGAGACCAGTTGTATCCACTGATTTCCTTCAAATTGATCCAAGAGTAAAGTTTCAAATTGAACATCTGTTGGGCTCCCAGGTGTAACCATTGTACAAAACAACCAACATTTTATTCTTCTTACATGAAGGAGAAGCAAGACCAGGATTCCCTGGGAGAGAACAGAACTGTTCTCAGAACAGCACTCAGAACTGAAATCGGATTGACAGTAATCAATACCATCCAACCCAATTCAACTCGTTTGCATTTGATTGAATATGATCGTAATATACTAGGAGACATCAGCTTCTATTAGCGCTTAGGAAATCATCTTTGAAAAGAGGCAAAATGGTATCAAATGCATAATTTGAAAAACATTGTTTTCAACATCTTTCCACTTCATTTAGCATTTTGAAGAATGGAGGCTCTATCTTGTAGTTATCAAACTGAATTAATCACCTTGAAACCTGACAGAAGATAACTGGAACTCTAATTTCAGGCTGCTGTTACTCTTGGAAGATGGCCTTTTAACTTGGGATATGGGCATTAGGACAAAACTCCTCCACGACTCATCAGCTCTCACTCTACTAATTTTCCATAGCCCAGCCCTGTGCTTCTGAATACGGTAGCCACTGATGGCACGGGCCACGGAACACCTGAAATGTGGCTGACCTAGACCGAGATGTGAAACACACCTGGAGTTCAAAGACTCGCTTCCAGAAATGGAAAACAGGTCAATAATTTATAAAGTCAGCCCACGTTGAGTTGACAAAAGTTTATATATGGGGTAAATAAAATATGACAAAATTAATTTACCTGATTTTTAGTAGTTTTGTATAACTCCTAGAAAGTGGAAAGTCCCATCTGTGGCTCACATTATATTTCTGTTGGACAGCACTCATCTATGCAGTTAAATACTCTGGAGTAATTGAATGATGCCTGCCCAGTTTTTGAATGATCTGGGGAAATATGAGTGATCTCGAATAGTTTCATGAAAAAAAGGCTTACAAAAAGGCTGCATGTAGATTTCACTCTTTTCTTGGCACCCAAATAAACTTAACTTTTAATTCTACTTATTCCACAACTTTTTTGAAATATCTTATTAAATAAGATTAAATTTTAAGTGAAAAAAGTAAGACACAAGGCACACAGAGGGTAATTAAAACCACATACACACACACACACATTTACTTATAAATGTACAGAGAGAAACTCAGCTACAACAGTAATCTCAGAGTGGGGGCCGGTGCTGTGGCTCAGTGGGTTAACACCCTAGCCTGCAGTGCCGACATCCCATGTGGGCACTGGTTCGAGACCTGGCTGCTCCACTTCCAATCCAGCTCTCTGCTATGGCCTGGGAAAGCAGTAGAGGATGGCCCAAGTCCTTGGGCCCCTGCACCCGCGTGGGAGACCCGGAAGAAGCTCCTGGCTCCTGGCTTCAGATCGGTGCAGCACCTGCCGAAGCAGCCATTTGGGGAGTGAACCAACAGATGGAAGACCTCTCTCTCTCTCTCTCCCTCTCTCTCTCTGCCTCTCCTCTTTCTGTGTAACTCTGACTTTCAAATAAAATAAATAAATCTTTAAAAAAAATAATCTCAGAGTGGTGAGATTTTACTAATCCCCTTTTACACTTCTAGATGCTCCCTCAAAGAACTTCTGATTATGTTTATCGTCCAAGGAAAACAAATGCTCTTTGCAAAGGAAGGTATTTCCGACAGTGGCTGGCGTTGTTCTGTGCCATTCTGCATCTTCCTTGGCATCTACTGAAGTACATCACGGATAAGCACACTCAGTCCTTGCTGAGCCCTCCGTGGCAGCTCTCCCCACCATTCTCATGAGAACTCGTTTTTGTAGTCAGAAAACAAAAACTTTTCTCATCCTAATGTTCTAATCAGCAACAGAACATGATCTGGTAAAAAAAATAAATAAATAATGGTAGCACTACTTCAAGAAAAAAGTCCACTATCAAAGGTTGTTCTTCCAGAATTCATTTCTGGATTGCTTGTTGCCTGAATCAAGAGGAAGAAATGAGATAACTGCAAAAGTAAGTCATGATTCCAATGGTAGAGCTTTGCGTAGGCTACATTTGAAGAAATAGTGCGTATCTTCTAACCTAAGAAAGCACTGATGACAGAGGAGTTCAATTTAGCTGGTCCTCTCAAGGAGTTCTGTTGCATGACCTCACTCTCCCTGGAAATCCTGAACTTCTCCTATGTTTCACCACAGGCCCACTCACCCATCCAACTGTACATATGTGTGTACGGCCATGCATCCATCCACACAAGCATATGTATACACACACATATCCATCCATGCACATACCAATCCCTACACAAACCCAGGCATCTACATCCATACATCTTCCTTCTGTGCATACACACATCCTTATGTCCATCCATCCATCCATCCATTCATCCACAATCCACCCTCTCATCTATCCATCCATCCACATATCCATTCATCCATCCACACATATACGCATCCACACATCCGTCTACCCATCCATTCAACTGTAAGTCTGTCCATCATGTTTTTATGGCGAGCTTACTTTGACTAAGAACAATTCTAGGTTCTAGCGATATGACCGTGAACAAAACAGACAAAACCTTGCATGCATTCCCTCTCTCTCTCTCTCTCTCTCTCTATATATATATATATATATATATATATATATATGTATGCATATACATATATACATATATATCTTCTATATTCTAGTAGGAGAAGTGCAATGTCACCATGACAATTCAGAAAATATCCAGCCTTTTAGGAAAGTGAAATAGGACAATGGCAAATGAAGATGACCAGGTCAACTGCACACAGACCTTGTAGGTGATAAGGAATTTGGATTTTTTTCTATTCTCAATGGAAAGGCATTGGAGGTTTTAAAGCAGGGGCACTGATTCGATCCAGTTTCCAAGCTTCAATATTTCTCTGGCTGCTGTGTTGCCAAGGAACTCCAGCAGCTTGAGGATGCAGTAGGGAACCCAGTGGGAGGCCCCTAGGGTCAACCAGCCGAGAGATGAAGCCAACCTGGACTGCTCACTGTAGAACACACAGTTTTCTGGGTTACACCCTGGGCACACGGGATGCATTGTGAAAATCCAAAGAGCAGCTGGCTTGTAGGCCCAGCCCCTGTGATGTGGAATTATGGGAAGAACATCCTAGCACATGAGATCATCTGCCCGAATCCTTGAAATATTTAATAAATGTCCCTAGTCACACTCGAAGCGCAGAGTCCCCTTTGAGGTTCCCAGAGGCTCAATCTCACTTAGTTTCCCTGCTTGTCAATTACGGCAAATGGTTCCAGCTGGATGTGGAAACAGACGTGTCAACACGGTCCCTGCCCACGAAGGCTTCCCAGCCACCAGGAAACAGGTCGTCAAGTCCAATCGCCATCGGAAACCTGATTCCGTCAGAGGCTTTCCAAACCCCACATGGCCGGGCCCTATCTGGGAGCAAGTCCCTGCTGGCTGCAGCCAGCCTCGCAATGCCCCATGCTAGATTGATGGACACTGGAGGGAGAGGGATGCTCCTTGGTCCTCGGGGGTCCTGGCACCCTTCCTGCACTGTCAGACCATCCTCGGGTAAACCTGACCTTCCAGGAATTTGCCCTAGCTAGGTCCTTTACAATGAACTACTTTTCTGATTTTATCAACCACTGTTACTTTTCTGGCTCCAACACAGACCCATCTGGGTAGTAACATGGACCCAGTGACCCTGGCATCTGGAAGCATTTGTCTTAAAACAGCCAATTCCCTCTTGATGTCGATGATCAGTTCAGCTTCCAGCCAACAGACCAGATCTGCCTGCCTTGGCCCCGACCCACAGGATCCAGCTTGCAGCGTGCATGAATTGTCTCGACTTTGGGCCATTGCCCCGGGGGGTGCGCTCACACCTGCCCATGCCCTGAGCCCTGGGGTGGAGGGGGTTAATGGGCGGATGTCAGCACCTCCAGATCACTTGCAAGTGTATGCATGTGCACAGATACGCTCAGGGTTCAGTTGGTTTAAAGAACTCAACTTCCAGTGGCTGGAAGGGGTGAGCAGCTGCTATGTTCTCAGCTCAGCCCTGGGCTGGATGAAGCAGGACCAAGAGAACAGACAACAGTGTTCTCGGCAGCAAGGAGTTCCATGGATAGCCGGGGAGGCCGAGAAAGCCTGGGAGATGCCATACACAGATGATGAAGGCAAAAGGGCTTGGAGATGCAGCCTTGAACTTCACCTGGAGCTCTGTCCCCTGACCCTGCACAGTTACATTCTCCTCCCTGGGCTCTGGTTTCCCCATTCGTACTCTGGGAACCCAGAGGTGTTTACAAGCTTCCTAGCTGCAGTGGTGACCCATGGCATGTGGCGTGGAAGTCCAGCATGGGGTCAGAATCCCGCTGAGTCAGAACTGCTCATGAAATCCACTTAAACCGCAGCACCTGTGGCTCTCTGCGCCCCATCCCCCTTACACAATTTTCTGCGTATGATACAGACAGGGAAGATTAACAGTACATGTGCAAAATAGCAATGCATTGGACTACTTAAATTATTCTCCCTTTTTTCACCTTGCATGTATATTTTAATTCATAAATACTGCTGCCCTGAAGAAATACAACCAACTATATAGCACGGCTACAGGTTGCTCCGGCTCAAACCCCGTGACCTGGTTTCAGAACCATTCGGCTGGAAATTTCCACCAAACATTCTTTTCCTGCATTAACTTTGGAAACAATGAACAGGCACGAAGGTGTCCCCCGTCTGTCTGTTCATAGCAGCAAAGCCACACAGAAAGCACGCACAGGGTCCCAGGATCTCACACCACGGCCAGGTTCTCCATGCACGCTTGGAGAAGGAAGGGCAGAAGTCCATCTGAGGATGCAGTGGTATCTTAATAAACGACCCCACCAACCTCCAAGTGCTTTGTCTTGGTTGCATTTCCCTCTTGGGGGAAGGGGGAGGGGGTTGTCTGGAATCTCTCTTTGGTGGAGCAGAGCCACTGTCTGCCCGCCTCCCAGGGCAGCTCTCCCTGAAGGTTAAGTACATGCAAAAGCTCCGGTCTCTACAATCGTTCCTCAGCCCCCTTGGTCTTCTCAGCCACTCCCTCCTGCTTTCCACCTTTCCACTCTTCCCTTGGTTCTGCCCTCTCTGCCCCAGGGCATGAGCACCTGCCAGTCATCTCTAGAGCTCTCGGGAAGAAGCAGGTTCAGCTCAGGGCTCGGCAGCAGCCGCAGCTCACCGAGAGGGGCACGGCAGCTTCAAGCAAGCACCAGCCTTTTCCTGGGCACTGGGTGGGACCTCCTGGGCAGGACAAGTGCCCACCCCTGTGTCCGCAGGCAACACCTTTGTCCTTGGCAGCTCCCCTCCTGGACCTGGCCTGCTCGGCTGCCCTCCCTTGGCCTTCGGGGCTCACGCTTGGAGCTGCGTCCTGCCTCTGTCATGGGCCCACGCTCCCTGCCAAGGCTGTACAGGCGTCCGGGCACAGGTGCAAGCGCCACCAGCCCCCAGGGCCAATAAGCGGAAGCTTGGTAGAGGAAAATGAGGCCGCGCAGCCCCAGGGCCATTATGTTTTCCCAGAACACGCAGTGCTCCCAAATAAATGTGTCTCCAGCATTGCAGCACCACAATATTCATACGGCTCATTACGGGTTTTAATTTTGCCCGCTGCTTATTTACTGGCTCCTTCCTCGCTTTATTGCCGGGGTGGAAGAGCTACTCATCCGTGCCTGGAACCCAAGGGCCCCTAAGTGGGATTGCTCCAGAGGCCGTGGCTCAGGCCATGCCTCCTACCCTCCTGCCCTGTTACCTGCTGCTCCTGCTCGGGGAAGGGGCCCCTCTCCTTCCTAACACCAGAAACGTGCGGCCACCTTTGTGCAGCGTACGCGTGGGATCACGACTCTGCACCGGTGACCGCCACCGCAACTGGATGGGCTTGGCATCCACAAGGTACCGGTCACTGCCAAGCCACAGCTGCACCTGCAGAGAGCAAGGGCTCCCCAGCCCCGCCCTGATAGCTGGCCTGCCTCACCTCCTCAGGTGTTCCTGGGGTCCTAGCTGCATGGGGAACTGGGCAGAACGTTTTGTCCCCAGAAACATCTACCAAAAGTGAAATCCACACCCACCCTGGGATAAGGAAGAGAGGCAAAATGACATCACTGATACATACTCTATAGCACCTTGCAGCTACTGCTTTGTCATCTAAATTTGGAAAAGGCAGGGTGTTGGAAAGCTGCAATGCACTGCTCCTCTCTACTCACCAGAGGCACACTCTTGAGATTTTAGTGCTTTGATTTTTGTCCTTTTATCCTGTCCTGCAAATAAGAAAGCTAGAGTTCAGAGGGCCAAGCAGAATGTCATCCTAGAATTGCTTTCATGAAATCGCTTTTCCAAACTTGTAAAACCACCCTGGATTCCCTGAAATCAGTGTTGGAAAACGAAGACACGAAGAAAGTACTTAATCAGCCGCCCCATTCCCTCCGTGCCTCCCCTCCTCTCCCACTGCATGGACAGTGCTACCTGCAGGCACTGTCCCCCTGCATCACTGGAGTTCTGTCCATCAGAGCAAGGACATTTGGAGGTTGGAGAGAGAGGAAGAAGGGAAGAGGAAGGAAGGAAGGAAGGGTGGGAGGGAGGAGGGAGCAAGGGAAACAAGAAGATGCATGTAATTATCATATGTTGATAATCAAAAATTATAAACTCCTGTGCAAGGTGAAAAATGAAGCTAAAAATAATGCATTCATTTACCCCGTTCTTCTGTTTTATTGTGTTTATTTGAAATGCAGAGACAGAGAGAGAGAAACCACCCATCCTGTGGTTCATGCCTCAAATGTCCTGATAACTGTGGCTGGGCCTGGCCAAAGCTGGGAGTCAGAAACCTGGGTCTCCCACGTGGCTGGCAGGGATCCAAGTACTTGAGCCATCCCTGCTTCCTCCCGGGGTGTGCATTAGCAGGAAGCTGGAACTGGAGGCAAAGCCCGAACAGACATGGACATGGGATGCAAGGGTCCCAAGTGGTGCCTTAAGTGACTGCCATGCCAAACACCTGCTGCTGCCCCTAATGCTTTTATTCCTGCAGGAAAAGACAGAATTGTTAAGTCAAAGGAGGTTCAGATGTCATTTTAATGGCACTCTGAGATCACTTTCCCGAAAGGCATAATCCAGCCACATTTCCAACTGGCAAAGCCTCAGGTGCTTTCTCTTTGCCCCTTTGCCATACGTCACTTGCACATCTTCGTTAGCCAGATGGGTAAACCACGGCATCTCGTTTTTACTTTAATTTTTCCTTCCCCAACTCCCAGAGGTTGGTTATGTTATACGAGTTTGTTGACCATTTGGATGTCCGGATCTGTGAATGATCTATTGAGCGCCTTTGCCATGTCTGTAATTGGGTCACTTGTTGTCTTTATTATTTTAATGAGTACTCTTTGCATATCATGCATATGCACTACTTCTCTGCCAGGTGTTGTAAGTGTGTTCCTCAATCTGTTGATCATTATGGTGCACACAGTTTCCCGGATCTTTCAGCCTTCTTTGTAAATACTGGCCTGTGTGCTGCCCGGAGTGTGAAGGTGTTGACTAACCATTCTCTACTACTAATGGACACTCAGATGGTTCTATCTTGTCTGTATCATGTGTTATTTCTATTAGACTCTTTAGCATATTTTGAAAAGAAGAATTTTATTTTTAAAGTAATTCATTACATTGAAAATATGAGCATTTTTTTAAAAAAACATTGATTTTTAGAAGCTAAAGAAGAAATATCAATGCATGTGGCTAAATTGCCCTCTCAACAGGTACACAATGTACTCTCCCATCAACTTCACATTCTATCTCCTGTCCAGAACTGGGAATTGCAGTTCTTAAAATTTTATTCTTTTGGCCGGCACCACAGCTCACTAGGCTAATCCTCCGCCTGTGGCGCCGGCACACCCGGTTAGGGCGCCGGTTCTGTCCCGGTTGCTCCTCTTCCAGTCCAGCTCTCTGCTGTGGTCTGGGAAGGCAGTGGAGGATGGCCCAAGTGCTTGGGCCCTGCACCCGCATGGGAGACCAGGAGGAAGCACCTGGCTCCTGGCTTGGGATCAGCGCAGTGCGCTGGCTGTAGCAGCCATTTGGGAGGTGAACCAACAGAAGGAAGACCTTTCTCTCTCTCTCTCTCTCTCTCTCTCTCACTGTCTAACTCTGCCTGTCCAAAAAAAAAAAATGTATTCATTTGATGGATTGGGCACTGGATGTAAAGTGAAGATGCTGTGTGGGACGCCTGCATGCTACCTTGGAAGGTCCGGGTCCCATTTCCTCTCCACTTCCAGCTTCCTGCTAATGGACATCCTGGGAGGCGAGGCGGGCACGAGTGGCCAGCAGATGATGGCTCGAGTAATTGGAAAAATGCCAGCCACATGACAGACCTGGGCTGAGTTCCTGGCTCCAGCCTGGCACAGTCCAAGCTGTTGTGGGCATTTGGAGACTACACCAGCGTATGGGAAATCTTTCTCTTTCTGTCTGTCTGTCTCTCTCACTTTTTCTCTGCTTTCAAATAAATAAAATTAGCAAATAAGCTTTAAAAGTATATGTTTGATGGCTCAAATACTGTTTTAATGGTTTTCTGCAGTTTAATTCTTGAGGCTGAAATTTTCTGTATTTATTAGCCATCTACTTACTTGGGATAAGACTTTCTTTGCGTGCCCTTTATGTATTGCTTTCCTTTGGGATTCCTGACTTTTTTTATGTATGTGAACTCTTTATGCCCGTAAGTTATTTACAACGACATATAAGATGTTGGAACCATCTGGTTACATCCGTTTGTCCATGATGATTTTTCCCATAGTGCTTTGTCCTTCTCAGTCAAGAGGTCATTTTGGTTTGCACTGATCTGCTCTTCCCCTTTGTAATGGTTTGAGTTTTACTATTCAACGTTTTTATTCACTATTTCTTGGGGAGCGATGCAAATCTCTTGCTTGAGCCTACATAGGTTGCTCCTTCTTCCAGTAGCATTGAGGAACCGTCCTCAGACACGAAGGTCTTCTAACAAAACCACCCTGGGGCTTTCCACTCTGCTTTTGAGATGTGTGTGCTTATTTTTGTGTCAATATTGAATTAACTTATGATCTTGCTTCTTGATATATTTTATCTGATGGAACTAGTCTCGGTTGCTGCAATTAATTTTTGGTTTCAATGTTTTAACTCGGACTTGCTCACCTCATTTTGTCTAGAGATACGTTAGAAACATTTTGTCTCTCCTCTCCGGCTAAAAATAATCCTCTCTACACTTGGATTAGGATTTCCTTGAGCCTCAATCTAATTTGAAGATAAGGTAGACATTCAGACTCATCATTCAGCTATATTTATAGCTCCCCTTAACCAAAATTAGTTTTGTGCTTTCTTTTCTATATTTTTCAAGTGAATCTTACACCATTCTTCCTGAAATTAAAAAAGCGGATTTTAGGGACGATCATTTGGCCTAATGGCTGAGACACCATTTGGGATGACGTCATCCCACGTTGGAGCGCCAGGGTTTCCTTGCTGGCTCCAGCTCCCGATTCAAGTTTCCTGCTCATCAAAGACCCCAAGAGACAGTGCATGAGGGCTCAAGTAGTTGGGTCCCTGCCACCCAAGTGGGAGACCTTGGTTGAAGTCCAGGCTTCTGGCTTTCACCTGGTCCACCCCTAGTTTTTGAGGTCATTTAGAAGGTGAATCAGAGGATGCAAACTCTGTCTCTCTCCCTCTCAAATCAATAAAATACAATAATTTCTCTTGTAAGATGGGAAATTCACATGTTTATTAAAATATTATTATAAATAATTATAATACTAATAACTATATGCCATTGGTAACTACAATATTGATTTTGTTGGTATTGGAAATATGGAAAGTATTAGTCTAACTAATAATGAAATTAGATTTATCAATAATTTTAATAAGTAATAATAATAAACCAGTTTGTAATTATCCCTTATATTTAAATAATATTATTTTGCTTGTTTTTCTAAGATACCATTTATTTTTTTAAGGTTTTGATTTAGATCCTTTAGATGCTTACCTAGAGTTTTTAAGTTAGGAAACTTCCACATTGGGAAGCAAATTTGTCTAAGAGAGCAGAGATTTCTAGCAGTTTTTACTGTCAGGAAAAGAGCTCTGTGCTCCTCGATGATGGAGGTTGTCATGGTGCTGATGGCGTCGGCGGAGCTGAGGGCAGGCGGAACGCTGGGGCCTGGATGCTAGCCCTGGACATGCTCAGCCAGAGGAATTTGGAGGAGGTGAGAGCCTGAGGACAGGGAAGGCTGCAGCCAGGCCCCTGAGCGAGTGCGCGTGGGTGGAGCCGGCTCAGTTGGGGGTTGGGGGGGGGGAGGGTGAGGATTGCAGTGGATATAATGACATCACCAGCCTGGCTGGGTGCTCCCTGTGGCCAGGCCACGTTCGAAGGGCTTGGTGCACATCATCTGATTTTCTTCAGCTTTGCTGAGGCTTAACTGACAGAAGGTGTACAAGCTTCAGGTATCCAAATGAACTTTCTGCTCTACGTATACGTTGTGGAGCAATCGCCACAATCAGCGGAGATTAACCCATGCATCACCACCCGGGGCTACCATTTGCTTTCATTTTGTATTTGTGGTGATACACTCATCTACATGACTCCGAATAACCAAGCTATGGAAGCAAGTTAACTGTCCATTAACTGATGACTGAAGAAACTGTGGAATACATCATGGAATGTTAGTCAGCAAGAACCAAGGGCATCCTGCCGTTTGCAACAGCACGGACGACCCTGCTGTGTGAAATAAGCCAGATACAGGAAGAAGAATGCTCTGTGGTTTTTCTGATATGTGGAAACTATAAAAACAATGGAGTATTCAGCAACAGAGAGGAGAAAGGTAGTTACGGGGCAGGGAGGGGGAGTGGAGGTAGGGGTAGGGAGTCGTGGAATGTAGGTCAAAGGGTGAAAGTGGCAGTGATGTCTGTCGGATGTCAACCTGGGGACTTAGAGCAGGGGGAGCCCAGTGAGTAATATTGCGTGGATGCTGGAGATTGTCTGAGAGAGGAATTCAGGTGTCCGAGAGAGGAATTCAAGTGTTCTTCCCACAAAAATATGGTGGCTACGTGAGATTATTCAAAGTCAACATGATGATGTACGCACGTTGTATGTACATATAACAGCAGCAACAGAGAGGAAGCTGAGGCTTGCCGAGGTGACCAGGCTGCCTGAGGACACATCACCAGCAAAAGACAAAGCAGTAGGACTCAACACCAGCCCCTCTGCTGTCCCCCACCAAAGACAAATGGCCACCCGCATCTCTGTTGATTGCACCGTTCTGATTTCAGCTACTGCTCTGAGCATGTCGGAGGACTCAGTGGCACCTAGTGCACTCATATGGCCATGCCATCACCGTCCTCCATCCCCAAAGCTTGCTCGCCATCCCAAACCCCACACCCGTCGCACCTTAGCTCTTCCTTCCTCTCTCTGACGGCGCCCTGAGACCCAGACTTCAGCTGGGCGTCTCTGGGAATCAGCTACACTGCGTACCTCACAGCCCTGGAATCACGCAGTGTTTGTCCTATTGCAGCTGGCTTATTCCCCCTACTGCATCGTGTCTTCAAGGCTCATTGGGGTTGCCGAATGTGCCAGGGTTTCTTCCCTTCTTAAGGCTGAACAATGCCCTGTTGAATGGATATAGGATGTTTTGTTCATCTGTTCATCCACTGGCGGACAGCTGGGTGCTCACGCCCACTTCGGCTTTTGTGCCACTCCTACTTGTTATCATGGCGCGGACAGATGCCTGGTGGTTGGTCTGGTCTCTCAGTAGCCTCTGCTCCCTGCCTCCCCTTGGTGGCACAGCTGTGCCCACACAGGAAAGGTGTAGTGATTGTGGACAGGAGCAAGGCTCATGGCTTCTATGCAACAAACACTAGAGGAGCCCTTACCCAGCACCAAGGCACCAAGCGCTGTGCTAGGCTCACTGGGACCAGGGACACCCTTGACCTGTGAGGTTGGCTGGGATGCGGCCACACAGCAGGATTCACATTGCTGCTCTGGACTCAGGTCCTCAAGGAACCACCTCTAGGTTGGTAAGAACACAGACCCCGACTCCAGAGAGAGTGTGTCCAGGGCTGTAGCTCAAGATGCTAGAGAGGAATGGTTAATAGCAACCTGGAGAGGGCTGTACCCTGCAGCCTTCCTGCAGGAGATGGGTCTTGAATGGGCCTTGAACCTGGAATGAGAACTCAAACACAGACACAGAGGGAAAGGAGACTGTGATAAAACCCACAGGCATGGGAGCACCAGTTTTCCTGTGTGATAGGAGTAGTGTTGCAGGGCTACAGTTGAGTTGCAGCGTGGGGCTACTCAAAATAGCACTGTCCTCTCTGCTTTTCTCCTCTCTCTCTCTCTCTCTCTCTCTCTCTCTCTCTCTCTCTCATAAAACCAGAATCTGTGTTTCTACGGGCCAAAGAAGCAGAGTCTGGGAGGTTATCTGGTGAGTGCTAACAATTAAGTGCAGTGAAGAGGGGTTGCAAATATCTGTAAGGCTTCTTGATAAACTACAAGTCAGACAGTAAAGGAGGCCAGTGGTGCATCCAGCGGTGACAATGCCAAGGTCCAGCTCCGTCCTTGTCTGCGGCCACTGCAGAGGCAGTGCTAAGCTGCAGTGGTGGGCAGTGGTATTTCCGTCTGCTCAGCACCTATTTGCCTGTGTCTTGGTAGAGACTCCTTGATTCTCCTGGTGATTCAGGAGAATCTGACTCTGTCGTAGGTTGGGAGTTCAGGGATGAGCGTGAGACCCCAGCCAGGCCACTGAGATGCACTTCCAGGGCTTCCGCTGCATTTAACAAAGATGCCGGTTACCCTGCCTGGGTAAATACACAATGCATGCTTGGACTGAAATGATCCCATTGTACTCCGGAAGTATATACACTTACGACTTGTCAATCAAAAATAGAACGAGGGGAGGGTGTTGGGCAGAGCAGAGCAGCCGTCACTGGAGAGGCCCACGTGCCTCTCAGAGCTGCGCCAGTTTCCCGCAAATACATCCTGGAGGCAGCAGGTGACGTCAAGTGCTTGGGCTCCTGCCACACACATGGGAGACACGGAAGGAGTTCAGGGTTTCCAGCATCACGCTGGCTCTGTCCTGGCCTGCCTGCAGGGATGTGGTGAGTGAACCTGTGCATGGTCGCTCCCCACCCCTCTGTGTGTGTGTGTGTATGTGTGTGACTCCGCCTTTCCAACAGATTAAAATAAATAAACACCATCTAAAATGAAACAAGCTCTGCCCCATGCAATCGCCAAGCTGTAGAAGACGAACGTGATGCTGCTGAAGGCCATCTTGCAGGGTTGGGCGAAGAGGCTGCTTGTGAACAAAGCCAGGAGTCAGGGAGAGACAGGTGCCTGGATCCAGCTTGACCTGAAGCCACAGCACTAGATTCCCTTGCTACCTAATATAATATAATGATGCACAGTCCATCTCTCCAGGCTGGTCAGGATAAGATCTCTGTGATCAAGGCCTAATGAGATGTATCTGTTCCAGACTGAAGCGTTTTCTGAAGTTCTATGGACAAAGGTACAGAACCAAATGGCCTGCACCAACCTCAAAGTGAAGCCCGGCATGGCAAATGTATGGTTCTGATGGGCACACACGCGGAGCACCAAAGCATCTATGTCCACTTTCCTGTTGTACTAATATCAAATATGCATAATACATAGCATATACATAGACATACATGTGATCTTAACAAAATGCAGACCAACAAGCACAACACTATGAAACATCACTGAAAAAAATCTAAAGAGCCAACAACGAAGGGAGCATACCAACTTTATGAGCTCATTACTTTTAGGATTTTGGTTCTCCAATTAAGCTCCAGGTTCAAAAATCTAATACACATTTTTAATTAATAGGAATTGACAAGATGGTCCTAAAAGTTACTTGTAAAGCAAAGGGTCTAGAATAGCTAAAACGATTTTATGAAGAAGTTTGGAATTATCACAAAACCGTATGCCAAGGATTAATATAAAACATTGGTAATTGTAACAGTATTAGTACGCTCAGCATGTTAAATCTAGTGCGCTTTGTTAACTACATGTCATCCAGCATATTAAGCTTATATCTAACATGTCCCACCGAAATCGAGGTGCACGTCCACATAAACACATACACACTGTATTTGTGGAAGCTTTATTTGTAGCAACCAAAACTGGAAACAGTACACATGGCAGACAGGTGCATGGGCAAGCTGTGGTCTATCCCCCCGATGGGATACCACTCAGTCAATACAGCGGAATGCAATCCTGATGCACGCAGGGATGCAGCAATGCTACGATCCTTGTGTCCAGTGGCACAAAGGGCTGCACCCCGTGAGTCCATGTATGTGACATTCTGGAGGAAAAATAACAAAAAGCAGGAGCAGTGGTGAGGAGGGGTCGACTGTAGGTGGCGCGGGCGTTGTTTCCAGCACGGCGCGTATCCTTGTCTCCACTGTGGTAGTGGTTACAGGCTGTGGCCATTTGTCAGGAGACAGAACTTTCCATGCTATGCATAAAACGTACACAAGAAATCAGAATTTTATTTAGCAGAGTATTAAGTCTTTGACCATTGTGTAAATTAAAAATATGTTATCTCGGGGCGAGCGCTCTGGTGCAGCGGGTTTAAAGCCTTGGCCTGAAGCACCAGCATCCCATATGGGTGCTGGTTCTAGTCCTGGCTGTTCCTCTTCCCATCCAGCTCTCTGCTATGGCCTGGGAAAGCAGTAGAAGATGGCCCAAGTCCTTGGGCCCCTGCACCCACGTGGGAACCCAGAAGAAGCTCCTGGCTCCTGGCTTCAGATCAGCACAGTTCCGGCTGTTGCGGCCATCTGGGGAGTGAACCAGCGGATGGAAGATGTCTCTCTCTCTGTCTCCACCCCTCTCTCTAGCTCTGTCTTTTAAATGAATAAAATAAATCTTTTTTAAAAAGTTATTCAAAAAATAAATAAATGTACATTTTAAATAAAAAGAAATTTGATTTTTACAGAAGAATCTTAAAAGGAAAATTCAAAGTTTTTTTTTTTTTGAGGGAAAAATGCAAACACGATTTCTGGATAAGAAGACATAACACTTCAAAGAGACTAACTCTTCCCAAATTAATGTTCTGGGTTTAAGAAGTTCCAAACAAAATCCGCGAGGATATTTCTTGAGGGAGAAACCAGTTACTGAGCATGCCAGACCGAGCTGAGAGGAAGAAAGCTATGAACAGAAACTCTTCACTTCCCACAGACCCTCGGGGGGCAGCAGGCGGGCAGGGGGTGCACTGAGTGCCTCCAGGAGGGGAGGAGGGCAGGGGTCTGCCAGGAGCGGAGAGGCCTAGCCCTTGGGTTTGCACCCCGCTCGGCGTCGGCTCAGGCACAATTCCTTCTTTGCACACGACACACTCAAAATGGCGGTGTGGCCCAGGACCCCCACCCCAGGCAGGTCCCATACGGGTCCCCCTGGGCTATTGCAGGTGGAGGAAGTCCTAACGGGGCAGCAGGGGTCTGCGACCCCCAGGGCCTGCAGGCTCCTTGTTCCTGATTGGTTTGGAGCCATTTAGTGAGTCCTGTTTCTTCCTTCTCTCGCAAGAAGAGAAATAACTGGGCTTAGATTGTTTTGTTTTGTTTTGTTTTAAGAAAACATCTTACAGGGGCAGGTGTTGGTGTTGTGGCACCGCAGCAGGCTGAGCTGCCTGCTGGAATGCAGACATCCCCCTAGCCTCCCGGATCTGAGTGCTCACTTGGTGTCCCAGCTACTCTGCACTTCCGAGCCAGCTTCCTGCTCGTCCTGGGAAGCAGCAGTTGATGGGTAAATTACTTGAGTCTCTGCCACCCATGTGGGAGACCCAGATGGAGTTCTCGGTTCCTGGCTCCAGCCTGGCCCAGCAGGGCCTGTGATGGGCATTTGGGGGAGTGAATCAGAGCACCCTCCTCTCTCTCTCTCTCTCTCTCTCTCTGTCTCTCTCTCTCTCTCTCTCTCTCTGTCTCTCTCTCTCTCCTCCCCCCCCCCCAATCACTCAGATACATGAATAAAACTTTTAAAAAGTCTTCTCTATCCAGAATGCCTAGGCTCAGTAGTGTGGTGAGCGTTACTTTTCGAAGTGTGAAGAAGTAAAGGAAATAACTGTAGACTACCTGCAAAAAATGACGGGAAAATGCCATCCTGTTCAGCCTTTGTTCTTGGTGTTGTCTGCACCTGGTGATGCACCAGGCATTGTGCAAAGCATCTGGAGGAGAGACCCACACTAACGGAGGTTGTGTTGGTGTTCAACTTGCTTTCTATGCTCTTTATATAAAATTCAACAATCCATAACTTTATAAAGAAGAAGTTGGAGTCATCTGAAGTCCTGCAACCTTCAAATCACCATTCCATAACACTTGGAATCAAATTGAACTTAGGGATTTTTCTTTATAGAGCTATAATATCTATTCTTAAGTATTTTTTAAAAATTTACTTTGTAGAGAGACACACATTTACAGTCACACACACACACACACAGAGAGAGAGAGAGAGAGAGAGAGAGAGAGAGGAGAGAGAGAGATCTTCCATCTACTCGATCACTCCCCAAATGCCTGCAACACCTGGGCCTGGGCCACGTGGGAACCAGGAGCTAGGAACTCAGCTCAGGTCCCACCACGTCGCTGGCAGGAGCCAAAAAGACCTGGACCATCACTGCGTTACCTGGAAGCTGGATTAGGAACACAGCCAGCCGGGACTGGAGCTCAGGCACTCCACTGTGGGAAGCAGGAGTCCCAAGCCACATTTTAAGTGTTGCACCAAAGACCGGCTCCTGTATGAAATGATTATAAACGGGTTAATACCATACTTGATCTTTCCTTGCCCGTTCTTCTCATAATACTACACCTGTGCCTGCCCTGCCAGGTGACTCATGGGCAACCAACTTGTTTCTCCAAGCTCAGGTAGTTCTCCCCACACCTGTGTGTAGGGGTCTACGTGCATTTGGGCACCATGCACATCCTCCTTGGAGGATCTTTTAGTGTTTGATTGACAAAAATGGGACTTCTTACACACTTCTTGGCATTTTATTTTTCTTTCTCCACAATACTCACAGAAACAACCCCAAGTCAATGAATCTAGCTGCATTTCCTTCATTTCCGGGGCTGCATACTATTATAGCACACTTTCTCTAGCTATTCCGATTAGCCAGCATTTGCACCACTTGCTGTGTCTGGCCAGTGCAAACGATTTTGCAGCAAACACTATCATACATTTGTCCTATGTACTGGTCCTTTCAAGTCTACAGACTATGCTCTGGTTTGCAAAGGTTTGTCCCTTTCTGAAGCTCACACTACAACTTGGTTATTTTAGCAATGCTTGGGAGTGGAACCTTTAAAGCTGGTTACATAGTTAGGAGGGATTAATGCAAAGCTCATGAGAGCACTGATTACCTGGAGCAGGAGTTTTATAATGCAAGGCTGTCCCCCATGTGTGTGCCCTGCCACCAGCACAAGGCTCTCGCCTCAAGACAAGCACATGTGGTCCATGCTCTCAGGCTTCCCAGCCCGCAGTGCCTTGAGCCTACAGTCTCTGGCACCTCTTTGTAGCAATGGAAACTGAGCTGAGACAGGGATATAACCTACACTGTGGTACAGAGAATTAAACCGCTGTCTGTGATGCCAGCATTCCATCTGCTCCACTTCCAATCCAACTCCCTGCTGATGTGCTTAGGAAAGCAGCAGAAGATGGCCCAGGTACTTGGGCCCCTGCACCTATGTAGGAGACCCAATGGGGTCCTAGACTCTTGGCATTGTTTGGACCAGCCTTGTCTGTTGCAGCCATCTAGGGAGTGAACCAGTGAACCCTCTCTCTCCCTATTCTTTCTTCTCTCTCTCTCTCTCTCTCTCTCTCTCTCTCTTGGCGTTTTCAAATAAATAAATCTTTAAGGAAAACAGGCTGAGACAGCATGGTTTCTCAGGAGCGTCACTGCAGGGTTAGATGGCAGATACCTTCCAACATGTCAGAAAGCTGCGACCAGATGCCTTCCCAAAGCTTGGAGCGCTTCACTGTCACCACCATGGTATGAGAATATCCCTCTTCTTCAAGCCTCCCAACGTGAGTCCACGATATTTCTTTTTGATTTATAACATAGAATCTCATGCATAACCTGTTGCATTGCTTTAGCTACTATTCAATTACTTTACATAACTAATTAATTACTTCTATAAAAATAATGAGACATCTCCACGATAAATATTGTTATTATTATATATTTTTATTGAATGTTCTAGGATGGCACCATCCAGTAGAAAGTTCTACAATGCTGGAAATATTGTGTGTTCTTGGCTAATGAGAGTGAAGGACTGAATTTTAATTTTACTTCATTTACATTCAAATATCCATATGTGGCTAATGGCTACCATATTAGATAATGCAGTTCTAGGCAATGCAAGACAAAAAGTTAAAATCATTACAAACACTGGAAAATACACACAGATTTCTCTTTTTGCCAGTTGTATACCTAAAAAACTCATGACTTTTCATTAAGTTAAAAGAAACTACTGTAATGGTAGGAGACTATTGTCAGATAACTATATAGAAACTAAGTATATAAAAATCAATAGCTATTTTACTTAGTGTTAAGCACTTGGAATAGAATTTAGTAAAAACTATCCCATTAACAAGAGCAACAAAACTACAAAACACTAAGAGTAAATGTAGTTGGAAAGTCACAGGGCTCATATGACACAAATTATAATATCATAATGAATTGTAACAAAAGAAATAAAACAAAAACAAATACCTGGAAAGGTGTACCATGCTCTTGGATGAGAAGATATGTGATCATATACATCGATTCTCTTGAAATCAACCTGTAACTTTAGTTAATTCCCACTAGAATTCCAACAGGTTAAAATGGTTCTTGACTAGAAATTGGTCAGAAATACACTGTTTGAAAAAGTAGGTGAGAACTTACTTTCTAATTGACCAGCAACTTGTCCAAAGTCATTGTTACGAAGTTGACGCCATAAGGATATAAGAATAGACAAGTGGATCCACAGAAATAAATTAAAAATCCAGAGTTTGATCCCAGGATATGTACAGTTAGTAATTCACAAATAACAGTGTCTCATGCAGCTGGAAAATAAAAGTGGGCAATTCAATAAAAATGCAGGCAAAACTGGTTATTAATATGAAATACATTTTAAATGTTTTTTTTAATTTTTATTTATTTATTTTTATTTATTTGACAGGTAGAGTTACAGACATTGAGAGAGAGAGAGAGACAGAGAGAAAGGTCTTCCTTCCGTTAGTTCACTCCCCAAATGGCCATCACAGCCGGCGCGCTGTGCCAATCCGAAGCCAGGAGCCAGGTGCTTCCTCCTGGTCTCCCATGCGGGTGCAGGGGCCCAAGCACTTGGGCCATCCTCCACTGCCCTCCCGGGCCACAGCAGAGAGCTAGACTGGAAGAGGTGCAACCAGGACTAGAACCCGGCACTCATATAGGATGCCAGCACCGCAGGCAGAGGATTAACCAAGTGAGCCACGGCGCCGGCCCCCATTTTTAAATGTTTTAAAAAGACTTATTTGTTTGTTTATGCAAAAGACAGACCTACAGAGAGAGAGGGAGAGAGAGAGAAAAAGATCTTTAATGCACTGGTTCACTCCCTAAATGGCTGCATCAGGCAGGGCTCCATCAGGGACCAAATACGTCATTCCAGTCTCCCACTGGTAACAGGGACTCCATATCTGGGCCACCTTCCTTCCCAGGCACATTAGCAGAGAGCTGGATTGGAAGCAGAGAAGCCAGGATTTAAACTGGCACTCTGACATAGGATGCTGGTGTCACCAGGGGCGGCTTAACCCAGTGCTGCCCAAAGATAGGCCACCTGGAATAAATGTTAAAGTGGGCCGTTATTCCATTACCATAATTAAGAATAGATTTCAACTAGATAAAAGGCTTAAATGAAACAAATAAATGCTAAGAAAATCCAGAGGGTGCCCACTGTGCTACAGAGTTTGCAAGGGTCGCTGATATCCCGTATCAGAGTGCCTGGCTTTGCATCCCAGCTCCCCCACTTCTGTTCCAGCTTCCTGCTAATGTGTGCGCTCGAAGGCAGCAGCTGAAGGCTCAAGTATTTGGGGCCCTGTCACCCAGGCGGCAGACCCAATTTGAGTCCTAGGCTTCTCTGACTTTGGCCTGGCTTCTGCATGACCCAGCCAGGACCACTGCTAGCATTTGGGGAGCAAACCAACCAGAGATGGAAGATCTCTGTCTCTCTCTGTGTGTACCACACTGCCTTTCAAATAAAGTCAATAAAGGGAGAGAAGAAAGAAAGTTAGAAGACTATTCACACAATCCAAGGGTTAATGGAGACTTCACAAATACAAACGGAAACTCAGAACTTGAAGAAGTGCAGGAAATTATATCTGACCCTATATAAATTTAAAACATTCATTTGGCAAAATGTACAGTAAAATGATTCTACATACGAATGATATATCTGGAAAATAATATTTGTAATAAGGTTAATTTCCATACTGCACAAAAAAATCTCCAACAAACTAATTAGAAAAAGGCAAACAAGCTAATTTAAAAACAAAATGAGGAACCATGAAGAGAAAATTTGCAATTTTTTTTAAAAGATTCATTCATTTATTTGAAAGGCAGAGTGAAAGAGAGAGGGACAGAGAAATCCTCCATCTGCTGATTCAGTTCCCAAAGATCCTCAGCAGTCGAGGCTGGGCCAGGCTGAAGCCAGGAGCATGGAACTCCATCTGAATCTCCCATCTGGCTGGCAGGGACCCAGATACTGGGACCATCATCTGCTACCTTCCAGGCGCACCAACAGGAAGTCGGGTCAGAAGTGTAGTCAAGACTCAAACTGAGCCCTCTGATAGGAGCTGCTGGTGTCTCCGGCAGCAGGTTAGCCCTCTGCACCACGATACCCACCCTGAAAATGTACAGCTCTAACCCAGACACTGAACTAAACCAGAGAAGACACCAGGTCCCCTGGGCTCGGAGCCCGCCCCTCTGTACTGCCTGCCCTTCCTTCATGGTGTCAGTGTACAGATTCTCCAGACACCAGAGGGAAGTAGCCACTTCCGCCGCAATACAAGGACTCAGGAAGATCAGGTAGGCTTCACTTCGGACAAATCAAAAGCTAGGTGTCAAAAATGCCAAAAGCAAAAAGCAAAGAAGGCACTTGCTGCAAATTTACCCACTAGAATACATACGAACCTAGTTCTGGGCTGCGGAAGGAGGGTGGACTGCATGCAACAGCATAGACCAGACCCACATCCTCCCCAACCTACTATGGACCCCGTGGTCAGAGAGCCCCAGAAATGTGGGTGCCCCCTTCCTCAGCCCTTGCTTGAATCCCTTCCCGAGCTGCCCTGACTCCTGCCCTGACCTCCATTCGACAACTAGCCTCGGTTGTAGGGACTCACTCTACCTAGGGAAGTCAGCTTTTCTCATGCTGCACCTGCTGTCGCATCCCTCCAACTTTGGCACTATTATTCTTCTGGAATCTCTGAGCAGGACTGGCCAGTGGGATAAAAGCACCTTTGACCGTCATCTTGGACAGGTGGTAGCCTTGACCTCAGAGCATATGGAGACCCCTCAGTGGTAGCCGGCCATGCATCCCCCTCACCCCCACCCATGGGGCCAGGCCACCATGCCCACCTGAGACAAAGCAGAAACACACTTCTCAGCCCCCACCCAGATGTATCAGAATCCCTGGGCTGGTGGCTTCAATATTTCTGATGCTGATCTTCACCTGGCGATTCTGATCTTCACGTGGCTTTGGGAAGCTCCCACCCAAGCATCTTCCGAAAGCTCCAGCTGGCCTTGGTGAGTGTTAGCTGCCCCACACCGGTCTCCAACAAGATCATCAAAGCACCTTGGTCTCCCTGATCCTTCCTGGTTTATAAAGTACCTTCTCCATAAGCACATTTGAGTTTCTCAACAGCTCATCAAGTGATGAATTTACCTACGAAGTCACTGCATCTCAGAGGTGCTGTGGGTGTGATATTTTCAGGATACTCTATGTGCAGAAAACCAATGTTACTTGTCTAGGAGTCGGCTCCAGACTCCCTTGTCCTCAATTCTAAGTCAATGTCGGTTCAGAATTACTTCTAGCCCTTTTAGGTTTCTCTTCTCTCCTTCTCCTGGAGCAGTTTCTGCAGGAGAGTCAGCGCCGTTCTGTGTATGTCTGTGGAGCTGTGTGTGGTCCCTGTGGCTGTCCCAGGGCACTCACACAGCAGTCTCCTTCTGCCATATAGAGCCTGAGCCTATGTCTTTGATGCCGATGCGCTTTGTGGATTCGCTCACCCATCAGGATCACGAGACCCCACAAGAGGGCCACCTCACCCCTACCTGTCCTCTGAGCCCTTCTGGGATCTCCAGACCCTCAAACATTCCTGGAGATTCTGTCAAATGGTCATTGGGACTCCACCCATGAGAAGGGGATGGAGGCCGGGGTCCTTCCCAGCAGCTTCCCACTCGGCTGGGTGAGAGCATTTACCCCCTTCCTCAAGAGTGAGAATTGAAGATCAGCCCAGCAAGAACTCTTCTAGTCTCTTTTTTTAAAGGATTTATTTTATTTATTTGAAAGACAGAGTTACAGAGAGAGGTAGAGACAGAGAGAGAGAGGTCTTTCATCCACTGGTTCACTTCCCAGATGGCTGCAATGGCCAGAGCTGAGCCTATCCAAAGCCAGAAGCCAGGAGCCAGGAGCTTCTTCCAGGTCTCCCATGCGGGTGAAGGGGCCCACCCAAAGACTTGGGCCATCCTCTACTGCTTTCCCAGGCCATAGCAGAGAGCTGGATCAGAAGAGGAACAGCCGGGACTAGAACCGGCATTCATATGGGATGCCGGTGCTTCAGGCCAGGGCTTTAACCCTCTGTGCCATAGTGCCAGCCCCCAAGAACTCTTCTACACCTGTTTTTAGGCAAAAGCTCAGATGTAAAAACCAGGTTAAAAAAAACTAATAATCACTCATGTTTTCCTTTGAACTCCTGCTCTAGGTGTGTCCCCTGGGGGTGAAGGCTGAAGGGGAGAGGTAAAGCAGAATGAACACTGGAAGAGATTGCTGGGACTAACAATTACCTCAAAATGACACATAAAACAGAAGTCGACGCTTGGCAGTGTCATCCCATTCCTGTGAGGTTGCACGTCAGTGGATGCAAATGGCAGAATCTGGAGCAAAAGCCAAAGCTCCTGAGATGCAGCCAGGAGTCTGTGGGTTGGGTCTGCCTGCAGGCGCTCCCACATCTCTCTCCAGCCTCCTCCTGGCTGCTCCTCCTCCAATCAACTGCCTTTGCACCTTCAACCAACAAAGATGACAGCACGTCTTCTCGCCCTGCAGGTGGACAATGTGGGAGAACGCAGGCAGAGAAGCCTCCCTCAAGTAAAGCAATTGCTCCCCGCGTTAGCTCTAGCACCGTGCACAGGGTGAGGTGCCCAAATGCCTCAGAGACTCAAGTGAGGGCCCTGCCCGCTGTCATCAGAGACCTCCCTCCCCTCTTCCAGGAGACTGACAGGACTCCCGGTACTGCGTGCTGGGCCGGGCAAGAGTGAGTGGCAGCCCTGCTCCCAGGGACGATGGATTCTGCACATGAAGGTGCTCACTCCTGGCCCTGACATCCATCCCACCCTGTGCCACGCCTAACAGCGCACGGCGTCCCTGCCCTCACACCTCACTGAGTGCCATTGTCGAGGGTTTGTTCATTGTTGTCCTGACGGCCTGGGCCTGCATGCAGGAGCGCCTTCTGCTGCAACTCACTCGTCACAACAAAGCTCACACTTGAGGGCTGGCAACCAAAGGCGCGGCCCCCAGGAGTTGGCAGACTTCTGGATTGGACTGTAAGAGGGCTCGGGCCCACCATCCACACTGTCTGTACTGATGGTGTCTGAAACTTGGGCAGATTTGGGGTCCCAGGTCCATTGCCAAGAATCTAAGGGGCTGTGGAAGAGGGAGAGGCTGGGTTTTGTGGAGAATCCGGAGCCTCCTTCCCACACCCACCCAGCCCAGGGCTGAACAGCAGGCAACAAGGCTTCTTCAGCATCCTTGGATGTGGACATTGGACAACTGAAGCTCCCTAGGGCTTACTGAGTCCAAATCCTGATGATGATTGTTATCATTATTTTTGAATGAGGATGCTGAGAGCCACAGAAAATTCTGGAATGGTTTAAGGTCACCAGCCAATTAGTGGTGTGGTGAAGTTAGAATGGGTCCTTTTCTTCATGAGTTCCCCGGGGGATTCCCTACACTCATGTTTTTAAGGCAATAATCACATTTACTGGGTGCCTTCTATGGGCAGGGACTGTTCTCTTTTGTTGTTGTTATTTTTCTTAGTTCCTCTAAATTTCTTCCAAAAATGGTCCCTGCATAGTTAGTTATTGTTGAGATTTAAGCACTTTTTTTTTTCAAGAAATCCATTTCATCCGTTTGATAACACAGTTCTCTAAGTCATGGATTAGCCTCCTGCCATGCCATTCCTACCATCTTCCTCTGATGAAGGAATGGAGACACAGAAGTAACACATTCTCTCTATAACTCTGACTTTCAAATACATTTTTAAAAATATTTTAAAAAATGATACGTTCACCCATTCTTTCAAAGTCTACATGCATGGAATTAAATGCACGCAGGCACTGCTGCACAGGCCACACCGTTGATCTCTCCCTGATGTTGTCAGAAAAGTGATGATAATGTATTAACAGATAGTTATTAATTCTTAATCCTAAGTTAATAGATAATAATATGTGCGTAGATCCATAATCTACAACATGAGTGTTGGTCTAGTTTTCGAGAATACAGTAGCAAACAAGATAGACCAAATCTCTGTCCTCCTGGAGCTTACATCTGAGCTAGAATTAATGAACATTAATAAGATAATAAAAGCAAATAAGATAATATGAAAGTGAGAAAAGTATCTGAAAGGAAACAAAACAAACTGATGATGTAATACCTAAGTGAGAATTCCTTTAGAGAGAGTGACCATGAACAACTTGGTTGAAGAGATGACCAGAAGGAAAAAGCCACGGGAAAAGCAGGAAAAGTACCTTCCAGAAAGAAGGACTAGAAAATATAAGAATCCTGAGGATGTAATGAACTTGGCAGATATGACAACCAAGGACAAACAGGAAGACTGAGAAAACAGTGGTTGGGTGGATTGATGCATGACAGAGACAAACACCAACTCAGAGTTTCTACACATCTTCAGCCTCCTCTTCCACCCTCTCAGTACCTAGTTATTGTCACCATCTCTTGATGTGAAAAACAGGTGCCATTATTTCAGCATGTGGGACTCAAAGAAACCACTTTCAGTAAGGATGGATAAAGTCATACCGTTTCCTAGTGATCATCTGTGTTTGTACAGGCAGCTCCAAGTCCATGGTGCAGGCACCAGGATAATCTCGTAAATTACACTGCCCAGGCCTTAGAAGCTCCCCCACCCAGCAGTTTGCATCAACAGGGCGGGATTCAGAGTGGGAAAGACAAGGACAGTGCAGAGTGAAGGGAGCTGTGGGTCCCGGGAGACCCCACGCATGAGGACAGCGTGAAAAATGATGATGAGGATTGGTTTGGCCACATGAATGATGGAATGAGTGGCTGTAGTAGTGCTCTTAATTAGGAGGTGACTATAAAGCAAAGGAAATAAATGCTTCCTTGCACTTTTCCAAGAGACATTCCTGAATTCATCTGGATGCTCAAGGATACTCGAAACCTTTGATTGACATGATTCTGAGGCCCCATCACCTGCTCGGAAGCTAACCAAGGATTTTCTGTTTCTTCCTCACTCACACTTTGAAATCAAACAGACTATTTCTAAATACTCCATGGATCAAGAAGAAGCCTCAATGATAATTAAAAATTCACAAAATTGAATGGAAATAAATACACTATATCAGAATATGGGGTGTATAGTATAATTCTCAAAGTAGTGCAAAGAGACACATCATAGTATTAAACACTTAGATTAGGAAAGAGGGAAAGCACTGACCCATTAACCTAAGTCCCTATCTCAAGAAAGTAGAAAAAATGAGAGCAAAGTAAACACAAATGAAGCAAAAGAAATAAATCATAAATATCAGAGCTTGAGGTGGAAAATCATAAGAAATGTAAAAATGTAACCAAAAATCTGGTATGTTGAAAAATTAATGGTACGCTTCCATCGAGACTCACCAGGATCAAATGAAAGCAGACGTAAATGGTTGAGATCAAGAATGAAATGGCCTTGTACAGCAGATCGCTCAGTCATTAAAAGGATCAGGGTGGAATAGTACGGGCAAGTTTACACTCATAAATTCAGCAACTTAGAAGAAGTGAATTGATTCTTCAAAAACCACAAACCACCCAAACTCAATCAAGATGAAAGAGATAACTCAATTAGTCCTATAATCATTAAATAAATTGAATTTGTCATTACAAATCTTTTTATAGAGAAACAATTGCTTTCAATGGAAAATTCTGCCAAACGAATTAACAATTTTCCACAATCTCTTCCAGGAAAACAATAAAGGAGGAAGCAGTTTCAAACTCATTTTGATCCTAAAATCACACAAATACAGTACGAAATAGGGACTCTACACAGCAATGTTTTTCATCAACAAATGCAAAAATCTTCAACAAAATATTAGTAAATGATTTTACCAAAGTAAAACAAAAGAATTAGAAAACATGACCAGGTTGGATGTAATTCAGATATGGAAGACTGGGTCAACATTCAACATCGGCGGAATCCATCATGTCAGCAGATCAAAGTAGAAAACAGCATGATAACATCATCGGACAAAGACAACGCACTGGACAAAATGCAGCACCTGCTTGTGAAGCAGAGCAGGAGCAGAAGGGAAGTTCCTCAGCTCCGTGAAGAACACGGACAAAGGAAAACCCGCCCTGGGGTGGGTTTCTGGCACAGTGGCTAAGATGCGGTTCGGATGCTCACATCCTACATTGAACTGCCTGGATCTGAATGTTGGCTTTGATGTCCTGCTAATATGCATCTTGGGTATGAGCAGGTGATGCTTCAAGTATACAGCCGCCCATCTAGGAAAGCCAGATTCAGTTCCTGGTCCCTGGCTTTCCCCAGCCCAAGCCTGGCTATTGCAGGTATTTGTGGGAGTGAACCAATAAATAGGAGTGTGTGTGTGCGTGTGTGTGTCTCTCTTTCTCTCTCTCTCTCCATATATATATATATATATATATATATGATAAAGTTTAATTTATAAGTTAGGCACAGTAAGAGATTGGTGATCATAACTAATAGTAAACAAAACAATTAGAAGAATATACAGTAATGAAAGCTGTGTGAATGTGATCTCTGTCTCTCAACATACTTTCTCGTACTTGCCTCATCTTCCTCGTGATATGGGTGACACCAGGCTGCGGTGAGCTGTGAGTAACTAAAAGTGCAGACATGTACCAAAACTCACTGCATTGCATGCTTATGTATGTGGTAAACTACATAAATGTAAGTTATGACATGACAGCGGATATATAACACACTGTACATAAAGTGAAGACAATGAAAGTACTTCCGGTGCATTTGGGGCAATGGTTAGGGCACACTGGCTAAGGTGCCACTTGAGATGCCTACCTCTCACATTGGAGCATCTTGGTTCAAATCCTGGCTTCTCTCCCAATTCCAGCTTCCTGCTGGTGCTTACCTTGGGAAGCAGCTGGGAAATAGCTCAAGTAGCTGGGTCCCTGCAACCTACATGGAGATCCAGATTGAGTTCCTAGTGGAAGATGGCCCAAGTGCTTGGGCCCCCGCATACGTGTGGGAGACCGGCTAGAAGCTCCTGGCTCCTGACTTCGGTCCAGTTCCAGCCATTGCAGGCATTTAGGGAGTGAACTGGCGAATGGAAGATGTCTCTCTCTCTCTCTCTCTCTCTCTCTCTCTCTGCCACTGTCTTTCTGTAACTCTGCCTTTCAAATAACAAATAAATAAATCTTTTTTAAAAAAGGAATGATTGACAGGAAGATATGTGTCCATTATACATATTCTAATAAATAGGCCATAAAATATTATATACAATAGACCCCCATTCCATGAACATACTGTAAATGAGTACTACATGCACTTCAATAAATGACTGAAATGCTCTCCTCTTTGAGAGTGGCAAGAAAAATCATTTTCATTTTTTTTCCTGTGTCTTCTAAAACAATTCTTTAATGAGCTTCTAGCTTTCTTCATGAAAGCACCGACTGCCTGGAGTCTTGTTCTCGTTCTTTGTCTGTCTCTACTGGAGCCCACGTCACCCTGTGCGTTCGGGTGGAGCACCAGGAATCACAAATCCAGATGGGGAGAAGCGACGTTTCCGACATTCAGGGCCCTCAACAGCTGTGGCTTCGGACTCAAATCTGTCCTGCAGGTCAACCAAAATTCTGGCACCACCTGAGACAGATGACTCCGCCCTCTGCAGGAATACTTGGGCAGACAGTCGGAGGAGCCCTTCCCCAGGAAGCGGAAGACAGACTTGGTTTCAGATGTTTGCGTCTCCACATCACATCAACAAAGCAATTCCAACCAAAACGAGCACAGACTCCCAACTGCACAGGCTGAGTAACAGTGATGGGACGCACGACGGTGTAGACAGAGCCCAGTTCTCTCCTCCATGCCAAGCCCTTCCCTGTGGACCATACGGCCTCCTTTGGGTGTGTAACAGTGGACCGAGAAACGGCACCTGCAAGAAGAACAGTGAAGTGGATGTAGGAGCTGGAAGATGGGAAGTCTCCCCCCAAACCTGAAGATGAAAATGCCAAGCCACTGTCCTTTAGATGCAGATAGGGTGTCCAGGACTGGATGAGCCCTCAGCAAAAACCCCATGGATCTCCCTTCCCAGGGCACAAGGGTTGCCCAGCACCACGGGGATGGCCTTCCTGAAGCACCAGGTCCACAGCCTGCATGGGCTCCAGGGGCCGTGTACTTTTGCTCATTTCCTTTCTCTTTGTTTCCAGGGATGAAGACAGGGAGGGCAATCTTTTACCCATCCCCTGTTCACCACTGGCACTCATGTGGACCCAGCTTATTATCTACTGTGATCTACTGTGACCATAACCTAAGTCCTGGACAGGACACAAGCCAGGCCCTACTGCAACAAATTTGAACTTGGAATCACAGCATGTCTAAGAAGGAGAAGGGACCAAAGAAGGCAAGGCATCTCAATGCTGAAGTACCTAAGTGAAGCCCTATGGTCCTGGGAGCCTAGCTGGACCAGAAAGTATCCAAGGTGATTGTCCATCCAGCTCAGGGAGGCAAGCTCAACTCCCCAGTGTTACACTCTCACCTGGCTTCCTGAGAGCCATGTGAATCACTTGATGGACACACAGAACCGGAATCTGCAGTCCAGGCCCAGCAGAGTGTAGTTTTGGGAAGCTCACAGATAGACGTTGCTGAGCCATGGCCCTGGGGAGAATCGGCAGCTCCAGTTGCACAAGGGTTACGTGTGGGGAATCTTTAATCCAAATTTACTTAGATGGGGTTTTCCTGACATGGCATGGTGCTAGAGCTACCTGGGTCAGGGGTGGAGGGTTGCAATCTATGTTAATTCAGTGCTTTGGGAATTTCACAGGTAGGTACTCACCCACACCCATGATGAGTGATCTATGTGGGGCTTATGGGACCCGAGAATGTGGATGAAGACCCTTGGTGAGGCAGGGAGTTTGCTTGCAAGAGGTCCATGCTAAGCGCATGCTACCCCATGACCTCACAGCATAGGGCTCCCTTTGATATGCAAGTTTATCGCTAAATACAAGGAAGTAGTCAAAAAAACACCCACTTTCTTGGAGGGTGACTTACTGACATGCTGGTTGCCATGTTTCTGTTTCTCTTAGTTGCAAATGGATGTTTCCAAAACAGAAGCTGTGGATGGTGTTCGTGACTCTTATTAGTAGAGTTGTTGGTTGTGAGCCATCTGCATCCTGTGAAAACGTCTACCTGGTCCTGCCAACAGGCAGATTTGCCTTATGGGAGAATCTGCACGAAACACCTGGAAGCCCGTGCCTCACTGCAGACACAGTTCCTGACGGACAGATCATTCTCTTTTCAAACGCGCTCCTTCTAAAATAAGACTCCCTCCTCTACCACACCTCCTTACGTCCGGCTACGCAGTTCACAGCAAACCTCAAGATAAAAACTAAGGTTTTAATAATCTGCCAATGGCTTCCGTAAACTAAAACTGGCCAGGCAGGGTACAGTGGCTCTTTAAATCATGCCCGTGTTGGCTGTTCCTAGAGCAGCGATCTCAGGTCTTCCTGACTGTTGGAACTGTCAGGAAGTCCCGTCCACAAAGACTCAAATTTCATTGCTTTCGCACAATCCCAATATTATTTTTAAATGCAAGTTGTCTACTGTGCAGCCAGGGTTAAACCACTAATCTAGGATAAAGGACAAGACAAGAAGCAACACTTAAGCAAAACACCATCGAGCACTTATTATGGGTTTCAAACACCAGGCTGGGGGTTCTGTGCTGGCATCCTGAAAGTCTAAGCTCTTAACGCTTTGTGGCTAGGACTAATGTCAGAGAAAAGATGAAGTCATTTTGCAAACCATGCGTGCACGCATCTCCTTAGAAAGCAGCTGAACTCTAGATTTCCCATTGTAGTGAAGCAAGACTACAGTGTCAACACAGCAGCGGAGAGTAAATGTGTGAGTGACAAAGGAGGATCGGAGAGAGAGAGAGAGAGAGAGAGAGAGAGAGCGAGAGAGAGAGAGAGAGAGACAAGCCCAGAGATTGTACATTACAGAAGTCTCCAGCAATTCCAGGGTATTGACAAAGGTACATGCTGATAGCCAAAAAGCATGTAAGGATTTTAATACCACATTTCCAGTTATGACTCGCAAAGCGTAATTGGGTACTAAATTACAATGTTAATATTCATTTGAACAAATAAGTACTTGTAGTGGTGGCATCCGGGCCCTGAGAGGCAGCAGAGGAGCTGATGAAATGGACAGAGTTTCTCTGGCTGACTTTTGTCCTAGGTTTGGTGAGGTTGGTTCTCAGCGGAATCCTGAACCATCCAAGCATTGACAACGAGTAACAGTATTTCTCCTCTTGCAGCCACATGCAAAGGATTCGGAATCAAGCAAGTAAACAAACAAGTAATTACACATCACAGAGGGTAATACATGCGAGGAAGGGACAGGGCAAAGAGCCCCGGGAGAAGGCCGCTGTGCAGAGGCTATCCAAGACAGCCGGCTAACGGGGGCGGAAGTCCCAGACGCCGGCGCTCGACTTCTCTCGACAAATGAAAGGAAAGGGGCCTTGCTGAGGTCTCCTATTATCGTGGACTTATCTATTTATACCTCCATTTCATCCAAAAGGAGTCTGAGGTGGGGCTCTCCTGTCATCTGGAGGAAAATTAGAGTCATTTCCCAAAAACAGCAAAAGCAAATTGAAGTAATGAGGAAGGGAGAGAGAGGGGGGTTAGGAGAGAAAGGGAGAAAGACACACACACACACACGCACATACACACATGCACACACATACACACGCACACACACACATGGCCACACATCTGAGCCGCTTTCTGAAGCCCACCTCTTAAATAAAACAAAACATTCCCTTTGCCCATTTTCCCAGCAAAGGGTTGTCTTCCTACACAATTTCCTTGGGCTTCATACAAAAGGTAAGCTTCCATATTGAGCAATACTAATTAGCCATCTCGGGTATGTAACAAAAGCAAATCTATCACCAGCTATAGGAAAGGAAAAAAAAAAAAAACAGTCCTCAGCTCCCCCAAACCCCAAAACACATAAGCTCAGCATTTTAACTGGCTGGGGTAAGAGCCATTATTTTCATTAATGGAGCTCATTTTTATTTTATTGGGCTTTTTTACTATCAGATTAAAAGCATGTTTTTATTGTAGTTTTTTCTAATGCAATCTTGGATGATGTGCTCAGAATGAATGGAATAGTTATTGTTTTAATTATTTTTTCATTTTGTGTTTTTATTTCGTTTGTTCTTTTTATTTACTACTCTTAAGTTTGCCATAATAACGTGGACTCAGGGTGCCTCTAGTCAGCATCCCTGCAGTGGCTTACATCTGCTGAAGACCAAGGGACAGGGTCATCACCAGCTCACCCAGTGGCAGTGGAACCCAGTGGCTGTCCAGCCCCACAGCCCCATCTCATTGACAAAAACAGACAGGGCAGAGAGCCTGCCCCCAAGTCTGGAGCAGCAAGGAGGTCCCCAGGAGCACCACATGTCTCTCTAAGCTGCTTCTGCTCCTGCTTCCCTGGGCTTTTCTGACCTGCTGGGCCAAGAAAGGCTTGGGAGGAATCTCAAGATAAAGAATCAGCTCCAGAGCGTGCTACCCCTAGCCAAGCCTCACCAATGCCAGGTTCCATATGGGGTGCCCGTAGCGCCACACAGATGTCAACATGCAGAGACCAACAGCTGGGCACAGACTCCTTGTTCTGGGCCCATAAAAGAAAAAATGAGCCACCAAGGCTCCCTAGCCAGCCCAGATGTCCCAGCAACCACGTACACTTCAGAGAACCAGAACCAGGAGCAGGACATGCTCTCTAGCCGTCTCATTGAGAACGAGAAATTGAGTATGTGCATTGGCTGCACAGGGACAAGTTCAAATAATATTGGGCGCCGTGGACTTCCTGGAAGCCTGGCCTCAGATCTGCCATTCGTGTCACACGGGTGAGCCCAGAGGACCTCATGCAAAATGAGACAAGCCAGACAAGGGAAGACAAGGACTCCCTGAGCTCAGGTCTATGTGGAATCTCAAAAAGTCAGGTGCGTAGGAATGGTGGTGATGAAAGTCAAGGACGCAAGGGGCTACCGGTCAGAGGGAAGAGGACAGCAGCTACAGCCTGCAGGTCGAAGGGATGGTGTGGGAGTGCCATGGTGGATGCTTCACCATCTACAGAACCTTTGCTGGGAGAGGAGCCACCAGGCGCCATCCCCAAACTTGCTTGACCCCAGCCATTGTTTCACTTCGTACTTGTGAATCAAAGTATCACACTGCACATCTTAAACACATGGGATAAAAATACTGGACACATAAATGCCCATGATTGCCTGATCCAAGATTCCTTTGGGGCCACTGCAGGCCAGGATTCACACTCTCACTCAAACCCTTCCCCACTACCACCACGGGAGAAAGCCTGCATCTCCCTCAAAAGAGCCCCCCACCTGTGCTTGGGTTTGCCCGAAGTCCCTCGCTCATCCTGGAGTTTTGCAACAGACTCCTTGAGAAGGTTTGAGTGTGCCGGTCGCCCAAAGTCCACATGTTAAAAACTGAATCCCCAAAGCAGTCATGTTGGGATCCAGGGTCTCGTGAGCAGGGGCCAGGTCAGGGAGGCTGTGTCCTCAGGGATAGACTAACGCCATTATCAAAGGTGCAGGTTAACTACCACGAGAATGGCTTTGCTACAAAAGCGAGTTGGGCCCCTTCTTACACCCTCACTCTCACACTTTCTTGCTTGTGCAGTGGGATACTGCAGCAGGAAGACATTAAATTGCCTTAGGGAGTCACCATAGCCTGATGCCAGCACCATGCTCCTGGGCTCCCAGCCTCCAGAGCCACAAGCCAAACACATTTCTGCTCATTATACTTTGCCCACCTCAGGCACTCCGTTACAGCAGCACAAAGTGGACCAAGATTTGCTTGCTTGGACTCCCTTGGCAAGAGGAGCCTGCAAGATATGTGTCAGCTTCTCAGCCTATTTGGCCTATGAATTAAATCCAGCAAAGCACTAAAGATCTTGCTATCAATCTCATTCAAAACAGAATTGGAACTTCAGGCCCTCTGCTCCCACTATCACCACCATCATCATCTGTTCCAGCCACACCTGTCTCACCTTGAGTGAGCCAAGGCTGCCCTCTGCCTGGAGGCTTCCCCAGCCACTATTTAGGACTGTGTTCAAATAGGGGATTTGCAGAGGTCAATGCCGTCACCAGCTGCCTTCTCTCTTGGCTCCCTGAGCTCTCCTCTCCTTTCATTTCCTGCATTGCACCTGTCACCCTTCTGCTGCTTCTATGGGTTGTCCCTCCACCTGAGAACGAACACATAAGGGAGAGAGCTTTGTTTGCCTTAATCACCACTCTACCTTCAGCACCCCAGCCCTGGGTCCTGGCAAGGAAGCCAAGAAACATTCTGGGAAGACATCTAGGACTCTCTTCTTACTGCCACATGTCCAGTACTGAGCACAATCCAGGGCTCATAACAGGTGAGAAGTAAACACCTGTTGTCCAGGGACAAGGCGGTGCCCAGAATGGGATGAGCAAGGACATGTTTGTTGCCACCACGTTGCAATGGATGATAAGAATGGCACAAGTGGCCGGCGCCGTGGCTCACTAGGCTAATCCTCCGCCTTGCCGGGTGCTAGTCCCAGTCGGGGCACCGATCCTGTCCCGGTTGCCCCTCTTCCAGGCCAGCTCTCTGCTGTGGCCAGGGAGTGCAGTGGAGGATGGCCCAAGTGCTTGGGCTCTGCACCCCATGGGAGACCAGGAGAAGCACCTGGCTCCTGCCATCGGAACAGCACGGTGCGCCGGCCGCAGCGCGCTACCGTGGCGGCCAATGGAGGGTGAACCAACGGCAAAAGGAAGACCTTTCTCTCTGTCTCTCTCTCACTGTCCACTCTGCCTGTCAAAAATTAAAAAAAAAAAAAAAAAGAATGGCACAAGTAAAGGCGGACATGGGACTTGCGTGTCTCTGTCCAGCCCACCCCAAACAAACAGAACACTGCCCAGTCCACTTCATTTTGTTTCTAAACAAAAGTGAGGAACATGAGGTTTTTTAAAAAATATTTATTTATTTATTTATTTATTTGAAAGTCAGAGTTACACAGAGAGAGAAGGAGAGACAGAAAGAGAGGTCTTCCTTCTGCTGGTTCACTCCCCAATTGGCCACAACTGCTAGAGCTGCACCAATCCGAAGTCAGAGCCAGGAGCTTCTTCCAGGTCTCCCACATAGGTTCAGGGGCCCAAGGACTTGGGCCATCTCCCACTGCTTTCCCAGGCCACTTCAGAGAGCTGGATCAGAAGTGGAGCAGCCGGGATTCAAACCGGTACCCATATGGGATGCCAGTACTACAGGCAGCAGCTTTACTCGCTATGCCACAGCGCCAGCCCCAGAACAGGAGGTTTTAAAGCCCCCCAAAGTTCAGTTCATTAATGAACACTAAATCATTATCACGATTTATTGGTGCTCTTTCCAGGCCAGTATTTTATATTAGTATTACAATGCAATATTGAGTGCAGCCTCGCAAAATCCAAACGCTGACTTCTGGAAATGAATTCTACTTATCAAAAGATGTTGTCCCCTTAAGGGAAGGGAATGCTACTTCTGCAGAGCTATTTTCTTCCTACAGATAATTTGGAAGGAGCTCTCCTACCTTTGGAGAGAAAGCCTGGATTTAAGTTGCATCAACAAAAGATTCCCATTTATCATGGTCCATGCTCACAGCACTCCACTGCCAGGGTTCTGTTGTCTCTCAGCATCCAGAGCATCAGAGTCGAATCCACCAGCACCTGGGACCAGAACATTGTCCTTGCACAATGCACTTGTGATTTCCACACTGAACAAAATCTCGTTTTGTATCCCCCCGGAGTTTTGGAACAATATATCACCGTAGTTCCTGATTTCAGGTGGGCAAATGTTGGTAGGTTACGTTTGCCAAATAAGCCTCCCTTTTAAAAAAGTGCTGCAGGAGGCAACAAAATTTGCACCGTCCATTTCTAAAAGGAAAATATCTAGCTCAGGTGCATAATTGCATGACCTGGGACTGGAAGATTCGGGGACTCACGTTGGAACCCTGCAGTTCAATTCCTGGGTTGAGCTGCAGGCAGCTTTCTGCATTTGTTCGCCGGGAATAATGCATTGTTGTTCATTATTATTACACATTAAAGGTACACTGTAAAGTTATATAATTAAATGTTATACAAATGTACTTATGAAGAGGTTGGTGACCAACAGTCCCTGAGTGCGTTCTCTCTGCCAGATACCATCCTGAACTTTTTACAGGCACTGCTTTGTTTAATCCCGGACACGAGCAGGAAGCTGAACTGAGAGTGTCCCAGTGGACAGTGGAATAGAGAGAGGGGAGGTTGCTAGTCCAAGGGGACCATTCCTGCCATTAGGGGCCAGGCAGGAAAAGGGACCCCGAAGAGGGAGCCAGCAAGGTGTGAAGCTACAGGGAGAGTGCATGGCAAACCCAAGCACTATGACTGCTGTGCTCCGACCTCCCATGTTTTCAAGAGAACCCACCCATGCCAATTTTATTCAATGGGTAAACATAAAGGATACTGTACACACAAACAAAATACATCTGCAGACCACAATAAAGCCTCCAGACATGTTCTCCCCACACCTTGCAGCCTTTCCTTTTATCCTGTGCTGTTTTGATGCGTGTGTCCTGTTTCCCAAACCACGCTGAACCATTCTGAGACTGACCACCCCATCTCGTGCAGCTTTCATTCCCTGCCAGGCAATGCTGGTGCTCGTGGACAGATGTGACGCCTCATTGAGGAAAGCCAGCTTCCCCAAGCCGGCCAGCCTTGGCTTTCTGGGACACGGTGGCTCACTGGGAGCTGGCTCTCTGGTTCTCTCTCACTTCCTGCGTAAAAAAAGAATGGCGAACGCCGAAGAAACACCGCTGGGCTACTCAGCAGGATTGGGGAGCTCCTGTTCCTGGCGCACAGGGGTGCAGGTTGAGTTTCTGGTGGGGCTCAGACACCCAGCTCTGAAGACCCTTGCAACAACTGGGTCCTGGAAGCCCCATGGTCTGAGCTCCTTATTCTCCCCATCCATCTCCTTCTTACTCTGCCCTGTGTGCTGTGTTAGAATGACAAAGCCATGCTGCCTCAGAACGTGAGAACACGGGTGGGCACGCCCCGAACACAGAAACACGTTTGTGCACCCCTTGGCCACCAGCGCTCTAGGATGGTTAATTTTTGGTGTAGACTTGACCTTGAGCTAAGAGACACCTGATAGCTGATACAGTGTTATCTCTAGATATGTTTCTGAGGGTGGTTCCTGAGGCTAGGATCTGCCCTCATCTTAGTGGGCAGGCACCACTCCATTGCTTGAAATCCCAGATAGAACTAAAAGGCAGAAATTTTCTTCTGCAACTGGGACACCCATCTTCTCCTACCCTTGGGCAGACATCTGGCTCCAGGCTCTCCAGTCTTTCAACTCCAGGCCGGGTCCTTCCCCACCCCCAGGGTTCTGAGCCACTCCAGATTCTCACGTCTTGAGCCTAGGACTGAGCCACGCTACTGCCTCTCTGGTCTTCCAGCTTGAAGGCAGCGTATCATGGGACTTCCCAGTTTCCATCATCAAATGAGCCAATTCCCACAACAAACCTCCTCTAGCCATAACTCTATCTACACCTATACTCTGTAAGTGTATCTCCTATTGGTTCTCTTTCTCTGAGAACCCTAACACATCCAGACCTGCCTCAGGTGTGCATATCCTGAAAACAAAAACCTGGGACACGAGAACACGTGTGTGCACCTCTGGGACATCCCAGCAAGGACAGCAGGTGCACCCATCACACTTCAGAGCCCTGTGCTGTCGGAGATAATTCAAATACTGCTGGTTTCACTTTTCTGCAGCCCAGCTATAAGTGGAAGGGGAAGAGTAAGCAACAGTGATGGAGGTTGGAGTCCATTTGGAGGTACCCAAGAGCAGACTGTCACTCACACCATCAGGGTTGGCTTCAGAAGAGAAGATTCACTGTGGGGGTAGCAGGCCAGGAAGGGGCGTGTGGCTGTTCCATGCTCCCCAGGGCTGTGAACCTTGGGGCCTTTTTCTGAGCAGACTCCCCTCAGACCGCCTCTGCTTGTGAACGGTGAAATTGGCTTGGAGGCTGGTGCTCGGTCCCCGAGACCATATTTTCCTGCTTGCTTTGTTCTAGTTGGATCTGTCCATTCTGTTCCATCAGGAGAAGAATCAGAAGAGAAAAACATAGCATTGGAGGTGCCTCCTGTTTTGAGTTGTGTATCATCAGGCCCTGCAGGCCGCCCAGTGTCCATCCAGAGGGCACCAGTGAGAAAAACTTCTCTCCAAAACTCTGCTGCTCTATGAAGTGTTCCCCAACCCACACTCACACACGTGCACGTGTGGCATGCACACTCTCACACACGCACTGATGAAGAGCCTCCCGCACAGACCACCTGCTCATGCACACAGGAAGTCCAGGAGTTAATGGCTGGGCTTATCTCGTGCCGCATTCCCAAAGCTCCATTTTTCATTAAGCAATTTTTAAAGAGTTTTATGACCCCGTGCACAATAATTTTTTTTAGCGAAAGCAGACTGAATTGTAAGTGGTGGTAATTACACCAAACTAATTGTAGGCAAAATTAGTAAGAGGCCAGATCGGTTTGGTAGCAAAAGAAAATATATGCTTGGATCGCACCTTAAATGATCTCTGGGAAATTAATGCATCATGGAAATAAAAGGAATCTTTCTAAATCAACAGTGGCTCTCTCCTAAAACATTTGCAAGTTGCAAGTTTTGCTCCCTGATGTTGGTTGCTGTTAGGTACCCACATGCCAGTCTGCACCAGCACTTCCAGAGTTCTAAGCCCCGGGGCTCCACTTCCTTGCAGGGAGGTCTCTGTGGGCTTTTTCCCTTGACAAGGATCCTAACCAAGCCCCCTCCTCTAGTTTAGCTCTCAAGACACTTCTTGGCCTGGCCCTATTTCTCGTAGTTGCATTTCCCATCTTGCTCTACCATCTGAGATCATTTTTGTGCCTTTGGCTTAACCGTGCTATTCCTTTCAAACTCTCTTCTTGCTACTTCTCCATCCATCTAAATAATTCCCTCTCATATTTCAAAAGAACACAGCTACCATAACCTTGGCTATCATAGGGGTCACACACACCTGACCAACCTTGGCTATCATAGGGGTCACACGCACCTGACCTGCATGTCCTGGCTCTGTCTCTCACAGGACAACCTCCCAAGCACTCTTCATGCTGAATTATAATCAGACAATTCTATGTATGCACAATTATGCATAATTATAATACAAGGAGGGGTGAGGCTGGACAGACACACACCTGGCAGAGGTGGAAGGACTACAGGCCTAGAGGCTGGAGCGGTCTCCTGCCTGGCAGAATGGACTATCAATAGATGTTTGTTCAATGGTTGAACAGGTCCTGCTCCCTCCCAGTCACACTCCAGTGGCCACACTTGGCTAGCCCTGGTCCTGCATAGCCAAGTGTCAACATTACAGAGAACGAAAAGAAGGGAGGAAGAGGAGGAAGAGCTGCCAGAGGGACCGCTGAAGAAACTGACCCTTGTACACTAACCTACCTGCCCAGGTAGTGAAGACGGGGTACCCATAGACCCCTGGCTCCAAGAGGGGAAGGAAACTCCAGCAGGTCCTCAAGGGCTCTGGGTCAGGGAGGTTCCCAGGAGGAAGGCCCAGTCAGAAGTTCAAGTTTGGGGAGGGACAATATGGCTGGGAAGACTGAGAACCATTCTGAAATCTTCCAGCAATGGCTCCAGCCAAGTAGTTACAGGAAGGGCCCTCAGAGATACGAAATCTAAGAAAAATAGTCCTGGCATCTAATTACAACTGTGCAGTTTGCTGCTTTTATCTGTAATTGGACTGTATAGTCTTTCATTCTAATTTACTTTACATCTACACTGTGATAATCAAGACAAGCAGAACAGAATGGTCTCTAACTGGCTATCCTACTGACACCCGTTAATGCCTAATTATAACAACTAAATTAAAGATGCGACTGTAAAGAGGGGGGATATCAGTTTGAAGCATTTAATTCTGTGGAAAGGAGTCGAGATTTTAAATCCTAAGGAAGAAAATCAATATTATGCCTCATTATATTGGTATTGCTAAACAGATTAATGAAATTAAGTATTTTGTTGTGTTGCTTTTCTTTTTTTTCCCAATGTGATCCTGATGCAATGATGGTTGGTAAAGGAGTGCCGCGGGGGTGGCAGAAGTCTAATTTGAGAGCCAATTTATACACTGAAATTGGGAGATAGCTAATCTCATTTATAGAGCCAAGCCTTTCTTTTGATATGGTTGGAGTTTTAGATAAGCATCATGGGTCTGGACTTCTGTAGTCTTCCAGAACAAAAATAAATGCAACTCAACACTAAGGGAAAGTACTGTCTCTCTGCTTCCTTAGATCAGTGGGTCAACAAGGACTTCCCGGACCTCATGTCCAGAGCTCTCTGGTTTGGGATGAGCAACTTGGAGGCTTTGGGAGCCAGCACCTTCACCATTTATGCCAGACTCAAGAAGGCCACTCATGAAAACACAGAGTGAAAGGGACAGGCTCGTTGAATGCAGAGCAGACAAGGGTCCCAGAGACGCAGTTGGTTGGAAGCTGATGGAGAAGCCATGGGAAGAATCCACAGCTCAGACTGGCCTGGATCAAGGCTTGGAAGCACAAGGTTTGTGAAGGGAAGGTGTGCAGTTCTCGGGGGACAAGTTAGACAATGTATGAGGTAAGAGCAGCAGGCCCACTGCTATGGTTTGAGTATGATCTGGCACCAGAACTCATGCAAGAGTTTAAACCTCAAATGGCATTAACAGGGTAGAAACTTAATCCAATTATGGGAGGTAGAGGTAGGGCCTTTGGGAAGTGGTTAAGACTATATTAGGTCATTCAGATGGAGCCCTCATGGCTGAGACAAGAGAGAGGCAGACATACAAACAGAGAGACAGAGACAGAGAGAGAGAGAGAGAGAGAGAGAGAGAGAGAGACAGAGAGGCGCTATGGGTTGATGGACTCACAGGGACAGACAGGTACACTCTTGCGTGTAATGCCCTGTGCCACCTTAGGATTCTGCCAGCAAGAAGGCCATCACCAGAAGTCAAACCACTGAGCCAGCCCAATTTGGGGCGCTGAACCGCCAGAATAAACCTCTTTTCATTATAAGGTAGCCTGCCTCAGGTATTCCATTACAGTAACCCAAAGCTGACTAAGGCACCCACCAAACCTGCTCAATGAAACTGTAAGTTCATTATTTGTGCAATGAATTCAAAATCAATTTGAAATTCACAAACCTAAGCAGTAGCCAAGGGTGACTGCGTCAATCACCATGTGGGACTCTCCGTAAGTCCCCATGTCACGGAGTGGCACCAGAGCAGGCCTTCATGGAATCCAGAAACCGAGCCCACAAGGAACCCCTAGAAACCTCTAGACTTGCTGGCTAGTAAAGCCACCAGGGTGAACAACTTGCAAGCAGCCCTGAAAGAGCCACACTGAGGTGCTGCTGCCTGGAGCTGGCCATGCACTGATGATCAGGCTACCCGGGGCAGAGAGAGACCCAGCAGTCAGAGGGGAGCCCCAAGACAGGGTCCCCAACCAAGGAGGGAAATACAGCTCTGGTGAACTTATCCAGAATGTCTGAATCATAAAAATCAAGACTGAAGACATTTTAATTCCAACTTGCATTTACATCGTCGTTTTTGGAAAAGAGAGTTTTATTTTGAATTTTGCCTGTATCATCATCTTTTCCGATTCCTGGGGCCTTTACCAAGCTCTTCAGCACATGTGCTGACATGGAGACAGGGATGAGGGTGCCCCAGAGGCAGTGCACTGGGTTGAGTGATCTTCACAGGCCAGGGAGAGGTCACCAAGTCCCCCAGGAAGGGACAGTGTAGGTCCCGATTGCACAGGGCCAGACAGAGCTCCCAGCATCCTGGCGCTGCGGGCACTCAGAAGGCAAATGCCATTATCTCCCCACCAGACCTGCCTCCCAGCTGCACAAACAAAGCCAAATAAAAACGGCTGGAGGCCACCAGCTCTGCTGTGACAGATGTGGTGCCTCTGCACCATCTTGTCTGTTCTTAAGGATTTTTTTTTTTTATTGCAAACAGACAGATGCAGCTTGTCCCTTCCATCTTGTTTACGATGCTGCGGGAACACCTGTGGAAGAACAGGTCCCTGCAGAAATCCCTGGTTCCACCCAGATGGCTGGAGACTAAGCCAGGCAGCTCTGCACCCCTGTCTGCCGAAGTTTCCAGATTCTTCCCCTTGGAGAGCCTCAAGAGCCACTCACAGGATAAAGCCAGCGCACAAGCATCACCTCTCACTATGTGCATGGGATGCTTGCAGTGTGTACAAGTTCGTTCAAGCCTGTGTTGAAGACCTACTAGGTGTGTGCTCTGTGGACCTGAGATCTGTGGGCTGATGGCTCACTGCGCAGGCTGCTTCCCCTCCTCTGAGCCTCTGTCTCCAACTGTAGGATTCACTGCATGGAAAAAAAAGAACACTACCAGCAAGTGATGTGTGTTAGGCCTCTGGCCATGAGCATACTGGTTCTCGCTGCAGTTCATGGCCTTGTGGGGAAAGCAGACATCCAAGCCACCACTGTGTGAGTGCTTGTCTGAGTGCAGAGAGAAGTGATGCTTGTAAGGAGAGCCGAGGTTAGGGAATAGTCCCTGCTCTCAGCCTGACTGCTGTGTGCACCTGCTCACAATCCTGCAACCTTTCATGATTGACCATTTGCCTAGCACTTACTTTGTCTCGTTAACAAAGGAAGAACAAGGTCATGACTTACAGCTGTGGGTGACCACTGCCTCTTTTTCCTAACCTTAGGTTTTCATGCACAGCTTTTGCTGTAGAGCAAACCACCCTCAGAACTCAGTGCGTCAAAGCAACCACTATTTAGTTTGCCGCTTCTGTGGGTGGACTCGGCGTGCCACTGCTAGGCTCACTCACATATCTGAGACCGACTGGAGAGAGGACAGTGACTGGAAGATCTAAGATGGACAGCTGGCAGGCTGTTGGCCAAAGCGCCAAGCAGAGCTGAGCCACACGCCTCCCGTCGTGCAGCTGCCTGACCTCAGCCCCTTCACAGGGTGGCAGAAGCAAGAAAATGGCAGCACTTCCAATCGGTGCGGGTGGCATGTTTCCGGAGTTCCTTTAGCTCCGGCAAGGCCCAAGGCCTAGCCCACACTCGGTGGAGGAGGGCATCGCCTGACAGCTAGGAGCCAGAGGAAGAGATTTGTGCCCATTTTTACAGCCCATCACAAGTTTCTAAAATTCAGTTTTATTCATATTCTAGCCTTTTTCACTGAATGTTTCAATCATTTATTTTCAATATTTAGTGTTTCTTACTGATGCAGAAATTCAGTTTGGATTTGCTCTTTGATACATGAGTATTTACAAAAGTCTCTTAAACTACAAGTGGGTCAAATAGTTTTGCCTGAATGTTTTTCTATTTTTGTGTGGTCAGATAATTTGGCTTGATTAGTCCTATTCTTTCTGGTTTTCAAACCACGTGCCTGAGTGCATATATGTGTGTAATTCTTAATATTCCATGGATATTTGAAAAATGTTTATTTGTTGCCTGATACATTTATATAGAAACAGATATGTGCAAATTTAGATGTAGACGTAAAATCAACCTTGTCTGTAATAAGTTTTTTTTATATTTATTTATTTACTTGAAAGGCAGAGCAATGGAGAGTGGGGGAGACACACACACGCACGCACACACACACACAGAGGGAGGTCTTCCATTCACTTCCATTCCAGGTGGGACAGGCCAGGCGGAAGCCAAGAGCCAGAAGCTCCATCCAGGTCTCTCACAGGGGCCCAAGCACTTTCTTCAGCTGCCTTCCCAGGCACACTAGCAGGCAACTGGATTAGAAGTAGAGCAGACTCAAACAGCACTCTGATGTGGGTTGGCAATGTCACACCAGTAGCTTATCCCAACGCACCACAATGTCGGCCCCCTGTCCATAATGTTTTAACATTTTCTCTATTGTTACTGTCTGCCTGACCTGTTCATTTCTGCCAGGAGAATGCTTCTTACAACCATGGGTTTTTACTTGATATATTTTTAATGCCATAATATATAAGGAATTAAGACTCTGTTAATTATAAAAGAACTATGTTGTCCTTATAAATTCCACAGGCTTAATCTCAATAATCCCAGGAATAATATTAATTGTTATTAACATTATACTAAAAAATAAGAACAAACTATATGCTAAGAATGCCTCCAGAAACACTTTCTAAATACAAAGATGTAAGTAAGTTTAAAGTAAAAGTTGGGAAAAATTATATAGACAAAATAGAATGAGAAATTGAAGCAGCAGTATCAGAAGGAAACAAGACTTCAAGACAGAACATTCATGAAGCAGGATATGTCACAGGGTTAACACGTCAATTCATCAGGAAGACACAGCAATCGAAACGTGTGTGCATAGAACAACAGGTCTTCAAAACACATTCACTAAAAATTAACAAAACCAGTGGGAAAACAGACTAGGTTACAGTTAGAACTGAGTGCTTTTTCTCTCCCTAGTAATTGAAGGAACAAAAGGACCAAGAACTCTGCAAGGAGAAGGGCTATCTGACCTACCTGAGATCTAGAAAACATTGCATCAAATAATAACATGCATATTCATTTCAAGTGAGCATGAAGCATTCGCCCAGACAGACCATCTGCTGAGAACTTTACAGCTCTGTTATACAACGTTTGTTCTGTGATCATCATAGATTTCAATGATTAAAATTACAGTGTAAACTAACAAACATAAAATATGCTTTTAAAACTACCGTTTTTGGAAATTAAACAAAATCTTCTAACTATGCCATGCATGGGTCAAAGAGGGAGTCACAATGTAAATTATGAAAGATATAAAGTGGAATAGTAGTAAAGACAAATTTAAAAATCTATGTGTTAACAGCTAAATCAGCACCTTAGGTCATTTTATAGCTTTAATTGCTTATATTAGAAGAGTTAAAAGGTTTAAAATCAAATATTTAATATTTTAACTTAAAAGGCTAAGAGGAGAACAAATTATACCGAAAATATTAACAGAAGTAAGGAAATAAAATGTATCAAAAGTAATCAATAAAATAGATTTTTTCTTTGAAATGATAAATGAAACTGAAAAAGCCTAGAAAGACTAATTAAGGAAAAAACAGAAATATGAATTACTAGTATCAAAAATAAAATTGAGGACATTACTACAGATCCTACAGACGTTAAAGGAATAATAGAAAATATCATGCCAATAAGTGACAGTTTGGGTGAAAGGGAAAAGTTATTTGAAATGCACAATTATTCAAGCACCTCCAAGAAAATGAGAAAATGTAATTAGTTCTCTATCAACAAATCAAGTAAATTTGCTATTAAGCCTTTCCACAAAGAAATCTCCATAACCAAACAGCTTCACTGGTAAGGTCCCTCAAATATTTATATGATAAATACATCATCTTCTATAAACTCTTTCAGAAAGTGAAGAGGAAGGAACATCTCCCATATCATTTAATAAAACTAGATTTAATAAAAATAGAACTCTCATACCAAATTCTGAGGATATTACAAGAAAAGAGCTACCAAACCAATGTCCCTCATTAACACAGATGATAAAAATCCCTTTCCTAAAAATGAGAAAATTCACTCTGCTAATGTATAAAAAGAATATTAAATCTCAAAGAAGGGAGATTATACCCAAAGTGGAAGGCTGGTTTAACATTTAAAAACCAATTATAATTCACCACATTAATAAATAATAGAGAAATGTCATATGCTCATCTCAGTAGCTCCCAAACAAAACCCTTCCACAAAATTCAACACTGCCTTCTTAGCAAGGGTGAAACAGGAAACTTCCTGTATCTGATCATGGTTTTCTACAGAAAACTTACAACTAAGCAAGGTTCTTCATGGTTAGCAATGATAGATGTCCAACGATCATGAAGAAGACAAAAACATCTTCTCATTGTACTGGGATTCCAGGTCATGGTTATATGTGTAGAAAAGGCTGAAGAAATCATACAAACATACACACAACTTACACTAACAGGCAAACTGACTAATACCACAATGTAAAAGGCAAATATGTGAAAATCAGTTGTATTTCTATGTAATAGCAATAAAATCAGATTACACAATTTTAACAAAACAGCATTAGAAAAATAAAAGACTGGTTCTGGTGCTGTGGCATAGCAGGTAAAGCCACCACCTGCAATGCCAGCATCCCATATGGACGCTAGTTTGAGTTCTGGCTGCTCCACTTCCAATCCAGCTCCCTGCCAATGTGCCTGGGAAAGCAGTAGAAGATGACCCAAGTGCTTAGGCCTCTGCACCCATGTGGGAGACTCCAGAAGAAGCTCCTAGCTCCTGGCTTCAGGTTTGTACAGCTCCAACCATTGCGGCCATTTAGGAAGTAAACCAGCAGATGGAAGATCTCTCTCTCTCTCTCTCTCTCTCATGACCTTTCAAAATAAATAAATAAATCTTAAAAAAGAAAAAAAGTGTTTCTAGGGCTGGCACCACTGCTCACTAGGCTAATCCTCCACCTGTGGCGCCAGTACTCTGGGTTCTGGTCCCTGTTGGGGCACCAGTTCTGTCCCAGTTGCTCCTCTTCCGGTCCAGCTCTCTGCTGTGGTCCGGGAAGGCAGTGGAGGATGGCCCAAGTGCTTGGACCCTGCACCCGCATGGGAGACCAGGAGGAAGCACCTGGCTCCTGGCTTCAGATCGGCGCAGCACGCCGGCCATAGCAGCCATTTGGGGGGGGTGAACCAACTGAAGGAAGACCTTTCTCTCTGTCTCTCTCTCTCTCTCACTGTCTAACTCTGCCTGTCAAAAAAAAAAAAAAAGTGTTTCTATGGTTTCTCTGCTACTGAGGTGTACTCAACCCAAGACCATTAAAAAAAAAAGGAACAAAAAACAAAAGACTAAGATAATTTTAGGAAGAGAGGTTCACAAAAGTTACACTAAAAACTACCATATTCTCTAAAATAATTTACTTTAAAAGTTTATTTTTATTTACTTGGAAAGCAGACTTGGAGAAAGAGAGAAAGAGATCTTCCATCCAATGGTTCACTCTCTAAATGGCCACAACAGCCAGGGATGCACCAGGCTGAAGACAGCAGCTTCAGTGGATGGAAGATCTCTCTCTTTCTCTCTCTCTCTCCCTCCCTCCCTCCCTCCCTCTCTCCCTCTCTGTAACTCTACCTTTTTGTAACTCTGCCTTTCAAATAAATAAATACATCTTTTAAAAATGCAGACAAAAGAATATATATTGTATGATCCTATTTATGTGAAGTTCTATTTTTTAAAAAGATTTATTTTATTTATTTGAAAGGCAGAGTTACAGAGAGAGACACAGAGGGAGAGAGAGAGAGAGAGAGAGAGAGAGAGAGGTCTTCCACCTGCTGGTTCACTCCCCCAAATGGCTGTAATAACTGAAGCTGGGGCAATCAGAAGAAGGAGCCAGGAGCTTCTTCAGGGTCTCCCACATGGGTGCAGGGGCCCAAGGACTTGGACCATCTTCTACTACTTTCCCAGGCCATTAGCAGAGAGCTGGATTGTAAATGGAGCAGCCAGGACTGGAACCGGCATCCCATATGCTGCATACGCCCTGCAGGCAGTGACTTTACTCACTGTGCCACAGCGTCGGCCCCGGGAAAGTTCTAAACATGACTCAAATCAATGGTGATGAGAACCATAAGAGTGGGGCCTCTGGACACTGGGGACAAGCACTGACAGGCTGGGGCTGTGGGATGACTCTCTGAAGTGTAGAAATTCTCAACATCTCGATGTGAGTGTGGGGTCAGTGGGGTGTGCATATTTCTCAAGACTGATCAAGCCATGCATTTAAGATGGATGCATTTCACTGTGTGTTAATTACACATCAGTACTCTTTCAAAAATCTAGACAACAACCCTTTCTCTTTTTGACAAACTCCTGCTCATTAGCTACAGTCGTCAACATGAACCTTCACTCCCATTGCCAAAAGAATGAAATGGGAAACTCAAGTCTAATGTCACCCCCAGTGCATTTTCCTTTCTCACTACTTTCCCCTGCACCTGCAGCTTTGCACCACATGAGGAATCAAAAGAACAGATATGAGAAGCAGGCACAGACGCTGTCTCATCCAAACACTTTACTCAGGATAGTTTCGGGGGTGGCAATACCTCCTCTCTGTGACACTCAGGCACATACCAACATGCCAGCACCTTTCTCCGTGTAAACATTCTCTGTAAAGCTCACTAGGTTTCCATTGAGTTTTGATACTGCCCTGGCTCCCAACGCTGGCTGGTTCACTTGCAATAGAGAATGCTGAAATCCATCACTATTTTTGGTCAGAAAAAAATTCTCTTCCATTTTTTTTCCACAAGTCCAGTCAACCGTGTCTCAGGCATCTCAAACTCCCTGGTCCCTGGCCAGAGGAACTTCTTAAACGGACAGGAAACCATCCCCTTTGAGGTTCCAGGGCCTGCATCCTGTAGGCTGTTTCATGCACCCTTCCAAGATGTCATGCCCCATTTTTGGAGTAAAAGGGAGCCAGGGAGGCGAGTTGGTTTTGGATCAGTAACATCCAGGTATGAATCTCTTTGAAACGAGTTTTCTAACCACACTGACCATAACTTTAACTGACTGGAGAAGTCAACTTCTAAGCGGGAAAAGTAAAATGCGGTGGACAATGCCCTGCTGGTGCTGACATCTCAGGAGAAGTGCCTCCCTTATTCAACAAGTCAAGCATGCAGGTTGCACCCTCCAAGCCAGGAGTCTCACTACCCTCAGATTCCTACTAGAGTTGAATGCTGATTGTGAATTTCAGAGAGAAGCCAATGTGAACAGATGGTGCTGAGAAGGAGCCCTTATGCCCTGACAGGTGACCCCTCTGGATGCTCCCAGGTGACCCTCGCCTCCTGAGAAGCTGTCCGTCTTCATCCACCCCGGCCACTTAGACAGAATCAGAGCCCAATGCACAGGACTTGTATCAAAGAGAAACCCCGGAAGACTGGCAAGCCCAATCCTGGCTTCCTCCTTCCCAACTCACCTCCAAATCCACCTCTTTGTGGGATGCTGGGTCCTGGCAGCCACGTGACATCATGACACGCTGGGAGGTAGGAGACTCTCCCGTTTCCCTGGAGCCTGACAGTCTCTGGCTTGGTCTGGTTAAGGAGTACAACGGTCACTTAGTGTAAAGAGTCCTAGGGATACAAGCTGACCCTGGGACCACCTTAACAGTCTTCCATCACGCTTTCAAAGCTGAGGCACCTGTTCCTCTTTCCTTCTTCCCGAACCCAGGGCTGACTGCCTCCCCTATCACCCAAATTTCTCCCCTTGATATTTTGCCTCTTTTAAGTGTTGAATTTGATTTGATAAAAAAGTTTAAAATTTTATTATTATAAAGAGAAGAGACTTCTTGTATTTTATAGATATAATGCTAAGAAGATTAAAAAAAAAAAAGCTTAAGAACGTTGGCATCCATGTTCCTAAGGAATATCAGACTGTAATTTTCTCAGGCTGACTTTGAGTTGGAGCCTCAGGGTTCTTCTGGTCTTGTACAATGAGTTGGGACGTAGTCTCTCCTTTTCAGGAGTTTCTGTAGAATTGCTTATTTCTTCTTTAAATGCTTGCTAGAAATCACTAGGAAAGCTAGAAGAGCCTAAAGGTAGGGGAAGGGAAGGCAGGGAGTTTGTTAAGTAAAAATTCATTTTCTTGCAATAGGTATTGAGCTTAGCAGTTAAGATGCTGGGTGAAATACCCACATACTGTTTTAGAGCATCTGGGTTTGCCCCAGCTCCCCGCTCCTACTTCTTGCTATTGGATGACAGTGGGGATGCTCAAGAGATTAGGTTCCTGCAACCCATATGGGATACCTGAATCTGGTTCCCAGCTCCCGGCTTCAACCCAGCTCTGTCCTGGCCAGTGCAGACATTTGGAGAGTGAACCAGCAGAAGGGAGCACACACTTACTCTCTCTTTCACTTATAAACACAATAATGTCCAAGTTTGTGAAGATTTCTGTCTTCTGTTATTAACTTTTCAGTTCCTTCCATTGTGATTAGAGACTATGTATTTTATCTGATCTGGATCCTACACAATTTTTTTCTAGATAAATCTGTGGCCCAGAGTATGTTTTGGCTCAGTAAAATCCCATGCGTACTTAAACCATGTGCATTCTGCTGTGGTTGGCAGGGAGCACCGTTCAAATGCCAATGAGATCAAATGGGTTGATAGTGTTGTCCACCCTTCAAATGTCAATATGGGTTGATAGTGTTGTCCAAATTTCCTATGGCCTTACTGATTTTTTTCAATTAATGAGAGAAGTGTGTAGTCCTCACTGTAATTATGTATTTGTTCATTTCCCCCACAGCTGCCCCTGTGGCGCTTTGCTGGGCCTATTGTAGAGTGCCTCATTTTTTCCCCCATCCTGAGGAATTTCTGTCCCCTACTGCAAAGTATCCTATGTCACTTTGTAACATAGAACATGTCCCACTTTTCAGGCAGAAAGTTAATCTTTGTCCCTGTTACCCTATTGTGACTCGAGCCTGAGCTCGGGGGAGTCACTTTTTTAAAAAAAACAAAATGATTTATTTATTTATTTGAGAGTCAGAGTTACACAGAGAGAGGAGAGGCAGAGAGAGAGAGAGAGAGAGAGAGAGAGAGAGAGAGAGAGGTCTTCCATCTGCTGGTTCACTCCCCAGTTGGCTGCAATGGCTGGAACTGTGCCAATCCGCAGGAGCCAGGAGCTTCTTCCAGGTCTCCCACATGAGTGGAGGGGCCCAAGGACTTGGGCCATCTTCTACTGCTCTCCCAGGCCATAGCAGAGAGCTGGATTGGAAGTGGAGCAGCCAGGTCTCGAATCGGTGCCCATATGGGATGCTGGCTCTTCAGGACAGGGCATTAACCTGCTGCGCCACAGCGCCGGCCCAATGAAAAGTCACTTTTGACACCCACTTCTCTCCCAATGCCAAAGATGTTCTCCGAACTATCACTCGCATGGAACCATTTTCCCACCTTTTCGCTGCTTTTTGTTTAGTCCAAACCCATCCATGTCTGTCCCTGATTTTCTACAACCAGAGACCTTCCGTGGGATTTCCTCCAATCCCTTTATCTGAATCACTCCCTTGTCCACGCATCACGGGGCACTAGAGAAACCTCTCGAACAGCACAACCCCCATCATGCCACTTCTTCCACCCTGAAAGTCTTGTACTATTTCTCTTCATGCAGAGGTGCTGTGAAAGAATGGATAGGTAAGCCACCGACTGGGAGAAATAACCGATTCATATACATATGCATGTGAACAGATGGTTACGTCCAGAATCTTTCAATGACTTTAAAAATCCAAAAAGAGGATGCAATTGACACAAGAGGAAAAATGCAAACTAATCATTCACAGAATGACTCCTTACCACGTGAAAATATGCTTGACTTCTTGTGCATCAGAGAAATGCAACTGAAACAGTAATGAGACACCAGTTTCCTCCCCATGAATGGGAAGTGATTGGAAAGTCTGAAAATACCAAGTGTGGGCAACAGCATCACAACAGACTGCTGGAGAAGGCCAGGGTGCTTCAAAGAGCTAATGGAAAAAGGAATTGAAGGACACGCTTATTTTGGTGCAAAAAATTGGTAAATGCATGCATAGTTTTTTTCCATGAACTTTTTGAAGACCTCTCATTTCAAAATGTTTACACCAAAATGAACTTTTGTTTTAATTCCCTCTCCCATGAATTTTTGAAATATTTTCATACACAAATTGATTCAATCACTCTGGATGACAATTTAAATTTGAAAACATGCATACCTTTAACCCAACAATTCTACTCCTGGGTTTTTTTTTTTTAATTTAGTTTATTTATTTGAGAGGTAGAATGACAGAAATAGAGGGGGAGATACAGAGAAGTCTTCCATGCCCCAGTTCACTTCCCAAATGGCCACAATGACAGGCACTGGACCAGGTTGAAGCCAAGAGCCAGGAACTCCCTCTGGGTCTCCCACATGGGTGGAAGTGGCCCAAGTACTTGGACTATCTCCCACTGCTTTCCCAGGTGCAGTAGTATGGAGTTGGGTTGAAAGTGGGGCAGCCGCCGGCGCCGCAGCTCAATAGGCTAATCCTCCGCCTAGTGGTGCCGGCACGCCTGGTTCTAGTCCCGGTCGGGGCGCTGAATTCTGTCCCGGTTGCCCCTCTTCCAGGCCAGCTCTCTGCTGTGGCCAGGGAGTGCAGTGGAGGATGGCCCAAGTACTTGGGTCCTGCACCCCATGGGAGACCAGGATAAACACCTGGCTCCTGCCATCGGAACAGCGCGGTGCGCCGGCCGCAGCGCGCCAGCCACGGCGGCCATTGGAGGGTGAACCAACGGCAAAGGAAGACCTTTCTCTCTGTCTCTCTCTCTCACTGTCCACTCTGCCTGTCAAAAAAAATAAAAATAAAAATTAAATTAATTAAAAAAAAAAAGAAAGAAAGAGGGGCAGCCAAGACTTGAACTGGCACTCTGATGTAGGATGCCACCATTGCAGGTGGAGGCTTAACCTGTGGCAATACAATGCTGGCCCCTTACTTCTAGGTGTCTCATCATGAAACACTTTTACAAACATGTGTAAACCTATAAGAATCTCCAGAACAACGCTGCAATAAAAGTGAAATGCTTACAGGATCACTAAAGAAGAATCAGCAGGCAATGGAATACTATGCAGCAGCGAAAACGAGTGAACCACAGAAACCGATACCACAACAGATGAATCTAATCAATACAGAGCATAGGCGAGTTGCAGAAAATTTCAGACAGCGTGATAATTTCATAAAATCTCGAAGTAATCAAAATATTGTATTTGCTTGGAAACACATGCTATCATAACTTTCACAAAAGGCAAAGTGAGATGAAGACTCAAGTGCAGATGGCTGATCTGGGAGCTGACCCCAGAAAGCATTGGTAGGAGAAAGCGGGAGTGAGAGGGACAGCAAGGTGGCCAAGGGGACACGTGGTATTCAGCCAGCTGCCATCATGGAAAATCAGAGCTAAATCCTGCAGGGAGACTCCATGGCTCTGGCTGTCTCAGCCAAGGGCCGCGGGAGCAGAAGTATTTACACACCAGCTCCTGCCCGTCTGTGAGGACTGCTGGGAAGCTGGTGTTAACTCCCCAGTACTTCTGCCTGGTGGCCAGAGGACAGGCACAAAACTGGCAAATGCTGCCAGCTGATCCCAAACACGTGGACGAGGAAAGGGTGAGGGAATGGGCATAGTGTGCTGACAGCCACTACTGTAAACAGTTGGCTAGGATCACATAAGAAGCCAGGAGTGAGGCTGGACTATACCAAAAACAGAGACACTTTTCAGGGACAAGAGGGAGGTTTAACTCAGGAAAGGCATACACGTGCTGGGACTCATGTTTCCCAGGCCAGGGAGTGGCACCTGCAGGTTCCAGGTCCCAGATGACACCCTCAGGTGGGAGGATTGAGGGCTGGTTACAAAGATGAGGTCTGGGTGCTGGAAGAACAAGATGTTTGGGGTTTAAACCACTCACTGGAATGAAGGGGGGAGGCAGGGAAAAATCTCTGGCACTGGAGAACGTGGCTGCAGGGAGAAAGCTGGGGCACAAATCCCACCCCAGCCTCCTCTCTTGCTGCAGTCTCCTGCTGGTGCTCCTTGTTGGTGACCCCAGCAGGAAGCCGGAGGTGGCCTGGGGAGTCCAGAGCAGGTGGAGAGGGTTGGAAAGTCAGCCCGGAGGCAAGAAGGTGTCAAGAACAGTTGGTGTGAGTTGTTTTATTTTGATTTTTTCATTAGTGAAACCTTCAATACCACTGGATGCATTTGCAAATATAATTTTAATGATGCCTTGTGCATCAACACCGAACCCAACGTGGCCACGTGGTCTGCCTTGCAGACCGGGTCTTCAGGCTGCCGAGAGCTGCCTACCCCTGCCTTCTCCTTTGTCCCCACTGCGCTCCAGCCTCCATGCCTTCCTGCCCTCAGGCTTTCCACGCATGCTGTTGCTTTGGCGTGAAACGATTCGCTCAGCCTGGCTCTGCTCAGCCGACCCTTATTTAAACCTCCGTCTCCAGTTTCAATGTCTCACTGCAAAGAAGCCTTGCCTGGCGGCCCAGACCTCTCACGGCCATCTGCTGTCCTATGTTCAGGGTGGAATGTCCCAGGATTCAAATATCTTGCCCAGGTTTCTCACCTTATCATTGCAACAGCAGCCATGCCTGGTTAGTTCCAGGGCAGTAGATCTGTGTAGAATCTGTGCCTAACCAAGGCACTAAGAGGCAGCATGGGACTCAGAAGGCCTCAAGTTACCTGCAGCAAAGCAGAGCTCACTCCTCACTCGCTGGGGAGCCTGGGTTCCCAGCAGGAGGTGGAGCCCCAGAGGAACTGGCTGGGGATACATAGTACAATGGAACAAGCTATAACACAGGGGTGTGAACTTTGAGTCATTCCTGGTCTCCTGCCTGGAGGAGGTCGTGTGTGAGAAGGCAGAGACAAAATCTTGCTGCCTTGAACTGTAATTTTGTTTGTGTGTCCTACATCCTGTGGTTCACATTAAGTCACTGAGCACCGGGCATCTACAGCCGTAACCAGTGAATGTATTTCAGTAGCCACAAGCCCGCCTTGTCCCTAAGCAGATCAGAGGCTATGTCCAGCTATGTCCGCATCCCTAGAACCTTGTGCAGGGCCTGGGCCACAGCTGACTGCTGATTGAGTCTGCTCTCAGCGCCTGCCCCCAGCGAGTTGCCCAGTGGAAGGAAGACAGAACCCAGGCACAGAAACCCAACCTCAGGTTGTAACAAAGCTCCTTCTGTCCCAGGCCATGGAGAGATGTGACGACACAACAAAGCCTCGACCTGATGGAGCAGTGGGGGTGGGGCAGCTGGAGGAAGCCAGAGTGAGGAAACTGAGGCAGAAGCCCAAGGGGAGCAGGAGCCAGGGAGACCCCTGCTCCTCGCCTCCTTGGAGCCAAACCAGCCTTGGGACTGAGGAGATGTGGGGAGGCCCAGGGTTGCTCTGCCTTTCAAATAAATAAATATTTGTATATTTGAGAATATCAGTGACGGCTTGTATATCTGTGCATGGGATGTAGCGAGTCTGTAGGAGAATATTTGGGAAATATTATGCAAGGGGAGTTGTGAGCTCTCCATAATTCAGTGACATAAATTCTAAGTTTTTCTTTCAGAAATGTGACATCTAGGACAGAAAATCACAATGACAGACCAGTAAGTGCAAAAGGCAGAGTTGGAGAAGCCAGTCCCCCCTGCCCTCTGAGGCCTCTGCAGGTCTCCTGGTCCTGTCCAGGCAGTCAGGGAGCCACGCACACCGGGGCCGGGTCTCTGCTCAGGCTGATTCCCTTGTGGGGCCTCTTTAGAGCCCCCAGCTCCGCATACACAATGTCAGCACAGCCACCCTACGCTGGGATCCCACTGTGAGTCCGGGATGCTGCCTCTGCCACTGAGCTTCCCTGGGCCATAGCTGGACAAGGACGCGTGGTGGCAAGTTCCTCCTGGATCCCTACCCCTACGGGACTTCTACAACTGTGGTCATCAAGACCTCACAGCCACCGTAGGGAAGCTCTCCGCTCACAGCCTTAGGTTTTCCTGAACAAGTCTGTGCCAGGGACACCACCATGTCCCCAAGCCAGCAGCACAGGACTGTGGGTAGCTGGGGCGTAGGGCCAACTCAGCTCAGCTTAGAGTTTCTTGTGCTTCTGAGAGCCAGGCCAGTCTCTTCCTTAGTGTCCTGTGGTTGTTAAGGGACAAGCTGTCACTTCACTTAATGCTCAGATCCCCAACCCCCCACTTCTTCTGCTAAACCAAGATGGCCTCAGGTGTCACCCCCAACCCCTTCCCCAGTGCCACCCTGCCCTCAGCCCTCGAAGGTCCCTCTGAGCCACAGAATCCCTGCCCCATGGAACCATCTTCTCCCACCTGCTCCCTCCAGAGAGCTCAGGGGCGTCCTCACCTTTCCAGGCATGGAGCAATTTCTCTCCGAGACAGGCAGGGACCATAATGAATGAACAGGACCTTAAGGAAAAAAAGAGAAGCAAGCCATATTTTTCTTTCTTTCACGATAAAAATAATATGGCTGCACATCAGAATCTCCGGTGACAGAGCTAATGTCCAGGAGCAAAATGAGCAAACAGCAAGCTCTTCTTGCTAATGCACACGTGGAATGAAGGAACTCTCTGATGGCCGGACAGCCACACCATCCTGCTCGGGTGCTGCTGCCCCATGAGACCCACAGAGATCCAGAAGAAAATCTTCCAGAGGCTTCATTTTAGCCCTAACCGTGAAGTCTGCCCAGAAAAAAAAATCTGTAAAAATTAACCTAAAGCTTAATGGCTTATGTAAGAATGCCTTAATAAAAATATGTTGGCAAGGTTATTGAACTGTACAGCTAAACCCCTCCCACTCAATACTTTTCAGTCTAATTTCTGTCCAAAGCTTATTCAGCAAAGCAAAATGCCAATGCTCTCCTTCAATTTCCACTTCTTTGAGCCTGCTAATTTATGAATAAGAAAGGATTTATTTGTGTTATTAGCCACGTGTAACCTCTTGTTGGAAAAGTAGTGTTAAATACTGAAACCCTGAGATGCCTGAACATTCACCAAATACCTGAAGGATGATTTTGATTTTTTCTTCCTGCAAGCTGTGTTTGATTTACATCAATTAGGTCTTCCCCATAAGGTATCATATAACAGGAAGGCTAATAACCCAGAAATAACCTCATTAAAAGAGACAGCATATCGGTCTAAACAGAATGAACTCTAAGCAGAAAAATTAGTGACCTGGAAAGTAGCAGGAAGAGGTAATGGCAGTACCAAGAAAAAATACATTCCCGTTAGCGAGTCCGAGGAGAAATCACCAGCAATAAAGTAAAAACACAATAGAAGCAGAAGCGGAACATTTTTTTTTAATGTTTTTAATCTGTTCAAATCCGGGAACATGCAATTTATTTTCACCCCAGTCAAAAAGAGCCTCTGAAATTACACATGTGTTTCTCATAGACTCACACCCAAAAAGAGACTCGACCGCCGGCACGCTCCTATACGCCGCGTGCTGCGCGCTCTGACTGCGTCTCTGAGGTAGACGGTTTGGGGGGCTCTGGATTTTCTCACCGTTGTGTCACTTTCCCAGGTGGATGAGTCTCTCTTTGGCCACCTCCTACCTGATCCCAACTTTGGCAAAGCCGTTTTTTTTTTTTTTTTTTTTTTTAATCTTCTGCACCCCCCACCAACCTTGTTCATTCCCATACCTATCAGTATCTTGTTGGTTTGGGTCAATCAAGGAAGGCCCCTGCATGTGGACGGGTTTCCCTTCAAGTCAGGAAAGTGTTTAGAGCAGAGGGAAGCCATCGCCAAGTGAAGGAGCCACAGCAGGAGGAAATACACCTGCTGACCTTGAGCTCCTGGTGCCTGGAGAGCCCTCCCTTCCGTGGGTGGTCCTGGGAGGCTGCCTTTAAATGGTCCCCAGTCCCTGGACCAGTAGAGTGATGCTTCCAGGAGGAACTATAACTGGGCTATAAATCTGCATACGTGCTTGTATAAAGCAAACCAAGAGTGGGATTCTGGGTAAGTCACTGGGAACCTCTTGATTAGCTCTTACTAGCATTTTCCATTGCCCCTTCCTGGGCAGTGAAAGCCACCACACAGAAATCATTTTTCCAGAGACAATGAGCGATTCCCAGTAGCAGGAGACACAGGAGACTAAGCTCTTGCGCAATCCAAGAGGAGAGTCAGGTAGCTTACCTGCAATACTGTGAAATGTGTGTTAGGTCTTCCTCCCTTTGTTCTCTGCATTCACCTCCTAAAATCCCTGGAACCTGGAGTCCGGGGTGGATTTTTTGCTTGCTACTGAGATGGCTGGCGGCGTGCGGTCTAGGTAGCTTCCAAATGAGAGGCTGGGCATGAGAAAGACCAAGGTAGATCCAGGGGGGTTGGGACTTCCCCTGCACTCTAGAACCTCTCAGGAGGAGGGAGAGGCTGCAGGTTAAGTTGATCACCAATGGCTACCAATTTCATCCACCCTGCCTATGCAATAAAGTTTCCATGCAAACCCAGGAGGACAGGGTTCAGAGGGCTTAGGGATAGCTAAACACAGGCAGGCAGATCGCCTGGAGGGCAGATCGCCCAGGGCCACCTCAGGTTTCCTGGCAGCATCATTAAGGCAAAGAAAACCACAGTAAAGTGTTTCCCTAGGTTCCGTGAGGATTGCCAGGATTCGCTGCAAGCCACTTGGGCCCCTTCTATGAACAAAGCTCGGGATGAGTTCGGAGAAGCACCTTGACTTACCTGATACATTGCAATGGCTCCTTCTGTGCCTGTGGCCTTGCTGGGTGATCTGCAAGCACTTAGCTCCTCTCCCCCCAGTTAGGCCTCTTTCTAGGTGGTACAAATGGAGTTTCATCCTTGGATGAGCAGGTGCCAGGCATGATACGGCCGTCCACGCTGTGGGCTCATCCAGATCCAAGCCATTAACGTAGAGGCAGCAGCAGGTGCTCTGTGCTAAGGCATCAAACCCAGGGCTTCTCAACCAGCCAGGAGAAAGCTAAAAGCTAAACGAAGGGGTGGGTGGAAGGGAGGCAGGAACTGTCATGGTTTTCTCTAGAAAGCAAGGAAAAGAGTGAAAAGAGGCCAGCGCCGCGGCTCACTAGGCTAATCCTCCGCCTGCAGCGCTGGCACCCCGGGTTCTAGTCCCTGTTGCCATTCTTTCAGTCCAGTTCTCTGCTGTGGCCCGGGAGGGCAGTGGAGGATGGCTCAAGTGCTTGGGACTTGCACCCGCATGGGAGACCAGGAGGAAGCACCTGGCTCCTGGCTTCAGATTGGCGCAGCATGCCGGCCGTAGCGGCCATTTGTGGGGTGAACCAACAGAAGGAAGACCTTTCTCTGTCTCTCTCTCTCACTGTCTAACTCTGCCTGTCAAAAAAAAAAAGTGAAAAGAAGAGAGGAACAATGATGTGGAGACAAGCAGTCACCAGGGAACAGTTGTTACCTGCTCTGGGTTTCACTTGTCTTGATTTTTGGCCCACGCTTTCTTTAGGATTAGTCTAGGCTTTGACAGCCCTAGCTCTATGGGCTTTTTTTTTTTTTAAAAAAAAGTTATTTTCATTTTATTTCAAAGACAAGAAGAGAGACACACACACAAATAGAGAGCAATCCTCCATCCACTGGTTCATTCTCTGAAATGCTTGCAGCAGCTGGGGCAGGGCCAGGCTAAAGCCAGGCGGCCAGTCTCAATCTGGGTCTCACTAGCAGGTGGCAGGGACTTGGGTTCCTGACCATCACCTGCACGTGAGCAGGAAGCTGGAATCAGGAGCTGAGCAGGGACTGGAACCCAAGCACTCCAAGGTGGGGTGCAAACGCCCCAAGTGGTGTGTTCACTGCTTCCCCAGATGCTTGCTCCTTCCCTAGCAGTACCGGATTTGGGGGCTGGGTCATTCCTGCCAGGCTGACCTGTGCATCACAGGCTGCCCTCCAGCAGCCCTGGCCTCTGTGCGAGGTCCAGAAATCTCTCCAAATGTTCACAGAATCACTTTCTGTTAACAACCACTGGGCTTGACACAGACAAACTTGAGCACAAGTGTAGGAGCTACAGTGAAGATCCATGGGCCCCAGAGACCTGGGCTCAGGTCCTAGCTCCACCATTTCCATGGTGATGTTGCTTATTAAAAAAAAAGATTTATTGTATTTATTTGAAAGGCAGAGTTGCAAAGAGAGAGGGTGAGACAGAGAGGGGGATCTTCTAACCGCAATGCCTGGGGCTGGGCCAAGCCGAAGTCAGGAGCCAGGAGCTTCACCTGCATCTCCCACATGGGTGCAGAGGCCCAAGTACTTGGGCCACCTTCCACTGCTTTCTCAGGTGCATTACCAGGGAGCTGGACCGGAAGTGGAGCAGCTGGGACTTGAACCGGTGCTCATATGGGATGCTTGTATGGCAGGTTGTTGCTTGACCAATTACACAATGCCAGCCAGCCCTGATATTGCTTAAATTACTTCACAACTGGATCTCAATGTTCTCACCAATAAAACAGGATCATAGGTCCTCCTCCACTTCCAGTAGGGTTGCATTCCAATTAACCCATTGTAGGTTGAGAATATCCCAAGTCGGAAACACAACTGACGCATCTTGCTTACAGATTGCCCTAGCTCAGCCGTGCAGCACCCTGGGCCCCGTGCAGGAGCAGATTCTTCCTCATCCCAATCACGTGGCTGACAAGAGCTGCACTCACGACCAATGCCTGGCACCCAGAGAGAGCGTTGAACACCATGTCGTTTGCCCAGGCCAAAATCAAAACTCAAAATCGAAAGCATGTTTTCCGCTGAACGCGTCTTACTTTCATACCATCACACAAACAGAAATCCTACATCCTACAGGGACTGGTGTTGTGGTGCAGCAGGTTAGGCTGCCACTTGCAATGCCCACATCCCACGTCAGAGTGCCAGTGTGAGTCCCAGCTGCTCTGCTTGCCCACCCAAGCTCTCTGATAATGCACCCGGGAAGGCAAAAGACGATGGCTCAAATGCTTGGGCCCCTGCACCCATATGGGAGACCCAGATAAAATTTCTGGCTCCAGGCTTCAGCCTGACCCAACCCTCACCATTGAAGACACCAGCAGATGGAAGATCTCCTTTTCTCTCTATCATTCTGCCTTTCAAATAATAAAATAAATCTTTTCCAAAAAAATCCTAAATCCAACCATCAGTCATCAGAGACAGGCTGTATACTTACTTACCAGGTCAACCACCTAAAGTTTTTGTGAGAATGAAAATATTATTCAAATGATGTCCTTAGCTCAAATTTTGGTATATAATAATAAGTCAGAGATACTTCTTCTTATTTTTTTTTTGACAGGCAGAGTGGACAGTGAGAGAGAGAGATAGAGAGAAAGGTCTTCCTTTTTGCCGTTGGTTCACCCTCCAATGGCCGCCGCGGTAGGCGTGCTGCAGCCGGCACACTGCGCTGATCCGATGGCAGGAGCCAGGTGCTTCTCCTGGTCTCCCATGTGGGTGCAGGGCACAAGGACCTGGGCCATCCTCCACTGCACTCCCTGGCCACAGCAGAGAGCTGGCCTGGAAGAAGGGCAACCGGGACAGGATCGGTGCCCCGACCAGGACTAGAACCCGGTGTGCCGGCGCCGCAAGGCGGAGGATTAGCCTATTGAGCCGCGGCACCGGCTGATACTTCTTAGTATTGTAGTTGTGATTGTAAGCATATGCAAAATGGTCTCTGGCACCACCTAACACCCATGGAGGATTCCAGTTCCTCAAACCAGTTGTCCTCCATGGTCAGAAGTCTTTACTGTGTGGACACAGGTGAGCAGTAACCACCTCTCCCTCCAAAAGTGTTAGATTCCAGGAAGGCCTTGCTCCAGGCCCTCAGACAACTGTGGTCAGTCATGCTTTCTTGAGGGTATCTGGAACCAACTCTTTGATGGAGGCAAAATGTGCCAGTATGCTGTGGGAAGCTCCAGACTGCAGTACCAACAGGGAGACTGGGATGCCGGCCTCAGCAAAGGGCAGATCCGGGGCAACCCCGGGAGGTGGGTCCCACTTGGAGCCATGCAGCTGCCAGCACACAACCTTGGGGATTCATCAATGCCAATCATTTTTTCTGTCTGCTCCCACATCACCCTCCTGGAGTTTCAAAGTCTGCAGGGAGAGAATGTGATGGGGAAGGCTGGGGGCCCAGCTCACCCTGGCCTGGGTGTGCAGCAGCACCTTTTAGTGGACAAGCCTACTGAAGCAGTACCCAAAGGCAGCAGAACATAGGCCCTTTCTAGAAAGATATGGGGGTGCCATTACCCCTTAGAACACGACTAGATTGGGGTGCCGGGGGGAAATAACAAACATCCACCCTCCTTCTAGGCTCCGGAATAGAATAGAACGCCCTTTGTTGGGTGTCACTGATCAGCTTTGCACGGCTAAAACAATGCACCCAGCAACTTCATGAAGAGAGGAGGTTGATTTAGTTCACAGTTTGGGAGATTCAAGGGCGTGAGGCTTTGCTTCAGCTCAGTTCTGTTGAGGATGGTGTTACATCCTGGGAGGTAGCAGTGGGCATGGTGCATGCAGGATGATAATCCCATCTTGAATCAAGAAGCAGAGAGAAAGACGGGAAAGAGCCTAACTCAGGCTTTTACAACAACCTCCTTGCAAGAACCACCAAGGAGGGGCTGGCGCTGTGGGTAAAGCCCCAGCCTGCATCGCCAGCATCCCATTATGTCTGCTGGTTTGTGTTCTGGCTGCTCCACATCTGATCCAGCTAACTGCTAATGGCCTGGAAAAAGCAGTGGAAGACGGTGCAAATTCTTGGGCCCCTGATACCCACGTGGGAGACCCAGCAGAAGCTCCTAGCTGCTGGCTTCTGCCTGGCCCAGCCAAGCTGTTGCAGCTATCTGGGGAGTGAACCAGTGGTTGGAAGATCTTTCTGTTTCTCTCTGTCTCTCCCTCTGCCTATGTAACTTTGCTTTCCAAATAAATAAATAAACCTTAAAAAAAAAAAAAAAACAAGGAGTTCCATGAGATCTACCTTCTGAGTTTCAGTCTGCCATTAATTGTGGGGAACATGTTCCAAGAGCCCCAGTGGGCATCTGATTCCATAGATTGTATTAAACCCTGTGTATACCGTGTGCATTCTTTGTATGATAAAGGTTAATTAATAAATTAGGCTCAGCAATAGAATCCCAATAATAATGGACAATAAAATAAAACAACTAGAAACATATACTGTAGGGGCCAGTGTTGTGGCATAGCAGATAAACCCAACACCTGCGACACCAGCATCCCATATGGGCACCAGTTCAAGACCCGGCTGCTCCACTTCTGATCCAGCTCCCTGCTGATGGCCTGGTAAAAACAATGGAAGATGGCCCAAGTACTAGGGCCCCTGCACCTTTGTGCAAGACCTGGAAGAAGCTCCTGACTCCGGCTTCAGCTTGGCCCAGCTCTGGCTGTTACTGCCATTTGGAGAGTGAGCCAACAGATGGAAGAACGAACTCTCTCTCTGTCTCTCTCCCTTTCTCTCTGTAACTCTGCCTTTCAAATAAATAAATATTCAAATATATATAATATATATACATATGTATATATACATACATATATACATGCAGTATATATACATATATATATATATATATATGTACTGTAGCAAAATTTACACAGAATGTCTTGCTCACCTTGCTTCCTGCACTGGTGTGGAATGATACACACCCATGTGTGATGAGGTGAATGAGGCAGGCAGGGTGGGGCAGGGTGGGGCTCCAGAGTAGAGATTTCTTGAACACGGCACTGTGACTCCCCAACAGTCCATCTGGTTACCAAGACGATGGCTGAGTGACCGGTGGGCAGGTTGTGTGTACAGCATGGAGATACTGAACAGAGGGGACAGTTCCCAGCCAGGCCAGGCCTGAGTGGATGGGCGTGACATTTCTCCACACTCCTCAGACCAGCGCTCCATGAAAACTTAGGAGATGTTTATTTCTGGAATTTCTCCTTTAATATTCTCAGCCCACAGCTGGCTGACAGCATGGAAAGTGAAATCCTAGGTAAGAAGAGATATTCACTTTAAACTCCACCACAGGCCCCCAGAGAAGATGCACATCCCGTCAAGGGGCCTGACACCCCAAAGGGAGGAGGGGGGATGGGACTGACACCCCAACAGAAGGAGGAAGGCACAGGTAGAGACGATGTTGGGTGATGAGGCTTCCATTGCCTCCCGAGGAGAACGCTGGGACGCGTTGCCCTCTGCCCCACTCCTGGCCCCCATCTGTACCCCGGCCCCTCGGCCCGTCCTCACCCCTCACTGTGCCCCCACAGGGACGGAGCCAGACCTGTCCACTCAGCCTTCTCCCATCCCCATGAAGGTTGCTTCTCCCCTCCACGGAGACCAAGGAGCCTCATCAAACCACACCTGGAAGTCAGGCCCTGGAACCAGCGAATGCAAAGTGTGCTGGATGAAACAGGCCCAGGAGGGGAGAGGAGCAGACCTGAACACAGCCTCCCCGGGGCTGAAGCTGCAGGTGGAGCCAAGTGAGAGTGAGGGCTGGCAGCTCTGGCACTATTGATTTGTCGATAGGCGGGGCGCGGGCTGCGCAGCATCCTGTCTGCTGAGGTTACCACTTATCCCGGAAGACGCTGTTGGCATGAGAGCGTGGCATGAAAGCTTCCTTCGAAGGCAGGATAAGGGAAATGTTAGACACGCAGAGAGAGTACCTTGGCACCCGGGATGTATTCATATTTTAAACGTGGAAGGATCCAGGTAAACAAATTCGCAGCACAATTGAAAACAGGAACTTCACCTCTTGTCCCCTCACCGGTTCAGGAGGATCAGCTAATTGTTCGAATGCAAGGCTCATCATCTTTCAGACCAGAAGCCAGAAGGCCACAGTTATGTCTCTGTGGTTTCTCTATCAAAACATCCTGGGGGACAGACTCTAAGTCATCATTTTATTGATGGCACTTGGAGGATCGGATCAATTTTTCCATGGACTCAGATCTTGGCAGGGAAGAGAACAGACTGAAAACTTTTTTTAAAAAAAAAAAGTAAACTTGGAATGTTCTTTTGCTAGCCCCCCCCCCCCCACTACCACCACCCCCGACAGACAACTTTTTCTACTCAAATGAACCTGCAAGAGAAATCAAAATAAAGAAAAAGTAGGACTATGTTGCGGGCAGATTCCAGGGCTAGGATTCTCTGGGATTTTGTTCAGAGAAACCCGATCCCTTCCAGAGGTCCCTTGCAGAACTGGCTGCTCCCTGGTTCTACTTCCTGGGTCAAGCATGCCAGGTGATCAACATGAAAGTCATTTAAGGCTGCCGTCTCAAGCCCCAGCTGTCACTGCAGTGTCACAGTGCGCAGGGCGAGATCGGTCGTGACAACCGAAAGAATCGACACAATGAGAACTTGGCAGAAGGAGTGGAAACTCAGGCACTTGAACAGCAGCTTGAAAACCGGTCTCCATCTCACCTGCTCTGCCTTCCAACTGGTGTGCCACTCCCTCCAGTCCTCCAGAGTCCTCCCTCCCCCTGATCTTATGGCCCCATAAGCATTTGCATCCACTGCCCTTGGAATCAGCTAAGGAAAGCACAGGTAGGATTCCGACCAGAAGCAATTAACACAGAGACAGGGCAAGGGGCTGGGAGGCAGGGATCAAAGAATCAAGAGACGTGCACCGCTGTGCTTGGGAATGGCAAGAGGCCAGCTACTTTTGTGCTACATTTGGGTTACCCATTGGGACACCCACATCCCAAACTGCTCCATGTCCCAGCTACTCCACTCCCCATCCAGCTTCCTGACGATGTGTGCTCTGGAAGACAGCAGGCTGCGGATCAGGTAGTTGGGTTCTTATACCCACCTGGGAGGCCCAGAGGGAGTTCTGGGCTACTGGCTTTGGTTTGGCACAGTCCTGGATGCTGCAGGCATTTCAGAAGTGAACCAGCAAATGGGAGATGGCTCTCTCTCTCTCTCTCTCTCCCTCCCCCCACCCACACTGTGTCTGTCTGTCTCTGTCTCTCACTTTCTCCCTGCCTTTCAAATACAATTTTAAAAAAATTCAACCTCAGGGGCTGGCGCCGTGGCTCACTTGGCTAATCCTCCCCCTGTGGCACCGGCATCCCATATGGGCGCCGGGTTCTAGTCCCGGTTGCTCCTCTTCCAGTCCAGCTCTCTGCTGTGGCCTGGGAGTACAGTGGAGGATGGCCCAAGTGCTTGGGCTCTGCACCCGCATGGGAGACCAGGAAGAAGCACCTGACTCCTGGCTTTGGATCAGCACAGCGCTGGCCATAGCGGCCATTTGAGGAGTGAACCAACAGAAGGAAGACCTTTCTCTCTGTCTCTCTCACTGTCTATAACTCTACCTGTCAAATAAAAAAAAAGTTTCATTAAAAAAAGAGAGAGAAAAAATTAAAAATTAAAAATTCAACCTCCTCTAAGCACTGAATTCCTGAGTGCCATGGGCTAGTTCTGTCTCCTGATACAATTAAAATGTTCCAAAAATGTCTCTGTGGCCACTGAGCCAGCTATCCAGGTTCCGTATTGAGAAACACCACTGAGATTTTCTGTTGTCGAAAAGCAGGAGTGAGACAAGCTCTTCCCTTGCACGAAGCCACGTTTTGGGCAAGCCAATCAGCACTGATGAATCAGCCTGGGTTCCTGCAGCTTCCCAGGCTGGAGACTTAGAATCCCCTTTGACCTTTCACCTCCCCATCCCAGGGGATCTCCTTTTGTTACTTCTGATCCTTTCTCCTCTCTCCCAACTTTTTCCAGCCTCTCTCCCCCGACCTCGATGCCAGCATTAGGGTGGGGCAGAATCCCCAGAGACTCCACCTGGTGACAACTGGTCTCATTCTGTGTAGCCTCTGCAGCGGGATCCCTGTGCTGAAACCAGCCCCACATGGAGCCCCTGAAGTGATCGGGAACAAGCTGCTTAGCTCCTCTGTGCCCCAGCTTTGCTATCCTGTAAAATGGGGGTGATCATCCATAACAGCACTTCAGAAAGTTCATGGGAAATAGAATGAAGACATCGGTTTCTTTGGGTGCAAAAACTTCTGAAATCTACGCATATGTGGGATTTTCAAAAAGTTCATGGAAAATTCAGGTTATGAAAAAAACTATGCATGGACTTCAAAACTGGCTTTGCACCAAGAAGACATTTGTCTTTTAATTCTATTTTCAACAAACTTTTAGAAATCCCCACCTTCTTGAGCCACTGGGTGCAACCAATGAACAGTGCCTGGCACATGGAGTAGTCAGAAAGTGCGAACTCCATTATACCTATAATGTATTTCCTACCATTCAATGATGTCTTTCCCCAGCACCCCCTTCTTCAAAGACCTCAAGCCCCATCTTTGCCTCCCCTTGCTTTCACCCCGTTCTGGCCCCTGTCCCTGGGAAGAGGTCTCTGGGCTCGCTGTCTTTCCCACTCCTCTTATTCCTTCCCTTCCCGCTGCCCCTGGCCCATCTCTGGTCACTCCATGCCCAGCTCACAGCACCCGCTTCCAGCAAAGTGCACCTTCTAGATCTTACCCCCATCAGCTCTGCAGAGCCTCCCTCACCATTCTGCTCTTCCGCATCGGAAAATCCAATACTCCTCCACTTCCTGGCCACTCATGAATGAGCTTCCTGAAAGGTTTCTCAGTCGTGTCTCTCTGGCTTCACGTGAAGCTGTTGCCTGGATCTCCTGATGTGCCCCCTCCTCCCCTCCAGCATCCTCAGGTCAGATCTGCCATCAGTTCCTCACTAGGTATGCTCAGACCACCTCTGTGTGTTTCCCAGTGCTCTGCCCCTCCCTGCCCTACCCAGCTGAAGCCCCGCCTCCTCTTGAGAGCCTTCCCTGATAACTCCCTTCTTGATGGGATGACTGAAGCCCCCTCGTTGAGCAGGAGACCGTACCCTCATTTCTGCCCTTAAGACCCAGGCAGTTGGCATAAGAACTGGACTCATGCCCAATGCCCTGCGGTCTGGGGAGTGAGCAAATGGCCCAGCTAAGCCAACCACAGTCTTTGCATCCCTTGGGAGGCCACAGGGATTGGTCCAAGTGAATTAGCTGAGCCAATCAGGGTCCTGCTGGAAGCTGCAGCAATTCGTCCAACTCAGCTGAGCCCCTCCGAGTCACTCCCGAGGAATTTCTAACTGGAACAGGTGGCAAAGGATTCTTCGCTCTGGGAAGGCAAGCTCAGAATGACCTGGATCAAGGTGCCAGCCTTGGGCAAAAGCTTTTGCTCAGAGAAGCAAGGCAGAGAAGGAGAGCCAGGAGGTCCTGGAGTACTGAGTCCCTGCTTCCAGATGTCTTTACGCTTTCTGTGGATTAAGCAAAAACTTGCCCATAAATAAGCACCGTGCCACTCTGTTAAAGCTTTCCAGAGCTCATTTATTCTTTAGAACGTAACCTGGGGTGGGTGTTGGACGTAATGTTTGAGGCATCTCTCGGAATGCCTGCATCCCAGCCTGGGTTCAGGACCCAGCTCTGCTCCAGGTTCCTGCTAATGCATGGCCCGGGAGGCAGCAGCTAAGGGCTCAAGCGATTGTGCTCCTGTCACCCGTGTGGAGACCTGGACTGGGCTCCTGGCTCCTGGCTCCTGGCTCCTGGCTTTGGCCTGACCCAGCTCTAAATGTTGCTGGCATTTGGAGGGGGAACCAGTGGGTGGGAGCTTTCTGTCTGTTCATCTGTCCCTGCCTCTCTGTCTCTCTGCCTTTTAAAAAAAAGAATGTAAAGACAACAACTCAGCTGTGTCCTCTATCCCAGCCTGTATCAGGTATGTGTGGTGTTTTGCTTTTTGTCACCCACTCTGTAAGGGAGAGGGACACATCTCATGGTTCCTTCACCTTGCTCCCTGTTCTTGGCACAATCTTGGGCACAAAGTAGATGCTCAGTAAATACTTAGGCCAGTGGAGCATGTTACAATGGTCTGGTAGGTGCAGTGGCAAACAGGAACATTCTAGATCCTTTAGAGCTCCCTCTAAGAGCACCCGTCACAAATGTGCTAGAATCGAGTCACAGAGAATTATGGTTTTCTCAGTAAAGGTTGCTTAAAACAAAAGCCCATTTATCTGCCTGCAGAAGACATTTAATCAATTTACATGAGGGATTTCAAAATTAGTCAGACTGTAATGAACTATGAAATACTGATTAATGCATTTTTGCAATGTTTGATTAGAAACTTAACATGTATGCTAGCACGTTTTTACCACTGCGGCATTTATATGGTAATATTTGGTTTCTTGCAAATGCAAGAATAGATATCCTGCTTTGCAGAACTGGCGATAATTTGTAGTTAGCAATGTGTATACAGTCTGTCTACTGGGAACTGCTCCTGACGCTGAAGAGGTGTTCTCAAGTGGCACAAGGGTTGGGGTGGGAGGGTTATTCCGAAAGGTGTGCTCAGCACAAGGCTATTAGCTGTCAAGCACTTGGGATTTTCCCAAAGTCACCCAGAAAAGGCACCCACCCGTCTCTCCTGCCCTGGTCCTCCCCTAAGCAGGCTCTGGGAGAGGGAACAACCCCCATGTTACCCGCGAGAAAGGAGTTGAATTACGTTAGCCAGAATTTGAATATAGCACCACAGACAACAGTGTGGCCTTGAGGGCACCAGGTTGAGACGAACAGTGCATGTTCTGTGTCCAACGTGGAAATTAAAGAAAGTCATCCTGAACTCAGAATTGCGGTGACGAGGAGCTGGGATGGTGTGTGGAGGGGACAGAGAGAGCCTTACAGAAATGACAGGCTCCAGTGTTCTTAGCACAGTACTGTGGCCACAGTTCACCGTGATGCATTATACACTGGGCAGAGAACTGAAGGGAGGCGCTAACAGGTGCAAATGTAAGAAAAGGTGAGGAAATGGAAACGCTGATTACCTGAGCATGCCGAATGCACTTGTTGAAATGTCGTACTGCACCCCAGAAAAATGTACAAGTATCGCATGTTAATCAGCCCTTTTAATTTTGAAAATGTCATTCATCTGTTACAGCCACGCATTGGTTTCCTCCCTAGGTCAAGAACACGGCTGACCACTGGACTGGAAAGGTTCCGAAGACCTCATGCAAGATTGGAGACCACAGTTTGGATCTTCTGACCCCTTTGACGCCTTCTGTGTCCATGTTGTCCACAGAGAAGATGAGACAGGTCTTCTGTGTCCCTGGAGAGCTTGCTCTCCTGGTGAGATCATCGGAACCCAGATCATCTAGGAGGGACCCAGGATGCCAAAACAGGAAAGACGTGGAATCCTGAGAACCCAATCCATTGGAAGCTTGAGCTTTGTAGTTTCTTTTTTTTTTTTCAAGAATGATTTATATATTTATTTGAAAGGCAGAGTGAAAAGTAGAAGGGAGAGAGGGAGATAGAGAGAGATCTTTCACCTGCTGGTTCACCCCCCAAATGGCTGCAACAGCCAGGTCTGGGTCAGGCTGAAACCAGGACCCATGAGCTCCATCTGGGTCTCCCATGTAGATGGCACAGACTCAAGCACTTGGGCCACCTTTTACTGCCTTCCACGATGCATTAGCAGGACACTGGATCAGAAGTGGGGCAGCCAGGACTCAGCCAGAACTTGAACCTGCACCCGTGTATGGGATGCCAGTGTTGAAAGTGGCGGCTTACCCCACTGTGTCACAATGCCCGCCCCTTCTTCAAGTTTCTTAAAACAGACCCATTGGCACACATATATAAGACATCTTAATTGGTGGATTGACCCAACAATATGTTAGAAAATTAGCTATTGAAGAATTTGGAGACAGAATCCCACAATGGACTTCTTTTAAAAAAATTATTTATTTATTTGAAAGGCAGAGTCACAGAGAGAGAGAGAGAGAGATAATGAGGGAGAGAGAGAGAGAGGTCTTCCATTTGCTGGTTCACTCCCCAGATGGCCACAATGGTCAGAGCTTCGCCAATCTGAAACCAGGAGCCAGGAGCTTCCTTTGGGTCACCCACATAGGCGCAGGGGCCCAGGCACTTGGGCCATCTTCTATTGCTTTCCAAGGCCACAGCAGAGAGCTGGAGTGGAAGTGGAGCAACCAAGTCCCAAACCGGCACCCATGTTGGGTGCTGGCGCCTCAGGCGGCTGCTTTACCCGCTATACCATAGTGCCGGCCCCCACAGTAGGTTTCTCAAAACACAAACGTGCCAAGCACGGCCCCAGCCATGAGACTGCCCGAGGAATGCTGGGTGGAAACGGGTTCTGGTGGAAATCCCATTGCCGTGAGTGTGCTAACTGCAGAAATGCACAAATGCAGCCGCACCAAGGAGAGATGTGTGAGTCCCCACGTGAGCACATGTAGTGCAAGAAACAGATTCCTGATGATCACCAGAGCAGGCAATTAGCTGGCATTTAGATGTTAAGCCTCCCTTAGAATTTTAAAAATCATTATTTTGCAGGATCGCCATTATTCTGATTCATTAGCAAGGCATACTTATTAGGGTCTTAAAATAACCGGGAAGCTGGACATGTAAAAACATGATTCTTGCTGTCATGACAACTAAATAACAACAATAATGCTCACATCCGAATGACTACAGGGAACAAAGTTATCGTGCCTGAATATAGATAAGTTAATTATGGAAGCATCAAAAGAACAACAGCTCTGTCAATGCAAAGATGATTCCAGAATAATCGATAATGACAATCATGTTTGGTAATTGGCTATTTGTTTCCAATACGGGATCTACCTTTGGTCTGCATGGAAATACAGCAGCCCCTTCAGCCAGTTGCAGGAAAAAAAAAAAAAAAAAGAAAATCTTCCAGTTTAGGGTTGGTGGTTGTCAGTGGCAACAAATAATGGAAAATTGCCATCTGGCTTCTTTTTTTAAATGAGATTTGAATAATCAATTTAATAATGGATAGAGCACTTGCTTAGAGAAATAATCCATTGTCATTGCTTGGGGAAAAAAAAAAAACTTTGGCACAAAAGACAGAGCTCTGCAGTCTGACTACAAGGTAAAGCAAATAAACATCTACGTACATGCCACAGTTTTATTTTCACTGCTGACTTTACATAAACTAGAGGATAACTCTTCCCGCTCTGTGCTTAGCTGTTCACATTCAGTGTTTCATAATCAGGCCGAAATCTACAGAGCAGTTGTCTTGCTACAGGCAGTCAACTCTGCTGATGGGGAGTGGAAAGGGGACACACAAACGGCAGGTTTTTCACCCATTTCTCCCCAGCATCTCGGGACCTATGGTGGGACAGCCCTGATGGAGCTGCACAGAGGAGATACAAATGCAACTGGCTGTGGGGTGTGTGTGTGTGTGTGTGTGTGTGCGTGCGTTCCCTCTACACACTGCACCAGAGGAAGAGAGGAACAGGGTGAGATCAAGGACCAGCATGACTCATTCATTTACATGAGAAAAAATGAAAATAGCAGGAAGGGTTTTCCCAGCTCCAAGCAGTGCCAGGACTGATGACACCCAAGTCTGGGGCTTGTGCCATGTCCTTAGGTGCTTTTTTTTTTTAATGAAATATGCACATACAGCATCCCATTGACCTCAAAAGATCCCAGAATCAGTTACTGAACAATTCACCAAGTGGGCTGAAGGAAGGGATGAATCCCAGGCCCCGCCCCTTTCCAGAGAGTGGCATTCAGTCTCCCAGCAGGGATCCACCCTCCTACCTGACTGGTGGATGGGGCTTCTCCCAGCTTTGTTTGCTGGAGCATGGGAGACCTTGAAGAGGATTGCCCCATTCAGCCCCAGCCCCGCCTGGGATCTTCTTCTCTGGGAAAGGCTCCCTTTGTCATTCCCTGGATCCCATCTGAGTGGCAGATATTTTGCTCTGCTCTGCTCTGGCTACAGTCTCAGCACCACTCACCTGTACAGCATCCCATCCCCCACCCAAGGCACCATCCAATCTACTTCTTATCTGTTCTCTAAGGACTTCCATCGATGGGCCCCTCCCTGGGTCATGGTCCCATTAACTCCCTTCCTTCAGCAGGGAAGTGAAACTGATTTGCTGTCACCCTGGAGACTCCCTTGGGGGACCCAACTGTAGGCACCAGGGTCACCCGCACTTCTTTGACCCCAGGGCACTTTCTAGACCCTAGGGGAGGGCTCTGCTCAGCCCTGGGGCTTCCTGCTTATGGAAGGAGCCTGTACTATGGTAGACCCATCAGTCCTGCGGTAAGGAGCAGTTTGGTAGGGCTTTGCTGGGAGTAGGAAGCTGGGTATGACTAAGATTTGGTGAAGGCACTGTCATCCTTCGACTCTTGGCTCTCTCCACTTGATCTGGAAATCTCAGCTCTTCATGAAGCAGGAAAGGCATTCTTTGGGGACGGAGTAGTGACAAGCACTTCTCCCCCAAAACCCAATAGGCAGAATTGCACAAGAAATAAAGACCCAGCATGCTAGGATTCGGCAAGGAGAGCGTGATTGACTCAAGATGGGATGATAAAGATCAATTGCCATGGCTTGGAGTTATGACACCAACAAAGTTACAATGACATTAGCACAAAGAGAGAGACACAAATCCATTACAAAGATACAATCAAATATTCAAAAAAGCCTGGCACACTCATTACTTATTCATGCTAATACAAGTATATTAAGAAATCTAAACAGTGTTAGCGCTCAATCACTCACCAACCAAATGAGGTTTAGCATTTATCAGCCCCCAGTCATCAGGGCCCAGTGTCGCTGTACAAAGGTGGGGATGTGACATAACTGGAGATATTTATATCAGCCTACACGGACTGGGAGATACACTAGGATTTATTAAACCGAGTAATGCCATCACATTCACAGAGCAATAAAAGAAATAACTGTGTAGCAGTCATTTCCCCCACGACAATAAGATTTACCTTTGCAATCTCTTAAAGATGCTGTGTCTGTTTTCAAAGGGTCGCTGGCAGCATTTCCGACCTTAATAAACTATTTACAGATTAATTTTTCCAACAAAGGACAGGACGTCCAGAAGTGAATCCCCTCATTGCCAGCCCAGTGAGAGACTCTCAGCCATTCTGTCCCCGGTGACGGAGCCCAGCCAAGCAGATTCCGCTTCCTTGGGGGCATCCTCAGATTTCAGTACAGAGAAGCCCGCTCAGCACACAGAGCGGCAAGCACATGGATTTGGGGAGCCTGAGTGGGCCGCTCACATGACCCCCAAGATTCACAGGCAACAGTACTGCTTCAAACACAATGGAATATTGTGAGTTTTTTAAAAAATATGTATTTATTTATTTGAGAGGAAGAGTCACAGACAGTGAGAGGGGGAAACAGAGAGGTCTCACAACCTTCCAACCGCTGGCTCACTCCCCAAATGGCTGCAATGGCCGGATCTGGGCTGATCCGAAGCCAGGAGCCAGGAGCTTCTTCTGTGTCTCCCACATGCCTGCAGGGGCCCAAGGACTTGGACCATCTTCCACTGCTTTCCCAGGTACATTAGCAGGGAACTGCATTGGAAATAGAGCAGCCGGGACTTGAACTGGTATCCATCCATAAGGGATGCCGGCGCCACAGGCAGAGAATTAACCTACTACACCACTGCACTGGCAACAGAATATTCTTGAAACGGGACCAAGTGTCAGCAGAAAAGACCCCATCACAGGTTTTGCTGTCGCCCACCTTCTAGAATGTTTTAGCACCCCCCCCCCCCAGCCTCAGCTATGATCCTCTCTCCCTCTCCTTCTCTCTGCCTCCTGGGGTGGCTTGTCCTTCCCAGACTCTTCACATCACCGTCACATACATTTCTATTGGTGCTTCCATCTTTTCACCTGCCCCAGGGGATTCTCATCCATGCCCCTAGCCTCCCGGGTGCTGACACCTGCTGACTGGAATCTCAGAGCCTTGCACCCAACTGCTCACTGCAGCACCACAGTCCCCAAGGCACCCAGAGGACCCCAGCATGGCCTCTCATTCTTTTTCACCTGTTCCAGATGACTGATGGCTCACCCACACAGTAGCACCCTTCCCCTCCCCCCAGTTCTGTCCTCCCTGACAATGCCCAGATGCAGGGCCTCACCTCTTTCTCATCCGGGGCTGCAGTCTCACCCCACCTTCTGCTGCCTGCAGGGCGATCTTTCCAGAAGGTGTCTTGGATCTTGTCAGTGCCCTGCACAAATGGCCATGAATGGAGTACAGAGCAAAGTCCAGCTGTCAGTAAGGAAATGTCATTACAGATGTTCAGGCACTGGTGTGAAGCCAGTATTACAACCACAGCATTTTGTAGTACACTATTCCCCTACATGGTCCAAGAACCCTTGTTCTCCCTGCTTCCCATGCATCCAATGCCTGGGTGACCTTCTTTCTTCCTTCTTTGGGATCCAGCTCCCAGTCAGTCACCCTCCACCTGCTCCTCGGGTCCTCTGTGCCCTCCTCCCAGTGACATGTTTACAGGGCCCCTCTCTAGGAAGACGATGAGTTGGTAATGCCTGGGCTGAGCCTCCCTCCCTCCCTCCTGCAGTCCAAGCAGGGCCCGATGCATGGTCCATAGCAGATGCTGCCCTACCCATGGCTAAGATGTCTCTTTCCCTCTGTTGCACTGCAGCGTGCAGTGACCAGGAAGAGGATCAACACCTAACAAGCTCTTCTTGCCTGGTGTTTGGCAGAAGAGAGAACTCTTCCCCAATAATCCATATTGTCATCAATTCAGATCACCTTGAGGAGCCATAGAGTACTGTACCAATCACTCCAAGAGGCACAGGAAAAAGACACCCAGCAAATGCCCTCTGCCAGCTGACAGCCTAATCATTAAGTCTTAAGTAATTTCCAAGGATGCAAACGTCAACAGGTGGAAGCATGCTCCAGGGGAAGGCGGCCTGCTTGAGGGAAGGTGTGGGGGGCTGTGAGTCAGAGTTCACGTTCTATCCCATGGGCTCTGCATCCTCACAGTCGGTGCTCCAGGTGATCACCGACATCACAGGTGCTGTTAAAAGGCAAGCCCCACGTGATCTGAGGCTTTATCTCTTCCATTCACTGGTATATCCCCAAAGCTGGCACTTAGTGCACTCAAGAAACACAATAGCAGGAGTGGAGGGAGTGAGGGGGGGACAAGGAAGAGCAGGTGGAAGTATCCCTGGTTCTTGGTGTACATCCTCGTGTTTATGGATCAATCTTCCTGGAGCATCCTGACAGGTAGGCAGCAAATTAGTTGAGAGCTTGGATGTGTGCAAATTTTTGTATTCTATCTTCGTACCTGATTGATAGTTTGGCTGGGTAGAGAACTTTCTTTCAGAAATGTGAGGGCATCACCTCATTGCTTCATAGCTTCTAGATTATCAGTGAGAAGACTGAAGTCCCCCCGCCCCTCCCTCACAGGACTTCACATCCATGCATCTTCTACCTTTAATCTGTTTCCTTACTCATAAATCGCACAGTGATGGGCTTTAACTGTGCAACTACGCTCATTCATGGAACTGGGCTTTCAACGTGGAAACTGTTTTTCCTGCAGCCTTGGGAAGTTTTCTTATTTCCTCAATGACCTTCTCCTCTCCCTTTCTTTATTCTCTGCACAGAACTCCTGTTACTCAGATCGTCGACTTTTCTAAAGGAGTCTTCAATATTTTTTATTATTTAGCTCCTTTGCTCTTTTTGCTCTGCTTTGTGGGTGATCCCCTACAACATCTCTTTGAGCTTCACAGGAGGAAGCTAGAAAGGGAGGAATCAGGAGAGTTAACAGCCCATTGGACTCAACCCATTCCTGATATGGTGGGTTTCTCTGCGGCAAAGATCTTGGGACTCATAGCTTTCGCCAAGGGCTCAGGAATTGCTCAACTGGCCCAGACACTGTACCACTCATCCATTTGTTTCTTTTCCCTCCCTCTACAATTCTGTTCTTAGCATCTCATCTGTTTACCTTGTCCCTGCATCTTTAAAAATATTTTTTCGGGGGCTTTGCCATGGGCTAAAGCCCTGGCTGGAAGCACCGGCATTGCATATGGGCACCGGTTTTAGTCCCAGCTGCTCCTCCTTCGATCTAGCTCTCTGCTATGGCCTGGATAGCAGTAGAAGATGGCCCATGTCCTTGGGCCCCTGCACCCACATGGGAGACCCAGAAGAAGCTCCTGGCTCCTGGCTCCAGATCAGCGTAACCCCAGCTATTGCAGCCATCTGGAGAGTGAACCAGTAGATGGAAGACCTCTCTCTGGCTCTACCACTCTCTGTAATTCTGTCTTTCAAATAAATAAATAAAAAATAAATCTTTAAAAAATATTTTTTCTGTCTTTCCAGTGGGGTTGCTGAGAGAAAAAACCTCATGTTGCATGATTTATGAAAAATTGTCCATGATGTTGCAAATATTTTCCTCCAGCCTAAGGTTTGCCTTTTGTCTCTGTATTTGATGTCCCTCTAAAGGAGTGTCTTGATTTTCATGGACACAAATCTGGGGCCCTGTCTAGTGAGTTTAAAATCTTGCAAGAGAAGATCTTCACGGTCCAGGCATTGTACTTTTAGGAGCTGGATGCACTGTCTCATTATCACTCTGAAAGTCTACCCACTCCTCCCTTAAACAGCTTCTTTCCACCAAATGGTGAGCTCCTGATAACTCTTGTGAGCTTCCACTTTCCCAGAAAGAAATGCCAGGCCCACTTCCTGTCCAGTCCTCACCCTCAGAGCACCCACCCCGAAACACTGCCTATTTCCAAGTCCTGCGGTGAAATCGCCTATGCCCCACCTCCTCTGAGGGCGCTTCACTGGCCACGTTATTCAAGGCCATGTCCCTACAGAGCTCAGCTCAGCAGAGGAGCACAGCAGACTCCAGACGCATCCTGACAGGGCTCAACTTGATGCCATTTGTAAGCAGTGACTGATAAATCCAGAGCTTTGGATCAGATAAAACTTTGATAAATGGCTTCTTAGTGTGCTGGTAGCAATGCCTACTCCTGTCCATCCTGAGCTCCTTGCTGCAACCAGAGCTTTGTATGGTTTAATCAACAGCAGAGGCAACAATGCAACAAACAGAGCAACAAAACAGTGAGGCCGCTGAAAGATGCTTTGATAGCCTCTTCCTGAAGGGAACCGGGAGATAGAAAAGTACAAAAATTCCCAGCCCTGATCAGACCCAGAGCTAACACAGCTTATCTGCCTGAGATTTGAGCAGGACCAAATCGGCATCACGCAACAGACCAGGGAGGACCCTGGGACAGTGCACAAAGCCCCTTCTCTGGGCACGTCTCACCAGGCATGGGTCCACCTATGTAGAGCAAGTGGCGCCTTAGCCCTGGCTGTTCCTCAGAGGGAAGCAACTGGTACCCACTGCGTTGGCCTTGCAGAGAGGTGGGCGAGGAAGAAAGCTTCTCTGATAACTCGGGTCCGTCAGCCAACCCCGCCCTGGTCCCTCAACCCCACGGGGTAGCTGCGTGCATGAAGGCCCCCATGAATAGCTGTCCCCAGCCACTCCCATCAGCCCCAGCATGAAAAGCAAAGATGTACAGTATGACCGGACCTCTCCTTCCTAGCGCCACAACAAAAATGAGTAGATGGATAGGCAACACGACTGTGGCCTGGGCATCCCCAGGCCAGGATGCTCTCTGAAGCTATGGCTGCCTTTGTAAAAGGGAAAGCAGTGGCCTACACTTGGGAGACAGTGAAACCTGACGTCAAAGCTCAGCTCTGCCACCCTGGGCAAGTTAATGTACTTCTCTTAACTGGCTCCCTTACCTGTAAAATGGAGATTTTTTTTTTATATGTCAAGGTGTGTTCCTGCCTTTTGTCACTCAGGAAATGTTTCCTGGACTTGTCCTGAGTTCCAGGCAGTATTGTAGGTGCTGGGGATGGTCATGATTAAAGGTATGTATGGCCCAGCCCCGCACACAGGTGCTAAGGAAATAATGGCTGTCATTACTCTTCTGGTTGCTAATGAGTTTTGTCATGAGAATCAACTGAAATTAAAGGATGTTAGTGTATTTCATAAGTGTAAAGCTCTCTGCAGACATTAGCCAATATTATTTCTTCTATGGGTCAAGCTCTAAGAGATGGCCCACTGGTTGCCCTTGGCCTCTTTCAATGTTCCAAGATGGCCGCCACCAGCTCTTACTGTATCTAGCACAGAATCCAACAGGGTTGTCTTAAACTCCATTACCAGGCTCCGTTCTTCTCCCTCCAAGCCCCAGTGTGCTGATTTCGCCTTGTGTTATTCTGCCTGCTCCAGCAAGTTTTTAAGTTCTTCACATGTGTGTGCACATGTATGTGCAGCTGTCCTTCGGTGTTTGTCTGGGATTGGTTTCAGGACTCCCTGTGAATACCAATGGCCATGGATGCTCTGTCCTTTATATAAAATGGTCAATGATTTGCATACAACCTACACATATCTTCCTTTATACCTTAAATCATTACTAGATCATTTATAATACCTAATACAATGTAGATGCTATGTAAATAGCTACTGTACTGTGTTGTTTCGGGGAAAATGACACCAAAAATGTTCATACATGTTCACTACAGATGTGATCATTTTTCTAAGTATCTTCTATCTGCAGTTGTTTGGACCCACAGATTTGGAACCTGAGGACACAAGGCTGACTGTAAATGGATGGGTGGAAAAACAAAGATGCCAGCATTGTGGCATAGCGGGTCAAAACTGCTGCTCGCAACACCAGCATCTGAAATCAGAGTGCCAATCCAAGTGCTGGCTGCTCTGCTTCTGAGCCAGCTTTTTGCTAATGTGCCTGGGAAAGCAGCAGAGGGTGGCATGAGAACTTGGACCATTGCCTCCCATAAAGGAGACCAGGATGGAGTTCTGAGCTCCTGACTTCAGCTTGTACCAGACCTGGCTATTGCCACCATTTAGGTAGCAAACAGCAGAAGGAAGATCTCTCTGTCACTCTGCCTTTCAAGTAAACAAATAAATCTTTAAGAAAGAAAGATGGAGACAGATGGTAGATAGATAGACAGACAGATGATAGATGAGCAAATAGATGATAGGTTTTTATAGACAGACAGATAAATAGATAGGTGATATGGACAGATGCAGATGGATTCATGAACACCTACCTCCAATAAAGGTTGTTTAGGATGATCCCAGCGTGTTGAGTGTTCCATCAAACTAATCCTAACTAGTCTTACCCCTGCAGAAGTCCCTGAAGATGAGGAAAGGGGAGAAGGGGGGGAGGGGCAGGTGGAAATTGTAGCCTCAGTCAACCACCAAGCTACGCCGGGTAGGAAGAACCCTGGCAAAGCACAAAACTGGCCAGGGTAACGGAAGGGCTTAGTGGTCAAAGCACTCGATCAAGTGATCAGCTCTCTTCACTGAGAAGAATCTCGATTACAGGCCTCTTGCCTTGCATGAGGCGTGGCTGAGACCAAAAAGGCACACATGCGGCCATGGCAGAATAAGCCCATGTTCCTGCAGGTCAGAGGTCAGAGGTCACACAAGGCCCTGGGGGCAACACCAAAGTTCCCCACTACGGATGCCTGTTCTGGTAGCGAGCAGGGCACTGAGGAGTACCTTTCTGCCCTGGGGCCAGGGTCTTCTGGGCCCCTCCCGTGCCCTACCCTGGCCCACAAACAAACCAGCATCCGATACAAATGGGAGAGACGGCAGTCACCCTTGAAGGTGGCAGAGGAAACCAACCTTCACCTACTTACAATTACAAAGGCAAAATCAGGATGGAAACCAAAAGACCCGTTTTTGTACTTAACTTCCATTGATTAAAAAAATATGTAAATACAAAGATTTTGACACGATTAAGCCATTATGGTCTATTGTGCAATTATTTCTTTGATAGTTCATGACGGCTCAATTGGAGGCATAATGGACTATTATGCAATGACATCTTTGCTGAGTTTTTTGCTTGTTTTCCTCTTTTCCTTAATTTTCTTTCCTCCATCTTTCCTCCTTTAAAAAAAAGGAGAGAGAATTTTTCATTTGTGGATCATTGACTTTTTAATGTCAGATTATTTACTCAATAGTCAATAACGATGCCTTTGGATTCATTATGGGCTATCGTGTAAATAGCTAATTGCATTAATTACAGCCTTTTTACAAATGTTTGGTTTGCAGCTCATCACACCCATGGACTGCGTAATTGCTGCTATTGGGGCTCGTGGGCAGAGACAGCCCTGGGTGTCTGCTTGGTGACAGGGAGATATCAGTCGCCTTTGTTCCAACCTGAGTTATACCCAGTAACCATGAGTGTATGAATGTGTGTCTGTGCACACACACGTGTGTGTGTGTGTGTAGAAAGTTCATATGGGTGTGTACATTTGTTGACCAGCTCATTTCATATTTATAAAGAAGAAGAGAGATTATTCCTAAGCACTTACACATTTAGCTTTGAAAAACATTATACTAATTTAAAAGAATGAGGAGTCTATGACTTGGAAAGACTCGCGTGCTAAGACATGGAGTGCACAATGAGGCATTTCCCATTCATAGAGTGGAGGCAGTGGTCTTGAGAATGGATTCAGATCCTGAAGTGTTCTCAGATCGAATCTCCCAGGAACAAGCCCATGTGATTACGAGGCTCAAGGGCTTTGCATTTACCATGGGGGATTCTTGCAGGGACAGTGTTTTTTGGAAAGCATCTTAGTATCTTCCCAGGGCCATGTTTCCATGTACATTTGAGGCAAGACAAGAGCTGCCCTGAGTTCACTGGAAGCCACAGGTCTTCCAACAGGTGGCTCCTTGGGTCAAAATGACTGTGCCAGAGGGGAAGGAGGGTGGACCACTGTGGTGCAGCAGGTGAAGCCATCACTTTCGATGCCTGCAACCCACATCAGAGTGCTGGGGTCAAGTCCCACCTCTGCCTTCTCTCCAGCTTCCTGCCTATTTGTCCCCTAGGAGGTAGCAAATAATGGCCCAGAGGACTTGGGTTTCTGCAACCCATGTGGGAGACCCAAACGGAGCTCCAGGATCTTGCCTTTGGTCTGGCCCAGCCCCAGCTGTTGTAGACATTCAGTGAGTGAACCAGCAGATAGCATCTCTCTCTCTCTCTCTCTCTCTCTCTCTCTCTCTCTCTCTCTCTCCTTCTTGCTCTTTCAAACAAATGTATCAGCAAGCTTCTTTTAAAGAATATTTGCAACTTTCTGAGCTGCTTCACCTACTTATTTTCTGTCCCCCATGGTCACGGTCCCATAGGGTTCTCTTTTCTTCTTTCTTTCACTCTTCCTCAGTACCACCTCGTGCCATTCACTACTTGAGCAAGATGATCCCAGGTCAAGCTTTCATCTTAGCAGACAATGACATTAGCGTCTTTTGGGAGAAGAGAAGGAGAGAATCAAACTAGCACGGTCACCCTGTCCTGCCATGGGATGCCCTCTGCCACCTTACAATGCAGACAGAAAGCCCTTACTAGACCTGATGCGGACACCAGGCTCCTGGGTATCCTGGCCTCCGGGACTGTCAGAAATAAATTTATTTCCTTTATAAATGACCCATTCTCAGGTATTCAGTTTTAGCAACAGAAAACAGACATAGCTACTCCTTCTTTGTCTGTATCCATTGGTCTTAGACAATAAGAGCCAGTTTCCCAGCTGTCAACAGAACTTGCTTCATGGACACACAGACTCTTCTGTGCACCTGAGCAAGAAAGAAAAGACACTAAAAGGCATTTTCAAAATATAACATCAGAAATACAAATGTTCAAGGGAGTTATTCTTCAAACAACCACAACACTTAATTGCACAGAGACTAGAGTCCTCTATACCCTAGAAGCAAACCTTTCCCAAGGATGCAGGAAAAAATGCCTCCAGTGCTCTCCAAAAGGAGACAGGTGGCCAATCTTAGTCCATTTTCTGTTGCTATGACAACATGCCCGAAATGAGGCAATTTATAAAGAATGTGCTTTTATTTGGCTCTCGGCTCTGGAGGCTAGAAGTCCAAGAGCCTGGTGCTGGTGAGGCCCTGCTGAGCGCACTGTGCCATGGTAGAGGGCGTTCCACAGCGGGTCTCTCTTCTCCTTCTTCTGCAGTGCCATCATGGGACCTCACTCTCATGGCCTCCTCTGAGCCTAACTACCTCTCTAAGTCTCCACCCCCAAGTTCCATTCCCAGATGAGTTTAGGGATATTAGGGTTCCAATGAACTAATTCCGGGAGACAGACCTTCAGCCACCTCATGACCCTACATTGCCGGTGGAGCATGACCCCTTCCAGGAGCTCCGGGGCGACAGCGCTGGAAGCCCTCAGGCCATCACAGTTCCAGCTCCTCCAGACTGAACGCAGCAGGCTGGTGGAACACCACACACATGCCTCTTCCTGTCTTCAAGCTCCGGAGTGTATTCCTCTCCTATCCACGAACCGTTCAGCTATTAGCACTCAACAAGAATTCCAAAATAACTTAAGGGCAAGGAAAATAAATACGTCAAAAGAGAAGATTTACAATGGAGTGGTTTCAATGAGATATGATATTTTCATCATTCAACTGTAAAAGCATCTGAGGCCATAAGAGAACAAAGCGGTTTACACATTGCATGAGGATACTTCAAAAGGTTTGTAGAAAATGGAAATAAAAGATGAGTTTCTTTTGGTTCAAAGAAAATTTTGAAATCCACGCATAGATTTTTTTTTTTCATAAAATGCTCCACAGAAAATACACACTACAAAAAAAAAAAAAATCCGTCTGGGTTTCAATTTATGTTGTACCAGACTAACCTTCTCTTTTAATTCTGTTTTTCCATGAGCTTTCTGAAGGACCCCCTTCTGCCCCCTTTTGTCAATATAAGGAGTGAATAAATACTACCTCTTTCATGCCTTGCAGCTTTAGGTGCTTAGATCCATTCAGATGGTTCCACTGAAATTGGAAGACTTCAAGCAAAGAGAGAGAGACAGAGAGCATATTTGTGAACTGCTGAAGTTCACTGCATTTCTGGACCTTGGGTGCAGGTATCAGAAACCAGTGTCAATGTAATTTAAATGTAAAAATGGATTTATCAAGGATATCTTCTGGGTATCGCATAAAACCAGGTGCAGGTGTGGGCTAGGTCTCAGGAGCCCAGGGAAGGAAAGAATTGAGGGCCCTCACCTTTTCTTATCTCTGCTTCCAATTCCCTCTCTCTGCCCAGGTGGGTACCTGGCTACCAAATAGCCCCAAATCCCCACTGCTGGAGAAAATCAAACTTGTCTCTCTGGGACCCAAATCAAAAGAAATCCCAGTTGTCAAGTACCCGTCAGTGAACCTATCAGTGGTGCCTGGGAGATTGTTAGAGTCATAGCTGATCACTCAAGATTATAGGTAGCATAGAGGTAGGATGCAGCCAATTTAAAAAGCAGAGGGAGAAAGAGTAAGAGAAGCAGAGAAAATACAGGGTAGTCTCTTCACAGGCAGAACGTCTACTGAGTTGGTGGTCATCTTGTAATGAATCATGCTAGGATTTCAGACAATCAGCCCAGCCCTGGCCACATGGGTCAGTAAGAGAGAAAGATGAACTACGACCCCTGACCTCAAAAGCATGGAGACACAGATTTAATTGGCAAAAGGTGTGGCATCAACTGGGGATACTAGGCAAGTACTTGAGCCCAGTCATGAGGATGGGAAGATAACAGGTTGTGTGTAAAGGCATTTATGTACGTGGCTCTCAGAGCAGGACCACAGGGGATGATGATGGAGAAGAGGTGGCCAATAGTCGCCACCTGCAGATCACCTGGAGTTCGCGATTCAGCAGGTGGATCAGCTCCCCAGCGATGACACCACATGTGCCCTAAAAGCCCCAGAGGTTGTCCCTTTATGAATCTTCTGATAATAATGCCAATTTCCCCAAGACCTAGGACAAGTCTTCACACAACTGTCCAAGGTGGTGGTCCAACCTTCACTGGGGATTCCAGGAGGCTCAGTGAAGCAAATCTTCCTACCCAAAAGCACAACCTGGACCCCCTGACGCTGCCCTGACTTCTGATGGTCATCTCTGCGATCCGTAGATGTCAGCAGCTCAACGTCGGGACGCTAACATGGCCACATTGTGAGAATCCTTGCATCCATGCATAGCCCTGCCAGGTCTACCAAGAGACACACATGGACCTCACTGGAGGACTATGCGACATCGGTCACCTGGAGGCAAGTGGGAAAGGGGACCAGACACCACACCTAACTCGCTCCAGGCTCCTTTCCAGTATCAAGATCCCACGTAGACTTTTAAGTTTGAGGCAACTACCTGAAGTGTGTTTCACACGCAAAGCTTCAGGAGTAGGCAGAACATGCCACATCATTAGAATATGTAGAACTGTAGGGAGACTGGAGCTGGGAGTGACCACACAAATATCCCATCCCAGGGATTTTCAAACTCAAGTGTTGAGACGTATCATCTTGAGCCCTGGCAGAAAGACGCTGTTGCACCTTTCCCAGAGAGGCTGACTCTGCAGCCTGGTGGCAGATCCAGCAAACCTGATGCCTGAGGTTAATGAGAGCCACTTTCAGAACCACTGTGTTCACTGTTTAGAAAACAGGAGCACCAGGCAGAGCCCAGGCAGAGCCAGGACTAGAACCCAGGGCTCTGGGGCCCAAAGCATTGCCTCCCATGCCATGACTGTTTTTTTCCATAATGCCTAGATGGTTAATGGCTTCAACAACCAGAATATTTTATCCCTAATTCGGATAAACCACAATTATTTCCCAGAGGGTGGGGCAAATAGAATATAAGGCAGAGGATAAGACTGCTTTATAAATTGGAAAAGAAACCTCTGGCCCCATATTAATCCATGCTACTTTGCTCTAAACTAAAGGCAATTTCATTTACTTTTTTTTTTTTTTTGCTTTGAAACAGTAGACTGAAAGCAAATGTTGCAGAAGAAAATCAAATGAAAGCCCCAGACATGTTCTAAGAGGGAGGAGGAGGAGGAGGAGGAGGAAGAGAGGGAGGAAGAGAGGGAGGAAGAAGAGAAAGGAGAAGGAGAAAGAGAAGAAAGAGGAAGACCAAGCAAAGTTCTAATGTAGACGATCCTGGAACAATTTACTAGCTAAATGATCCATGATTTTTCTTAACATATATCCTCATTAAGAGAGAAAAAGAGAGAGAGGGAGAGAGAGAGAGAGAAAGAGAGAGAGAAGGAGGGGGAGAGAGAGAGAAGAGCTAAGAAATATCTTTGTAAACCAAGAGATTCAATGCCATTTCTTTCCCTTTTACTTAATTTTCCAGGTATCTCAGCGTGATCTGAATAAATTATGCTGACAATACCATAATATAAATGATAAATCATCAACACAATTTTAGTGATATATTGCATGGAATGTAAATAATCACCAGGACTGCTAATTGGCTCACTTCTTGGAAGCAAAGCTGTGACCGCGTGGCTCTGCCAGTCTTGGCTCAGTCATTAAGCATTTCTGCTGATCCGGACAGGAACGCACAGCCCCACACACAAAGCTTTGTGTGGAAGTCCTTCTGGCAAGAGCCTGGGCCCGAGACAGACCGTGCCAAGTTGCAAGCCCTCTACGTCCCTGTTCCTTCAGAGAGCCACGGGCTGCGACTCACCTTGCTTCCGGTGAGAAATCCTGTCCCCTGAGAAGCAGACTGAGATGAGAAAAACCCCCTTAATTCTGTGAAGTTGCAAAGTCGTCCAGAAACTCTTCTGACTCATTTTGATTTTTCTCCCTTTTGATAACGATTTGATTACAACTTCATTCTGACCAAAAACATAAGCTGTTTGTATATGCTCCTTATTTTCAAAATACCTTTTTAGCATTCATCATATGTTTATGGAGCTTAAAAATATATTTTGCTTCATTTTCCCCCAACAAATCCTTCTGCTGTGAGGCAGAGTTGAGCTGCTTGCTGCTTCCCATCACTGTCCCACTGCAGGAAATGATAAAATAACCTAGGGTTCAGGGGCCACATTCATTCAGCCCCATCCCTGCCCTGAGAATGCTGGGCAAGGAACTGAGTTCAGAGCGGACTCTGAGAGATGCTACAGACCAGCCTGGCAGGGTCCTGCACTCCAGTGGGGGTGGGGGCAGGCAGAGGATGAAGGGACAAAGCTAGACATAAACAAATGTATTTGAGAGCATGTTGTGTGAAACATGACTGAACAATGGGACAAAGTGACAGGACAGGAGTGGAAGGGAGGCCTCTGAGAGGAGGGGACAGATGGGTTGAGACCTAGGGAAACAAAGAGGCAGCCACACACACACAAAAAAAAATCTAGGGAAAGTCTGTTCTAGACAGAGGAAATAGTGTGTGCCAAGGTCCTGGGGTAGGAGCAGTCTGATGAGAGGAAAGGAGACAAGGGAAGAAGCAGCTGGGGAATTGGTTTCCTTGTGCAGGCGTGACTCCTACTCCTCCCCAGTAGAGCATTCGAAGGGAAGAGGGGTTCCTGCAGCCACACCTTGCACAGGGTGCCACCCCCACAGCTCCAGATTTCCAGGACACCACACTGCCCCCCGCAGAGCTGTGGCCTCAGAGCCACCAGTGATGCGACTCCCATGCTCTGTCTTCTCCCAGCACCTTGGGCTTGGGATTTGTTTTTGTTTTTTTTCCTAAAACGAATTAGTCTAATTTCACCTTGCCTTAGCATGCTCTTTAAATACAGATTTAACCTGTCTCATACCAGAATCAGGGTGCCAGCCTCCCGGCACAGTTTCTGGTTCCATGTGACATGCAAATGGAGAGAAGAACTTGGAGGATCCCTCCTCCCTAGCGCCTGGGCTCCCCATTTTCCCAACCCCTCCTGTAAGTGGACCATTCAAGTCTTGGCCCTATACTTCAATGGCCCGGACCCTATCCCCGTACACAGACACTGCTGGTTGCCGTGCAGAACATACTCTCTGCCTGACCCTTCACTCCTGCCTTTTGTCCAGGATCTGCAAGACCTTGGAACTTGTTTTCTCTTGTGGAAGTGCATTGAACCTGTGTCTTCTGGGAGAAGTATTACAAGCTGCTCCAGGTTGGTCATCCCCAGGAAACCAGGGAAAATACAAAGTTGGGCTCCAAGTGCCAGCCTGCTGGTCAGGCAGGCATATATTGTACAAGAATCAGAAAAGAGCCACAAGGTGTCTGCCATATAAACCAGTTTCCCATGGGCAGGAACTCCTGGTTACAGACTGGACAACCAAGCATTAGGCCAACCACCAGGTGACAGACACACATTCTGGAAGGCACTCTGAGAACACCCACGTCCAGATCCCCCTCGTCTCCCCTTGGCCAAGGTTGCTGGCAGCTCTGGGATGGGATCCTCATGTTAGCTGAGAACTATCAAAACAGTGTTCTCCACAAATCTGCCAACTTCCTAACCACCGCTGTGAAGCAGCTCAAGGGTGGGTCCTGGATGCCACCGCCGGCGACTGAGCCTGGAGGAAATTTCTGAATTCACTGCAATTTGGGGATGTAGGCACCAAATTGCTCAGCCAAGGGTGCCACCACCAGTCAGGGGCTGAAGCGCTGCTCCCGACCACACACAGGTCCTGACCTGCTGCCAGTTGTTTGTCATCAGCTAATCCTTGCAACTCGCCAGCCCTAGGGGTAGGAGAAATGTGGCACATGGGGGCCCTGACACCTGAAGACAGAGCCGTCAATGCAGTTCCCCAGAGAGTTCCCTTGGAAGCTTAAAGCAGAGGGCAACTCTTGATGGAGAGCTCTGAGACACGTAGAATTACTTCTCAATATTTCTCTACAGATGGGCCAGCAGCTCTGCATCTTCCCAAGATTTTACTTGGACATTGGTCTGCACCCCAGAGAAAGCCCCATGGAGCCAACCAGCAGCTGAACAAGGGCTGCTTTTACCATCAAAAACTATCAAGACAGGGACTATGGCCAAACTGAAGAACAACTCTCTTGTTACTACTGTCATTTCCAGACCTCCCCCCCCCCCATCCCCATCATCAAAACCATATATTAAGCACTTCATCTACATAGAGCTTCAATGTAGGTCCTGGACAAAGTGAGTTAATTAGACAAGAGGTCCCCATTGGAGAGGTACAGGTCCACCCAAGACAGACAGCCACAAAGCAGAGTATCTAGTTAAGGCAGGCATGGAGCCAATAGGCAATGTTCCAAAGTATTTGCATTAGATGCAGGCAGAAAGATCAGGAGACTCTAGTGGGAATGAGAAGAGAGGAAAGAGGAGGTTACATATTGAGAGGAATTCTTCCACTTGGGTACTAGAGGCTTCTTTATCCATTGGAGAGGCATATCCACTGGGTTAAAAGTGAAAGGATGACCATTCTTTTATTTAGCTTCAATGTTAAAAGTGCGTACCAGATTTCCAGTCCAGGAACAAAATGGCAAAGACTCACCTTTCTCCATCTTTTCACTCTAGATACTATGAAAAGTACTTAGGGACAATGATAAAAAACACTAAAATCTGGAAAGAAGACAGTAGATTTCCAGGAAACTCAGGACTTGAATAACAGTGTGTGGTGAGTACTACCAGTCTGGGTGTCAGACAATCCAGCAACTCAGAGCTGCCAACACACACACACACACACACACAGTCAACTTGAAAGATGGGAGAGGGGGAAGCTTTAATCAGAGTGTCAAGCTGACTCTTGACCTGGGCCTGGAAGACTCATCTGATCTATAGCTAGCTATGGCAGCAGCAAAACCCACCATATCCCTCTCATTGCTTTACAATCCCTGCTTTGCCAACAGGATGGTCTGATCTGGTCTCAAAAGCAGCATCCAAACCCCAGAATATTCCACAGCCTCCAGGCATCAATGGACAGTCCAGTGTGCAAGCAGCAGCAGCAACAGCAAAACCAAGTGTCTTCCCGGCCTCCAAACATGGGCCCACGAAGACCCTGACTCACCAGCTTCTGTCTCTTCCCAAGGACAGCAAACATTCCAAGGAAACACCTTCTATTCCCATAGATGATATCGCCAGAGATTGATCAGGAGCCCCAATGGCACCAAAAGAATGAAGCGGACTTGAACGGCATCCCAAGGGCTTAAAACTCAACTTTTTTTGGAACCAATGTGCATGAAAGTAGGCCAGAAAGTGCACACTGATTTAAATAGAGCAACTGCCTACTAAATAAAAGCTTTTGAGTAGAATCAAGAGTCCCCTAGTATAATAATCAAAATACAGAGGATATAATCTAAGTTAGGTTTTCATAACAACAATCAAGAAAATCATAATTTCAGTGAAAGAAGACAATCAACCAACGCCAATACAAGGATGAATCAAATGTTGAATTTATCTGATGAGAATTTTGAATAGCCATCACAAAAATGCCTCAACAAACAATGACAAGTTCTTAGAACACAAATGAAGAAACAGAAAAGAAGTTATAAAAGTAAAATAAACCAATTACAAATCCACTAACGGTCCCAATAGTAAGTTGGGGATGAGATAAGATAGAAACGGTGAATTTAGAGAGACCAATAAGATTTATTGTTCATTCAGAACAGCAGAAAAAAAATTAACAAAGCCTCAAGAACCTGTGGGACAGTAACAAAAGACTAGTTTTCATAGCCTGAATTTCAGAAGGAAAAGAAAGAGAAAGCAGATTTGGAGCTGAAAAATATTTAAAGAAATAACTGCTAAAAATATCCAAAATTTAGTGAAAAACATAAACCTGCAGATTCATGAAACTGAGAAAATATAAAAGAACTCAAAAAATCCACACCAAGACATTTCACGATTAAATATAGATGAACTCTGATTATGATTTTTGGCTTTACAATGTATAAAAGTTATCCGTACAACCATTCTGATTTTTTTTTTACTTTCAGTATAGTATTCAATAAATTATGTAAGATATTAATCCAATTATTATAAAACAGGTTTTTGCTTTAGATGATTTTTGTCTATTGCAAATAAATGTTGAGTGTTCTGCACACATCTCAGGTAGGCTAGGCTGTTAGGATGTTCAGGAGGTTCAGGTGCATTAAATGCATTTATGACTTAAGAAGATTTCACGTTAAAATGGGTTTATTGGCACATAACCCTATTTTAAGTTGAGAAATGTCTGTACTCAAAACTAAATACACAACAACCATGTTAAAAACAGCCAGAAAGAAGCAACATGTTCCTATACAGGAACTCCCATTTGACTGGCGACAGATCTCTTATCCGAAGTTATGGAGGTTGGAAGGAAGTGGTACAACATTTTTCAAGCACTGGAAGAAAAGAACCACCAACCTCAAATCCTGCATCCTGGCTTCGGACTGGCCCAGCTCCAGCCATTGCAGCTATTTGGAGAGTAAACCAGTGGATGGAAGATCTCTCTCCAAACCCCATTCTTCTCCATAACTCTGCCTTTCATATAAATAAATACTTTTAAAAAGCTCTTTTAAATAGCTCTAAAATACATAGAAAATAAATAAAAATTAAAATAGACCATATCAAAAATCTGTGAGGTAAAGTGAAAGTAGTGGTGAGAGGGAAATTTATATTGGTCAGTGCTTAACAATAACAACAGCAACAAAAAGATAGGCATGGGTTTTAGGGATAACAGTTAGGATGCTGTTCGTGATACTCACATCTCATATCAGAATGCCATGGTTCAAGTCCCAGCTGCACTCATGACTCTAGCTCCCTCCTAACCTGTACCAGGGAGCCAGGAGGTACTTGGGTCCCCACCACTCACAGAGGCCCAGACTTAGATTCCATGTCCAGACTCTGGCCTGGCACAGCCCTACCTGGCTATTGAGGACATTTGTGGTATGAACTTGCAAATACATCTGTCTCTCTCTCTCCCTCTCTGTCTCTCTCTCTCTTCTCCTCCCTCTTCTCCCCACCCCCCCCCAAATAAAAAAATACAAATTTAAACAAAAAGAAATCAGGAAAGACCTCAAATCAATAATCTAAATTACTACCTCAAGAGGCAAGAAGAAGAGCACAATGAACCTATATCAAGCTTACGGTTGTAAATAATAAAATTAAAATCAGGAATTGATGAGATGATTGCAATAAGAAGCAGCTAAATGAAGCAAAGAGTTAGTTCTTTCAAAAGCCGAGTTAAACTGGTAAAACTCAAGCTAGGATAACCAAGAAAGAAAGAAGGCACAAATTACCAAAATGAGAAGTAAAATGGGATCCATCACCACAGATGGCTTTTACAGTAAAGGGTAATTAAGAACCACTATGAAGTACTCTACTGCCACACATTTGTTAGTTTAGATAAAATGGATCAATTCTTGGAAGACACAAATTACCAAAATTTACACAAGGAAAAATAGTTCATCTGATACTGCTTTATGTTTTTGTAAAAATAATTAAAAAAAAACCAATGAACAGCTTTAAAAAAAGTCATCAGGCCATCCAGATGAATTAACTGGTGAATTTAAGGTAAAAGTTAACACCAGACCTATACAATATATTCCAGATTATAGAAGAAGAAAGAAATAGAAGAAATATTTCCTAACCCATTTCTATGAGGTCACCATGGAATTTGACAAAATCCAGCCCATTCATAATAAAAATTATCAGTAAACCAGGAAGCTCCCCAATATGATAAAGAGCATCTAAAAAACAATGCATGTATGTTACCATGTATGTATCCAGAAGGAGATATTGTTATCGTCTTAGAATTGTACCTATAAAATACCTGAAATCTATTCTCTTTATATTAATAAAAATTAAAAAGAAAAAGGACAATTTTTTCCTTAAGATTGCAAACAAAGCAAAGATATCCCCTCACATCCATATTATGCAACACTATGTTGGAAGTCTGTAAGAAAAAGTAGAGTAAGGTATATAAAATTTGAAAAGGAGTAAAACTGTCTTTGTTCAGTGATGACGTTATCTGCATAGAAAATTCCAAATAATGGACCCACATAAAAACAAAAATAAAATAAAATCCTGAAATTAGTAAGTAAGAAATGTCGCAAGATGCAGACATTAGCTTTCCTGTGTAATAGCAATCAACAATTGGAATTTGATTTTAAAAAAAAACTACTTATAATAGTACTCAAATAATGAAATATTTAGGTTTAAATGTAACAAGATACACATTAGACATATTTGCAGAAAACAAAATTCTGATGAGCAAAATCAAAGCTTTAAATAAATGAGAGGATTTTCCATGTTCATGGATTGGAAGATTCAATACTGTTAAAATGTCAGTTCTTCCAAAAGAAATTCCAACCAGATTAAGTGAAATTCTAATCAAAATTATTGTAAGCATTTTTATAGCTACAAACAAGCCTATCTAAAGTTTATATTAAAATGCAAAATATCTACAACATTCACCACAATAGTAAACAAAAACAAAAACTGATTTACCCAATTTTTAGACTTCTTGTAAAGCTATGGAACCCAAAATAATATGGGATTAGTGAAAGAAGAGAATCATAGATACAAAAAATTGTCTAGAGTCCAGAAAAGTATAAAGGAGACTTCCAAAAGCTTACTGAAAATGTGCGTTATGAAAAACTACGTTTGGTTTTTGACCAAATAAATCTTTTAACTTCATTTTCCATTAACTTTTTAATTACACTATAGTCAAGTGTTCTTTAACAAAGCAGCAACAGAAATTCAATGAATAATTTTTTGTTTTTGACAAATGGCACTGAACCAACTGGATGTCATATTAAAGGAAGAGAGCTTCCAAATCCAGATCTTAAACTTTTCACCAGAATTAATCCAAAATCAACCATACATCCAAGAGCAAAATATAAAAATATAAAACTTCCAAAAGAAAATCCAGGTGGCTTTGGGTTTGGAAATGAGTATTTAAATTCACCAAAATCATGACCCAAAAATGAAAATATATAAGTTAAATTTTATTAAAATTAAAAGCTTCTGCTGTGAAAGAAACTCTTAAGAAAATGAAAAGGCAAACCATAGTCTTGGAGAACATATTTGCATAATATTTATCTGATAAAGGACTATTATCTGAAATATACAAAGAAGTGTTAAAACTCAACAGTAAGAAAATTAGCAAATTTTAAAAAATTGGCAAAAGATCTAAACAGAAAACTCACAAAATAAAATATAAGTATACCCAAAGATCATCAGCATAATTTATCATTAGCAAATGCAATCCAGCAGTTGCACTCCTAAATATCTACCCAACTGATTGGAAACCCATGCCCATGTAAAAATCTGCACATGATCTTCATGTTACCTCTGCTCATAATCACCAAAACCTGGGAAGTAGCATGGACACCCTTCAGTGGGTGACTGGATCAACATAGTTACAGTCATGGGGCTGTATCAGTAAGTATTTAGCAAGTACAACAAATGGACGAGAGGAATCCCACCCTCAAGGAGGTACAGCATGTCTCCTCATTCCTTAAAGGTGGACTCTTCAGAATGACTTCCTTCAAGCCTGTGCACTGTGAAAAGGAGGAAAATCCGTACACTGATAGAGAGAAAACTGACATACCACCTTAACCAGGCGATACAGGCAAGCATCAGCAACAGTAAGTTTGTGATGTGGTGAAAATGGCACTTTATCTCTTGTGGTCTTCTCCCCAAAAATCATGACAAATTCCAGTAGAACAGTGGTACTCAAAATATTTGACAAGTACTCCTGCCAACTATCAATGTCACCAAATCAAGAAAAGTCCGAGAAATTGTCATGACCAAGAAGAGTCTAAAGAAACACAATGACTAACTGGAATACATTGTATCATAGCTTGAGTAGAACACTGGAGCTAAAAGTGAACATTAAACAAACACTAATGATATCTGAGTAAATTATAACTAATTAATAGCACGGTCTTGATATTAATTCATTAAATATGCAAAGTAGCATATTAATTGAAGATGATAATGGAGAAAACTCATTTTTGGGAATGTAGGAACTCTCTGTACTACCTTCTCAATATTTATCTAAAACTAGAATTGTTCTAAAACAGAAATTTCATTTAAAAAGTCTTTTCATGTTATGTCACTGTTCTTTTTTTGTTTAAAGATTTATTTATTTGAAAGGCCGAGTTACAAGGAGTCAGAGGCAGAGAGAGAAAGAGAGAGAGAGAGAGAGAGAGGTCTTCCATCTGATGGTTCACTCCCCAATTGGCCGCAGTGGCTGGAGTTGTCCAATATGAAGCCAAGAGCCAGGAGCTTCTTCCAGGGCTCCCACATGGGTGCAGGGGGTCAAGGCCTTAGATCATCTTCTACTGCTTTTCCAGACCAAAGCAGAGAGCTGGATCAGAAGTGGAGCAGCCGGGACTCAAACCAGCGCCCTTATGGGATGCCGGTGCTGCAGGTGGCAGCTTTACCCACTATGCCACATCGGGTTCTTGTTGTTCCAATAAGAACTTCACTATTTTATTGCTCCAATAAGTTTCCTTTGCACTTGGAATCAAATCCCAGCTGCTTTGTCAACTTCACCTCCTGCCTTGTGAAAATTTGTTCACTACTTTCCAATCATACTTGTGTTCTTTCTGTTCCACTTATAATACCTCACCACCATTCTCCACTCAGGGACTTCCCACAGGTCAGTCCCCTACCCTCTCACAGCTTCTTGCTTCTTTCATTCATTATTGTGTTTCTCTGCTCTCCAACAGTACTTGATACACAGTACCTACTTATAGTTTAAGTGGATTGAGAAGACATGGGTTAATTGATCATGGTAAGACTAATGACAGACCAAGATAACTGAGTTTTATGGACTAGGAGAGGATAATCCCATTGCCATTGTTTCTAAGACTTGCAGAGACACCATTGAAGTACTGAGGATTTAATGCTGTTGATGAGATATTAGCATGATTTTTAGAGGCTGTTTTAGAAGCAAAAGCGTCCACATGACAGCTGAGTATGTAAGCACACATATCTCTTATTCCTACTCCTTATCCTGCCTTCCTGGGACTCCTTAATTGAGTGGACAATTTTTTAAGATTTATTTATTTATTTGAAAGGTAGAGTTACAGAGAGAGAGGGAGGGAAACACAGACAAATCTTCCACCTGCTGGTTCACTCCCCAGATAGCCGCAACAGCCAGAGCTGGGCCTATCCAAAGCCAGGAGCCAGGAGCTTCTTCAGGTCTCCCATATGGGTGCAGAGGCCCAAGTACTTAAGCCATCTTCCACTGTAAAGCTAAACAATTTAGATAAACAATAAGTTATATGACCTAAGTACTTCTCATTAGAAATCTTGATAGGATTACCAATATAATCAAAAACTTGTTGCCTTTCTAGAAAACGTAACTTGGAATTAAAAGGATATTTCAGGATATTTCAGTTACTGAGATATTTAGAAAATAAAGCTCACAATGTCCTCTAGCAGCTTACACTCAGGAACAAAGACATGGGTAAGGATGAGCAAAATGCAAAACAGTATACAAAAGGACAGCTATGATAAAGCATGACTGTTATATACAAGTCAATATAAAATCCAACCAGCACCGTGGGTCACTAGGCAAATCCTCCACCTGCAGCGCCGGCACCTGGGTTCTAGTCCCGGTTGGGGTGTCGGATTCTGTCCCCATTGCTCCTCTTCCAGTCCAGCTCTCTGCTGTGGCCCGGGAAGGCAGTGGAGGATGGCCCAAGTGCTTGGGCCCTGTACCTGCATGGGAGACCAGGAGGAAGCACCTGGCTCCTGGCTTTGGATCAGCGCAGAGCGCCGGCCACAGCACACCATCTGTGGTGGTCATTTGGGGGGTGAACCAACAGAAGGAAGACCTTTCTCTCTGTCTCTCTCTCTGACTGTCTAACAATGCCTGTCAAAAAAAAAATACAATATAAAATCCAATATGCACTGCCTGCTGTAATTTAACATTACTTAAAATTTCATAATCTTTTCTGCAGCAAACTTCAGTTTTCAACATTATGTCCCAAAGTTCCTTGGATTTGTGTGTTATACCCTCTAAAAAGATGCATCTGAAGAATAAAATCAAGCAAATTAATTCTTGCCTCAATCACAAGATTCGGAAGATCCAACCAGCAAGGAGCATTTGTTTTCGAATAATTACCAAGGAAATGATTGTATGTACACAACAAAATGTCCAGAGAACATTGTGGGAACGTGGGTCACCTTTATGTCCATGTTTAATACAAACTTAGTTGTTCCTTGACACACAAGTAAGTGCAACCTGGAGAAAGTGTTGCATGATGATGGTCTATTGCGGAATCTTAAACACTTACCTCCATTGTACTTCAAATTCCATTTTTGCATGCTAAATATATAATATTACATCAATATCAGCTTGAAAGAATTCTAAATCTGGAAGGAATCATGTAATGAAAACAAAGGGGAATATGTTATAAAAATATAATTGTCTTACATGCTGCTTTCAGGCCCTTTATTATTTCTTTTACCAGAGATCCCAAATTTGGAAATGCAAGAATACATGGCATATTTACCAAAATATATATCACATAGGATATTTACCAAAACAGACCACATTCTTGGCCGTAAAGAACATTTTTATATATTCAAAAGAACAGAAATTATACATTTCTCTAGGTCACAATGAAATTAAACTAGAAAACAATATGGGAAAAGATAGATGAAAAAGCCTATACTATTTGGAGATTAAGCAATACACTTATAAATAACACATAGGTCAAAAAATCAATGTCAAGACAAATTTTAAGATAGTTTGAAGTAAAATGAAACCACAGCTTATGAAAATATGTGGGATGCAGCAAAGCTGGTCTTCAATGGGAAATTCATGCCACTGAATGCATATATCAGAAAAGAAGAAATATCTAAAATCAATCATCTAAATTCCCACCATAGGAAACTATAATAAAAGCAAATTAAACCCAAAATAAGTAGAAGGAAAGAAACAATAAACATAAAACAAAATAAATGAAATTGATAACAGAAAACAAAATCAATAAAACCCAAAGCTGGTTTTTGGAAAATATCAATTAAAGTAATAAACCTTGTGCCAGGCTAAGAAAGGAAGGAAGGGAAGGAGGGAGGGAGGGAGGGAGGGAGGGATGATGGGGGGAGAAAGAAGGGAATGGAACGGAGAGAGACAGCAATGACTCACTAGCACCAAAAATAAAGAGGGGGCATCACTACAGAACTTATCAACATTAAAAGGATAATGAATGGATAGTGTGAGCAGTTTTATATCCATAAATGTGATAATTTAGACCTAATCTGACAGAACATACCCAAGGTAAAATACACGGTTTCAATAGTCCTGTGTCTACTGAAGAAATTGAACTAATCACTTCCCAAAACAGAAAGTATCATGAAGAAATTAATTGTTTTTCTAAATAAAATCTATTAGCACATCAAATCCAATGATATACCAGATATAATTTATCTTAAGTATGCAAGCATGACTCAACTATTATGAAAATCAATTATTATGACATCAGGGTAAAGAAGAAAAATTGCATGATCATATCCATAGATAAGAAAAATCATTTGATAACACTCATGCATGATAAATGTTCTCAATAAACTAGCAATAGAGGGGAACTTCCTCAATTTGATAAAATACCTATAGCTCAGGACTGCTGCAACACTGGCATCCCATATGGGCACTGTTTCATGTCTTGGCTGCTCTACTTCCAATCCAGCTCCCTGCTAATGGTCTGGGAAGAGCATTGGGATATGGTCTAAGTTTTGAGCCCCTGCCACCCACATGTAGACCCAGAAGAAGCTCCTGTCTGGTACAGCCATCTAGGGAGTGAAACAGTGGATGAAAGATCTCCCCCTCTCTCTTTCTCTCCCTCCCCTTACCCCTCCCCCTCTCTCTTTCTCTCCCCTTTCTCTCTAACTTTCAAAATAGAAAAATAAATAAATCTTCAATGAAGTCCTACTTAATACAGTAAGAAGAGGAAAGGGAATAAAAGGTATTCTGTTTGGGAGGGAAGAAATACAACTTTTGTTTACAGATGACATAATCACATAATCATCTATAATTGACAAAAATGACCTAAATTACTATGAGCAAATTTTAGGATATGAGATTGATATAGAAAGCCAATCACTTTTTTATGTACCAGCAATGAACAAGTAGAAATTAAATACGTAATAGCACTTACATTGGCAGGAGCAAAAACATATAAATATTTACGTATAAATATAACAAAATACACACAAGATATGTGTGAGAAACAGTATAAAATTTGATGAATTCAAAAAATGAAATAAATAAAAAATATGCCATGTTTATAGATGACTCAGCACTGTTGGCAAATCAGTTCTTCTTGTTTTGATCTGTAGATACAATGCATTCCCATGATAATCCCAGCATGTAATTCTGTGGATACCAACAGACAGAACCTAAAGTTTATATGGAGATGCAGTAGGGCCCAAGTCACCAACAGAACACTGTAGAAGAATGGAGTTGGAAGACTGACACTACCAACGTCAGGACCCACTGTGAAGCTGTAGTAACAAAACAACGTGATGCTAGCAAAACACTGGCATTAATCAATGTCAAACTGGAATACACTCACACAAATAGAGTCAACTGATCTTTTGAAAGAAGATCATGGAACAAAGACAGTCTTGTGAACAAATGGTGCCAAAACAACCAGAAATCCGCATTCCAAAATAATAATAATAATAATATGGACACAGACTTTATATCCTTCACAACAATCAGGTCAAAATAGATCACAGACCTAAACACAAAACTATGAGATTCCTAGAGGATAACGTAGGAGAGAGTCTAAATGACTCAGGACTGGTTTGACAATGTTTAGATCCAACACCAAAGACAAAATCCATTAAAGAAAGAATTAGACTTAACTTCATTAAAATTAAAGCTGTCTGCTCTGGGAAAGGCACTGGCAAGAGAATAAAAGAAGAAGCCACTTATGAGGAGAAAAAGTTTGCGAAAGACATATCTGATAAAGGACTGGTATCCAAAGTAAGCAAACAATATTTACAAAACTCAACAAGGAAAAGAAAAAAGCAGCCTGCTTCAAAAATGGACCACAGACCTTAACAGACACGTCACCAGAGAAGATATACAGATAACCAATAAGCATATGGAAAAACTCCCCAGATCACATGTCACCAGGGAATGTAAATTAAAAACAACAAGGGGCTACCCACACACTTACTAATACAGGCAAGGCCCAGAACACACCCCTGACAACACCCACGGCAAAGATGTAAAGCAAAAGGTGCTTTGCCTGTTGGTGCTGGGAGTGCAGAGTGGCACAGCCGCTCTGGAGGACAATTTGGCGGTTTCTTACCAAACTAGTCACAATCTCACCATACCATCTAACAATCACATACCTTGGTATCTGTCCAACTGAAAACTCACTCAACAGCCAACGTCTACACACGGATGTGCGTTTCAACTTTATTCAGACACGTCCAAACTTGGAAGCAAAGCAAGACGTTCTTCAGTAGGTGAATGGTGTGTCCAGACAATTGAATATCATTCAGTGCTAGAAATTCATGAGTGGGCTAGCTATCAGAAGATTCGATGAACCCTAACGACATATCATCAAGTGAAGCAAGCCAGGGAGGATAGGCTACAGACTGGCTGATTCCCATTCTAGAAAAGCTACAACTGCAGAAATAATAAAGAGTTGAGGGGTTGTCCAGGCTTAGGAGAAGAACAGATGAGCAGGGGGAGCACAGCGGAATCATAGGGCATGAAACCTACCCTGGACGATGCTCTAATGGCAGCTACATGTCTATAGGAGTTGTCCACACCCATATAATGCACAATGTTGTCCATCATGTACAACACTACCCATGATGGAATGGAAACTCTGGACTTTGGGCAATAATAACATGCCAATGTGGGTCCATCAGCTTCAACAAATATCCTGCACTGGTAAGGGACATGGCTAACAGGGGGAGCTGTGCAGGTATGCAGGTGCAGCACAAATAGGAAAACTTTTATTTCATGCTTAATTTGCTGCAAGCCCAAAGTTGCTCTAATGTACACACACACATACACACAACACCCAAAGGCAAAATGAGTTTGGAATCCATACCTAAGTAATCTTTCTTAAATGCCCGTGTTCTTGGGCTGGCACTGTGGCACAGCAGATTAATCCTGTACCTGAGATGGTGCCATCCCATGTAGGCACATTTGAAACCCTGCTGCTCCACTTCTGACTCAGCTCCCTGATCATGCACCTGGGAGAGCAGCAGAAGATGGCCCAAGTGCTTGGGCCACTTCAGCCACATGGGAGGAGGTAGAAGCTCCTGGCTCCTGCATAGCCCTGGCCATTGCAGTCATTTGGAGAGTGAACCAGTGGATGAAAGATCTCTCTGGCTCTCTGACTTCCACTCCCCCACCCCTCTGTGGCTCTGCTTTTCAGATAAATATATAAATCTTTAAAAATAAAAGAAAACATGGACTTAGAGGTGCCAGTTGGGGTAAGGAAGTAAAAGCAGCATGTGTGTTTCTGAAGGGCTCAAGGTCGCAGGAACACAGTCATTCTGGAATATGCATTGTCTGCATCTGTGACTCTGGGACATAACAGTGCACAGTTATCAATGACCAAGCTAAGGGACGTGTAGGCTAGTCAGAGGGAGACAGCCTGGCCTCAGAATCAGCCCTTAAGGCATTCAGGTCTGGCTAAAAAGCCCATGAGAGATGAGAGTATTTTAGTATTAAGCCAAGATACTCTGGAAAAAAAAAAAAACCCTAAGTGAAAGATCTCTGCGAGTGAAATCCCAGCGGAAAGAATAGGCAATCTAAGAAGGAGGTACCTTTCTCTGAAGGGAGGAGAGAACTTCCACTTTGACTATGACCTTGTCTAATAAGATCGGAGTTGGCAACTCAAAAGGCTTCCATAGCCTTGGCAACTCATGACAAGAGCCTAGGGTGATTACTGACGCCATAAACAAGAGTCTTAATTGTTAAATCAACAACAGGAGTTACTGTGCACTTACTCCCTATGTAGGATCTCTGTCCTTAATGTGTTGTACAATGTGAATTAATGCTATAACTAGTACTCAAACAGTACTTTACACTTTGTGTTTCTGTGTGGGTGCAAACTATTGAAATCTTTACTTAATATATACTAAATTGATCTTCTGTATATAAAGATAATTGAAAATGAATCTTGATGTGAATGGGATGGGAGAGGGAGCAGGAGATGGGAGGGTTGCAGGTGGGAGGAAGTTATGCAGGGAGAAAAGCCACTGTAATCCATAAGCTGTACTTTGGAAATTTATATTTATTAAATAAAAGTTTTAAAAAAAACTAAAAAAAATAAAAGAAAATTGAAGCAGTAAGCAAATAGACCGTCCAATAAAACCCCGAGATCGGATGTCTTCCCTGAAGAATTCTACCAGACGTTTCAAGGACAGTTAACACCAATTTTCTCTCGAACTGTAGCAAAACAGGAACAGAGGAAGGAATAGTACCAAAATCATTTTAGAAAGCCAACATTGCCCTAATATGAAAGTCAAACTAGAAGAAGAAATTTACATGAGGGTGTCCCTCATGAACACAGATGCAAAACTCCTCAACAAAATACAAGTCAGCTGAATTCAATAACATATTAAGAGGATCAAGTACCATGATCAAGTTTAAGTGCAGGGGACTGTCCTGTGGTGTAGTGTGTAAAGCCACTGCCTGCAGCACTGGCATCCCATGTGGGTGCGCCAGTTCGAGACCCAGCTGTTTCACTCCCGATCCAGCTCTCTGCTATGGCCTGGGAAATCAGTGAAAGATGGCCCAAGTCCTTGGGCCCCTGTGCCTGCATGGGAGACCTGGAAGAGGCTCCTAGCCCCCCTGGCTTCGGCCTGAAACAGCCCTGGCCATTGCAGCCATTTGGGGAGTGAACCAGCAGATGAAAGATCTCTCTCTCTCTCTGCCTCTGTCTCTGCCTCTCTGTAACCCTGCTTTTGAAATAAATAAATAAATCTTTAAAAAAGGTTTCAGTGCAAGGATATTAAAACAGCTATTACAAATACACTCCATATGTTCAAGAAGGTAAAAGTGGATGAGTATGTTAAGGAAAAATATGGAAGATAAATTTGAAAGATGCAGATTGTCTTTAAAAGACAAATAGAAACAAAAAACACAATGTGTAAAATGAAAAAAATACACAACATGTGACTAAGAGATTAACTAGAGGAAGAAAATAAGTTAGCCACTCAAAATGTAGAAAAGTAAAAATAAAGAAAAAATTAACATTAAAATGTACAAAAATTCCATTGCACTAATATTGGAGTCCCCAAGGTCAGGAAGACAGGCAAGTATTTGAAAACATAGTGGTTGAAATTTGCAAATTTCATAAAAATGTGAGCTCATAAATTAAATAAATACCAAAAAAAATCCAGCCACAAGAAGCATAAGGAAAATGACTAAAAATATCAAATTAGCTAAACCAGTGATAAAAGTGTTAAAATCAGCCAAAAAAGATAAAAAAAAACTCATGAAAAGAAAAGAAAAAGAGTGATAGCAAACTAATACTCAAAAATATGAAAAATTAAAAGGCAGAGCAAAAAGATTATGGAAAATGCATATTATAAAAACACTATTGGCAACCAAGTGGGAGACTGCAGGAGAATTTGAGCCCACACTGAGGGCAGCGCAGATTCCCTGTGTGGCCCTTGGGAAAGAGCTTCCAATCAATCTCTGGCTCCTGTGGGTATATCATTCGCCTGCTAACTACCTCCAATTCCGCTCAGCTGTGTGGAATTACTGAAAGAAGGAAAGAAAGTAAGAAAGAAAGAAAGAAAGAAAGAAAGAAAGAAAGAAAGAAGGAAAGAAAGAAAGAAAGGAGGGAAGGAAGGAAGGAAGGAAGGAAGGAAGGAAGGAAGAAAGAAAGAAAGAAAGAAAGAAAGAAAGAAAGAAAGAAAGAAAGAAAGAAAGAAAGAAAGAAAGAAAGAAAGAAAGAAAGAAATTTACCACACCTAACCTGGGACTGTCACCTTTGGCACACCCTTAACCCTGAGGAACCAAACAGAACTCTCAGGCCACACCCATTTCAAGCCTCTAAGGCTCCAATCAAAAGCAGACAGTCCACTTAATACAGTCATAGTATAACAAGAAAAAACACCACAGTGAGGGAAGGAGAATCCAAAGAATATCTACAATGCCAAGCAACAAACGCAAAAACCGAGAAAACAAGAACAAGGATGACATTATGACACCCCAAAATGAACAAGACAGCCCAAGCCAAGATTATGAAGATGATGAGATGGAAGAAATGCAAGATATGGATTTCAAAAAATTTATGATAAGAACAATTAGAAGTGTTGAAAAACAAATGCTTGAGCTATGGAATTCCTTACTGGACAGGATAGAAAATCTCCTTCAAGAAAATGAAATCTTAAGGAGGAATCAAAATGAAACGCAGAAACTAGTAGAACAGGCAAGTGTGATAGTGAAGAGAAATCAAAATGAAATGAAGAACTCAATATATCAAATGACAAACACATTAGAGAGCCTTAAAAACAGAGTCAGTGAAACAGAAGAGACAATATCGGACTTAGAAGACAGAGCACAAGAAAGTATACAGTCAAACGAAAGAAAAGAAGGGGACATTAGAAATCTAAAAAAAATATTGTTGGGAATCTATAGGATACTATTAAAAAACCCAACATTTGGGTTCTAGAAATTCCTGAAGGCATGGAGCGAGAGAAAGGATTCGAAGGCATTTTCAGTGAGATACTAGCAGAAAATTTCCCAGGTTTGGAGAAGGACAGAGACATCCTAGTACAGGAAGCTCATAGAACCCCTAGTAAACATGACCAAAAGAGATCCTCACCACCACACGTTGTAATCAAACTCACCACAGTGAAACATAAAGAAAAGATTCTAACATGTGCAAGAGAGAAACGTCAGATTACTCTCAGAGGATCTCCAATTAGACTCACAGCAGACTTCTCATCAGAAACCCTACAAGCTAGAAGGGAATGGCAAGACATAGCCCAGGTACTAAGAGAGAAAAACTGCCAGCCAAGAATATTATATCCTGCAAAGCTCTCATTTGTGAATGAAGGTGAAATAAAGACATTTCACAGCAAACAGAAATTGAAAGAATTTGTCGCCACTCGTCCAGCCCTGCAAAAGATGCTTAAAGATGTGTTACACACAGAAACACAGAAACACGGTCATCAATATGAAAGAAGGTAAAGGAAGGAAACCTCACAGCAAAAGATCACAGGAAGCTCAAAGTATATATTAGAAAATATCTTTGGCAAATGGCAGGGCAAAGTTACTACTTATCAATAGTCACATTGAACGTTAACGGCCTGAACTTTCCAGTTAAAAGACACAGATTGGTTGATTGGGTTAAGGAACAAAACCCATCTATTTGCTGTTTACAAGAAACACATCTTTCCAACAAAGATGCATACAGACTAAAGTGAAAGGCTGGAAAAAGATATACCATGCCAACAGAAATGAAAAAGCTCAGGCTAAAATTTGTGTTACCTTATTTAAAATGTTATCCTAATTGTGTTACTAGACATGATAGTTATCTTAATGAGAAAGCCCCAGAGGCCTAAAGGGTTAAATACTTGTAAAATCCTACAGGTGCTTTCAAAAATACTGTGAAGTAAGCAAGTGCCTCTTGTTGGTTGATGAGTTTATAATTTTAAACATGGCAATTTAAGTCTTTTGTCATCCACAGTTATATATGATTTGCTACTCATAAAACTAAAGCGTTGTTGGTTCTGTGTTTAGCTGTCCTCCTATAGGTTCCTATAGACTTTTTCCAGCCACTTCTATTGTATTGTATTCTATTCAGTACTTTGGGATGGCTCTGTAAACAGATGAAGCCAATAATGTATTAACAGTACCAACTGAGAGAAAGTATGGTTAACTGAGGTTACTAAAAACAAAAAGCAATTCAAATCAATTGGCAATCTACAAAAAGAGTTTAAAGACTTTAAAAGCTATTATTAAAATTGCTATATTGGTCTATTATGTTAGGTTATATGTGTGTACATATTGTATGTCCACATGGGAAAATTTTATTAAGAGTTTTATTTTAATTGGCTTATAGATAAGATTGTCCATAAATTTAAGCTGCTAAAATTAATCAAAGATATGTTTTAATTCATGTGACCTGAATCTTTGTATCATATGTTTTAAACTTGTTGGTATAAAGGAACTAAAAACATTTTATATGTTTGTGCTTAAGTTTACTGGTTAAACAAACTACACCATGTTAGACATATTTAAGAGGTGTTTCCAAATACATGATTCTTAAAATTTATAGAAGGCATTGGACCTTCTGGTAAATGTTTTCTTAAGTTGTTATCTAATGGTTGAAACGGTTTGCTAAGTATTCATGTAATATTGCTATTGTCAGCAAGCGATCTAGGACTTGCTCCCTCATTTCTCTATTCTAAGCCCAACTTGTTCTTTCATTTCTCTATTCTCTTCAAGGTAGGAAACTAATTCTATTATGAAGCAATCTGTAGGATGCACAATTTAATCTTTAGACCTTATAAAAGAGATGGCTAACATTTTTCTGTAATAGCATAGCCAAAATAAGAGTGTAAATTATAATTTCATAGCTAGATTTACTTCGCCATCAGCGAAGTAAACAGTTAGTAGAAAAAAACCTCCCTTTCAGACCAAAGGGAAAGAAAGTTTTAAAATGAGAATATAATTTTCCTCATGGGCATTGTCTACCTTAGAAAAACTACTACAGAACATGCCTGTGACTATAGACTTGTAGTTTAGGCCACCAAAGATTAGAGATGGGACTTGGTCACTCCCTTGACTTGCATCCTCTGGTCTGCTTTAACAAAAACCAGGAGGAAAAGAAAACTAGGCATCAGAAGCAAGGGGTGGCAGGCCTATTAATGGCTGTTCTGTACAGTGATCTGCCCTCAAGGAGACCCAACAGGCCAGTCCACTGCAGTGGCTTTCAATGTGGTAAGCCTGGGCTTCAGCAGAAGTTAGCTTGTGAAGAGCCCTGGCAGCTCTGCCAAGAGTTGGATCACTGGAAATGGACCTGCTCTGGAGTCGAAGGATGCCCAGGTCAGAGCCACAGATCTTATTGGCTCTAAGCTGAATAGCCCTTCACTCAGCCCAGCTTCCAAAGTGACCACCGCAGCTGAGGGTATGGTCAAGTAGGGTCAGCAACATTGCAGGCAGAACTGTAAATTTCTTGTTAGAGATGCCACCTGCCTTTACCTGGCCAGCTCTCCTCCCAGGCCAGCTAAGTAATGAAAGTCAACAGAGTGCCTTCCCCTAGGAGGTTCACACCTCCCTTAGGATATACCCCATGTAAAGAGATAGATAGGTCTGGGCCTCTTAACTTACAAGGCCTAAAGCCCACCAGATTATTATCAAGCCCCTTCTGTCAGGTTCTATTTGCCTCTCAATCAGAAAACTTAATTGTAGCTTAGACTGCACCTTTCTTAGCTCCTCTAATAATGACTCTGTCCTTTGTTCTAGGCCCTGTCTAGCGCACTTGGGCCTCATTTCTTTGTAATCATAACCTCTACTCTACCACCAATGGCTCTACTCCCAACCTGAGTGTACTGATGGTCCTCTTTCCCACTTAATGCTGTATAATTGTTCAAAATTTCTCTACAGACAAACCCCTCTACCTACAAAAGATGAGTGACTTTTCTCCCGGTCTTGGCTGGAATCAGCTTTCTGGTCAGTTGGGTGTTCCCCAATAAACCCTTTCCCTTAAAAAAAAAAGAGGGAGATGCCTTTCTCTGAAGGGAGGAGAGAACTTCCACTTTGACTATGACCTTGTCTAAATATGAACAGAGTCGATGAACTCGGAAGACTTTCATAGCCTTGGCAACTCATGACAAGAGCCTAGGGTGGTTACTGGCATCATAAACTAGAGTGTCAATTTGTTGGGTCAACAACAGGAGTCACTGTGCACTTGTTCCTCATGTGGGATCTCCGTCCTTAATGTGCTATACATTGTGATTTAATGCTATAACTAGTACTCAAACAGTATGTATCACTTTGAGTTTCTGTGTGGGTGCAAACTGTTGAAATTTTACTTAGTAAATACTAAATTGATCTTCTGTATATAAAGAGAATTGAAAATGAATCTTGATGTGAATGGAACGGGAGAGGGAGCAGGAAAGGGGAGGGTTGCGGGTGGGAGGGAAGTTATGGGGGGGGAGCCATTGTAATCCATAAGCTGTACTTTGGAAATTTATATTCATTAAATAAAAGTTAAAAAAATTAAAAAAAACACTATGCATGATCTCAATTTTTGCAGCAAAATAAATTCATATCAACTTGTTTTATATGTCTGAACAGGAAACAGTATTCATACTAACTTGTTAAGGAGGGTAAGATATGCTTGAAAATGTCCCTAACAGAGCAACATTAGTTTTGCTAAAATTGAAGCAAGAACAAGGTCAGATTTATAGTGAAGTTCAGGGGGGAAGAGACCTCGAATGCCTCACAAAAACTCTATAGACACAATGCTCCCCCAAAATTAGCACTTTATAAATGGATCATTTATTTTAATTGGAATAAGACAATGTTGATGATAAAGTCCACAGCAGCAGATTACCCACACTAATTTAGGAGGAAAAATTAATCTTTTCCATGCCTTAATTGAAAAGGACCAGTATTAACAGCAGAATAATAGCTAACCTCATAGACATCTCAATTGTTTCAGTTTGTACAATTCTCACTGAAAAATTAAGCAAGCTTTCTGCTCAATAGATTCTAAAACTCTTGTGCCCAGATCAAACAAGAGCAGCACTCTACTTTTTTAAGATTTATTTATTTATTTGCATGGCAGAGTTACAGAGAGAGAGAGAGAGAGAGGGAGAGAGAGATCTTCCACCTACTGGTTCACTTCCCAAATGGTCACAATGGCTATAACTGGGCCACTCCAAAGCCAGGAGCTTCTTCCAGGTCTCCCACATGGGTTCAGGGTCTCAAGAACTTAGGGTATCTTCCACTGCTTTCCCAAGCACATCACCATGGAGCTGGATCTGAAGTGAAGAAGCCAGGACTTGAACCAGCGCCCACATGGGATGCCAACAGCTTTACCCGCTACAACATGGTGCTGGCCCCAAGAGCATCATTTTTAATGGAAATTTTGAACAGGTGATATAAAAAACATGAATCTTTTTTTTTTTGAACAATTGTATCAGGTGATGAAACGTGGCATTATCACCATGATCCTGAAGACAAAGCACAATCAAAGCCATTGGCTACTGAGAGGTCAAAGTGGTCCAGCCAAAGCAAGACCAGATTGGCCAAGAGCAAAGGTCACAGCAATGGTGTTTGGGGGATGTTCGGGCAATTTTGTTTGTTGACACTCTGGATGGCCTCATACTTATAATTTCTGCTTATTATGAGAGTGCTTTGAGAAAGCCAAAGCTTGAACAGAACACAACTGAGAAGGTGTCCCCAACAAGTCCTCTCCAGCACCACAACACTCCTACGCCTTCCTCTCAATTCTGTGGCAGTTTTGACGCAACATCATTAGATATCCACCTGACAGTCCTGACTTGACTCCTACTGGCAGTTTCTGCTTTGTAACCTTAAAGGCAATCATTAATGTGCATTTATTTTTTTCTTAAGAAAAATAGCACAAAAGAGACTTATTAACATAGGTAAATTCCCAGGACTTTTAGCTCCGAGATATGGACAAAATGGCTGGCATCATCACTTACAGAAGTGTGCTAGACTTGATGCAACTAATTTTGAGATATAAAACTTATGTCTTTAGGTTTCATTGTTCCAGGACTTTTCCATGCCAGTGGGTGTGCTATGTGTGCTTGTACTAGAAGATGGAGGAGTGTCTTTTCTTAAAGAGTAAATATAACCTAGAGTTCTATACCCAGCAAAACTGTTTTTGAAAAATGAAACTGAACAAAAGGACTTTCAAATGTAGAAAAGCTGAAAGAATTCATCACCAACAGAGCAGCACTGTGAGAAATATTAAAGAGGAAATTCTTCAGAGACAATTAAATGATACCAAATAGATACCAAAGCTACACAGAGAAATGAAAAGGGGAATGGTAAATATCTAAGTAAAAATAAAAGACATTGCCCTTGCTTTGTAAAGCTTTTAGTTGATAACTGTTTAAAACTTTTAAAAATCGTGGGATTTGAAGCATGAAAAATGCTGTAAGAGCTAAGTGCATTATGACAACAGTGAAAAGACTGCAAAGGAAGAAATTTGTTAAGTTTCCTTAATATATGAAAAGTAATGTAACATCATTGAGGGCAGACTGTGATAAGTTACCAATATACGCTATAAACCCTAAAGCACCCACCAAAACAATGCAACAAAGAGTTATGGCTAATCATCCAATGAAGGAGATGAAATGAAATCATAAAACACATTCAATTACTATCAATAAAGACAGAAAGGGAGGGGGAAGGGGAGAAAGAACAGATGGGACTAATGGGGAACGATCACCAAGATGGTAAATGTAGACATGGCTGCCTTAATAATCACATTCATCATAAATGGCTTAAACACTCTAATTAGTAGGCAGAGATCATCAGTGGAGATTAAAATATCAAACAATACCCAGCCATGCTCTGTCTCAAAGAACTGCACTTTATTTTTGAAGCCAAAAAGAAGTTAAAAGTTACATGATGGGGAAGGGAAATTCTAAAATATTTGGAGTCAAATGAAAATGAACGTATTCTGAACTGCATGAACAGCATGTTGACATTTATGGAAGACAATCAGAGCAGTAATACAGGGAAATACATAGTGTTAAACACTTACACAGGAAAGAGCTGTCTAAAACAAACTCTAAAGGAAAAAGAGAAAGAGAAAAATTAAGCAGAGAAAATAGAAAGAAATAAGAATTGCTGATATCAATGAAAGTAAAAGCAGAAAACCAACAGAGAAAATTAATAGAACCACAGCTGGTTCTTTAAAGATATCAATAAAACTACAAACCTTTAGGGAAAGAGGTGCGGGGGAGGTACTAAATTAAGAATCAAAGGGAACATCACTACAGACCCTGCAGATACTAAAACGATCATAAAGACCAGTCTGAGAATCACCTATGTCTGACTCCACAAAGAGCTTGTTGACAGTCTACATTCCTAGGTCTGACCTCAATCGCAGTGAGTGAGACTCTCAAGACTGATGGGGAACAGGTAGTATCATATGGTTTTTGCATTTTTGCATTCACTCCAGATGATAGGCAAAGCAGAGCCCAAGGGACACTGCCTTAGAGAGTCAGCCAGTCTCTAGGATTTACAACTAGGCCAAAAATAAATAAGCAAACAAACAAATAAATATATAAATAATGCTCTTCTGACTTAGTGCTATCTAGACATATCTGTACCCTGGAAACAACTTGTGAAATACAGTAAAGGGACAGCTGATGTGGGGAGCAATGAGACAGTCACAAATTCAACATTCCTTCCATTTTTTCCCTTTACAACACACCCGTGCCAAAGGTAAAGTTCAAATAGGTGACACCATCCTAAGTCCACATTCCAAAGAAGAAAAGATTGACATCATCTGGCACAATAAAACACCAGACTGTATCGTTGTGGAATTGCATGCATCCCCAGAGCTTCCTGGGTTCTGCCTGATTTCCATTCATCTGGCTACAACACCAACCTTTTATCCCTTTACCTAGAAAATAATTGAGGGCAAAGAAGTTAAAACAATATTATGGTAAGGCTAAATACACATCTGCTTGATGTTTTTTAAGTAAATCACTCAGGAGCATGCCACTTGACTGTCATTGGTGACAAATGATTCTCCGAAAACAGAAAGCAAGGTACACTGGCCTGCCTTGATATCACCATCGTCACCTACAGTAGCCAGTACTGACCTGCTGTGCAGAGAATAGTCTCTGGTCATAGCCAACTCCTGCGATCACAGGGCGCCCAGGCAGGCCACCATCCTGGCAGGATGCAGCCTCTTATGTACTGTTTAAATAAGGATTTGCAAGGAAAATAAATTCACAGCAACGTTCATTATTGATCATTCTCAAAACTGTCTGGAGAATTCCCCCAGAGGGCTAAAGAAAGAAATTAAACATTGTTTTCCTGAGTTGTTTCCTGCTGCTTTTCCACTTCATTGGTTTTGTTCCCATAATTGTGCATGTTCCTATAGCCACATAATGTTTCAATGTGGCTGATTTAGTCCAGACAGCTTCTGGATCCTACGCCAACAGTTTGGGTGTGGATATAATAACAATAACAATAACTGCGACAAAAAGAATACCCCTAGTGCTTCCTTTTCACCCCCAGGTCTCAACTCTTTCATACCTTTTTTCATTTCATCCCAATCTGCTCCATGGAAATCTGCAAATAATTAACCCCCAATCTACTTAGCATTTCTCAGCTCATGTGACTCCATGGATCACGCTCTCTTGCATAAAGCCACTCCCCTTCTTTTGCTCGTCCTCCTGTTGCCCTCTTTTAGTTTTATTCCCATTTCTCAGATTTCATAGAGAAAACTGTGACCCCGTTGTCATGAGTGCAGAAATCGGGCCACATCTCAGAGTTCTCACATCTCTTGCCAGATACCCTCTGACCCTCTCACCTTCGCTAGTGGTTTCTCGTGTTATCCATCGGAAGGTCCAGAATGTCCGTCTTTGATGTGGGATCCAAGGCACTCTATTCCCACATCTCAGTTGATTTTTCCAGGGCCTCTGCTCACGTACCCCGTGCCTCAGGCCAATGGCTCTGCTCATGGCTCCAGATGCTTTCTTAGGCCCACAGCTTTGACTGCCTACTTTCCTGCCTAAAACATGTCACCAGACCACATCCGTCTGAAAATTCAAAGCAACAGAGGAACCATCATCCGACATGTTTTATTCAAGGAAAGTAAGGATGATTCAACATCAGAAAATGTCATATTAATATAATTTATCAAATAGACAAAGGATATATAAAATTATCTGTTGTGGAAGAACAGACATTTGATAAAAATCAACATTCTAAGCTTTTTAATGTATAGAATATTAAAAGTAAACTGCTAACTCCTTTACATGATTGTTCTCTAAAATCTCATCAGACCAATCATCAGTCATTGTATCTAATAATAAGCGTCTCCATGATCTTTTAAAGAAGAAATCTTAACAAAGGTGTCCATTGTCGCCATGATCTTTTGAAAGTTCTGTCCAAAGCAATGAGATAAGAAAAAGATAAACAACATTTAAATTTAGTAAAAGAGAATGAAAAAGTCATTAGTTATATAATATCTACCTAAAAATATAGAAACCTACTAAAGTTTAATAAAATTTAATCTCTTTCCTGAAGTTAAGCAATTATCATTTAGAAAATATAACCAACAACATTCCCAGAATTACCAGGATCCAGGATCAGTTAGGGCAAAAAGAAAATTTCAGACACTATATATATAATATGAAGTAACTGTATGTGTGTGGACTGGAATTAAAAGATAAATTTAGTTGGTGCAAAAGATGTTTGAAATCTATTCATAATTACTTCATAAAATACATTTTCATGGACTTTTGAATGCCCCTCTATACACAATTTCAAAATGTCTTCATTGAAAGATAAACTTTTAGTTATCTTTTCCACAATCTTTTAAAGTATTCCATGTGTTTTATGTACATGTACATAATTAGATACAAAAGTATTAACATCATGATTCTTTAACTACTTACCTAAATCACCATGGTGAATTTTTTATTTAAAAATAAAAATAGTAAGGAGATTCACAAATGGTCTTACAGTAAATCAGCTCACTCTGATGAGAATCATGACAACAGCTTCAAGTTGGATGTCAGGTTTAAGGCCAATGCTTTAAAAAGTGAATTTATGCTAGGTCAATTAGAGCAATCAAATTTTTGAAAAAGCAACACATGCGATGCCTCTGAAGAGGTGACCACTCGTCACACGGGCCCATGCTCACCCCACACGTGTGAAGAACAGACGTAGACACGTGTGCCATCCGTGAACCAAAGCAACACCACAGCCATCCTCATTACTGGCAGTAACAGGATCTCCCACTTCCACAGAGCTTCCCATGGCAACTGGCGCAGTTCTTTGTAACTTTATACAAGAATATCACTTTCTGCTTCTCAGGTATTTATATCACACACACCCACGTGCCGGGCTCGCTCCAGTGTGGACATGCATGCAGTCCTACTAATTTGCAATCCCTGGTAGCACTGTTCCTGTCTTGTCTCATTTTTTTGCAAAAGGGAGAAACAAAGGTTGTGAGAGGGTAAAGGACTTGCCCACAAGAATAACAGCTTCCAAACCGGGGACTTGAACCCAGATCCTTAGATAGCATGTCGGGGTTGGGGCAACGCCAGGGCCCGAGGCGTGCACTCCTTCTCTTCTTCCTACAAGGAAGCCAGCCTGGCAAGTCTTGCTGGGGTAACAGTTACCACGGCAGAGAGAGGCACCAGCGGGTCATGGCAGCGGTGCCCCTTAGATGCCTCACTGCTGAGAGTCACCTAGGGGGCGTCCTGGCCCCTCCCCAGGCTGGTTAACTGGGAGGGCTGAGAGCAGCGAGGAGAACCTGAATTCTGCAGACTCCCCGGATCATCTGATGAGGCCCCATTTGAGCAGCGAGGCCTCGCTCCTTCGACCCTCGCACCCACACACTTAGCCGAGTCTCCACTGCAAAACCTCCTGCATAACGATGGAGAAACTGAGCAAGGCGATTTTGAACACGAATCCAATTCCCAGTCACTATCCTGAGACAACACCCTGGGGAGGCAAGAAGTGGATGAGATAAAATTCCTGAAAATTTATCAACCCCATGAATAAACAAAGGCAAGCCCCTGTGAACAGGGTGCCTTTTGTGGACACAGCTCATGAGGGAAGATTCAAGCCGTGGGCAGGACCTGGCAGGGCTCCGGGAGTGCGGAGTCTGAGGGAAGAGAAATTCAGGAGCTTCTGCAATGACTGCCTTCAGCTGCCTCCTAGGAAAGGGTGTCAGGAGCAGTTGCACCTGTGCAGGAACGGGTTTCCAAGTCTGATTACTGGTGCAGTGCGCACAGGGCTAGATTTACAAGCAACCCAGGCGTGCAACAGCAGGGGATGAGGGAGGCTGATGGGTGGGTTATTAGAAGAAAACGCACTATAACTACTTTTTTAAAGTGTACATCTGGGGGCCGGTGCTGTGGCTCAGTAGGTGAATCCTCTGCCTGCAGTGCCGGTATCCCATATGGGCGCCAGTTCGAGTCCCGGCTGCTCCTCTTCCGATCCAGCTCTCTGCTATGGACTGGGAAAGCAGTGGAAGATGGCCCAAGTCTTTGGGCCCCTGTACCTGTGTGGGAGACCCAGAGGAAGCTGCTGGCTCCTGGCTTAGGATGAGCCCAGCTCAGGTCATTGTGGGCCTTTGGGGAGTGAACCAGTGGACAGAGGTCCTCTTTACTGTCTCTCCCTCTCACTGTCTGAAGCTACCTCTCAAATAAGTAAAATATTCAAATAAAAAAAAAACACCATTACTTATAAAAAATTTAAAAATAAAAATAAAGTGTACATCTGTGTTCATGAACTTGAAAAATATCCATAATGGGGGTGAGGGGCCACTGGTGGTGGCGCAGTCTCCGTAGGCGATATGAGTTTGGCTGGGGGCCGGGCCCCCCGGAAGACCGCTGGGAACCGGCTCTCTGGGCTCCTGGAGGCAGAGGAAGAAGAGGAGTTCTACCAGACGACTTATGGGGGTTTCACAGAGGAGTCGGGAGATGATGAATATCAAGGTGACCAGTCAGACACGGAAGACGAGGTGGATTCTAACTTTGACATCCATGAAGGGGATGAGCCATCCAATGATGGAGAAGCTGAAGAGCCAAGGCGGAAGCACTGAGTAGTTACCAAAGCCTATAAGGAGCCTCTCAAGAGTTTGAGGCCTCGAAAGGTCAGCACCCCAGCTGGTGGCTCTCAGAAGGCCCGAGAAGAGAAGGCACTGCTGCCGCTGGAACTAAAGGATGATGGCTCTGACAGCCGCAAGTCCATGCGTCAATCTACAGCTGAGCATACACGACAAACATTCCTTCGGGTACAGGAGAGACAGGGCCAGTCACGGCGGCGAAAGGGACCCCACTGTGAGCGGCCACTGACCCAGGAAGAGCTACTCAGGGAAGCCAAGATCACAGAGGAGCTCAACTTAGGTTCATTGGAGACACACGAACGACTTGAAGCTGACAAAAAGAAGTAGGTTCACAAGAAGCGGAAGTGCCCTGGGCCTATAATCACCTACCATTTGGTGACAGTACCACTTGTCAGGGAGCCGGGCCCCAAGGAAGAGAATGTCGGTGTGGAAGGACTTGATCCTGCTCCCATGCTGGCACTGGACCTGTCATCCCCCCTGCTCACTGCTCACATACCTTCATCACTTTTCGTGATGATGTAACATTTGAGGAATAGTTTCCCCAAGGGCGACCCCCTAAGGTCCCCGTTCGTGAGGTCTGTCCAGTGACCCATCGTCCAGCTCTATACCGAGACCCTGTTACAGACATACCCTATGCCACTGCTCGAGCCTTCAAGATCATCCGTGAGGCCTATAAGAAGTACATCACTGCCCACGGACTGCCGCCCACTGTGTCTGCCCTGGGCCCTGGGCCCCCACCTCCTGAGCCACTCCCTGGCTCTGGGCCCCGAGCCTTGCGCCAGAAAATCGTCATCAAATGAAGAGATGTCTAGTGCTTAGAAGCCGCTGTCCTGCTCGGACTTTCCCTCTCCTCTCCCTGCCTCTCCCTCTCTGTCATCTCTGATGTTTGCCCAGTCCTCCTCTTTCTCCATCTTTTCCCCTAGTTTCTACTGGTTTTGTTGTGTTTTTTTAACCTAATAAAATAGAAAGATTCAAAAAAGAAAAATATCCATAATGTAGAACTGAGTAAGGAAAGGCTGCAAACAGCATATGTGTGAGCCCCTTTTTGTCCTAAATAATTTTATATTATTTTTCTTCTTGAAACAAAAATGTCAACGGATGAACACTAAATAACTGGCATGGTGGTCTTTGATTTTTTCTCTTTTATGCCTTTCTTTCTCTCTCTCTCTCTCTCTCTCTCTCTCTCTTTCTCTCTTTCTTTCCTTTTTTGCTTGCCTGTGTTTCCTAATGTTCCCATGATTTGTTTTTATAATACAAACATATGCATATCCAATGAGCTTTCCAGAACCTTCCGCAGGTTTCAGCAAAGAGCACGCTGACCGGCAGTGAGCACAGGAGGAACGTGAAGGCCCAGAGCGTCACGCTGTGAGCTGGCCTGGGGTGTTCCTGATCTGCTCCCCCAGCTGCCTGCTCCCAGAGAGGCGAGGCTGGCGCGGGCCCTGACGGTGACGCTGATGACGCCGCCGCCGGGGAGGTGTGCGGAGCCGGGCGTGAGCTGTGCCAGCTCTCGCTAATCCTCTGCAGTATGGTTTGCTGCTAATTTGTCATGGCACATATTTGCCTTATGTCTAATTAGCATCAAATTGCAAACTGCTATTTGCTAACAATTTGTTGCATCAATCTGCCTGAAAATCTATAGTTTAGAATTGGATTGCAACTTATCCTGTCTATCAAAATTCCACTTCACACATACACAAAATAGCTTCCCCTTCCCGCCAAAAAACGTCGCAATGTTTGCAGTGGCACAAAAGGAGAACGATGTGGGTTTTTTTTTTCCCCTAACGAAAGAATCATCGCGGGGTGCCTCATTTTCAACGTTGCTGGCTTGAATTTCCCATGACCATGAAGACGCCTGGGAAGGCTCTCACACACAGAGCGGATGTTGGCCCAGGCCTTGCTCAAGGACTTTCTGGGGAAGCCAAGACACATAAAAGCACCAGAAGCCCAATTCTCAAATTCCAGAAGCAGGACATTGAGACCAAGTTGTGCAAAGAACAACAGCAGTGCTCTTATGCCCAGGCCTCCAAATCAGCCGTGCTGAGTGATGCAGCCTCACGCCAGCATTTTTGCAAGCATTGAGTCCATTGAATGCTAGCAGCCACCAAAACGGGGTAACAGTTCAGATTTTCCGTATTTATAAAAGGTGAAATGGAGGCTGACAGGATAAATGGCCCACGGTCCTGTGCGTAGCAACAGGCGGGACAGGGATCATCGCCCTGGCAATGACGTTTCATTGCCAAGTTGACCTATCAAAAATAAGTGGAGATGATCATGATAATGATGAAAATTATGCAATGAAATATGAATGAAAATAATAAAAAATTAATGCAATAAAAAGGAAATCGTGTCTAATAATTGTATTTCACTTGATGGTTTGGCCTTATGGAGACTTCATCTGGCTGGATGGGCAACAGTTGGGTCTGGCTACATGCCCCTAGTACAGGCCCGAGTTCTGGCTTTCAGAACCGCCCTGCCCCCTCATGGTCTAACTAGAGTGAAAAACTCTAGCCTCAAGGGCAGGAGGGACAATGCCTGTGGAATCCAAGGAAGATCAAAAACTGACCTTTGGGGATGGCCCATCCCTTTCTCCCCTGCTTCTTGGGCAGAGGGGATAAGAGGCTTCCCACAGAGAGAAGCTGGGTCTCCAGCGCAGAGCTCATGTGCGGTGACATCCTCAGCCCAGGAGGTGACTGCGCAGGTGACCAACCTCACAGTGACCAAGGACAGAGACTCTCAAGCTGTGCCACTCAGTCCTCTTTGGCATTCCTAGAGAGACACCTTGCCTTGGAGAAAGATCCCCGTGCTGATATTTTAAATAATAATATTCAAACCCACCCCTCTTGTAGCTCCTCCCAAGAAGTCCTTGGGGTAGAGATAAAAGATTACTCAAGAGGGTCTTCACAAAAGGAACTGGAGAAGTCACAAGGATCCTTGGTCAACTGACACAGCAGTTCTGTCCGTATATCCACAAATTGCGTTGCAAGAAGAGCCGTCCCTCGCTATCCAGGAGACATCAGCTGCAGGACACGGATACCAAAATCCACAAACACTGAAGTCCTTTATATAAAATGGCATAGAAATTGCTTATAACCTATGCACACCTGTAGATTACTTATAATACCTTATGCAATGTATCTGCTACATAAATAGTGGTTCTACTGTCTTGCATGGGGAATAATGACAAGGAAAAAAGCCTGCATGCTGTTAGTACAGACACAACCATCGTAGGCCCAGCTACCTTCTCCATCCACAGTCGGTTGAATCCCCAGAGGCAGAACCTGCAGGTGTGGAAGACTGAGTTGCCGTGGGTCCGATACGCAGAGCTGACTTGGCATCCACACAGGCACATGGAGCATCTTCCAAGTGTCAAGACTTCGGTAAGTGCTGGGGACACAGAAGGAGGCATTGCAGCTCAAGCCATCACAGAGCACAAGGAGAAGCTCGAGTCAGTGAAGCAGGGTCTTTGTTAGGGCAAAGTCTGGTGAAGGGGATTTCAGACTGGGGACAGGTGAGCAGAAGGCTTCCTGGCAGGAAAGACCCCTGAACGTAAACATGAGAAATAGGTGGGAGGACTGAGAGAGGAGCAGGTGCAAAGACACGGAGATGGATGTGCATGGATCACTCCCGGAGAACTGGGGTGTCTTTCTCCGAATGGTGGAGGCTGGCCCTGGGCCATGGCAAGGCCAAGGGCGAGCCATGAGTCCCTGTGCTCCCTTCTGCTATCTGAAGCAGCCACTTCCAGAGATCGGAGTCTTGGGATGTCTGGGAGGATGCCCTTTTGCAACCCTCCCTAAGCTTAGCGTGCTGTGCAGCCATGTCTCCACTGAGCTCTCTACAGCAGGCAGGTGTAGGAAAAGGAGATGTGGAGGCGACTCAGACACAGGAACGTGGTTGAGAGGTTTTCCCACATATGCTCTTGAAATGATTCCTTCACTTAATACGACCTTAAATGAGTGTTTGCCCCGTGCCTAGATTCAAACAGAAATGATGCTGCCAGGGCCATCTGGGTGCTCATTTTTCTATATTTGGACTGGAAGGAGGTCAGATGCTGTATAGACCTGCAACTGACAGAGACATGCAGTGCTGAAGAAAATCAAAAGGTGCCCATGGAAAATGAGCACAGGCACGCCTCAGTGTCTCTGGGGGAGTGGTGCCAGGATCTCCAAGACACCAGAATCCATGGATGCTTAAGTCTCTTCCATAAAATGCTGTATAACCTAAAATGTCAAGCAACCCACACACATCCTCCTTATACTTGAAAAAGTCTCTGGATTACTTACCATACCTAATACAATGTAAATGCTATGTAAATAGTTACACTGTTTTGCTTAGGGAATAAAGACAAGAAAAAAAATGTCTGTACATATTCAAACATATACATTTTTTTCCTAACAATTTTTGATTTGCCATTGATTGAAGCCTCAAGTATGGAACCTTCAGATGTAAAGATCAGTTGTCACCCCCAAACGTGCCTCTGGCAAGGGGAAGATGTCCATGCTAAAGAACTGTCCTTGGGGATTGTGTTCAAGGTCACTCACTAGGTCAGAAGCCCTCCTTCATCAGCACAGCACAACCATCTGCCAAGGTGAAGACATGGCCCCACTGGCACAGACAGCCTCTGGGAGCACCAAGCCATAATGTCCTAGAATCAAAGGCCAAATAATCTCTTTGGATTTGGTTGAAATCAGTTGTCTAAAAGAGTACTCCTTAGAAGCCAGACGTAAAAGGCTGCCCATAGCATGGACTGCACGCCCCAGTCCCTGGCAGAAGCAGAGAAACACCCTGCACACTGTGGGCTCTGCTCTCAGGTGGCAAAGGTCCGAAGGTGAAACCACAGCAGGGGGTCCATGCCACATTTTCTCTTGGAAAGACCTGTAGCATCAGTGAAAGAGTCAAGCAGAACTCTGGACGGCAAGCAAGAAGCCCCCAGAAACCCCTCCCGGCATCCCAGCATCCCACTGCATGCCAGCCTCAGGGTGGGGCCTCCTGTACAGCTCCCTCCTGCCTGCCCAGTGCACCTGCTCTTTAACCTTTTCAGTAAGTCTGAGGCATCTCAGACCCTCCTGTCAAAACATCCGGCTGCTCACTATAAACTTTATTTTGATGTCTTGCTTTTCGGGAATAATTACTCCGAATCTTAAATGTTAGCTTATTTACTGCTTGTGCAAAAAGATGACAATAAAATCAATGTTGCACAATTCCCCAAAGTCCATCAAAGTCTTTTGCAACATTAATGGACCGACCGATTGAAGAGGTGTGAGCTCACGCTGGCCTGAGCGGGCGCCGGGCTCCAGTCAGGGAGCCTTCCTTCTCTCATCAGCCTGCTAGCCCCTGTCTGCCAAATTCATTCATTCTAAAAAGTTGGCTCCATCCCTGGGGTGAGCAAATGGGTGGAATGGGGGAGGGATGGCGAGAGCAGATTGACAAGTGCATGAAATCACAAACTGTGTTAGCTGAACAGCACTTATAGAGACTGACAGATCCAACTTCATCATCCTGAGATGAGGGAACAGGTGCACAGAGGGGAGCCATCCCCCCAGGGCCCCACAGTCTGTACTCTGTGAAGCCAGAACCAGAACCTCTACCTTCTGATTCCTAGTCTCGAATTACATCCCCGGCTCTGCTCTTTGTGGAATGGAAAGATTTTCATCCCTCTGGCACTTCCTCTGAGAACACAGAGTGACTCTGTCAGCCAGGAGAATGGGCGAAACAGCATCTCCTAGTTGCATAGCAAACGCAGGTGCCAAGAAAGCTTTCCATATTCAAAGAAGTTGGGCAAGGTGTCACAGAAATTTCCATTTCACGAAGTCACAGGGTGGGCTGGCAAATGGAAGGTTCCGAGACGTCTTGCCATAAGCAGTGCATTTGACTTTGTTGACTTAACATGGCTACTGGTGTCCAACAGCAAGTTCTCTGCAGGGGTGGGGGTGAGAGGGGCACAGTGCCTGCTGCAGAACTCACTGTGACAAACCTCTACGGCATCACTCTGATGGCCACGCAGAGGCAGGCACAGCACGGGCAGGGGTGGGGAAGCCCAGGTGAGCACAAGCAAGTAGAATAGTAACACAGATTTCATGGGCTCGTGGCGTAGTGGGTAAAGCCACCCCCTGTGACGCCGGCACCCTCATATGGACAACAGTTACCGTCCTGGCTGCTCTACTCCCAGTCCAGCTCCCTGCTAATGGCCTGGGAAAGCAGCGGAGAATGGCCCAAGTCCTTGGGCCCCTGCCACCCACATGGGAGACCCGATGGAGTTCCTGGTTCCTTGCTTCAGCCTGGTTTAGCTCTGGCCATTGCAGCCACTTGAAGAGTGAACCAGCGGATGGAAGAACTCTCTTGCTCTCTCTCTCTTTCAAATAAACCTTAAAAGACAAACAGATTTCACTGTGGGATTGTCTAAGGCTACTAAGCCAGGGCTGTCTTCTCACCCCCACATGTGGGTAGGGGGCGTGGATGGGTTGCAGGGATACCAAGAAGGGAGCAGATAAGGCTTGGAGAGTTGCAAAGAGCTGTGCAGAGCAGCGCCCTCTCTGGCTGATCATTGGCAGCACAGGCGCTCAGGCCCCCATGGCCAGCTCTGAGCGGGTCTTTCTCAGGGTGCAGAGGCCTGAACAGCCCCTGGTGTGACAGTGTGGTTCCCTGGCATCTTCCTTCTGCAACAGGCTCCATGCAAATGGGAGGCACCCTCTCCAGGTACCAAATTCATTCACAGAGGCCAATCCTTTGAGGAAGTCCCCCTGCTCTGTTTCACAGAGGTGACATTTCCATGAGTGTTTTCCACCCTGCCTGTCTGATCACATCAAGGGGGAAACGTCCCCTTCTGCAGACCATGCTGTCCCCTGCCCTGACCCTTCCTGGCCGCCCAGGGTGATTTGCTCCAGGCAGAGAAACCGTCTCTTTTTTACCCACTGGGGTAGGTTTCCTTGGAACCCATCCCCTGGGGAAGAAATGGAACTCTGTAGCTCAGAAATAACCTTTAAGCTGTTCCTTTTGTTTGCTGCCCCTGGAATAAGTATCTGCTAAGACGAATGCCCACCCCTGATCACCTGCTGCTGGGGGTTTTAACAATTTCTGGAGGGAAAATTGCCGCGATGCCTGCTCCCTGGGTCCCCCTTTCTTTTGCTCGGAAGCCCTCAGTTGAATCAGGGAGGCAGGATTCCCAGTTGGAGAAGTCACTTCCCTCTCCTTGGGTGCCTGGGATCTGTTCAGGTGCTCACTGAAGCCATTCTTGATTACCCACCTCCTGCTGCCTCTCCCAGCTCACCTGTTGGAGCCGCGAAACCCACAGGGGTCTAGAAAGGAGAGAAGATTCTCCCAGTGCCAAGGCTGTGTCAGAAGCTGTGGCATCTTTTGGAGCAACAGGCCACTATTTCCCACATGGATTTCTCCACACCTGCCCAGGTAAGTACAAGCCTGTCCCAACGATTTGTTGTGAATACATGCGTGTGACTGCACCTGCCACTCAACCTGCACAGTCAGCTGCCCTGGCGAGAATCCCTCCTCCCTGCGTTCCTCAAACAGGAATGGGAAGAGGGTGATTCTTTGGGGGAAAAGTTAAGAGAGGGACGGTGAGGATGAACACGAAGAGGCAGAGGAGTCGAGGAAGGTGATGGGAATTGGATCCAAGATGGTAGGGTCGAGAGATGAAATAGAAATGTAGAAAAGAGAAGGAAGGAAATACATATTCAAAGAGAGAGAGAGAGAGAGTGGGAGTAGGAGAGAGAGAGGGAGGGAGGGAGGGAGGGAGGCTTTCCGCTGCTCCCACAGCAGGTTCTCAGGTCCCGGCATCCATCACCAGGTGCATGATGGAGGAACTCTGTCCCCTTACCTATGACCAGCGGCGATGTTTTTTCAGCAATTCTACAGGAGTCAAAAACCCAACAAAGCGCATCGCGGGCGCTGTAAAGGGAGCATGCTGCTCGTGTCTGTGACCACTGTATGCAAAGCTTGGCATTAGTCACAGCCAGGCCGGCTGTGACAGGCCTGGAGTGAGGGAGATTAATGCGAGGCTGGGGCACTTTATTATTGTCATTCTGTTCTTTCAGACTCTGCCTCTGACTTTCAATTTTGCTCCAGAATTAATTGTCTGCTCCCTGCAGTATGACTGATGGAGAAGGATACGCGTAGCCCAGGCACCTGGCTCTGGCCTTGACAGTCTCGGGCCTGGCGCGGGATGTATTGTGTGCAGGCGGAGCAGGGGACGGACGGGCATCCCTCAGAGAAACTGGCCGTGCCACACCTGACTGCAACCGGATGTGACCGCAGATTATCCTTTGCTCAGGATCATTTTGGCTCGCGGAGTTCTTAACAGCACACTCATGTCCTCGTCAGGGACCCTGTCTGGAACCACGAGCTCAGCTGGCCAGCGCCTCCCTTCCTCTGATTCTGGGCAGTGAGCTACTAGCACAAGCTCTTAGCCCCCAAGCATTCGGGGTGAGCATGTTTGTTACACACGGCATCTCAGACCATAGGGAGTACAAGGCTGGAATGATTTTGTTGTGGATGCGGACACCCCTATGCACCCCCCTCACTGTCCACTCCTGCCCAGTCGCCCCCATTTTCAAAATGAAACGGTTGCGTGTTTAACCTGGAAACCCTCCTTTACTACCAAGCCTGGAAGAAGCCTCCAACAAAGTGATAATGTCCTCAGCTTTACGAGGAGGTCAGCGTGCAATCCATGCTTGTTGAATGAATAAATGAATGTGCAAAGCCATGTGTGAATGCAGGCAAGGATAAATGAATGGGCCCATGAAAAATGGGTTCTCTAAGAAGAACAAAACATAGAGAGGCATATTTTGTGGTTATAAATAAGTAAAAGCCCTCCCTGATCATTTTTTTAAGCCGAAGCCAGATGCTATCCGCTGTTACAGCCCTCTGCCAGCTCTGGTCCCACTGCAGATATAAGGGTACATCCAACAATTCGTGAAAAAGTGGAATTAAAAGATACATCTCTTCTGGTACCAAACATTTTGAAACCCACACATAGAAATGGGTCCCCAAAACAGTCACAGAAAATGCGTGCTCTGAAAACAAACTACGTGTGGATTTTAAAATGTTTGCGCCAAACTCAACTCAACTTCTAATTTCATCGTCCACAAACTTTGTGAAGCACCCACATGTGTTCTTGCAAGCTTGAGTGTCATTCTTTCCTTTTCTTTTTTTTTTTTTTCCTGTAAATGGAATCCCATTTTGGAGTGTAAGAAGGCTGAGGAGGAGAGAGAAAGTTCTGGAGGGACACGGTTGCCACGTTAACTTGCACGCTCAAGTCTGGGTGTGTTGTATTAGTCCACTCTTTGTGACTTTAACTAAAGCACTGGGCAAGTGCTTCTGGGAAAGAAAAGGTTTACTTCGACTCACAGTTTTGGAGATCACAGGAGAGGGTAGCCTCGTCATCTGGCTTCTGGTGGAGGCTTGCTGGGAAGGAGAAAGAAAGAACCTAGGCTGGACATGAGCTGAAATCATCAAACTTCCCAAGAGAAGCACCCTCCGAGAGCAGTGGCCCTAAGACCTCCCTCGGGACCCTCCTCTCAGATGCCATCTTTATTTTTTTTTGTTAAAGATTTATTTTATTTATTTGAAAGACAGAGTTACAGAGAGAGGTAGAGACATAGAGAGAGGCCTTCCATCCACTCCCCAGATGGCCACAATGCCCAGAGCTGCGCTGATCCGAATCCAGGAGCCAGGAGCTTCTTCCAGGTCTCCCATGCAGGTGTAGGGGCCCAAGGACTTGGGTCATCTTCCACTGCTTTCCCAGGCCATAGCAGAGAGCTGGATCAGAAGAGGAGCAGCTGGGACTAGAACCAGCGCCCATATGGGATGCTGGCACTTTGGGCCAGGGCTTTAACCCGCTGTACCACAGCGCCGAGATGCCATCTTTACATCAAGTCTCCACCCTTTATCTACTGACCCTGACCACCAAGACATCACCCTGCATGAGTTCTGAAGAAGTAAATCTAACTCAACGTATCACAATATATGGAGCTCACACTGATTTTTCAACTCGAGGTCCGAGTTGAAAAACCAAGGTTTGTTAAGGGGAAAGTAGATTTCCAAGGCACCTCTTCCTCCAAGCTGGATAACATAAACATCCAAGATGAGGAACAGGCGACCGCCAGCAGAAAGGGCAAGTGCTGATGAGCTGGGACCCATTTAAAGGCTGGTTTTCTATGGAACTTTCCGGAGTTCCCGCTGAACACGCTGCCTCACTGTAACCCGCAATAAATTATTATGGCTTTAACTCATCTGGTACTTTCATACGATTACGGTATTATGTTAAAGGGTACAGAAATATATAATGTGCTCAACTGTCTCCATAGTTGATACCAGAGGGAAAATTACCACCACTCAGTGAAGAAGATCCAACCTCATTACATTAATGATTTATCACAATGGGAAAATGTGAAAAGTAACTAGTTGCTTTTATGAAAAGAGGCAGCTTTTCCCACTGGCAGCTCCGGCAGGCTCACCCGCAAGACGGCTTTAGAAGGGGCCCAGGACGGCAGTGTGTCCCCACCCCCTTCCAAAGCTGCTGCTGAAACTTCCCGGGGAAGGTGTGTAGGCAAATGTTGGGATATCCTTCAAACTTGACATTAAGTATTCAAATGTTACTTAAGCAAAGTGTGAGCAATTAAATTAATCAATCTTCCCAGCCATGGACGGAACAGATGTTCAATAAATCGTCTTTGCTTACAGTGAGGGGGGAGAGTCCACTTTGAACTGTCCTTCGGCGGTGACACTGCTCAGGCGTCCTCTGCCGGCCTCCTGGGCCACCGGCAGGCGCTTCTGCTGCGCTGCCCTTTATTATAAATAACAACAGGCCACCTGGTCTACCTGCGCTACCTGGGCACCTCAAGTTTAATGATCCTTCCGACGCTCGGCGCTGCTCTCCCCTGATCCCCGGTAATGGGGCTGATGGGAACGCGATGGAGTGACGGCTGGCAGTGACGGATGACTCCTGGCCACCTTGTGTGCTGCTGACAAGCAGTGAATATGGGCCAGTGTCGCAGAAAGGTCGGAAGAAAAGTAACAGCTTGACTTTCAAAGTTTCTCCGGGAAAACAAGCCAACAAGCTGCAGCCACCCAGACCTCCACGCAGACGCGAACTCCAGGTTTGCACCAGGAGGCTTGGCTTGTCCATGGGAAGCCCGTGTGGTTCTGCTGAGGATAAAAGGCAGAGGATGGAGAACAGGGGTGCTGCTGGCTTGGCATGAGCAGTTTCCGGTGAGTAGCTTGACCTTGGGGGAACACAGAAGGAGCTGCTGGCTCAGTCCTCCCCTTCCGCCCCTTTCTGGGAACTGATCACGGCAGGTTGCTGTGCCTCCCTGTCTCATCACCAGGACCCCATGCAGATTCCTTCCCGCCAACACTCTGTTGTAGGGGCAGTCAACTTCCGACAGAAGTAATAACTGGATCCATGTTCACGCCAGCTTGCGAAAGATCACCAAGTTTCACCCCTCCTCGAAGGCTTCTCGCTCCCTAAATCGATTGCCCTAAAATGCAGGGCTGGGGAATCCCCCAGCATTTGGAATCCCAGGAGCCACTTGGCGGCCAATCCCATCCAGGCCAGTCTCCCCACCCCAAACCAGGCCAGGCTCCAGCCAGTGCCCCCGGCCACCGCCCACCATAACCCACAAGACCACTGACATTCAGAAGTGGCGCCGCCGATGCCTGCCCTACAGATATATACCTTCAACCTTTCAAAGGCTGCCTGTCCATATACGGACTTTATCCACATTTTAATGAGGCTTTAAAATCCCCAAGATGAAGCTGGTATTTTATGTAGAACTGCCTGCTTTTTATGATATCCTGACATGTTGTACAACATTTGGCGACTATATTGATCCTTATAAATTCAGCATCTCTATATATTCATGAAAAGTACCTTTTCCCCCCTTTCGGGCCACAAGATGATACAGGCACACATTTTCCTGAGTGGAGACAATAAAACGGCAATTCTCATGGTTCGGAGCGTACACAATGTTTCAGTGTTTTCCAATTAAACCCCTTTCGCCATCTGCCCCAGAAATGCCTCCGGGAGGCAGCCACAGCGCCCTCCCAGGTGTCTCCTGGCCTGAGTACCCCTGTTTCTCCTTCAGGTGAGTCGCGTTATAAATCCTGCCAGGCCCTGCGAGGGCTTCCTCCCGCGTGGGACATTATACATCTTCATGCCCTCGTGTCTGCCTGGCCACAGAGCCCAGCTTCCCATGTTTCTTTGTGCCATTTCTTGCTTTTAATCTGAAACAAATGATTGCAGGGGGGTGGGGGTGGGAAGAGAAAGCATTATCACCTTGGCGAAACATCAGGAGTATAGAAAAAAAAAAAAGGAGAAGAAGAAGAAGAGACTATGGGCAAATTCATCTTGGACTGCTACAATCAATCTCTCACCTAAAGAAATACACAGTAACTAGGCGGGAAAGAGGCAAGATTTATGACTAAGAAACACCTACACTGACCAGCATATACCTAGACTGTGTGGCTCCCTCCCTACCCGAATGACTCTCTCCAACAGTTACAATGATAAACTGTCTCTCCCTACTGTTTTACAAGTACATTAGCTTTATTTAATGAGATCTCAGAGTAATTTAACAGATGTATATAGGACATAAGACCAGGAAAACTCTCGCTACTTGCATACTTTTGCCAAGGTATTCTAGGACGGCTGATAGGAGGGGGTGGCTTTCTGTTCTTTGGGAAGGCATGATTTGAATTTTTTGGAAGGCTTTTAAAAATGATTTCAATAGAAATATTATATTACAATCAATGACGAGAGAGCCACTTTCTCATCCACCTGCATTCAGCTCATCAAACGCCAGGATAAATGGGCTTTTCTGAAGTCACGGGGACTCACTTACATATTGAATTGTCACGAAGAATGTCACTGTCAGAAATTAATAAATTTGTTTAAAAAAAAAAAACTCTTCCATTCGTTCACCCACCTCCCAGAAGCAGTCAGGTTCCTGGGTGTGAGAAGAGGGAGAGGGAGAGGAGGAGAGAGGAAGGGGAGGGTGTGAGAGGGGGGTCAGGCTCCTGCTTCTCAGCCAGAGTCACAGTTTGGGGGCGGGGCAGGCAGGGGGTCCCCCTCACCCTCCGAGCTGCCCTTCCTGGCCAGTGGCTGCCTCTCTTTCTCTGGCATCCCTTCACATTCTGCTACTGTAATAGAGAAATGACAATGGTATTAACTTTTTAAAAATTGCTTTAATAAACCGCCAATTAATAAGTGAGAAGAGGAAGCCACAGGAAATCACCTGGTCCTGCTTAAAATAAAATTAACAGGGGAAGGGGATTATTTTTGCCTCTTTGTTTCTCCAAAAACACAAGGCTTATATTCTCATATACCAGGTCAAGATCTTACAAAATCTATACTGCACAGAACCACCTCCTCATCTATGATAGAACGAACTCCACTTCAAAGTGGATATCGTTCTAGGTTTAATAAATGATTGCAATAAAGTGCGTTGAGGGAAAAAAAATGGTAATTCCAAATCCCACCCCATGGTGATAATAGTTCTAATTGTGTTAGTGATTTTCTTAAAACATGCTGTTATTAAACTATAGGTTTGTGGGTTTTTTTGTTAAAGCCTTGTTTTTTTGAAATCCTACACATGGCTGGGACAGATAACCAGCTGATACCTACAGTTCTGCAGAAGTGCCCTGTGTCCCTCCTCGGACATGTTTCTAAGACTGACCTGAAGCACTGACACTCAGGTGTGTGTCTGGCAGCTGGTGCATGTGGCTGCTGAAGGTAAACACATTAAGTGGCATTCTACCAAACATATACTACTTTATATAGTGCATGGGGCTCCTCATGAATAATTTAGAGAGTCCAAGGCAGTCTTTTTTAAGATATAACATTCACAGTGAGTGTAAAAACTCAAACAAGCGGTTAGGAAATTAGCAGTGCCCATAGGAAATCAAAAGGAGAAATCCAGTGTGGCCAGTTCACACTGAGGGTGAGGAGCCCAGGTAGGAAGCGAGAGAGAGAGAGAGAGAGAGAGAGAGAGAGAGAGATGGGGGAGAGATGAGGGAGAGGGTGAGGGGCCAGAGCACACCAGTGGGGCAAGAGCAGCTCCATGGTGTAGGATTTCATTTCTTGAGAGCTATACATCACGTTGTGTTTGTTTAATGAGGTTGGCACCAGAAAGATGTATAGAACATGTCAGACACCCAGTAGCAATGCGTAGTGGGGAGAAGATACCATCTTCGAGTCTGACCACTCGCTTAGTCTTCCAGCCAGCTTCAATATCTGCTGGCTCTTTGGGGAATAATAAATGATGAGGGCAGAAGGAACAAGGAGCCAAATAATGAAAAACACACACAAAAACAGAAAAATTATAACAGCGGGAGCGAAGGAGAGCCAGATTTACTGGCCTTACCACTACATAATCAGGAGAAAGTTATCGCGGAAGAAACTTTTACCAAGCGGAAGGATCTTAAATAACAAGGAGTCCCGTGAAATTTACAGCACTTTTAAGATATGCAAATTGAATGCAAGGTATAGACATAAGGGTAATTAATTGTAAATCTAAGAATAATGTTTCTTTGTCAGGCTGTCTCCATGTTGTGGAATACATTCTAATGTGCCTTAACTTGGAATATTTTTTAAAGGCTAGTCTAATTATAAGATGTTCAGAATTTCAAAATACTAGTTATTCTTATCATTTAATTTAGCCGCCGTAACATTTAATAACAGAATTTACTGATGTCGTGGAAATATTTTAATCTCTCAAGGTTAAAGCACTTGCTCCCAAGTCCAGACAGTCTTGCCTGGTGGGTAGAGGAGCACTGGGGGCAGAATCACCTCCCACAGGCCTGTCCAGGGGCTGGGCCGGGAGGGGCCTGGGCGGCTGCTACCTGGTCACCTCCTGACATTGTCAGAGTGCTCTGTGACCCTGGGAACCGTGTCCCCGGGTTGCCTGCTCGTGCTTAGCTCTCTTCTTCTTCCTGTGGAGGAAACACTCCCACATCTTGTTCACGGAAGCGCTGGGCAGATTCCGCGGACAGTGGATTCTTAGAAGTGTGTTAAGTGCAAATACAGAGAGCAAAGCTTTCCAGTCAAGGGAATGTGGCACTCGGCTCTCGCCAAGAAAAGCGCTTATTCAAGATGCCCATGAAGAAAGAACTGGATAGGAAGGGGAAGGAAGGGGCACAGAGAAAGCAGCTCAGCCCTGCCCTGGCCCCCCAGGGGACAGCTCAGGGCCGTGACCGCTGAAGGGTGGGAGGTTGGTGGCCTCTTCCTGGGAGGTTCAGCGTAAGTGGACTCTGGAATCCCATTTCCCCTTGCCTAGCCTGCATCTGAGCAGGAGCAGACCCTGCCTCCCCCCACCCCTCCCCACCCCGGTAAACCTGCAGAGCATCTGGGGGTGGGAGCAAGCACCAAGAAGGGTTGGTCCCCACACTTGGCTTAGAGACTTGAGGGCAGGTGACCGGACACACCCTCTCTTGCTTGAGTCCTGAGTGCTGAATGCCCAGTCCTTGGCCGTGTGCATCTCTTGCTGCCCTGGGAGAGCCTGCTCCAGTCTCTCCTGCTGTTTTCCTGATTACTCACTGCCTCCTTCACTCTCTCCTAGTCTGTTCAACTGCTTAAAAAAAAAATGTACCAATGCCCCCCAGGGCTCTGTCTAGGGCCCTTTCTCCTCCTACACACCCACAGCCTGGGATCTCGTCCAGTCCCGGCACACGAAATGCCAGCTCTGTGCTTGCAACTCCTAAATTGAAATCTCCAGCCAGAATTCCAGATGCAGACAGCTTGCAGCTTCAGTGGCATCTATTCTGGGTGACGGGTGGACATTTCTAACCCGCTGCACCCCAGATGGAGGTCCTTCTGCCGGCAGCACCCTGCCTCCCCCACCCCTGCATAATTCTCAGATTTGGGGTGTGACTGGGGAGTCCATTCTCTCCGATTACCCTCTCTTAAACCCCGGGCTCCACCCCCATTATCTTTGTATCAGATTCCTCTTCGTTATTTGCATCAGAGAATTGCACACAATTTCTAGCCATTCCAAGTGCGTGGCTACATTTTGTTTCCCGAGTGGGAGCTGGAGTGGGGTGGGGTGGGGTGGGGTGGGGGTGGTGGAGGACAGAGGACCCCTCTGTTGTGCCCACTGCTCAGCGGGATACCCCTCACCCTTTGCGCTGCCAAGAGCAGATGCTCAACTGACCCCCAGCGAGGGAAGTGATTAAGTGTGGTCTGTGCCCCCTCCAGGGCCCCTACCGTGACCCCACAACGCAAGCCCACATCGTCTCTGCGTGTAGTCGCCGTGTTGCTGTGCACACCCGGTACACCCTGGCGTACTGTGCTCCTCTCTGGGTGCCTCAGCCAAAAGACTGGAGCTGGACAGGAGCAGGTAGGCAGAACAGCAGCTGTCCACAGCTTGGTGGTGAAGGACCACGCGCCCTGAGCCTAGAGGGAAAGGATGACTTAGTAGTACCATGGAAATTACTTGTAAAACAGTCTGGAGGGAGCAAGATTTAAATTGCTCTGTACAGCTGCAGAGAGCACACTTAGGGCCCAAGGCATGGAATGGAGGAAGCCGTGTAGATTGGTGGAATGAGCTGGGCCCCAGAGCAGAACAGGCATGGACTCAATCCCAGCCCCACCACTTGCTGCCTGTGGGATTCTGGGCAGCTTGCTCCATTTTGCTGCGCCTCAGCTCATTTCCCTGTTGCTGGCATTCAGTGAAATGCTTCCAAGGCACCTAGCCTTCGAATGTTAAAGAGAGAGGCTCCGGAAAGCAAACATCCCCCAAGTCTTATTTTGGTAGAAAACAGTGAGGTTCCATTGAGATCAGTTGTGGAATCTCTTGCCTGTTCTTTTCTCACCAGTGTGTTTAGTAACTCCTGACCCTTACAACATTGCGCCAGCCCATTCCCTATCTTCTCAAACACGTCTAGGATGCAACAAGGGGCTGTCTTCTCTGTCCTGATAAGTCAGCTTGCCACGGCTGGCCTTGGTCACATAGAGCTGGCCTGACCCAGAAATTTATTCCAGGGACTAATGTGCCTGAGACCCACGCTGGAAGAACAGCTCTGGAAATGCCAGAAATCAAGGTTTCTCTCCCATAACAACATCAGCAGAAAATAAAGTATGAGAAAAGTGAATGGCAAAGCAAAATTTGGGGGGTGGGATATGCACAGCACACGCATCTATATGATAAAAGACTTGATCCCATAATATATAAAGAATTCTTACAAATTAATAGTAAAAATATAATAATAGGAGTGTGTATTACGGCACAGGTGTCCAAGCTACCTCTTGGGATACCCACATTTAATATCAGAGTGCTGGTTTGAATCCCAGGTGCCCCACTTCTGATCTAGTTTTTGGCTAATGCATCCTGGGAGGCAGCCGATGAGGGATCAAGTGCTTGGGCTCCTGCCACTTGCATAAGACAATCAGATGGAGATCCTGGTTCTTGGCTTTTTTGGGGCATTTGAAGAATGATGCAGCAGAACATTCTCTCTCTCTCTCTCTCTCTCTGAGCTTAAAATAATAAATAAATAGACATCTCTTAAAGAAACTAGCATATAAAATGTGTAAAAGAATTAAATGGCCATTTCACACTCAAAAACAAAAGATACAGGAGTCAACAATAAGCACATGAAAAGATGTTCCTCATCCTTAATCATTGGTGAGATGCAAATTAAAACCACAATGCAATGCTATTTCATACCTAGTTCATGGCTAAAATTGAAAAGATTGACAGCCCCAAATGTGGAGCAAGCTGGCTGTTGGTGCATTGTACACTGGGGCAATCGCTCTGGAAAACTGCTGTAAGATCACATAAACACTTGCCACTTAACCCAGAAAATCCTACTCCATGCTAGTTTCAAAAAATGCAAAGGAAAGAAAAGTTTTATTTATGAAAAGATTTGTACACAAATGTTCTTCCCTTAAAGCCAACAACTGGAAATAATCCAATGTCAACCAGCTGAGGAATGATAAAGAAGTTAAGTTGTTTTATGGTAATATAATGAAATGTTGTTCAAAAATGAGAATGGAAAAAGAAACCCCAGCGATCGATGCAACAGCACGGAAGAATCTCAAAAACATCCTACTGAGCAGGACACAGAAAAGGGCACACTGGGATCACCTCGTGAGAAGGGCTGGAACAGGCAAGCATCCGGCAGGAACACAGAAATCAAGCCAGGGCTGCCTCAGCAAGGGACACAGGGCTTGACTCAGAGAGGGGCTGGAGGGAGCTCTTCAGGGGGACAGAAAATGAAGCACATCTACAAAGGAGGCTGGCTGCCTGGTATAGGCACTTGTCAGATCTCAGCAAACTGCACCCCTCACATCTATGCATTATGGTATTATATAGATATGTATTGTAATAAACGGATTGTAAAGAAAGAAAAACAGTCACAAGATATCCCTCCACCTTAGGTTATGCACAACTGCGGAGTGACCCATGACAGACCGACCCCAAAACGTGAAGGGCTCAATGACATATGGGTCCCTTTAAGACCACACACGTCGGCTGCTCTCTCTCCCAGGCATACCCGGACCACCAAGTAGTCTGATCTACTTCAGTTCTGTCATACCAGCCCCTTGAAAATCAGGTGAGACCAATAGAGGACAGAGAGGGGGGCCTGTGCACACCTGCCAAAGGCTGCCAGCCTGGGTTGACTGCTCCCCCAAGGGTGATTCCTCCATTTCATTCGTCCCAGGCTCAGGCCGGTGGAGAGGGTTGGGGGGAGGCACCTGTTACCCTGTTACTGAATCTGGAGAGCCTGAGTCTCTCAACACAACCCTGAAAGGCAGCTGCAATGGTTCCATTACCCACCCTAGGAGGTGCCTCACGGGGGACAAGAAGAAGCAAAAGAAACAGTATATTTGGGGGATCCGGCCGGGAGGCCAGCCGGGCTGGAGCAAGTCAAGGCTCTACCTGCTCACTCGCTGGGTGACACCGAGCTAGCTCCCTAAACCCTGTATCTCAGTCCACTCCTCTCCATCATGGGTGCAGTCCAAATGTCTGCTTTCTCGAGGTTACCCTTAGGTGCACATGAGATCGGAGAAGTGAATGGCTTAGAACTTTGCTAACTTGAGGTGCCTAGCACAACCCATAAGAGTTTTTCTTTTCATCCCGTGGAGATGAGGATAGAGAAGCCTGCATTTCAGAGGAAGATGAAGGGATAGGCAGAAGAAGATGGGCAGAGAGAGTGCATGAAACAGAGAAAGAGACCGGGAGAGAGAAGACTCAAGGTTTGAGAGGGAGAAGGCAGGACCGGAAGAAGGATGAATCCAAATTACCCTTCCCTGCCTAAAGCTTGCCCAAGCGTTGCCCACAGCTTGCTGAGCATAATTTGGGCTCGGTTATTTAAAGGGCTGCGGGATAATACAGTGGGAAGACAGGTCTGCACTGTAACTCACACAATTTATCACACGAGGAAGAGCCACTAATCTTTTTAGGAAACAAGGTATTCACAGTTATTTAAGGCTAATATTTATGCATCACCACACATTGTGAGCACAGCCCAGTCTCCAGCCTCACATGGCCAAGATCTGGGAAGGTCTTTAGCAGCAACTCTCCATATTTTAAGCCCCTTAGGCAAGTCTCGCCCAGGAGTCGGAGCCGGCTCTGTTATTAACTGCAGGCATTCACCAGATGCACTCACACACACTGCTAATGAAAAGAGCAGACCTTCCCCGGGTGGGCGAATGCTGAGCCCACTTGGGTGGACATGGTCTCATGTGAATTGCTTAACAGCCAAAGCCTCAGTGCTGCCTGCGAAGGGGTCATCAATTATTCAAACTCAGAAGCTTCAGGACATGCAGAAAGATAGTCCCAGCCCAGTCCGGCTGGGCCACCTGGAAAATCTGTTCCTTACAAGGTGCTGAGTGTAAAAGCCAGGTCCAGCAATGCAGGCGACCCCAGCACCAGCTAACAGAGCCCAGGTCCCTGACCTGCCTGCAGGCTCTACCTGCTCACTCGCTGGGTGACACCGAGCTAGCTCCCTAACCCCAAATGCTCTGTGTTTGGCTGGAATGTGACCATCAGGTTCACTTTCCTCAGGTCATTGCCAAGGCTGCCCCCTGGAATGCCTTCTCCTCGCCTCTCTGCCTCTTCTCTTTTCTACTCCCCCTCCCCAGTTTCCTCCTGCCCTAGCTCCAGCGGGGGTCCCACCATTGCCTCTTGATATTTCATTAGCATGGACAAAGAAGCTTCTTTCAGGTCCTAGTCCATCTCCTATTGAGCAACCTCAGTGTGATGTCATCCTCAAAGATCTCCTCTCCACTAGCAGGGACAATGAAGCAGCCAGGAAAGAGAGGGGGCTTGGGTTGTGGCAAAACCAAGACAGTTAACTGAGTAGAGAAACACAGCCTGCCATGTCTACCCAAGATCAGAAGGTCAGAGGCAAACCCAGGGTGTAGGCTGCACTCCTGCTGGGCCTCAGGGAAGTTCTTGTCCTGTGACTCCAGACGCTGGGAGGAAGAAGTGAGATGCTGATCCTTTCTCCACCCTTTCTAGATGGAATTGGAGATGCCCACGGCTCACTGGCTCTGTGCTTCAGTTGCGTCTTTCTTCGCCTTGGTTCTCCTCACATGCCCTGAGGACCCCGCCCCTGGTGCTTGGCCCTCTGTTCTTTGCTTCACCCACAGAAGCACTCAGAGGGTAAGGCTTTGCTTGGAGTCAGCCCCATAGCACCTGTCACACAGCAAGGAGCTTGCAAGGGGGATTGGCAAGTAAATGAAGGCAGGAGGCAGTGGGAGACTGCACGGATTATCCCCCAGATTGGCTGGATTGCAGAGTCACCTGCAAGAAAAACATGCTGCCTTGACCCGAGCCCAAATGTTCAGAACCAGCGTCTGCTGCAGGTAGGGTTCCCTGGGAAAGAGGAAATCTCAAAGGTGTGTTGACAGTGCAGGTGTCTTTTGGGAGGTGCCAGGGTAGTGGTGGGGGATCAAGGCCCAAGGAAGGAAGGAGACAGAAGCAGGATGGACCCTGGGAACATTCGACAAGCAACGCAAGCCTGACAGTGGCCTTGGTCCACGTCTCCTAGAAAGCTGCAGCTGGAGTGGTTCCTTCAGAATGGTCACAAGTTGGCCAGGTCTGGGCGGGAGCCTGCCCTTGGCTGAGCCCCTACCTGCAGCTGAGGCATGTCTGAGGTAAGAAGCAGGTGTAAAATGTACTACCAGGAGGTGGGGCAACGTGCTCTCCCTGGAAGGGGAACCTGGGCAGCACACTGTAGGATTCACTGCCACCCACCCGGTGCCGGGAGCGCAACTCCTCTTGCCAACTGGTCCTTGGGCATAAGGAGCCCAGCGCGCTCAGGCAGCAGCGTTTCCCCTTTGAGACTCGCAGGCTGTCCACCTGCAGAAGCCAGAGTCTCAGGGAAGGAAGCATAGACTCCTCAAGCCGTGGTCAGGAAGATAACTCTTCTCTCCACCCCTTGTTCCTAGGCATGTGGATTTCTTTTTACCTGTTGGATATACAGCATCAAAATAAACACCTTGAAATCAAAGTATATTTTTCATCTGAGAGAATGAGTGGTGCCTGCCTGAGCCTTACAAATTATCCCCCCTGAACTGGTGCCTCAGCTATGCCTTTTCCAGGCCCTTCCAGGTGGTCTTTGTGAAGAGGAGTGCGATGTCTGGAATGCACCTTGGCTCTTGACCTTCCTCAAGGTGGAGCTGCCCGACTATGTGGCTGGCGTTCCCTTAGAGCAATCATCACCTTGCACACTTGCCAGGGTGCTGCGGGGGCCTTCCTCCTGGCCATACAGTCCTCTCTTCAGTCCAAGGGTTCAAGGACCCAAAAATAGCTCAGGACAAGACACGAGGCAGAGGCTCGGGCCATTTTTATCGAGGACAATTTCCTTTGAGCTTCCCGTCAACCTTCATTATATCTTCGGAAATCAAGAAAACCTGATAGAACGAGTAGAGTAGTACCTGCCCTGGCTGCCCCTAGCAAGTGCCCTGTTCCATCCGCTGTTCTGTTTCTCTGTGGGAGGAGCCAACCGGGCTGCTCCACCGCAGCGGCTACTCATTAAGGTAATTGCCTCCTCCTGGCTGCTGGTGGCTAAGCAGCACCATCTGGCCTCTATTGTTCTGAGGGATCCTGACATCCCCCCCTCGCTCTCCCGGAGCCTGCTTCTGGACCGCCCCCCCCCCCCCCGCCGCCCCAAAGTTGGCCCTGGCCTGCAGGTGCGAAGCCATTGAACTTCTCAGTGATGCTGAGATGATGGTGATGATGCGCATGATCTCGTTATCTTTGCCAAATCTTAGCCAGACTTCTCAGCATCACAGAGAAGTTCAATGGCATTGCACCTGCTCCTTATCAGCAACTGCATAGCTTCCTCTCAGTGTTGACATTGGCTTGCTTTGGCTCATGGCCTTATCAAAACCAATGACTCGGGCCAGCGCCAAGGCTCAACAATCTAATCCTCCACCTTGGGGCACCGGCACACCAGGTTCTAGTCCCGGTCGGGGTGTCGGAGTCTATCCTGGTTGCCCCTCTTCCAGGCCAGCTCTCTGCTGTGGCCCAGGAGTGCAGTGGAGGATAGCCCAAGTGCTTGGGCCCTGCACCTGCATGGGAGACCAGGATAAGCACCTGGCTCCTGCATTCAGATCAGCACGGTGCGCCGGCTGCAGCGCGCTGGCTGCGGCGGCCATTGGAGGGTGAACCAATGGCAAAGGAAGACCTTTCTCTCTGTCTCTCTCTCTCTCTCACTGTCCACTCTGCCTGTCAAAAAAAAAAAAATGACTCTAGTTTAATGTGATAAGTGAACACTTTCCTAATACACATGAAAACCAGTTTGGAATGATAAAATGTACTCTCGCCTCCCACCGACAACCCCGCTGTGTATGACCTTGGTAGCTGACCCCCGCTGGCAGGAAGGGGGACCACCGGGAAGGGTTTTGAATGACATCATTAGAGTGGCCTCTACTCCAGCAGCCCATAGAGAGTGTTGGGGAGTTGGGGAGGAGGCTGTTCCAGTTGTCCAGGGTCCCCTGGCAGTGGAGGTAGGGCAGGCGGGATGGGTAGGAGACGGTAGATTCAAGGAACACTGCTGGGTCAGCAGGGAAGGAAGCCCAAGGCAAAGCAGGCTCCCCATCCCTGGACACTCAGGAAATCCCCTCCATTGTTCTTTGATTCTTCACAAGCCAGAACTTAGCATGAAATAACTCAACCTCCAGAGAGCCTGAGGTCTGACTCATTTCTTCGGGAAAACAGAAATTAATGAGTAGGGTTATGTACATGTACAAGCTTAAAATATCTTAAGGACACTGGGTTTTGAGACACCATGTGTTTTCACTCACCAAAAACCCATTCAGGGACCTCGCCACACAGAGAAAGCATGTCCGAGGAGCATTGAGATATCACAGATAAACGCGATAAGTACGGGACAAACAAGTTACAAAACAGAAGGCACACTGGCCAAGAAAGAAGAAACTCTAGAACTGACCAAGAGCAGTAGTGTCAAAGCAAGCACCACCATGTTACTCTTCTCACTACCAAGTGAACAACTTTTATGACTTAGCCATCAGGCCTTCACCAGATAGCTCCAGCTCCCTCCGTCAAGGACACGTGGACCACGTGAGCCACATGACTGGTTTTATGCCAATGAACAAGTGTCTCCTCTGGGCTAAGCTGGAAATACCCAGAACTTTGTTTCCAGATTCCAGGTGGTTGGCTGCTCCATCGGTGGTCCCAGAGGGAGGCCACTTGGAATAGCATACAGCTGCCACAGGCTGGACGCAGAGCAAGAGGTAACATCTTAACAAGTCACTATTATCCCCTTGACACTAAAATCCCAATTCTGAGAGTAATCTGAAACTAAATAAAATAAAATAAAATAAAAACATTAATTTAGAAAAAGCTGTGTATTCCGACTGTAGACATGGCCTTTGTCCAACGGACACCACACTGAATTCTGGCATCACCCCTTGCCAACCACATAAACTTGAGTGATTTCTTTAACGGTGTAAGCCTTGGTTCTTATTGTTTCTTGAATCAGTAAGATGTGGGAGTCATTCCTTTACCTCATAGAGTTACCCTGGATTAAATGAGACCCTGCACCCCTGCATGTACCAACTTTAACAAGAGGTTAGCAATGCAGTATCTCTCTCTCACTCCTTCTCTCTCTCTCTCTCTCTCTCTCTCACACACACACACACACACACACACACACTACTCTGTTCGTTTGAACAGGTGAAACTTGGATTCAACACAATAAGTGACAAGAAACTATAAAGTCCAGTAAACCCACAAGATGGAAAAGGTTTATGTGACAATGTATTCTGTAAAAGCATAAGATAAAATTGATTATATAATATAAGCTCAATTATAGAAAAGTAATGAATGGAAAACTATCAAGATCATAATGAGTTGTGTTTGGAAAATGACATTCTTGGTGATTTTTTTTCCTTTATTTTGCTGTTTTCACATTTTCCTAAAACAAGGCATGGTTGTGGAGCCAGAAAGAAAGGCCTCTTGAAGCCCTGGTTAAACAACCTCTTAGGATGGGGTTCCTTACCTGGAAATCATATGTTTATCACATGGCATTATTTTGAAAAATAAATTATATAATCTCAGTAAGGTTTTAATGCTCAAAACAGCGCTCAGCATATATCACCTACTTTTATTATAATTATTATGTGTCCCTTATCTAATGTAGGAAAATATTAAACTCTGAGATAAAGTTTCTAATAGCCAAAGTGGTCTGCAACCTAGGCAGTGCCCCTTCCCTTGGGAAGTTCATGGTCCAGGGCAGCTACAAGGCAAAGGACAAGCAGACTAGGGCCATAGAACAAAGCAGAAGGCAATCACCTCCAGGTTACGAGAAAAGAGTTGGCCCAAATGCCATCCCAAGAAAGCCACTTGGCCGGGAGCTGCCACCTCCCCACGGTCAGGGCCAGCCTATCGGGGAGCCTGCAGAGCCCTCTCCCCGACAGCTGCCCCTGCAGCAGCTGGCTCGCCCCCATGATGGATGGGAATTACAGCCGTTTTCAAGAGACCAACAGAAGGCGGCCCGTGTCCCGATAAGCTATAACAACAGCAGTAAAGTTCTAAGGAGACCAGAGGGTCCCCCCAACCACACACTTTCTGCAGCCGAGGCTGCTGCCGTTATGACAGTGACAGCTGGGCAGCCAAGGGACATGACTGGAATAGGCTCAGACGTGGGCATATGGTGCTGCCGGTGGGCAGGGCAGCCTGCCCCTCCCACTCCCACCGCACGGGTTCAGCTGCACCCTCGGAGCTGATTGTCAGGGGGCAGCTGCAAGGAACTGGCGGGCTGGAGCCCAGTCAAGGTTGCCGGGGGCGCCCAGGGCCAGGCACGCTGCAGGAGTCCTGCAGTTGCCAGCACGGTCTGAAATGCCAGTGGCACATTCCAGAGCTCCATTCCTGCTGGGTGTGTGTGTGTGTGTGTGTGTGGACTTCCAGGCTTTCTGTGCTGGGTCCCTGCTAACAGAACTCTCTCCAGCCACTCCTCCTCCCATCTCTGCCTCTCTGAAAGCCACCCAGAGTCCACCTGTGGGCAGACGGACTTGATCAGTCACCACTCCTCTCCTGCAGTCGCCACTTTACTGCACATCTATCCAAGACCATCTCTTGAATGCACTTACACCAGTCTATCTCCTGAAAGATTCCTGTAAATACAGACTGTTCTTCCTTGTTTTAATCTCAAACATGCATTTGATCATGTGTTTAACAAATGGAGTAGCTACAGGTAGGCCATGCACCACACTAGGTGCTGGTCAACAGAAAGGGAAATTGCAAAGCCATACCTTGGGATTTCAGCTACGATTTGGTGTGCTAACATACAGCCAGCAGGCATGCACCCTCGATTTCAAATCTTAAGGAATTAAAGAAGGCTTCTTGAAGGAAGACCGAGGAAGTGTTAAAGAAGTGAATGAAAACGTATTGTCCATAGGGTAGGAGAGATGATGGAGGAGGAAGCAGAGAGAGGCGGGAGGTCCAAGCCTGGGTGGACGAGCAGGGCTTCGCAGGACTGTTCATCTTAGAGCCGACAGGAAGTCTCTGAAGGCTTTCATCCAGAGAGCAGCCTGCTCAGCCTGCATTTTAAAAAGAAAACTCTGGTGGCCAGTGGAGGCAAGAGATCAGAGCAGAAGCAGATGGGAGTCCATACTCAGGGTCCGCTCTGCTTGTTGATTGAATTAAGGGAGAAGGACGCACTATGGGAAATTTGGGGATTGGACTTGCTCTATTATCCAACATGCAAATGGCCAAACGTGAGGCCTTTGGAGGGAGTCCATTTCCATCAAATGCCTTCATGTGCCTTCCTCAGCCTATGAGAGGGCAGCACCAGGTGCAGATGGGAGCTCCATGCCTCCTGCTAGGAAGCTGATTGGCCCCATAGCAGGGCATGCAGGCACCCCTGCAGGGTCCCAGAGACTCCCAACCAACCCCAGGGAAGACTCCAACAGGTGCATGGAGCTGGGCGGGATACTCCCTAGAGAACCTTCCAACCTCAGCCTGTGGGTCTATATTTAATTCCTGATCTATTGGCTAAGCATTTAGGGTACTGCGGCTCAAGCCCTGTGTTTATACAGCTAAATGCCTCTGCTCCTATTGACACGATGTCGATAAGAGGGATGCGTCGGGCTGCTCCACCAGCAAGCACGTGTCGTGTCCCAGATTGATTAAGCTTCCAGACCCTCTTCAGCACCTGGCTGCTGCAAGGCTCCTGCCACTCTGTCCAGAGAGCTGTTCTCCATCACCTGTTCATTAAGGACTGTCAGAGAGGGCGTTACAAGGCAAATCCGGAATGCTCGCCCCAAACCTCAGTTTCCGAATTCCCAGAAGTCTTCTTATGAAAACAGAAAAGAAATAGCCACCGTGGGAAAATCCTTTATCTTCTGTTTATAAGATTATCGCTTGCTCATTGTAGAAAATGTTGAAAAATGCCCCCACACGCAAACATACACAAAAGAAAATAAAAGGCACCCATGAGCCCACCAGTGAAAGGTAAGTGAATACTGGTTATTTTTAAATTCATTTGCACGTTTCTTCCATACATATGTGTAAGTACTGATTTCACCTGACACACGAGGACTGAGTTCATGTCAGTAAACTGTTTTCCACAGTGTCATTGTTAATCACCATCTAAAGTTCTTCCTATGCTTCTACCAATCTCCTATTGAGCTCAGTGTTATGGGCACTGTTACAATCAACACTGCAGTGAACATCCTGGAAATAAATCCTTAGAGAAGAGTTCATGTGACTTTATCAGAATCAGGAAGAACCCATCCCAAAACCTTGGCAAGATGCTGCTTGGGACACCAGGGTCCCATGTAAGGAAGACCAGTCTTGACTCCCAGCTCTGCTCCTCAGTGCCCATGCCTGGTAGTGAGTACTCTGAGAGGCAGCAGTGTTGGGGCTCAGGTATTTGGTTCCCTGCCACCCACATGGGAAACTCCGGCTGAGTTCCATGGTCCTGACTCGGGCTCAGCCCAGCTGTTGTGGGTATTTGGGGTATGAACCAGGGATAAGAAATGTCTCTCTCTCTGACTCTCTCTCTCTCCCCACTACCTCTCAAATAAATAAATAAGTAATTTTTAAGACATTCGCTTTTTTAACATATTATGCAATTCAGAATTGATGCTTTAGAAACCTATGGATTTGTTCTTCCACAGACAGACTAATGTTCATATTCCTATTTCATACACCATGATCATTAGAAGGAAATATCACCATCTACAATACAATCATCTTCATAATATGAATAGTTAAAATACTTATCTAGAACTTTCTATGTGCTGGCACTGAGCTAAATACATTGAATATATTGTTCCTTTTTACTGCAACACCATAATATCTGTTGAGAATGAACATTCTTTTTTTTTTAATTTATTTGACAGGTAGAGTTACAGACAGTGAGAGAGACAGAGAGAAAGGTCTTCATTCCATTGGTTCACTCCTCAAATGGCTGCTACGGCCGGCACTGCACCGATCCGAAGTCAGGAGCCAGGAGCCTCTTCCTGGTCTCCCATGAGGTTGCAGGGCCCAAGCACTTGGACCATCCTCCACTGGCCTCCTGAGCCACAGCAGAGAGCTGGACTGGAAGAGGAGCAACCAGGACTAGAACCCGGCGCCCATATGGGATGCCGTTGCCTCAGGTAGAGGATTAACCAAGTGAGCCACGGCACTGGCCTGAATATTCTTTTTCTTACATCCATCAGCCATTGTGATTATTTGTTACAAAATTTCCTGCTAATCGTTTTAGCCTATTTTCCCTTGTTTGTCATTTAATTATTGGTTTGTAAGTACTCTTATATAATAAGGGTATTGCACATGTTTGTTGCAAAAATCCTTTCTCCCAGTTTGTGGTCTAACATTTAGTCTTGTTTCTGATTATTTGGACATGAAGAATTTTGTTATTCCGAAATAACCAAATTTATTAGCTTTTTAAGTGAACAATGCCTTTATATATCTATATACTCTCAGGAAGACTTTACACCAGGACACCAGATAAATATTCATGCACTTTTCCTTTCTATGGTATCAAACTCCGCATGGAAATATTTTTTCCTGTGAAGTTTCGTCAGCGCACGTTGTGTTGTAAAAATCTATTTTTTCTACATGGTCAGCAAATTGACCCAATTTGACTTACTGAATTCTTCACCTTTTCCCCACTGATTGGAAATGCCACATTTATCTTATATGAAATTCATATTTACACGGGCCTGCTTCCACTCTCCTTGTGCTGTTCCATTGATTTATCTGTCTGCTCCTGCAATTCTGCCAGACCGCTTAAGCAAAACCAAAGCTACAAGTGCATCGTCACACTTTGCTTACCCCAGAGCGCAAGTCCCTCCTCATCCTTCCCCGTTTTCAAAGTGTTCCTGGCAATTCGAAAGTACCAGAACTTTATCAAACACTACCCTCTCCAAAGTCCCCCTGGTATTTTCGGTAGGATCCCAGGAAACTTCTAGACTCTACAGAGAGAACTGATAATTTTCTGTATTTTTAATTGTATACCTTTCCATTTACAGATCTTATTCTCTGTTGTATCGCATTTCTACACATTGCTTGTGAACTTCATCCAGGACATGCCATGTTTTTGTGCTGTTGTGAATGGCTTTAAAAAAAAAATCATGAGATCACTAGTATGTAGAAAAACAACCTTTTACATATGTTTATTTTTATCATATTTACCTCCGAAGTCACTCAAGAGCATAGTAATTTTTTAGTTTGCTCACATGGGTCCTGCAGATAGGCGAGCCCAGCCCATGTCTCTGACACTAACCATGATGTCTCTCAGCCATTGCTCTCATTTTGCACTCTTGTGTTGTTCAGTTGGCCAGAACTTAAAACCTGCATTGATCATGGCTGCAAATGCAAGATTCCTTTCTTTGTTAAATACAAATGCCTCCAGTTTTTCATTCTTTCTTTGCTTCTTTTTTAAGATTTATTTATTTGTCTGAAAGGCAGAGCAATAGAGAGAGGGAGAGACAGAGAGATCTTCCATCTGCTGGTTCACTCCCTAAACGGCAGCAACAGCTGGCACTGGGCCAGGCCCAAGCTGCAGCTCCATCTGGATGTCCCGTGTTTGTGGCAGGAACCCAAGCAGTAGGGCCATCGTCTGCTGCTTCCCAGGATGTTGGTGGAAACCTCATCAGAAGCAAAGGTGAGACTTGAACCCAGGCAGTCTATCCCATAAGGGCTGCAGTGTCCTAAGCACGACTATACCACAACAGCCTGGCCCAGGTTGTTCATTCTTTTTTTTTTTTTAAGATTTATTTTTTTATTTGAAAGAGTTACACAAAGAGAGGAGAGGCAGAGGGAGGGAGAGAGAGAGAGAGAGAGAGAGAGAGAGAGAGGTCTTCCATCTGCTGGTTCACTCTCCAATTGACTGCAACGGCCAGAGCTGCGCAGATCCGAAGCCAAGAGCCAGAAACTTCTTCCAAGTCTCCCACCCAGGTGCAGGGGCCCAAGCACTTGGGCATCTTCTAATGCTTTCCCAGGCCACAGCAGAGAGTAGGCTCAGAAGTGGAGCAGCCAGGACTCGAACCAGCTCCCATGTGGGACACCGGCACTGCAGGCGGCAGCCTTACCCGCTACGCCACAGCTCCAGCCCTGGTTGTTCATCCTAAAGTATGGTTTAGCTGCTGATTTGGGAGTGAGAGCTATCTTTAATAACAAAAAGAATCTAATTTCTATCACACTAGCAGGTATTGGGTTTGGATTTTGTCTTAAAATGAGTGTTGAATTTTATTACAACCCATTTCAATAGGAGATTATGTGTACGTTTTTTCTCTTGATAAATTAACATATTTATACATTTCCTAACATTAAATGATCCTTGAATTGCTTAAGAAAAAACAAAATCTTAAAAAAAAAAGTTATATTCTACTGGTATTTTTTATAGTTTATTTAACATTTTCAGATTTTGTTCAAATGCAAGTTTACTTTTACTTTTTCAGCTTTAGTATTAGAGTTGATAAAAGGAAATGGGTAGTGTTTGTAGGGCTAACTGTTCTCTAAACCTCTGTACAAATTTTTAAAAATCCACTCTCTCTTTTTGTAAAAGATGTTTATTTTGGTGTAAGCATTTGAAATCTGTTAACAGTTTTTCCATAGTATTCACTGTCCAAGAACTATTTTTCTTTTTCTTTTAACATTTATTTATTTATTTACTTGGGAGGCAGAGCTACAGAGAGAGGGAGAGATCTTCCATCTACTGGTTCACTCCCCAAATTGCCCTAACCGCCAGGGCTGGGCCAAACCAGAGCCAGGGGTTCTCACCGTGAGTGGCAGGACTGGGCCATCTTCCACTGCTTTTCCCAGGCGCATTAGCAGGGAGCTGGGTCAGAAATGGAACAGCCAGGACTTGAACCAATAGCCATATAAGATGTTGGCATCACAGGCAGTAGCTTAACCTGTTGTGCCACAACACTGGCCCCGAAAAAATACTTTCACAAAAGCATTTTGTTTGCTTTTCTGTTGAAAATAAACTTTTGATAACTTTAAACAGTTCTATCTTAGTTACTTAATTGTTCAAGAGTTCTATAGTTCTGAGTTGTTTTTTGCAATAAAAGTTTCCCTTTGTAAAGCACAACTGATTCATCTATTCATTCTGTAATTTATTTATTGCAAAAATAATATTTTAAGAGTATTTAAAAACCATTTTATCATAATTTTTATGTCCAAGAGGAAATTTTCTTCTCATTTTCTTGCTAAATAGCAGAAATTTACCTATGCCTTAAAGAAGCAGGACTAGAGTTTATTTATTAATAGTCATACTAATTTATATAATATATTTCCATTTGGTTAATTCAATGTTTAAGAAAGATTAGTGATATAACAGTACTGACTTGTGCTTTGTTTATACTCTCTGCTGTTTTTCTAAATATATGTACGTATATATAAATACATGCATAAGATTTTCCATATGTAATATGTATCATTATGGACATATATATCATATATAAAAGGCTTTAAATTCAATATGGATTAGATACTGGTTATATACTAAGTACTTAATATATAGGGAGCTTCATTTCTTATTATCTACCTTCTGTTTCTTTGGTACTGTTAATTTGTAGTTTCTTTTCTCATATCCTGCATTTAACACTTAATTCCTTTACATTTATACCATTAGGTTTAATAAAGAAAGTGTGCTAGTGCGTAGGCTGACTCTTCCCAGGTAAAGCTTTGACAACAGTGCATGAGTTTTGCTTCTCAGTGGCTTCTTTGTCAGTATTTCTGACCCTGTGTATTCTAATTGTGATCCATATTTACAAAAGAAATTAAACCATCAAGAATTATATTGTAAGCATTTTCTCCTATTTTAATTATTTATTTTTAAATAAAAGTAATGAATATATGCTGTAAATAAGTTCAATGTAGAAAAGTATATATAATTAAATATTGCAGATTGTGAAATTATTATAATTTTAACCACTTTTCTTCACTGAAAAGAACATCATGAACTGTTATAAAAACAACAAATTACAAAGATTTTGCAACATATGACAAAAAGTTTTCTTATATCAAGCAATGAGAAAAAACATTTAACACAAATTTAGAAAAATGGATTCAGAATATAAACAGACCACCAGTCAATATTATCAATCCTGAGCTTTTAAAAATTTAATTAACCAAAGCAAATAAAAGAAAGAACAGACCAGACCGGAGATGATTCAATGCAATGAGTTTATGCCCCTGAGCTATTTCTGAACTAGTGTTGTCCTTTTCATACTGATTAAAAAACTTGTACATAGTAAGATTCACAATGTTTTATCGTTTGTTTTGAAGCATTTTTCATGTCTTATCATTCACGTCTTAATTTTCTGTGCAATTTTCTGTACATCCCTAAGAAAATCTAAAGAGTCAGTTCTCTCAGTCTCACCCATACTGAACTAAGTAAATAAGTACTTTAAATAAGTACTAAGTGTTTAGTATTTATGTACTAACCTCCAAGGTTTAGCTCAGTGTAGTTTTCAATTATTATAGAAAAAAAAAAAAAACCTTCAACTCCAGTGTTCCCTGTGTTGACACTAACAGGACACAGAATGTCAGGGTGTTGCTTTATCACAGGACCACCATTAAGACACAGTGAGTTAAACCCTGCCCACCACACCCTGATCCCGTGCCTGAGTCTGGGCTGCTCCACTGCCTATCCAGTTCCCTGCTAATGCACCTCGGAGAGCAAACACAGACAGCCTGAGTGCTTGGACCCCTGCCATGCACACGGAAGACCTGGATGGAGTTCCAGGCTCCTGGCTTCTGCCCAGTCCAGCCCTGGCCCTAGTGGACTTTTGAGAAGTAACTGATGGATAGAAGATCTCTCTCTCTCTCTCTCTCTCTCTTCATCCTCCCCACCCCCTTCCTACATCTCTCTAACTCTGCTTTTCATATAAACAAATAAGTCTTTTGAAAATACATAATAGTATCCATGGATTTTCCATAGATAAAATCTGCTCACACTTCCAAAAACTTGCATTTAAGTTCAGAGTCATATGCTACTCCTTCAAGAACTTAATCCCTGGATACATTAACTGCAGTAGCTGAGAAATATGAGATTTCCAGTGGAACTTAAAATTAAATATATGTTAACAATTTTAGGTCTGCTGAAATGGCACAGAATATGTTACCCCACTACCGTTAAGACACTCAACTCACACGTAAACTTGAACTTCATGGAATGAAATACCATTTCATCCAACTCACTTTATGGATGAGGAACCATACCCTTTGGATATTTGTCATTTAATAATGTAGTTTGTAAAATATCTCCATATAACCTTTGTACTTCACTTCCCTCTGCCCCCATTACACTTCTTTCAACGTTTTGTCTTTATTCTTTCCCTCTTACTGCTTCAAGACAAACTTTAAGACTATTTTGCTGCCCTCCCCACCCCACCCCCGCCCCGCACTGTGGCACAGCTGGTTGAGCTGCCACCTGCAGTGCTGGCATCCCATACACTGCCGTCCTGGCTGTTGCACTTCTGATCCAGCTCCCTGCTAATGCACCTGGGAAAGCTCCAGCCCTTGCATCCACGTGGGAGACCCGGATGAGGTTCCTGGCTTCTGGCTTTGGCCTGGGAATGAACCAGACGATGGAACCACTGCAGGAATGAACCAGAGGATGGAAGATCTCTCTCTCTCCATCTCTCTCTCTCTCTCTGTCTGTAACTCTGCCTTTCACATAAATAAAATAAATCTTAAAAAGAGATTATTTTGTCAACTTCAAAAAGGAAGTAGGGAGGAGAGAGAAGGAGAGTGGAAGGCATTGCATCTGGGCTTTGCCGGGTTTTGCGTTGATGAAAGCAATTTCGGGGAGCGGCCCTCCCTGCCCTCCTGGTGCCCTCCACACTCTTCCCCCGCGGTCTTTGTCAACAGTGAACACGACAGCAGGTGCGTCCTGGCTTTTCTACCTGCTGCCTGTCTCTGCCCTCCTGCGACACATCCTCCTTAGCTGCAGGGCCGTGACTCCAAGACGTGGCGAATCCCGGCCTGGGTGTTGACGCCCACAGCGTCTGAGCTGGTTGACCAAGGCTTTTCAGCCATGTAACCGCACAATCAACATAAGTCTCTTCCTTTCCACTATGCCTCCTGGCCTCCCTGTCCTGTCTCATCGCATGGCCTCTCAGTTCCAGAGCCGGATTACGCAGGATGCCCGGGCACACACTCACCGAGCCTCCGACGTTAACCTAGTGTGCCGGGTCTTGGCTGCAGCTGCCTGTCTTCCAGGATAGGCCTGTTCATCGTGTGTGGGGAGGGTAATTCTGCATCTGTTTTACTAAGAAAACGCAGGACGAGCATTTTAACTTTGGTGAAATAGTAAAGAAGAGTGACAGAAGACATCCGTGGCTTGTTCCTGATTTTACAGCAACTGTTTTGGTTCTTTGCTGTTAAGCTCAAAGGCTGCTATTGTCACTGAAAGATGTATTTATCAACATCGTGTTGTGAGAATAGCCTTGATTTCACAGACGTCCTTTGAAGGTTGACAAGAAAGAGGAATACCTACACTTATTTAAGAGCGGTTCTTAGATTTTTTTTGTTTGTACCACGATCGTTTGTCTCTTTAGCTTTTTTTATTCTTTAAATGAAGATTCGTCTTCGCGTCTCCCTTTAACATGGCCCACTTCATGCTCGTCGCCGTGTTTCCACACCTGAATGTCGCCAGGTGCTGTTTTCTTCTGCCCCTCGCTCACCTGCCGCGTGGCTCTAGTCCGTTCCTCTGACAGACACCACACTTCCATTTTTCTGGTTTGGCTTTTCTATGCGTTGACCTAGTTTTAAGTCTTTTGGCCCACTTCTTAATTTCTTTTAAAGATTATTTATTTGACAGAGTTACAGAGAGTGAGAGAGAGAGAGAAAAAAGTCTTCCTTCTGTTGGTTCACTCCCCAAATGGCTGCCACAGCTGGCGCTGCGCCGATCCGAAGCCAGGAGCCAGGTGCTTTTCCTGGTCTCCCATGTGGGTGCAGGGCCCAAGCACTTGGCCATCCTCCACTGCCCTCCCGGGCCACACCAGAGAGCTGGACTGGAAGAGGGGCAACCGGGACTAGAACCCAGTGCCCATATGGGATGCCAGTGCCGCAGGCAGAGGATTAACCAAGTGAGTCACAGTGCCGGGCCCTGCCCACTTTTTAATTTTATTTTATACCTCAGTTGTTTTCTGGGTCCTATGTCACCAAACTTCAGCTTTTATCATTATTAATATCTTCTTCTATTTTTCCCCCTGGGGTTTAATTGGCTTTTAAATGAATTTTTGAGTTGAATCTTCACTGTCCTTTTCTGTGATTCTTTTTTTTTTTTTTTACTTTTGACAGGCAGAGTGGACAGTGAGAGAGAGAGACAGAGAGAAAGGTCTTCCTTTGCCGTTGGTTCACCCTCCAATGGCCGCCGCGGCTGGCGCGCTGCGGCCAGCGCACCACTCTGTTCCGAAGGCAGGAGTCAGTCTCCCATGGGGTGCAGGACCCAAGCACTTGGGCCATCCTCCACTGCACTCCCTGGCCACAGCAGAGAGCTGGCCTGGAAGAGTGGCAACCGGGACAGAATCCGGCGCCCCGACCGGGACTAGAACTCGGTGTGCCGGCGCCGCAAGGCAGAGGATTAGCCTGATGAGCCACGGCGCCAGCTCCTTTTCTGTGATTCTTAAAGGGTAAAGGATATGATTTTTGTCTCAGTACTATATTGGGAGGAAGATACTCTGAAATTGCAGATTTGGTTTTATCTTCAGCCCAGGGATTTGGTTTGCTGTTTTTGACAATAAATACTATTGTTTCCATTCCCAAGCAGATTGAATAGCAAAGGGGCACTTTTCTATTGCAATTCGATATTATTATTATTAAATTGGTCCAAGAGGGTAATTTGCTGTATAGCTATTTTGTGAATGCACTGACATTCTGGTGGCTTAATTTGTGTTCAGTGAGAAGAGTACGGACTGCCCAGGCACAGGTGTGGGTCCTGCTCCTTCGTTTAGCAGATCAAGGGCTGGGACATGTCTGCTGCTGCTACTGCTGCTGCTTCCTTTTAAATTTATTAATTTATTTGAAAGTCAAACTTGCAGAAAAGGAGAGAGAGAGAGAGAGAGAGAAATCTTCCATCCACTGGTTCACTTCCCAAATGGCCACAGTGGCCAGGGCTGGGCCAGGCTGAAGCCAGGAGCCAGGAGCCTCATCTGGGATTCCCACATGGGTGCAGGGGCCCAAGGACTTGGGCCATCTTCTACTGCTTTCTCAGACCATAGATTGGACCATGGATTGGAAGTGGAGCACCCAGGACTCGAACCAGCACCCATATGGGATTCTGGCACTGCAGGCAGCAGCTTTACTGGTTATGACACAGCACCTGTTCCCATGTACATTGTTCTAAAAAAAAAAAAAAGCACATGAGCTCTGGCACTGGCATGACATGTTGGTTCTTTTGTTTTTGTTTTTCGTTTCTCCGGAGCCCTTTGCAAAAATGACTATAAATCTGTGCATAACCACCCAGGGCATTTACTCATGTGTTTCTGCTACTTGCATTACTCTGCAAATCCCCTTGGGCCCATTTATTTTTTTGAAAATTGACAACAATGTTTTCCATTGATTTGTGAGGGAGAGCGAGCGAGCACCCACACTCTTGTTCGTTGGTTCACTCTGTGAATCCCTACAACAGCTCCCCAGCTGGAACCAAAGCTGGAAGTCGGGAACTCACATGGGTGTAGGAACCCGACTACTGACTACTGACTACTGCCTTCCGAGCTCTGCATTAGCGGGAAGCGGGAACCAGGAGCCAGAGCAGAGAATCTAACCAGCACATCCGGGTGTAAGATGCAAGTGTCTTAACCACGAGGCTGAACACAGGCCCCCTGTTTTGTGTTTTTTTTTTTTTTTTTTTTTTTTTTTGACAGGCAGAGTGGACAGTGAGAGAGAGAGACAGAGAGAAAGGTCTTCCTTTTGCTGTTGGTTCACCCTCCAATGGCCGGCACACCACGCTGATCCAAAGCCAGGAGCCAGGTGCTTTTCCTGGTCTCCCATGGGGTGCAGGGCCCAAGCACTTGGGCCATCCTCCACTGCCTTCCTGGGCCATAGCAGAGAGCTGGCCTGGAAGAGGGGCAATCGGGACAGAATCCGGAGCCCCGACCGGGACTAGAACCCCAGGGTGCTGGCTGCCTATTGAGCCGCGGTGCCGGCGCCCCCTGTTTTTTAAAATCCCTTACACAGGGCTAAGTATGCCAAGCACCTGACAAGCATAAAGACATTCGACCCTCCCAGCACCCTGTAAGGTAATTGTTACTAACTCCATCATAGAGGTAGGGAACTGAGACCCAGAGATGTTGAGTCACACACCCCATGCCACACAGACCATAATTCCAGAAGCATCCTTCCCTACCCAGGTTCCGGAGTCTCTGCTCCATTCTGATTATCTCTGTGGAGATATACTTCACTTCATACGGAGCTCACCGCTCTCAAGTGTACAGTTGTGTGGTCACTGTGCTGCACTTTCTAATACCAGAGCATTCCCACTGCTACCAAAAGAAATCGTGTACCCATTAGCAGTCAGCTCTAACGCTACCACCCCAGCCTCCAGCCCCTCTGTCGGTGTGGACATTCCTCACACATTTTCCCTCTTGGGTCTGGCTTCTGTCATCCAGTGTCACAGATCCAAAATTCCGCCCTGTTTCAGCTTGCATCATCACCTCACTTCTGTTCAGGGCTGAATACTATTCCACGGTATGGATGTACCACATTTTTTTTTATCCACTCAGCAGTTGATAGGCCTTTGGGTTGCTTCCACTTTGGGGCTGTTATGAATAATCTTTTATGAACATTCATGTACACGATTTCCTGGGAACATATGCTTTCAACATTCTTGGATGTATACTTTGGCGTAAAATTGCTGGGTCGTATGGTAAGTCTATGTTTAACTTTCTGAGGACCTGCCAGGATGCTTTGCACAGTGGCTGCGTGCTTTTTCTATTTCCCCCAGCAACGTGTGAGGCAGAATCCATGTTGTCAGGGCTGCAGTCATTGCTAATGAGCTTTGAACATGCAGCCACTCCCTTGAACAGTCCTCCTGTGGCCCCACCTGCATTGCTGCCTGGATTTCTATGGGATTCTCCAAATGATTTCCTGTTCTCTGTATAGTACAAATAAACAAAACTTGTGAGTTCTGGACAACCAGCAGAGTATATATCAATGACACTGCATACTTATTGCTAGAGCAGACACATTTATTCTTATTTTACTATATTTATTTTATGATTTCTCTTTTTAATGTTTCTCCTCCCCCCTTTTTTTTTTCCTTTTTGCTATATTAAGATCTGTTTTATTTTTTCCCCAATCTGGTAATTTGGATGTAGCACAGTTAGATTGTATTTCTAGTGATGGCTACGTTTAAACTTCAAAGCAAACCCTTAAACCTGTATTTCTCAGTGGTCATTTTCAGATATGAAGCAAGATTTTTGAACACCTTCTAATAAAGATAAGACTTCTCCATACTATCGTTATCTCTAACTCCGTCCTTGCCATAAACTGTTCTCCGAGTTGGAAAGTGCTGATATCGTTGGCCCGGCTAATTTTGCCCACATCATACTTATTTCTATGTTCTGAAGCTCTTCTCGCTGTAACAAGGATACGTGCACGCTGCCTTGTAATATTAGCTGACAGTGCTACTGGGCTTGGTGGGACGATGAGCTCTTTGACAAAGTCTCCTCTTCGTAGGTTCTTTGTGGAGATCCTTTTGCTTGGCCACTGGGCATCTGTGTCCTCACGTATCTGAGACCCATTCCTACAACTCTTAGAAAAGACAATAGACTGGAGGAGGTGTCCTCAGACCACGTGTTTCTCCGCCAGGACCCCTGATGTATAGTCTCAGACTTTCTGGAACAACCAAGGCAGCTGAGGACACCCTGACCCAGCCCACGGTTTGGGTTTTCTCTCTGATTAGCTTTGCAGGCCTGCACATTTGTATGTTTCTTGCTTGATCGTTAGCAATTTCACGGGGCATTTCTGTAGGTAGTCCCTGGAACACCGTACGCCCCGCCTTTTTTGTCAATTTAGTTCCTCCTCAGCCGATCGCTGGTGCGTCCCAGCATTTATTTCTGTCTCTGTTTGTGGGAGTCTCTGGGTCGGCCAGCCTGTGCGTTGCTATGGTGCCGAGGCGGTGCAGGCCTGCCGTATCTGGCTTCTCTCTCTCTCTCTCTCTCTCTCTCTCTCTCTCTCTCTCTCCATTCTCGATCCTTCTCCTGGTCCTCTGTGTGTTCCAGGATGATAGAAGCCTGTCCTTGTCCCAGCTGCTCCCTCAGGTTCCTGAGGTGCTGGGGCTGTCCCTGTCCACGTCTGATTTCGACATTCCACAGCACCATCATCCCCCCACGTCTTCCCTTCACCCGCGAGCTGCCTCTTCTCAGTCTATCCTTGGATCAAGCTTCCTGTGGCTAAATGACGCCGAATAAAAACCTGAACATGTAGCTACATGCGTTCAAGGGGCCCTGAAAAGTTCATGGAAAAATGCATGTGACGAAAAAGCAGTGTGTAGATTTCCACAAATTCTACAGCAAAATCAACTGAACATTTAATTCTATTTTGCCACAAGCTTTTGGAAGTGCCGTCGGGTGCCTCTGCTTGCTTGTCCTCTTCCTCATAGCGTAGGATTCTATTAAGGCTGGGTTTACTCCTGGTTACCTTTATAAGTCTATTCCCATTTCCTCGCTGTTGACCGGTGTCTCTTGGTTCCCGCTTTGTGAGGTCTGAGGGTCCCGGCACTCCCTCCCCCTCCACACCGCACAGCCCTGTCACAACCGCCTTCAGGCAGCTACTTTGTAGCTGTTACATTGTCAAGATAGTTGATATTTAGACCCTGCTGCCGCCATCCGTCAAGTCTTCTGTGCTTTGTCCTTCGGGTGACTGGAAAACCTGAAAGCCATTATTCAGTATTATCACAATGTAAGTTCACTCCGTTCTGGCCGAGGACTGCGCTGGAATTCTATTTCCTCCTCAGAACATCGATGTGGTGGCTCCCGCAGCACTTAGAGCCCAGCAGCCTTAGCTCCGAAGTCAAGTGGAGTCTCATTTATTTGCATCAATTGTTGAAAATAATGGAGCAATTTCTTTGGCTTCATATTGAATATCTGACGTGCTTGCCAAGTTTTTGCTGATGTTTTGTTTTTCTTGGGGGTTTATTATTGCATTTTTATGGTGCATTTTTGCTTTTATCATGTCTTTTATTAGGTTTTTTTTTCTTTTTTTTTTTTTTTTTTTGACAGCAGACCAAGAGACAGAGACAGAGAGAACTCCCATCTTCTGGTTCACTCCCTAAATGCTTACAACATCCCAAACTGGGCCAAGTTGAACCCAGGAGCTGAGAACTCCATCCAGGTCTCCCATGTGGGTGGAAGGGACCCCATTACTTGAGCCATCACCTGCTGCCTCCTGGGGTCTGTATTAGCAAGAAGCTGCCTAGGAGTGAGCAACCAACCAGCAACTTAACCACTAGGTCAAACATCCTCCTCTCATGTTTTATTGTTTAAAAACTATTGATCAGGGAGGCACGTTTGGCAAAGAGATTAAGTCACCAGTTGGGACCCCTGCACCCCATACTGGAGCACCTGGTTCAGCTGAAGCAGCACTCAAGTAGCAGATGATGGCTCAGCTACTTGGGTCTACCTGTGTGGGAGACCCAGGTAGAGTTCTGAACTCCTGGCTTTGGGCTGGGCCAGCTCTGCTGTTGTGGGCATTGAGGGGGTGAATCAGCAAATGGAAGATCTTTCTCTCTCTCTCTCTCTTTCTCTCTCTCTCTCTCCTCCTTTCAAAAAAAAGACAATAAATTAATAAAAACTTTAAAAATGAATTCCTATCATAATTTCTATTCTGTGCTATCCCACTACTTCCTTCCTAGAACCCTCTGCTTTAGTCCCTATGCCACATCAATTGCCCACCTAGTACTCTGTCCAGTTGTCTTCCTAGGGCCTCAGATCAGCTCCTTCCTGTCCTCTAGGTCTCTGTCCCTCTCTTCTTGGTTTAGTCCTTCATAGTCCTGAAAAATACATCTAATAACTTTGGGGGGAGCAGTCAGGGAGCTTGCATCATGACCAAGTAAGTCAAATCTATCCTAGGTATGTAAGGTTCATTAGTTTTTTGTTTTTTGTTTTTTGTTTTTGTTTTTGACAGGCAAAGTGGACAGTGAGAGAGAGAGACAGAGAGAAAGGTCTTCCTTTTCCATTGGTTCACACCCTAATGACCATTGCAGCCAGCGCACCGCGCTGATCCGATGGCAGGAGCCAGGTGCTTCTCCTGGTCTCCCATGGGAGTGCAAGGCCCAAGCACTTGGGCCATCCTCCACTGCACTCCCTGGCCACAGCAGAGAGCTGGCCTGGAAGAGGGGCAACTGGGACAGAATCCGGTGCCCCGACCGGGACTAGAACCCGGGGTACCAGCGCCACAGGCGGAGGATTAGCCTATTGAGCTGCAGCACTGGCCCGGGCTCATTAATTTTCAAGAACTAATCATCTTAGGGACAGGGATTGGGTGCTGTAGTTAAGAATTGGGTGCTGTGGTTAGACACTGGTTGAGGCACTGCATCCCCTATCAGAGTCCTGGATTTGAGTCCTGGCTCCACCCCTGATTCCAGTTTCCTGCTGATGCTGACTCTGGGAGCAGGTGATAGCTCAGGTAATTGGTTCCCTGCCATCCGAGCTCCTGGCTTTAGCCATGGCAAGCATTTGTGTAATGAACCAGTAAATGAGAGAACTTCCTCTCTCTTGTTAAGATAAACAAATAAATATTTTCAATTATTTTTTTAAAGAAAAAGATTTATTTACTTACTTGAAAGAGTTACAGAGAGGCAGAAGCAGAGAGAGAGGTCTTCCATCCACTGGTTCACTCCCCAAATGGTCGCAAAGCCCAGAGCTGGGCTGATCCAAGGCCAAGAGTCAGGAGCTTCTTCTGGGTCTCTCACGTGGATGCAGGGGCCCAAGGACTTGGGCCATCTTCCACTGCTTTCCCAGGCCATAGCAGAGAGCTGGATCGGAAGTGGAGCAGCCGATTCTTGACCCAGTGCTCATGTGGGATGCTGACACTGCAGGAGGTGGCTTCACCCGTTACACCACTGCACGGGTCCCTGGATAAATTTAATTCATAGTATTGGCAAACTAAGAAAAATCACCATGATCTCAATAAACACAAAACAAAAAAGTACAAAATCTAGCACATATTTATCATAAAAACGGACAACAAAAACCTCCCAGGAAAAGAGAACCAAAAGCTAACTTCTTCACTCTCAGAATGGTGAACACTTAATAATTAAACATTGAACATTTTTAATTAAAAAGTAAGGGTATCAAATATCACATTTATTCCATGCTGATGCTAGCCAGTGAGATAAGGCAAAAAAAAAAAAAAAGAATACCTATTAGCAATGAAAAAAATAAACTGTCTCTTTTGCAGGTGATATGATCATCTATGTAAAAAAAAAAGTCTAAGTAATCTAGAAAAAAAAGATGATAAAATTGATATGTGAATTCAGCAAAGTCACAATATGCAAGTTTGATATATTGAAATAAATTAGGGTGGCTGGCGCTGTGGCATGGTGGGCTAAACCTCCGCCTGCGGTGCCAGCATCTCATATGGGCACCAGTCCATATCCTGGCTGCTCCTCTTCCCATCCAGCTTTCTGTTATGGCCTGGAGAAGCAGTAGAAGATGGCCCAACTGTTTGGACCCCTGAACCCACATGGGAGACCCAGAAGAAGCTCCTAGCTCCTGGCCATGAATCAGCCAAGGTCCAGCCATTGCAGCTATTTAGGGAGTAACCATCGGATGGAAGACTCTTCTCTCTGTCTCACACTCTCTCAACCTGTAACTCTGCCTCTCAAATAAATGAATAAATCTTTAAAAAATATAAATTGGTGAATAGTCATTTGGCATAACAGCTAATACACTGCCTAGAATGGCCAAGTTCCATATCAGAGTGCATGGGTTTGAATCCCAGCTCATCTCCAAATTCCAGCTTCTTGCTAATGCACTCCTTAGGGGGCATCAGGTAATAGGTCAAGTGATAGGGTCTTTGTTACCCATGTGGAAGACCTGGATTGAAGTCCTAGGTGCTGGCTCCAGCCCAGCCCAGCCCAGCATTTGGGATTTATGTTTACCCTTCAACTGCATTTCTACAATCTTGTAAGAAACAAAAATCAAAATGTTAAAAGAATGTCAAGTATAAAACCATCAAAACGCAGAATAAATTTAATAAGCTATGTGCAAGGCCTGTAAACTACAAACTATAACATATTGCTATGAGAAAAGCAAGAGAATCTAAACTCCATGTCCATGGACCAGAAGACCCGATAGTTGTAATTGTCAGTTCTTCCCAAATCAGTCTATAGGTTTCAATGTAATGCCAACCAAAGTTCCAATAGCATTATCGTAGACAATTGGAAGGCTTTTGTATCTTACACACGTATCTATTTATTTATAGAGAAACACAATGACCTAGATTAGCTAAAATGATTTTGGACAAGAAGGGCAAAGTTGAACAACATGTATAATCTGCTTTCGAGGCTTATAATAAAGCTGCAGGAGCCAAGGCAGTGGGTACTGGTCACAAGACAGACTTAGTGCTCGGCACAATGGAATAGATAGCTCAGAAGCATTCACATCAACACAGTCAACTGATTCTTGTCAGAAGTGCCAAGAAAATCCAGCATGGCAAACATAGTCTTTTTCACAAATGTGCTGGAAAGATTGAACATTCGTATGCAAAAACGAGAAAAGAATCTTGATCTCACGCTAGCTACCTTCATTAACTCAACAAACCATAAGGGTTGATTCTAAATATTCTGGGGGAAAAAAAAACATGATAGAGTTATTACATCATTAGGCGAGGCAAAGATTTCTTAGATACACACACACAAAAGAAAAAGAGAAAAGATAAAAAGATAAAAATATCTTCTATTATGATTTAAAACTTTTGTGTCCCAAAGACATCATTATGAAAGTGTAAAAGCAGGGTCAGGGTGGGAGATAATTTTGCCAAGCAGCCCCCGATAATGGACTTGCATTCAGAACGGATAAGGAATCCAAACCATGCAATAAAAAATACAAATGAGCAGCAGATTTGAATGGCTGCTTCACAAAGGAAGGTATGCAGGCGGCAACCAAGAGCAAAGATGCTCAGCATCATTAGTCCCTGGAAATGCAAATGCAAACTGCAGTCAGATAGCATTACACAACTGTTAGCGGGGCTTTTAAAAAATGCCAAGTGCTGCCAAAAAAAAGTGCTCAGAATCCCCATGCTGACCATGCGACACAGCCACTCTGCTCCTAGGCATTTACTTAAGAGAGACGAATGATCCATTCCTACTAAGACTAGGGTACAAATGACCAGAGCAAGTCAATCCGTAATATCCCAAACAGGAACCCACCCTGCTCCGGTGAGTGGAGAAACACCTCGTCCCCTGTTCTTGCCATAGAATCCTACACAGCAACAACAATAGAATGAAGGACTCGGACTCTGGACTGCTGGATCTCAAAAGCATTATCCCAAAAGAAGGAAAGAAGCCATAGAGACTATTTGTGGTAGGATTCCGTGTATATGAAAAATTTTTTTAAAGATTTATTCAAGATTTATTTATTTTGAAAGGCAAAGCATCAGAGAGAGAGGGAGAGAGAAGAAGAGAGGAGAGGTGAGGAGAGGTGAGGAGAGGAGAGGGGAGGGGAGGGGAGGAGAAGACAGGGGATGGGGAGGGGGGAGAGGGGAGGGGAGGAGAAGAGAGGAAAGGGGAGGGGAGAGGAGGAGAGAGGAGAAGGGAGGGGAGGAGAGGAGAGGGGGGAGGGGAGAAGAGGGGAGAAGGGAGGGGAGGAGGGGAGAGGAGAGGGGCAAGGAGGACCTCTGGTTCACTCCCTAAATTGCTGCAACTATGTCTGGGCCAGGCCAAAGCCAGAAGCCAGGAACTCCATCCAAGTCTCCCAGGTGAGTGGCAGGGGCCCCAGCATTTAAGCCCTCATCTGCTGCCCTTCCAGGGGCATTAGCGGCCAGCCCGATCACCAGCAGAGCAGCCGGGGTACAAACTGGCACTCTGATATGAGGTGCCTAATCCACTGTGCCACAGTGCCAGCCCCCAAGTTACTTTCCCTCTTCCAAATAGTGAAAGCTTTCTCTTCTGCTATCCAAGTGCTACTTAGGTTTTGAAAACTCAAACGCAGTCTGACGCTCTTTCCTCTGATGTGACTGCCTCTGTCTTTAGTCAAAGCACTGAAACACCCTCACCCCAGTGCCTTGGGGTTTCTCAGTAACTATCTGAGAACTCCAAGACCTGGTTCCGTATAAGCCTTCCCTCCTTTGGGGAAGCTCCTCCTGCTGTGTCTTCATCGTTTTTCCAATTCAGCATGCTCTGCTCAGCACTGCTAGGGTCCCCAGGAACAGGGACGGGCCTCTTGGCCTTGATCTTTCTTTCTCTTACCTAGTATTTCTCTTCCTTCCAGATCTTTTATGGCTTCTCTTATTTTTACAATCATGTTTTTAATCTCTAAGAATTGTCTTGTTTTCTGAATGATTCTTTTCCCTGGGCTACTGTGCTTGTTCTTTGTAACATCATCTTGATTGCCACGGAGCATTCTTTTAGGTTATACGTATTGACTTTTCATTGCTCTTGAAAACTTGGGAGGCAGAGAGACCTTGCATCCTTTAGTTCACTCCTCAAATGCCTACAACAGCCAAGGCTGGACCAGGCTGCAGCCAAGAGCCCAGGACTCAATCCAGGTCTCCCTTGTGAACCCAAGTACTTAAGCCATCTCCTGATGCCTTCCAGGGTGCACATAGCAGGAAGCTGGAATTGGAAGTGGAGCTGGGACTCGAAGCTATCACAAGACGTATCTTTAGCACTGCACCAAACACTCATCTTTGAATGTTCTTGATAGACTGTTTCATCCTGTCTTTTGTACCAACCTTTCACTTTCATTGGCCACACTCGTGTCTGATGATGTTTGATAAGAAGGTTAGGATAGCAAGGCAAGTTCCCCCTTGACTTTCCTGAGTGAATATTCTAACTGGGAGTTGAGAGCCAGGAAATGACAGGGAAATTTGAGTGCCAAGCTTGGCTTTAGGTTAGGAGTGTGTTGGGAGGAACTGGAGCAGTCATAGGTGGGGGTACCTAATATCTACCAAAACTCATAGAGTTTAGGCAGTCAGAGCCTTTATCATGCCAAAGAAAGACCTGGCATTTCCTTGATAATATGTTCCTTTTCCTTGCTGGTGTTTGGTATGAGGGCCCTCTTCAGCTCTCCCCTAGAAATAGAACTCAGCTCAGCATGGGATCCTGCCAGCATGCACCTCCAACCAACCCACCTGCTTCCCGTCCAACAGCGCCCCCTGCCCTCTGGCTGACAGGTACCTCTGAGCCAGGAACCTCTCAGGGCCCCTCTTTGCCAAGCTCTTGGTGTGGTACTGAGGTCTGTGCTATTTTTAATTGAGTCATTTCCAAGTGTCCTTGTCACTTTCGGTTCAGTGTGTTTTTCCCCTTGGTTGAAGGTCTACTCCTTGCTCCCTTCTATTCTATTTTCTGTAGGAGTTTTTCCGTTGGCTTTTCATTGGGTTTTTTGTCTGTCTGTCTGTCTATTCACCATCTGTATGTTCACCATCACCGGAACTAAGAAAGCAGAGTGCAAAGGTGTGTGCTCCACGTTCTTGTGAAATAAAAGCCCTCTTCACCCTTCCTCTGGAGCCCACTGAACCTGTTCCCGTGATGGAACCCACCACCACAGCCCTGTCCAGGCCACTATTGCGAAACATTTGTACATGCTCTACGGCCATGTGACTGATATTAAAACCATTTGTGTATTCTTTAAAAGTTCTACACATTTGTCAAGTAAATCAAGATTAGTTTTACAATAACAGAGATGAATTGCATCATCAATTTTTTTCTATACCCTTATTCAGTATGCTTTTTGCTTTGCCAAACACGGAATGGTTTGTTTAAATTTTTCACTATAATTTTGCTTTTACAATAGCAACTTTAAAAGTTGCTTTATATATTTAGATGCTGTTATTTGGAGTATAAAAGTTCATGACAACTCCAGCTTCATAATAAAGTGCATCTTTTATCACAATAAGATAACTATAGTCTTAAATTCTTTTATCTTACATTTTCCTTTTCTGATACTAATATTGTCAAAAAGCTTTCTTTTGGTTTATATATTCCTGGCATACTCTCGAGTTTCACTTTATTCTTATCTTTTCTTTGACAATTTACTTTAGTTGTTTCTCCTAAACAGTAAAAATCCTCTATTCCAATTTAGTTTTTGATCCATGAAGGAATTTAATCCCATTTGTTCATTCAACAATTTCTCATTGAGCAACTGCTATGAGCTATAGCTGATATTCAGAGGTGAAAAAAAAAAAAAAAAAAAAAACATGGTCCAATCCATTATATTTAAAAAAAATCTTAGCAGACCAGAAATAGATGAGTTCTTCCTTAACCCGATAAATAATATTGAAGTAAAAACGCACCTTTAGCAAGTATGAGGAGTCTGCAAGAGATCACAGAAAAAGCTTATTATGAAAAAAAGCTATGGGGCTGGCCCCATGGTGCACCTGGTTAAGCTGCTGCTCAAGACGCCCATGTCAGGATGCTGGATTGAGTCCCAGCTGATCTGCTTCTGATTCCACTCCCTTATGGATGTGCCCTTCAAAGCAGCTGTTGATGGCCCACGGGCTTAGGTCCCTGACACTTCTCTGGGAGTCCCAGATAGAGTCCCTGGCTTCTGGCTTCAGCATGGCCCAGCCCTGGCCTTTGTGGCCATGTGGGGAGCAAATCAGCAGATGGAAGATCCTCTCTCTTTCTCTCTCTCTCTCTCTATCATCCTGCCTTTCAAATAAATGAATCTTAAAAAAAATTATGCATTCCACACTATTTGTTCCAAAATAAACTTGTATTTTAATTCTATTTTTCAATGAACTTTTTGAAGTTCTCTTGTATAAACCTAGTAAGAATCAAAACTTCCTCTAGAGATCAGAAATGAGACATGGGATGCCCAATATCATAACTTCTGCTTTGCTAGCCATTGCAATAAAGCAGGAATAAATAAATACAAATCATAGAGACAAAAATTGCATCATTTACAAGTGGCATCATTGTACACAAAGGAAATACAAGAGTCTATAGACAATTAGAATTAATAGAGAATTTAGCAATGGTACCAAAGAGATACACAAAAATCGATTTAATTTCTATATACCACCAACAAAAAAAGATAGTAAAAATTTTTTAATAGAATTAATATCAAGGTACACAAACACCTAGAGATGAATCTCAGAAAAAATATACAAGACCTGCACAAAACACTATTGAGAAAAACTAAAGAAAATCCAGGGCTGATGTTGTGGCATAGAGGGTAAAGCTGCCGCCTGCAGTGCCGGCATCCCATATAGGTGCCAGTTCAAGACCCAGCTGCTCCACTTCCAATTCAGCTCTCTGCTGTGGCCTGGAAAAGCAGTAGAAGATGACCCAAGTCCTTGGGCCCCTGCACCCATGTGGGAGGCCCAGAAAGAAACTCCTAGATCCTAGCAACAGATCAGCCCAGCTCCAGCTGTTGCAGCCATTTGGGGAGTGAATCAGAAGATGGAAAATCTTTCTCTGTGTAACTCTACCTCTCAAATAAATAAAATCTTAAAAAAAAAATCCTGTGGTGCAATTCACTAACCATCAGAACGGTTAAAATAGAAAACACCAGTGAAGAGTTTGGCATGTGACACAGCAGGGATGCCCACATCCCATCTCAGAGTGCTGGCTACTCTGCTTCCAATCCAGCTCCCTGCTAATGCCTGCCCTGGGAGGCAGTGGAGGATAGCCCAAGTACTCGGGTCCTCGCCACACAGGTGGGAAACCCAGACCGAGTTCCCAGAGCTTGGCTTCAAATGGCCCAGCCCTGGCTGTCGCAAACATTTGTGGAATGAATCAGCAAGTGAAAGCTCTCTGCCTCTCACTCTGTCTTCATCTCTCTGCTTTTCAAATACAATATATACCTTAAGAAACTTTTATAAAGATGTTTTCAAACAAGACAGCACCCCCGTGTAAAGAATGAGTGGAACCCTACGCATCACTCTTGGTGATGTGAGCCGCCACCTTGGACACCTACTAAACCCGAACCCTGTGTTTCTCTGGCCCGGCAATCCCCCCCCTAAACATGGTGAGGAGCCATTGAGAATGGAATGAGTCAGAGTTCCACATTTCCCACAAACGTTCTGCCCTCCCAGACACCCAACTGCAAAGCACACCTATTTTTTTTTTTAACAAAAACCTTGGCCATAGCAGTGCCAGTCTTCATTCTGAAGCAAAACTGGAAACTTCACAAAGCCCTCATCAGGAGAATGGAGGAAGTGCATTGTGATGTCCTCACCCTGGAATGCCGTAGAGGAGAGAAAGCAGCCACCGACAGCCGCAGCCTCTGAACCTGTCTTAGAAGCTCCACGTTGAGAGACACAGGCAGAGGAAAGAACACAACCCATAGGACTGAGCGGATGGGAGGCAAAGGCCAGGGTGGTGATCACCCCGCAGAAGGGAGTAAGAAGCACCCCTGGGTCCCGGCCGTGTTCTTTGTGCTGTGCTGCGCTGGTTACACAGCTGAGTTCAGTTGGAGAAAATTCATCCACCTGCACCTGTAGCAGAAAAGAAAGGAAAGGCCGCTTACCTAGCTAGGCTCATTGCTAGTTCCTAGGCTCATTGCTCATACCTAGGCTCATCGCTGTAATTACTGGTACCATACATGAGCTATTATATTTAGACCCTTGTTGCACAATGAGAATATTCCCATTGTTATCGTTTCCAGGTTTATTAATAAATCAGAGAGGGAAGGGCAGGAACGTTGCGGCTTTTAGCGCTGTCACAATATTTTGTGTTTTGAGCATTGTTCTGCATTCTATTTTCTAGCCACGTTCAGCCCAATCGTGTAGACTTAAATATTTAACTGAACTTAAATTCTTATTTTAGACTTTTGGTAGCTCAAATTCTTTATTCCTGGCTCTCAGACCGTGACTCACCCTTCTCATTTGACTGGAAAACACCAGTGGATAGATTCTTACAGAAATAATAGCACCTTCGTCAGTTTTGCCGTATTTGATACTATCAGTCTCTCTTCCGTCACCTTATTTAATACTTGGTCATCCAGGTATTTTCTTCTTTTTAATTAATTAATTATTGAAGGAATACAAATTTCATCTGTACAACTTCAGGAATATAGTTATTCTTCCCACCATACCTGCCCTCCATCCCATACTGAGCTGCCTAAGATGGAAGACTTTTGAATCCACAAACTCCATCAGTATTTAGACAAGGCCACAAGCAAAGTGGAAGTTCTCTTCTCCCTGGAGAGAAAAGTACCTCCTTTTTGATGGCCACTTCTCTCCGTTGGGATCTCACAGAGATCCTTCATGTAGAATATTTTTTATGTTTCGTTCTTAATCTTCCGTTTGTGGAACTCGTTTTGTTTGTTGTTCTTAAAAAATTAACAATTTAACAATTATTTAATATGAGTAATAATAATTAGTAAATAAGAATACAGGAATTTAACATATATGTGTATATATATGTATATAAATGGTTAGGTGATACTTTGAGAAATATATTTGAATTTGTTTTTCTCTATTTATGAACATGGAAAATGTACAATATCTCACTACCCACCCTCATGTGGGCTCATTTTCATGCTACCCTCTCTGTCTGACCTTGTTTTGGTTGAGATGGATATATATGGAAATTAAATATTTCCATTAAATAACTTATCTGTAGTTGTATCAAAGCCATTGTTCTGCACACATGTTTTTCTGGTTGGTGCTGTACCTTTGCTTTACACCTCACCTTCCCACTTCTCGAGACCTTTATTATTCATGTGCTCTTCACGTAGCTGGAGAAATTCTCCAAGTGTATGCCTGATGCAGGGCACGTGAGCAGGATACTTCCTGGTGATTTCCTGTTTCAAAATCCGCAAGGTTGTCTTGGGAACAATACTTTGAGAGAGTGTAAAAGTATGTGCCAATTCAAAGTATACCTGTATTGTTATGAAATCAGCTTGTGCATACGGAAAATTAGAAAATATAAACAAAGAAAAGAAAATCACCATATTTTTACTACTCAGCTATCACGCCTATTAGCGCCCTGGACTATATGTCACCAGGCGTATTTCCATTCACCTACAGATACGTGATTTTAGTCAAAGTAAGACCATGCCATACTCTTTGCTTTGTAACATTCTTTCAGTCAATAAATTAATGGCACTTTTCCATAGCACTACATGATAATGTAACTTAAAACCCAAACTATACTCAGATTTCCCCAGTTTTCCTTAATAGGTGGTTTGCCCAAACACAGACAATCCACATAGCTCTTCCCTTAAATTATTTCTAGTGTAGAATAAAGCTCTTTTCATGTCGATGATACTTGAACAGACTGGACAAATGCCCCATGTTTTGGACGTGTGTGCGTGCCTCTTCCTATATATTCCTATATATTCCTATATATTCCCTTATCAGGAATAATTGGGACCAGAAGTGTTTCAGAGGTTGAAAATTTTTTTTATTTTGTAATATTTGCATATACATAATAAGATATGTTGGTGATGGAACCCAAAACTGAACACAAAATCCCAGACATACCTTCTCCATATAGCTCAAAATGTAATTTTGCACATTTTTAGTGCACCTGCATTTTGATTATGACCTGTCACATGAGGTCAGGTATGGAATTTTGCATGGGTGACATCATGTTTGCACCCAAAAGTCTTCAGATCTTTAATTTCTGGATTAGGGATACTCATTCTGAATCAAAGAAAAATCATCTTTCTCCAAATCTCAGTAAACATTTCTGACTAGCCTCTTGCCATTTTTAATACTATGGAAGAAAAGTCAAATAACAACTTGATTTCTTCCCCTGCTTTCTAACTTACTTGTCTACCCTCAAAATTCAAACATGCTATGAGGACTCTGATCATGAATTGTGACTTGTATTCAGGTGCCCTATTACTTTTTTTTTAATTTGATAGATAGAGTTAGACAGTGAGAGAGAGAGAGAGACAAAGAAAAAGGTCTTCCTTCCATTAGTTCACTCCCCAAATGACCCCCACAGCTGGCGCGCTGTGCCAATCCGAAGCCAGGAGCCAGGTGCTTCCTCCTGGTCTCCCATGCGGGTGCAGGGGCCCAAGCACTTGGGTCATCCTCCACTGCCTTCCCAGGCCACAGCAGAAAGCTAGACTGGAATAGGAACAACCAGGACTAGAACCCGGCGCCCATATGGGATGCCAGCACCACAAGCAGAGGATTAACCAAGTGAGCCATGGCACTATTACTTTTAACCTAAAAGCTAAAGTTTTTACAGAACTTGGAATTTGTTTATTTGGTCTGCTATGCTTTGAGGGGTTTCAAAAAGTTCATGAAAAATGGAACCAAATAATACAACTATTTTGGTACAGAAACTTTGACATTCTTGCATAAATTTTTCATAATAAGAATGTTCCATGAGCTTTGTGATGACCCCATGTAGATCCCTCTGGAATGTCTAGCCTATGTGAGTGAACTCTCCTGGACGTATTACCTGAACACCACTCCTTGGTGTTCTCTGTCATTTCCATCTCTTTATCCCTTGTCTCTAAGTTAGAAGAAGCAGTATTCTGACTCACAGATTTAGAAATGAGCATGGGGATGGGATTCCTGGGGTTAGAGCACTCCTGGGGAACACAGGTGTCCTCAACCCCAGCACTGGTTGAGTTTTCCTGCTCTAGACAACATCCCAGGGTCCCCTCAATCACATCCAGGCTAATTGGTTTAGGTTCTTATAAAACCTCATGTTACAGAAGATAAGATTGAGACACCAAGAAGGTACATAACTTGTCCAGTCACATAGATAATAGGTGGCCAGGCTGCTCTATGCAAACCAGGCTCCTCCAAGCTGTCCGCACTGCTGGGAACCAAGTGGGCCCCATGCTTCTAGCATCTCAACCCTGTAGCACCTGCTCCCTGGGTCTCAGACTTAGCACATCAGTGAACCAGTAAGTCGCTGGTTTCATGCAGCCAGCTGTGGACAGACTCGGCCTGTTGGTCTGGTGCTTTTTGCTCTATATTTCACAGGAATTTTCTCAAAATGTGATATCCTGGCTGCCTCCCCTGGTTTCCAGTGTGAACAACAGATTTTCCCTTATGTTCGTGGTCCCTTGGGTATCCCCACAGGAAACTTCATCCTAGATGTATATTTAGAGGTTTTGTTTTTTTGTTTTTTTTCGTTTTTTTTTCTTTTGCTTATTAATTATCTGTTCCACCAAATGTGAGCTCTGATTATTTCACCTCCCTGACCAAACCCATCCCAATTTGCAGTAGACAACACGAAACACTTGAACCTGGCAGTCAGTCGGCTCGTGACTCTCAGTCCATTCAAGCCCAGTGTGGCTTTTCACCCTTGTTCCCGATCACCCCCATTTCTTTTCTTTCTTTGGGAAGACCCTGATGCACACAGCAGGTCCCATACACTGCACCCCACTGCCTTCTGCATGAGAAACGCCCTTTCCTTTCTCCCTCCCTTTGACAAATTCTTACCATCTTCCCATCTCCTGTCCTTTCTCAGAAGCCACATAGGCACGTTTCCTGCCCCTCCCCCTCCCTGGGGGCCTTCGCTCATCAGGTGTCCCGCAGGTAAGAGGTGACACGTTCTGCAGAGAGCTGAGTTACAGAGGGGCAAGCTAAAAAGTGGTAAGTGGCTGTCCAGTCCACTCAAGGACGCATGGAGGAAGCAGGACCAGGGTGCAACAGGATAAAAGGAGGAAAGGTTCCCACTCCTGAGAATAGCAGCAGGTCAAGAGAGCAACTTACCCAAGGCTGCCAGCGAGAGAGGAGCCCAGCGGACCAGCTACTCTGATGCCAACCCCTCTCTTCCACCCTCCAGTCTCTCGCCAGGGTCCCCTTAGACAGAAACCCACCAGCAACCACATAGCACAGGATGCCTTGATGAAATCCACACACTCCAGCCGCCTGGGGCTGAGAACAAGGCAGAAGAAGGACAGGAATGAGTGTGGATGGGCAAAGGAGGACCTCAGCCGCAGGCTCCCACTCCCCTGTGCGACTCTCCCACCACCCGCACGTGGCTCTGCATCTCTGCGTCCCCCGGTGGCAGGTGCACGACCCGGGCTCAGTGAGGTTGAAAGAGGGAACATTAATGACATGACTCACTCATGTGTTTTGTTATTCTCAAGGTGGGAAGGCCTGGCCTGGGTCATCCTCACTTCCCTGTTGGTGGCCACCAACATAGGGAGAGACGCTGGTGTAGCCACAGACAACACGTATCCTGGTGGCCTCAGATGTTGACTTCTGAGGTCAGTGTCGCCTGGATGGCATTCCGAGTGTGCCTCCCAACCCAGACTCTGACATCCTTGCTAAGTACAGGGGGACACCAGCAGCCACGAACTGCTCTGTATTGTTCTCGCATTCAATGCATGGATTCGTTCGTTCGTTCAGCACTCATGAAGCGCCCGCTATCAACAACAAGGATTGCAAGCCCCAAGGTCCTCAGCGGCTGGGCAGTGAAGGCAGACGAAGGGAGCAGTCCCAGCGCTAGGAGCAGGAAGCTGGCATGACAGCTCCCCCTCCACAGAGGGCGGCCTGCTTGTGCCAGCCGATTACTACTCTGCAGAAATGCAGGTCCAGTGTTGCTATCTTGCCTTTCTTTTTCCCAAAGAAGACAGATTTCCAGCTGGATGTGAAATCTCTTTCAAATGTGCGCCACTCGTTCCATTTGAAAACACACACAGAATACTTCAAAAAGTTCATTGAGAGGGGACTTCAAAAGTAAGTTTATTTGGATGTAAATTTTTTTTTGAAATCCATGCATATGAGGAGTCTTTGTAAAGTTCATGGAAAATGTGTATTATGAAAAAAAAAACTGTGTATGAATTTCAAAATTTCTTGCACTGGGGGCCAGCACTGTTGGCATAGTGGGCTAAGCCTCTGCCTGTGGTGCTGGAATCTTACGGGGACACCAGTTCGTGTCCCGGCTGCTCCTCTTTTGATCCAGCTCTCTGCAGTGAAAGATGGCCCAAGTGTTTGGGCCCCGGCACCCACGTGGGAGACCCAAAAGAAGCTCCTGGCTCCTGGCTTTGGATTGGCCCAGCTGTGGCATTTGTGGCCATCCGGGAAGTGAACCAGAGGATGGGTGATCTCTCTGTCTCTCACTGTCTCGCCTTCTCTCTGTAACTCTACCTCTCAAATAATAAATAAAATCTTTTACAAATTCCTTGCACCAAAATAAACATCTTTCCATTCCACTTGCATGAATTTTTTGAAGTATTCCCATGCGTCTCATTTGTGTGTGTACAATCAGGGACATGATGTGGCCACTCCAGTGTAGGCTCGTGGCAATAGCAATGCTTACTCCGCTCCATAAAGGCAGCCATGTGGGTAAAGGGAGCCAACCCACTCACACAGCCGGGGCCCGACTGGCCCCTGCCTTGAGAAACCTGACTTTGAAAACGCAACATATGAGACTTTGTGATTTTGATGAGAATGACATCGGTAGGGCCAGCTACATTCTTTCCCAAGGCAAATGGAAAAAATAAATAAATAAACAAACAAACCTCTCCAAACAAAGCGTGAAAGAGAATCATTGTTTACTTAGGCTCCGTTCTCCTTAATTTCTGATATTCTTTCAGACAACTGCCAAGTCCAACTGGAAACAGCTCTTCTGACGCGATCACAGCAGACTTTGATCTGACACTCACCAGGCCACGCTGTAGAATCTCAGAGCAGAACCACTTGAGCAATAAGTCATAAAATGGATGTGAGCCTTGACTTTTTTGTAAAAAAGCTTTGCCAATAAGTTGGTCTCAAGAGTTAAGAATGAGCTTTTCCCCAGAAGTAAGCCCTTGTCATACACACTTACAACGACATTTTCTAGAGCTTTCCTTGTTTGCTTTACGATGAGCACAGATTTCCCATCTGAGAGCAAATGCCTCGCTGTTGTTGCCCCTTTGAGCAAGCAGCCATTGGCCGTGGCCTTGGCTTCACACAGATAACTGCAGGACAGACTCCTTGATCTCACAACTCCAGGTCCAAGTCACCACGGGCCATGCCCCAGATGCCTGCCACCTTGAGTGATCACACAGCTGAACACGTCCCCCGGGCCATGTGGCAGAGTGACAAGGGCTTTGGTGCACCTGGCAAGCAGGTGTCAACCCTGGGTGACTTGGGCCAATTGGCCTGAATGAGAAGAAGGCAGAAGCGCCATAAGCAATATAGTCCTTTTCTACCAAGCTGCCAGGGACCTTTTTATTCAGGGCCACCATACAGAAAAGGCGCAGGGCTTGGTTTGCCATGAGTACCACCTGTGGGAACAGCAGAGTAAGTGGAGATTCAGAGACCATCTTGAAACACCCCCAAGAAGGTGTCCCTCATCTCCTCCCAGGCACACTTCTCCCGTGTAGCACCCCCCAACGGACCTACAGCCCCCACTGCAGCAGTGCTTATAAGCACTTACTCTTGCTCTCTCATTCTTTCACTTTTTTGACATCAGTTAAATGAAGCATATACTGCCTCGAATGTTTCTAGAAGCTTCCATGTCAATGAATGATGTGGGTGAGGGAGGAGACAGCTGGAGAGCTCAGAGCCGACTAAGAAAATGACAGCTCACCCTATGTGTCACTCCCAAGGCCCTGGCCTATGAGTGCCTTCCTCCAATTTGCACCTCTCCATGTCCACAGTGCTCACATATGGCCGTAGCATCTCATCGATCTCATCATCACAGGTGCTGTTGTGCACTGAGCACCTGCCCTGGGTCACGTGCTGACTACACACTTGCAACACCCTCTGCTCCTCACGGTCCCGTAAGGCAGGCTTGTGGATCTCCATCCTGCAAGTTAGGACCCGGGCTCAGTGAGCCTGGCTGCCTGGCTCAAAAATCACACAGCTGGTAATGCCAGTGTTGACTTCTCCAAGGATTTGTTGAAAGGTGATAAATCCCAGGCTTGATCATAACCTTAAAACACAAGTTGATTTCCCAGGCAGTCTTCAAATCACTGTCCTGGAAGGTTAAAGTTTGTGTAGGAGATGAAATGGTTATGTTGAGGAACAAAGGGGCAAAAAGTGAAGGCATCTAAAGGCTATAGCACGTCATTCTGTGATAGCATGAGTGTGGTCTCTAACATATCCCGCACAGGGCAGGCTTCGTGGCATAGCAGATTAAACCACCACCCACCATGTAGGCATCCCATATGAGAGTGCCAGCTGGAGGCCCAGCCGCTCCACTTCTGATCCAGCTCCCTGCAAATGTGCCTGAGAAAGCAGTGGAAGACGGCCCAAGTGCCTGAGTTCCTGCCACCCACGTGGAAGACTTGGACCAGCCCTGACCATTGAAGCCATTTGAGACGTGAACGAGCAGATGGATGATCTCTCTCTCTGTCTCTCCCTTTCTCTCTGCCTTTCAAATAAATAAATCTTTTTTTAAAAAAATAATAAAGTGTCCCACTCACTCACCCACCTATTGCTGGATATTTCATAAATGCAAAAATCAGAAATACAGCCCAGGCAGCACATGTCTTAGCACCTTGAAGTCAGAATAACCCTGAGGATGGTGTCCCTAGCATGTTCCAGCTTGTCTGCTAGATGCGGGTGTCCTGTCCGCTGCTGGGACCTGCACTGGGGTCACACCTGCTGAGCCCCAGAGAGCTAAGTCCCCCCCCCCCCACCAAGAAGGCAGCAGCTGGAAAGAGCCGGCACCCGGGAGAAGCTCCTGGGGAAAATCCTAGGTTTCCCCATGTCTTTTCCCTTCCTCTTCCTGTCTGAGCCTGGGTGTCTTGGATGAGTGTTTAAGGCCGGTGCTACTGCAGCTTAGAAATGGACACCGTGGCTCAAAAGACCAGGGAAAATAAACAGAGCCAAATTGAGTGACTCCTAGAAGGACTCAACAGGGACAGTCTATCCTTCCGCTCTGAGCACAAAGGGTGCTTAAAACTTTAATGAATTGAACTGTATGAGTAAGGGAAGTTAATCATTTTAATTACCAAGCAGCTTGAAATCAGATCTAACAGTCCAATAATGTATCTTTAAATGAACGCAACCCTGCCCTGTAAAAAAAAAAAAAAAAAAATCCCTTCCAAACCCGTTCTAATAATTTCTATTTATCTTTTCTGACGCTAACTGTTATCCGGCCCAGCCGGCCAACAGACAACCTTCCCCTTGCATTTGGTTAAACGCGACGCCGTCTAGTTCCTCGCGATCATTAGCGTCCCCCTGGTGGGCAGAGAGCAAGGCAGTGGCACCGGTCACACTTCACTGCTTTATCTCATATGACAAAGAGAGATGATGCGCCTGCGCCCAGGGCCGGCCTGGCAGAGGGGAAGGCGGCCGCAGAGAACTCCCCCTGCTGCCCAGAATCACCAAAGGGCCGCTCCATGTGACTCGCTAACAGCATGAAGGAGCAGACAAATAGATTTTCCTCTATATTTATAACCAGCATCATTCTTCCTTTCAGGGCGTTCAGTGCAGGTAGCTGTTTTATATGAAATGAACAATCTTTATAGACGTACCAGAGCCATAACAAGGCTGATTTTCAGCGAAGCTGGGGTATATAACTCTTACCGAATTGTCAGGCTACTTGCTCAACAAATCAAGCCTAACTTATGATGTTTGCAGTGTAATTTTTATTCCTGTTTGACTAGCCAACTACCCGGTGGTAATAGGATGTTAGCAAAGGGCAGTGCCGATGTTTGTGCACACTGTGATTGATAGGCCAACTCAGCATTTTTCATTTATATCTCCCGATTCCAAATCAGTTAAGTTTAGGAAAAATGAAACAAAGTGGCAAGAAAAATGTTTGCAGATTGCAGCCCGGCGCTCCCGCAGATCCGAGTTCAGCCCACATCTGCCGGGATTGTCTGGAAACATTAAGATATCTAAATGAAAATCAATACTATATGTGCCAGGCATTTACCACCAGGAACAAGCATCAAGAGACCTGAGCTAATCAGACTTCCAGCTTGTGCCTCAGCCATACACTGAACCCCAGGGGTGTCCTAATTGCCCAGACTAATCATAGAAGAGTTAAATTTATAACCAAGAAAGACATCTTGTTTTTCTTCCCAGTCATCATTTAGGAGCCGAAGGGCTCACCTGCGAGGTGGGTGCCAGATGCACCGTGGGAGCCCCCGTTCTGGGGAAGACGGCTTCTCACCTGTCAGAGGAGAGGGAAGGCAAATTTACCGTCAGCAGTAAAACCAGCCAGGCTCGTGGACGGGCCGGGGCCCGAGAGGGAGGGGGCGAGGCAGGGGGAGAGTTCTGTGGGCTCCAACACGGACCTCAGGTGCCCCCACTTTAAGGTCTCGCCACTTAACCCCTGCTGCTGGGAACAGGAAGACCACCACCCCCTGCACATTGCAATCCTCAGCCTGGCTTTTATTCCAAGGAAATCGCTCAGAAAAGCAAACAGCATCAGTGATGTTGAAAATACATGAATGTTTTTCTCCCTGACTTCCACTCCAGGCTTTTGTCCCCTGGAGCCTGGGGAGGAGCTAATATCACTCGGCGACATGTATCTCCCTAATATACTGTACAAACAAGTCCGTGATATTCTTCACACTCCAACACACTCCGAAGTCACACAATAGCTATTGGACCAGCCCGCACTATACTGCTGAAAAGCCATAATGTATCAGGGGATTGGATTCCTAATATTTGCATTCTAGATGCCAACTGTGAGCATATTTTGTACTATTTTCAACAAATTACACCAAAATATGCAAAATGTTTATAAGGCTCCATCTTCTATTTTTGGCACGGGTATATTTGCAACTTAATAGTCCTTCCGAGATTTGTTTGTCTCCTCGGGAGAAACAGGGAAGTGGGAAAGGCAAAAAAAGAGAAAAAGAGGGAGCTGGGAGAAGGGAAAAGGGACAAGGATGCTTTGTGCACGCAACAAGTCAAGCTCTGCACATTTTTCACACAGAGCGGAGCCAGCTGTCCCTGGAGACCCTTTTCAACAAGGATTTTAATGGCATTATTCGGGTTCTTTGTGCCCTGGACTTCGGATGTATTTTTAATGCACATGTCTTAAAACCACCATCACCACACACTGTGGTCTCCTCTCATCTGTGTAAAGGGTTTCCTGGACAGCACGAGTGTGGGGTTGGGATTAATGAAGACGGGGCCTTGTGCCCTGTGGCTCCCTGAGGACCCCTACCCACTCCTTGCGTTGGGAGTGATGACGGCTCCTTGCCTCCCAGACCATCATCACGGCCTTGATGTTCACACAGTCGGCCAGGACGCGTGTGTGTATTTCTTGTCTTTGATGCTGGGACCTCAACATCGCTGACCACACTGGGTCTGTGTGTGAGGGTTGGTATGTTGAGCAGGATCCAGGAGGAAGAAGAGTTGAAGAGGAATCTGGGTTGGGGAGGGCAACAGTTTTCCAGCTGCGGGGTTAGAAGGCCAAGTTGAAGACTTCTTAATCCAGGGCTGGCCCTGTGGCTTAGCCGTTAAAGCTGCCACCTGTAGTGCTGGTATCCCATATGGGCGCCAGCTGCTCCACTTCCGATCCAGCTCTCTGCCAATGCACCTGGGAAAGCAGTGGAAGATGGCTCAAGTCCTTGGGCCCCTGCACCCACATGTGAGACCTGGAAGAAGCTCCTGGCTCCTGGCTTCAGATTGGCATAGCTCTGGCCATAGCAGCCATGTGGGGAGAGAACTGGTGGATGGAAGATCTCTCTGTCTCTCCCTCTGTGTGTGTGTATGTGTGTAAATCTGCCTTTCAAATAAATAAATAAATCTTAAAAAAAAAAAAACTTTTCAATCCAACTTCTGTCCTGTAAAAATTGTTGGACCAAAAAAAAATAATAATTTTCTAATATTCTTCTTAATGAAGCCAACATAGGAATTGGGTCTAATACCTTTTCTGTCGCTGAACCAACCTTTCCTATGGAGACTGGAACTTCAGCCAGATCATTCCTTACCCAGAATGAATACACTCAGAGGAAAAGATTTTTAAACGGCAGAGAGACACAGAGGGAGAAAGAGACAGAGATCTTCCATTCACTGGTTCACTCGCCAAGTGCCCACAACAGTTAAAGCCTGGCCACGCTGAAGCCAGAAGCCAGGAACTCCATCTGGGTCTCCCATGTGGATGGCAGAGTACCAAATACTTGGCCCATAGGTTGTTGCTTTCCCAGGCACATCAGCAGGGAGCTGGGTCGGAGGTAGCATAACCAGGACTCAAACCAGTGATGCTGGCATCAGAAGCGTTGGCCTAACATTGCTGCATCACAAGCTCGGCCCCAGAAAGATTGATTAATGGATTCCTGCCTTTGGTTAACCTGCACCTAGAAGAGTTAGGAGAAAGTACATTGGCTCCTGGGTCTCATCCGCACAGTCGACCCTCAAAACAGAGGGACTGGGACATCAACTGAGTTGGTCGTAGATTCCAGAAGACGTTGAGGACATCGTTTACAGGGCCAGACCAAGGCAGACACGGATCCAGAGTACAGCAGGCTGCTGGCCGGCGGGCTCTCATCTCAGAACGCCGCACGCCTCTGTACACCGAGTCCCGCGTCAAAGGCAGCCAGGCCTTCGTCTGCCTCACAGGTCAAGGCCAACAGCTCCTGATCCCTGGGAGATGGACCCCACTCTCATTCCTCGGCCTCTGGAACCTAGCAGGAAAGCCAGCTTAACATTGCAAAGCGTGGCTCACAGCACCAGGGAAGTTAAGGGCTGCATCGCACCTCTGTGGGCCCCGGGTGACCTGTCCCTTTTCCTGGCTTCGGACGTGCACTGGAGCCTCCCTGAAGGTGCCGGCGTGGCGAGGAAATCCCTGGAGTTTCAGCAGAGAAAAACCTGCTGGAGGCTGGGGCCACCTGGTCCAATACGTCCCTAGGGTAATTGAGCCCAGGCTCCTACAGCCACAGCGGCCCCTGCACTGTGCCAAACCCTGTTCTCGGAGCTCTGTGTCTGTTAACACCTGCTATCCCACAGGGTGCTTAGGTAACTTGGCCACAGTCAGAAAGGTGCTGAGGGACAGAGGTCAGGTTTGGAGTCTACTGTTCTGCTGCTGAGGGAGGCAGCCAAGCCCAGATGACACAGACTGGACGTGAAATTGGAAACAGACCACGGTTATGTTATGCATATGAGAAAAAACAATGTAATAAAGGCACGCTCAGCCCAAAGCTTTATAACGGATGCCGAGCCAAAGCAGCCCCTCATTAAGTGAGCTTCAGAGAAGTGGGGGCTCCATCGGGAAGGGGTCGGAGGTCATACTCTGGGACGGTCAGCGATATTCTCACCTGGGCTTTGTTCTTCATCCCAGCGATGCTCAATGCAATAGTGCTCAACTATCAATGTCTTTGGTGTCATCTCGCCAGCGCTGAACCCCCAAGGTCTCACTGGCCCCTAGAAAACCAGAGAGACAGACACTCCCACAACCTGCATGTCCCATGCTCTGTGACCCCTCAGGGATTAGCTGGAGCAAAGTGACCCTTCTCTGTCGCCTTTTGGCTCAAGGGGAAAAGGGCAAGAGAGGGGCCAGACTGCGGCATAGTGGATAAAGCCACCGCCTGCAGTGCAAGAACCCCATATGGGCACCGGTTCGAGTCCTGGCTGCTCCACTTCCGATCCAGCTCTCTGCTATGACCTGAGAAAGCAGCAGAAGATGGTCCAAGTGCTTGGGCCCCTGAACCTAAGTGGGAGACCCTGAAGAAGCTCCTGGCTCCTGACTTCAGATCTGCTTAGCTCAGGCCATTGTGGCCATCTAGGGAATGAACCAGTGGATGGAAGACCTCGTTCTCACTCTCTCTCTGCCTCTGCCTCTCTGTAACTCTGCCCTTCAAATAATTAAATAAATCTTTAAAGAAAAAAAAAATTAAAGAAAGAAAGAAAGGGGCAGGAGAGCAGGCAGACAAAGAGGGCGTGCCGCCCCGTGGGCTGGGTCCCAAGGAGGACCTGCGTATTGAATTCCAGCCTATCGGGATGGTGCTCACGGAAGCCACGCCGAACGCCGACTCACGCTCCTGGAGAAACCGTGTCCTCCTAAGCAGTCCTGGAGAGACGGCCCCCATTCCTCCTGACGAATGACAAGTGCCCTGAATGCAACCATCCCTCGGAAAAGGGGCCTGATTTAGCAATGCCCGGGCTGCCATTATCTCGCTGCATAAAAAGGCCATTTAAGCGGGGGAGCCGCGGACACACCAGGCTGCTGCAGGCAGCGCTTCTGAAAAATGTGCCCGCTGGACTGCCATCGAAGCCAGCCACTCCTCAGAGGAGAAGTCTCATTTACCACCTGGAAGACGGAGTGGTGTTTAATCAAAGCAAAGGCGCCATTTGTCTCTCTGGTCTCTGCGTGAGCCTCACCTCTGACAGCCAAGCCAAGCTGGGAGTCACCTTTTGGGGACCTCCGGTGCCATCCCATTCCGCGTGTCTTGCCCTGTTCAGGGCAACCAGGGGCCTAAGCGGCCCCACTGAATACCAGAGCAATGACAAAACCATCCTAGAGACCACAGTGCCCAAATGATGAAACAGTCCGTTTGCACCAAGTGTTCACATCTCAGAACTTGGCAGGCGAAGATGATCAGCTGTCACACTGCCTTGCCCCACCTTCCTAAAAAGTCTCCCTAATGAGATCTACAGCTCTGTGTCCCAGACAGCTTACGTTATTGTGTTTGTAAAGATGAAGATAGGTTACAACTCCTGGGACTGAAAGTCCCACCACAGAGGGGAGGTCATTTTGAAATGCTAATAAAAGTTTTCATAAAATACGACGGCGCTCAAAGAGTAATGTTGGGATGTAAAAATAACTATAAAAGTCTAATTTCGACCAGGGTACACACGCAGTTTTTCTGTGTCAAGATATTCACCCGATTCCTCACTTGACAGGGGTTATGGTTTTCTCCAGCTGTTTTGATGGCCACGTTGGGACTCAGAGCCCTGGGCCCCTCTCCCAGGCTATGCCAGAGACACTACAAACTTCTCTGGGTAGCAAAATCTTATACGTCCTGACCATGGTGCTCACACAGCAGCAGAACTCAAGCCCCGGCTGGCTCCGCCTGCTACAGGCAGAGCTGTCCTCACCCAGGAGCTGAAGCCAGACTGTGCCCAGTGAGGCGAGGCCCCACCCCACCCCCAGGGCTCAGCCCCTCCCGCTGCGGCTTCCCCAGGCAAGTCCGGGGTAGGAGGGATCCTGGTAAATTGGGCACACTCAGGTGTTTCCTAGTCAATGGGCCTTCATGTTCAAAGTTAACCAGCCCACAGGAAATATCTCGGCAGAATTTTCTAGGTGATGAAATAACTAATGAAAAAGAGCCGTCCCCTCTGTTTGCCTCATCGCATTGGCTCAAAGCAGCCCTGACGTTTTTCCTGGGACGCGTGGGACACATGAGGTCCTTAGGACCCATGTGTGAAACTCCCTGCATATCCTCCATACAGAAGATAAGGGAAAACCAGGGCCGCCATGGTGGTGAGCAGCGGGTTAAACTGCTGCTTGCAATACCAGCATCCCATATGAGCACCGGTTCAAGTCCCAGCTGATTCACTTCTGAGCCAGCTCCCTACTAATGCATCTGGGAGAGCAGCTGAAGATAGCCCAAATACTTGGCCCTTACCACCCAGATGGAATTCTGGGCTACCTGCTTTGGCCTAGCCCAGCCCTGGCCTTTGAGACTATTTGAGGAGTGAACCAGCAGATGGAAGGTGTCTCTCTCTCTCTCTCTCTCTCTCTCTCTCTCTCTCTCTCTCTAACACATTGGCTACAGAACCTTCAGCAAGAGATGTTTGCTCCGTAGCAGTATCCACAATGTTAGGTATCAAAGCCTACCACTGACTGTTGCCATGGACATCAAAGGGGCCTACTTGGGCCCTTGCTGTCTCCTCCCTACAACCAGGCAATGTTCCCACAGGCCCCAGGAGAACCTGCCTGTCCTTCTAGATCCACTGTCTGTGTTATAAAGATCAGACCCTGAGTTCCTCAGGACTAGTACCCGCAAAACCTACCTGTAGCAGCGCCAAGTCCTTTGCCACGACTCTCAGAACCTGCTCTAAAGCTTCAGGACGTGCAGGAGCAAGGAAAGTGAGGGAACTGTGCAGACCTTGTCCTGCTGCCTCACTCCGCAGTCTCCCTAACCCCAGAAGCAATTCCTCTGAGCCCACTCACAACGCTACTCATCGTCATGTCCCCAGAGGGGCTTCCTGACCACTCAGAGAGAACGGCCCGGCCCCGCCACCCTCCGGCAGTCCCTCACGCTGCCTTCTTTCCTTCCCAGCACCCATTGCTCGCCAGTATTCCCATGTGGCCCCGTTGGGTTACTCAGGCCCACCCTGCCTCCAGCAGGGAACAAAAGCTCCAGAGCACACGGACGGGCCCTTGTTCACTGATGATTCTCCACAGCCAGGGCAGTGCTGGGCACATAGCAGTGGCTCAATAAACACTCGTGGCACAGAAAGTGAATGAGGGCACCATGGGAGCAGGACCTGTCCAGCCCTCCAGCTTTCATTGGGCTAAGAAGTTACTCAACGTTGGCGGCCGCAACTTGAATCCGCTTGGCACCAAAAGGACACCTCCTGCCTGCTGTATGGGGGCGGGGGTGGAGGGGAACCCAAATCCAAATTCAGAATCTACTTGCAAACATGGCATCGCTCACAGCATGGCCCTGGAGAGACAGGGGAGCCCGTTTTTGCTGTGTTCTGTCCATAACGTTTCAGATTCAGATAAAAAAAAAAATCGGAGAGAACAGGGTTTCCTCCGAGCAGGCTCCTCCAAGCAACAGTGAACGCGTTGTAGGCAAGGTGTTCCGTCAGCGGCTGGGCACACATCTGCTAGGAATGCTTGAGAAGAAACTCCAGAATGAGAGAGTAGAACCTATGATTCCTTGTGACGTGGTATGTCTGTGGTAGGCAGAACAATGGCCATATGCCGCACACACCGACACACACACACAGCCCAAACCCAGAGGGAGATTACGGTACCCCCCATGGCTACAGGGACTTGGCAGATGCAATGGAAGATATGGATCTCTAGGAGGGGAAGAACCTCCTGGATTATCCAGAGAGGCTCAAAGCCGTCACTTGAATCCTTCCAAAAAGAGAACCTTTTTGTATCTTCGCTCAGAGGGGAGGAGGTGGAATTGAAGGAAGTATCCAAGAGCTGCAAGGTTGCTGGCTTTTAAAAATATATATATTTATTTATTTACTTGAAAGTCAGTTACACAGAGAGAGGAGAGGCAGAGAGAGAGTAAGAGGTCTTCCATCTGCTGGTTCACTCCCAGATGACCGCAACAGCCAGAGCTGCGCCGATCCGAAGCCAGGAGCCAGGAGCTTCCTCTGGGTCTCCCACATGGGTGCAGGGGCCCCAGGACTTAGGCCATCTTCTACTGCTTTCCCAGACCATAGTAGAGAGCTGGATTGGGAGAGGAGCAGCCGAGACTAGAATTGGCGCCCATATGGGATGCCAGCGCTTCAGGCCAGGGCTTTAACCTGCTGCACCACAGCACTGGCCCCAAGGATGCTGGCTTTGAAGACAGAGCAAGGGGACCACCAGCCAAGGAATGAGGGCAGCCTCTAGAAGCTGCAAACTGCAAGCAAATGGATTCTGTCCTAGACACTGCAACCAGAACACAGCCCTGCTCATACTTTGATTTTAACCCAGGGGGCACCTGTGTCGGGCTTTTGACTACCAGCGCTGCAAGATAAGAAATTTGTTGTGTTTAAGCAAAATTGAATTTATAGTAAGTTGCTACGATAGCAATAGGAAACTAGCACATAAGCTTATGGTTTCTTATCCAAAACCAAGAAATTGGTGACCAGAGAACTCTGAATTTTAAGGTATTTGACCTCCTACGTGGTGTTACCGATTTCCAGGGAAGAAGCGTCCTCGCTGTACACTATGTGAAGAAACTCGAGACACTGGGGGGGAGACGTGGTAAGGTTTAGTTACGAGGGGCATTCTGACCCAAGAGGCTCAGGATGCAGTCAATCTAAATCTTACAAAGTGTTTCCCACACCACATAAATTTAAAATTTTAGAACCAGATGGTGGACGCTGTGGCATAGCAGGTTAAGTCGCTGCTTGGGTTACCCACATGCCCCATGGGAGCACTGGGTTCTGATCCAGCTTCCTGCTAGTGCACACCCTGGGGAGCACCAGATGGCAGCTCAAGTATTTGAGTTCTTGTCACCATGTGGGATTTGAAGATGGAGTTCCTGTCTCCTGACTTCAGCCTGGACCATGCTGTTCTCTCTCTCTCTCTCTCTCTCTCTCTCTCTCTGATTTTCAAATAAAATAAATGAATAAATAAATAAAATTTTAGCTTTTTAAAATACCTCTTCAGAACCAGAAGGTGCAATAGCACCCCCCCTATGCCTCCTGTTCAGATCGATGCGATTTGAGTGACTGGGTTCTCAGATCCACATGGTTGTGTGTGTGTTGTTCCGACCCTGAAGATGGGCACTCACTGAGAAATGAGCTCCTAGGGCAAAGCCCTCTGTGCTCCTCAGAAGCTGTCTTTCCAATACATGTGCTTCTTGAAGCAGGACAAGGGTGCAACTCCAAACTCTGAGGAAGGCAACACTGAAAATAAAACAACTGTTTAGATGGGAAATTGACTTTTGTTCCAACTTTCATCCCAAACACCTCAACTCATCCATTTTAGAACCCAGCAGATATTCAGATATGATGAACCAGAAAAGGAATAATTTCCTAGCCTGTAACTTGGCTATAACTCAATATACAAATATAATGTCTCTCTTCTAATACCATCAGCAGGCTCTGCACATTGGAAAACTCAGCCTGTTGCTTCAAGCCTTCTGCAACCCTCTCAGAGAGCAACCCAAAGCAGACTCAGCCCCTCCTATTCAATGCCTACAACATTTCCCCTGTACTCACTCTTCTGCTTCCTAGCAACATGATCTGAGTATGCACACAGTAGGGCCGATGAAAACAGAATCTTGTCCCAGATTCAGTTCTGAGGAGGTTCATCTGGTGGTGATTTCCGAGTCCCCAGCATGTGCTGCTGGAATGAACATACTTAGAATTTGGAAGTTCTCCAAATTCATTTCTTGCATCTCTGGATAAGAACCAGCATGGTATAGAAGGCCAAGTGAAGTCTCTGAAATTGCTCCTGTACCCATCCAAGAGAGCAAATATATGCACAAAGGTAGGCTGGTATTTCCCATCATATCCCATCTAATTCACTAGTCTGATCACTAGAAAAATAAGACAAATCAGGAAGTGTGACAGTGGGCAACCTTGGTAAGACATACACACTGCAGAGGGTAGGAGGTAAACCCCAGGGAAGTTCAGGAACTCATCAAATCAGCAAAGCTCACAAGGGTCTGATGATCAAAAAACCCCTAAGACAAAGGAAAGAGCAAATTATTGTGGCTGATATTTCTGACAATTATAAAGCAAGCTCTCTGCCAGGTAGGCCCTCTGTTCTAGAGTTACAGAGGCAACGATTCTACATTTCAGAATATTGCTCCAATCCGTTTACTGAGTAACAACAATGTCTTCCAGCTTTGAAGCAGGAAAGGGCTACACAACGGGACCAGGTCTGGGCAATCCCTCATGAACAAGCATCAGAGGTGGGAAAAGGTCTATATGACGTTTATACAGTAAGAAAGGTATGCACCATATAAAGGCAAACAAAACAAAAGCAGCAACTCATGGTATGGTCCTGGACCTGCTCGTGCAATGCTGAGTTGCCATGTGGTCAGAGCTACCTATTTTTTTTTTTTTTGACAGGCAGAGTGGACAGTGAGAGAGAGAGACAGAGAGAAAGGTCTTCCTTTGCCGTCGGTTCACCCTCCAATGGCAAGCGGCCGACGCACTGTGCTGATCTGAAGCCAGGAGCCAGGTGCTTCTCCTGGTCTTCCATGCAGGTGCAGGGCCCAAGCACTTGGGCCATCCTCCACTACACTCCCGGGCCACAGCAGAGAGCTGGCCTGGAAGAGGGGCAACCGGGACAGAATCTGGCACCCTGACCGGGACTAGAACCCGGTGTGCCAGCGCCACAGGCAGAGGATTAGCCTATTGAGCCACGGCGCCAGCCAAGAGCTACCTATTGTGAACTGAATGTTGGAAGGGCCACCGAGTCCTAAGGTCAAGTAAATCCAGAAGTTATCTGGAAGTTGTAAAATACAAGAATTCCATCCAAGATTGGCATGAATATGGCCACAGAGCAAAAGCAAACTGTATGAGCTTGTAGCCCAGCTACTGCACCTGTTCATCCACTGCTGTACCTGTTCCTTTAGCTAACACCTATGCAACTGTAACTACCTGTGTGAGCAGAGGATGGAAAAGCAAAAAAGCTAAGCTTGGTACTAGGCTCAGTATGTGAACACAAGCTGCAAACAAAATACTGCGATGCTACAGCCCCATCAGCCATGGCCTTGAAGGACAGTAAGGAGGGAAAAATTCCTCCCAATGACCTGAGCATCAGGTAGTAAACATGGCAATTCACTCTATAAGAAAAAAATAATGTTACATATTCTAAGTGGGCTGACATAAGAGTATATACACAGAGTCGTGGGCAGTGGCAAACGATTTGATAATTGCAGAGACCTGGAAATGGGGACAATTGGAAGACTACAGGTGAAGGGATCTGGGAAAGAGGGGTATGGATGTCTCCACGAAGGGCACAGAGTGTGCTGATCCATGTATGGCATGACCATGGCCATCAGGGGACGTTCACCATGAATGGAGCCCCAACCATCAAGTAGAAAGAATGACTCGGCCGGCACCGTGGCTTAACAGGCTAATCCTCCGTCTTGCAGCACTGGCACACGAGGTTCTAGTCCCGGTTGGGGCGCTGGATTCTATCCCGGTTGCCCCTCTTCCAGGCCAGCTCTCTGCTATGGCCCGGGAGTGCAGTGGAGGATGGCCCAAGTGCTTGGGCCCTGCACCCGCATGGGAGACCAGGAGAAGCACCTGGCTCCTGGCTTCGGATCAGCGAGATGCGCCGGCCGCAGCGGCCATTGGAGGGTGAACCAACGGCAAAAAGGAAGACCTTTCTCTCTGTCTCTCTCTCTCTCACTATCCACTCTGCCTGTCGAAAAAAAAAAAAAAAAAGAATTAAAAAAAAAAAAAGAAAGAATGACTCAGCAGGCCTCTGTCATTGGCCACCATACTGACTCAATGGGCTCTTGTATTCATCAAAGACACAAGAATACAAGTGTTATGCGTGGACCCAACATCTTGAATTTCCATTCTACGATACTAATGTAGCTACTATCACTGCCAGTGTCCTACCTGCCAGCAACAGAGATCTATGTTGAGTTCCCAGCCTGATTTCATCAATGGCTAAGCATCAACTTGGGAGCAACTTGATTATGTTGAACCTTGTCCATCTTGGAAAGGGTAGCAATTCAACTAGTCTGAAATTGACACAAACCCTGAGTAAACCCCTACCCAAGGGTTTACACTAAAATTAGATTCTATTTGATGTTGCATTTTTTACCAAGAGAAAGAGTGACAGTGCAGCTATGGCCGTGAAATCCATTGGGTGGATCACTTAGCACACCACAAAGGAAGTTTCCAATCTGACAGATCAATAGAGTGGCCCTTTGAAAATTCAGCTCTGACAGCAACTTGAGGATGACATGCCAGAACTCAGGATACCCTCCGGAGCAATTGCAATTGTAGGATTCTATGTCCTCATCCCCAAGAGGTGGAAAGCATGAAGTCACTCACCATCCCTCCCAGGGATCTGCTTGGAAAATTTGTACTTGCTGTCCCTGTGACGCGAGGCCCTACGTACCCACAGGTCCTGCTGCCTAGACTAAGGGCTCGTCTACCAGGGAGCTTGGCAAGAGTCCCTTCACATTTTCAGCTGTTGCCTTTTCAGTTGGGGTTCTTATGCTGAGGGTCTAACAAGAAAAAAAGGAGGAGATGGAGCCGTTGTTATTTAATGGAGGCAGCCAGTGGACATTCTGGGTGTCTCTTGCCTCTAGCTCCTTGAAAATAGGCGAGGGACTGCAGAAGCCACACTGGAGAAGGACACAGGGACCACAGGGTCCTGCCCTGTTGGGAGGAGGGCCTGGTCATCGCACTAGGTGAGCTACCCAGACCCATAGAAGTGCGGGGCATGAGAACAGTGGGCCATGGTGCACTTGGACCATAAGGAATAGACACAGCCCGAAGCGTGGCTGCAGTCGTAGGGGTTACAGTTTCTTGTCCTGTTACCTCTCCTCTTAGAAGTCTTCTCTGAAAAAGAGGCCGACCGAGGTCCTGGAAGAACTGCTCACAAAACTGTCTATGAAATGACTGGACCTCTGTAGTGAGAGGGGTGTCCAGTAGTGGTCTAGGTGCACCCTCACCCCAGCACCTGAGAACACTGGTGGCCAACCACTCTCAGCTGAGTCTCTCTTTGGACCTAACTCTCAGCCACACAACATAGGCTTGTCCAAGATGACACCTCTTCCCCAGGAATGTCCCACCAGGGAGGCTGGTGTCATGGCACAGTGGGTAAAGCCATTGCCTGTGACACTGGCATCCCACATGGGCACCAGTCCATGTACCAGTCACCCCAGACCCAATTCAGCTCCCTGTCAACGGCCCAAGAAAGAGTCAGAAGATGATCCAAATGTTTGGACACCTGTCACCTACGTGGGACACCCAGATGAATCTCCTGACCCCTGACTACAGTCTGGCCCAGCTCTGGCTATTGCAGCCACCTAGAGAGTGAACCAGCGGGTGGAAGAGCTCGCTCTCTCTGTCTCTCTCTCTCTCTCTCTCTCTGTAACTCTGACTTTCAAATAAAGAAAGAAATCTTGAAAAACAACTGTAAGAGAAGCAGCAGCTCACCTCCAATGGCTAGCTGATGCCACGGGGGACTCCCAGTGGAAGACCCACACCTCCACTGCCCCGCCTTCACGCAGACCCTGCTGCAGAACCACCCAGCTCCAGCCTGCTCCCCGGGATGTGCCGGCACCGCTGTGAGCTGACTTCTTTTGCCTTCACTCCTCCTAGCAGATGCTGTTCCTGAGATTTCCCCAATGAACATTCTTCTCTTGAGGCTCAGACTCTGCTAGGAAACCAGGCTTAGGATAAATGCTCCTTTTTTTTTTTTTTTGTTTGACAGGCAGAGTGGACAGTGAGAGAGAGAGAGACAGAGAGAAAGGTCTTCCTTTTCCGTTGGTTCACCCCCCAATGGCCGCCGCGGCCGACGCACTGTGCTGATCTGAAGCCAGGAGCCAGGTGCTTTTCCTGGTCTCCCATGCAGGTGCAGGCTCCCAAGCACTTGGGCCATCCTCCACTGCCTTCCCGGGCCATAGCAGAGAGCTGGCCTGGAAGAGGGGCAACCGGGACAGAATCCGGCACCCCGACCAGGACTAGAACCCCGAGGTGCCGGCGCCGCAGGCGGAGGTATTGAGCCACAGCACCAGCCAATAAATGCTCCTTTTAAAGACAAATCTGTTTCTGTTACCACATGTGCACACACACAGGCCAAAGCTCTGCCTACATCGTGTTCCTCTGAGGACAGGTCCCACATGTCTTACCCTGCCCCCATAAGTCCTGTTTGGTTTCTGTCCCTATAGCTGCTCTCCACCCACCTCTCCCTTTCAGCTGCACTGCCTGCTGGGAGCAGCCTAGGTGTGGCACGCTTTCTCCTGCCCCAGAGCCTTTGCACATGCTGATTTTGCTGTACAGAAAGCATTTGGTTGTATATTCAGCCTTCAGCCTTCAGACCAAATGTTGTCTTCAGAGAAGCCCTTGACCTTCCCCAGACTTGATCAGATTCCTTTCTCACAGGGCCTTGTAGCATCAGACACTCTTCCTTCGTAACACATCAGTTTGAATTCTGTACTGGGCACTGTTTGGTGAACATCGATTTGGCTCACTGTCACGCCCCAGTCCCTAGCACAATCTGTAACTCCTCACTGGCAATAAATACAGGTTCAATGAGAGACTGAAATGCTAATGCCTGTAACTAGATTCCGACCCCAGCACACATACAGGCAGCCTCTGTCACTACCCCCTGTTCCTTGTGGGTATTTAGCCTGTCCAGTGACTAAAAACGTAGTCTCTGCAGGAACTCGGTAAATAACACCTGAGCCTACATCCCGGGTAATTCATCCATGTTTGTTCCTGTTAGATGTGAGCTCCTTGAGATGAGGCATTCTCTCTCGTTTGAACCTGCAGCAAGAAGCACCGTGAATGTTTATTAAAGTCAGTCCTCAGTGAACACCCAGACGCACATCTGGCGCTCCTGAACTGTAGAGGTGCTTCGGTTTATACTTCTTCCAGAAAGTTGGCAGCACACTGGTACACGCACTGCCAACCCAGAGTAGCAGTGGGCACAGGGTGTGATCAGGTGAAAATGGACCAATCCCACCTTGTGCCCGGGAGCAGTGGGGACCACAGGGAAATGTGCCAGGGGACTCATGGCTGCTGAATGACAGGTGTGTCCGGTGGGCCTCTGGACAGGAAAGCAGCGCAGCCGTACCACCGCTGCCGTGCATGCTACGCGCGGACCCACAGGCTCGAAGGCTGGACCAGGCGTGAGGGAGGAGGGATGGGAGGGAGCCCGCACCCAGAGCAGCGACAGGGACTCTGCACCAGCCACACACCACGCAGGAGGCCGGGCCTGTGCTGCCAGAGGCCCTGATGTTTCCAAAAAATCCACAGAGGCTTGTTGTGGCGCTCTCTCAATTTCAGTTTTTGTCCTCGATTTTGAAAAAGGCAAGGGCAAACCACATAGATTTGTTCCTCCGTATCTGAGGAGGATCAGTTCCAGGATACCCAGCGGACACCCACATTCTCAAGTACTCGAGCCCCTTGTATGAAATGACAGGGTCTTTGATGAGAACCTGTGTGCATCCCTCCATACATTTATCTCCAGGTTGCAAACAACCTCAGAAATAAAGTCTAGGTGCTAAGGAAACAGTGGTGATGCTGTATTTTTTTTTTTTTTTAGAGAATAATAACAAGAAAAAAAACCTGTGCGTCTCCAGCACTAATATAATTTTTTCGCAAGTATTTCCAATCCGAGCTTGGTGGAATTCACCACGGAGGCAGCATCTGTGGATCCAGAGTGCTGACGGTGTACTCACGGCGTACTCATGCCAGGGTCCAGTTTCTGGGCTTCGGGAAGCTTCCAAGTAGAAGTCAGAACACGCAGTTGGTGCATATTCACTGGGAGACCAGGCCGGGCCTCAGTTTCCCCACCTGCCGCATAGTCTACGGGGCCAGATGTTCCAGCTCTCACCTCACAGATGTCTCTGGAGATACTGCTCTCCACCTGGCCCCCCAAACAGCTCGTGGCATTTACCACGTGAAGCCGGCAACTAGGAAGGTATGTTGCTGGAATTTCCATTTCCTTCAAGGGCTAATTACAAAGGACAGGGCGGGGGAAGTGGCACCATGCTCTCTTTCACATCTCATTACATTTATTCAGCTTTACTACTCATTCTTTGTTCACCCTGGGATCCACATTTTTGTTCGAGTTCCCCCAAGTCAGGAAACACACCTGACCTAGGTGGGGAGGCTGGTATCCTCCTACCCCCACCCCGTGCTGTGTTGGCTGGATTTTAAAGTGATAGTCTTCCTGTTCGAGAGCCTACTGCCTTGCCCCAGGGTGAAGCTGCAGCTTCAGGCATTCCAGCAGGAGCTTGGGGGCCTGCTCCCTGGGTCTCTGGGTCGCAGTAGCTCCTGTGTCAGCCCAGGACCCATAAATACCTGTGTGCTTCTCCTGTCCTGCAGGAGCCCCTAGAGAGGTGGAACCCTAGAGCTGCTGCAGCACCCGGCCCCTGAACACCATGGGAAGAGCTCCCCTTGTCTCCTGAAAACCTCCAGCCCCTTCTGCAGATCCCTCAATTTGTCCAGGACACACACGGCACATCACACACCCCCCACCTCCACTTGTTAGCCAGCAGGGCCAAGGCGCTGGCAGAGGAATCTCACCCCCAGCTACTTTGCACAGATTCAGGAAACAGCTCCCCAAAGAAGCCAAAACGGAGAAGTACGGGAAATGTGCACACAATCCCCCATGAAATACCAACCCGAAGGACAAACCCGGTAATCCCACCAATGATATTCCAAACCCGTGATGGCTAGCAGCCGACAAATACCCACAGACCTCAATCCATTTTTATTGTATTCAGGCTGCAGTGTTGTATTTCCTGCCTCCCCTTAGCACCACACATACAGTGTACTTGAAAACAAAAATCTATAATATTGATCCCGCAATGTCACCACAATTATTCTTTTGAAACAGCCATTGAAAACAAATTACATCTGCACTGCCTTTTCATCCGCCCGCTGCGAGTGAGCAATGCTCACAGTGGCCTCCAGCACTGTGGCGTTAGCACTGTGTCACCGCCGACAGGACAGCCCAGGGAGAGGCGGCTGGGGGAGGGGGTAGCCAGGAGGAAAACCGGGGCAGAGAGAGCCTTCTTACAGGAGGGCACCGGGGCCGCCTGGCCAGGCATCATGTGGGAGGGGTCTGGATCCAGCACGGCTCCAGTCGTGGCGAACCTGGGGCATTCTGGGTCTGCACATGGGGCTGCTGGCCGGGGACTCCTCCCCCTACTCCATAACCCAAATGGTTTGGTTGAGCATGATGGCAAAGGGTGAGTTGATGCCTCATTTTTGGGTGCTCAGTTTGAAACCAAATGGCACTAAGCACAGGTCATCACCAAGTGACTCAAAATCCTATTGACAAAGGGACGCCTCCCTTAGCAGAGCAGCCCGGCTATCACCAACCTCCAAGTCCAAGGGCACCGACATGACCCAGAGAAGGCCAGGTTGCCTGCCTTCCCCTGCATGCTGCATGCCAGGGGCGTCCAGCAGTAGCCAAGACCCCCCTTGGGCCGCCTGCCATCCTAAGCCCTGGTATCAAAGCTACAGCAAGATCCCTGGTCCCCTCTGCCACACACCAGCCAGTTGCCCCAGGAACAGCTGCGGCTGGGGGCCTGCCTGTTTATTTTAGATTGTCATCCTTGGAAAAATTCTCTCTGTGCAGTAATTAAATTCCATGCCACCGAGTGGTGGGCAAAGGGAAATTCTTTTGTTAAGGTTTGACCACACAACTCACAGTGGTGGCTCTCTCTAGCAGCCGGGAAGTGATAACTTCGGAGCATTAAAAAAAACCAATAGCCTTGTTGACATGGACATGGGAACCTAACCCCTGAAGCCTCCTGGTATGACGCATTGATTTTCCTGTCCGTGTACAGTTCTAAAACCATCCATTCTGTATGGTCAGGACTCAAAGGGCCAGAGAGAGGGAAAAAATCTGTTCTTGCTGCTGTACCTCCGGGCAAAGTTGAGAAATAAATTCTACATTTTGAGAGATGATTTGTTCAAGCCGTGTTTAAGAGACTATGATTGCATTAAAAAAGGAGGAAAGAATGTTTTGTTGCTCTGACCCCCATAACCTATAGCCACTGACCCTCATGCAAATTCCTGCCACCATAGACGTGGCGTCGAAGGGCGTGGGCTGCCGGGGGATGAGGAGAGCTTCCAGAATCAGGGGGCTTCTTTATTTCACTCCCAATAATATCACTACGCTGCCCAGCAGTTTCTCAGATAATCCTATCCTATCCACCTGTCATTCCTCAGATCTTTCTGCGGTTGCTGTGTCGCGAGAGCTGCTCTTTGTTGTCCGAGGGCTCCTGGAGAAATGGCTACACGCCCCCTGCTTGCCTTCTGAGCCTCTCTTGTCACAGCTGAACCAGGCCAGGCTGACTCATCTTCGGGGGGCAGCCTGGCGGGCATCGGGCCCCACTGTCCCCATCTGCAGGGGTGGTCAGGCAGGACAGGGCTCCCCAAGCAGCCTCCCCCGCTCTCCCGTGGGCCCGGGGTTCCGTGTTCAGCCTCCCTGCAGCTAAAACCCACTGTGGGTGGTTGGCTGTGACGGGGAGGGCCCCTGGGCGACAGAGAGGGGGCCCAGGCTTTGGGGAAATTTGCTGAGACGCCGCAGGGGACCCCCACGTGCGGCCAGTTTCACACGTTCAGTACTTTCTGAGTGTTTAGCTATTTTAGTTCCAAATAAAGCCAGCTTCAGCGCCGGTGAGGAGGCAGAGCTCAGAGAAGTGGAGGACGAGTGTCGGAGCTGCAAATGTGCAGGGCCGTTCGCCGAAGCATTACATACATCATTTCCTGGTGCAGAGGAATAGTGAGCTATTTCAGGGAAGCCTGGAAGGAAAGACCCAAGTCGTGCGATTTGCCTGACCTAGACAGAACTACGGACTGAATGCAGAAATGGAAAATGCTAAAAATGAATGCGCCTCCAAGATTTGTCTGTCTGCACCTAGATCCGCCTCTCCCAAGCGTACGGTGCGAACTCAAGATCAGCTCCCATGCACACCCATTAAAGTCACAAACCCAGTCCCACAAAGCACTCCTACCAGCTGACTCCGTCCTGCTAAGCTCGAGACACGTTCTTAAATGAGGTTGGTTTGTATATTTATTACTAAAATACTTACTGTTCTGCCTTTTGAAGTAGATGGACAAATGATTTAAGAGTGGAAATAGACTAGAAACAAAATTAATGCAAATAATGTGTTGATTTTTTTTAGCTTGATTAGCCAAGCCAATGGAAAATTCTAGAAAACGTATACAATTATTTTAACTGTCACAGGCTGGCAATTGTAATTGACATGATTTGTACGGGATGCAGTGTAATAACTGAATATATTAAAAAAAAAATCTCATGCCTTGATTACCAGGAGAACATTACGAGTGCCACAATATTATTAACAACACAATTATCATGGCATCCCTAGGATACGCTCTTAGCACTTCAATGCATTAGTGAACCTTTGCTAACGAAGAAAAAATTAAAGTACAGCAAATTTCAAAGCACCAGTTGTACCCAATATCATTAAAAATTTATAAAACTTCCCCTGAACATGACAAGTGTTTGGTTTAAATGAAGATCAGCCACAAGGAGAAAGAAGAAATCTTGTTGCTCTGTCTCCTTCCTCGCCCTCCCTCTCTCCCTCTCTCTCTCTCCCAGACCTCCCCCAACCGGCACTACCTCAATCCAGCTGAAATATGTAACCATTACAGAGTGACAGCTTGACACACAATGACCCGTCAGAACATTCATCTCGCAATGTTTTATTTTAGTGAGGAGCCAAACTGCAGAAAAAATAAGCAAGTTGTTTCAAGGCTTGGAAGGAGATCAAACATTTCTGGCATCCCCACTTACCAGACCTTTGATTTACAATGGACTTGTCAGAGCCCGATTAGACAGTGTGTGTTTAAAAACCTACAGAGGCTCCTCGGCCGCCCCAGCCCACCACCCTTTCCCCCACGGACACATCCCTTTGTTCCCAGACCCAGCACGATGGGCTTCTGCGAAGAACTTTGTGCCCTCGCAGGAGGAGCGGGGGGCCAGGCAAAACCAATCCAGCTGCAATTAAATCCCTTTCTCCATGGAGAGAGAGAGAGAGAGAGAGAGAGAGAGAGAGAGAGAGAGGAGAGAGCTGGATTCCTTCTGCCAGTCTCTCTACCTCTTCCTTCCAAAGCAAAAGTTGTAATTGTCCCCACACACCCTGCTACCACCAGTGAGGTTTCTCAACCTCCTGATTCGAATGGAAACACTCAGCTTAAAAAGAAAGAAAGAAGGAAGGAGGGAGGGAGGGAGGGAGAGAGGAAGGGAGGAAGGGAGAGAGGGAAAAAGAGTGGGAGGGAGGGAGGGATGAAGGAAGGAAGGAAGGAAACAAGTAAGAAAGCAAGCGAGCTGGACCAAAGCGCAGGTGTTTAAAATATGCTTGTGGTGTTACGATGTTTGCTGGTGATTACAACTATGAAAACGGCTGGAAATATATCGTTTCCATTTGTATGGAGAACAATTGCAATGAGGAGGAGTGGAGTGCAGCGTGATCTGTGCCTGCCACGGGAATGTGTCATTCCTTAACCCGCGATGGCGGACCGGGCTCACCAGAGCAAATTACCGATTCAGGCGTTCAGAGAGCTGGGGTAGTAAATTTGGGTTTTGTGCCTCCGTAACAATGCCATCTGACATGTGTGATTTATGGAATATTAAGTTAATACAGTATTATGAAATTAGCCTAATGTACTAAAGCTGTAATTTTAAAGGGAAAAACAATGGTGCCAGACGTAAACAATACCAGCATTAGCATTTTTGGAAAAAGCTGAAACCAGCTCACTCAAAACGCATCTGCACAGTCACAGATTCACCTCGCCCAGCCAGGCCCAACCTCAGGAGAGTTTCCCACCCCGGGACAGCTTCCCCGGCTGCACAGGCCACGCTCTCATCCCTGGCCCAGCTGCAGGCGCCAGCCAGGAAGCAGAGGGCTGCCTCCATCCCCTTGGAGAAGTCAGAGACATCACCCTGAGCTCTTTAGACTTGAGGAACTGGGTGACAGGTACACAGGCTGAGGTCGCCGCGTGCTTCACCCCCACAATAACCCTTGCGATGAGCTCTGGGAGAAAGGAATGGGGGAGGAGCCGATCGTGAACCTGCACACGTGGGGTTGCAAGCCTGGAGTGAGCAGGCCTCGAAGCAAGTAAACACGGAGTCAAAAGAGCAGCTTGGGCCACGTGGTCCTGCCCTGGGCCTCCGCGGGAGGGAAGCAAGAGAGAACTGTGACATGGAAAATCCAGAAACTTCCATGTGGCACCAGGATGAGCCAGCCCACACCTAGCCCAGGTTAACCTGCAGTGAGCCAGCCCGAGACGCACAGGGGGTGGTGAGCAGACGGTTGGGTGGGCTTTCCATGGGGCTGTCCAACAGGGACACTGGCTGAAGGGGAGCTTGGGGTGAGACAATGGTTTCCACTGTCTCCACCTCTCCCTACTGCCCATCTACACTCTTGCTTTCCCAGAACTGAGGGCCCCATGGGGCTAAGGACCAGGGACCCCAAACCAGCCCAGTGTCTGGAACATCAGGTTCAGAAACCGAGAGGGGAAGGAAACACAGCAGAGAAGTGTTTAGGAAGGCCAGAGAAGCCTTGAGGAATATCACGGTGGCTTTCTGTATCTCCAGCTGAGAGTGCTAGAAACATCACAGGCATCCCTGAGTGGCTAAGTCTGGAGCCTGCCCACGGCCCTTTGGCACCATTTTGCATCCTTGGCCCAAGCATGAGAGCCCTTGGGGGAGCCTCAGGTTGATAATACAAACACGAATTTCCTCAGCGCTCAACGAAACAGAATCAAAGCACCGCAGCTGGGCCTGAGACACCTGCCTCTCATATCGGAGTGCCGGATTCGAGTTCCAGCTCCTCTGCGTCCAATCCAGCCCCCTGCTAATGCAAACCCTGAGAGGCAGCAAGTGATGACTCAAGTACTTGGGCCCCTGTCACCCTTGTGGGAGACGTGGATGGAGTCCTGAGCTCCTGGCTTCAGCCTGGCACAGCCTTGGCCATTGTGGACATTTGAGGAGAGAACCAGTAGATGGAAAATCTCTGTGTCTGTCCCTATGTCTCTCTGCTTTTTAAATAAGATAAAAATCGATTAAAAAAAATTGTAACACACCAGGGCCAGGGCCATAGCTCCCTTGGTTAATCCTCCACTTGCGGCACTGGCATGCCATATGGGTGCCAGTTCTGGTCCCGGCTGCTCCTCTTCCAGTCCAGCTCTCTGCTGTGGCCCGGGAGGGCAGTGGAGGATGGCCCAAGTGCTTGGATCCTGCACCAGCATGGGAGGCCAGGAAGAAGCACCTGGCTCCTGGCTTCGGATCGGTGCAGCGCCGGCCGTGGCAGCCATTTGGGGAGTGAACCAACTGAAGGAAGACTTTTCTCTCTGTCTCTTTCTCTCTGTCTAACTCTACCTGTCTGGTAATAAAGGGCCTGGTCATCACAGTTCGCTCAGAGACCCAGCACTTGGGATTCAGTGTAGAACAAAACCTCCTCCAGGGGCAGAGGAAGCCATGAGCACGCACGTGGGTTCTTGTCGTACTGATAAATGTTAAGCTTGTTTGGTAAAGGAATGAGTTCCATAGGCACACACCGAGATCCATGCCATGTATTTGAGGAGGTTTTCTCATATCCAGTTCCCTGTGGTCTTTCTCAACAGAGGCCAGGGACCAAGCCCCTTGTCACGGTGAACGATGCTATGGAGAACGCTCAGCGTGCGCACCTGCTTATAAACACTGATAGCAGAGTAAGTGGTGTGTGTGTGTGTGTGTGTGTGTGAGGTTGTTATGGAGAGCTTTCTGAGGCTCTGTCTCCATGGCTCAGTGTGGTCATCAGGATTATTTCATGTCTCTGACACGTCACAGAGTCTTCATATTCACGATACAAAGCAAAGCGGTCTCCTTAAAATCAATGGAAATTGCTCGTCCAGCCTGGAGATGGAGCCACGGCGAGAGCCCACATCAGCCCACGAGCGCTCTCGCACAGCTGGGTTTTGTGCCTCCCCGCCTTGCAAAGGCATCGGCACCCTTGCTGCTGGTCCACTGGCTCCCGTTCCTAAGACACCCTGCGTGTATTACAGGGCCAGAGACCCAGCAGCTGAAAGCCAACACGGGTGTTCGAAGTCGGTCAAGTCCGTTTCAATTCCCACTTAGCATTTTGCACTGGGGACCCAGACTCGGTGGGTATTCACAGCACCACTGCCTGCGGTCAGGCGCCGGGGCCTCACCTCGGCTGACAACAATCAAGCTTCCCCCAACACGAGGATAGAGGGGACCCGGAGTCTTGGACTCTCACTGCCCCCTCTCACGGCAGAGAACAAATACACTGGCCAGTCACCACACGTTTCTAGAACGAGGCCCCTGCCCGTGTGGCTCCCGCAGGTGGTGTGTGTGTTGCTTTTGAAGAAGGCACGTTTTTCCTCTAAAATTATTCATCTCCAAAAATGACCCAGCAGAGGGGGTGCTCTAGCCCAGTGTCAAGGCCAAAAAAACCCAGACACGGAGCTTCCGGGCCTGCACCTCCTCGCTACCCTCCCTGGGGAGATGCGGACCACTCCCCTCAGCAGAGGAAGGGTGGTGTGGGCGGATTTCTTGATTCTGAAAGATAAAGCTGTCATGAATAAAAATAAAACAAAACACATCTCCTTCAACCTCAAATTGTTATTTTTGGTCACCTCCTTAAATCCAGAAAATGTATCATGGCCTCTGTTGGTTTTTTTTATTTTTCTGCATTATAAATCAAAATGTTTTAACTAGAAAAGAGAGAGGTAGAGTAAGAAATCCTGAAAAGAAGGGTTATGGTTAAAGATTTTCTAAATTCAAAGTCACGTAACTTTATAAAAAAATTACACATGTAAACACAATTTAAAAATACACACTACACACACATAAAAAGTGCATGTGTATAAAAGTTAAAAGTGTGGGTGATTTCTTTTGATGTTAATAAAACATTCAAAATAAAATCAGAACCTAAGTATTCATTTCTAAAAAAAAAAATTTAAGAAGTGTTTTTGAAAGCCAGTGCTCAGGACACACAGAGTCACAACAGCCCTGCCCACCTCCTGGACGGAGCTCACAACACAACTCCAAAGCCGGAAGTTGTGCACAAGTCGCTTCTGGCTTCAAATCGGCCCCAGGGTTGCAGTAACAGGAGTATAATAACAGGAATAACAGGAGCTTCCCCCTCCTCCTCCCAACAGCGTGGGGCAGCAGCTGAGGCTTGGGGATGGAGGGTGGGCAGAGCCTTGGAAGAGCCATACCCTAGGACCACCTCCATAGCCCTAAGGCCAAAATCTCTGGCCTTTCTCCTCTGGCAGGTCCCTGGTCCCCACCCTCACTCTCAGCAAATCACCCATCAACAGATCCCCTTGCTGGGCCGGTTCCCTCTGAATTGCTCCTCGGTGGCCCAGTGGTTTCCCATCAAGACAAACCTTTTCTTTTCCCTTATGCACCAGCAAACAGACTGATACAATTTAAAGGTCATGTTCTTTTCAAACTGACAGAACCCTCCAAAGTTTTGACGAGCGGCCCTCCAAGCCTCACACCCTACAGGCGGAAAGGAATTAAGTAAAGCTTCACTCTGCAAAAGCTCAATCGTGGGAACTGATTAGAACACGCATCCGTGGCCAGGGGCCCTTCTCCAGGTGACGGGCGGCTCCTCCCCAAGGAAGAAGTCACAGCACAGCCGGGCAGAGAGCGGCTCTCGAGGGTCAGTGAAGACATAATTACCTCCCCACCGGGTGCCTCTTCTTTGCCAAATCCCTAACAAACGCCACTTAATTAGCTTCACCTGTTTGTGTGCAGCCGGTCCCCACGTGGCCCCAAACCCCAAGACTGAATTAGCAGCTTTGGTTCTGAGGCTCAGAGGACAATGCCCAGGAGGCAGATTCTGCATACATGGGCACTGTGCAGGGACGTTGATATGTTTATTTACAGTTGTATCTGTATTATCAGGGGCCTTTAGGCGCTCACTTTTGTCTTTTTCTCCTTTAGAACAAAAGGGAGCCGAGGAAATAGCTCTATATCCTTGATGGTGTGAGAAGCATTGGCCTCTGGGAGTCCGGCCATGCTGTTGGGCACTCTGCTGACATTCCTGTTAATTCTTTTTTTTTTTTTTTTTTTTTTTTTTTAGATTTTATTTATCTGGGAGGCAGAGTTACAGACAGAGAGAGGGAGAGAAACAGAGAGAGAGGTCTTCCATCCTCCGGTTCACTCCCCAAATGGCTGCAACCGACTAGAGCTGGGCCTAACCGAAGCCAAGAGCCAGGAGCTTCCTCCAAGTCTCCCATGTGGATGCAGGGACCCAGGTACTTGGGCCATCTTCTACTGCTTTCCCAGACCATAGCAGAGAGCTGGATAGGAAGTGGAGCAGCTGGGACTCCGAACTGGCATCCACATGGGATGCTGGCGCCGCAGGCAGAGGCTTAGCCTATTATGCCACAGCACTGGCCCCTTTCCTATTAATTTGACATTTTTGCTTTAGATACTTTGTTCACCTCAAAGCTACTAAGATTCTCCTGAGATGGGACATGGCTTGATGGCCCGAGAGAGTCCTGGTGCTCTCTGCCTCAACCTTTGTCCAAGTGATGATGTCATCTGTTGTAGAGGAGGGGGCCCTAGAGAAAACCCCCAGGTGGGATTGCTGGGGACTTGCACGCCCCTAGCCAGGGCCACTGTTCCATCCAGCCTCTCCTTCTGCCTGACCCCAGCTGATCCATGGAGTGTCTTCCTCCTCACCAGAGACTCCCGGGGCAGGCTTTTGGCTCAGCAGTGACAGCCACATCCCACATCGGGGACCTGGGTTTGACTCCCAGCTCCAGCTTTTGGCTAATGCAGACTCGGGGAAAGCAGCAACAATGGCTCAAGCAATCAGGTTCCTGCCACCCACATGGGAGACCTGGCTTGCACGGCTGGCTCCTGGCTTTGGCCCCAGCGTGGTCCTGCCCATTGCTGGCACTAGACAAGTAAACCGGAGGAGGGGATCCCTCTCTCTCTCAGCCTCTCTCTCTCTCTTTATCTCTCTATCTCTCTTTCTCTTAGCACTTCCCTGTGAATCCAGGATTTATCTTTAGAACCAAACTGCCCTACCTATCTCCAAACACTTACACAACAAGAACTGAAATAATTTATCTCCCACCCCACCCACCCCCCCAAAAAAAAAAACAAACCACTTGGGCTGTTGTGATTTCACTTTCATCCTCAAAGTCCGCCCACCCCTCGCGGAGCTGGTTCAATTTTTACTGGAGCAGCAGTCCTCTGAGCCCTCCGTCCCAGCTCTACGGTGAGACAAGTCCTCAGCCTCTGTGGTCCCTGCCGTGGGAGGCTGGGGCTCTGGTCCTGGAATTCAGCATCAGACAGGTTTTCCTTCTCGTGGTTCTTCCATCAACGTCCCACGACACTCGTGTGTCCACAGTGGAGCGCCCTCTTCCCTCCCTGGGCCACGCACCCGCTCTGGCCCCCTGGCTGCGACCTCTAGCTGTCCACTCCTCTCTGTTCCCATCTCTGGGGGATGGTGCGTGGTGTTCGGCACCAGCTCTTCCTCCAGGCTCCGTCCTACTGCTGCCCCTGTGGCTGTTCCGGCCCTGTGTGCACCGTGTGCACGCCAACCTGCCTGGACATTGATTCTCTAGAGGGAGACACGCGTTGCAGGGCAATCATCCCAGAAAGCTTGTTTAGAAACCACAAGCGCAAAAGCACCGATGTTCTCACGAAGGTTACGCTCTGTATTCTCAGAATGGGACAGCGGGGACATTTCCTAACACACCTTTGTGTGATCTTCTCAACAGGTGGATCTGGTCAGTAAACCAAATAATCAATCAGCATGGATCAAGCACCATGTACTGCCAGGCCCTCCAGCCATCAGCTGGAGACGCCAAAATAAGACGCCGCGGGTTCGCAAAGACCTCTCCGAGCAACACAAGCGAACTGTGGATGCCGAGCTCCTATGGGCGTACAACAAGTCAGCAGAAACACGAAGATCTCAAGCCAAAAATGACAACGATTTGGGCCCCTGCGTCTTCACCCGGCCTCTCTCCCAAATGATTGCCACACTGGCCACTCATTCGGTCGTCGTGAATTTTGCTGGGACTGACACGGCCGCCGCGGGGTGAAGAAGGTATCTCCCACAAGCGAGCGCGTTGCAGACTTCCTAAGACAGCTGCTCCCGTGTCTGCAGGGAAACTGCTGGGCGGTTCACCAGAGCCAGAAAGGGCCCGGATCCAAGACCTTTCTCAGCTCTTGTTCCTGGAAGAAGCGCAGGGACGTCTCAGTGGGCTGTAACACTCAACTCTCACAGGCACAGGCCCTCCTTCCTCGGGGAGCTGACCCTGCTGTCCTCTCTGTGGACGGCGGGGTCCTGGAGGTAAAGCAGAGCTGACCATGGCTCCTCCCTCCCACGCCCAGGAAATGGTGTCCCGTCAGCTGTGGGTGCGGGACAGGGAGCAACATGCACTCCCCACCCCCACCCCAGGACCCTGATGGACGAACCCAGCCCGGAGCATTTTTTGCATGTTGCATTTTTACTTATTATCACCAGCTGCCTTTTTTAAATACTTTGAGTGGAATGTTCATTTTGCTGTTTTCCTAGTCAGGAACTCACTGTACTGCAGCTCAGCCTGAACCGGACTTCAGAGAAGAAAGGCTCTCGTGGCATCCATGGACAACGCAGGTGGCTTCCCTGTCATCAGCTTCTCTCATCGACACACACAGCCCCGCTCCTCGAATGCCTCCTGTGCGCGAGGCCTGTTGGTGTAGCCTTGGCCTTGGAGGCAGACTGGAGCTATACTGTGGGTAAGTCAGACCTTGGAAGGCTGACTGAGCGCTGGATCTGACACCCGGCACACTACCCATCACTGAGCAGGTGCTCCCGCGCCCAGGTCCCACCCCCACCCCACAGCCGAGCACAGCCCACCACAGTCCCCACCTGGAGGTCGGCGGGAGTGGGCCGTCAGAAGCCCACTGCTGTGGTGCCTCCGGTGAGAGCCTGCCTATTTCTTCAAGGATACGGCATCATTGAACTGGATGATATTTTCTTCTGCTGTGCAAAAGCAATAAACGCCGCCGGCCTGGGCTGTGTATCCTGCCTCGGCTGCTAACAAGACACATTCCTTTTTCTTCGTGGCAAGTAGTGTGAGTTTCTGTCTTCTGTCACAATTTCTGACAAGTGCGCGAATACAAAAACAGTATCTTGGCACCAAGAAAATGACCATCGCTTAAAAAGATGAAACTCCCAAGGACACCAAAAGGGTAAGATTGCATGGGGGATTGCACTGGGAAAGCCGGCCCCTCCCACGGCCCCAGCACCGTCCCTACACATCATGTCAGAATCCTGCTTTCATCAAACCTCGAGTCAGACACCGAGAATCGTGCCTGGTTCTCCCCACCTCCTCCAGCCTGGCCCAGGGCTGGGGTTTAATACCTGCACACCGCTCCCGGGCCCAGGGCACTGTGAGCAAATGGCCGAAGTCGGATTCCCCGGCTGTGTCCCTTTGCCCGCTTTTTATCGGGATGCCGATGGCCTGCGTCTCTCCTGGAACCCTGCATGGAGAGAGCTCTCAGCCCAGGGTGAGTCTCCCTCCGAGTCTGTAGCACATCGCTTCTGCCTCGGGAGCACCTTGCGATGGGAGAAATACAACGGCCTTGAATTTCATTACATTACTGGCTTCCTCCTTAAAAATACAACACAGGCTAGTTTAATAAAGCATGGCCTCTGTGGGCATAAATATCTTGTACAGGCACACTGAGAAAAAGTCATGTTAACTGAAAACTATGTGCTTATTTATGCATTGGGGCCCTTGGATTTTAGGGGATGCTGGGGACTTCACAGTCTGAACTCCTTCGACGCTCATTTTATCATTGTCACGTCAAAAGGACACAAGGAGAGGGAGGGGAGGCTGAACCGGTAAGGAGAGCACAAGTAAAACCAGAACTCCATGCTTCGCCCTTGAACTGTGTTGGGTGAGCCTGAGAGGGTCCCTAGACCCTGCAAGCCTCCCCATTGTGCCCCTGAGTCCTACAAGGTGAATGTCAGCTACGACGTTGGGGTCCTGTTTGCAAAAGGACTGACATTCTGGAATGAAGTTCAAACTTCATGCACTGAGTCCTGATGACCTTGTCTGTTCACAGGATGCACTGCCTTTAATACGTCTGCTTAGAAAATCACCACCAAGTGTCCAAGTTCAGGTGGCAACGGGTTCTTCCCCCCGCTGAGCAGTACCCACATCAGATAAAGTTCAGGTCTCAGCTTCTTCGGATTGTCACACGGTGCAGGCAGCATCCCAGGAAGGCAGGGCTGGGTCATCCAGCCTCACGCCCACCCATCAGGAGCCCAGACACCACCACATCCCCCGTGTCTCTCTGTGACCCCCTCCACCTAAGCCCCAGGTGCACACCTGCACCCCAGGCCTCTCCCACACTGGAGCCAGAGGGAAGCAGAGCACGTGGCTCTGAGCCTTCACTCCACACGTGGAAGTCCCGTATCCCCAGGAAACAAGGCTCCTATTCCAGGGCCCCTGTCAGTCTATGCACGTCTATCTGTGCTCTGCACAGGGACAGGAAGCCAGGGTGGGTGCAGCCAAACTCCCGTCTCCACTCTGCGCCTGCATAGCACCCCCGCCCCCCACCAGAGGATCCAACTTCCAACCTACCCCGGACTCTAGGCCTTTTATAGAAAGAAAACAAAGGCTCCATTTAAAAAGGGAAGCAAAGGAGGGGATCCCAGGGATCCCTTCTCCTAGGAGCTTCAGCCCGTGACAGTCTGAGCCCCCGGCTGGCTTCCCTCAAGAGGAAGAGGGAGGGAAACCCAAATGAGTGATTCTTCCCGGGAATTCTAGGGGAGGGAAGGAGCCAGGCACATTCCTGAAGGCTGCAGACTGGAGGAAGGGACAGGAGATGAGTGTATGTATGTCTGTGTCTTTCAACTAGGCAGTTCAATCTCGGGTTATTTTATTTGACAAATAAAACTAAACTGCATATTTATGGACTAATGATGTGAGATATTGCTCTTTTATTCGTATCCACTGCTGTTTAAAGACCAACTGTAAATATTCCTGGGACTTTCTGCAAGTTGGTGTGACACAGTTAGGCAGCCCAGAGCGCAGCCCGGCAGCTGTGTTGACGACGGTGCCGTCTCAAGGTCAAGGGCGTGATTCTACCTCCTTTAGCAAAGTCAGCTACTCATCCAGAAAATCTCCTCTCAAAAGCTGCAGAATCCTGTGTCCTCTGAGCAATGCCTGTACTGGACCTGCCGTTTCCAAGCTGGGCAGATCCCACTGGGTAGTCACCGGGACTCCAGTGACAATGGCAGTGTGACCGCCTCACTGCTGAACTGGGGCTACTCCCCACTCCCTGTCCCCCCTACCCCCAGGGCTGCTGAGCGTCTGTCATGCCAAAGAGCGTTTTGTTAGATGTTGGCTGAAGATGAGTTGTGGATACTCAGTAGGAACCATCCTGTCCCCTCTGTCCTTTCCTTTAACCCCATTGACCACCAACACGAGCACAAGGGGAAAAGTCCAGCTCCCCTTGCATCTCAAGGGAATAGGACAAGCAGGAAGGAGGTCCATGCCTCCTCCCAGAGACCAGTGAGTCAGCGGTGGGAGTGGGCGGAAGAGAAGTGGACCCTCCCATCCGGCAGAGGTGAGGCAGACACCAGAGGACCCCGTGGATGGCTGCATGGGCCAGTTCTCAGGAGACCTGGATGCTCAGGGCAGGCTGTGTGCCCAGGTGGCTCTGGCAGGAAAAAATGCTGCACGGTGAATCCTTGGGCCTCCTTTCTGTGGGCGGGGGCTGGGCTTGTCTACAGAAAAAGCATCGGTGGAGGAGCGTAGAGGAAATGCAAGCAGCCCTTGTGTTGGGAGCATCCCCTGGTTAATGGGGGGGGGCATTTGTCAAGGTAGGGAGGACCCAGACCAGCGTTACTCGGACAGCACCTCTTCCCTGCAGAGATCCCAGACCTGGAGCGTCAGACAAGTGCCAGTGGGGACAGAGGACTCCGTACAACCTGCCTTCAGGGGCTGGAGCTGTAGCACAACAGGTTACACAGCTCCCTGCAGCACCAGCATCCCACAAAGGTGCCAGTTCGAGTCCTGGCTGCTCCACTTCCTATCCAGCTCCCTGCTACTGCACCTGGGAAAGCAACAGAAGATGGCCCAAGTGCTTGCGCCCCTGCACCCATGTGGGAGACACGGATGAAGCTCCTGGCCCTTGCTCCTTGGCTTCAGCCTGGCCCAGCCCTGGCCAATGCAGCCATCTGGGGAGTGAACCAGCAGATGGAAGAGCTCTCTGTGTAATTCTCCCTTTCTCTGTGTAACTCTGCCTCTCAAATAAATAAATAAGTCTGGAGAAGGAGAAATAGAAGGAGGAGGACAAGGAGGAGAAGGTGCCTTCACAGCCGCTCCTGCTAGGGACTAATCTGTTTTATCAGCAATCGTGATACAGATGCACCTCATCATTGAGTTTCCCAATACCACCGCTGGTCTCTCAGCCCCACTGGGGCAGTCCTCAAAGATGCTGTCCATGGCTGGGGATGTAGCTCCTGCCTCCAGCTTTGTCCCTCCACTCACCAGTCTGAGTCATCCCTTACCCTGCCACTCACCCACAGCTAAAAATAACTGGCCCAGATGCCTAACTGCTCCTGCTGGGTTCCTATCCCAGGGCTCCTCCTAAGGCCTAGAAGAGCAGTGGGAAGCTGAGTTCTGGCCTGCTGCTCCTAGGGCCTCTCCACCAGCTTCGGGCCTAAATAGGACAGGGAGACCCCTGAGTCCATGCCGCACACTCGGTGCTGTGGAGCTGCACTGAGGAAGCCAGCAGGGCCCTGGGGCTCCATGCAAAGCCGTGGAGTGCAGCTGGCCAGGTGCTATGCCCAGTGGAGGCTGCAGGAGAGAAAAATGAATCCTGCCAGGGAGACTGAGAAGCCTTCCTGCAAGAGGCAGCATTTCAGATGAGTAAAATGTCAATCACCAAGAAAGAAGGGGCGCTCACCAGGCAAGGAAGCAAGTAATGCAAGCCATGTTTCATTGGCAGGAGGTTGTGAATAAAAGACCATAAAATCCCACCATTAACTCCAGCTGCAAGTGCCTGTGTGGCCCAGCTCTGCCTGCCTCCCCGGCTCATCTCCAACCATGGGCAGGGAGGACAAATATATGGAAGGGCACACTTGGCTTCCTGGTAGACTGGGCACTGGCCACTGGCTGTACAGCCTTTCAAGGCGTTTGCTGTAATGCCTAAGAGACACAGGTCATCGGAGGCCAGCCGAGGCAAAGCTGGCGGGCCCCATGTAGAAGTTGCTGGTCATTTTCCATGTATGACTAGTCCGTGGCAATTGAGGTTAACTATCCCAGACCTACACAGAGGGGTCCCTGAGGTCCCAGGCCTGGGCAGCTGAAGGATGGGATTCTCAGGGCTTCATTGCATTGCTGCAGATGGCGCTGCTCCTGCGTTGCTGGTGACGTCTCTCACCCAGAGCTCCAGGTGCCTGGTGCTTATGGAACTCAGGTGTTGGGAAGAGCCTGGGCCTTGGTTTCCCTGGGAGGACTGCAACATACCTCAGCCAGGGCCCAGCCCCATGGCACATGGGAAGTGCTAGCCCTCACTGTAGCTCTGCTCAGGTTCAGAGCCTCCTCAGGACTGGGGTGCCCTGAGGGCTGACCTCCCCGTGCACATGAGAGCTCCCAGTGAGCCTGGAATATCCGGGCTTTTCAGAGAAGGGAGGGTCGGGACGTGGAGGAGGACATCACGAGAGAAGCCATAGTTCCCTGTGGAAGCCAGCAAGGACCCAGGAGGCTAGAACAGGAGTTCCCTCGTGCCTCAGGAATGGCTGAGCTCACGGCCCATAGGAATACCTGTTGGAGAAAAGTCTAAACACAGACTTTGGAGCTCAAGTTCAACTCAATCATGCACAAGTGTTATACTGTGAGGTTGGGCAAGAGATAGAAGCTCTCAGCGATCCACTGCTTCAACCACACTGCCTGCGTTTGGGGATTGTTGAGAGAACCAAAGGAGGCCAATGTGACCTGCGTCGGTGCTCAGCAGTTCTTAACCCTTGGTTTATGTTCAGTGACTATGCCGGTCCCTCTCTTCAGGGTCCTGTCCAACGAAAGCCCAGTGAGTTATGGGGACCGGTGGGTGAGCTCCACTGGACACAGCCCCAGGTGACCACACGTCCTCCCCCAGCTTAAGGTTGAGGATCCCTGGGCCACCAATTCCACCCAGCTCTGCCCCTACCCCTGCCTCTGGTCCACTCTGCCCACCACCACCCCAGGGTCCTCCTCTCTCTACCACCTGCATAAGATTCTTAGCCCATCTCGTCCTCATTCCAAAAGAATGGATGCTGGAGCCTTGGGAAGCTTACACTTCATTAAGCTGATGTTTGGGGCTGGCATGATCGGAGATTTGGGGTGCATAACAAGGCAGAACATTCCCATTGACTGGGCTCCATGCAGCTGCTCTCCTCTCTTGAAGGGAATTTGCAAAGGGAAGTTGGCCATAGAAAGAACATTCCAGAAACACAATCGCCAGTCTCCCGTGACCCAGTGGGCAAGGGTGGAGTGGGAAGAGCAGGCCCTGTGCAGAATGCTTTGAATTTGAGGGAAAGACTCTCCCAGGCCGGCCCTGCAGCATCCCCCTGGCCAGGGAGAGGCTGCAGCTCCACGAAGTTGCTTGTTTCCCTGAGGAAGCGAAAGACGGGGTGTTTGTGTTTTGTTTGAATTGATAATGATGTCAGCTTCAGTTATGGGCTCATTACAACAAACCTGGGACGTATTAACGGCTCCTTAATTGAATTTGGAAACAAGGAGGAGGGCTTTGAATGGCCCCGTGAATACTGGCTGTACGGTCTCCGCGGTGACACAGAGAGACGGAACACCGGGCTCCTCTTTCCAATGCCGGCCCTTCCTCCCCACTACGGACCCCAAAACGCCCACCGCAAGGCCATCTTTGTCATTCCTGGGCTCACAGCTGCTCAGGCAAAAGTTTAGACCAGGAGGAATTTGGTGCAAATGCAGTCAATGAATTGCAATCGTTTCGTTTCATTTTATTTGATTTTTTTTTTGAAAGGCAGAGAGACAGAGACAGAAAGATGGAGATCTTCCACCTGCTAGTTCATCCACTGTATGCCCACAATAGCCAGGGCTGGGCCAGGCAGAAGCCAGGAGCCTGGAACTCTATCCGGGTCTCCCATGTAGGCAGCAGGGACCCTGGTACTGGAGCCATCACCTGTGTCCTCCCAGGGTGCAGCAGCAGGAAGCTGGATTGGAAGCAGGATGGCTGGGACTTGGACAGAGGATCCAGCTGTCCCAAGAGGCAAGTCAACAACTGTGCCCGATGCTCACCCCTTTTTTACTCCAAAGCAGGAAGACAAGACGCACCGTGGCTGACGTCCAGCGCGGGGCAGAACCTCTCCTGTGAGATGCACCTCCCAGGACAAGGTGCAGCAATGACCCGATTCCCTGCCAGTCTGTCCCACGGGACAGTGACTACCTGAGGGCCAGGGTCGCTGAACACAGTCTTTCCAAATCCCAGGTGCCCAGCCAAGGCCCTGACTCAGGAAATCGAGACAATCATTTGTGGAGTAAATAGTGAATGGACGGCCAGCCACCCACAGACCTTCCCCTCGGCCTTTTCATTTCCCTTCTCCTCCCCTGTAGCTGCTTCCTCTACCACTTATTCTCATTTCAACCTCTAGGAAGCCCCTCCAGAGAGTCCTTGTCAATTATCTAGGATACACCCTTCTTTATTTATCCTGTTTCTAAATAGCCATGTGTAAATACCCATATTTACACCTACATACACACATACACACACACACATATAGACATACAGACACATACACACATACATATACATATAAACACATACATATACATATATACACTTGTATGTGCACATACACATATGTGCATATATACACACATATATGTACACGCATGCATATAGACACATATATAAACTGCATACATACATACATGTACACACATACATATCGTGGAAATACATATTACATAGGTAGGGAGAAAGGAGAGAGAGTTGCCAGATTTAGCAAAAAAAAAAAAAGTGCAAGATATCCTATGAAATTTGAATTTTGCTAAGCAACAAATTATTTTAAATTATTTTAGATGATTTTATGTTTATCTGAAGTTAAAATTCAAATGTATTGAGAAATCTGATATTTTAAGCTTTATTTATTTATTTATTTTATTGAAAGATTAACCAAGGTGAGTGGGAAGGAGAGAGAGATGGAGAGGAGAGGAGAGGAGAGGAGAGGAGAGGAGAGGAAAGGTCTTCCTCCCACTGGTCCCCTCTCCTGATGGCTGCGATGGCGGGGGCTGGTCCAGAATGAAGCCAGAAGCCCAGAACTGCATTTAAGTTTTTCTTCCCCCATTAAATCAAATTCTGTTTGTGAATTCAGCAAAATAATTTCTATAAAATAAAACAGCAAAATATTTCAATAGAACAGGGTGGGCTGTATTGGTTTGCAGGAGTAATTTGATTTTTAGATGAGTTCCAAAATATTACACACTTAAGTTACCAATTCTCTTTTAAATACACTAGTAACCGATGAGTTCCTTATCTTTCATCAAATGTTTATTCTGAAATTGTGATACCTCAATTATAATAACTAAGCAGTAGTTTCTTTAATTAGACCCTGCTTTGAAGGGAATGGAAACGGAGCTAGGGACAAGTCCTGCTTCCAAGTAAAATTGTGACTAAGCAGATCAGCCAGACATCTTGGTGGAAAGCCTCCCAAGTACTGTGGGATTCTGATGACTCCCACAGCACTGGGATTCCGCAGAAGGAAAGTTTTAGAAGATTCACCTATCAAGTGTTACCGAACAAACCAAACAAGCTCACCAAAGACATCTACTATGCTCCAGCATCCTGGCATTTCTGCATATTAGTTCTAAATCTTTTAAAATTCGCATTAGGGATACTTAGGTGTTCTTCATCCCACCCAGAGACGTGGGCCACCATCTGCTGCTTTCCCAGGCAAATTAACAGGGACCCGGATGGGAAGCAGTGCAGCCAGGAACCGACCTGGCTTTCCCATTCGGGATGCCGGCTTTGCAAGTGACAGCTTAACTCGCTACAAGGGCCAACAGCAACCGCGAGCATCCCATACTGCATCTGGGAAGCCTGGGCAGCGGGAGGTTCATTGTTTTGTAAAGTCAGTGGTAGGATCCTGTGGCTGCCTGTCCAAGGTCACGGGAGGGGCCCAGCCCCCTCTTTCTAACGTGCGTGTAATATTCCATGGTGTGGGCGCTCTGCAATTGCTGGACCCTCACCCCGTTATGTCAGTTCCTGCCTTTCAAACATGAGCTGAAGACAATATGCTGGGCTCTGTGCTGCCTTCTGAAATTAGTCGTCGTGGCCGTGTCAGCCTGCAAGTGCAGAGCAGAAAGGATCCACACGGAACGAGCAGCCCCGTGACACCTTCCAGCCACACGCAGCGTCCTGGGTGGGGAGAAGACACGGCCAAAAACACCTGTGAGGCTCCACATCCCAGCAAGGGACACAGCGGAGGCTCTGAAACGCCTCCAACATGCACTCAGATGCAGGAATCCAGAGGAGCCCGCTGGCCCAAACCCAGCCCAGCGGCACAGTTCTTTTGCAAGGCAGCCACCCTCCCTCTCTCATCAGTCAAGTCTTCCACTCTCATCCTCGCTGCTGAAAACACAGGAATAAAAAACACACAGCAGCTCCGCTGACATTACAGCAGCAGCAGAAGCCTCGTTTTACCAACCACTTAGCTCCCTCTAAGGACGGCGTGCAGAGCCCCGGGCCCGCTGATGGGAGCTGTACAAAGGTCAGTGATTTGGAGGTGCTCTCCGACAATTTGCCAGGATTTTGGCATTTGTAAGCATCCATAGGACAGCTCTCTAGCAAGCTGACCTTGACAGCGAATGGGATAAATAAACCTTCAATTTACCCCCTCCAGCTCTCCGCGAGCCGGCCTGGTCCCCACGGAGCCTTCACCTGTCCATATCGTTCAACTGCCTGCAACTTCCCACTGACGAACATCCACAGCCCCGCGGCCCAGTGACAAACACCATCTAACAGATAAGGCTTCTGAAAAGTCAAAGCCAATACCGCTTCCATTGAAAATTTAATGCTGGCTCCATCTTGGCCCATCATTCTTCCGACGGTTGCACGTGTCCCAAGAGGCCCTTGAAGCTAAAGCACTGCTCTATAACACGTAACGACGTGGCATTTAATGATACTGTCCAAAGTGATCCCAGGCTTTGGGAAGTAATGTGCACTCATGTACCAGATAAGCACCTCCAAACGCACTGAGCTGCCGTATCTTTCACGGCCCTGTCACCAGATACAATGTGACACGTCCCCGGCCATCCTACCTGCTACTCCTCCGACCCCGCCATCAGACAAAACCGCGCCTTGCCAGGGCCAAGCTCCAAAGCGTTCAGGGAATTCAGGCTAAGGCAGGAAGGGAACATATCCATAATTAAGTATTCACAGTCCCTTTACTACTTCAGTGCTCTTGAATTCGCTACTAAAATCTGTGAATTATACCTCATTGAAAAATGTCCTTAATCGACTCTGACATGTTTTATTGGAGGCAGAAAAAATGTTTCAGTATGATAGATAAGGTTAAAAATGTTACTCCTCTGATCATTTACTCTAGTGCCTGGCAAAAAAAAAAAAAAAAAAAAAAAAAACTCCAAAGCCAAAAACCATTTACATCACTCATCGGATGCAATGGAGGAAAAAAAAAAAGCCTTATCTGACAGCTCATTTTAGCTGATGGGACAAAGTGCACGTTTTCAATTTTCTGACAAAGTTATGTTGTTTATGTAGATAAGGTGCGAAAACAACACTAACATTTCCACCGCCTGCCCTAGGTCTGGGAACGGGACTTCTATGGGGAAGTGGCTCCAAGCCTCACGCCAAGCGCTGGGTGCCCAGCCACGCACTATCTTGAGGGCTTCGAACACCCTGTGCCTTGGCGTTGTCTTCCTCTCCAAAAACAACAGAGGGTTTTTTGCCAGCCCCTGGGGGGCTGGAATGTCACGTGACCACACACACCCCATGCAAACCGCGTCTCTTCCTCTTTAGAAGTTGTAAGGGGAACACAGAAACCCACCAGCGGAGAAACCTTTCAGGAGGTGATTGTCCACAAAAACATCCAGTCTTGGGTTGTTTCCTTGGACTTTGCCCGAGGCCTCTGACCCCAGGGATGGACGTGCAGACTTCCAGAACTCCACATGGGTGGCAGGCAACTGAGCCTCCAGCACAGGTTGGCCCAAAGCCGTCTCCCAGGCCACACACACGTGCACCCCTAGGCAGACACTCCACTGTCCCAGCCCCAGTGATGGCAGAGGCCGGTAGCTGAGTCTGACCCAGTTGACTGGGACACAGCTCAGGTCCAACACTAGGTGGTTCCATGACCCTGGGCACACGGCAGACTCCCCGGGCCTCAGTGTCCTGATTGGTAAAACAGAGAGAAGACCTGAGATGAAGGTGGCACCCACGCAACAGAGGCCAGCCAACGGTTGGTGTGAAAATGTCTAGATTCAACCCACGAGATGGGCCGCTCCGAAACACGTCACGGACATTCTGTCGGGGTTTTCTAAAGGATCCTCTCTCCTAGATCTGACATGGGCGGGATTCTTCTCCACACGGACTCCTGTCGTCTGGGGACTGAAGTCCATTGTAGACCTGGGAGACACTCACCTGGTTCTTGTCTGGGAGAAGAATTCAGCAGAAGTTTGCCTGACCAAGGTTTCCAGGGTCAGGCAAAGCCAGGAATTCCAGAGAGAAAATTGGTCACGAGTCAAACAATGTGAACAAACAGCAAACGAGCCAGACTGGGAAGGGCACTACACAAAAACTAAAATTCTGCTTTTTTTTTTTGGTACAAATGCATTGTCCTAGAAGTCCAGCAAATATCCTCTTGCTCTAATCCCAAGAGGCTAAAGTCAGTAGGGCTTGCAGACATGTTTGGTCTGATATGTGTGGCGTAGATGGCGTTTTTGTTTTGTTTTGTTTTAATTCTTGATGGGTTATCACTACAGAACCTTCCTGACTGACCGCTCTGCCCGACTGCCAGCCAGCAGCCCATAGACTTGATGGAAGCATCAAGCCCTACAGCCAGGAGGCATTGCCCAGTGGTTAAACCATAGGTTGAGTAACTCTGATTCAGAATGCTTGGCACCAGCAATGTTGGAGATTCAGAGCTTTGGGGGTACGTGCGTATACATAATGAGCTATCTTGGGGATGGGATGCAAGTGGAAACATGAAATTCATTTCTTATACACCTTAGACACAGGGACTGCAGATAATTGTATAGAATAATGTGAATAATTTTGCTCATGAAATGAAGCTGCATGGCATGGAATTTCCCACTTGCAGCACCCTGTTGGCACAAAGCGTCGGATGGTAGAGCATCTCTGGTTTCGGATTTTTGGAGTATGAGTGCTCAACCGGTAGTAACCAACATTTCAAAATCAGGAAGTTCCACATGAAAATATGCTATTTTTTGAAGAAAAACAAAATCTCACCATCTTCCAGGCCTACCTCCTGTTTCTATAAAAGATGGAAAGAACCGTCTGCACATCTGTCCAGTACGCAACAAAGCTCAAGGTCTTAGGAAATGAGAAACCATCACAGACCAGAGGAGACTCCAGAAGCTTAATGACTAAACTTAAAATGTTATCTTAGGAGCCAGAGCTGTGGCATAGTGGGTAAAGCCACCGCCTGCAGTGCCAGCATCCCATATAGGCACTGGTTCGAGTCCCAGCTGCTCCACTTCTGATCCAGCTCTCTGCTTGGCCTGGGAAAGCAGTGGAAGATGGTACAAGTGCTTGGGCCCTTGCACTCATGTGGGAGACCCGGAAGAAGCTCCTGGCTCCTGGCTTCAGACTAGCCCAGCTCTGGCTATCATGGCCATTTGGGGAATGAACCAGCAGATGGAAAATTTCTCTCTGTAACCCTGCCATTCAAATAAATAAGTCATATAAGAAGAAGAAGAGGAGGAGAAGCAGCCAGACTCAAACCAGTAATCACAAGTGCCAGACCCCTGAGCCCAAGTGGGAGACCTGAAAAAAGTTCCTGGCCCTGGGTTTCAGCCTGGCCTAGCCCTGGCTATTGCAACCATTTGGGAAGTAAACCAGTGAATGGAAGATCTCTCTCAGGCTCTGTCTCTCTCTGTCTGTCTGTCTCTCCTTCTCTCTCTGTATCCTGCCTTTCAAATAAATAAAAATTAAATTAAATTAAAATGTGATCCTAGACTGTATCCTAGGAAAGAAAAAGGCATAGCAGGGAAAACGGGGGATCCGAGTGAAGTCTGGAGTTGAGCACTAACGACTGTCAGTGCTGTTTCTTGGTTTTGATAAGTGAGCCCCGGGAACAGAAGCTGTGAATGTCAAGGAAACCAGGTGAGGGCTTCAGGATGGCATTCAGTTATTAATTCTTTGCAGCTTTTCTACACATCTAAAATTATTCCAAAGCAAAACTTTTTTTTTTCAAAAAAAAAAAAAACTATGAATAAATAAGCCAAGAAGAAAGTGTGCTACTCACACAGGCTTCATTGGTTTGGGTGCTGCCCAGAGCCTGGAGCCTTTTGAGTTTGGAGCTCTGCCCCCTCCCCTGTGAGGCACAGATGGGCAGCACCCTGAATGGCACTGCTCCTGCGCTTTCTGGCGGGGGGATCTCGGACCGTCCCACTCAAACCTGTCTATGTGACAGGAGGGGGAAGGGGACAAATCAGAAAACGCCCTGCTTTCTGGAGCTGTTTCCCACACCTGCCAGTGACCCGAGTAAAGGACGTTGGGCTACACATCCCCTTGGTGTCAATGCCACGGGCCCTGGGCAGCCCTCCCACTGACCCACGGCTGTTCTCCATCGGCATCACCTCATCCCCCCAATGCCCGCCCTGGCTGAGCACAGGTCTCCTACCCACCCCTGCCCAGTTGCAGAGCTGCTGGGCTGGGGGGAAGGGAGTGCTGCAAGCGAACTAGGGGAGGGCCCAGGGATGTGTTTGGATTCCAGATGGTTGATAGTCCTGGAAGTCTCACCTGGGGGGCTCATTAAAACATCACCCCAGAGCTTCTCATTCAGTGGGTTTAGGGTGAAGCCCAAGAGTTTACGTTGCTCACAGCTTCCTGGTGATGCAGAGCTGCTGTTCTGGGCTCACACTTACAGAACCTCTGAAGTGGCCAATGAGAGCTGTGTTAGAGCTCTCCAAAGAGACAGAGCCAATGGGATGGATAGATAGATAGATAGATAGGATGATAAATAACACATAGACAAATAAATGATGACACTGACGATGATGGTGGTGGTGATGATGAATGGATGGATAGATATAATGATGGGTGATACATAGATGATGATATAGATAGACAATTGGTAGATTGATGACAATGCTGATAGATGACAAGTGATGACTATAGATATAGATGATAGTTTATACATAGATGATGATAAAAATAAATAATAGACGGATATAGATGATTGATAATATGTAGATACACAGATAGATATTACATAGACAAATAGATGACAATGACAATGATGCTGCTACATAGATGGTATAGACAGACAACTGGTAGATGAACAGATTGATGATGATGATGGTCAATGGCAGATGGTGACCTAGAGAGATGAAGGGGATCATTAGGGGAATGGGCTCACGCTATTTCAGAAGCCACATAGGCTGTCTGCCAGCTGGAGAAGTCTGGGATGCTGTAGCATGGCTCAGTTCAAGTCCAGAAGCCTCAGAACCAGGGAAGCCGGTGGAGAAACGCCCCATCTGAACCTGCAGATTGCAGAACTGGAGTTCTGCTGTGCTCAGGCAGAAGAACGCTGCCTCTGCCCCCGGAGGAAGAGGAGCGAATTCATTTTTCCTCCGCCTCTTTGCTTCTTCTGGACCCCTGCTGACTGGCTGGGCCCGCCCACATGGAGGGTAGATCCTTCCCACGTGGTCTCATGACTCCCAGGCCAGGCTCCACTGGAAGCACCCACACAGACACTCAGTTCCAGGAATCCCTTGGTCCCGTCAAGTTGACACCTAAAATCACCCACCCCAAAGTCAGTTTGCTGTTTCCAGCAAGTTCTTAATAAAGCACCAACAAAGACTGAGTGCCCAGGTCTCGGGCTGGAGGCGGATCTGGCCTGTTCCAAGTAAGCAGCAGCACTGTGCCAGCCTGCAGGTCGTCTGGTGGTGAAGAAGACTAGATTTGTAATCACCCAGAACCAAGTTTGCATCCTAACAAGCGCTGCTCCCTACTCACTGTGAAACCCTCATCACTGGGAATTTCTTAACCTCACAGGATCTCAACGTCCTAATCTACAGAAATAAATAATAAATCTGCCTTCGCAAGGTGCAGCCAAGCTCCACGTTGATGATCGCCACACTAGACCATTCCCCTGGACTGGGGACCCTTGCTCACCCATTCCCAAAGGAACAGGCGTTGAACACTGGGATCTCCGAAGTCTCCCTCCGACCACCTCTCTCCCCTGCACTTTCTTCTCCCACAGACTTCCTCATGCCAGCTGTAGGCGATTCATCGCTCCAGGTGTTCAGACCAAAGGTACTGAGATTGGTCCAGTAGCCGGTCTGAGCCTCGTGTCCCGGTTTCCAACGTCTCACTGTCTCTCACCTAAGGGGCCTCTCATGCTTCCATCCTGCTGCCCTGCACTCAACCTCCTCACAGCTGCAGAACCAGGGATGCCCAGACCAGGAAGGCCCACCCATGCCCCCCATAAGGAAGTCTCGCACACCTGGTACTGAGAAAGAAAGAAGGCAATTCCCTCCTCTGCTTCCCTCCCCCCGCCCCCGAAGCAGAGACCATCCACAGCCTTACACGAGGGAGGAACACCTGCTGACCATCTGGGCTCCAGTCTCCCTTTCCCTGGTGCCTGCCAGGGTACTGGAGCAAGCGAGGCATTGTGGCGAGGGTGGCAACTATCGGGCACTGCTGGGTAGAATGGTGGTAGGAGCATGGTGAAGAGTCCCCCATCTCCCTCCCCAGGAGGATCGCACTCATGGAAATGTGCTGGCAGCATTGGAAGGCAAAGGCTTGCTCAGGAGCTAACCCTGAACGCCAGAGCATCCTGGACCACGTGCCTGGGCGCAGGTGTAGCACAGAGTCACATTATTCCCATAATCCTGTTCTTGTCCTGAGACTGACACCATCACCAGGCATGGCGCTTTTGTTGATTGTCTGCACAGACACTGTACAGACTTGAGCCCCACCCTGGGGCTAACAGCAGAGCCCTCAATGAGGTACTGAAAAGATGATCAGATGCGGCTGGTGCTGTGGCATAGCGGGTAAAGCCACAGCCTACATTGCCAGCATTCTGGCTGCTCCACTTCCAATCCAGCTCTCTGCTATGGCCTGGGAGAGCAGTAGAAGATGGCCCAAGTCCTTCGGCCCCTGCACCCACATAGGAAGACCCAGAAGAAGCTCCTGGCTCCTGGCTTCGGATCGGCTCAGCTCCAGCCATTGCAGCCACTTGGGGAGTGAACCAGTGGGTGGAAGACCTCTCTCCTCTCTCTCTCTCTCTCTCTCTCTCTCTCTCTCTTTTTCTGCCTCTGCCTCTCTGTAACTCTGCCTTTCAAATAAATACATAAATCTTTCTTTAAAAAAAAGATGATTAAGGTCCCCTCTTGCCTCCAGCCCCAGGAATCAGCCCATTCCCTCCTCACTGGCCCCAGAGGTACTCTTCCAGGTAGGTGCACCTCAGCTTAGGAGGTAGCCACGCCCCGATAAACCCCTTGTCGGTTAAAAATGTGCTAAGTGGAACATGCATGCAATGCACCTGACTTTCAGAGCACCGTACATAACACAGCACACTCCAGGCCACGGGCTGGTTCCCACAATGACCGAGCATCTGGCTGGGAGCTGCTGTCTGCTGTGAGAGGACCAGATCACAGCCCAACAGTGAGGTTCAGTTCCAGAAGTGGAGTCTCTGTGGACATGCATCACTTCCACCCACACCACCAAAAAAGTCCGGAATCCTAGGAGGACCCTGTGGATTTCCACCACACAGATCTGGCTTTATGGAGCCTGAGCCTTGTTTGGTTTCAGAAATACAAGAATAAAATGAGTGTATCTTTCTGGTTATTAATCTTCTGATTTTTGTTCACTTATTTATCTAAATGGAAGATATTTTATTTCCCAACCAGCTGCTACATGAAGTGTGAGGCGTGATAGAGAATCTAGCTCCGTGTGCAGCTGAGCCAAGCCCTATCAACTGAAAGTGCAGAAGCGTTTTTGCCCCTTGCTGGGTGGGATGAGGAGAGAACGGGGAGGGAAGGGGAGAGGGGAAACTCCACCTCATTATATTTATCTATTGCTACCTTAGTGGAAAAAGCACTTTGCCTGGCCCTTTCCGACGTTGATAGGGCTAACTTGCACACAGCATCTCGGCTCCCACAGCTGCTGCAGATCTGGCTACAGGCAAAATGGTTCAGGTGGGAATGTGGCTGGGGCTGAGCCCCCAGAGTCAGGGGGGCTGGCCAAGGGGAGAGAAGCTGGGCTTCACGATTCACCCACAGTCAGGGATGGGGGCAGCTTGCAGTTGGACCTGAGATTGGGAGTTCCTCCGTTGGCTGAGCTGCCGTCTCCAGGCTCTGCATTGGCCTCCAGCTTGGGTTGAAGTTCATAGGTCAAGGCAGGAGCCAGGTTCCAGCCACCTGAATGCAGAAGACACCAATGAGCACTTCCGTCTCATCCTTAAGCACCAATTCCCACACACAGCTCCAGCAAGGAGTGGTTTCCAATATTGGAGTGGATATTTGGCCTAGCAGTTACACTTGTTAAGATTCCCACACCCCACGTCAGAGAACCTAGATGGGATTCCCAGTTCCAGCTCCTGATTCCAGCTTCCTGCTAATGCAGACCCTGGGAGGTAGTAGGTAATGACTCCAATAATCGGATCCTGGAGACCCATGAGGGATACCTGGGCTGTGTTCCCAGGTGCCGGCCATGGAAGGCATTTTGGAAGTGAACTGGTGGATGGGAACTCTGTGTCTGTGCTTCAAAAAGACAAAGAAGTGAACAATTTAGAAACGTGTCTTACTGAATGGAACTTCTCCACCCTCTCCTTACAGATGAAGGGCTAAGGCTGGTCAAAATAATACTGATTGGTCATGCAGAGTAAATTCTTTGTGGGCCCGATTCCTCCTCCAAATGCTACCAGGATGGTTATCTCCTTGGGACACCCGGACTGGGCCACAGGGTTCCTGGAGACTTGGTCAACTAAGACGTCTCGGCTTCTGGCAGAGATTAACATTTGGGCTGGGAGATGGGATACAGCAGGTTGTTCTGGACAATGTAGATGAGCCTCATCCAAGTGGTCCAAGTGCGAACAGCAGCAAAGGCTAGCCATCCTCTAAGGAAGAGGGGGTTCTCCCGCCCACGAGCCTTTGCCTTGGAGGACCATCAGCTCTTTCTGTTCCAGTGTGCCACAGACCTTCAGGCTCAAACTGAAGCCCTGCTCCTGCAGGTGTGGGGTTTGTCAGCACCCTTCTTCACACATCAATTCCTTGTAAAACAAGTGCTGGAGCTGGCATCAAACCCAGGTACTGCTATGTGGGGCGTGGGCAACTTACCCACCTGGCCGAATGCCCGTAACACATGAGCTTTCACACACGCGCGCACACACACACACACAACGGACTCCAAAAAGTTCATGGAAGAATGGAACCAACATAAGTTTATTTTGGTGCAAAGAAATAGAAACCCAGGCATAAAAGGGGCATCCAAAAAGTTCATGTAAAACACTTATTACAAGAAAAAATAATATGCATTTTTAAAAAATAATTTGCATACAAAGAAACCTACCTTTTGATTCCATTTTTTTGAAGATTTATTTATTTATTTGAAAGTCAGAGTTACACAGAGAGAGGAGAGGCAGAGAGAGAGAGATAGAGGTCTTCCATCCAATGGTTCACTCCCAGATGGCCGCAATGGCCAGAGCTGTGCCCATCCAAAGCCAGGAGCCAGGAGCTTCTTCCTGGTCTCCCACATGGGTGCAGGGGCCCAAGGACTTGGGCCATCGTCTACTGCTTTTCCAGGCCATAGCAGAGAGCTGGATCAGAAGTGGAGCAGCCGGGACTCGAACTGGCACCCATATGGGATGCTGGCGCTTCAGGCCAGGGTGTTAACCCACTGAGCCATAGCACCAGCCCCAATTCCATTATTGCATGTACTCTTTGAAGTCCCTTCATATACTCTATTACTCTGTTACTCAGAAGACCCTAACACATCTACTCCCCCAGAAGGTCACAGCCAGAGCCTCCGTGCTAGACTGCCAGAAACCTGGTTGGCGGGAGGGAGGCTCATATCCAGGTACTCTGCAGACAGCTTCTTTTTAGGAGCATCTCAAAGCAGAGGACTCTCATCTATGGGGGCAGGGCAAGGGCAGGCACGTTAAACCCAGGACAATGGGGCATGTCTTCTAGAGTTCACTTCGTGTGACAAGGTGATGGCCAGATAGTAAGCAGACATGGAGATGCACAAACAGAATGCAAACTTTGCAAGATGGATTTTAAATAAATCACAAGACAAGAGCACAGTGATATACTGTAGACTGATTTGGGGTCTTAATTATGTCTTCCAAATCTGTTAGTCTTTGTCTTTTCCATCATATCTGCAAGTCTTAGCCACCGACCTGAGGGAATGTCCCCTGCAGCCAGGGATGTGGGCCCGGGGGCCGAGGGAGGGCAGCAGGGACCAGTCCAGGGCCACCTGCCACCCTCCAGCTGTGACCCTGGAGCACAGCCCAGCCTCCTCTCGGCTCACACAGGCTCTTCACACAGCTGGCAATGGCTTGGTCATCATCTCAGCATGCGACTTCCTGCTGTCTCAGACAGCTGCTTTGATACCCTGACAAGTCTGTCAATCATTTCTGTCTCCCTCTCATCTCCTTTGCTGCTGGGTCCCCGAGCCAGATGTGCACTGCTTTTCCAAGCAGCTTGCTGTCACTCCCCTCACTGTCCACATCATTACGCTTCCAATGACAGACGCCCCACACCCACATCAACCACTTCCAAGGCGCTCATAGCTCAGGCTCCAACCTGCAAGTGCTCGGAGATGCCCCCTGCTTTCCATCTGCCTCTCTATCTGCCCCTTACACATCGCCTATCAACAGGACCTGATATCCTGGCCACTGGCTCCGCCCAGCGGGAAGCCCTGGGCCATTGGGGACACCGCCCCAGGAAGGGAACACTGGACTCGGGAAGTGAGTTACGAGAGCAAGTTGCTCTACAACTGAACCTGACCCCTGACTTGCTGTCTGCCTCCTGTTTTGAGATTCGAAGCCTTCCTCCCATCCACGCTCCTGCCACCATCAGCCGTGCCATGAGGCAGCCAAAGAGGGAGCCTCAGCCGCACCATGCTCCATGAGCTATCAGCCTGCACAGCCGAGGGTTTCTGTATAAGCAAGGGAACACTGGACTTGGGAAGTGTCTCTCCTTGGATGTTTTGTTGCAGCAATGGAAGCAGCCTAACACACCCTCCCCTTCCCTTCTCCAGGCCACTACTCCTATACAACATAGCACAGTCTTCTTAAAACACAAACTGTACCACTGCCCCACGGATACCCCTAAGTGACTTCCCACTGCACCAAGAACGCAAACCGAATGTCCATCCAAGGCTACAAGACACATGCGTCCCCTGCCACCTCCCTGATCCTTCCAACACACCAGGTCAGGCCACCCAGGCTGTCTTCCAGGCTCCTGGGTTCTTGTGCTCTGCAGGGTGTGGACTTCTGCCATTCCCTTTGCATGGACGGCTCTCTCTCGCCTGTAATAAACAGAGCTGGGACAAAGGACAAGCAAACAAGGCTGAGCTTCTGCAACGCTGACTCAAACACCTGCATCTTGAACAGAACTTGACCGACCGCAGCAGCTCAGCGGCCCCTGGCCACTCCCCTGCGTCACTTGTCCCCTGCATGGTTTGTTTCACATCGCTTGTTTTTGCTGTTTCAGTTCCAGGAATTCTATGCCTTTGCCTGCTTCTTTGTTCCCTGAATGCAAACGCTGTCAAGGCAAAGGCCATGGCCAAGTGATTCACCATGGAGCCCCCAGTCACCACAGTGCCCAGGGCACTGGCCAAGGCCAGGACACAGCTGTGGTGTGCAAGAATTAATGAATGAGGCCAGTGCCACGGCTCAATAGGCTAATCTTCCACCTGCGGCGTCGGCACCCCAGGTTCTAGTCCCGGTCGGGGCGCCGGATTCTGTCCCGGTCGCTCCTCTTCCAGTCCAGCTCTCTGCTGTGGCCTGGGAAGGCAGTGGAGGATGGCCCAGGTCCTTGGGCCCTGCACCTGCATGGGTGACCAGGAGAAGCACCTGGCTCCTGGCTTTGGATCAGTGCGGTGCGCCAGCTGCAGCACACCGGCCACGGCGGCCATTGAGGGGTGAACCAATGGAAAAAGGAAGACCTTTCTCTCTGTCTCTCTCTCTCTCTCACTGTCCACTCTGCCTGTCAAAAATAATAATAAATAAAAAATAAGAATTAATGAATGAACAAATGCTAACTCTGCAGTGTGGAAACTGTGAGTCCCTTGTGTGACTCAAAATGTGGACAGGGAGGAAGGCAGGAGCAGGGGGGGAGTCTTGTTACACTGTATGCAAAAATGCACTTTAAAGGTGTAATAATTCAAATGGTGTGGCATTCACACAGCATTCATTCAGTGTCACTTAAGAGTCAAAATAACCTAGCATCCAAAGTCATTACAATGGATTAAGTGAATTTGAATAGACTAAACATTTGAAAGGAAAAATTAAGCCACATTATGTTTAATTGATGAACTCATAGAATAAAATTTATATTTATTATAACGTAATCTTATAATGAGAAAAGCATAATTATGACACTAAGAAGAACCTTATAGAGAACTTTCTACATTTGTAATTAGCGTATTTACTTATTTTTAATACTTATTCATTTAAAATACAGAGTGGGAAAGAGAAGTGCAGGTGAGAAGGAGAAAGAGAGAGAGAGGGAGAGAGAAATCTTCCACCTTTTGGTTCACTCCCCAAATGGCTGCAATGGCCAGGATTGGACTAGGCCAAAACCACCCAGGTCTCCCACATAGATGACAGGGACCCAAGCACGTGGGTCATCTGCTGCTGCTTTCCCAGGCACATTAGCAGGGAGTTGGTTTGGTTGTAGAGCAGCCGGGATTTGAACCAGTGCTCATATGGGATGCCAATGTTATAGGTTTTATAGCACTATATGGCAGCTTAGCCCTCTGCGCCCCAGCACTGGCCCCCAAGAACCTCGATGTATTCAACCACATAATAATGAAAAGCTCAAACTTAAAAAAATAATTGCTGTGATTGGAAGATTTCCAACCTTGGTGGAGAGACGAGAGCAGCAGGCCCTCTCCCCATCAAACAAGTATAAAATTGGGCAAGATTGTCAAAAACAAATATTCAGGACTCTGGAAATCGCCTGCCTGAGACTGCTCTGACTTCTAGAAGGAGCTGCCAACAACTGCGTAGCTTATGAGCAACAGAAATTTGCATCCACGGTTCCAGAGGCCCGAGGCATGAGATGAGGTCCAGCACAGCTTGGGGCTGGCCAGGGCTCTCCTCTGGGCTGCAAGCAGCCAGCTCCTCTTTGTATCCTCACAAGGCAGAGAGGCAGAGCTTCCTGGTGCCCCTGTGGTCGGGCACTGATCTTGTTCATAAAGGCTCCAGCTTCACCGTTTAATGACCTCCCAAGCCCCCGTCCCCCAGAACTTCACATTCAGAGCACACGCACATGCAGTCTTTGAGCAAGAACCGTGGGAGTCGGTGGTCTTCTCGCCTAGGTCGTCCCCTCCCTCGCGCCAGCTCTGCTGGCACAGTGGCTTCGCCAGGCTGGCTGTGAAAACCCCATTCTCACTGCCAAAAGGGGCTGAGCTGTTTGGGAGCGCAGGCAAAACAAGCACCTGGTGGTGCTGTCAGTAGAAGTTGCAAACTCTGAAGAAAACCAGGAGGAAGCCCACGGCTCTGCTCGTGTGAAGTCGCAGTGCCTGTTGGGGTGAGGGGAACCAGTCAGAAACTTAATAGGGAGATTGTGGAAGAGCAACATAAGCTATCCTCATGTCCTTGGCAGCCCGAAGAAACTCTGGCACTAGCAGGGAAGATTCAAGAGAGTCCAACAGAAACTAAATCTCCAGGCAGAGTTGAAAACGGCCTGGGCACTGGGTGTATTCCCCAAGCCACATACAAATCAATCAGCAGACTGTGGTAGCTTCATGAGTCCAAGATGGGGAAGCAGAAAATCTTCCCAGCCATTGGCTGGCTATCAATCTCTGCAGGCACAGGGGCGACACTCAGGAAAGCAGGCTAACAGATAAAAATAAGAGTGGAGAAAACTAGGCAGACATATCAACAACCACTCTTGTTTAGAAGACAGATCAGATTAAGTACAAAGCAGTTCTTTTTCTACTACTTAGAAGAAACCACAATCTGGAACTGCTAAAATGTATTATTTTACATTTTTTTAAGTTTGTTTCTTTGGGAGAGAGAAAGACCACGCTCCCATCCACAGATTCCTCTCCCAAGTGCCCACAGTGGCCAAGGCAGAAGCCAGGAGCTGGAAACAAAACCCAGGTCCACATGAATGGCAGGAATTCAATTACCGGAACCATGATCTGCCCCCTCCAAGAGTGTACGTTAGCAGGAAACTAGAATCAAGAACCAGAGCCAGAATCAAACCCAGGTGATCTGACATGGGGCATAGATCCCTTTCTTTAAGATTGCATGTATTCATTTGAAAGGTAGAGTTATAGAGAGAGAGGAGGAGAGACAGAGAGAGAGATAGTCCATCTACTGGTTCACTCCCCAAATGGCCACACCAGCTGGTGCTGGCCCAGGCTGAAGCCAGGAGCTTCTTCCAGGTCTCCCATGTAGGTGCTGGGGTTCAAAGAGTTGGGCCATCCTCTGCTGCTTTCCCAGGCACATTAGCAGAGAGCTGGATCAGAAGTGGAGCAGCCAGGACTTGAACCAGCACCCATACGGGATGCCAGGGCTGCAGGCTGTGGCTTAACTCATTGTACCACAGCACCAGCCCTAGACATGAGTCTCTTAACTGGCATTTTTAGTGCTAGGCTAAAGGCCTATCTCAAAATATGACTAGTTTTCCACAAAAAGTCACAAGATATGCCTTGAAATGGCAAAGAATTAACTATACCTGGTGAGAGAAGGGGGAAAAGGTGAGCTGATGTTGAATGGGCCCAGCTGTTGAATCTCGATTTAGCAGACAGAGACTTCGATGTGGCTATTATAAACATGTTCAGAGAATTTTAAAGACTATGTTTAAATAAATAAAACAGAATCCTACCTTCACATCATATACAAAATCAACCAAAAATGGCTCAACAATCAAAATATAAGGTCTAAAACCATAAAACACTTAGAATACAACATAGGTTAAGCTGCAACCTGCAATGCTCCACATCCCATAAAAGCACCAATTCAAGCCCCAGCTGTTCCATTTCCAATCCAGTCCCCTGTAAACGAGCCTGGGAAAATAGCAGAAGGTGGCCTGAGTGCTTGGGCCACTGCCACCCAAGTGGGAGACCCATGACTCTGGCCTGGCCCCCAGCCCCTGCCATTTTTTCCACTTGGGGAATAAACCAGCAAATGGAAGATCTCTCTCTCTCTCTCTTTCTCTCTCTCTCTCTCTCTCTCTCTCTCTCACACACACACACACATACACACACAAATACACACACACATCTCTTTCTGTAACTGTAGGTTTGAAATAAATGAAGAAATCTTTTAAAAAAGATTTGGTATTGACGACTGATTCTTGGGACACATAAAACATGACCACCAAAGAAAAAACAGACAAATTATGCTTCATCAAAATCCAAACTTTACCCCTGCAAAGGAGTATCAAAAAAGAAAAAAGTCTACAGAATGGGAGAAAAGATTTGCAAATCATCTATCTAATGAGGATCTAGCATTAAAACTCTTAAAACTTAACAATAAAAGCTAAATACCCATTTTTAAAAATGGGCAAAATTCTTAAACAGATCTTTCTCCAAAGAAGGTATACACATGGCCAACAAGAACATAAAAGATAAAATCTAAATCAAAACCACTGCGAGGGAACACTTCACACAGAAAACAGCAAAGGTGAAATGTACAGAATGCAGAATCCTCCTCCATTACTGGGGGGAGTGTGATGTGGCAGCCACACTGTGGAAATGAGTCCAGCATTTCTTCAAAAAGCTAAACAGAATGAGCATAAGAGCAAGGCACTGTACTCATACGCCTGAGATAATAAGAAACAGGTACTCAACTGCACATACGTGTACGTCACAGCGACACTGCTCAAAAAAGAACATAGTGGAAACAGCCTAATGTCTTTCAACAGGTGAATGGATAAACAAAGCGACATACACTTACATTGAAATAGTATGCACTTGTAAAAAGAAATGAAGCATTAATATGTACTACAGTGTGGATGAGGGTTGAACCATCATGCTCAGAATATCACGTGTTGTATGATTCCACTTGAATGAAATATCCAGAATACATCCAAATGTCTGCCTAGGCTGGTGGCTTCCAGGGACTGAGTAAAGCGTGGAACCGGGTGCATCTGCTTAATGGATGTTGGTTTATTTTGTGCGTGATGAAAATGCTTGGAGACAACTTTGTGAATAGCCTTAATGCCACTGAATTGTATGCTTGAAATTACACAAATTTCATCTTGATTTTTTAAAAATTTTTAAATCAAAGGAAAATATCATAGCAATGACTCAAACTAAGAACCAAAATGAAAAGCATAAATGATGAAAATAAGCTGAGTGAAAATTTTAGATGGCAAGTACAATAAAAGAATAAAATGAAAACTTGTTAGGTGGGGTAAATATTAGATTTGAGATGACAAAATAAAAAAAATAGTAAATTTGAGGGGTGATAAATAAAATTTATCAAACATGAATAACAAAGAAAAATATTTCCTAAAATAAACATACTCATGGGACAACACCAAGCACACCAACATACAAACAGTGAGAGTTCCAGAACTACAGAATATAGAAATCTGCAAAAACAATATTCAAAGGAATAGTCTTCAAACCTCCCAAATCTGATGAAAAACAGCAACATACAGGTTCAAGAAGCTCCAACCAAATGTAGGATAAACATATTGTAGTCAGCCTGTTGAAAGGTAAAGTCAACCAGAAAGTGTTGAAAGCAGTAAGAGTAAAACCACTCGTGATGTATGAAGGACTAACAATATGGTCATAGCAGACTTTACATCAGAAACAATGGAAGCAAAAAGGCGGTGGAATGACATTCACCTGTGGTAGAGACTAAGCTATAGCCAACTCAATGATCACTGACAAGTAACAATATCCCTGGATAAAACACTGAAAGTTTGTTGGTAGCCAATCTGCCCACCTGAGATACCATAGGAAGTTCTTCAAGGCAAGAGGAAGCAACATTGAGAGTATATCAAATCCACAGGAGGAAATTAAGAGCCTAAAAAGTGTAAATATGTGAGTGAATGTAAAAGACTGATCATATTTGTAAATATTTTCTTCTCTTACTTTCTTGAAAAAACACAATATTGCAGAGAGGAATTACAACAGATGTTGATAATACCACAAAGGAGCATGAAGAAATGAAGCTATATTGGAGCAAAGTGGCTGAGCTTTATTGGAGTTAGATCAGTATTAACCAGAAGTACATTATGATACCTCAATTTGTATGTTTTAAACACACAGACCATAAATAAAATTCACAAATACATAATTAAATAAATATAATTAAAATTTCTGTTTAACACAAACAAGGAAAAAGAGGGACAGAGGAACAACAACAGAGAGACATGAGACATATTAAAAACAAGCAGCCAAATTCAGATGTAAATCAACCATATCAATAATTATATTAAATATGACAGAACTAACCTCTCTAAACAAAACACAAGTATGATTGACTGGGTAAAAAGCAGAATCCGATTATATGGTTTTTTTCTGATCAGCTGGTTTTTTTAACTTAATATTTTATTATTTTTTTGAGATGACATATTTTTATTTACATTATAGTTAAGGGCTTAATGGCTCTATCATCTAAAGAGTTCAACAAATAAAAAGCAAAGCACCAGAGTCCAACAGGATAATACACAAGAGCTGTAAGCAATGACCAAATAAAAAGATGTTGAACTCCACTAATATAAATCACTAATATAAATTTTAAAGCAGTCACAAAAGCACTAATACTAAAGTAGTATATAATTCCTATCAATTTACAACAAAGTTTAGCAAAACACAAAGTACAGCAAAACTGTTGTACTCAGGCATTTCTCTTTGTTTGATAAGGGACACACTTTAGATTAAAAGATATGAATAAATCAAAGGAAAATAATAGGGAAAGATGCAACAGTGTTTTTTAACAAAATGAAGTGGTTACATTAACATCAGACAGAATCAATTTTAAAATAAATTTTCCTAAAAAGAGTGATACTTCAATAATAAAAGGCTTAATACATCTAGAAGATGTAAAAATGTTATATGTATGTGAGTCTAATACTGAAACACCAAATACGAGAAGCAAAAACTTACAGAAATGAAATGAGAAATAGGTGAGTCATTGAATATAGTTGGAGAAGTCAACAACACACTCCAAATAATAGATCCTCAGTAAGGATACAAACAACTCAGACAAAGCTCTCAGCCGTTCTGACCTAAGATTCATATAACATCCCAAGAGAAGCACGTCTTCTTCTCACTGCATGGAGAAAATGCCTCAACCTGATTTAAAAAAAATTATGAAAAGCCAAACAGCTCTGATGACTGATGAAAAGCTGTGTGATTTCCCCCTAAAATCAGGAATAAGGCAACGATGTCTACTCCTACCTTTTCTATTCACTCTTGCAGTGAAGAACTTAGCCTAAGTAATAAAGCAAGAAAAAATGAAATTAAGGGCATATAGGTTGGAAAATAAGTAAAACTCTTTATTTCTAGCAAACATTACTAGAACTAACAAAATAATTCACCATAATCATGGTGGATCAAGTTGATATGAAAAATGCTATGTCTATATACTACCAAATGGGAGGACGAAACAAAAAATAAGAAAAAAACTTTAATCACAATAGTATGTATCAAAGCAAATACTTGGGGATGTACACACTGAAACTACAAAACTACAACTACAGAATTTGAACACTGAAAGCTACTAGTCATTATATGAAACTCCATGGATGAAACTCAACATATTAAGAGGAAAAAATTAGACACCAAAGATTACAGGATGCATGATTCAATGTACCTGAACTTCCTAGAAAATGCAAAACTATAGTAATAGTAGAATGAGAATTGACTGCAGATAGTCAAAAGGGAAATTTTCAGAGTGGTAGAAATATTCTAAAACTAGATTGTGATCATTTTGTTGACTACACACTTAGAAGAAAGTATCAAATTGCAACACTTTTCAGATACTGTAATATGGAAGTTATACTTCAATACAGCTCTAAGAAGACATGATTATGGCTCTTCTGGTAGTAGCATAACTGGTGACTTTAACTGTCAGCCCTCACGACAATTAGTAAAACTAGACAGCATGCTGAAACAAAAACCAAGCTAAAGAGCACAGTGTTGACATGATAAAGAAAACCCAACCCATGACCAGTGGGAAATGGGGGTTGGATTCCTAGTGTGTGGGGTTGAATTTATTTGAGCATAAATAGCAATTTCAGTGAGGAGAACTGAATGGCGCTTTGACCAGGCTCTCAAAGCAAAACATATCAAGGACTGCTCTCAGAGACGCAGCAAGGAAAGGTGAGGGAGCCAGCTCTCAAGGAAGAAATGCTGAAAATTTGCTTTGGAAAGTGGGGGTGAGTCAAGAAAAATAAAGAGTTGGAAGCAAAGAGATTAGTTGAAAATATTTTAAAAATCCCGAAGAATCTACCAATTAGTAAACCTAAGTGAATTAGAATGGTTGCTGGGTATTAGAGCAATACATTTTAAAAGTGTTTATATCAGCCGCAAACGTAATGCAAAATTAAGAAACAACATTTACAACAAATATCAAATAAAATTTTATCTAAAAAACCTAGTCATAAACATAGCAAAAAAAGAATCTCTGTATATCAAAATTATAATTTGTTGTTGATGAACATAAAGGAACATAAATAGAAAGATATTTCATGTTCATAGATGAGAAGCGTGATTTGGAAAAATTTCAGTTTTCTTCAGGCATTTTTTAGGAGTGTAACAAGATGACTGTTTTCATTTTCTCTTGCTGTGAAACAAATTATCACAAATTCATAAGCTTTTATTTTTTTTAATTAAACTTTTATTTAATGGATATAAATTTCCAAAGTACGGCTTATGGGTTACAATGGCTTCCCCCTCCCAAAACTTCCCTCCCACCCACAACCCTCCCCTTTCCCGCTCCCTCTCCCCTTCCAATCACATCATGATTCATTTTCAATTCTCTTTATATACAAAAGATCAGTTTAGTATATATTAGGTAACGATTTCAACAGTTTGCCCCCATATAGCAACACAAAGTGAAAAAAAAAATACTGTTGGAGTACTAGTTATAGCATTAAATAAGAGTGTACAGCACATTAAAGACAGAGATCCTACATAATATTTTTTTAAAAATTGATTAATTTTCTATGCCATTTCCAATTTAACACCAGGGTTTTTTTTTTCATTTCCAATTATCTTTATATACAGAAGATCGATTCAGTATATAATTAGTAAAGATCTCATCAGTTTGTACCCATGCAGAAACACAAAGTGTAAAAATACTGTTTCAGTACTAGTTATAGCATCACTGCACATTAGACAACACATTAAGGACAGTTCCCACATGGGATGTAAGTACACAGTGACTCCTGTTGCTGACTTAACAATTTGACACTCCTGTTCATGGCGTCAGTAATCTCCCTAGGCTCTAGTCATGAGTTGCCAGGGCTTTGGAAGCCTTTAGAGTTTGCTGACTTTGATCTTATTCCGATAGGGTCATAGTCAAAGTGGAAGTTCTCTCCTCCCTTCAGAGAAAGGTACCTCCTTCTTTGATGGCCCCGTTCTTTCCACTGGGATCTCACTCACAGAGATCTTTCATTTAGGTCTTCTTCTTTTTTTTTCTTTTCCATGGTATCTTGGCTTTCCATGCCTACAATACTCTCATGGGCTCTTCAGCCAGATCCGAATGCCTTAAGGGCTGATTCTGAGGCCAGAGTGTTGTTTAGGACGTCTGCTATTCTATGAGTCTGCTGTGTATCCCACTTCCCATGTTGGATCTTTCTCTCCCTTTTTGATTCTATCAGTTAGTATTAGCAGACACTTGTCTTGTTTGTGTGATCCCTTTGATTCTTAGACCTATCAGAGCCATCGAATGTGAACTGAAATTGATCACTTGGACTAGTGAGATGGCATTGGTACATGCCACCTTGATGGGATTGTATTGGAATCCCCTGGCACATTTCTAACTCCATCATTTGGGGCAAGTCTGATTGTGCATGTCCCAAATTGTACATCTCCTCCCTCTCTTTTTCCACTCTTAAATTTAACAGGGATCACTTTTCAGTTAAAATTTAAACACCTAAGAATAATTGTGTGTTAATTACAGAGTTCAACCACTAGTACTAGAACAACAACAACAACAAATACTAAAAAGGATAAAGTATTACATTGTACATCTAAAGTCAGGACAGGAGCTGATCAGGTCATTGTTTCTTATAGTGTCCATTTCACTACAACAGGTTTCCCCTTTGGTGCTCAGTTGTCGCCGATCAGGGAAAACAAATATTTGTCTCTTTGGGACTGGCTTAATTCACTCAGCATGATGTTTTCCAGATTCCTCCATCTTGTTGCAAATGACTGGGTTTCATTGTTCCTTACTGCTGTATAGTATTCTATGGAGTACATGTCCCATAATTTCTTTATCCAGTCTACTGTTGATGGGCATTTGGGTTGGTTCCAGGTCTTAGCTATTGTGAATTGAGCTGCAATAAACATTAATGTGCAGATGGCTTTTTTATTAGCCAAATTAATTTCCTTTGGGTAAATTCCAAGGAGTGGGATGGCTGGGTTGTATGGTAGGGTTATGTTCAGGTTTCTGAAGAATCTCCAGACTGACTTCCATAGTGGCTTTACCAGTTTGCATTCCCACCAACAGTGGGTTAGTGTCCCTTTTTCCCCACATCCTCTCCAGCATCTATTGTTGGTAGATTTCTGAATGTGAGACATTCTCACCGGGGTGAGGTGAAACCTCATTGTGGTTTTGATTTGCATTTCTCTGATTGCTAGTGATCTTGAACATTTTTTCATGTGTCTGTTGGCCATTTGGATTTCCTCTTTTGAAAACAAACGTTTGGTATCTCACATTTCCCTGGGTCAGGAGTCCAGGCAGGTTCACTTGGGTTTTTGCTCAGTCTCACAAAGCTGCAGTCAAAGCCGGTGCCTTCTCATCTGGGGATCAAGGTCCTCATCCAAGCCCACGGGTTGGTGGGATCTCGTTCCTTGTAGATGACGACTGCAATCTCAGCTTCTAGAGGCTGCCCAGCCGCCGGCACTGTGGCCGTCTCCACAGCCAGACTGGACGGTGGCATCTTTATTCCTCAAGGGGAGCAGGCTGCATGCTAGCCGGACTGAGAGTGTGTGTGTGTGTGTGAGAGAGAGAGAGAGAGTGTGAGAGTGTGTGTGTGTATGTGTGTGACAGAGAGTGAGTGTGTGTGTGTGAGAGAGTGTGTGTGTGTGTGAGAGAGTGTGTGTGAGAGAGTGTGTGTGTGTGTGTGAGAGAGAGTGTGAGAGTGTGTGTGTGTATGTGTGTGACAGAGAGTGAGTGTGTGTGTGAGAGTGTGTGTGTGTGAGAGAGTGTGTGTGTGTGAGAGAGAGTGTGAGAGTGTGTGTGTGTATGTGTGTGACAGAGAGTGAGTGTGTGTGTGAGAGAGTGTGTGTGTGTGAGAGTGTGAGTGTGTGTGTGTAAGTGTGTGTGTGTGAGAGAGAGTGTGTGTGTGAGAGAGAGAGTGTGTGTGTGTGTGAGAGAGAGAGTGTGTGTGTGAGAGTGTGTGTGAGAGTGTGTGAGAGTGTGTGTATGTGAGTGTGTATGTGAGTGTGTGTGTGAGAGAGAGTGTGTGAGTGTGTGTATGTGAGTGTGTGTGTGAGAGAGAATGTGTATGAGTTTGTGTGAGAGAGTGTGTGTGTGAGTGTGAGAGTGTGTGTGTGTTTGAGAGAGTGTGTGTATGTGTGAGAGAGTGTGTGTATGAGAGAGTGTGCATGTGAGAGAGTGTGTGTGTGAGAGAGTGTGTGTGTGAGAGAGAGTATGTGTGTGTGTGTGAGAGAGAGAGTGTGTGTGAGAGGGAGAGAGTATGTGTGTGTGTGTGGTATGTGAGAGAGAGGCCTTAAAGAAGTTCATGGAAAATGGAATTGAAAGACAAGCTTATTTTGTTTTATTTTTAAATTTATTTTATTTCTATAAAGGGAAGAGTTTGGGTGCAAAAACGTTTGAAATCCATGCAAAGTTGTTCCTAATATACATTTGAAGAGCCCTCATATGCACGAATTTCAAAACATAGTTTTTAAAATTTATGTATCTATCCATCTATTTATTTGTTATTTGAAGGACAGAGTGACAGAAAGAGGGATAGGCAGAGGGCGAGTCCATCTTCTGGTTCACTCCCTGAATGCCCACAACAGCCAGGCTGCACAGGCAGAAGCCAGGAGCCAGGAACGTCATTCCATTTTCCCCTATGGGTGACAGCAACACAAGTACTACAGTACTTCATCTGCTCCCCTCCAGGCGCATTAGCAGGAAGTCAGATCAGAAGTGGAGGCAGGACTCGACCCCAGGCACCCCAATATAGGATACGGGCATCCCAAGCAGTGGCTTAACCCACTGCACCACAACACCCTACCACTAAACTCACCTTTTAATTCCATGATCCATGAACTTTTAGAATTACTGTCGTGTCCCCAAAAGGAATGTACAGGTATGTGTACTAAGAGATGCACACAAAAACCTTCACAGCCACATTACCCACTGTGGCAAAAACTGGAGATTATCTCCATGTCCATCAGCAGAATAATGGAGAAACACATCAATGGTGCCTGGTAGAGCAATGAACTACAGCACCAGGCAGGCAAGAACAGAATGTGTGTTCTGATTTATACAAAGTTCAAGACACCAGCGATGCTGCAGCATTAAGGAGTGCACGCTCACGTGGTAAACTAGGAGGTAAGGCAAGGATCTGTGTGGAAGCGTGGTGGTGTCTTTGTTTCATTTCGTTTTTGCTGGGGAAGAGAGACGCCTGGGAAAGAGCAGGACAGTTCTGACTGCCGGCTTGGGCAGGAGTTTCCTGGGGGTTCACGACGGGCTCAGCCGCGAGCTGTGTGTTTCTGGTTGGTTGGTTTGTTATGATATATCACAATAAAACAGTTTCAATGAGAGTAAATAAAACATAGTGCAACATGCATGGTAAACTTTTATACCTGGGGTGGGCATTTAGCCTAGCAGCTAAGAACTTGTGTCCCTTTTCAATGTGCCTCGGTTCAACGCCCAGCTCCGGCACCCTAGCACAGCTTCCTGGGAGACAACAGTGACCACTTAAGTGGTTGGGCCCCTGCCACCCAGAGGGGGTTCTGGATGGAGTTCCTGCCTCCCAGCTCCGGCCTGGCACTGCTATGACTCTTGCAGGCACTTAAGGAGTGAACCCATGGATGGCAGCTTGCTTGTGTGTTTTCTCTCTCTCTCTCTCTCTCTCTCTCTCTCTCGTCATCTGCGTCTCAAGTAAATAAGTAATTAAAAAAAAACTTATCCCTTTAATATATAGTCAGCTTTTACAAATCAAATGGGCAAGCAATTATCAAATAGAAAAATGAAAGATTTAAAAAGTAGGAATACAACTGTCTAATAAACATGCGTAAGTAGTCAGTCTCAAAAACCAAAGAAAGTTGGCTTTATTTTTTTAAAGATTTATTTTATTTATTTGAGAGACAGAGTTACAGAGAGGCAGAGACAGAGAGGTCTTCCATCCACTGGGTCACTCCCCAGATGGCCACAACAGCCAGTGCTGCGCTGATCCGAAGCCAGGAGCCAGGAGCCAGGAGCTTCTTCTAGGTCTCCCACACGAGTGCAGGGGCCCAAGGACTTGGGCCATCTTCTACTGCTTTCCCAGGCCATAGCAGAGAGCTGGATCAGAAGAGGAGCAGCCTGGACTAGAACCAGTGCCTATATGGGATGCCTGTGCTTCAGACGAGGGTTTTAACCCGCTGCACCACAGCGCCAGCCTTGAAGTTGGCTTAATTATACAACGGAAATGTCCAAAGATAAAGGGATTTTAGTGCAATAGGCAACTATTAATCACTAAAAGTGATGCTATAAATAATGTTGTGATATGGAATCATGGTAATGACTTAATAAGTGAATAATACAGGTTATAAAGCTCCTTAAATACAGGGGCAGGGGAAGCCCTTGATCTATTAAAAGCTCGTGTTATAAAACTGAATATTGTGATCCATTTTTCAGGAAGAAATCTATATGTAGATACGTATTTATTCATATGCACAAGAAATGATGATGGTACATTTCAAAAGGTTGAGTTATGATCTCAGCACTGAGATTACAGATAATTTTAATTTTATAATTTTCTTTGTGTGTATTCTAAATTGTTCACAGTGAGTATTATTAGCTATGAAGACGAAGAAGAAGAAGAAGTTTCTTTTGTAATGATGGGCCAAGAATCTAGTGGAGCCGGGACTGCACAGCGGGGGTGGGAGTGAATGCTTCCCCCGCCCCACCCCCACCCCACCTCCCATTGACTCTGTCGGTAGGGATGATTTTCCTTCAGTAAGTAAATTAGATCTGCACGGAACCTGTGTGGCAGCGGAGAGGCGATTCTTGGTCCAAATCAGTGCTCGGGCAGCTCATAAACATGAAAGCGTCAGGTGCAGCCCACCCTGCCACGTGCCCAAAAGAAATAACAGAGGAGTAAGGTGAAGGTGGCCAGTTATGGCCCCTCCCAACAAATGAACACGTCCCCCATCCCTCGCTGTGGAGAGCGACCTCTCTCCCTACCCACCTGCCCCCCTCACAGGGTTAATAAAGGCCCTGCTTTAATTCCTTCAGGAAGCCAAGGTGCTCTGTAGAGGGGCATCCTTTGGCCATCATGACACCTGTAACTTGAGTCAAGATTTCAGTTTATCCGCACCTAGTCACCACCACCAGCAGCTCTTCCCCTCTCTCTCCTTCTCAGTCTCTTTCCTGATGAGCAATGGGGCCTCCCAGTTGTTCCCTGGAACCCTCTGGAAACAGAAGCTGAGTTGTCAAAAGGATGGGTGGGCCTGTGGGTCCCTCCGGCCATTAGATTCACACCAGAATACACCGAGACGGTACAGGGCTCCTTGGCTCCATCCCTAACAACAAGTCATTAAAAACCTAAGCAGTAGGGCCGGTGCTGTGGTATAGCAGGCTAAGCCTCCACCAGCAGTGCCGGCATCCCATATGGGCGCCAGTTTGTGTCCCGGCTGCCCCTCTTCTGATCTAGCTCTCTGCTATGGCCTGGGAAAGCAGTGGAAGATGGCCCAAGTGCATATGCCCCGGTACCCAAGTGGGAGACATGGAGGAAGCTCCTGGCTCCTGGCTTCAGATGGGCCCAACTTCAGCCATTGCAGCCGTTTGGAGAGTGAACCAGCAGATGAAAGACGTCTACCTCTCAAATAAATAAATAAATAAATAGATCTTTAAAAAAAATCTAAGCAGTGAATATAAATTGAGTTCAAGGAAGTCCAAAAAGTGCCCTAATTCCCATGACGGTCTCTCTGATTGTGGAAGTGTTAAATTTGGGTTTCCTGTCCTGTGCTCTGCTTTGGAGCATCCTAGGCCCTCTGCCCACACCAAGGTGCTTTTGTCTCCTATGACTTAGTTGGGTAATTTCTAGGTTACCCAAATGAGTTGTTTTGATTTGCTTCAAAATGCCACGACCCCTATCACACCGCAAATTATTGCTAATGACAGGGAATTCCTACAACATTCTAGGTAAGGCAGCCCGGGCAGCCACAGCCATGATTGTGCACAGCCAGAGTTTCCCCATTTGTGGGAAACCAAAGCAGCGAGTTTACCTGCTGGAGGGACTGCAAGGGTCAGACATCAAGTGCTTTTGTGTGTACGTCTTCGTGTTTTTGTATGTGTGTGTGTCTGAGTGTGGTGTGTGTGTGTGTATGTGTTCTAGACTTAGAACCCACACTTTTATTTTAATAAAAGAGTTCTGAATGGCTGGGCTCTTCCAGAGCAAATGTTGGACAGAGATGGTTACGAAGCTCATTTGGTCAGAACGTTAAAGAAAAAGAAGGTTGGGACTTGGGGACAGCTGGGCCATCTGCAGAGAGAAAACTCTGGGCAACCACCCAGCCACTAGCACAGCAGGGGACCAACATCACTGTCTCTGTAGGCATCCCTTTCCTGCTAAGGAAATGTCTCAATCTGAGCCAGAGAGATGTCTTGCCTGCAGCCCACTTCACCCAGTGTAGACGCAACCCCCGGCCTGACAGTCATCCTTTTAATTCAGCTGCAATGAAGTGCTCTCGCAGCCCTGACAATATTCTCTTGTGCACCAAAGGAAGTGAATAATAATTAAAGGGCCCTTTGGACAATATCCTTCTATCTGAGGAATCATACACTCAAATAATCTAATTTGTAAAACCTCTTCACTACCTTACTGCCTAGCTTCCATTTTCTTTTGCATATATTTTCACCACTCAACTAATGATGGATTGAGGGAATTAAGACATGGTTGATTGCATCTCATAAAGGCACTTGGAGGCATTTAAGATTGCTAGCATCTTTTTTCTTTCCAGCACCTTCTAATGTAATGTGTTCTCTGAACACATGTGTAAGACACACATTGATATTAAAAGCTGTATTCTATACAGCCTAATAAAAAGGATGACGCATCAAAAGCCAGAGTTAACATCTAACACGTACTATAATCATCCACGAGATTGGAATAAAGGAAGCGGTGTAGGGTTGACATCACCAACCTGCCTTCACTCCCCACGTCTGTGCACAGGGCAAAGCTAAGCAGCCACGTGAAGATGGCAGGGCTGCCGTACCCGTGACGATGGGACGTCCATGATAGCACCACATGCTGTCACCATTTGTCACCTGCTGTTTCTGAGTACATGAACAAATGCTTGCAAGGATGAAGACACTCAGCGTATTTTGTATCCTGGAGAAGCAAAAGAGGAATAGTCCTGCTGGGGACATGGAATCTATCCCCTACATCAACCATGCAAGCATATGACCTGAGCCTGGGGAGCAGTACTCAGAGCTGCAGGTCACTGTAAAAACAAGTTACAGCTGCCCACTGGGAGGCAGAACAGTGCTTGCGGGGCAAGCGTTTGTGATATAGTGACATAAGCCACTGCTTTGGAAATCCCCATGCCGTATCAGAGTGCCTGGTTTGAGTCCTGGTTACTCCACTTCCAATCCACTTCCTGTTAATGTGATCCTGAGAGGCATCAGCTGATAGCTTAAGTATTTGAGTCCCTGCTACCCAATGGATGGGGTCCTGGCTTCAGCCTGACCAAGCCCAGCTGTTGCAGGCATTTGGGGAGTGAACCAGCAGATCAAAGAACTCTCTAAATATCCTCTCTCTCTCTCTCTCTCTCTCACTCTCACTCTCACTCTCACTCTGACTTTCAAATAAACAAACTTGAAAAAGAAGGCTTGGGCTGAAGTGACCAAACCCTGGCTCTCCCACGCCCTGACTGTGTGACCCTGGGCAAGTTACTCAGCTTCTCAAGTTGCACTTTCTCATTGTGACACGGGGACTCAACACAGCCCCTGCCTCCTGGATTTCTGTTCGATTTAAAGGATTTATTCCACAGAAATCAGCACATTGCCTGTTTAAAAGTAAGTGATGAGCAAGTACTATCATTAGGGCAAAGGATGAATTCTATGTGAACTTGAACTACCACTTCCCCAACTCTGTCCCATGGAATACTGCCAATGGCGTGTCCAGCACAGTCAAACAAGCTTCTAAGGGTGGATGGTTATCAACAAGTCTACTATGTGGACACAGCAGCAGCCAGCCAGGACACAGGGAGAAGCCAAGATGGCGCCAAAGCCACCTCCAATTCAGAAGGAGTGGTGGGAAAGCTCAGTGCTCGTCTGAGTGAAGAAACAGACTCAGAGAGGAAGCTGAGGGTGACAGGCGGGTCCAAACCCTCCTGAGGATGCCAGGAGGAGAAGCAGCAAACTGGACATCTGTCTGGGTCTTGCAAGGGGAGTGGGATTTGGAAGGAGATGGTAGCCAGCAATAACATTTTTTTAAAAAGCTGAAGGCTTCCAACAGGCTCGAAAACAAAGCCCCACACAGAAGCCCCATGATCGCCCCCTGAGGCCCAGGGGACCTCCCACAAAATACTAAATGGGAGAATTCAGGGATGGGTCTGGGACTCGGGGGTTGAGTCTCTTGCTCACCACTCAGGGCTCCAGCATCAGCCAGTGTGCCAGGCAGGATCCGCCACTCTCCTGCTTCTGGGATGAGTGAGAGGACAGCACCAAGCCCATCAACCCTCCACTCACGTCTCTGGGAAACACCTTCTTGCCACGAGTGACCAAACTTGACCGACTTGACCACGTCCTGAGGCTCAGAAGGACTCCTGGTCCCTCTGAAGCCCTCTTAACACTTTCAAAGAACGCAACCACACCCGCCACAGTCATGGGCTTGAGGCTGTCCTGTTCCTAAAGGCAGAACGCAGGGGAAGAGCCCCAAAAGCCTTGGGGCAGTAACTGCATCATTTGAATACTTACCTAGACAGTATGACTTTTTTAAAATTTGTATTCATTCGGAAGGTAGAAAGTCAGAGACACAGATATCTCCCACTGGCTGCCCGGATGCCTGCAACAGCTGGTGCTCGGTCAGACCAAAACCAGGAGCTTGGACTTCAATCCTGGTTTCCCCTGTGGGCAGCAGAGACTCAAGTAGTGGAGCCATCACTGGCTGCCTCCTGGGGGGTTCACTAGTGGGAAGCTGGAATTCGAACCCCGGCACTCTGCTGTGGGATGCAGGCATCCCAAGAGGCAGTTTAGCCACTGGGCCAAACACCTGCCTGGTGACTATTGCAGAGCAGCGAGGTGTGGCTCTCCTGGGCTGGTTTTAAAGCATCAGTCTCTCCTCTTCTTTTCACGAAGCTGAATTGAGCACCAAACTCGGTCTACCACGCCCTCTCGTTAATTTGTAGCCAACCATCTCTATTTCTTTAAAAACTATGTTGGAAAGCAAAGAATGGTGCAGGAAAACCTACTCTCTGTGCAGGCAATCCTGGGGCCTCCTCTCTGAGCTCCCCCAGGTCAGAGCCAAAGAGACGCCCGGAATGAGCCCCTATTGCAGCCAGTCCCCTCTGCTCTAAGAAGCTGTGCCGATCGTTCAACACCAAAGCTCCAAACGATGAGAAAGGCCAATCCTGATGAGAAGAAGGGGTGACACCCCCAACGTGCAGTGCTTCCCCAGACGAATCCAATACGATTCTGCAGAGGCCTGCTCTATACAAAGCAACGCGTCTTCCTGAAGAAGGCTCTGTGCAGCCGATTAAGACATTTCCCAAGCATTTGCTAACCTACTTACAGGCATCATCGCTCCCCAGGGCCTTGGGACCCCCCCACCCTCCTGCACGGCGTAGCTGAATAGGTAAATGGGTTCTTTCAGGCCAGGAAATCAATGTGTATACTGTGTTCTCAGCCACAGATGAGCGTGTCGAAGCCATTTTATTATAGCTCTAGGAGCTGTATTGATCCTGCTGTAACTACTCAGAGGTGGCCGGCAATGCAATCAGGAGGCATCCTTCTGTCCATCCAGCTGCCTCCTTCCCCGGTAGCACTTAGAGAGCAAGTGTTTGCACATTGGATTAATTTAATGTTTGCTTAATCAAAACTGACTACGCTGGAACTTAAATGCTATTAATTACTCAGAGAATCCTGAACTAATCCTCTAACACTGTGAGGCCAGGGAGGACCAGCAGCGATGCGGAGAGAGGAGAGCTCTTCTGCAAGATCCTGTTTGTCTTGCCTTCCAGATGTTCATGTTGTCTGCTGCCCCACTGCCATCACCACTCCCCCCCCACATCCCTACAGCTCACACGTGCACACACACTCGTTTCTGCTCTTTGCGGTGTAGATGCCTCTTGCCTGTGAACACGCTGGCTGGACAGCCTGAGCCCCAGCCTCTAATGTCCTGGCTACACCCACTGCATCTTTCTCCAGTCGGCTCTGGTCCTGCAGCACCCTGTTTCCAGTCTACTCGGTGATGCAGATGGCAGAGGACACTTTTTCCATAGCCCTGGGAGCTCCTCAGAGACAGAGGCTCTGCCTTCCCAATCTGGGCCGTCCTGGCACCAAGCACGGGGCCTGGTGCACAGCAGGTGTCAATCAGATGTTTGTGGAGTTGGATATAGGGAGGAGACAGTGGCCCCTGCCAAAGGCTACATGCTCACAAAGCTCTTTGCTGCCTTGACACCTCTCCAGGGACTGTGTCTCGTGGGCTTCAGTTCTGCTGGCACCTTCATCCAATCCTCCACCTTCTCTGTCCTTGGAAAGACAGCAAACTATTCTGAGAACCAGGCTGCAGTGCCTACCTTGCTTATGGATGAAATGCTACTGCGGGAGCAACTCAAGGGAGGATACATATATCTGCTGCCTGCAGATCTGTTCCACTCCGTTGCCAAAGGCCAACTCAGGACAGAAAAATGCCTTGTAATTCAGCCACGGGGCTACGAGAGCCAGGAGGGACACAGCACGCACCTAAAATGTATGCTCAGCTCCAGCAATGGCAGATTTTGGTAAAGACTGCCCAAGACATGGGCCAGGAACACACACCATATCTTGGGCACCTTCCCATTAGTAGCAAGCAGTCCCATTCTCCACCATAGCCAAAGATGGTCAGAGAGAGAGGGGGAGGGGGAGAGAGAGAGCCCTCCTTGGAGCAGAACCCCTCTGCAGTGGCATTGCTGCCACCGAGGGAGGGACTTGCAGGCCCCGCTACAAGGATCGCAAACCCACATGGCTGCAGGGACTCAGCAGGCAAGGTCGACGACCCACACGGGAAGGTTGTGTGCAGGGCAGAAGGCTGAGGACCACTGTGAATCAAGGAGCACAGGCTGTTCTTCGGCCCTCGCTGCCTGTTTCCCTGCAGGATGCAGGCTCGGTGGGAACAAATCTTCTCACTTCCGCATGACATCACCCTCACGTGACATGCCGGCAACCCACTAACCCCTGAGAACACACACGTCGTTCAAATAAGGCCCATAGTTAGCTCATAATATTGTGCCCATGTCCATTTCCTGGGTTTCTCATCAAGACGCGGGCTTTCTCCTTTGTTTGCTGATATCCCTTGTTCATATCCAAATGGGCTTATGTGCCTCATTGGCCACGTGGGGCAAAGACCTCCAGACCTGACCTGAGACCCTCCACGCATGCCCCACCTCTCCTGTTGACCCTATTACAGAACCTGTCCCTTGGAAGTGACACCTGCCACAGATTTAACTCATTGAACTCCCGCCTGCCTCTTCCAGGTTTCCGAAGTCAAACCACCACAGCATCACACAACACCTACTAATTCATATGCATTTTGCGCCAATAATTCTTATTTGATGAATAGAGCACCAGACTTACAATTCAGCCATGGCGTGGTAAATTACACCGGCCAGATTAACTGTATAAAGAACACGTCTCAAAACAATGATTTCACTTCAAGCTAAGGAGGAACAAGTGCCCTTTCTTTCATTTCTAAATTACATTTTCAATCATAAATATTGAAAATTACATTTCTGATCACCGCTGTCACCTTGTGAATAGTGGCACATGTGCCCCACAGACACACGGGTTTTTACAAAAGGAAAGCCAAAGCCATTAGAACACCCAAATCACTTTGAGTTTTAAAAGGCTTGCTCCCCTAGCATGAGCAATTCTAAAAACATGGCACCCTTTGGAGCTTGCCAAGGCCAGGAGTGGTGGCCCTATTCGCACATGGGTTATTAAACACATGAAATTTTTACTCTGGGTACATTTTTCCCTCCTTTTACCTATGAGCTGCTCCAAGTGTTTGTAAGTAGGTGTGACATAGTCACCACTCAGGATAGGCAAATGTGGAAACAGAAAATCTATCTGCCTGGTGGACACCCCCACCCACCCCATCTGAATTTGGGGCTATTAGCGACAGAACTGGTTTAAATGCCAAATCAGGGGCTGGCAATTGGCCTAACAGTTAACATGCTCTTGTCGCACATCAGAGTGCCTGGATTCGATGCCTGGCTGTGATTCCCAACTCCAGCTTTCCACCAAGGCATACCCTGGGAGGTCGCAGTGAGGGCTCGAGTAACTGGATCCCCACCAATCACGTGGGAGACCTGGAATGAACTCCTGGATGCTGTTAGCCTTAGCCCCAATTCAGCCTTAGCCACCATTGCACACATTTGGGGAATGAACCAACAATAGGATCTCTCTCTCTCTCTCTCTCTCTCTCTCTCTCTCTCTGTCTCTCTCTCTCTCTCTGTCTCTCTCCTTCCCCCCAGTAGTTTTTGAAAAAGCAAAATGCAAGCCAGCAAGCTCCTCTTTCTTTATAATAACAAAAGTCAAGGAAGGTCCTAAGAACGAACCCTTCGAAGGCATGAAGAAGGGGACGCTATGATGACATGGCTGAGGACCTAGCAGGAAAGAGTCAGAACTGGCCCCAGGAGCCTGGCCACGGAAGGGAAGCATGGAAGAGCCTCTAGAACCGGGACTAGAGAGCAGTCTGGAAGTTGGGGGCTTAGGTGAGTTGCAGGTATTTTGAAATTGTGGTGGAAATAAACGATTTGCCCATCAAGAAGAAAGCAAGCACCCATCTCAATCACTTCAAGACATGACCCTCTCCCACACTTCTAGGAGAACCAGTTTGGGGTTTAACCCTTTCTCTGGATCCACGCACCTGTCAGCATGTAGATGAGGTGCTGACAGTTGGGGTCCATCTCTCCACCCCGTTCGGTCACATCAAAGATGAGATGACCACCCTATGGCACCCAACCAAGACAAAACCAAGCCAGGCGAGAGCTACCCATGGAATACTGCACACCAGAAAGACAAAGCCTGAAATACATTCCTGCAACCCTGAACGGTGCAGACCCGCCCCCAAATGTACAGACCTACATGTCATAGGACGTTTCCTTAAGCAGAAAGTTTTGGTGACCCTAACACGGTAATATCTGCACGTGACTGTCTGTACCCTGCCCGTGTGCCCCTGGCACTCACAGTTCTAGCACATGCAGCGGGGATGATCTGTTGCAAGCATGCACCTGAGAGTTAATGTCAAGGACTGCCCTGTGCCAATGGCAAAGAGGAGTTGGGGAAATGGTGCCCCAGCTGTCTCCGCCCTGGGTTGGGAGGATTCAGGCTTGTTCTGCAGAGCTCCTATCCACCAAGAACAGAAACCTGTATCGTCTTCTTGCCCTCCTTTTCCCAGGCCAACAAGACAAAGACCACCTGTGGGGGCAGGTGTTTTGCCCAGTACTTAAGACACTGCTGGTTGGGGCCGGCTCTGTGGCATAGTAGGTAAAGCCGCTGCCTGCGGTATCAGCATCCCTTATGGGCGCTGGTTAGAGTCCTGTCTGTTCCACTTCTGATCTGGCCCTCTACTATGGCTTGGGAAAGCAGTAGAAGATGGCCCAAATCCCCTGAACCCATGTGGGAGACCCAGAAGAGGCTCCTGGCTCCCAGCTTCAGATTGGCCCACTTCCAGTCATTGTGGCCATTTGGGGAGTGAACCAGCAAATGGAAGATCTCTCTCACTTCCTCTGCTTCTTTGTAACTCTGACTTTCAAAAAAATAAATAAATTTAAAAAAAAGAAAAGAAAAACACTGCATGGCGTGCCTGGTTTGAGTCCCAGTTCTTCCACTTCCTTTCCATCTTCTTGCTAATGAGCACTTTTTTTTTTTTTTAATTTTTGACAGGCAGAGTGGACAGTGAGAGAGAGACAGAGAGAAAGGTCTTCCTTTTGCCGTTGGTTCACCCTCCAATGGCCGCCGCGGTAGGCGCGCTGTGGCCGGCGCACCGCGCCGTTCCGATGGCAGGAGCCAGGTGCTTATCCTGGTCTCCCATGGGGTGCAGGGCCCAAGCACTTGGACCATCCTCCACTGCACTCCCTGGCCACAGCAGAGAGCTGGCCTGGAAGAGGGGCAACCGGGACAGGATCGGTGCCCCGACCGGGACTAGAACCCGGTGTGCCGGCGCCACAAGGCGGAGGATTAGCCTAGTGAGCCGCGGCGCCGGCCTAATGAGCACTTTGAGACATAGCAGCTGATGACTCAACTACTGGAGCCCCTACCACCTGTGTGGGAGACTGGGATGGAGTTCTGGGCTCCTGGCTTCAGCCTGACCCAGCCCCTGCTGTTGTGAGCTTTTGGAGAAAGACCCAGTGGATGGAAGATCTCCCTCCATCATCTCTTTGCTTTTCAAAGGAAGTGAAAATAAATGAATTTCTTTAAAATATCAAAACCACCTGTATTGGTCACATTTCTTCAAAACAATAGAACCGATAGGATGTGTACAAATACTCACATATAGATGGAACTTGTTTGAGGAATTAGTTCAGAGATTACGGAGCCCGGCTAATCCCAAATCCGCAGGGTGCACCAGCATTCTGAGACCCGAGGAAGAGGCAGCGCTGCAGCTCAGACTGGAAGGTTGCCCACAACAGCAGCCCCTCTGTGTTTTGCACAGCTCAGGTTTTCAGCTGACTGGATAAGCCCCACCTTCATTATGAGGGACAACTGGCTTTCTTCAGAGTCCACCACCATCAATGTCAGTCTCATCCAAAAACACCCTTGCAGAAACATCTAAAACAATTTTGATCAAATGTCTGGGCACAGGGGCCCTGCTAGGTTGACACATAAAATTAACTATGACACCTCCCAGCCCCAGCCCCAGCCCCTACCTGTGTGCACTGGGACCCCCCATTCAGAGAACCGACAAGTGCTCCCACTTCTGTAACGTAGTGTACTACAGGAGCAACCACACTTACAACCATTGCATTTTTAGCAAAAACAAATGCAAGTGCCTAAGTTGTCAGTCCCTTTCAAAAGCTCAGTGGTCCATGGAGGAGGATCTTGGCCCACGGTTTGGGAACCGCTGCATCACAGGTGTTGGAGTTTGATGCCTACCCAAGGCCCACACAATCTCTGAGACAATGTAAACACAGATGTTTCCAGAGCCATCGGTCATGATTTTAGAAAGACCGCTGCATTCCTAGGAGTGATATAGATAGTAAGGCCCACTGCCAAAGAAGCCCCTCCCCCTCCCTACACACGCCCCACCTCCCAGAAAGTCAGGGAAAGACCCCTGCAAGAAACTCATCACAAGACCCAAAGCAGCAGTGGTCCAGTTCAAAAATGACTGCTTTATCCAAGGACCTAGGATACGTTCACAAAGGAACGTATCTCCCAGAGGAGACCCAGTGAGTCACTGAAATCGTTAAGACTGCAAATTGCAGCCGTGTGTGTGTGTGTGTGTGTGTGTGTGGGCTCCAAGTGAAAATCACCAGAGGATTTGGGTTCCCAGGCCTGCAGAACCCCCGTCAGCCACTGGCTGCAGCAGGAGACCCACATCATCCGAAGTCAAAGACTGTCTCCTCCTCTTTAGCAGAGATCAGGTTAATAAAAAAAAAAGTTTCAAAGTTGACTGCCTTGCCCTGGAGATTTATTTAGACCTCCTCTGCGGGACTGAGCTGGGAATGGCAGGCGACACTCTCCAGTCTCCGGAGCACACTCTGTCATCTCCCTCTGTGGTCCCTGAAGTCTGCCAATTAAAGCCCTCCGAGATGACATTCCGCTGCCGAAGTTATGCACACATAAATCATGGTAATAAGAGAAGATTGTTATGTTAACCTTCGCCGAGCAACCTCTTCCTTTTGTGAGAAATATGAAAAGCATTCGTTTGTGGGGCACAAAAGAAACTGTTTCCCAGCAGATGCCTGGAGGCTCCCGGGATGGGGCCCCTTCCTTGTGGTTTTGTAGGTGGTGCCGCCTGCACTAGCAGGCAGTCAACCCTAGACGCCCAGCAACGAAGCCATAAAGCAGGCGGCATTACGTCAGAAGACAGGATGCTCTGAAATAAATGGGGAGCTGGTTCTACGGAGAGGAACATTTTTCCATGTTTAACCAAGCAAAACTGGAGACATTACGGAGCACATAGTCTCAAAGGTCAATTCTTAAGGAGACCGGTTCTGAGGAAGGCAGAGGTGCTCTCTCTCCAGGCTGCAGAAGCAACCCCAAGGTGGCTGGAGTTTCACTGTCAGTATGAGGGGCTGCTGTGCAGCACCTGTGAAATCTGCTCTGACCTGAAAGATTGCATCCTCGGGGCGAGCCCCTGGGGCCAGGCAACCAGAACACGGAGCTGGGGGCTCGAGCTGGCCACCAACGCGTGGAGCCTCACCTGCCCTGCCCATCCTCACCAGCCCGGGCCGCCCAGATTCCCCAGAGATCAACCCAACCTTAACCAAAAAAAAGAAAATTCTTTATCCACCACAAAGTAAACATTAATGATGCATGAATGACTTATATCTACATGCAAACTTGAGAAGGTGATGTTAATTGAAAGGTTGGAAAAAGAAAAGTCCGCGCATCGACTGGGCTGTTTCTCTCTAAATCCTTTCCACCAACCCAAAGAAGGGGGTGCCCGGGGCTGATGGCCAGGGGTGACCTAGACTTGGATGCAGCCGGTGCTCAGCCAGAGACTGGCTCACTGCGTGTCTGAGAGAGAGTACCAGCCCACGGGTGAAAAAATTCATGTTTATCCACCTGGATTAAATATTTCCAGAAATAGCATGAAAGCGTCGGCCTTGAAGCGGTTGGTTGAAGAAGGAAGAATTCAGTGTCACTTATTTCACAGTCACAATGAAATGCCCCTCCAGGTCACTCCCGAGCAATCCCCTCCTAAAACAGTTGCACCTGATTCTCCTGCACCTGCTGGACCTGATCATGTTGGTTGGTTTGATCCCGTTCCCTTATTTCCTGTTCTTGCCCCTTTAAAAAGTGCGAAGCCTTTCTCTTTAACCTGGGCTGATACTCACCCTGGTTCACCTGGGCCTGAAACTTTTCCAGGACACAGAACTTTCTGTGTTGAAACCGGAAAAGCCCAGGCAGACCGTAGTTGTCTTTCCTCTGAGTATCCACTGTGGAACGACACTCCGCTTCCTGGCATATGTAGCACTGGGTCACTGTAAGCCCTTTCATGTTTAATAGCAATATACAGGAATAATTAAGTCTAGAAATCATGTATCTCAACATCCTCTTTATGGGCAAAGAAAAAAATCCAAATTTTATCTTTTGTCATCTCAACAGCACGGAGAAACTGCAGACTTGTGATCTTTGAAATACTCAGAGTACAAAGGGCGTCCATGCACAAACCCAGTGGGGAAGGTGGCCGTGGGGCAGGCCCACACCCCACGGCCTGGGGCCCGTCCTGCTGGACTTCAGAGAGAGCTGCCCTGTCTGCGGGTGCATTACTCGTGAATTAGACCAGGATGGGATCAGGAATCACCGCTGGGTGTTTGTCGTTACACTTTCAGTTCATAAGAGCTGAACCCCTGAGATTTTTCACGATCCCAGGTCAAAATTAGGCATTTATACGGACTGGGCTGGAAGAATGATGATGGTGATGATGATGATGATAACAAGTGCTTATGATGCACCAGGCATTCTGTGAAAGCTTCTCCTGTTACACTGTATCTTGTGAAAATGCCATTTTTACACCTTTTTTTCCTATTGGCCAACCTAGGAGTGCATTATCTCCTTCCATCCCTATAGCAATGCACTGATGCTGCCGCCACCCTCAGGGACACACTGAGGCTCAACAAGTGCAGGGTTCAAGTGTGCAGCGGAGTCCAGCTTGTCCCAGGTCTAACCCCAAGGACTGTGCTCCCTGCTACCTCCTTGAGTCTCCAGTCCTTTTATCTTCCCCCCCACACACTTCCCCAGGCTGTCAGATGCTGGTGACAAAGAACACAAGGCATGGCCAAGCCGGCACCACGTGAGGACTCACCAACAGGTAACCACATGGGCAAGGGGACAGCACAGACTGACAGCCCCGGGACAGCTCCGGCGTACCGAACACGAGCGCCCGGGACAATAGGGTTAACCACGTAAGCATCAAAGCCAAGGAACCCTTCACCTAGAAAGTCCCGATGCCTGGCACATACTCCCCTCAACCCACGCGTGGATGCAGTCAGCGCCAGCTCCTTGCACTGGTTCAAGTTTGGACGTTGCCCGTTCAATCTTGGAACCAGCTCAGCTAGGTCCATACCGTGTTCTGAAGAGCTCACTCGGACCCTATTTATGCATGGCTTTGATCTAATTCATCACACACAGAAATCTCCAACCAGGACCGAGTGTCCTTTCAAAGGAGATGGGGAGGTGCACGTTCAGGCTTTAAAAGTACATCTCCGCCCCTCCTCTCCCCCCGACCCGCACCCTGCTCCCCATGGCTTGGGCGGATGGTGCCACGGGTTCACAAACGTAATTAAAAGAAGACTGTCGATTTCACCGTTGTCAAAACGCCACATCACCCCCTGAAGGAGAGGCGCGCTGCAGTCAATTTGCCCGTCCGTGCCAAAGTTTCAGAGAGACCCTTCACTTTATAAATCAACTCACAGCTTACAGCATCCTGGAAGCCCCTTCAAGGAACCGATGGGAATGACAGGGAGACAGAGGATAACCATCATAGCTTGACTGGATACAGGTGTTTGCTTTTACAGACGAACCACAAACGCCTGGATCTTTGACAGGCGTTGATGCTATCAGTGAATCGCAGCTATTATTGGCTCCGGTCGCCAAGGGCTGGGGGGCCTTTCCCTTAGCAACATCTCTGAGGCTGATAACATTTGGCTGAACTTTTCAGATCTTAACCTCCCTTCTGACTTGGTGCAGTCAAACCCGCCTAAACTGATCAGAAGAAGAGACACGCAGTGGGAAGACAAGTAAAATATTATTGACTGGACTGTTTCATGTCTATTAGGAAGAAAGAGCGGAGAGGGAGGGAGAACCTTACAGCTTGACAGGCTTCAAGATAATCAGGGGAGGAATCGGGGCTGCACAGTAACCCTCGGTGCGGCTGCAAAACATGGGCTTACAGGAGGTCATTGCTGTGCGCGCTGGCAAGGAACACCGTGCTGTGCAAACCCAGGGCGCGATGGCGGTCCTCCCAGGGCAGCCCTGGCTTCGGTGTAAAGCAAGGGGATGGGGCTGTCGCCTCATCCTCATCCCCCAAGCCCGTGGCTTCTGGATGCAGCCCCCTGGCTTGGCCCCTCTGCAGGTCTGCAGCGTCTTCTTGTAGGGCAGTGCGGGGGCAGGGCTTTAGGGACAGGCAGGCCGCTCTGGGAGAATTCTGCGTGGGCCACTGGTATTTTCAGTCTCCAGTTCACGTCCCTGCTCCTTGTTGTGCTGACCCTGCCCTGCATGTGAGTGCACAGGCATGGGTGTGTGTGTGGATGAGTGTGTGGGGCAGTGTGGATGTGGGTGTGTGTTGGGGGGTTGGAGGCAGGAAGGTTCTGTTCTGCTTGCTCTGAGTGGCCCTGAAGTGAGTCATCAAGACCTCCTGGGACTCCAGCCACTGGCCATTTGATAGCAGGCTGGTTTCCTACTGCCACCAGGCCCACTGGGAGGACAGTAAATCCCGTTGAGTTGGTAGCCAAGTGGCAAGATCAAGTTTGCCGTGTGAAGCAGAGGTCAGAGCCTTGCACATTGATGCACAAAGCAGGACCCGTAGGCCATGCATGCCCTGTGCATCACCCCCGGGTGCCTCCCTAGCTCACACCCATTTACAAGCTCCCCTTGGGTTCGTCAGGGAAGAACACAGCTGCTCAAGCCAGCCCTGCAAAATTTGAGCGCACCCCACACACCCTCGTACAGGTAGGGTCCACCAGAGAGCTCTCTCTCTGGAGACAGGGCCAGCTTTTCCCCAAAGTTTTCATTTGCATTTCAGCCGCCTTGATCCAGGCAGATGGTTGGCTTGTGGCTGTCGAGGACACGCTATCCTCCAGCTGGAGGAAACCCCATTGCCCCAGGAACCTGTGTTACACCGCGTCCCACCCTGCAGGGGGAGTAGGGGCTGGCGTTTCTGCAAAACACCAGGACAGCAGGACTCGGAGCCGAGGATGGCAGCACTGGAGGGAACCAAGCAATCGCCTTCCTCACCTCTTCATCCTGCACCTGGGGATGCTGAGGTACAGGGCAAGGAAGAAAGGGTGAGCTTTTGCACAGAGAATCCTCTGGCTGCCTGTCCCCGCCTGGCCACATGCCCCTTTGCAACTCACAGGCATGCATCATCCATGCTGCAAGGTCCCACCCAACAGGGCCACCCACCTTCTCCCTTGGACTTGGCCAAGTTCTGCTGAAGCCCTCTGCAGGGCCCGGATCCGAAACCTTGGGCCAAGCGAGATCCCATCTCTGTGACGCGCAGTCAGAGGGACCTGCAGTTCCTCCTCCCCACCCCCTCCCCTTAGCCCCTAAACCCACTCCCAGTCCCCTCCCCGCACTGTCCTGCATGGCCTCATTTTGAATTCTTTGTCTACTGATCACCTGTTAGTCCTCGCCCAGGGCCTTCTAGAACCCTGGTCCCAGGGTACCACGATGACAATGGTGAAGAGGGCGAGGAGGATGGCAGTGGCGATCACTGGTGAGCATCACCGGGCCTAAGGGCCACACGGGTCGTTTTGTCCGATCCTGACATGCCTCTGCTTTGCATCATGGTAGTCACACCCCCTCCACAGACACGCCATCCATTACCCCCATGAGTAGGGGAGACCCAGAGAGGCAAGTTGCCTTGCTCAAGCTCAGCCAACAGAACCAGGATCCGGGTTACCTGTTCCTCTCCCTTCATCCAGCATCACCCAAGACAGCGTCTCCATCACCACCAGTGGGCCAGTCTCAGAGCAATTCTGTCCTGTATCCACCACTCTGCCCACAGCTGCCGCTCCTCCCAGGCTCCGGGCATCTGGCTCTCTTTCTGCAGACCTCCCTGCCCCTTACATCAGCCTTCAGCACCTTCCTCCTTTTCCCACTCAGCCCGGAGTCTACGCCGGGCCATCTGAGTTCACTGCTGTCTGTTGAACACTCGCTTCTCTCACCTCCTCCAGCTCTTCTACAAAGCTACCTGCATAATCCCCCTTCGGAGCCCTAGACGCATGGGACGGAGCAGTGACAGTACAAATCACTCCACCAGGCAGCCCTGCATCCTTGGGGGCCCTCATCTCAGCTGCACCCTTTGTCCTCTAAAGAGATTTCCTCCTTCGTTTTCAATCCCCTCTTTCATTTAGGACCCTCGCCTCATCCTTCTAACTACACAAGTAGCAGGACCCATGGCACCACCTCCTTCCTGCATCTTCCCAAGCATCCTGTTGGAGCCCAACCTTCCCCCGCTCCCGTGGTCCCCTCCCTCCTCTCATGCAGTCTCCCCATCACTGCTGGCTCACGGTTCTCCCACCCACACCAACACGCAAACCACCCCTGGACGTGACAGCCTTGTTCCCCACCCCTGCTCGGGTCACCACTGACCCCACAGCCTTTTCCAGCAGACGCTCCTTGGTCCTCACACCTGGACATCTCTGCAGCGTTTGTCACCAATGGCCGATCTTGAAACTGCCTCTTCAGCTCTGGCTTTCCTCCTTCCTCCCTGAACATTCCCCCTGGGGCTCCTTGGATGCAGGTGTTCTCGCCCCTCTCACCCCAGGCACCAGCCCAAACTCTCTCCACTCTGCAGGCTTTGGTCCAAACAGGCTGCACATCGCTAGTTGCCTTCAGCAAGAGTGCATTCAAATAAGGGCCCAGTGCCTGTGGGTTTTTCCATGGCGATCTGATAAGGTGGGTTCTGGCTACAGTCTGGCTTCCAGGGGTGACTGACCCTAGGGAGAGAGTGTTTTGATGATTCCAAAGGATGCATTTGCAAGCCAGGGTTGTTATATTTCTCATGGCAAATCAACGGGTAGTTCCCCCAGCACCTGCAGGTAGTAAGAGGTACGCTCAGTTCTAACTCAGGCTCTACCAGGGCTTTCAATGGAGAAACAGAATCAGACACACTTACAAGGTACTATGTGCTCATGTCTGGCTGTCCTTGCCCTGAGTTGATCTCCACTTGTGTCCGTTCTGAACCTGAGCCTGTGATTTAGAGAGGAACCAGGTATTGATGGACAGACAGAGCCAGCTTCCATTCCTCCAGGCTTACCCACGGCTTTCCATAGCGTGGTTCCACCATCCACATGCATTCCACCAGGAATGGGGCCAGCCCAGGGGAGAGGTGGCAGGTGGGCAGACAGTGGGATGGGGCATCTCCTGGAAGAGCTCTGAACATCGCTGCTCTGGGTCACAAGGTCATGAACGGGAGATGATGCCTGCCCTTGCTTCTCCCTGCGACACCTCCTGGTGGCTCTACCTGGACCTGAGAACACAGAGTGGGGCACAAGGAGGAAGCCTCACCAGGAAGCCTGCACTCTGCTCTTCTGCACCTCTAGCACCTCACTTACCATAATCGCACCTTGCCTCCTCACCAGGTTGACTCGAGACTGGCGGGGAAGCTGAGGATCACAGGCTGTGGCCACCAGGGACGATGTCCTCACAGCCCTCGCCTTGGCCATCCTGGTGGGGTCTCTGCTACTCATCACTCAAGGGGGGTCCTTCCTGTCTCACAGTTTTGAGCTCATGAGACACCTCCTTGGGAAGACTTCCTGCCAACTTGAGTCACTTTCCCAAAGGGTGGCTCTGTTTCAGTTCCCAAAGAAAGTATAGGTCGACTGTCGTTCGTTCAATGCGCCTGTGACCAGGTTTTGGAATTTTTGGGGGATATTTGCATATATATAAATGAGATATCTTAGGGATGGGACCCAAGTCAAACTGGGAAATTCATTTATGTTTCATGTACAACTTGCGCATATGGCCTGAAGTTAGCCTGATGCCATTTTATTTTCAGTACACTTGTGTTTTGATTGTGACCTGTCACATGAGACCACGCATGGGATTTTCCACTGTGGCATCCTGTCGGCACTCAGAAATTTCCAACCTTGAATTTTTGGATTAGGGATGCTCAACATGAGTGAACAGCAGCTATCACCAACTGGGATGCTTTCATTCATTTCGACATTTCTTCCTTGTTTCTCATCTGGTAGCCTGTAAGCGTAGGTCTATCGTAGTTGATGAGTGGAATGTATCTGGCTCGTAGTAGGTCCTCAGTTGACAACTATAGCTAGTGAAGGAATGGTTGTATTGATAGCCTGTGCCCAAGGCCGGAATGTGAGGGCTGTGGAGAGCCTGGTTCCCAGGTTGCAGTGGCTCCTGCTTCTTGCCAGTCTCTTCCTTAGTATAAAGAGCCAAGGCTCCTCTGCTGGACACAGTTCCTGAATTCAGGGACCCAAGACCATGCTGATCCTACAGTGGTCCCTGGGCCCTTTCAGATGAGGTGATCCTGGTGTAGTCCCCCAGGCACCCTGGCCAGCAAATTCCTTATAGAAAATGAGCACTCCTCCACTGTAGGAACTTGGTGCCGTGTTGGAGCAGTGCACTCACTACCCATCAGAGCTGGGACTGCTTTTGGTCCTTTCAAAGTCATCCCACAGAGCAGGAATAGACACAAATCCCTTATCTCCCTTTCCTCTCACTGGACCTGACATGTCATTTGACACCAGTGTCATTGCACCTGTCACTGAACCTCCCACAGTGGCTCTGCCCAAACCACTGAGCCACAAGACCTTGGCCACCTGTTCTCTGTGCACCTGCAGGGTTTTGTCTTGAGGGATTAAGTTTGGAGCACACCTCTCAGCACCTGGAGCACAGCTTGCTCAGCGGGAATAGACCAATGAGCCATCCTGCTCAGCTGACACTCACAAGGGGTCTGCAAAAGCTCATGGAAATGCATATCTTCATTCCCTTTGTCCTTGCATCTTGTGAAGGGTCCTTTTATCCACCCGCTCTGCCATTTGGCCATCTGAGAGACACTAAAGAAAGAACACAACCTAAGAAAGAGACTTGCAGACAAAGAAATGGAATGAGAAACACACATCCAGGAAGAGAGAGAGAAGGCATGGGAAGAAATGCAAAACGAAACCCTGGTTTAAGGGGGGAGGCGGGGAAGAAGCTACACACAGAAGCAAACAAAGAACAAAGGGGAACCCACAAAGGTTTTTCAAAAAAAGCTGCACATTGAATGTGAGGAGTGAGAGAATGTGAGGTGCAGGTTCAACAGCACCGTCCACTTGGGCTGAAGGATCTCAAGTCTGGACAGCACCCAGCCCCCAGCCACCTGCCATCGCTCCGTGCCATACATGGTAAAAGGCTCCATTCCAGTTTGGATAATCCAGCTGCCCAGAACGGGAAAAGCTACCCTGAGTTGCAATGAGAGTCATCAGAGCAGCGTCTCAAAGGAACTCAGGTGCACCTGGAAGAAACAGGCTGCTCTAGGCCCTGGCCAGGCCCACTTCTAGAGACTTAGCTTTGTCAGGAGGGCAGAAGGAAGCAGCCTTGGTCCTCCCCGCTTGCACGGCTCCCCCCAGGTCCACGCTGGCCTCCTCAAAGTCACAGCAAGGAGCCCCCCTGGCTCAGCCTGGCTGGGTGGGCACCTCCCCACTTGCTGTCTCTGAGAAATCCCTGGAAGGCAATGCCGTGAGGACAAGAGTACAAGGCTCGGGCGGCCACGGCCATCTCCGTGGACCACACCGGGGTGCAAGTGCGCCACTTTGCTCCCTGAGCCCAGAGATCTCTGGAAGGCCGCCGTGTGTACCCCCTTTGCCACTGAGAGTGGTCTCTGCGCTCATTTTGGATGGAGTTTTGCAAACACAGACCCCTCTATCAGCAAGTGGGCACTGACAAACAGTTGCTCTTATTGAGAAAAAGAGCGAGGAGGGGTTTCATATAAAAGTTACATCTCCATTGAAGAAGGAATATATAATTCCACATTCCACTGTCCCTCGAACTTTATTCCCGTTTATGTAGATCTTAATACAGTTATACAGTCGCGGGCTGCCGTCCCTCTCTTGATGGTAATGATGTCCTCTCGAACCCTTTAGCTGCTATAAAGTATGCAGAAGTTAAATGCACAGATGGAAAAAAATTTGTCTCAATTTTGTACTTCTGCAAAATGGTAATTTTGTACTTAAAATGTACAAGATGGATGTTCAGAAATATAGGCTGATAGCCTAAATTATATTTGGTCATAATTTATGTAGTACAGTCCCAAAGAGATACAAAAAGGCAGAGCATAATTTATCTGCTGGAATCAGCGATAGCTTTGCTAAAACTCCCATTTATTCCTCCCCCATAGTTTTAAGTAGCCTGCGTCCTCAGGGCTCACTCTATTTAAGTTCCCCATACTGCTGTTTGATCACATATTGTAGTCTATAATTTGCCTATCAGCTGAAGCAAATTTAGGTCCCAGAAGTTATGATCTCTACATAGCAACCACTTTATTTGGTAAATGCAAAATATTTATAGCAATATAAAAACCAGATGAAAATAAAATTCCTATAATCATTGGAACATACACACTTTATCATTGGGGCTCATAAGACCATTAGAGGAAGACCGGCTTGCTGCCTAATACGATTTTCTTTGGACACATGCTCGAATTTGCTGATGCTCAGGAACCAGAGAAAGTTTCTTCTTCAGCTTTGCTGTTGTCTCTGCCAATAGTGTAAAATGTCTGGGCCTGGGCTCCAGACAGAGTCACCCCACAGAAACGAGAGGAAAAGTGATGGGCAGGTGAGTGGCCGCTGTGTCTCAGATTCCGAAAGGAATTTCCAAGTACAAACGAGCTGCTTGGCCAGGGTCCTGTTCTAGACAAGCACCCTCTTGCCTCCCACGGAAGTTGACCATCCCCAGGCAGGCTGAACAGAACCCATCTCCGAGCCCAGGCCAGTGGACTCCTGAGCTCAGGGGATGAGGCAGCTCCTTCTTCCAGCCTCCTTCCAATGCTTGGCTTCTCACACCTCTAACTTCTTCTCTTTGTGTTTCCAAAATGTTCCTTGGAGACGTTCAGGCCACCGCCTACAACATAACTGAGATACAGTCCATCAACAGCTCCTCTGAAAAGCAACTAGCACTTCCACAAAGTGTGGGGTGAGGCAGAGGGTTGGCCTCGGTGGGCACTTGAAAACTGTGGGGGGCTGTGACATTGTCATGGTTAATCACATGCACCTGCACCTGCTGAGTGCCTGCTCCATGTAACACCCATTCTCTCCATGCCTCCTAACAACCCCACTAGCGGAGCCCACCATTCCCATGTTGCCAGTGGAGGCAACAAGGCCTGGAGGGGTGACCCAGGTTGCCTTCACTCTTGCAGGTCTCCATAAGTCGACACAGAGGACACCAATTTTCCCAAGATGCCTAGGCAGGATATTGCTTCTCTGTGCTCAGACCTCTCTCTGCCCACCTCAGCCCTCTTCCATCCGGCCCTCAAGGTTGCCTTCAGCTCAGCGAAGATGAAATAAAGCCCACATGTATCTCTCTGATAAAAGCTTCAACTGAAGCCTCATATATTTTGTAGATACTGAAGAACTCATGGTGCTTTGAAGACGAGTGTTGGCATTAATCATTGTGGGTGTTCAGATTATGTCCTCGTTTTTAACATCATCCAAGCCCTCGCACCAAAGAGCCACCGTTTCTGTGTCCTGGGCAGCCAGACCCTGAGCCATGCCCTAGATTTCTTTGGACAAGTACTTCTGTCTTCCCTGCAACTGATCACAGCTCCCTAAATCTATGAGAATCTCCCCCATGTTAAGTTTTTTACCCCAAAATGTGCTTAAGCAGAGACCATCTGAGCACATATTTGAATAGAATCTGTTCAAACCCAAATATTATTCTACACAATCTACTTCCAAGACTTTTTTTTAATGCATTGCCCTGGAAGGAGGGGGTGGGGAGAGAGGACAGAGGAAAAAAGGGAGAGAAAGGTTAGAGAAGAGAGGGGATAGGACCCAAAGCAAGCATTTCAAAAAATCAAAGAAAATATGGGGTGGGCATTGCTGCCCGGTGAGTTAAGCCACCACTTGGGATGCCTGCATTCCATATCAGATGCCTGGGCCTGAGTCAGCTCTGCTCCTGATCCAGCTTCCTGCCAATGCACACCCTGGGAGGCAGCAGATGATGGCTCAAGCACTTGGATCCCTGCCACCCATGTGGGAAAACCAGATTAGGTTCCTGGCTCCTGGCCTCAGCCTGGCCCAGCCCTGGCTGTTGTGGGCATTGGGGAATGAACCAATGGATGGCAATGTTCTCCTTCTCTCTGTGTCTCTGTCACTCTGTGTTTCAAATAAATAAATATTTTTTTAAAAAAATAGGACATGAGGACAGAAGAAATAGGTTGTTTGAATTCATGTCCTGATTCCATAATTATTTCAAAAAATATCTTGTAAACTATCAAAGTGGGAAGGAACCATACTGCACAAGAACCGATCTTTTTATCATTGAGGAAAACTGAAGATCGGAACAGAGAAGTGATGGACAAGTTAGGAGAACAGTGAGACTATATCTGAGTCTTCCCTGATGACATAAACTCAATGTGGATGTCTGTTCTCAAAAGGCAATAACCATAGCTGGCGCTGTGGCATAGCAGGTAAAGCTACCACCTGCAAAGCCAGCATCCCATATGGCAGCCAGTTGGAGACCCAGCTTCTCCACTTCCAATCCAGCTCCCTGCTGATGCACCTGGGAAAGCGGTGGAAGATGGCCCAAGTGCTTGGAACCCTGTACCTACATGGGACATCCAGAAGACGCTCCTGGTTCCTGGCTTTAGCCTGGCCCAGCCCTGGCTGTTGGGCCATTTGGGAAGTGAACCAGCAGATGGAAGATCTCTCTCTCTCTCTCTCTGTCTTGCTCTCTCACTCTCTCGCTCTCTCGCTCTCTCTTTCAAATAAATAAAATATAAACCTTAAAATAAAAAAAAGGCAGTAGCTATTGCAACCCATGTCCAATTACAAGAACCAGTCGCGTCTAGTCAGCTCTCAGTCCTCTCCCAGCATGGGAGAGAAAGCATCATGGCTGTGGGGAGTAGGGGTGGGAGATGGCTTCCTTTGTCCATGGTCTGCCAGTGGCCTCTGCTCCCCATGCAAGTGTGAAGGAAGCCTGCCTGCTGGGCCCTTGATCTGAGCCCTCTCTCCCTTCACTTCCAGGCAAGACTGAGTGCCTCCACCGTGCATATGAGGCTTGCTAAAGGCCAGTTATTTTCCCAAGGATCCCCACCATGGAGCACAAGAATATATGAGGGCATTTTAAAAAGTCTGCAGAAAAAATGAAATTAATACGCAAGCTTATTTTGACGCAAAAAACTTTTGAAATCTATGCACAGTTTTTTCATGCTATGCATTTTCCATGAACTCTTTGAAGAACCTATGGATGTATGGAGTTCAAAATTTTGTTGCCCCAAAATATGCTCATCGTTTACTTGCATTTCACACAAACTTTTGGAAGAACCCTCATGGAAGTGCTACCATCGAGGTGACTCAGAGGGGAAAGTACTGATGGTATCTGGGGGTGTCGGAGACACTGAAGTCAAACCTTGTAGGCTGGGATGGCATTTGCATGCAGATGACAATTTGCAGACAGAGTTCCTAAGACAACAATAAGCATTTGCTCAATGATCACAGTCCAAGGAGCAGACAGATGTGCAAAGATCCAGAACAAAGAGGCTTTGAAACTCTGCCATAGAGTGGGGAGCTGTTTGGCCCAGCATTTAAGACACAGGTAGGGACACCTACATCAGAGCACCTTGGTTCAAGTCTCAGCTCCACTCAGGATTCCAACTTCCTACTACTGCACACCCTGGGAGGCAGCAGTGACGTCTCAAGTACTCTGATTCCTACCACCCACATAGGACACCCAGACTGAGTTCCTGGCTCCCAGCTTTGGTTAAGCATTGCAGGCATTTGGGGAGTGAACCAGTAGATGGAAGATTTTTTTTTTCTCACTCGCTTGCTCTCTGTTGCTCTCTCTGATTCTCCAGTAATTTTTTGAAACCCGGAAGCTCTCCTCCAAGTGTCCCACAAAGGGAGCAGATGTGCAGCATCCCCCCAGGAACCAGTGGAACCAGCCCTGCCTCCCAGCCGTCATGCAGCAGGCGCTCTGGACGAGCAATATTATAGAGTACCGGAATGTGAAAGGCACCCCATAAAATCAAATTCTCTTCTATTTTAAGTTGAGTGGTGCACAGGTTCAGCTTTAAAACCTAATTTCTTAAAAGTTTCAGAGGGAAAAAAATGTTCCTTTGCAATTGGAATCGAGTCCACATAAATTAACAAGCCAGCAATACGTATCCGTCTCTCCCAACTCTGCCTGATTGTTCACTTTAATCAAGCGGCCCACATTCTTTGACTTTTCATCCTTCACTGCCCAGAATGATGCACTGCCGCTACTGATGACACACAAATGTTAATTCTGCTCAAGTTCAAACATCATCCCAAAAGGGCCTATTCCACAGACGGCTTTGCAAACATCGGCCGGAAATGAGGACGAACTGAATCAAACATCGCCGAGAAATTCAGCACTGGGGGACGGCGTGGGTCTTCTGGAAACTCCTAAGTTTTCATTCCTAGATCCTCCTTTTCTCCAAGGCCAAGGGCAGAATCATTGATTTCCGGAGCTGCACTGGACGTCGGACATCAACCCTGCCCTGCCCAGGGTCATACAGCCTGGTGGTGGAAGACCAGTGAGTTCTCTGAGAGTTCACTTCTGCTTGGCAAAGGGTCCCTCTTAAAACATGAAACCATACGTCCATCAGGGGTCTTTCTATCACGTACATTTGTCAGGAAGAGCACGCAGCACATCATGTACATGTGTGCCCGGGCCCACCCCCTCACTAGCCACCTGCTACCTTTACTTTGTCTCCTTTTTTTTTTTTAAACAAAATTTATTTATTTGAAAGGCAGAGTTACAGAGAGAGAGAGAGAGAGAGAGAGAGAGAATGAGAGAGATCTTCCTTCCACTGGCTCACTCCCCAAATGGCAGAAACAGCCACGGCTGGGTCTAGGTCAAATCCAGGAGCCAAGAACCTCCTCTGGGTCTCCCACATAGATGCAAGAACCCAAGGACTTGGGAAATCTTCCACTGCTTTCCCAGGCACATTAGCAGGGAGCTGGATCAGAAGTGGAGCAGCACTCATATAGATGCAGGCACTACCACAGGAGGCAGCCCCAGCACCAGCCTCTTTGTCTCCTTTTTCCTAGGAGGTCACCATTGCCCAGGGAGGCAACAACAGTGGCAGGTGTTCAGAGGCGCTCCAGCGGGAATGGCCTACTGGAATAAGGAGAAACCATCCAAGTTCATGTTTGTTCACAGCTGAAATTATCTGGAACTTGTCATCTGTGTCTGTGTTTGCCTCCTCACTAACTGAAGTTTCGTTGGAGAAGAGGTCAGCTGTGAGTCCCTCCTGTATCCCCAGACCTACAGCAGAGTCTGGTGTCCAGAAAGCGCACCAGGGGGAAGTGGAAGGGAGGGAGGGAGGAAGTCATTCTGGTCTATTTTTCACCTGGATTTTCCAAAGCAAGGCGGCACTATGTGAAGTCCCCAGGCATGGAGGGCAGGGGTGGGAGGGTTCCTGAGACTTGGAGAACCATCCTGCAGCAACATGACCCTAGAGGATAAATCCAGCACATGCTGTGGCCCCAGGGGACCTCAGTGGCCAGCCATAGGTAGTGACAGTTACCGTGGCTGTGGCCCATCAGACTAAACTGCTCACCGTGGCCGCCCATCTTCAGAAAGAACAGGCAGACACTGCCACTGCCGCTGCAACATAAAAAAAAAAAAAAAAAGACTGTCACTATTCCCTGAGCGATACCAGCCAATCCCGAAGTTTAGGGCATGTTTCATTTGGCTTCTAATAATTGTGATCTGTCTTTTAACCCTCAAAGTGTTAAGTATAGTCATTTCCTCTGGGGATGAAAAGATCTGGGGTTAACAACTTTCTCTTTAAAAAATTCATAAAGGTGCAAGCAAACAGCATTACATCCAGTGGCTACACATTGGAAGAAACCAAGGGAGAAAGAGGGGAAAAAAAAAAAAGAGACAACATTACCCCCCACAGGATACTTGGCAATTAACTCCAGCTATGTCAGCAATTTTTTGAAAAATCTCCTAAACATGGAGAAGGCTCATCCTCACCATATGAAAAACAAAGACTCTGCAGCGAGTCTCCCATGCATTACAATGTGTGTGTCTTACTTCTTAACCAAGCCGCTAATCACGCAAATTATTGCAACTAATTACATCTGAAGGTCTAATTAATTCTTTCTGTACCACATCATTTAGTACGCATTCACAACACAGCACCTGTTTTGAAAATCCTTGCAGTTAATTTGTTTATAAACAAACACTATTTGCATAAAATGTTTAATGAATGGTTTAACAGTTAGTACAATGCTCCAGTTTTGTCTTAGTAGATTGGAGGTCACCAAAGGCCACGATACATTAATTTTAAACTCTACAAATTAATTTAAATAGAATGTGTGAATTTCTCATTAATAAAGAAAACATTCCCAACATGTTAATTAATATCTCTGTAACAGGCTAATTACTCCCTACACAACAAGTACATCTTGCAAGGAACCTTAAAGATTTGGGGGGGTGGGGGCAAAGGGTGTGGCCTATTTTAAAGCTGCAAAGGAAAAAAAATAGCGCAACTGAGGAAAACACCCAATGCCCAATTATACTGGAGAATTCCCCACCCAGGACAGGCAAGCCAGGAGAGAAAGCTATCCCCTTGTTTTGTGAATAAAACCCATTTTAGTTACCAATAGGCGGTTCAGCATTTCTATCCCAGTGCAATACCCTGCAAAGTGGGCAGAGCTTGCTTGCCTGCCGGTAGACACACACAATTAATGAAAATACTAGTTTCTCTGTACATGGAGCTCTCTCCTTTGCAGCTAGGGCATATTAGCTGTATTTGGGTCCCCCTGGTAAATATGGATTTCATGAAACAGATCTGCATCTTGACACCAGAGTCTGAGGTGCAGCCTCTATAACTCTCCCCATGGCAAGGCCTGCAGACACTGCCCGGAGAAAGGAAAGAGGACCAGCATGACTGCTCAGCATCCAACACAGCCCCTGCAAAGCCATCACTGAAATATGTTCACAGCCCTAAAGTTTGTTTCTGATTTGCAAGCATTTTCACATTTGATAAGCACCTGTTGTAAATTTACATCCACTCAGGAAGTGTTCTTATGATCGGGAGCTGAGCATTGTAAAGCATATTTATATTCTCGCCCTCGTGAGGCGTTGCCCCTTAATGCACCGGCTGATGGAATGACTGCCAGGGACCAGAGGGACACACTGCCGTGCCGCCTGCTTCCGGCAGCATCTGCCCCTGAGGAGCCACCGCTAGCTCCTTCTTCCCGGAGAAGGGTGGCTGGCAGCTGATCAGCAAGCTCCTGGACTTTGGGTTAAGTCTGCTCATTTGCAAGGTGTGTAGGACCGGATGGAATGACAGAGGGACAAAGCCTCCCCTCCCCCGCCACTCCTTCCCCCAGACACAGACTTCCCAACACTTGCAGCCACCTGCCAGTGTATCAGTGTATTTCCAAAACTACGTGGGAAATATAATGGGAGTCCAATCCTAATAGCTCCTGAGAAAAACAGGAACTTGCCCAGCCTCTGATGGGAGCCAGATTTCCAGTGTGGCACTGAGGTCTGTTATTAGGGAACACAATGATCCTCCTGTCCCTTGGCCTTGATCTTTCTTTAAAGATGCGTAAAGGACAAAAGTCTCCCATGCTGCCCATCACCTGGCTGTCCCTGGGGGGCCCAGCGGGCTGTGAAAATCCTCCTTGCTTGCCGCTCTTGCCTCTTGAATACCAGCCAGCATCCTCGTCCCTGGGGATCATGGAGAGGCCTGACCTCACCTGGATCTCACCACTCCTTGGCTTGACACAGAGGCCAAACGTTTCCTGTACACCTGGAGCCCAACGATGCCACACTTCGCGAGTATGAACTGTGGCGAGGAGAAACCAGGCGTTCCACTTCCGACCCTGGGCACGCACCGGCAAGCCGCTCTGCACCTAAAATGCAAAACGAAAAAGGAGCAATGACTTGTTGGCCACGCACCCAGGACTGCAGATCCATGGGAAGGCTGCCTTGTGTTTGGAAATGATGCCTGGGAAAGCCACACGAGGAATGACGCCAGGTTCCCTCTCCATAACTCTCTGGGAGAACCAAGGCACAAGGTGCGAGGTGTGGACCCAGAGCAGGTGCAGAGGAGGAGGGTGGGGGTGGGAGTGGCTGAAAGAGAAGACACTTTCCACCCAAAGTAAGTGGGACTAGGCACCCAGCTCCAGATTACAAGACTCAGAAAGACTTGCAGCCTAGGGGGCCGTCCTGCAGCAGGGCTGCCAGGGCACAGGGAGCTCCCGGTGGGAGGCCACCTGGGTCCCTAGCTTCTCTCCTGCACCCCATGCATCAGCCAAGGTGCCCCACCCCAGGCATGCAGACCGCCTTCTGCGCCTGTCCCCTCTCTTGGCTGGACTCACTGCTGGGATCCGGAGCCTGGCGCTTGTTCTCTCTCCCCATTAAAAATCCCCAGCATTTCACAAATAAAGGCGATCAGCATGTGAAAAATTATCTTTTAAAATGGAGTTTAATTTGCATATAAGGAATGAGAGATTTATGACGGGCTACATCGTCCAGTACTGCATCTGCCGAGTATCAGTCGTAATTTAGATTGTTTGTGACTGATCTTAAATTCTCAAGCTTGGAGAAGATGAAGTACTCTGTTGCTGTATTATTGTCAGGAGTCTAAGACTTACCAGAGATTTATTAGTAATCTTATCACAAACATGTCTCAAGTTTTTGCTTTTAATATGTGCCAAGCTCCTCCGAGGAATTTTCCTCACTGCAATTATATTCCTCAATGCGTGCATTCTGAAGCTGAGCTGATTTCTTTCCCAAAATAAAGCGACCTATCATTACAACACAGCCCCGCTTATACATTTTTCCTCTGCTACTTAATAATCAATGTATTCATCATTAAAATCTGAGCCCCGAAGCCATGGTTTTTAGCATATTCTAATGACTAGCGACTTGCAAATTACAATGACCTTCCATGTAGGTTCTGTAAGCACCTTGTTCTAATGTGTACTGTATTTATAGTTTGCCAATACAAACTAGCCAAAGATTGGATAATTACTGTAATCTATTAGCTCGATTGCTTTCCCTGCTCATTTATAGCATGTGCCACGCAGGCCATTTTCAAAAGCCGGCCTATCTTTCATCTCCCGCAAGCTCAGAAAGTAAGGGACACTCCATCTTCACAATCTACGCACTCCCTAACGGCTGAAGAGCAGCCCATCGAAGCTCAAGGAGGCCTCGGAAATGAAGAACCCTCCTTCGTGCTAGCGTCAGAACGCTGTTTGTGACTGACAAAAGCCACCACTCGGAGCGGGCAAACTTCCACAGAAGAGTGCCGCCCTCCAAGTGCCATTTATTTAATAAGACCCACTCCTTTCTTTGTTTTGAAAGAAAAAAAAAAATTAAAGACACTTCTCTTAAACAAGGAACATTTTTTTTTTTGCCCTAAGTAAATGTTCCAAGTGAAGCATTAAACTTTTTCTTGCTTTGCTTTTTTTTTCTTTTTTTGTCCCAGCCTAGCACGGGGACCGTGGACTGATGCAGTCGCGAAGCCCCCAGGGCGAGCTGGCCCATGTCGCCCCCCGACCCCCCCGGCGCTGGTCTAACTCAGGCAGTTATGGATAGATAACACGGCAGCCACTGGTAATTAAAACAACACTAATTTTGTCTCCGTGGCCACACTTTGTCGTTGGGAGCCATCTGTCAAGGCCTCCGTGCATCACCCACCGAGAGGGCATTTGTCTGTGCGCATTGTGCTTGGTCAACGGTTTTCTGCTGCTCCCCGCATACCTGGGCGCCCAGACCCCGTTAAAGAGGTAGGGCTTTCATTCCGATTAATACAGCAGCCGGCATGCATGTCAAAACCCGTGGCCGTCCTGGTGCAACCTCTAGCCATGGGGGAGAAAACAACGGGAATGTGTTTGTTTGTTTCCCCTTTCAGAAAGGAAATAACAACAGAAAATCTCCTTTGGATTGGAAGTGGAAGAAAAAACAAATCAGATATGGTCCCAGTCGCCTTCTGTGTATCACAGAGAGCAGTGTCATGGAGAACGTGATATTAACACGCATGCCACACTAGGAAGCCCTACGGATTATGGTTGATTCTTTCCCTTCCAAACCTACAACTCCGGGTCACCTTTTATTGCAAGATCCACAGTGACATTCGCAGTCATAGCAAGTCAAATGTTTTTACATTGCGGTAAGGAAAAAAAAAAAAAAAAAGATCTATTCCATAGGTCCCTCCTAGGGAATCAGAGGTGGCCCAAATGGAAGAGGACCTGCCCATGACACTGCTGCCATAAACGAGAGAAAACTTCGTGGTGCATTCCTAGGGGCCTTTAACAAGTGACACAAACAAGAGAGGACGCACACAGGACCGTTGAACCGGAGACTCCACCTAAGAGAGCCGCACCGCATGCCTCCCACAGCAAGCGTGATGGCCGTTCCCTGGCAATGCCTGCTTCTCAGAGGACAAGCCATCCCCTGGGGACCCTCCGGGCTCCCCCGCCTGCGTTTTCATCAAGTGTCTCCAAGGTGGGAGCTGTTAGAATTCCTCTCTCTCTCTTCACAGATGATCAACAGCCCTTTTTCCCCCTTGAGCTGCAGACACACATGTAGCTTCAAATATTAGCTGGAACTCCGGCTCTCACCAGCCCCTAATTGCTCTCTCAGGGAAGGTAGCATGGACGCAGGTAGGGATGACACGGACGTAGCTTCAACTTCACGCACACCAGAGCTATTTTGCAAAGTGACATCACGACTTATTAAAGAGTACGTTTTTATTAGATTCCTCCCAATCCCCTTTCTCCTGGAAACCCGGTGTGTGATTTTCTGTGGCCACGGAAATGTTGGGTTAATTGACCATCAATGACACCTGCGAAGGAAAGGCACCTAAATATTTTTCAAGCAGGTGGAATACATCGGAGCGCGGCTGTCACTGCGAGTAGCCCCGTCATTTAAATAAGTTCATACCAGCAGGTCTCTCCTGGCGGCTGCCGCGTGGGCACAAAGGGCCAGACAGCCTGAGCTTCTCCGGTGCTGCCCGCATTTCCAGTCTGATTCTTGTGAGGCTCACAGGAAAGGAAAACTGGCTGCAGGCAGACCACAAAGGTTAGCTCCATCCATCATGGAGAAACCCATGCTAAGTGCTTTCTGTCCGTCGGTCTATTTTCAAGATTTAGGAGCACCTGGGAGTGTTCCTAGGAGGCAGAGGCCGGGAGGGCCGCCCTGCGGGCTCCTCTGCACCTTGCGGGCGCGCTTGGAATCCTCCTTAGACTTCGGGGAACAAGGTCATTTTGCAGTGACATGGAAAGCCGAAGCAAGCTTGTCTTTCTTGGGACTTCTCATGAGCCTTTGCAGGTGCTGTTAACCCTCTGGGGGCGGGGGAGAGGGGGAGCTGAAGGAGCTCCGTAGTTGCTGTGGAAGGAATAGAATCCCCCGGAGAACCCTAAAGCGGCGCCTCTGGCAGCAGCCGCTGAGACCGACCCCAAGGGGAGCTGCAAGGCAGGGGGCCGCCAAGGGAGCAAGGGAAACTCAGGGGCCAGCATGGAGCGCCCGCCCCGCAGCCTACTGCGGAGCCTGCGGGGAACCGGGCCCGGAATTGCGCGGCCGGCCGCCGCCGCCGGTGCACCCGCCGCTCCGATGGGGGCTCCGGAAGCGCGGAGTCGAGCCGCAGCTCCCACGCGCGGGGGTCCCACGCAGCACCACGCCACACAAGCGCTCTCGCTTTCCATAATTCATTTGCATGAATTTACTTTTTTGCCTTCAGAGGTTGTTGTAATGTGTGTTAAAACACACAGTGCAATTTTAGCTCCATAATCTCACAAAAGAAATATGATGTTAGTATAAAGTTTAAAAAAAAAAAAAAAGAAAGAAAGAAAGAAAGCTGCGGAGCCGCGGCGCGGCTGTCGGCGAAGCGTTGCTCAAAAGCGCCACCCACAGGCGGCCGCGGGGAGCGGCGCGCGGGGAGGGCCGGTGCGTGCTGCTCTCCGCAATCCGCCTGTAACAAATGACAGCGCCACGCAAGTTGACGGAGGCTTTTGATTGAATTGACTGATTGCGTCAGCTGCACCTGCGGAAAATTGATGACAATGCTGTCTAAACCGTTCATTAGGATCTGGAACTCCACGCAGATGAATGCTGGATTCATAAATTTGCTAGACATGTGTTGTAGATAATATGACAAAGCCCTGTTTTCAAATGAACATTTCTTTGACCTAATTTTATCGAAATCATGCAAAGCAATGAAAGAACATTTGTGTCCCAACTCTTTAAAAACAGCTGCAACTGAAGTACCCCCTTTCGGCCTCTCTCTCTCTCTCTCTCTCTCTCTCTCTCTCCCTCCCTCTCCTTTTGTCTTTCAAATACATTTGAAGTGAAATACATTATTTGGAAGGTATCTTCGGGGGTTGACTTTAAAATATTCGACGTTTCAAAGGTGAGGAAAAGCGTGCATTTATTTTTACCGATTATAAACATGTTGCAGTCTGCCCGAGGAAGGAAAATTATTTTGAGGTTTTTCAAGTCCCAAATTGGCTAAATTGTACACACGTGGAAAATAGGGTTTGTTTTTTTTTTTTTTTTTTTAAGAATCATCATCATAACAGCGCCATCCACACAGACATCTTGGGAGAAACCATTTCAGTACTAACTGGACAGGTTTTCTGCAGCCTGCACGCTTTGCAGCGACTGAAATCCGTTAAAATATTGACTCTCTTGGCCAAGAGCGACGAAGCCACGGAGAGGAAAATGGCATCTATATGCACCTTATATAAGACTCCTGACTCCCTCTTGGTTTTAGTGTATCAAGCTACTATCAATATTGAATGAAGCTTTTTTTTTTTCCCCTGCATGTCCAAAAATAAAGGTGGCTGGAGAAAGGCGAGATGACCATGTTTATACCTGGCTTCCCTTAGCGGTGCTGGGGAAAGGAAGGCCAGGGCTGCCTCCATCGCCTGCAGCAGCCAGCCCACTGGAGGTCTGAATTGTTAGGAAAGAGTTACATTTTTAGAAAAGCATACCTGGTACTTAAGAATCCAAAAGTCTCTTGCTATGGAGATAGATCTAACTTCTACCACCAGGATCCTCTGCCTGGAACTTGGACTTCCCCCCAAAAAAACAAAATGAATATTTATCAATGTAAGAAGAACCTGGCACAGGTTGGTCCATGCATCCCAATCTGCCAGAATGCTTCCAAATCTCTTTGCTGGCATTTAAAAGAAATCTATTTTTACACATTCTCATGAATTTGGGTTTTACTACCAGGAAGGTAATTTCTGATTAGACATCTTGGATTTCTCTCTCTCTCTCTCTCTCTCTCTCTCTCTCTCTCTCTTCCCTACAGAATTTCTGCAAATACCCGAGGTGACCCCACAGCTGGGTGGGGAGACACTGCAGGGGAGAGCAGCAAGGCTAATAGAGCCCGGGTTTGCTTGCGTTCGCTTCCTGGTGTAGCAATCACGCTGAACTGGAAAACATTACCTGCACACATCCAAACCAGGCAGTGGTACCCACACCGCTGCACACAGGATATTACCAAGAAGGTTTGCAAAAAGCCCTACACGCACAACAATCTGGTCATCTTCTAATTGCCGGGATTCAAGTCCTAATGGGGAAAATGTGTAAAACAAGTAACTGGGTATTGAGAGCTGCAGGCAGTTATAAATAAATAAACAAACAAACAAACAGCACACTCGACCACCTCAAGGCCGTTTGTATCCTGTGTTTGCTTCACATTCAGGGCAATGCGTTTAAAACAAGTCCCTTGCTGGACTTCCATGGGCTTTGCCTTGAGACTCCCAGGCCTGCAAAACCACTGAGGTCAAATATTCATTGGCTTCACCCAGCAGACACAGAGAGATCCATGAGCACTCACCCAGTTGCCCACTTCTGGGGACCATGAACTTGGGTTTCGCCCTGAAACATGATACAATCGGGTGTGTGTGTGTGCACATGTGTATATGTGTGTGTGCATGCATACATGTGTATGTGCACAGTGGGAGAACGTGGTGTAAAATATACAGAAGTTCCTCGCAACACCAGGCAAGAAAACCCAAGGTTAACGGACTCTAGATGGGTTTGCAAGATGGAGGAGCAGATCAGAGTGGGTAGCAGAGGGCACACGTGGCAGAGCCGCATGCATCGTGAACCTCCAGTGACGGCTGTGGACCCACCTCTGCGTGGTCCCCCCCCAACTTAGGACTACCACATTCTGGCAGCAAGTAGCCAGGCCCCAGCCCACCCAGCCTGCAGTGCCCACCCACGCCGGCCCCTGCCTAACCTGAGCAGGTGAGCTGAACGGAAGCACACTGTCCACCTTCGGTCCAGATCCCCACACAGGCTCTGGAGTCCCCACAAGAAGAAGGAGGATTTTCTTCCTCCAAGACCTCGAGCTAAGAATCACATTACTCTTCCTCACATTCCAGCCATTTCCTGGTCCCCGTTCCTGGCTTTGGGAGCCCTGCGTTGTCAACACATTTTAAGGAATCTTCATTTCTTTCCTCTAAAGCTCCTTGGCTGTGGGGGCCTCTTATTCCCTGTACTGTTGTGTGTCACCTCAAAGCCCATTCCGAATAAGGACTACATCCCTGGGAAAATCAAACCTAGCTCGGGCCAGATGATCCCCTCGAAGGCTCGGTGACAGTGGACCTCTGCCCCTCCCTTGCCCGAGGAGCAAGGTTCCAGCTTCGGCAGCGTCTGCAGCGGGATTCGGGGAGGCTGCAGGGAAAGAAGTGTGTGTGCCCATCACGAGGGGAATGTTCTCGCTGATGAAGGCTCTGTAGCACCTGCCACCCACAGGCAGGTATGGCTGGGACCTCCAGCTCAGGTCACGGTGAGGTCTCAAAGACCCTTAAGGAAACTGTATTCGGGGAACAGGTGTTTGTCCCATTGGTTGACACTACGTGGGACACTTGCACCCCAGGTCACAGTGCCTGGGTTTGTGTCCTGGCTTCCTTCTGGAGTCCAGTTTCCTGCCAATGCATGCCCTGGGAGACAGCAGTCAGGTGGCTCCAACAGCTGGTCCCTGCCACCCACGTGGCTTCTGCCTGGCCCAGCCTGGGTTGTGGTAAGCATTTGGGAAGTGAACCAGCAGATGTGAGTCAGTCTCTCTCTCCCTCTCCCTCTGCCTCTCCCTCTCCCTCTCTCCCTCTCCCTCTCTCCCTCTCCCTCTCTCCCTCTCCCTCTCCCTCTCCCTCTCCCTCTCCCTCTCCCTCTCCCTCTCCCTCTCCCTCTCCCTCTCCCTCTCCCTCTCCCTGTCAAATAAAGAAAAAGAACACAGGGTTTCAAGCAACCAATGTGTGTCCCAGGGTCATGTCCGACAGCTATGTTGGGCGCATGACACAGGTAGCATGGAGATAGAGGAGGAATAAAAGCCAAATAAACTTAAACCCCACCTCCCTATAGATAAAGACAGGACCAATGAGTGTCAAGGTCAAGGACAGGAGATGAGAGCCCCAGGGACCCTCTTAGCCTACTTCCTGCAGCCCCATCTGCTTCTCAAACTCCCTCCCAGACCAGCTACACTGGTAGCTGGTAGAGCAACCTTTCATCCTGGACACCATTTACAGAGTCTGCGCTGGAGAGACCAAGCTGAAAATGACACAGGCCCTGTCCTCAAGAAACTCCCGGTCCCACGGGGGAAGACTGAGAGGAACTTGCCTGGCACCATCCACAGTCTCACAGCGTCCCCTGCCCCGACAAGAACAGGGTTCATGGACAGCCCACCTCTGCTTTCTTAGCCTGTAGCTGCGTCCTGCTGTACATAGATGTTCCCACCAGTGGGAGAAAAAGAAAAGGAAAAAATCCATCATTGAGAAGCAGTGCACTGGGAGGCCGCAGGTCTCATCTCAGCAAGCCCCACGCTCAGCGACTACAGCATCTCCAAGTGCCGCTGGAATGTACTGCTGGCTGAGGCAGGTGCACCGTCCCACCCCCAGGGCTGCAGTTTGCCAGCAAGCCCCAATCATGGCAGCCTGATGGGCCCCCTTCCAGAAACCAGGCAGGATCTTGTTCTCAGGCACACAAGTGCATCTGTGCTAAAAGAACACGGCCCAGGTGGGTCAATGATAGACCCCAGCTCCGAGCAACATGGCTGATGCTCAGTTACCTGGTGCTCACTGGCAGCACACCCTGGCTGGCCATTTAGTGAGGGGAGGCCAGCTTGTCCAAGCCAGTGGCCAAAGCCTCCTGGGACACGGTCTCCAAGTAGCCAGCCGTGGAGCGGCAGTAGCTGTTTATCAAGTCCTGTGAGAAGCCTGCAGTGCAAGGGCAGGGAGCCAGGGCAGGGGATAGGGGAGGTGGCTGGCCAGCCAGGGTGGGCACCATCTAGGGTGCAATCTGTCCATGAGGGTGCGAGGACCCTGTGTGCCCAGCACTGCCATCTCTCCACACGGAGCCAGGCACCCAGAGAACGCTCCTGTCATTAAGCACTGGCAGCCAATTCACAAGCAAAATGCATCTGCAGGTGCACCGGGCCCCGGACACTCCTTCGGTGTCTCAGGCACCAGCCCTCCCTCCAAGGGATCTGGGAGCTCACGAGAACCCCCTGGAGGTCTCTCCCTTGTCCTAAAGCAAGTCTCGCCTGGTTGGACATGGGGGACTAGCAAGCTGGGCAGTGTGACCCCAGAGGGGCGAGGGGCGAGGGGCGTGACATTCTGAACAGTGCTTCCTCTGCAGGAACAGGTCACTTGGCCAGCATGCAGAAGCTTTCCCAGTAGGAACGACCCTCCGAGCTGGCGACAGCAGGGACCTCCTGCTTCGGGGAAGAGTCCCCCCCCTGCCAACAGCCGCCCTGCAGGTCTGCCAGCGGCTCTGGAAGCACCAGCCCTAGCAGCAGCAGGAGATTCATGTCAACACCACCGTGACCAATGCCTGCCACTGGCCGTTCCCCTGTGCGGGGAGGAAGACTCAGCCCCCCGGGTGTTAGGATGTCATGTTGTCACGGGGGCGCATGGCATGTGACCAGGGTGATGCCCACTTTGATGGTTGTCACCATTTGTTCCCATCACATTGTTCTTTTTATAGATGCATTTGTATTTACAGATATGTGTAAGTATATTTACATTTTTGTATATTTAAATTTTGTATTGTTCTTATGATATAGCAGATACCTATACATAGATATAAATAGAATGCACATGCTATTTATTATATAATGGATTTGAATATCAAATCTAACACGTTTATATTTTAATACATTATAGATTTATGTTTACTATATGTATATATAAATGTATATATATGAAAGAAAGAGAGAGTGAGAGACAGAGAGATTTGGCCTCTTCTATTTCCTGGCTAACATCCATAGATTCAGCTCCACACAGCGGTTATGCTATCACATCTCTCCAAAAGGATTTTTATGTATTGAAACGTGGTCAGTGAGGCTCAGTGGGAACCGGTTTCTCTCGGATTCCCCAATCCCACGCCCCCTGATTTCAATGAGTAAAGCAAGGGGCTCCAGCATCCCGCTTTTGAGACCCCTGCAGCGGTGACAAATCTTTCACAGAAGAGGGAACACCGGACAAGTCCTTCTCAGCTCCCTGATGCGTATGTTCGTGTGCGCGTCCGTGCCTGTTTGCATCCTGTGTGTCTGAAGATCCTGTTTAAGAATGCAAAGGCCCACCCGGTGTCATTAAAACAAATGAGTCTAACCCTTTGGTCATCTAGGTGAAAGCATTTTGTTGGGTTTTTTTTCAAATTGCTATTGCTATATATAAATGTAACATATAGCAATAACCATAGAGAGATACTGTGCCCTTGTGTATGGATAATTAAAATAGGAACATCTCCGGACTAAATTAAAATGTGTAAAAACCAAATCCTTATAGCATCCATGAAATTACACAAGCTACAAGTGAATCACCAGCCCAGAGACGCAGTGTCTCTCTCATTACTCCATGAACCTCTTCCGTGATCACAGTTTTACATTCGCACAAATCTGCACGGTTCTTTTTATGTCACTAAATAGCTCAGCTCCCTTTTACTGCCCTCCTTATCTATCTGCCGCTTGGTAACAGCCTGCAAACAGGCTCCAGTCATTTAAGAGAAGCAACACTTCCGGGGCTTTCGGTGACACTTATTACTACAGGTTATGAACCAAAAATCTGAAGAGGATATAAGGAGACAAACTGTATCTTGATGAACAGAAAGGGGAGGAAAAAAATTGCATGTTTTCCAGGATCGCAAAATCCAAACTCACAGATTGCAACCTCTAAATTAAGAAGATCTGCGTACAGGAGAACCTGTCCAGAGATTTTAGCCTTAACCCATGACCTGTACGATCTGTGCGGCTCCCTCCACAGAGGGCTCTGCTGTGCCCTTTTCTCCTCTGGACTGTGAGCGTGAGAGGTGTTATTACCCATAACTTTTTATTTAAAGGAATTGTGCAGCTGGGAAAATGAATGAATTTAATTATCAATGCAGTGTGAAAAAAATCATTAGAGCAAGGGCCTGGAACGCCACATATTAAAAATAAACAAAGGCTATTAAAAAACAGTTCCAAAAAGGAATGTCAGTTTTTCTTCAATTCTTAAAATGTAAATACCAAAAAGAAAACCATATGTAAACATCCACAGTTACAGAAGAAATTACTCTTTAAGAAAATGTTAAATGACTGACTGGATCATTTAACTTTAAATCTATACTTTATGTGGCAGTATAGGAAGGTCATTTGATTGCTCTGCATAGAAAAATGAGAATTCTAATATGTTCTCAAAGTTTCACCTTCATAAGACAAAATTTTCATTATAAAACCGTATTTAACGGCGAGCTCGCCGCACTTCTTCCTCAATTGTGCGAGATGAGACTTCCACGGCCAGAGACGAAGCCACCTGAGCCTTCAGAAAGACAGCAGCATCTGTCTTCCATCCACATTTTCATTGCTTTTAAGATTTGTTTCATTTATTTGAAAGGCAGAATTACAGAGAGAAAGAGAAGGAGAGGCAGAGAGAGAGAGAGAGAGAGAGAATCTTCCAACCGCTGACTCACTCCTCAAACGGCCACAACGGCCAGAGCTTGGCCGATCCCAGGAGCCAGGAGCTTCTTCTGGGTCTCCCATGTGGGTACAGGGGCCCAGGGACTTGGGCCATCTCCCGCTGCTTTCCCAGGCCATAGCAGAGAGCTGGATTGGAAGTGGAACAGCCAGGACTCAAACCGGCTCAAACCTGCGACACTGGGTTTACTCTCTACATCACAACATCAGCCCAATTTGTTAAATTTTATTTTATTTATTAGAAAGGCAGAGTTAGAGAAGGAGATACACACAGATACACACACAGACATACACACACACACACACGGAATGTTTCCATCTGCTGGTTCATTCTCCAAATGGCCACAACAGCTGGGGCCAAAGCCAGGAAACTGGAAGTCCATCCAGGTCTCCCACGTGGGTGCTTGAGCCACCCTCCACTGCTTTCCCAGGCACATTAGCAGGGAGCTGGATCAGAAGTGGAGCAGCTGAGACTCAAACCAGTGCTCATATGGGATGCCATGTCGCAGGTAGCAACTTAACCAGCTGTACCATGATGCCAGCCCCTACCCAAATTTTTCAAAACAATTCCCTCACTCCCCCTACGACTGGGCAGTGCAGGCCCTGGGAAGCTAGCCAGAGTCCCTGGGGATCAGTGCTAAGCCCAGGCACCCGGGAAAGGCCTCTGTGGTAGGCGACAGCAGTGGAGACGCACCCTTCCTAGGCAAACAGAGCCGCTGAGCTGCTTGTGTGAGGATCGGGACTTCCTAGTGAGGACCACATGTGGCCTGCGGCTCTGCAGACTCACCCGGGGCATTTAGAGCAGGCCACTTGCAAATTCAGATCTGGGCCAGCTGTTTACACACAGCTCAAGAAACCAGAGGAGGAGGGGTTTCTAGCACAGAGTCTGTCTCCAGCCCCACAGAGGGTGGGGGCAAGGCCCCCAGGAGCAAGTCCATGGAGCACCAGAGGACTCCATCTGCCCAGGGAGGAGCAGAGCCTGCCAGATCCCACACAAGCTAGGGACACGAAGAATGCAGTCTGCAGCCGGAGAGACAATGTCCCCCCAGTGGCCGTGTGTTCCCAGCTGTTCCCTCAGCCCCTGGTGCATCAGGGCCACCCTTGGGGCTGGAATGGAGATGCTCAGGCCAAAACCCACAGCAGACAATGGTCAGCACCGATGCCATGCAGCTGTGGGTGATTTTGCCAAGAGCTTCGGTCTGTGCGTGGTTCCCACGTGTTATTTTCACATCCCTGCTTCCCCACTGGACTTCCCACTGCCCCTCTCCAAGCAGGTGCTAAGACGGAGGCCAACATGGCTTAGCCGGCCCACCCCAGCCCACCTCCATCTGAGTCCTGGCCTGGCTCAGTCTCTGGTGGTCACCATCCGAATCATGCCCAGTGCTTGCCAATCCCCTTCCCGAGCCTCAGTGCGCACATCTGTAAAACCAGGACATGAAGCAGAAGCCCCTGACAGCGCCAGGCGCCCTGGGTCCCAGCAATGTGGGAGATCCTAGCCCCCGGGGAGGCCAGAGCCCTTTGAAAATTCACTGAAAGCAAAGGACTTTCTCTCCCGAAAGAACAAATGCTACAGTGCTTTCGATTTCAAGAGGTTCCCGGACCACCCCAAAGCTCTCTCATGGACCCCAAGCTCAGGATCCCTAAAATGGCTCCCCCAAAACCACCCAGAAAGTTAACATCCCCAAACAGAGGCGAGAAGCCCTTTCCCACCTCCCTGGTCCCCTTAGTCCTCTGTGCACCCTTCTCCAGGTGCTGTCACCTTTCTGTGTCTTCAGGGAGCCGTCGAGTCCCCTAGAGCCCTTCCCACTCCAGAGTCCGTCTCCCAGCAATGGCAGGGATGTGGGGGAAGACTGAGGAAGACAGAACATGAAGCCAGACGAGGTACCACGGACCCCCGAACCCTGCTGCCACGGGGTCACCACTGGGTGACCGCGGCTGGGACAGGGGAGACAGGTGGAGGCCCTGGGCCAAAAGGGGTCACCTGCTCCTCTCACAGAGTAGGGGGGCCCTTGGCAAAGCACTTGGCCTTCTTTAAAAAAAAATAAATGTGGAGGAGGAGGAGGAGGAGGAAGAGGGGAAAAAAGGATGCTGGGGCTAGATAAATCCAGAATGATTTGAATATATTACCGTAGTTAAGTTTAGTACATAAAGTACCGGGGAGGGCTCTGCTGTGCATTTCAATCAAGCCCAAAACGAGGCGGTTGCGGCTTCGCCAGAGTGGTGCTGCCCTCATCAGCGGTGAGGAAGGCAGTGTCCACGGCTCCCTGCCCGTGAAGTGTCCCCGGGGGACGTGGCCAGGTCTCCCCCGGGGAAGGCAGAAGAGGAGAGGAGTCTGCCAGTCGGCAGGAGAGGTTGCGAAGCGGAGGGGGAACTGGCCGTGTGGGTCACACCAGACCTCACCCAGGCAAGGAGTCCCCCCTAAAGGCCCCTGCAGGCTCCCCGAGGAAGCCCGGGACCACGTGGGGTGCAGGGGGGCAGAGGGCCACCTCCGAGCTGCCACTGCAGCTCCCTGGACCCGATCCCCTGCCCCTCCGATGCCTCCTCTAGACTTGATGCCCCGCCAACAAGACGGGCAGGACCAAGGTGTTAACTAGGCAATGCTGCGGAATCCAGCCGTTCCCTTCAGGATGAACCCCAGGGCAGAGTTCAAGGAGAGGAGGAAGGAGCGAGAAGGGAGGCTGAAAGAGCACGGAGAGGCCCCGAGAGCCTCGGCTCCCGCTCGGTGCAGAAACCTGATGCGATGCGTGGCTTTCTCCAGCACCCACAGGGCCCAAATGCTAAACCTGGGAGTGTCGGGGGAGGGGGGAGGCGCCCGCTCGGTAGCCCCAGAGGAGTCACGTGTTCCCAAAACCACCCCGAGGGTCACCACATGGCGGGATGAGAGCAGAGGGTTGCGGCTAAGGTCAGTGAAGACCGCTGGAGGCAACGGGGACCATCTGTGCGGACCCTTCCTGGACTCTGTCTCCATCGGCAACCGGTTGATGCTCAGAAAGCTGCAGCACGAAAAATTAAGAGAGCCCCAGCCCCGGTCTCCAGCCGGTGACAGAACCAGTCTTCCTGTCCAGCCTGTCACCAGCCAGGGGAGCTGGGAGCTTCTCTCAGGTGAGTCGGGCAGACGCTCTGAGCTTGCAAATAAGAGATGAAAGTTCCGAGTCTCTCTATAAAGGGAAACCCACACACTGCGAGCCAACCCCTCGCTGGGAAAATATAAATAGTTAAATCCATGGAAGCAGCCTCCCTTTCTGTTCCCTGGGTATAACTTGCTCCTGGACTTCTGCGAATAGTGAACTGAAAAGCTGTCGGGGTGGACATCTGTTGTTTTTGCCTGCCCAGCCACTTTCCTCCTTTTACTGGAAATAGCATCCTGATTTGCCTTGAGGAGTCACACCTCCCCCATACTCATGTCTCGGGGGGAGCCGAACCCACCCCAGCTCCAGGGATGGGCAAGTGACCCAGGCCAGGGCAACAGGGACGTCCCATCCCACTGGGCCACTGTGATCTATCAGCCCAGGGGTGGGGACACGGCTTAATTAGGAACAGCCTGGCTCCACAGCAGATCTTTCTGGAAAAAAAACAGTCTGCTTGCTGGGGCTCCCGAGAGAGCAGATGAACGTCTAGAGCTGCCAGCAGCCGCCCTCCTACCGTCAAGACAGGAACATGGAGTCAAGGCAGAAAGTACTGAAGCCGACTCCTGCGCCTGGATCTAGCCATACCTGAAGCTTACACGCTGGGAGTTTTGGTTATAGGAGCGAGGATAATTTATGATTTGACAAGCCCATCTGACTTGGGCTTGTAGGCAAGAGCCTTGGCTGAGACAGGTTCTCACTGATGGACTCATTGATACACCGTGTTTCTTTGTGCTGCTATAAAGAAATACCTAAGGCTGGGTAACTTATAAGGAACCAGAAATTTATTTTCTTAGACTCCTGGGAGCTGGATGTCCAAGGCACCAACAGGTTGGGTTCTCTGGGGAGAACTGGTCTTTGCTTCCAAGACGGCGCCCTGTGGCTGCTTCCTTTGGGAAAGAAGAACACTATACTCTTACGTGGTGGAAGAGAAAGCCAAGCAAGTTGCAGACTGTGTATAGGGCTTCCTACATGGGCCTTAATCCCATTCCAGAGGGAGGAGCCCCACCCTCACTGGCCTGCCCACCTCTTAGATGTTGCAGCTTTAATTCAGTCCCGTGAAGACGATCACGCTGACCACACCTCAACTGTGGAGAGGCCACGCCCCACCCATGGCATCGCGGTTCCCAGGAACTCACAGGACCAACGGGAGGCGGGACAGTCTCCTCTTCTGGGTGCCAGGAAGCCTACCAGGTGCCCAGGATCTCCCCCCCAAAATAGTGTCCTGACACAGTCGCCCGTTGGGACGTGCCGTGAGTGGAGGGCTCGTTCCCCAGGAATACATCAAGCTGTGAAATATTCTGTTTTAAAATTACTCATCAAGAACAGGATTTTTTTTTTCCCCTCTGCTACCTTAGTTACTGATTATTTGCAGATTCATCAGATACACAAACTCTTGTTTTTCCAATGCAATCAGCACACCCACGCACCCATCTATAGATAGTAAAGAATAGGTAGCTGAAGCCCCTGGAATGTAATGCCATCGCCCAGGACGAGATGGATAGCGTTACAAATGTACACTCAGCAGGAAAATACTAGTTAGCTGGTAATTCAAGCTGGGGATGAATAATCAGTTCATATTGAGTATTGAACTAAGCACTGCCATTTGGAAGGCTTGAGGTCCTTTCTTGCTCTCTGAAAGCCTGGTGGGACTGTGTCCCACTGAGGCAGAAGGTCACCGCCCCATCTGGTCGGCCAGGCAGCAGCAGCCAATGGGAGGCCAGCCAGCCTGAGTCCCTGGGCTCTTGCTTTCCCTTGGGGCTCCAGTGGTCTGGGTGCCCAAGCTCTTGTTTCACCAAACGTGGGCCCTGCAGAAGGATGGATGGTGCACAGCTCTGTCTCTGGGCTCTGGCAAGGTTTAAAAGCCCTTTTTTAGACAGGCACTTGGCCTAGAGGTTAAGCTACCTGTTAGAAAGTTCCCACCCTGCATTGCGGCGCCTGGGTTCAGCTCCCGACTACAGGTCTGGACTCGAGCTTTCTTAATGCAGATTCCGGGAGGCAGCAGGGATGGTCCCTGACAGCCATAGGGGAGGCCTGGGCTCTCAGCTCCTAGCTTTGGCCTCTTGGCATCAGCATTTGGGGGGTAAACCAACGGATGCAATGCAAGACTTTCTCTCTCTCTCTCTCTCATTCTCTCCAAAGCCAGCCCCATTTGTTGATTTCCTCACTTCTCCTCTGTGCACTGTGTCCCGTCACCACCTAAGGCCAGCAGTGACAATTCCCTTGTCGGGAGGGAAGTTCCCTGTGGCTCTTGGTACGCTTCCACATGATGCCAGGCGACCTGGAGACAATGCGCTCGGAAGACTTTGGGTCAGCGGCTGGAAGGACAGCCAGAGAGGCACCATGCAGCCAAAGCACTGAGAAGAGAGACGCCTGCAGAACCCCGCTGTTGCTGACTTGCCCTGTTTTGAGGGAAATCGCTCTCTCTGTAGATATGAAAGTGACCCGTGCCACTTGGCCTACACAACACGGTGCCATCCACCTCCTCCTGCCCTGTTGTGGGTGGGGTCAGCACGCGCTTCAGGTACTAGGCCTGCGGCCTCTCCATTCGCTTGAGCCAGGGGCCACAGACCTCACCCCAGACCTAAGACCTGCCAGAGCAAGGAGTCTGAAAAACCCGCTCATTCTGGGCCTCTACCCTGGGCTGAAAGCATCCCTCTCCAACACCCAGGTTCTCAGCCTCCACCTTGGAACTTTATCCTTGCACAGAGACTGCTATTTACATTAAAATTGGTCACATAATGAAAAAAAAAAAGGTAGTTCATTAATATGCTAAGAAGTGCTAATTTGAACATTGCTGAAAAGCAATTGCAAATTCCATTTTGCAACTTGCAAATGGCATGCAGTGCAAATTAGGGCTGATGGACCCATCTTCAGACATCCAAGCTTCATCTGGATACTCCTGAACTCCCCAGCCTCAGCGGCAGAGATGAACTGCAGGACCTACAGGGGAAGAAGGGCGGGGCCTTAGGGAGCCAAGGCCAAGGCCGGCTGGGTAGCCCTCTGCGCTGACCTGGGAGGAGTCGGAAGACGCCGGCCACTAGGGGGCATTGTTGAAATGACCTGAAACCAGAGAATAAAAGTCCCTGCAGACATCACCCGGCTATCAGTGAGATGGAGCTGTACCGAGCACCACCCTCCACCCAAGCAAGCCACCTCCCAGCCCCTGGCCTCAACACCCTCTTCCAGGGAGTGATCCTTGATGATCAGTTGGCTCACATTGGCTCGAGGCACAGCCAGAGGCACCCTCTGGGAGTGGGGGAAAGCAGCACCAGCTTGGGCAGAGGCTGGCCGCTCTCCTCCCCAGAGTGCCCTAGGCATAGGTCTGTTGGTGGAAAATAAAACCAGAGACTGCACACTGTGCGGGGCTCCACTGTCCATCTTCCCGCCCTCCATCCCCCGCCCACACAGGCAAGGGAGTTGGAGCTTAGGAGGTTAAGCTCCAAAGTCAACACAAAACGGGAAACCAGGAGTGGGACCAAAAATAGCCTTGAGAGTCCCCTAGGAAGGCTCCGCGTTAGAAAGCAACACGCCTACTCCTGCCGAGTGCCACAGTCAAATTCTCCACCTTCTTGGGCCAGCCGTGAGTGAGCTGAATACTGGATGACATGTCGGCTTACCACTGAGATCACACTGAGGTGTTTCAGCGTCTATTTTTACACCTAAAACAAGCCACTGCACATAGCAGGATGATGCTTTGAGAGGCACCCGCCAGAGGCCCCAGTACCCATTGCCAAGCTCGGCCAGCTGCAAGGCCAGCAGGCAGCAGCTCCCCCAAGTTTCACATCATTCCTAGTGCCTTCCTGGATGGCCAAACACCTCCACCTGGCCCCTGCCTTCTTGCTCACGCCTCCCTCCTGGTCCCTCCCTCACCTCCTTCCTTCCATCTTTTCTTCCTTCTTGCCTCCCTGCCTGCTTGCTGCCATTCCTCCCTTTCTCCCATCCTCATCACCTATTCCAAAGGAAATGAACAAGAACAAAATGATCAGGTGAGGGGATGAGGGATGCTGGGTAAGACAAGCAGGACAGTTAGTCCCGGAGCCGGAAACAAGGTCATGCTACAAGGTCATGCAACATCCAAGACACTGCACCTGTGGCTTTGAGCTTCCCACACACCCAAAGCAAAGAAGGAAGCAAAGTCCTGTAAGAAACATTTTGCCCAGGCAACCAAGCAGGCAGTCGATCTGCTTTTTCTGCAGCTGGAGTCCCAAAGAAGTTCCTCTGGTGGGTCTCCTCCCAGGAGCTGAGCAGCGTCCTCACCACAGGAGCACAACAGATTGGAAGCAACACGCTGTCCGGCAGGCTTCCTGTGACAGAAACGCACCAGTGTATGCAAAGCCAACCCATGTAGCACCTTCCAGCCCCGCACATACAGTCAGCTCGCAAAACGCGCGTGTGGGCTGGGGTATTTGCACTCAAGGATGAAAATGGAAGGGAGGAAACGCAGGCTGTCCCCACATGCTGCTGCCTGTGACCCCCCCAGAGCCCATGTGTCTCTTCAGCATGACCCGTGCCAAGCACTGGACCTGGACCACTGTTTCCGGTTGCCCAGATTTCTTCCGTGTCTCTTGCTCAAGGCCCGCCGTGGGACCACTTTGCCTAACGTGGCTTCAGGATGCCTATTATAATCCAAAATTGCCTCTTTGTTTTGTTGAAGATTTATTGTCTCTATTTGAAAGGCAGAGTGACAGAGAGGCAGATGGAGAGGAAGAGATCTTCCATCTGCTGGGTTACTCCTCCAATGCCCACAACAGTTGGGACTGGGCCAAGCTGGAGCCAGGAGCCTGGAACTCCATCAGGGTCTCCCACCATGGGTGGCAGGGGCCCTAGCACTTGGGCCATCTTCTCCTGATTTCCCAGGTGCATTAGCAGGGAGCTGGATCAGAGGCAGAGCAGCTGGGACGCACACTGGCACTCCTGCTATGGGATGCTGGCATGCCAGGTGGCAGCTTAACCTCTGTGCCACAACGCTCGCCATTAAAAATCCCCTCTCTCTGATCTGTACACACAGAATGAAACTTTAATATGGCCAAGAACCTTGTCTTGCTCACGCTGAATCCAGAGCACAAAGAATTTTGCCTGGGACATGCTAGATACTTAGTTATGAAATAAATGAAGGGGCCAGAGCTGTGGCATAGCAGGTTAACACCCTGGCCTGAAACACCTGCATCCCATATGGGTGCCAGTTCTAGTCCCGGCTGTTCCTCTTCCAATCCAGCTCTCTGCTATGGCCTGGGAAAGCAGTGGAAGATGGCCCCAGCACCCACGTGGGAGACCCGGAAAAAGCTCCTGGCTCCTGGCTTCAGGTCGGCGCAGCTCTGGCTATTGTGGCCAATTGGGGAGTAAACCATAGGGTGGAAGACCTCTCTCTCTCTTTCTCTCTGCCTCTCCTCTCTCTGTGTAACTCTAACTTTCAAATAAATCTTTAAAAAAAGAAATGAATGAATTGGCATAACAAACCCTTTGATAGTATATTCAATGTGCCAAGCACTTCTTTTTATTTTTTAATTTTTAAAAATTTTTTAAGATTTTATTTATTTGTTAAAAGGCAGAGTTACAGAGAGAGGGAGAGACAGGGAGAAAGATTTTCCATTCACTATTTCACTACCCAAGTGGCCCCAACAGCCAGGGCTGGGCCAGGCAGAATCCAGGAGCCAGGAGCTTCAGCCAGGTGGCTCATGTGGATGCTGGGGCCCAAGGACTTGGGCCAGCTTCCATTGCTTTTCCCAGGCCATTAGTAGGAGCTGGCTCAGAAGTGAGACAGCCAGGAATCAAACCAGCACCCCTGTGGGATGCCAGTGTCACAGGTGGAGGTCTTACCCACTACACCACAATGCTGGCCCCTGCCAAGCACTTCTAAGCACCCTGAGAGCATAAACCCTCCCTTAAATCTCAGAGCCTTGGAGGTGGAGTCTACGACTGACCCATTTCACAGATGAAGAAACTGAGGCACAGAGAGGCTAAGTCATTTGTGAGGTCACCCAGCTCACGAGCAGCAGGACAGGGAGGTCTGGCTTCAGAGACAGAGCACCTGACCCCCACAGCCGGTACCTGACTGGAGCAGGTTGCCCAATGCATGTCAAGCCCCGTTTGAAACTCCTTCCCCAAGCCCTGAAATTTATACCCACGGCCTCTATTGTTGTTTCTGAATACTTGGTCAGACTCTACAGCAAATCAGCCGAACACGTGGCTGATTCGTTAGCCCTGCTGACTTTAGCTCGAGTACAGAGTTTGGAGGAGCCTGGGTGCTGTCCACTGGAGAGACCGGAATCAGTTCACTAATAGCTCTGCTGCCACCCGTGCAGCAGCGTGACATTCCGAGCTAACTGCACCCCACCACGTGCTGCTGAGAACCATGAGTTTGCAAAGGAGAGCCACGGTGTTCGAGGAAGGCACCTGTTACTGAGTAGGATCCACGTAGACAACGCCCAAAGTCGCTTTCCTGTTTGTATTCTAAACCAGCTGACACACCCAACGCCAGTATGGCTGTGCAGACGGTTGCTGGCTGCAGGCATCTCGTGGAAGCCAACGTGCCTGGCCTTGGCCTCTTTCAGCCCTGCCCAGGGCCTACACACACACACACACACACCAAGCAAGGACTATGGGAAACATTCATAGCCCACTAAGACCACCCTGAGAACTGAACACAGGTTTCCGGGGGAGGGGCTCCTCCTGCAGCAGGGGCGGCTCTGGGTGCGGGCTGTGCAGCTGGCCCTGAGATGTGTGCTCCAGTGTGACTGTGTTGTGACGTCATCGAACACAGCCAACGGAGCGTAGTCCAAGAGGCAGTGCACTCACGGCTTGGTGGACCGGGCTCCGAGAGAAAGATCGGGGGAACGGAGGCCCCACCCACTAGGCCTGTGCCCTCCGTGCTGCGCCTGTCGCCAGCTCCGGGCTCTCCCAGCCTTTGCGTGGTGTCCTGGCCCTTGGGCTTTCATTCGCCAGGACCTCCAATGCCTTCTTTGCTTCTTTGAGCTTCAGTGCGGGTTCCCACACTGATGGAGGAACCCCTAGACAAATGTCCCCCAAATCAAGAAGCCACCCACACCCCTACTTTACTTCCTCTTCTCTTTGCCTCTTGTCCAAGGGAGTACCCAGGAGGTGGGACGTCCCCGGGACTTGGTAAGGCCAAGGGAACCAGCACAGTCAATACTCCTGAGCAAATTAGACTTTATCAGCCTGCTGGGAAATGATCCACTCTGTGAATCTGCCATGGGAGAAGATGGGCTGGCCCATTTCAGCCCCTGGTGCAGCTCTGAGCCTCGGAGAAGAGCCAAACAATTCTGCCACGCCCAGAAACACGCTCAGCCTGGGAGAGCCCACGCACGGTGTGCAGGAAGTCCAGTTTCCACACCGCTTCCTTTCTCACCCTTAACTACTACTTTGCGTTTCTGGATTTACGCATCATTCTCAAGACCTTGACCTATGTGAGTCCACACAGGAAAGATTCACTCTCAGAGTCTCCGAAGAGAATCTAGTGTGTAGATGGAGGCTGAGGACCAGACGGGAAGCCCCGGGGAATGCACCCTCCTCTCCGACCTTCCTCAGCACCCTCGCTGGGCTCTACGGTGGGGCGTCCATGTCAGCCTCCAGGAGCGGCTGCTTGCCCTCGCTGAAACTGCCAGTGGGAGCCCACAATTAGAATTCCCTACGACGCCGGCACCACGCGGCCCATCCACAGCCCGGGACTCAGGCGGCCTTGGCTTTAGCCCAGTGATTTAAAGCCCTGGTGGACAGATTCACCACACCTAACACGCGTCTCCTGGTGGGCGCCCCCTCTGATGTGCACGGAGGAGGAGTTGAATTATGGCCTCAGATGCAAGACGGAGAAGTTGCAGGAGGAAGGCGCAATTATGCATGGACCTGGTTGGGCAATTTGAGGAGAAGGTGACAAGGCAAACTAAATCTGTCCCCCTCTGTCCTTGAAGTCTCCTTCCCGAAACCTGTCCCAGCACCCACCCCAGCAGAGGAGAAGGTTTCAGGGCAGGGGGGAGAGGGAGGTGAGCTTGTTTGCCTATGCACCGCTCTCACAATGCCAGAATGGAGACAGCATAATTAGTCTTCACTCTCACAAGTAATAAATACACCCAAATTAAAAATACATTTGTACCACTCACTTCACCCCTGCCTAGATCAGAACACGCGAATACGCATTCCACTTGTCTTTCACTAACGATGTGCGTTATATTCCCGTGTTGGTCAACAGGGTAAACGATCATCTCCCTATGTATCTCCATATCATTAATAGTCTTTACAATTTATAGGTCTTCATTTGAGACGGGAATGAGGGCTATTGCCGATGGCAGTGGAAACAACTGGAAAATGTGTGAACGAGATGCCTGGTTCGCTTCTCTTTGCCAAGCTAGATGCTCAAGGAAAACTACCTATCATGGACAACGGAAGTTTCTGGTAAGCTCAATCACTCAGTGAGATGACGTGTGCACGTAACACCAAGTCCACGTTCGAGGCTTTGGTGCCAGTGTTAGCTTGTGCACCGCCCGTGCTGGGACCTTGGCCTTCAGCACCTCTCAGGGGATCAGCTTCCTCCAGGACCTGGGAACTCCCGACCTTACCTGTTCCTGACCAATAGGGGTGCTGATGGGCGTCCTACAATGGGAGAGGAGCTGGTGAGGCAGGGAACAGCAGGAAAGGGGACCCTCCCTGTGTGCTCAGCTATGGGAGGAGAGGAAAGATAGGGAGGCAGCCAGGGGGGCTGGGGAGGAAGCAGGGCTCCCACGGCCTGGAGACCCCAGGAGCCCCAAAGAAAGCACCCCTTGACCAAGGCAGACATCTGGGGAGTAGAGGCGCTGCTCTACATACCTGTGCCCCAAAGCAGGGAGAGGGCGTGTCAGACAGCACCCCCATGCTGCCCCCCGCCGACTCCACAATGACCACATCCAACCAGAACCAGCCAGAACCAGCCCGCTCGGGGTCAGCCTCCTGGAGCATGGCCAAGGGCAGAGAAGGCGGGGCAGTGGGTGGGGCTGTGGATGGCAGTGAGCGCAGGGGCCTCTACAGAGCTGAGACCTCCATTCCCGCCCGGGGCAGGGGCAGCGGGGGCGGGGTTGGGGGAAACGTGCCCCTTCCCTCATGGAGAGTTCAGAGTGACTTAGCATTCAGCACCCTCCACCGCGCAGCCCGTCGTGCGCCGTGAGAGGACCTGCAGCTTCGGCGGGAGCAGTGGCTCCTGAACCCACGGCCAAGCGGCAGCATCGGAGAGAGCGAAGCTGCACGTGCGGTCAGCAGACGGTGATGAGCCTTTGAGCAGTGCTCCAAACACCAGCACTTTGCACAAGGATCCCGCCCAGGGCTCCGGAAGCAGCCCCCGACTCACCCTCATCCCGCTGAGGCTGGAGGCTGGCTGGGGCTGGGAGAGGGAAAGCCACAGAGCAGGTGAGAGGTGGAGAGTACTTGCCCGTAGTAGGCGAGACCCTGGCCACAGCCTGCACCCTTCCCTCAGCAGGTCCCCAGCCTGGAGGAATGTGACATCTGGTGCAGTTTCGCAGTGGCCCAAGCAGCCAGGGGGTACCAAAGGCTAATTTAGTCTTGAAAGTCCTCAGTCCATGCCCCCAGCCTGTCCTGGAATCTCACTTTAGTAGAACATCTGGACCTGGGGCCCGGCTGTGAGTCAGAGGCTAACCCAGTCCAAGCACAGAGAAGGAAATACAGACCCAGAGGGGCGGTGTGCGGCTTGCCCAGGACCACAGAGCAAGTCAGGGAGCAGGGAGGTCAGGCCCCCTGGCCTCTGGCTGAGGGCTCATCAACTCCCAGCTTAGCGAGGGCCACGGGAAGACGTCCAGGGAAGAGGGCTCTGACATGACAGAGAGAAGCCGAGGACACAGGCTCTGGATCTACACAGCGTGACCTCAAGCCTGTGTTCCACTAATTGTGTGAATTTGGGCAAGATCTTTAATCTTCTGAGCCTCAGTTTGTTCATCTGTAAAATGGATCCTTAAAGCATTTTCCCTAAGCAGAGAGCTTGGTAGGAAAGGAGTAATGCATGAATTGAGATTCTTTTCCCAGGTGATTGGGATATCATCGGGACAAGAGGATGGCTCTGCAGTCTGTGTCTCCTCAGTGAGATGGAGAATCCGTGCCCTGCTGGGACATGGGACCCAGCGAGCTCCAGAACTGAGTGGCTCAGCTGAGAGTGACCCTCACCATTGTACACAGAGGGAGTGACCTTCTGGTACCATCCTGGGGAGGAGGGCACCTAGGCCTGCAGGGGCAGGACAGAGAGAGACCCATGTAAGGGCTGCCCGGCTGACCAGCCTGGACTGGGACAAGCCTGTGGAATGAGTCACGTGTCCCAGTGTCCAGGAGGCTGGAAGGGGTCACATTTACTTTAAAGGCCAAAGGAGAATGAGCCGGGCCCTGCCGCCTTGATAATGGACCCTAGGGCTCTCTCCTGCCCTCCACAGACACCCCCAGGGGTCCTCAGGAGGAGCTCTCACACACTCACTAGTGGCTCCACGACTGGCCCCACCCAGCAGCCTCCATGCACCTGCCTCTGTTTCCATGGCAACTGCAGGCAACTACCCTGGACCAAGAAGCCATCTCCAGGCCTCTAGGGGGCGCCAAGAGCAGGACCTCTGCTGGTGCTAAGGTGGGGAGAATGGGTCCTGCCCCTCATCACTAACAAGGTCCACAGGGCCCCCCTTCCTGGTTCCAGGGACGGCGAGTAGCGGGGGAGGGGGTTGAGGAGGAAGGGCTGCTCCCTTTGGGGTCTTCCGGTACCGAGTGGCACTTTGGCATCTGCTCCTACATGCACAGCAGGGCAGGGCCCCCTCCTCCTGGGTTGAGAGGTCCTCGTGGAACAAGGCACCCCAGAAGACCAAAAGCCAAAGGAAGTGCCCCAAATCGCTGGTGCTACATCCTGAGGCTCTCAGGGAGGGGGAGGGGGAAACCACGACCGTGATCGTCTCTGGTCTTGGCTCGCATAGACCTGGACTAAGCTTAAACTGAAACCCTCGGTGACTCTAAAAGCGACCTGAATAGTTCATTTCCCAGGAACACTGCTGTACAGGGAGAGAAATAATCTAGGCAGGGAGGAGGCCTCCCCAGTCTGCACTTATTAAAGGCTGAGAAGCACAACCCAGGGAAAGCCGGGGACAGCAAGAAGGGAAAGCAAACTTTCATTTTGTCTCTTCTAGCTAGGGGTGGGGGAGGGGAGCAGCCCTGCTTTCTGTCTGAGAGAGGGGGCCCGCGAGGGGCTGCCTGCCACACGGGAAGCGTTGAGAAGGGCGCCCCTCCTCGGAGGGGCAGATGGGAGACTCGGAGGGAGAGAGAGCCAGATATAAATTCACAACCGGAAATGCATGCAGCAATGATGTTTCTCTCCCAGAAAAGCAATCAACTGCTTATCCGCATCAGATTCATGCAAACGGGAGCTGATTTCCCACGCCGGGAGCGCCTCCACACTGCCACACGACAGCGTGCTATTTCCTGAGCGGGTCCCCACAGCTGCCCTCAGAATCAATGTATGGGTTATAGATTATTGATCACCAGGGGCCCAGACCGCAGGCTCTCGTTCAATGTCAGAGCCAGAGTCCCCCCCATCACCACCACCCCGTTCTCCTCCCCAGGCTCTTAACCATGAGTCACGGTGCATTTTCAGACATAGGGCAATTATTCATCGTCAAGTTATCCTACCCCAGCTCATCAAGAATTTAATCTGGAAAATATCTAAGCCTGGCTTCCTGTGGCAGCACTGTACGTCCAGGAGCAAAGTCAGAAAAATGCTGCTGGCCCAGGGAGGGACCCGGTGCCTGGACTGTTGATTGTGTCTCTCCTATCCAGCAAGTTCAACCAGGCTAATGACCCCATTCTATGGCCCTGGCAGCAGATAGACGCCACCCCGGCACTGTGGTCTGTTGCGAGGACAAACAAAGTATGCGACTCTCCAGTGTTCGGCAGAGCACGCCACACTACAGACAGAAGTGTTTCAAGTCAACACAATATGAAAAAATTCAAAATAAAATGAAAAGTGTCTGCAAACAAACCAACATAAGTATACAGCCGTCCTGTTAATTATGATTATTTATGATCATAAGAACTGGCATCATTATCGTGGTTTCCTTTCCAAAATCTCACAAACTTCTTACGATACAGCAGCATCGGAGTTCTATAGGCTTACCGAGGTGGCACGCTGGAGGCAGGAGTCCCTTCCGGGCACAGAAGATGCGTGTCCCGGGTGCGAGGGCCAGCCCCGCATGCCACGCACGCACCTGTGTGCAGCCAATCCACAATAAAACCCGCTTGGTCCTGTCCGCGTCCCCAGCATTAAACCGCTGTGATAAAGCATGGCAGATGTCTCTGATGAGCACCGCCAATCTATTAAGCAAAGTGCCTGCGAGGGGCCTAAAGAATGATCTAGAAATCCACCTCCTTGGGGGAAAACAAGCCCATGGAACATCACCGGCAATACTGAATATTTCATCAGGAGTGACAGCAGTCTTCTCCCAGCCGGCCCCCTCCTCCACCGCCCCGCCTGCCACCAGCCCCCCTTCCCTGCCCGCTTGACAACTAGTCACGGCCACATCACTGCCGTCCCGCAGTCCTCGCGAGCTGACCTCTGCCGTGTGCGGTGCCCAGTGGTCATGCTGTCCTCGTCTCTCGCCAACCACATCTGACAGGAGACGCGGCGCTCACGGCAGCGGCTCCTGGCACCTGAGACGCGCTGGGACTGCACAGGTAAACCAGGGGAGTCCGTGTTGTCTCCGGACTAACAGCGGAGGGGGAAGACATGACATCTCCAGCCAGGAGCCCACGTCCGATTATTCAAAAGATTCATCATGCGGGTGATGACGGCGGGCCTTCTCAGCCTTCCAGGAGGCAGGAGGGGGGCTGGGAAGGGGGCACCTGGCCCTGTCCTCAATCTGGGAAGAAAGCAAGCACAGGTGCACCAGGGTACCAAGGCGTCTGGGGAACGAGGGGGGAGAGATCGGCGGAGGACAGCAGCACCACCCCTGTCCCCGCTCCCAGAGCCCCTGCCCTCCAGGCCCCCAAACAGGTGCAGGGGCTTGGACAGCGGAGAGACCTTGATGCCACACCTGCCCACGGCCCGTACCCGAGGAGGAGAAGGGTTATTAGTGGCGAGAGGAAAGAGTGGTTTTACAAATCACACCGTGGTTTGGAATTGCTATATCCTCTTGCAACTCCGTCTTGGTGAAGTGTCGGAGTGCAGAAAAACATGAAGTATTTTGACTGAAATAAATGCTTTCATGGAAACCAGAGAGCCCTAGAGACCGTGCGAAGACTTGAAGAACGTCATACTATTTTAAGCAGGTGACAGTAATGTCACTGTCTGAGAGGTTAGGCTATTTTTTTTTCCAGACTTACAAGAGGGAAAAAAAAAATAAGTTTGCTTTGAATAGAGGAAGTTCGGTGAGAAGCACGCCTCCCGGTTGCATGGATCACTCAGACCACAGTGACATGCATCTCTGTTCCGGGACTCTGACAGAACTAACCCATCCTGCTAGGAAGCGAACTTTGGCACAAAACTTGCCTCCCTCGGATTTGTCCAGCTTCCACACCGTCACGGCTGCCAGGCTTTGTCCACAGCCTGTCCCAGCCTCCTCTCCATGGGTCAGGGACCCAGATGGCAGCTTTATCTGACCTTAGCCTCCAGACCTGCCCCTGGCTACCCAGTCTCTTATTTGTCTTTTTCTCCTTTGGAGTGCTGAAGAGCCAAGAAGAGGGGAGACAGCATTCTGGTGCTAACACCCAGCTCCATGGCTCTCAATGGAAACAAGGACAGGGCCCCGGAGTCCACTGGGGGAAGCCTCGCAGACATCTGGTTTGGAGCAGCTCTGCTTTTTCTTTACCCAAATTGCCCCTTTGTGCCCCCTTGTAGCTGTTTGAGGCCGAGCTTTGGGAGGATGGGAGGATGGGTGGAGCCGTGTGACGGCCCTGGGCCTCGGGTTCTCCTCCTGCTGCAGACACCAGCTCAGTGCGCCCTGCAGCAGAGTTCCTGGCTCCATGGCCTCCAATTGGAACCTTCCTGTTCCCAAGGACACAGCCTGTTTCAGAAAAAAGTGCTCCATCCCCTCCCGGAGTGCTGCCGCTGCACCCGGCACACAGGAAGAGGAGAGAGGTGACATCACTGGGGTCCCCCTGTGTCTCTGAGCTCCAGCAGCACACCCAGAGGATGGCTCCCTGGAACGAAGTCCCACCCGAGCCAGAAATCCTCCCCCTTTGCTGCTGGAACATTCCTTCAGAGGGAGGCAGGGTGATGATGTAGCCTCAGGCCCGTGGCAGAAGAGAGCTTCAGATTTGCCTGGGAAAGAATTCCAAACCCAAGTGGAGGCCTGAGCACCAGACTCCCTTACCAGGACTCCATAGGTAGCCCTCACACTTCTAGGCAGCCGGATGTCCAGGCTGGGCCACCAGCTCCAGAGAGGCCAGCAGCCCAAGATTCTGGGCAAACGGTCTGCTCCCAGCCCAGAGCACCACCCCAGAACTCCCCTGTGTGTGTAACTGGCTGTCCTGCACTGTCTGAGCATTAGGACAGAGATGCCAGTGGCAAGGAGTAGGCCAGGAGCATCCCTCAGGCAGCGCCGACAAGAGCAAGTGCAAAAGCCCTGAGGCAGCGCTGAGATTTATGTGTTCAAAGTAGAACCAAGATCCTTGTGGCAGCTGCAGAGTGGGGTGAGAATTGTAGGAGGGGGTGGAGCAAGAGGCAAATCAGGGTCACATGCGGATTTGTTGGCCGTAATCAAGAGATCTCTGTGGCGCAGTGGGTTAACACCCTGGCCTGAAGCACCAGCATCCCATATGGGTTCCGGTTCTAGTCCCGGCTGCTCCACTTCCAATCTAGCGCTCTGCTATGGCCTGGGAAAGCAGTAGAAGATGGCCCAAGTCCTTGGGCCCCTGCACCCATGTGGGAGACCTGGAAGAAGCTCCTGGCTCCTGGCTTTGGATCGGCACAGCTCCAGCCGTTGCAGCCAATTGGGGAGTGAACCATCGGGTGGAAGACCTCTCTCTCTACCTCTCCTCTCTCTGTGTAACTCTGACTTTCAAATAAATAAATAAACCTTTAAAAAAGGGGGGAGGGATCTCTTATTCTAAATAAATCCTAAGTCATTGAGTAGGTGAACAATGTTCTAATGCCAGAAAGACCACTGGGGCTTCAGGGACATAAAGATATGGTGGGTGGGAAGCAGTGGTGCAGGGTGGGGGTCCTGCCCTGGGTGAGGGAGGATGGCAGCCTTGAAGGCTGGAAGCCAGGAGGTGGAGAAGAGTAGCCAGCATCAGGACATCTGGAGGCAGAGCCAACAGGACCCACTAACTGAGCAGGAGGCAGGAGCTTTGTGGGGAAGCGTGAAGCAAAGATGGTGCTTTGGTCACCTGTCTTTGCACCATAATAGCGCTGCATGAAGCAAATACCCCAGGCAGCAAGCATCATTTCAGCTCACGAGTCAGTACCCTGTGATTGAGGCTGGGCTACACCGGGTGGTTCTTCGGTTCTTCTGGATTTTGCTTAAAGCGCAGGACTTCTGCATTGCTTTTTATTTTGACACATATGTAAAAACAGTGCATATTTATGGGGTAGTATGTGATACTCCATCATATGCCTATGTTCTGTAATACCTGATCAGGGTTCATGTATTTGTTCTTTCAAGCACTTAATATTTCCTTTTGTTGAAAGCATCTAAAATCCTGTCTTCTGGCTTTTCTATTAATTTCTTAATAGAGAAATACACAGTACATTAACATTATCCATAGTCATCATACTGTACCACAGAACCTCAGAACTCCTTCCTTCTACCCAGCGCCCAGCAATCAACATTTCCCCAAACCTCCTCCCCACTTTTCTCCCCAGCCTCTGGTAACCACTGGTATTAGATTTTTTACTTCTATGAGGTCACCTATTTGTTGGATTCCACATGTGAGTAAAATCATGGGATATTTGTCTTTCTGTACCAGGTTTATTTCAATTAACATAGCCCCCTCCAGTTCCATCCATGTTGTTGCAAATGATAAGATCCATATTTTATGGCTGAGTAATATTCTGTTGTGAATATGTACCACATTTTCTTTATCCATTCATCAGTGGGTGGACACTGAGGTTGCTTCCATTTCTTGGCTATCGTGTTCCATGCTGCAATAACCATGGGAGTGCAGAAGTCTGTTTAACAGACTGAATTTCATTCCCCTCAGATATAAACCCCAGAGTGGGATTGCTGGATCATAGGGTAGCTTGGTTTTTATATTCTGAGAAACCTCCATACTATTTTCCACAATGCACCAACTTGCATTCCCACCAGCAGCACGTAGAGGTCCCATTTGCTCTACATCCTCAGCAACACTTGTTCTGTCGTCTTTTTGATAATAGCCAATCATACTGGAGTGAGAACACATCTCCTTGTGGCTATGATTTGTCCTGCCCTGGTGATCAGTGGTGTTGAGCATTTTTTCATATACCTGTCTACATTTGTATTATCTTCTCTGTTTAGATCTACTGCCCATTTTCAAGTAGATTATTTGGGTTTTTGCTCTTGAGTTGTTTGAGTTCCTTATATATCCTGAATACTAATACATTCTGAGTTGACCTGTTATATGTGGTGAATGATAGGGATCTCAGCCCAGGTCATTGTCATTGTCATTCTTTGGCATGTGGATATCCAGTTTTTCCAGGATCACTTACTTTAAAAGATTATCATTTTTCCAAGGCCTGCTCTTTTTTTTTAAAGATTTATTTTATTTATTTGAAAGACAGAGTTAGAGTTAGAGAGAGGTAGAGACAGAGAGAGAAGTCTTCCATCCACTGGTTCACTCCCCAGATGGCCACAATGGCTGGAGCTGCGCCGATCCGAAGCCCAGGAGCCAGGAGCTTCTTCCAGGTCTCCTACGTGGGTGCAGGGGCCCAAGGATTTGGGTCATCCTCTATTGCTTTCCCAGGCCATAGCAGAGAGCTGGTTTGGAAGTAGAGCAGCCGGGACTTGAACCGGCCCATATGAGATGCAAATAGTACAAGCAGCAGCTTTAACCTGCTGTGCCACAGCACCAGCCCCTCCAAGGCATTTTTTTTTTTTTGACAGGCAGAGTGGACAGTGAGAGAGAGAGACAGAGAGAAAGGTCTTCCTTTGCCGTTGGTTCACACCCCAATGGCCGCTGCGGCTGGCATGCTGCGCCAATCCAAAGCCAGGAGCTGGAGCCCCATGCTTCTCCTGGTCTCCCATGGGGTGCAGGGCCCAAGCACTTGGGCCATCCTCCACTGCACTCCCAGGCCACAGCAGAGAGCTGGACTGGAAGAGGAGCAACTGGGACAGAATCCAGTGCACCAACCGGGACTGGAACCCCAGGGTGCTGGTGCTGCAGGCAGAGGATTAGCATAATGAGCCACAGCGCCGGCCCCAAGGCATGTTTTTTACACTGTTGTCAAAGATCAGTTGGCTGTAATTTTTGGGCCTCATTCTGTTCCATTAGTCTATGATCAGTTTTTATGTCTATACCATACTGTTTTAATTACTTTAGCTTTGTAATGTATCTCAAATTCAGGTAGTATAATGCCTCTTGCTTTGCTCCTTTTGCTCAACATCACTTTGGCTATTTGGGGTCTTTTGTGGTTCCATAAAAACTTAAATCTTTTTTTTTTCTAGTTCTATAGAAAACATTGGGATTTTGATAGGCATTGCATTGTGTCTGTACATCATTTTGGGTAGTAGTCACATTATAATGTTATTGAATCTTTCAACCCATGAACATGGGATGTCTTTCCATTTCTTTGTGTCTTCTCTAATTTCTTCCATCAGTTAATTTGGAGTTTTTCCTTGTAGAGCTTTTTCACGTCATTGGTTAAATTTATTTGCATGTATTTTTGGTAGCCATTGGAAATAGAATTGCTTTCTTGATTTCTTTTTTAAATGATTCCTTAATTTCTGTAACAATGCTGCTGACCATTATACATTGACTTTTCAACCTGCAACATTGCTGAATTTGTCTATTAGGTCTAACATCTTCTTGGTGAGTCTTCAGAGTTCTCTATATATAAGATCTTGTCATCTAAAAACAGTGACAATCGGACCTTCTTCTTCCTCATCTGGAAGCCCTTTCTTTCTTTCTCCTAACTGCTCTTGCTAGGACTTTTGGGACTACATGGAATGAAAGTGATGAGAGTGGGCAGTTGTTCCAAATCTTAGAGAGAAAGCCTTCACCTTTTCTCCACTCAACATGATGTTAGCTATTGCCTTGTTATGCACGGTCTTTATCACGTTGAAGTGTGTTCCTTATATACCTAATTAGTTCAACATTTTTATCAAGGGAGGATGTTGGATTTTCGTAAATGCCTTCTCTGCATCTTCTGAAATGATCATGTGATGTTTGACCTTCATTCCATTGGCGTGATATGTTACAATAATTGATTTGTGCATGTTGAGCCATCCTTGCATCCCTGGGTTGAATCCCACTTCCTCACAGTGAGTGTGTTGTTGGATTGGATTTGCTAGCACTTTATTGAGAATTTTTGCATCTGTCTTCATAAAGAATATTAGCCTGAAGCTATCTTTTTTGTTGTTGTTGTGTCTGAGTCTGGTTTAGACTCACAGAATGAATTTGGGAGAATTCCCTCCATTTTCATTTTGAAATAAGTTAAAAATTCTTAGTGTTATTTCTTTTTTTGAAGCTTGGTGGAATTCAACAGTGACGCCATCTGATCCTGGGTTTCTTTGATGGGAGAACTTTTATTGCTGACTCAATCTCACAGCTCTTTATTGGTCTGTTTAGGTATTCTATTTCCTCATGATTCATCTTGGTAAGGTATATGTGTCCAAGGATTTATGCATTTCCTCTAAGTTATTGAATTTGTTGCCATATAATTGTTCATAATAACACTAACAATTCTTTGTATTTCTGTGGTGTCAGTCATAACGTCTCCATTTTTATCTCTGATGCTAATATTTAAATACTCTCTCTTTCTTTCCCTCTTTATTTCTGGTTACTCTGCCTAAGAGTTTCTTAATTTTATTTATCTCTTCAAAAAACCAGCTTTTCATTTCCCTGATTTTCGTTGCTTTTTTTGTCTCTGAGTCATTTATTTATGCTCTGAGTTTTGTTGTTTCTTTCCTTCTACCTATTTTGTCTTTGATTGCTTGATGTTTTTCTAGTTCCTTAAGGTGCAGTAGTAAGTCATGTACTTGAGATATTTTTGGGTTTTTGATGCAGATATTTATGGCTATAAACTTCTCTCTGTACTGATTTTGCTGTAGGTTTCAACATTTTGTGTTTTGTTTTCATTCTTTTTTTTTTTTTTTTTTTTGGACAGGCAGAGTTAGACAGTGAGAGAGTGAGAGAGAGACAAAGATCTTCCCTCTATTGGTTCACCCCCCCCAAATGGCTGCTATGGCCAGCACACTGCACCAATCCGAAGCCAGGTACTTCCTCCTGGTCTCCCCTGCAGGTGCAGGGCCCAAGCACTTGGGCCATCCTCCACTGCACTCCCAGGCCACAGCAGAGAGCTGGCCTGGAAGAGGAGCAACCAGGACAAAATCCGGCGCCCCAACCAGGACTAGAACCCAGGGTGCTGGCGCCGCAGGCGGAGGATTAGCCTAGTGAGCTGTGGCACCGGCCCGATTTCATTCATTTCAAGAATTCTTAAGATTTCCTCCTTTTTTTCTCCTTTGATCCATTGATTGTTCGGGAGTAAGCTGTTTAATTTCCATGTATGTGTGTACATGAAAAGATTTTTCTTGTGAGTGATTTCTATTTTTCCAGGGTTTTTCTTGGTAGTGATTTTTATTTTTATTATGTCAGTCAGAAAACCTAGTTGATATGGTTTCTACTCTTTTATTTGTTGAGACTTGTGTCATGACCTAACCTATGACCTATTCAGAAAAACTTGCCATATGCTATTGAGAAGCATGTATGTTCTACAGGTGTCAGATGAAAAGTTCTGTGGGTATCTGTTAGCTCCAGTTGATACAGGGTGTGGTTTCCTTATTAACTCTCTGTCTAGGTGGTCTGTCCATTCCTGAAAATAGGAGTTAAAGTCCCTGCTTTTATTGTATTGAAGTCTCACTCTCTCTCTTTAGACCTGTTAGTATTTGCTTTGTACGTTTTGCCACGCCACTGCTGGGTGTGTATATGTGTTGTTTCCTCTGGATGGAGCCCTTTCTCATTAGACAGTGCCCTTCCTGGTCTCTCTTGACTGGTTTTTTTTTTTTTTATCTAAAATCTATTTTTATCTGCTAGAAGTACGGCCATTCCTGCTTTCTTCTGCGCTCTATTTGCATGGGATATCTTACTCCATCCTTGGACTTAGGGCTCTGTGTGTCCTGAGAGGAGAAATGAATGTCAACACACAGCATATAGTTGGTCCCTATTTTTAAATCCATTTAGTCATTCTATATCTTTTAAATGGAGAATTTAGTCCATTGACATCTAAGGTGGTTACTTATAGACGAGACCTGACTACTGCCATTTTGATCCTTCTTTTTATCTTCAGTATAGTTCTTTTACTTCTTTCTCCCTCTCCTGCAATCTTCATTTTTGTATAATTGATTTTTCTCTATTGGTATAATTTCAATCCTTGCTTATGATTTTTGTTAAGTCTGTTATAGTTTCTTGCTTTGTGGTGACCATGGAAGTTACAACCAACTACTTTTGGCTATAGCAAGCTTTTTAAAATGATAAAAAGTTAACATTTATTATGAAAATAGAGAAAAAGACAAAGAAAAAAAAGGAAATCCTGATACAGAACTACAGTTATGCTCCATTCCGCCCCACATTCTGAAGTCTTGATGTTACATTTGATTTATTTCAGTATTGCCTGTCTCTTAACAGTTTGATGTGGTGATTGTAAATTTTTTAGTCTTCACAATAAATATATAAATGGTTTGCACACCGTGTCTACAATATTACAGAATTCTCCTTTGTTTTTAGAAGCACTCATACCTGTTAGCTTTGTACTCTCTGAAATTTCTTTTCACCTGTTAGTGTCTCTTCTTTCAATTCGAAGAACTTCCTTTAACATTTCTTGTAACACAGGTCTGGCTATGACAAATTCTCAGATTTTGTTAGTCTGGGAACATCTTTGTCTCTCCCTTGTATCTAAATACTGGATACAGCATTCATGGCTCACCATTTTTCTTTTGTCTCATCTCACTCCCTCCTGGTCTACAAGGTTTCTACTGAGAACCCTGTGACCCCTTTTTGTGTTATTTGATTCTTTTTTCTTGCAGTTTTGATACTCCTTTCTTTATTTTTAACCTTGAAAGTCTTGAGTATAATATGTCTTTTTGATTGGCTTGAATCTGACTGGCAACCTTGGACCTTCCTATATTTAGATAGTTGTAACTTTCTCTGGGTTTGGGGAGTTCTCTGTCATTTCTCTTTGAATGTGTTGGCCAGGATTGATGCTGTGGCGTAGTGCGACTCCAGCATCCCATATTAACACCAGTTCGAGTCCTGGCTGCTCCACTTCTGATCCAGCTCCCTGCTAATGCGCCTGGGAAAGCAGCAGAAGATGGCCCAAGTCCCTGGGCCCCTGCAACCCACCTGTAAGAAACTCCTGGCTGCAGCCATCTGGGGAGTGAACCAGCAAATAGAAGATTTCTCTCTCTCTCTCTCTCTCACTCTCCTCTCTCTTTCCCCCTCTCCCTCTCCCTCTGCCCCCCTTTGCCTTTCAAATATGTAAATAAATCTTTTTTTAAATGAATTTTTCCTACCCTTTGGCAGCCTCAGTCCCTCCTGAATTCCAGTGATGCGGATACTTGCTCTTGTCACGCTGCCCCAAAGTTCCCAGAAGCTCTCTTCACTCCTCCTGATTCTTTTTTTCTCATTTCTCCTCCAACTGAGGAGCCCATGGTTACTTCTTTTCTTTCAGCACTAAGTAGCACCCCAAGTCACAGTTTGCTCCAGGACAATGGTTGTTTGTTGTTGTTGCTGTTGTTGTTTTACTGATTCGGTCTTGAGCAGACTCAAATTTGTTTCGAATCTCCAGTTGATGTATTATTCACTGTGAATTAAAGAAATACCTGAAAGGTGTAGTGCATCCCTACAATCCACTTCCTGGGCTGGTAGCAGGCTCAGACCGCTTGCCCTGAGTCCACAAATGCCAGGCTGCTCAACCACATCCCGAGCCGCCACCCTCCAAGGTGAGTGCAGCCTAGGGGTAGGACCAGAGCTCACCCACTGTGCTCTGTGTGCTGTTGAGGTGGGATCACAGCTCCCTTCCCCATCTGCCGTCACTAGTGATGTTGGATGAGCTGGAAGACTGCTCCATGGGAGCCGTGGAACTCTGCTGGGCCCTGAAGCAGGGGTGTCTGCAGGCACCAGCCTAGGCCAGGGCCTGTGAGAATCTGCTCAATGCTCTGTTTGATCAGCCTGCCACTAAGTCCCTAAAACAGTCCTGTAGCTCCTTGCTGTCTGCCCAAGGGGAAGGAAGGGTGACAGAGGCGGCCCCCAAGCAGCTAGGGCAGGCTCTGGGTAGATCACAGCTGGATCTGACCTTGTGTCATCTTGAGGGTGCTGATGACACAAACCCAAACAAGGGTGTCTCACCAGAGCGTAATCTCCACCGATGCTAGGGCACATCCAGACGCCGTCCACAGGCCGTCACCTCAGAGCAGAAACCATTGCAGTTTTCCAGTGCTACATTTTACCGGTTTGACCTCGACTCCCAAGACAGCCCTTTGCTGTCTGCTCATGGCCGGAGGACAGTGATAAAGGCAGCCCACTGGCCACCCCGACTGGCCCCAGATTGGTCATGTGTGCTTCCCACAGGCACAGGTCCCCACAAAGTCCCAAAGGAGTCCACCAAGTCCACCAGAGGCTGGCAGTGACACGCCCAAATGAGTCCAGCCGCCTGGGGCACAGACAGGGGTGGGCAAGACTGCAGGCTCGATCTGTGAGCAAGGGCTGCTGGCTTTATCGGGGTGCTCCCGGATCTGAGCTCCAAGGTCTGGTCCTAATCTCCCTCTCCTGACCTCTCCAGAGACTGGAGTTTCTCTTTTTGTTTTTTGTGGGTTTTTTTAGATTTATTTTTATTTATTTGAAATACAGAGTTATGGAGAGATGTAGAGCCAGAGAGAGAGAGAGAGAGAGAGAGAGAGAGAGAGAGAGAGAAAGTCTTCCATCCTCTGGTTCACTCCCCAAATGGCCACAACGACCAGAGCTGCACCGATCTGAAGCCAGGAGCTTCCTCCGGGTCTCCCACGCAGGTGCAGGGTCCCAAAGACCTGGGCCATCCTCTACTGCTTTCCCAGGCCATAGCAGAGAGCTGGATCGGAAGTGAAGCAGCCAGGACTCGAACCTGCGTCCACATGGGATGCCGGCACTGCAGGCAGCGGCTTTACCTGCTACAGCGCCAGCCCCCGTGGAGTTTCTCTTTGTGAAGGCAGCTGGGGGAGGGTGGCAGAGGCTCCAACTCTCCCCTCCACAGGGATGGGCCTTGACCCCAGGTCAGGGGAGGCACAGCAGGCCTGGCCCTGGGACTCAATGCCCTCTCTGTCTCCCCAGAGGGAGGCATCACTCCACATCGAGCTCCCTGGAGGTGGGAAGGCACGTCACGGGCCACTGTGTCCTTCTTGCTCTCTTCAATGCAACTTTCCTTACAGTGATAACAAGAGGGGAAGCTGTGGTCTCTCACCTGGCCTCTGTAGCTCTTGGGAAGGTAGCTCAACGTGTTCACGTTTCCACGGGAGCTGGTCACCACAGCCTCTCCCTCAGCCACCATATTGCTTCAGGCTCTGCCAGGGCACGCTCACACCGTGCCAGCAGGCCAGCTGTTGGCTGGGAAGGGGGGTGGCTGGTTCACCAGGCTGTCATTCTCCACCAGGCTAGCCCCAGGGGGTGTTCTGACAGTAAAGGTCAAGTGAAAATGTGTATCCACGTCTCAGCTTTTGTCTTGTTTGCTAACCCTGTCCCTTCGGCCAGAGCAAGTCACAGGAGCAATGATGCCAGAGGCAGAGCAGGTGACCCTGCAAAGACAGATGGCAAAGGGCAAGGCCTCAGACAACCCGTGCAGCTGGCCTGCTGCGGATGGCTGGCAGTTTGGGGTTTCAATAACCGGGTAAATAGTGCCGCCTTTTCTTGCTATGGGATGGACTAGGGGAGGATCTTGCTGCAGATGTCCAGGACTCCAGAATTCTGATCTGGCTGCGGAATGCACTCTGGATTCAGCAAGGCCTCCTGGGAACTGCCCCACGCCTTAGGAACAATACTTCTTTTCAAATTTTAAACAAAACTCACCAGGCTGGAGTTCCCAAGCCCCAAGACCACAAAGCCCCTGGACGATGATGTCAGTGAGAGGGCATTCACAGGTGGCCACGTGGCAGAGGACAATCCCTGGCCAGTCTCCAGGTGATACCCATCAATCAAACAGCTGTGGAGGTCTGTCATGAGCAGAAAAGCCCCCCCCCCCCCCCCCCGGTCTCCAGGCCTACCGTTCTGTCTCCACTGCAGAACAAGCCGGAGCCTCCACGTACCCTGAGAGGCTCTCCGATTTTATGCTGATTGTTAACTAAGAATATTTCTCTCCAGAGATTTATTACATTAATGAGCTCTGAAATTACTCCCAGCAATTAAGTACATTGTTTTTAAACTCTTCAAAAATCATCAAAACACATTGGTTGTTTTTCAGAGAAACATAAATAAAGGGTACAGCTCATCTCCCCAACAAACCGAGCAGCCAGCTCCCCTCATGCTGCGTTTCTGGTCCCCAGTCTCCAAGGCAGACGCGTGCCTGCCTGGCGGGAGTCGCTCTGCATCCCTACACAGCGGAGCTCCGGGTCTTTGTGAGCAGCCCTCGGATGCTCTGTGCCTGACACCACGGTGAGGGCTCCACACTTGTCCTGCAAGCTGCAGCACCCCCGCCCCGGGAGAGCAGAGGACCCCAACTTTCTTCTTAGGGAAGCTACAGTCAAGTGTGTCCATCCCCCACCCCCATATCTCTTGCCTCCAGGGAAGCGGGCACCACAGAGCAACTCCCCTTCTAACACAGAGCTGTGGGAGACCCTGCCCCCCCAGGAGGCAGTCACCTGGGACTTCCAGTTGGGGACCCCCGAATCTCTCGCTCTCTCGCGCACTCTCTCTCTCTCACATACACACACACACACTTCACGCCCTCTTGACAAGTCCCCATTGTCACACCCTACAAGCATTTCCAAGGCCACTGCCAAGGCCATGTGGTACGGGACAGGGCCAAGAGCAGATTCTCAGACATCGCTCCCTAGCTGTCCCTGCCTCTCTCCAAGCACAGCACACAGCCCAGAAGTCAGATCCTCCTAAATACAAGCGGACCTCAAAAGGCTGGTGGAAAATGGAATCCAAAGATCCATTGACCTTGGCACACGCGAGCATTGACACCCACGCACAGTTTCTTCATCCTGTGCGTCTCCCACAGATTTTTGGAGAGCCCACCCGTGCGCCTAAGTGGACTCACCTTCTAATTCCCTCTCTCCATGAACTCCCTGAAGCACCCTCTGGTGCAACAACTCCTTTGTGTCTATTTCTGGGATTTGCCTGTGCCCACTCACGTGCTTCTCCCAGCTATGAGCTGGGATCCAGGTTGGATCCAGCCAGTGGGAACCCCAGTCGGGAGGCAGAGGAAGAAGGGCGTTGGTTCCTCCTTCCTGGGGCTGCGTGCTGATTTTCTCCTCCATTCAGCTTTCTCTGGCTTCAGGCTCAAAACCACTTTGGTTCCCACCCTCCGGGCCTCCACCTCCCCCGCCTGCACTCCAGCCTGGGGGCTCCTGAACCTGGCCTGGTCCCTTGTTAACGATCCTTCCTTATTTTAAATGAAGTTGCATTAAATTGCAACCATTGAGCTTTGAGCATGCCAAATCTGATCCAGTTGGGCCCTTACCTTCCAAATCTGTGCTCTAACCATTACACCACACTGCCTGTGCCCTGGGCCCCAGAAAACAGGCTGGACGGAGAAAGGGAAGGGAAATCCCTGGTACAAGTGGACATCACAGAAGTGAAAAGGAGGCCTGAGAAGGCCTTTCTTGTCCTGAGCCTGGCGCTGGGCTTTTGCCAGCTGCCCAACAGTGGCCAAGAGAGCAGAGGCGTCCGGCGTCAGGCACACCCACCCTCATGGGTCCTGGCAGCCCACGGACAGCTGTGGAGGCCCAGTTGTTAAAATGCAGCTGGGATGGTCACAGCAACTCCTGCAGAAAGCTGGAACAGCGCCAGCAGTGTGTGCAGAGGCAAAGGAAGACACCAGGCCCCAGAGCTGGAGAACCAGGCACCCACTGCTCGGCAAGAGTCTTCATATCGCAGGTTCACCTGAGTGTAGACCTCATCCCGCTGGGCCCAGGACAGTCAGAGGGAGCCCGGCTCGGAAGCCAGGCGGCGTCTTCCCTCTCCCGCGCTCTGCTGAGCCCATCCGTGTGCAGGAGAGAAGACCTGCTCTGGAGCGCATGGTGGGGGGTGGTCCCCCCGCAGAAGAGGGGGAAGCTGAGAGGGACTCCAGCTCACTTCCTTGCACCTGTGTCTCCCAACCAGGAACTGCGGGTTGTCCGGAAAGCCCGGCTCCCTCGCCGCCTGTCTGCGTTGACAGCAGCTTCACAGGGACAAAGAACACCTTGGTGCGTGCATTTTAGTTTCTAGCAAGGTTCGAGCCCAGACCTGCTGCCCTTTGCTCCGTGAAGCTGGGCTACAGGAGTCTTCCATGATCTGCGCTTGCGCCGGCTGAGACGTCTCTCACAGCATGGACCATCTTGCAGAAGCTCCAGGCAGGCAGGGACGAAGCCTTGGTACCCTTCATCACTCTCCCTCCCATCTCTCTGACATGCAGCCCACACCTCAGAGCACTGGCTGGTGGCTCTGTAAAGCAACTCAAACAAAGAAAACTGCCCATCGCTGGGACAAGAAGGGACATCGCTGACCATCGTGCCATTTTACAGAGGGGAAAACTGACAGGTACAACAAGAACTTAGAAATCTGGCTGCAAGGCTGGGAGGTCTGACTCCCAGCTGTGATGTGGCAGACGCACCCCACCCCCAGCCTTTTTTAATCTTGGTGTCTAAATTGCCCCCAGGGCACCGCTGGAACCTCCAGTAACAGCCCAAAAGGGGGCGCTCTGCTCCGGCCTCTCAGGGCCCCAGGATGGGGCTTTCTCGTGCCAGATACCCTGTGGCCCTGCAATTGGTTTTAAAGTTAAATAATCATCGAGGTTTCCTGCCTCTGTGGCCTCAAGGGCTGTAACCCAGAGCCCTTTGCGCTTCTGGGGCCGCGTGCTGTTTGACCTCATCGCAAGGGTGGGAAACATAAAAAGGTGGTTTTCTTTAAAAATGCGTCCATTAAAAATTAAAACCTTCCAGGGGCTGAATGCCAAGTGTGCAGGTTCAGCCTCCTCCTGCTGTCTAGGCCAAGCGTTCTGTGCCAGGGATGGGTAACGCCTTGGAGAGCCATTGGGTTAGCACAAAGTAAGGCAGCGTTGAACTTGCCCTTCACAAAACAAAGCATCCGAAGGGGCTGGGCCACTGGGCTCTCCAGAGTGGCTCTGAGCCCCATACTTGGGGTAGCGATGGAGAAGGAGTGAGGGTTAGTCTCCAGTTTTCAGAATGACATCTCTGCTTTTGAGGGCACTGCCCAAAACAGGGGGGCTTCCTAGTGGCCATTCGGAGCGCTCCTGCAGAAAGAGCCCACGGTCGCCACATCCTATACCAAGCTACTGGGGGGCGGGGGGGCGCCATTGAAATCTCTCTGGGCACAGCACCCAACACAGCAGGGCCAGGAAGAGCAGCTGTTGAGAAAGAGACTCTCACACTTCCTCAAGCTCAGCCCGAGCCCCCCAACCCAGCTCCCCTGGGGCCACAAAGCTCAAGTTCCTGCACCCCCATATCTCTCACCCCAGAACCTCATCATGCCTCCCACCTCCAACAGGTGAGTCTTTACTGAGATGACCTTTTGCTTCAACCAAATGACTCCAACCCAGGGGGACCAAGGATCAGTGTAGGGACAGCTGGGCCCTCTATCACCAGAATTGGCCAGAGTGACACGGGGCCACAGAGCCCTTCGTTAAGAGGAGCTAACAGTGGCGCCACAGACAGACCCCGAGCCACAGCCAGGCTTGTGGGCACCACGATCCGACAGGAATAAAACTAAATTATATCACTTGTCATCATTAAGAAAAATTTCCATCTCCGTTCTTCATTTGAAAAGCACTATATTTAATGAATGGGTACTGAGTCATGACATGTGAATGACTAAAATATAGGAATTATACTGAGGTCAACCCACGTCTTTTTAAACCACGAGATGAAGGCCCCTACCCGAGCCCGCAGACGAAGCCTCTCCCAGCAGGACGGTCGTCTGTGTGGCTGCCCGCGAGCACTGGGTGACCGTGGGTGTCTCTACAGGAGGCTGACCAGCTTCCATGCAAATGCCCTTGTGAGAGGGGCCCCCGGGGCTCACAGGTGAGGGCCAGGGAGGCAGGCAGCAAACAGGACCAGCAGGTTCTGGTGTTCTGTAGGTGGCTAGGCGCGGGCGTTACAGGAGCAGATGATCTGGGTCACTCTAACTAGAAGAGAGGACTTCAAGGCTTCCCAACACGAACAGATGAGAAACGCTGGCCACGATGGGATGCTGAGTCCCTGCATGTCCTGTGTGTGTGTGTGTGTGTGTATGTCCCCTGAGGGTGCTGCTGACCTTGGCCCAGGACAGCCCCTTCTCCAGGGGCATCTAGGGGCTCAGCCCTAATGCAAGGCGGAACTCGGGCTCCTCCTGCCACACTAGGGGTGCATCAGGAGAATCCCTCTTTCCCGACTGCCTTCATCACCTTCCCTGTCTCCCAGAAAACAAAAGTCTAGGCTCCAGGGAAGCCTAGCGGAGAAACGGCAAAGAAAACATTAAGAAGTCAGGACCGCCCAGGAAGCCTGGGGCGAGCCGCGCACCGGCCCTGTGTGGCGGGTTTTAGTCTTTCCTCGCCGCAGCCATTTCAGCTCTTTTTCTGGGGAAATGTGGCGCTGAATTTTCTTCCATTCTCGGTGGTGGAGCTGGAGAGGGATTGACCCCACACACAGCACCCATGCTGGGCACCAACTGTCTTATGTCAATCAGTACGTGCCCAGACCCTGACCCCAGGAAGTAATGGCTCAACTCTGGCCAAGTAGTTGACAGCTTTGTGGAGACACAAAGCTTGCAATGGCCAGAAACACATGCACTCACAAAATGAGGACTTCGGGCACCAGCACGGTGGCGTAGCAGGTAAAGGCGCTGCCTTGCGATGCCGGCATCCCACATGGGTGCCGGTTCGTATCCTGGCTGCTCCACTTTCAATCCAACTCCCTGCTAATCTGCCTGGGAAAGCAGCGGAGGATGGCCCAGGTCCTTGGGCCCCTGCCACTCATGTAGAAGATCTGGAAGAAGCTCTTGGCTCCTGGCTTCAGCCTGGCCCAGTCCAACCATGTATTTGGGTAGTGAACTACTAGATGGAAGATACCTCCCTCCCTCCCTCCCTCTCTCTCTCTCTCTCTCTCGCTTTCTCTCTCCCCCATCTCTGTGTCTCCTCCTCTCTCTGTGTAACTCTGACTTTCACATAAATAATTCTTTTTAAAAAAAGGAAGGAGGGTGTAGAGCTATTTAGAAGAAGAGATAAAATCATACAGAAGCTAATTGTGGAGCCAACACCAACAAGGCCCTTGCAACATCGTTTGGTGCTGGATCAAACCTCACCTGAAGCAGACTGACTTGAACTTTATTATCTAACAAAGGACAAGAAAACGTTCTCTCTTATTTAATCCAACGACAGTTTCCATGACAGGCTGTGTTTCCAGAAGCTGGTGAGTCTAGGATCCTGGGCTCTAGAGCATGAAGATGCTTTCTGATCCTCTCCCGCCAACACTCACAAAGCTGGCTGGCACACTCTGAGGCCACTGCGGAGTTAAAAGAGGCAGGAGACAGAGCTGCAAGGGGCGGGGCAGCATCATGGGGACGCCGACTGGGAAGCCAGTTTCACAAGGGCCCTTGTGACATCCTGTAACCTGCTGAATCAGACCTCACCTGGAGTGGCCGAGGCTGTAGCCCAGCGGGAGGAAGAGAAGACGAGGAAGCCTGCACACTGCCTTTCTCTTTCCTGCACGCAGTCGGGGTCCGGATATGTCATCGCAAGTTCTGCCTAAGTGGAAAGGACCCTAAATGTCATCTACTCTGACTCCTAATGTAATGCATAACTTCCTCTCCAACCCCCCTCCACGTGGCCACATAGGCTGTTGAATGCCTCCAGGGACGGGGAACTCACTGCCCACATCCCTCAGAGTCGGTGCTAAAGGTCTCAACTTTTCCACGTTCTCGACCGGTATTTGGGTTGCTTGGGCCCCAGTCTCCGGGGCTGCTCCTCTCCCGCTGTTTCCTCTGGAAGCAAACAGAAAGCCAGAAATCATGGTCCCCTGTGTGTTCATTTCTGGGCTGATGTCCTCTACTCGTTCTTCATATAGCCTTGGTCCAACGTACCTAACACTGCCCCCATCTGTACTGGGCACCACACTTTGCAGGGTGGGTCTGCTCAGCCCGGCCCTAGGGGCACCTTCCCATCACCTCCGTTGTTCTTTAGACCCTACTCCCATTAATGCAACCATGATTACAGAGTGATCAGAGAGCCCTATGGAGACTCACACCCTACAATTCCCCCTCCTCACTTTTCAGCAAAGGTAAGGCACAGTCTGCTTATAAGAAATCCACCTTCCACACGCCATCCGTGACCATCAGTTCTTGTTGCTTGCTTTCTCCTAGCTGCAGCACACTCCCCAGCCCTGGGGCCCTTGGACTTGAGAGAAAGCTCGCCTCCTCGGGGTGAGTTAAGAGCATCTGTGTTTGGGGGGAGGGGGAGGGGTTTTGGCTTTGGAGATGAGTGTGTAGGTAAAAGGGAAAGCAGCCAGACTGAACCTGATCCGCCCAGGCCACTCATCGCTAATCGTCACCCATCACGTGGCGGGTGACAGCCACAGGCACTGATGGATTCTGACCCAGACAAGAAATCTGGGCTTCTAACAAAGAGGGAGGGAAGGGGAGAAAGAGGTGATCCCGGCACGAGGAGAGGACCAGGAGCAAGCCTCATCTTGGCAGCTCAACCTTCTGTCACCAGTGTTGAGGCTGGCCGGGACAGCCGGGAGAAATACAGCCCCGCCCGAGCCCCCCCACACACCCCAGCCGGGATCCTCCTACAGGCTTGCGTATGGCTATCAATAACCCTACATGATTAATGCTAATGATTTATGTTAATTTTGCCATAAGCTTTATTTGTGCCCGTTGTTGAACTTAAGGATGTCAAATCATCCCTTCGGAGGCTGTTAGAGATTTTTAAAAGCAGAGTCTAGAATGTAGCGTCTGACATCCTATCTATCATGGCCACAGCCTCCCCAACATTCCTGGCAAGACGAGGGTCACCAGCCCCCTGGAATTACCTCTTATCCGGCAAGGAGTTCCTGGGGAAGGATCCACGAGGGCCCGCAGGTTCCCCTTTGCTTTGGCGGGGGAGGGGGAAGATTTTCAGGGCTGCTAAGAAGGCAAAGGCCATCACTCGCAGGCCACCTGCTGTTCGTGGGGCCACGGTTCAGCCGGGAGGTGGCGCGGGCCATGGCAAGATCTCCTAGTGTCGTCCTCACTGACTGTGTGGCAGCCCCACGCACCCACCTACTTTGGAGCCTCACCTTCCCTTCTGCTGAATGGGGGCAGAGGGAAGGCTTGGCCCACTTCACAGGGGAGCTGGGAGGCCCACTCTCCAGGGTACCCCAAGTCCCCAGAGCACTGGCTTTGGGGTCCAGCTGCTCCCCCAGAACAAAGGATGGCAGGTGGGGGTGCAGAGTATACCTGGCCCTCCAGGTGGCCCCTGTCCCCCTGGCTGCTCTCCAGATGTCATTTGTGATCCAAATGGCCCCTTTGGTACCTCGTGTGTGCCCTCCTGAAACCCATGGGACAGCCTGTATGTGGCTGGCACCATACAAGGTGCCAGGGACCACAGTGAACAAGACAGGTGAGACCTAAACCCCCCAGGTGGGCCAATGCCCACCCCTCAGAGATACCCCCCTGACAGCACAGGATCTGGTGGGTTTCTTTTTAGTTCTTGTTATTTGGAAGGCAGGGTGACAGAGGGAGGCAGAGATGGAGTAAGAGGGATCTTCCATTTGCTGGTTCGTTCCCCTCAAATGGCTACAGCATTTAGGGCTGTGATGGGCCAAAGCCAGGAGCCAGGAACTCCATTTGGGTCTCCTACATGGGTAGCAGGGACTCCAGTACTTAGCCCATCATCCACTGCCTCCCGGGTACATCAGCAGGGAGCTGTGTGCCTGCTCCACAGAGGACAAAGGACACAGCATAAACTGGAGGAGGGGTCAGCATCCCAGTGCAGGACCCCAGATGTGACAGCGCCCCATCCCCATGGCAGCTCACTTAGGGACCTGAGCCTCACACACAGGCCAGAGGTCCCGGGAGCCACTGCCCTGTCTGCCCCTCCCTGCTCTCATCTGGACCTGACACCATCGTTCCCAGCCTGCAGCTGCCCCAGTGTCCACCTTGGCTCCCATCATCAAGGCTTCTTAACGGCCCAAGGGACCAGTAGCTCTCCTACCTATAAACCAGTGACCCCATCTGCAGTTCCCTGCCTTTAAAATCAAACTCTTCGAGCTCTCCCGAGATAGAACCCAGATCCAATCCAGACTCCAAATAAAAGCCCAAACTACAGGGAATTAATTGCCCTGGTCCCTATGGCTTCCCTTTTCCTCTCTGCTCCCCAATAGAAATTCATTATCTAGAGCTTAAAAGCAACAATTTCTATCTATATGGGTTTGTACCAGAAGGGAAACATTCTCTATGCTCTCTGTTTCCTGTGATGGGGCGCCACTAAACTGGCTTGGCCTGGGCTGTTCAGCAAACACCTGTCAAAACGTATGGCCCACACCATTTATCAAATAATCTGCTCCAAGAACAGATAGGCACTATCAGCAATCTGGTATTGATCTGTACAGGCCCCTGCTATTGTTCATCCCCGCATCCCGAATGGCAGCGGGAATTAATGAAAGAAACAAAACAATGCATACCAATCACTCAGCCCCACGACTTTGTTTGCTGCTCCCATTAAGTTGGGCAAAAGTTTCCTAGTTGACCCAAAAGCTGGCTCAGGCCCTCTGGTCTGCCAATGGACCCTCTGGCTGCCTCTTTCTCTCCTCCTGACACCCCCTCTGACCTCATGTTTCTTGATATTCCTGTGCTTGTGAAGCCTGTGGGAGTTGGCATGCTAAGAACATGCAAGAATCCCACCTGTGGAAGGGGACACGTGGACCACATGTGAGAATCCCACCTGTGGAAGTGGACACGCTGACCACACGTGAGAATCCCACCTGTGGAAGGGGACACACTGACCACACGTGAGAATCCCACCTGTGGAAGTGGACACGCTGACCACACGTGAGAATCCCACCTGTGGAAGGGGACACACTGACCACACGTGAGAATCCCACCTGTGGAAGGGGACATACTGGCCGCAGGCAAGAACCATGGACATGCTGCCTGCTGGCAATAATCCCCTGGGTCTCCCCTAGGGTCAGAGAGAGCCTCCTCTGACAGCCCTCTACAGTGGAGTGTAAGTCGCGCTCGTCCAAGGTCTGCTTGCCTCTCATGAGTGCAGACTTGCAATGCGGGTGCCTGCGTCCACAGTCAATACCCCTAGCCTACCAAGAGGAAACTAGACACTACTCAGGGGGAGAGGGGTGAAATCGGTCCTGACCATGAAGGCAGGTTTTGTGAAGAAACACCTTCCACCTCCCATCTCTGTGCTTATCACTAAGCAGTAACACACACACACACACACACTTGCATCACTACTGCTGTGTCCACATCTGGGCGAGCCTCAGGGCTCAGCTGAAACAGCAACGCTTGAAGCCTCCTCCAATCCCTCCACCCATAACTGACATCTCCCTCCTCTGAGCTCTCACCGCACTTCACCTAGGCTGTGAAAACTAGTGACTTGGCATCTTGGTGTTTCCTCCATTCTGTAAGACTTTCAGGGAGCCAAGAGTCAGGCAAAACAAGCACACAGTTATGAACATGGCCCTCTGGGGACAAGGACATAGATGCAGTCAACTTTGCAACTCTACGTAGTATCCAACACTATTGACGATGGATGAATGGACAGACAGACATGTGGATGGATGGACGGACTGATGGATGAACAGATGGATGGACAGATGGATGGATGGACAGACAGACATGTGGATGGATGGATGGATGGATGGATGGAAGGATGGAAGGATGGATGGATGGACTGATGGATGAACAGATGGATGGACAGATGGATGGATGGACAAATCAATGCATGGATAGTTGAACAGATAGGTGGGTGGGGGTGGCAGATGGTTGAATCAATGAATGAGTGAGTGGACAACTCTCAATTAAGTGGAAGGAAACTCAAGAGTGCACCAGTGCCATGGCTGTGAGCCCACAGTGATGGTGTCCTGGTGATGGACACAACTGGGGATTTCACTCTACATTGTGCCAGGGAACTTTCTGTCCTGTCAGAACAAGAGGAAACACTGAGGTGCAGAGAGGATGAAGGAGGTGCCTTGGACCAACAGAGACAGCCACAAACAACAGACCTCTTGGAAGGGAGGAAGCCTACCCACTGCCTGTTATAAACAAGAACCATAGCCCCTAACTCCTTGGGACAAGCACCCTAATCCCATGCCATGGAAATCTCCAGGCCATGTTGAGACCAAACCATCACTCTAGCCCAGCCAAGTCATCACATGCCACAGGGCTCACACCACACCCAAGTGACCCCCACTCCTGCTCTTCTTGGAGGGGCCACTTGATGGGCCACCTTGGTTGTCTGTGTGGGGAGTGGAGTGACCCATGCATGTCTCCCAGGCTGGAGGGATGAGCTCTTCCCTCTTTGGAGGCTTCCCCCTGGGTTTGGAGGCATCTTCTGCAGAAAAGCTGTCAGGAGTGGAGCTTTCCACTCCCCACAAGTTTTGCAACAAAGGCAGATCACCCTGAGTTCAAGAGAAGTGGAGATTCAGAGAGGCACTGCCGGGGCCTTGCCCAGCTGAGCAGGGCTACTGGTGAGCAGTCTGGGAAAGTAGAGATCCCAGGGGTCAGGCCGGGCACACAGCCAGTCTCCAGGTGTGTACGGCCCTTGGAGATGAGAGCAGGCATGGGGGCTGTTTCCCTTCACGCCTGCCCTGAGCATCCCTACAGCATCACCCAGACATGGGGCCTTCCTCAAGGGTTGTGTCGCAGTCTACACTGTCCTGATGTCTCCATTTCCTGGTAGGAATGAGAAGTGCAGAAGATGAGGCTGGGAGGAGGGGGACAGTTGGATACAGGAGAGAAAGGACAAGAAGAAACTCCAAGAGCAAGGAAAGAGCAAAGCAGGTCATGACGGCTCTCATGATGTGTTGGGGAAGCAGGGATGGCTACCACAGGCCATCAGATACTATGGCCAAGCAAGGATGGGAAGCCAAACCCGAGGCCCCATGCCCAGGAGGGCATCTTCTTGGGGATCCGGGGGGTGTGCAGAAGGTTGGGTGAGTGCCAGATTCCTGTGCTGTGGTTGGCATGGTCCCCCCAACCCCAGGTTGTCACAGGTTGGAATCTGAGGTCCCACGCTGACAGGTGGTGGGACTTTGCCAAGGTGGGAGCTACTGGGACTCAGGTCATGGCGATGTTCTGTCCTGTGAAGGGCTTAAAGGAGCTCTCCCGGGACTCTGAGTTAGCTCTCAGGAGAAGAGTCATTTATACAAGAGCCAGCCTGCCCCTCACTCTGGCTTCCTCTCTTACCATCCAATGGCTCTCGCACACACTCCCAGGTGACGTGACGCAGCCAAAGGGTCCTTGCCTGATCCTGGAACTTCAGCCTCCCAACAGTGAACTAAATAAATCCCCTTTCTTTCCAAAACAGTTATTGTTACAGCAATGGGAGACAGACCACGGCAGCCCTTTTTGGTGAACTCACAAACATCCCTCGCCCAGTGCCAATCAGGGCAAGATGAGGAGGCGGGCTTTTGTCTCCTGAGCCCTTCCAGGTAAATGCTGCAGGAACTACAGGCCCAATCCATCTCAGTACAGGTCTTTTTGGTGCAGCCTGGCCCATGTCCCTACTGAGACATGAAGACAGTGGCAGGGGGCAGGGCAGGCCCTGCTGGAACCCCAGGGGATGAGAACGGAAGACAGGTCCTAGCATGCCAACTCCTGACCCACTGCAGTAGAGTTCATGAAGCTCCAAGGGGGTGCTGGAGAGGATTGGATTCAGAAGGCAGGGAGGGGCCCACCAGAGGGGACCCCTCTGGTGTGAAGGCAGGGATGGGGACATGAGCAGCTCAGGAGCTAGCGCACCAAGTGCAACAGCAGGTCTGTGCCATGCACCCGAGGACCACCCTCCTGTTCACACTTGCCTGGCCTTGTCCCTCCAACAGCCTCACACATCTTGAGACAAAAGAACTTGTCGCTCAGATGCCCAACACCCCAACACCATCAGCCTTGGTTCCCATGCACACAGGGCTTCCTGTCGAGCTCAACTCCAAGAAAACGGGTAGATCAGCAGAACTGGACCTTACGGCACAGGCATCTCTCCGAGATGGTACCAGTAAGCCCGGGAGCCCCTGAGCTGGCTCAGTGCAGTCTCCTCTCAGCAGGGGGACATGGCTTCAGGAGTGCCAGCCACCCCTCAACTCCAGTGGGGCGGAGCCTTCATGGGTTCTTCCTGGGACCCTGATGGCCAGGGTCTCCACCCTGCCCTCCTTTTCATGGGCGAACGTTACCTTCCCTGGAAAGCAGCAGCTGCAGCACAATAGTTGCTGGTGCAGAGCCAAGCAGGGCACACGGGGCAAAGAGAAATTCGAAAGCCCTGGCTGCTGCCCTTCCAGATCTCAGGACACAGTGGGGGAGGACAAGACACCAAGGACAAGGGCCGGGTGTTGTGGCACAGCAGCTTAAGTCACTGCTTGGGACACCCACATCCCATACTGGAGTGCCTCTTCAAGTCCCAGCTCCTCCACTTCACAACCAGCTTCCTGCCACTGTGCATGGGAGACAAAAGATGACACCTGGGCTACTTGACTGCCTGACACCTCCCTGGGAGACCCAGATGGAAGTCTAGCTTCAACCTGGCCCAGTCATGACTGTTGCAGGCATTGGGGATTGAAACAGCAGGTGCAAGGCGCTCTCTCTCTCTCTCTCTCTCTCTTTCAAATAAGCAAATACATCTTCAAAAATAAAAATAAAAAGCCAAGGACAAGGACAAGGAACCAAGCCACCAGCTCCCTCCTCTGCAGCTTGTCTGCAGGAATGTGGGGAGTGAGACTCCCTTTTGAGCTTCTAGGTATCCCCTGCCCAGTGCTCACCACCCCTCAGAGCCTCAGCAGAGCCTGCACCTTGGAAGCCACTGTCTGTCCCAACGTTAGGTCAGAGCTGGACTCTGATTGGAGGCAGGGACCCGCTCATCTGCTCCTAGCCAACTGGGACATTGTCACGTGGTTCAGCCTCAGCTGCCCCAAAGCCCTTGAGAGCCAATTCAAAGCAGGCCAGAAGAGGTGGCGCCCAAGCCATCACATGCCCACCTGCTTCCCTGAAGCCATGACTGAAGTCACACAGCAAGTCCGGACGGGAGAGGAGCAGAAAATACTGAGCTGGAACCATGTCTCCCTTTACTACCCAACCTCTGAAAAGCCAAAGGGCTTACATTTGTTTGGAGTCCGAGCCGCTTGTATGAGAGCCCAGACGACACCTAGTGGCATTCCCACCTGGCCCTGCCGGCTGGGGCAAGGCAGCCCCTGACCCTCCCTGTCCCACTCCTCTGATGTCACCTACTCAGCCGGCCCTGATGGCGCCTGCTTTGCATGCTGGGGTGGATCTTGGAGGGCCCCGGAGGCTCCTTGGGGTAGTGCTTTTGGCCACAGCCGGCTTCACCTCCCAATCACCCAAAAAGCTAACGCACCTCCCAGGGAAGTTCTCCAGAACTCAGCAGGTTGCCCGGACGCTGGTGAGACCTGGCTTCACTTGGGGAGTCACACTTTCAGAGAGGCCAGGGCAAGGCTCTAGGAGTCCCTTTGAAATGAGACCAGAATCCCGGCTCCCCCCACCAACTTCACAGGGCAGGCGTCTGCCGGGGGGGGGGGGGGGGCTACTTCCAGGATGCAAGCAGGCTCACTTTGAACGCAAGGCAGGGCTGTGAGGGACATCAGAGACACAGTCAACAAAGGACATTAGGGAAATGAAGTCAGGCGGAACCGAGTGCCTTTTGCACAGAAGCAGCCACTGTTGGCCCTGGCTGACGCACGACTACACGGGCGTGCTGGCTTCTGGTACACAGGGCGTTGGCAAGGGGCAGCCCTGACCTGGGATGGCCGAGGATTGGGTAAAAGACAGGGAGGGAAGGGGGCCGAGCAGCAGCAGGCATTCTACACGGCACGGCTTGAAGGGGAATGTGTTGACTATAAAGATGACGGGTGTTGTAGCACTGAGGGAAAAAACATAATTTTTCATTGATGTACGGCAGCAGAGCTGGAAGGAACACAAATCCTACAGTAGATCCATTAGCTGCATGACAAGAAACAGTGCTCACAGCCACTCACTAAACTGTTTTTGATTCTTTAGTACCAACATGCGGAATGATCCTTACATTATGTTGCCGGGGAAAAACCTTAAAACGCATTTATTTCCTAATGTAACTTCCGTGGATTATCATAATAGAGCCGTAACGCTTGTGGGAAACACTATGGGGTCTCCAGAACACCTCAGCTCAGTTGTTCCATGGGAAATTGCTTCCAAGTGAGAAACTAGGAGTGGCTACCAAAGTGAGGCTGCCTGTGGGGACGTGGAAGTGGCCACTGACGTCCCCACCTGTGACCTCTCACCCTCATTATCCAAGTGCCAGACTCTAAGCACTGGGTAAAGAGAGCTAAAGTCACTCCAGGCCGGATGCTGTGCGGGAAGTGAGATTTGTCCACAGGGATGGCGGTCGCTGTGCTCATGTTAACTCCCAGCTCCCCCAGTGCCACGCCTCTTCTTCACCCACCGCTTGTGCTGTGGTTCATAGGATCCCATAGGAACAACAATGACTGGTTCACAGGACACACCTGGCCCAGTGCCTGGACTGGCTGGGAGGTAGTAACAAGTATGGGACAAATGATGCATGGAAAATGGAAGAAAAAGACAAACTTATTTCGGTGCAAAAACTTGTTAAAATTCATGCATATTGGTGGGGAGTATCTTTAAAACCTTCATAGAAGATGCATCCCATGCATTCATTTCCAAACGTCTTTGCACCAAAGCAAACTCATGGCTTCACTGTGGGAAGTGGCCTTGCGGACTGGACGGCAGTAAGCAGCACGAGTGGCATTTGCCTTCCCAGCACGGCCTCTCTGCTGGGAATCCACACCCAAGAGCTTGGCCGCAGTTTAGGCTCCAGAGGAACCAGCCCTGGGTGGGATGGTCCCAAGATATTCAGAATGGTAGTGCTGGTTTTATTGCTATCATAACCAAGCCACCCTATTTTAGGCACTGAGCTCTGGTTTGAGAAGTGCTCGGCCTCACTTGGTAGGGACCTCATCGGCAGCCCGGTAGACTATCAGGACAGCTAACCACAGAAGCAGAAACAAAGCGTGGGAAGGGTAAGGAGGAAAACCAGGAAGGCTTCTCAAAGGAGGTGGCACTTGTGATCTGGGATACAACAGACCCAGAAGGCTCACACCCAAGCCAAGTGAGTAGGTGCACTGAGACGGCACATGCAGGTGGTGAGTGGGTCTGCCCAGCTCATCTACCGGTCCTGAAGCTGGAGAAAAGACTGGCTGGGGTGGTAAAGTGGGAAGATCCTGGTCCTACAGTTGGCTTCCAGGCACTCCCTGGTGTCGCCATGAGGGATTGAGAATGGTGCACCGGGTGACTGGGTGGTTGGAGAAGGAGCCAGTGCAGAGGAGGTGATGAGGCAGTGAGAACAGGTAATGGAACCAGGGGTGATGGCACAGCAAGCACTGTAGACAGCGCTGGTCTTTGGTTGAAGGAAGGGAAATACAAAGGGGTGCATAAGAGCAGGGACCAACCTGCACCCCAAGGTTGTCACTGGGCAGGTATCGGGGGTACCCACGTTCTACCCATTTTCTCATTCAAGGCCCCCACCCAGCCCAGGGAGAGGTGTATCCACATTGTGTGGATAAGGAGGCCAGGGCTCAGAGAGGGGACATAAGTCTTCACAGTTGCACAGTTGCACAGCTGGCTCCAAGGCTCATCCCATTAACAGGCACTGCCCCCTTTCAACCCAATGCATGACAAACTTCAGATAAACTCCACTGAACAGCGTCTGTGAGAGCAGAGGACAAATGGTGAACCAGGCAGCACTCAGAAGCAGAAGCAGTTCAGACAGCTCTGCACTGCATCTGTGGGTTCCACATCCAGGGATCGATTCCATGACTGAGGGTCAAAAACATTCAGAAGTAGCCAGGTGCCTGCACTACACATGCAGTAGCAGGTGTCTTTCTGGCCATCATTCCCTAGGCCATACAACGCCAACAACTCTTCACTTAGCATTTGCCTTGCGTTCAGCATCTGCAGTCCCCAGGAGATGATTTAAAGGATACAGGAGGCCGGGTGTAGGTTACAGGCAAAATGTTCACAGAAATGGAATTAAAATATAATGCGCACTTTCCAATGAGTGTCTTGAAGGATCCTCGTATGAAAATACCATGCCATTTTACACAAGCAAGGGACTTGGGCATCCTCAGGTTCTGGGATCCACACATAGGAGACTCTGGAACATTCTCCCGAGAATCTGAAGGAGCACTGTGCTCTTAGGGGACAGCTGACAAAAGCAGAAACGAGAAACCAAGAACGGATTGGTTGTTTCAAACCCACTTTCCTTTTCAAGGTCAAAACAGAGGGTGCTTCCTCAACACACGGGCTGTGTGCAACACACACGACCTGTTTGGGGATTTGGTGATTGTTTTTCCCTCTCTCTTGATTTCCTGGAAGATCAGATAACAGACTGAGTTTGCCTTGGCGATGTAGCATGAGTGACTCCATCTTGGTTTGGGCTGTTGAGGGCTGGTGCAGGGGCTCCATCCAAATCAATAGCCTCCTAGGGGTTTTGTTAAATAAGCCTCATCCTATCAGCTATGAGGAAAGAGGTGGTTGCCAAGGCAGGACCAGCAAGGACATTATGATAGATGGTCCATGAGGAAGAAATAAAATGAATCTCTTACCCAGACTTAGCACCTCTGATAGAAGGGGGGGGGCGGCGCTGGGGCTTGGTGGGTGGTGCTGCTGCCTGCAGTGCTGGCATCCTATGTGGGTGCCGTTTCGGGTCCTAGTTAGGGTCCCAGCTGCTCCGCTTCCCATCCAGCTCTGCTATGGCCTGGGAATGCAGCAGAGGATGGCTCAAGTCCTTGGGCCCCTGCACCTATGTGGGAGACAGAGGAGGCTCCTGGCTCCTGGCTTTGGATCAGCTCAGCCCAGGCCATTGTGACCAGCTGGGAGTGAACCAGCGGATGGAAGACACCTCTCTCTTTCTCTCTCTTTCTCTCTCTCTCTGACTCTCCTTCTCTCTCTGGTAACTCTGACTTTTAAATAAATAATTCTTGAGAGAAAGAGAGAGAGAGAGAGAGAAGAAAGAAGAAAATCCAAGTCAGACCCAAGATTTTATTGTGATGGGGTGGGAATCTGCACAGCAGGGAACATGCCTCTACAGATGCCTGCAACCCATATCAGCATCCCTGGGCTCGAGTCCCTACCCCGCTTCTCATCCAGCTTTATGCTAATGTGCACCCCGAGAAGCAGCACATGATAATTCAAGTACTTGGGCTCCTGTCACTCATGTGGGAGACTTGGCTGGAGTTCCAGGCTCTGGCTTCAGCCTGGCCCAGCCCTAACTGTTGGGAACATTTGGGAACCAAACCAGCAAATAGAAGATTTCTCTCTCTCTCTCTCTCTCTCTCTCTCTCTCTCTCTCTCTCTCTCTCTCTCTCTCTCTCTCTCCTTCTCTCACTATCTCTTTCATTATTTCAAATAAAAATAAATACATAAATAAAATTTTGAAAAATATCATTGTCAGCTGGCACTGCGGCTCAATAGGCTAATCCTCCACCTGCAGCGCCAGCATCCCAGGTTCTAGTCCCGGTTGGGGTGCCAGATTCTGTCCCAGTTGCCCCTCTTCAAGGCCAGCACTCTGCTGTGGCCCAGGAAGGCAGTGGAGGATGGCCCAAGTGCTTGGGCCCTGCACCCGCATGGGAGACCAGGAGAAACATCTGGTTCCTGGCTTCGGATCAGCGTGGTGCACTGGCCACAGTGCGCCAGCCGCGGCGGCCATTGGAGGGTGAACCAATGGCAAAGGAAGACCTTTCTCTCTGTCTCTCTCTCACACTGTCCACTCTGCCTGTCAAAAAAAAAAAAAAAGAAAGAAAAATGTCATTGTGACAAAATAAAGCCATGAAACCCCAGATGAAAATTATACAAGCATTTTGTATAATCTTGAGATAGGGCAAGATCACCAGATATACTACTGAGCCACACCTGCTGCCTTCTTCCTCTTTGGCTGAAACCAGCTTGGTATTCCAGGCCTCTTTAGTAAGACACAGGCTCTTGTTGAGAGGTGGGACCACCTTCTGCAGAAGTAAGAATCAAAAATAAAAAAAGTTTTCTTTCCAACACGGCAGCACACAGGAGAAGGATGGGTCTTGGGAAATCCATCTTGATCTGGAGGGTGCGGAACAGAGAAGTTAACCTTGGAGCCCTGTAACCCTGTCCTCATGTGTCCCAGCTTGTGGGAGGGGGATTTCCCTGCAGCTCCCCACCCATAGGCCACAGACTCCATCCACAGAAGCGGATTCAAATCCTCTAACTCTGCAACCACCTGCTAAGGGGGTACTGGGTGCCACACCCTTGTTGTAGGTGATGCAAAGATACCTAGGAAGACAAATGGGCTAGGAGCATAAGTTCAGTGTCCACAGGAAGATCCAGATGCAAGCTCCTCTGGCTGAGTTCCTCTTAGAATCAACCCCTTCCCAGCTGAGACCATGCCCTGGCATCCCAGGGACAAGAGGATTCTAAAGCCACTCCATCTGCCGCCTCCCTCTCTCAGAAGGCTTCATGAAGTGAAGCCAACATAGATTCTCCAACTTTGCATCATCACATCACCTAGCTCGGGATCAAGGACCCAGATGCTGCAGATAAAAACACACACAGTGCGCTCAACAAACACAGCCCCGCTCTTAGGCATCCACAACGGTGATGACTTGGAAGCCAGCCCCAGCCCCCAATCTCTGCAGAACCCTAATCCCCAGTAGACATTCCTTGAAGCAAAAAACGCCCTGACTTCTGTTGTTGCTTTGGAAGACTTTTTGTGTGTGTGTGTGATGTTTGCATTAGAGAGTGTGTGCGTGTGTGTGTATACATGTATACAACATTCCACTGTTTCTTGGTGTAGTTTCCATGAAAAAGTCAACGTGAGGAATGCCTTGGGAAATCATCACGCACAATCCACCGGGAGAAGTAGAACTGAGTGGGAGGGGCAGCAGCCCGCATCTCGCTATCTGTCCTACAGCAGCCTTGGAGTCTGCACAAAGCGAGCTTCCCGGGAGCAGAAGGGCCAGTGGAAGCCACTGAGGAGCACTCCTGTACTTTTCTGAGAACTCGGGATCTTGGGGATGCTCGTCCTCTCCCGAGGAGGGTCACGGTGCTGGATGCACGCGTCACCACCTCCTTGGTGGCACAGTCCCCCGACGAGGCCCAGACACCTTCTCTGCACTAGCCAGCTGCTCTTCCATACCGCAGGACCCAGTCTGCCCACCAACATTTGGATTTCCAACATCGTTCCCCACACCACCAGGCTCTTCTTGTCTCCTCTCCCTCTCAGTCGGGAACTCAAAGGCCCCACTCATTAGCCACGGAGTCACAGAGACCCACACGGCATTAAGATGGCAATATTGTCTTATTGGCTATTAACACAAACGTGCCAATAAACATGGTGCATAAAAGTTATACATATTCCCTCAGAGTCCATAATCCCAAACTGATAAGGGAGAATGCAAAACACACGTCCCCAAAAGCAGTGTTTAGAGTCACCATGTAGAAATTGAATTTTAAAGAAATTTCCTGAGACATCATCAGCAATTCCAGCCGCCCTGGCTGTACGCATTTGCTAAAAATGAAGCACATCAAAATGGGCGAGCCCACCCCCACCCCAAAAGGTGGGGCCCATGGGCATTTATCGGCCCTGCCCTTGAGTTGTCTAAGAGGCAGGCTCATGGCAGAGGCATTCGGGTGCAATTATTAAAGCAACCCAACATTCCCCTCAAGGGTCTCTCCTAATTATCAGTGAACATCAGGCTCCCAAAGTCGGCTTGTCTTCACCTCATTGTCTATCAAAAAGGAGATGTTAATTGCATTATCGCCTTGCCAACACCCTCGGAAATGATGGCAGTGTGCATTAGCAGCCTCCTGGGGAGCCAATCAGAGCCGACCCAAATTCAGGACCAGCCAGTGAAGCGTCTCTCACCCCACGTGTGTGGAAACACTGAAGACACGAGCAGCCACCAAGGAAACGGGCCCTGACATTCCATTGTATGTCCACCTGGCTGGACTGTAGAATCCAACACTACCCCCCTACACACACACACACACATGCACACATACACAGTGTCCACCCATGCACACATGTAGACAGGTGCACACACATGTACACAGATGCACACATGTGTGTGTACACACTCACGCAACAAAGCAGCAAAGAACTAGAAGTTTCTCTCAAGCACCATTACATTTTTCCCCACCCTCTTTCTTCCCAACCAAGATCACCGTCCACCAAAAATTAACCAGAGTGGAACCAAATTGCCTTTTTCTGTTGAATGAACCACTTCTCCATGGAAGTTGTCAGCCAGCTTCGTTTCATGAATAAAGAAGGAGGCAGGCATGTGGCCCAACAGTGAAGACGCTGCTTGGGATGTCTGTACCCCACGTGACAGTGTCTGGCTTGAGTCTCAGCTCCTCTGCTCCCAACTCCACCTTGCTGCTAGTGAGCACCCTAGAAGGCAGTAGTGATGAACCAAGTAGGTGGGTCCCTGCCACCCACGTAGAAGATGCGGTTTGAGTTCTAGGCTCCTGGCTTCAGGCTGACCCAGGCCTGGCTGTTGAGGCATTGGAGGTGTGAAGCAGCAGATAGAAGATCTCTTGTTGTGTCTCCATCTGTCTCTCTATCTCCCTCTATCTCTGCCTTTCAGATAAATTGAAAATGAATTTTAGAAAAAGCAGCTGCATTTGGGTTACACACAGGTTATCTTCGGCAGAGACCAAGACCAGAAAGAATTTCTTCTTGCTCTCATAACTCATTTCCTTAAGTGTACAAAGTGACCTTGTGGTTGACCCGAGAGCATTCTTTCCACATAACTCACCTAGGCAGGTGCCTCTTGGACCGAGCCAAGACCCAGCTATCAAAACCCTCCCCATTCTTCAAGGCCTGGCTCACGCCCCAGTCCTCTATGTCTCCTGCTTGGCCCCATTAGAAGAGAGAAGATAGACCAGTTGACCTCTTCATGCTCTGAAGAACTCTTTCAAAGAGTCAATCTGCAGAAGAAAAGCAGGAGACTCATCCAGTAATTCACAGAAGAAATCTATACACACAGGTGACGTAGGAACCTTTACTCAACCTCTCTCGTGAAAGAAATCTCAACTCTAAGTATTTTTCTCCATCCAACAGGTAGCATAGTAAAGCCCACCTCCTGACTGGGGACCCAGGCTGCCTCTAACCCTCACACCTCACAGGAGGGCAACATTTTCAAAATGCATGAAGCTTACTATTAGAGCTTTCTTTTCTAGTTCCCCTTGGAGAAAGAACTGGGGGTTGGGGGCCAAGAGGAGGGGCCCCTAGTAATCAATGCCACGGGATGATTGTCACAGCTCCACTGGTAACCCCAAAATGCTAGAAACCACTCACTATTGACCAAGAAGGGAGCGGTTAAACAATGGGCCACATGCCTGAAACACGTGCGGAAAACTGTGCAGAATCTTCAAAAGACACAAAAATGTTCATGAAAACCATTAAGAACATGGGAAGCGTTTACACTATGCTAAGGGATGGGGAGAAAGGCGTGGTATAAAAGCTCTATGTAGCATTGAATCCCAATTCTGAAAAACTAATAATACAGCCAAATGTCCATTAGCCTGTAGAGAAATGCATAAAAAATTTAACAATGCTTATCTCTGGATAGCGGGATGGCAGACAGTTTCTTTTTTATTTTCTTCTGGAAACTTTCTTGGATTTTCAGTCATTCACAAGTACATTTGTGTTACTCCTAGATTCCCAATGCGGTGTTTGCTTTTGATCTTTACAAGCCCAGATCCTCCACAGCACTGGCTGTCGGCATGACTTACTACAAACTGACGCCATCCCCACGACTGCGTGAGCCTCCTACAGGCCGGGAGCAGGGCCTCCTCCACCCTTGCTCATCACCCGGGTTCCACGGGCTCAGTTCCTTATTTTTACCCCCACTCTTAGCTCATACCAGCAAGTCCAGGTCAGACAAGGTGCTGTGTTTCCCCTGGGGAACTGGAAGACAGAGGTAGGGAAGGGAGACTGAACACAGTAGGAGGTGTGAAAAATTCTCCCTGGCCCTGCCTAAAGGTTGGCCGTGGTGGTTCACATGCACGTTTAGTTTACAGGCATGTGGGCGCCTGCTAGGCACTTGTGTCCACACACAGGGCAGGGTAATATAAGCCCCTGCCTTGGGAGTTCTGGAACAGGAAGCTGCTATCTGCTGGTCTCTCCCCTGAGTCTGGTATTAGTTGGGTTTTGTTGTTTTTGTTGTTACTATAACGAAATACCTGGAGCAGACTGCTTCATAAAAAAAGAGGTTCATCTGGGCTCATGATTTTGGATGTGTAAGGTTTAGGGGCTTCATCTGGTGATGGCCTTCCTGCTGGCAGTGTGACACAGCAAGAGACAAGGAGCACACGCGTGTACATGTGTCTCTGTGTGTCTGATCTCTCTCTGCCTAGAAAGCCTCCAGGAATCAGCCACGGAGCTCTACTCGCGTCATCTCACCTAATCCCAACCACTGTCAAAGGTCCCTCCTGGGAGCACCATATTCAGATTACGTGTTGCCCCCTTTAGACCCCACAGTGGGGACTAAACTGCTACATGAGCTTGAGTGGGGGGGGGGGGCATAGTCTCCTGGGGCCGTGTCCTGGAGCTGGCATTGAAACAAGGGGCACAGCCACTGGTTCTGACACTGTGTGAGACTGAAGCCATTGAGAACCATCCCCCCCAGTCAGCGAGGGAGCTGTGGCTTTTCTCAGATTCTACCTACTCACTGACTCACTCCCAGCCCTTGAGTATTGTGGAATGGACCGGATCATTCTATCCTGGAGTGTACTCACCCTATCCTGCCAGGTCCCAGAAAGACGGCCATGGCCCTAGACACCACACTCCTCCCTCATGCCCTTCCTTCCACTCTGCTGCAGCAGGGTCCTCCCACTGCCACAGCCATCGACAGCCTGATATCGGAGGGACCCCTGTGCCCTTTCCCCTACCTACCTGAGCTCCATGGACACATGGCCCACGCACCTGTTACACCATAAATACTGTCAGCACCTGTTGACTACTCCCCAAATAGCTACTCAAGTTGGAATTTCAGCCACCAGGAGCCCCGTGAAGGACAGAGGCCCTGGCCAGGCTCTGGTCTGGCTGGCTTGATCTGGTGGGTCAGTCACCTTTTCTTGACCAAGGACACTGAGCCAAGCAGGTACATTCCCACTGACAGCCTCTTCCAGGTCAAAATGGAACCCAGATAGCAAATAAAGAAGACGTTGTTTCACTGTCCCCACCCAAGCCAAGTCTTCCTGTCAATCACTGGGAGACACTGCACCTGCTCCAGCAGCTTAAGATAACTTACAGCATCTCTTTTCTCCCCTCCAAGGCCAGGACCAGCTCTCAAAGCCCCATCACGACAAGCCCTCCTTGGTAGCGGAAGCTCACCCCAGAACATGGGAGATGGGACCGGATCTTTATACCACCCCAGCAGTTTCTAACACAGTGCCACTCGCTCCCAGCTGCCCCTCCTGCCAGGGTCAGACTGTCAACCGGCCTCAGCCACAGTTAGCCTGACACGATGAGGAGCCTCAAAGCAAATGAAATGAGGCAGGGAGGCCCAGGCGGTGATCACTCCATTACGTCCCCCTCTGCTTCCATTTAAGCAGTGCTGTGGAGGAGGGGTGAGGGGACAGCAGGTGCAACCCCCTGAGAGACAGCCTGGGTGGGGGCAGGATGAGCCGGGAGGAACCCTGACCCCACTGCAGGCAAGCTTCTGATTCACTGTCCATTGTGCTGTCCGACGAATCATTTTTATATAATAATTCCACCAGCAAGCACCAAACCCTCTTCGTGAGAAAGCAATTAAGGGAAAAATTAGCAATAAATTGTTTTCAGTACTTAACCCAGCTCCAAATTTATGGTTGCTGGAATTTATCGTTTCAGAGGCCTGAAAAATGGCGATTAATTTTATCCCAGTTTCTGTCATTCACCCTCAAAAATTGAAATGCAAATAAAGAACCATACTCAGCCTTGGGTTTCCCGGCTGGTTCACAATCCTCAGAGCTGTACCCCTTCAACTGGTTACCACCAAAGGCTCCAGAACCTTCCAAACAGGGAAGGAAACACCTCCTTCTGTGCAGGCATCTCCTTTTCTCCTCACAGCCCTACAAGCTGCCCCAGTGCTGGGATGGGCTTCCCAGAGTGAGCGTAAATGAGGAAACACTAAGTTAGGTGCTGAGCGCCAGTGCTGGATGTATCGGTTTACCCTATAAATAAGCACTGATCACCTCCATTTTATCGAACTCATTTTCCAGGCAAGCAAAGACCACAGGATTCTTCGGCACATTTTCTCTTTAAACCCTCTAGTACTGCTGCTCGTGTCAACCCCGACAGATTTATGGCCCATTCATTCACGGGAACAAAAACCCTGCCACGGCTGGTCATGGGACACGCAATGGCAGTTAGTTCAAAAGATAACAGCTGCAATACCTCAGCCCTCCATTCACGGAGCCAGCACTCCTCCGGAGGTAATAAATGCTCCTGCTGTGTGTGTGCTCTGAGTCTTAAACCTGTAGGGACTGTGGTTGGCCTCGCCCCAGGCCCCGCCTCCCAGGAGAACCACTCCCCCCAACCTCCCCACGCTGGGCCTTAAGTCCCCCAGAGAAGAGGCCAGGGAGCGGATGAAGGCAGCTGCTTGTGCAAGCAAAGGGAAGCCTCAGCGCCTTCCTTCTGGCCATGCAAGCAATTACTTGAAGCTGGGGGGTGGGGCTTCCCGTTGGCCATGGCCATGGGCGTGTGTGCATCCATTCTGGTTTGGCACAAGATCCTCCACCCAGGTCGGCTGCACATTCCCGCCTACCAGCCTCGGCCAAGCCATAAGGGAGACCCAGGACCCACACACCCTCTCTGCAGACTCACAGCAGTCATAGGGACTCCCAACAAAGGGCTATGAGCCCCGGTGGGGAGTTACAGAAGGAATGGCCCTTCCCTTGCAAACTGACCAGAAACAGAGCTGGGCTCCAGCCCTCCTCCCCAAGACAGCAGGCAGCTGGGTGGACAAGGTCACCGTCACCCCCAGGATCTGGAGCACGCTAGACACAACGCGAGCCCCGACAGCCATGCGCTGAGCGAACTGCTCACTGTTTTAGAAAGTGAATGACACAGCCTTCAGAGGCTCTGTGCCCCAACCTCTCTCTGGACAGACAAGGAATCTGGAGCTCAGAGCAAGGGCAAGTTTGGTCGGGGGGGGGGGGGGGCGGGAGTAGAATGGTTACGCTCTCGGCCTCAAGCGAAAGCCCCCTCACAACCCTCAGTGTTCTCATCCGTAACAATGGGGCTAGTTCAGGAGGTTGCTGCTGGGATCCCACACAGCTTTGTGCGGCTTCATGCGGGGACGCACCCTGAGAAATGGGTCACTAGGCAGTCTCGTCGTCATGTGAACATCACAGAGGGTGCCGGAAAAGCCAAGATGGCTGTGACGTTGCTGGGCTATGCAGTCTTAGGAGACCAATATGAACCAAAACGTCATTCTGTGAGGGGTGACTGTTTTTAAATACACAAGGGAACTTCAAAAAGCTCACAGAAACACAGGATGTGAAGATAAGTAGATTTCAGTGGGAAGAAAATGTGAAATCCAGGCACAGTTTTTTCATAAAACACATTTCTCATGAACTTTTTAGAAAGTTTTTCAAAAGTCCATGGGAGGGGCTGGTGCTGTGGCATAGTAGGTTAATCTTCCACCCGTGGCGCCAGCACCCCACATGCGCGCCGGCTGCTCTTCTTCTGATCCAGCTCTCTGCTTATGGCCTGGGAAAGCAGTGGAAGGTAGCCCAGGTGCTTGGCCCTCTGTACCCGTAGAGACCTGGAAGAAGCTCCTGGCTCCTGGCTTCTGATCGGCCCAGCTCCGGCCGTTGCAGCCATTTGGGGAATGAACCAGTGGATGGAAGATCTCTCTTTCTGTCTCTCCATCTCTCCATCTGTAATTCTGCCTCTCAAATAAATAAATATTTTTTTTAAAAGTCTATGGGAAATGCATATTATGAAAAACTGGTCCCAGGTCTCCAAACTTGGGGGACAAAAACAAACCTATTCTTTAATTCCATTTCCATGAACTTTCTAAAGTGCCCTCATATATACTGATTTAAAAACTTAGCACCGTGTTAACCAAACACTCTTTGTTTTCAAATAAATGAATGCGTTTAGATGCAGAAGTGATGCACACAAGAAACTTTAAGGAAGATCAAGAGAAGACAGAAGGTCATCGAGATGGAGCTAACGCTTGCAGGGTGGGGAATGCCTGGGCTGCAGGCAGGATCGGGCCCGGGAAATCTCTTGGTCCGGCCCTGCCAAGGTGACCACAGGTGGAACTTGGAATTCAATTCCTCTACAACCGGCTGCTTTTTAAGTTGATGATTTGTATGATGCGCAAATGATGTGGATTCCAAATGGCCCACGGTAGACAGAAGATTCCCCACCCCTGCAGGGGAAATGTGTTCAACTTTCGAAATCCTCCAACAGGGCAGGTACACCTCCCCCCTCCTTACACAGGCTCTGGGGCCTGGACTCTGCAGCTGTGTTCTTGTTGCTGGTGCGCCCATCTCCTCACAATTAAACACCAAAGGAAAGAGCTGATGCCGGCGCCATGGCTCACTAGGCTAATCCTCCGCCTTGCGGCGCCGGCACACCAGGTTCTAGTCCCGGTCGGGGCACCGATCCTGTCCCGGTTGCCCCTCTTCCAGGCCAGCTCTCTGCTGTGGCCAGGGAGTGCAGTGGAGGATGGCCCAAGTGCTTGGGCCCTGCACCCCATGGGAGACCAGGAGAAGCACCTGGCTCCTGCCGTCGGATCAGCGCGGTGCGCCGGCAGCAGCGCGCCTACCGCGGCAGCCGTTGGAGGGTGAACCAATGGCAAAAGGAAGACCTTTCTCTCTGTCTCTCTCTCACTGTCCACTCTGCCTGTCAAAAAATTTAAAAAAAAAAAAGATAAAAAGAAAAAAAAAGAAAAGAAAGAGCTGATAACCATTGCAGGAATCCAACAGCTCTCCCCCTGGGGGCCGCCCACTCCCATCACGCCTACGGGTCACCTCACTCAGAGTGCAGGTAGAAGGTGGGTAGGAAGACAGCGCAGGTGCAGACCAGTTGAGATGGAAGCTGAGAGCCTCCAGGCTGGAGAAGCTTCTGGAGGGAGAAGCCAGCGTGGAACTCCCCCTTGGAGAGGCAGACTTCAGTGTGTGGGGTGGGGGAGAGGTAAATGCAGGCCATGCCCAGCCCAGCGTGGGAGACAACACACGTCAGACGCTCTAAGCACACTTCTTGCTAATCCATCAGCTTTTATTGTGACGCCCCTAGCTCAGCTCAGAGGGCCGGAAAGCCGCTTCAGCAGCAGTTTAACATGTTTCCAGTTTAATAATCCCTGCTAATTGAGAGCAGCTCGGAAACAAGGGGAGGGTGGCGGTGGGGGGCACATCAGCCCGGTTGATGGCATTGGAGCTATTCCCCTGGAGGACAAAATACCCTGGAGAGGAAGCCGGCTGCCCCATCCCTAGACGACTCCTTCCTTCAACTGCCTGCCTTGGCCGCAGAATCTTTTCTCCCTAAGTTTTCATGGTGGGACGTTACCGTAGCAGAATTGCTGGGAAACCTGTTTTTATCTGTGGAAAATGAGCCAACCCCTGCTGTAGGAACTGGCTTTTTTTTTCCGCTTCCACAGAGAATTACATTCATTTTTATAATTTCCCTTCAGATCACCTAATATGACAAACGCTGGGTGCCGTAATAGTTCGGCTGCGAAAGAGTGTGTCTGGATGGGCTGAGGCGTCAATGCTTTCTGGGAGAAACCGCTTGGTTTACGTAAATCACGTCACCTTCACCCTTGCAACCGTATCGCTTGCAGACCTCTGCTATCTAACCCTCGGAGCACAAACACAAACACATTTCCATTTCCAGGCCGAGATACTTGGTTCTAGCAGTATACAAACAGTTCATCAGCAAGGGTCATCTTAGCACATGGCTAAGGGACAACGTGCGTATACTTTGACAGCTTTTACACGTGTGTCGTTATCCGGAACCGTAGTTTAAACAGATCAAAGATTTCCGAGCGCTGCTCTCAGCCCTGGTTTCCTCAGCTTCTCAACAGAGCTGCAGAAGGGCAGACAGAGCAGACACACGTCATCTCTCCGACCTCGGACAGATGGGCCAGCCTCACCCCCACCTGTCCTAGAGGGTAGACCAGGGCTCCCCCAGCTTGGTGCTGGGGGTCTCTATTCCTACGACGCCTCCCCAGGTATTTTTTAAAAGGCATCACTCACCAGAAAAGGAAAAAATAAGAGCTGTGACCCTGAGTTCACTCAAGGATGAGAATAGACAGGCGTGGACGTGGTGTGGGGGTGGAGAGTGGAGAGGTGGTACGAGGCGGCTCCTAGCAGGACAGCACCCAGTTCCACTCCCCAGCTGGCCTGCACTTAGAATTGGGTCAGAAACCACAGCTGAGTGGGGGTGTGTAGATGGCAGCAGCTAAGCAGTGACCATGGACCAAAAAGTAAGTGGTCCTTGGGAGAAGCAGTCTATGCCGTGAGTGAGAATCTCACCTCTTTGGGGTGCTTATTTGGATGGGGAGTTAAGTGTTAGGACCCCCACACCCCACGTCAGAGTGCCTGGTTCAATGCCTGGCTCAGGCCCCTGTCTCCAGCCTCCTGCTAAAGCAGACGCTGAAATGCAGCAAGTGATGGCTCAAGTAACAGGGGCCCTGCCACCCATGTAGGAGACCTGGATTGCTTTCCTGGCTCCTGGCTTCCACCTGACCCAGTCCCAGCTATTGTAGCTATTGATGGAGGGGGTGAACCGGTAGATGGGAGGTCCTTGCCTATCTATATTTCTTCGCCTTTCAAAGAACTTTTTAAATCAAACAAATGGTCAGGCAAGATGGCTAAACAGGGAGAAGACGTGCGGCTTTAGACAAGGGGGAAACAGCAGAAGAAAAGTGGAGGAAATGCATTCCCGGGGGAAGCCGGAGAGACGTTTGCATCGGAAATTCTGCAGAAGGAACAGCAACTCTGTGGAGCAGCGTGGAAAATGCAGACGCACAACAGCCAGTGGGAACACCTCACAGGACTCCCACAGCCAGGGACTGGAGCAGAGCATGGTGAGAGCAGACTGCGGCAGCCCTCGCTCGGGTGATGTTGCCTGAGGGAGAGCCTTGCAGACCACACTGTCTTCAAGTTCCTCCTGGAGCCCTAACAGGGGGCGGGATACCCACCTAATCCAGGAAAAAAGAAGCATGTTTCTTTCTCTCCATCCACCTACAAAGGTGCCCGGCAACTGGTGGGGAGAAGGAACTCTTTGGACACCAGTAGAGGTTCTGGCAGCTCTTGTGAGTGCCTGTGATCAGCGGATTTTACCGGAGGGAAAAAGCCCCATCCCCCACTGACTTGGAGTCTGGCTGGGAGAGGTGACAAGGGGCTGGGTATCCATGAGGCACTGTGCGGTGCCCCCATCCTCTCAACACATCACAGGCTCCAGGGTGCAAACTGCCAAGCAGAGCACCCACAGGAAGCTGGCTCTGGGAATGACTGCTCTCTCCATGGACAGGGAAGGCTCACGGGGCTGAGTGAGTCTCCTGCATCCTGTGACTGTGGGAGCCTTGCGTGGTGTGACTGTGGGAATTCTGTGACTGCACGATAGGCAGTGGGGTGGAGCTGAGCAATCACTGTGCCTGGTGTCAGAGGCTAGGAGCTCCGTGACAGCCTGGGGTGGTCACTGCAGAGCGATCCATGCTCACACTGAGGACCACACAGATCCTTTGTGCAATTCATGCAGCAGTATGGATGGGTATTGGATCCACTATGAGCTAATCCAGTCATTGATCACCTTAGGAGAGAGGAGGTGAGACTGTGATTGCAACAAGAGGCAGGATCATACCCTCTCCCCTGCTGACAATAGGGAGCTACCACACCCAACTTGGGTGTCACCATGGATTCTCTTCCCACCCTGGAACACCGATCAGAGCTCCTGGGCCCTACCCAGCACGTGCCTCTGGGTACTCACCAAAAGACCAGACACTTCACTAAGCCACAGAGGCGTAGTTCAAAGATAAACTCCTTAACAGGAGAAAACCAATTAGTGTTTTCACAAATGCATAAAATTAAATGCATAAATTCAAGAAACAAGAATAAGGAAGACAACATGACTCCCCTAAAGGAGCACAACACTTCAATATGAGAAAGTAAAGATAAAGAGACTAATGAAATACCTGAAAATGAATTCAAAAGACTGATCATAGGATTATTCAGAAGCAATAAGAAGCAAATTCCTGAGTTAAAGAAATGCACACTTGACATGGAGGGAAAATTTTCCCATGAGATTGAGATTTTGAAGAGAAATCAAACTAAAATATTAGAAATGAAGAATTCAGGGCTGGCAACATGGCTCAGTTGGCTAATCCTCCACCTGTGGTGCCGACATCCCATATGGGCCCTGGATTCTAGTCCCAGTTTCTCCTCTTCCAGTCCAGCTCTCTGCTGTAGCCTGGGAGGGCAGTGGAGGATGGCCCAAGTGCTTGGGCCCCTGCACCCACATGGGAGACCAGGAAGAAGCACCTGGCTCCTGGCTTTGGATCAGCACAGCGCCGGCCGTAGCAGCCATTTGGGGAGTGAACCAATGGAAGGAAGACTTTTCTCTCTGTCTCTCTCTCTCTCACTGTCTATAACTCTACCTGTCAAATAAATAAATAAATAAAAGAGAGGAATAATTCAATATCTCAAATAAAAAAAAATACAGTAGAAAACCTTAATAGCAGACTTAGTGAGGCAGAAGAAAGCATATCCAAGCTAGAAAACATATCTTTGGAAATATCTCAGTCAGACAAAAAAAAAAGTAGAAAGTAGAAAAGTTAAAAGCAATGTTTAAGATTTATGGGATACTGCCGGCGCCGTGGCTTAACAGGCTAATCCTCCGCCTTGTGGCACTGGCACACCGGGTTCTAGTCCTGGTTGGGGTGCCGGATTCTATCCCGGTTGCCCCTCTTCCAGGCCAGCTCTCTGCTATGGCCCGGGAAGGCAGTGGAGGACGGCCCAAGTGCTTGGGCACTGCACCCGCATGGGAGACCAGGAGCAGCACCTGGCTCCTGGCTTCGGATCAGCTCGATGAGCCGGCCACAGCGGCCATTGGAGGGTGAACCAACGGCAAAAAGGAAGACCATTCTCTCTGTTTCTCTCTCTCACTATCCACTCTTTCCAAAAAAAATAAATAAAATAAAATAAAAATTAAAAAAATAAAAAGATTTATGGGATACTATCGAATAACCCAACACACAAGTCTTAGGAGTTCCTGCAGTTGTGGAACGAGAGAATGGATGAGAAGGGCTAATTAGTGAAGTAATTATAAAAACTTCCCTAAATTGGAAAAAGAAAGCAAAATACAAGTATAGGATATACACAGAACTCCTAATACACATGATTGTCACCACAACACATTGTAGTGAAACATTCAACAAGAAAACATAAAGAGTCTAAAATATGCATGAGAGAAATGCCAGACTACTTTCAGAGGATCTCTAATGAGACTCACAGCTAATTTCTCATCAAAAACCCTACAGGCTGGGGCCAGCACTATGTTACAGTGGCCTGGGCCTCTGCCTATGGCACCAGCTGATTCATGTCCCACTGATCCTCTTCCAGTATAGCTCTCTGCTATGGCCTGGGAAAGCAACGGATGGATGGCCCAAGTGCTTGGGCCTCTGCACCCACATGGGAGACCTGGAAGAAGATCCTGGCTCCTGGCTTCAGATCAGCCCAGCTCCAGTAGTTGCAGCCATTTGTGGAGTGAACCTGCAGATGGAAGACCTCTCTCTCTGTTTGCCCCTTTCCCTATAACTCTAACTCTCAAATAAATTTTAAAAAAAAATCTTTAAAAAATACAAAGAATCCCTACAGGCTAGGAGAGATTGGAGAGTCTTATAAGAAAAAAAAGAAGAAAAAACTAAAACTGTCGACCCAGAATACTGTACTCTACAAAGTTGTCATTTTTTAAAAGAAGGTGAAATAAAGACCTTCCATAATAAAACAAAACTGAAATAAATTGCCTCCACTTATTCAGCTTTACAAATGATGCTTCAGGACGTGTTACACACAGAAAGATAGTCATCATTATGAAAGACTGTGAAGGCAGAAAATCTCCTAGTAAAAAACAAAGGAATCTAAAGAAAACAATAACAATATATATGGGAAAATGGCAGGGCCAAGTCATTACTTATGAATAGTAACCTTGAATATAAATGGCCTAAATTCCCAAATTAAAAGATACAACTGGCTGAATGGATGAAAAATAAGACCTATTTATTTGCTGCCTACAAGAAACACCCCTCATCAACAAAGGTCCATGTTGACTGAAATTGAAAGGATGGAAAAAATATATTCCATGTTAACAGAAAGCAAAAATGAGTAGGTATAGCCATCCTAATATCAGACAAAATAGACTTTAAAACACTAAACTGTTGAAAGAGAAAAAGAAGGACATTATGTAATGATTAAGGGATCAATTCAAAAGGAAGATGTGACTATAGTAAATGTATATGCATGCAATGCCAGGGTGCCTGGCTATTTAAAACAAACTTTAATGGAGCTAAAGGGAGACAGATACCAATACAATAGTAATGGGGGACTTCATTATCCCACTTTCATCAATGGACAGATCAATCAAGACAGAAAATCAACAAAGAAACAACATAATCTACACTATGGACCAAATGAAGCTAATTGATATCTACAGAATTTTTCACCTCTCTGTTGAAGAATATATATTCTTTTCATCAATGCATGGAATTTTCTCTAGGCAAGAAAGTAAGTCGTGGTAAATTCAAAAAAAAAATTAAAATCATACCATGTATCTTTTCTGTCTACAATGGAATGAAGCTGGAAATTAACAATTTAAGAATCTATAGAAAATATGCAAACACATGGAGAACAAAAAATATGTTCCTGAATGAACAGTGGATCATAGAAGAAATCAAAATGGAAATCTAAAAATTCCTGGAAATGAATGAAGATGACAACACAACATATCAAAACTTATGGATAGAGTATAAACAATGTCAAAAGAGAAGTTTATATCAGTTAGTGACTATGTTATGAAATTGGGAAGGCATCAAATAGATGAACTATCAGTGCATCTCAAGGACCCATAAAAACAACAATAAACCAAATCTAAAATTAGTAGGAGGAAAGAAATAATTAAAATTAGAGAAAAATAAACAAAATTGAAACAAAAGAATACAAAAGATCAGTGAAATGAAAAGGTATTTTTTTGAAAAAAAAATAAACAAAGTTGATACACCATTGGCCCAACTAACCAAAAAAAAAAAAAGAGGAAGACCCAAATGAACAAAATCAGATGAGAAAAAGGAGATGTAACAACATATACCACAGAAATAAAACAAATTATCAGTAATTACTACAAACAGCTACATGCCAACAGATAGGAACATCTAGAATAAATGAATAGATTCCTGAACACATACAATCTACCAAAATTAAGTCATGAAGACATAGAAATCCTAAACAGACCAATAAATGAGACAGAGATGGAAACAGTAATAAAGACACTCCCAACATAGAAAAGCCCAGGACTGGATCACTTCACTGCTGAATTGCATCAGAATATTTAAAAAGAACTAATTCTAATTATCCTTAAGTTATGAAAACTATTGAAAGGGAGGAAGTCCTCTCAAACTCCTTCTATGAGGTGAGCATCACCTTAATTCCAAAACCAGAAAAAGAACTATAGACCAATATCACTGATGAACATAGATACAAAAATCCTCAATAGCTAATTGACTCCAGCAACACATCAGAAAGATCATTCACCATGACCAAGTGGAATTTATCCCTGATATGCAGGGATAATCCAATATATGAAAATCAATATATGTGATACATCACATTAACAAATTGAAGAATAAAAATCATATGATTGTCTCAATAGATGCAGAGAAAGCATTTGATAAAATACAAGATACTTTCATGTTAAAAAATTTAGCAAATTGGCCAAAATAGGAACATTCTTAAACACAATCAAGGCAATTTATGACACATACACACACACACATATATATAATATATATATGTATATATGACATATATTTATATATGCAGAGAGAGAGGAAAAGAGAGAGAGATAGTATGGAACACTACTCAGCTGTAAAAATAATGAAATTTTGTCTTTTGCAACAAAATGGATGCAACTTGAAACCATTATGTTTAGTGAAATAAGCCAGTCCCAAAAAGACAAATATCTTATGTTTCCCTGATCTGTGGTAAGTAAATAGAGTACCAAAAAAATGTGATGTATATGAGTTAAATTGACATTTTGAATTCTGATGGTTGTTTACAGCCTTTGTCTCTTCTGTTGAGGAGTAGTGTTTTTTCTTCTTACTATTTGTTGAATATTTTTTGTTAAGCATAGGGTTAATCTTATGAGTATAAAACAGAATAAGAGTAGGTCATTGTAAAAATTAAAGGAAGGAATGGGAAAGGAAGGAGGAGGGAGGGAGCATAAGTGGTAGGGAGGGTCGGGTGGAGAGTATAACTATGCTCCTAAATCTGTATATATTAAATACACAAAATCTGTTTACCTTAAAAATATAAAAAAGAAATAAATTTTAAATAAAAAATCAAATAAACACAGCTGGGCATACACTTGCAGTCAGAAGGTGACTGTGTCCTGGGAGACACTCTACGTGTATATAAGTAGCAATATTGGCATCAGCTTGGGTCTCCCAATACCTCTTCTGAAAGACTGAAAGGAGGGTAGTTAGACTACAGGCTGATTAGTGTAGGAAATGCAGGCTACATTCACAGGAACGTTGCATCCAGCATTAGGGATGCCCCTCCCTTCTGGGCTGGCTAGCACACTCAGGAGCTATTCCCTTTGGGGGAAACTGGCCAACTGCAGTGGGACTGGAGAGCAGCAAATGGGGTGCTGGGAAGCTATGGAGGTGTGACAAACACTGGGTGACAGGTGGAGAGACTGGAGGAGAGACCACTCCAGAGAAACACACTTGGCGGCCACAAACCCCTGTGGTGAACAATCCTGGGCGCCTTGTGACTGCGGAAGCTGAGCCGTTCTTCACATAAAGTCTTCCTCACACCTTCTGCATTGTCACCGAGGCCAGCAGAATGGGGGTCTCCCTTATTACAGTGGAGAACTGAGACAGATGGGAGGACCAGTGATGACCCCTGTGCCACCTGCCACGACAAGGTGGAGCGAGGATTACTTGGTGTCTGCGCTGCACCTGCAGTGTCTGGAGCATGCCTTGGTCTGTGGAGACAGATGTGGTGGCCTGGAAGGGCCTGGGACTACGTGACAGCCGATTTCAGCCCAGCACGTGCCCTTCCTTTTGGTCATTAGGGCCCCAGCAGTCTGAAAGCTGTGGCTGGACATCTGCCTACTGAGGATTTTGTAGAAGATGGAACTAGGGGTTTCCCTCTGTTCTCAGGATTCAGTCATTAGAGCAAAGAGCCACACCACTTCCTCCTCACAACAATGTCTCCAAATCACTTACTGAGTTTTTTTTTTTCAATTTTCAACAATAGACTTTATTTATACAACAGACTGTATACATTTGGTTCTTCCCTGAAGAACCATATTAGCTCATTCATTCATTCAAAGTCAAAATTCCTCAAGAGCTTGACGTATGTCAAGGCTCAGTGACATATGGCTCACCTGGCCTTGATGTTGAGAAGGTTTCTTCCGGTGCCCCAGCAAGGTCATCTTCCCAGAGGGCCGAAGCAGGGGGTCCAGGGCAGGAAGCGAAGGTTCTCCCAAAGCGACGCCGAGGGCCCTTATTTCTCACCTACACCCAGCCCCACTGCCTCTTTTCTCAGCAACACCAGCTGTCCCTGTCACACAGCAGGGAGTCAATGAGCATTTGCTAAATGACAGACATTAGGCATGGTGGTTAAGATGCCAACTGGGACATGCACATTCCATGTCAGAGTGCCTGGGTTCAAGTCCTGGCTCTACTTACAAGTCTAGCTTCCTGTTAATAAGTACCCCGGGAGGCAGCAGATGACCGCCCAAGGCACTGGGCTCCCGCCACCCACATGCAAGAACCGACTGAGTTCCTAGATCCTAGCTTCAGCCTGCTGTAGCCATGGATGTTGTAGATATTTGGGGAATAAGCCAACAGATGGGAGATTCTCTCTCTCTCTCTCTCTCTCTCTCTCTCTCTCTCTTTCTCTCCCCGCTCCCTAATTCCACCTTTCAAATAAATAAATCTTAAACAATTAAAAATGAACATTTGTTGAATAAGTAAATAGAAATGATTTGAATAAAACCAAAAAGCCTACAAATGTGCAAACATGGGGACAGTTTTATCCCAATGAAGACAAAATAATCGAATCCCACAGGAAGCAGGACTCCTGTCACTGAGAACTTGAACCCTTGCCCTTCTGCAACCTGGTACTGCTCAGCGAGCATTGATCCAGCTACTGCTCAGGGTGGGGAGAGGGGGAGGGGACCTCCTTGTTCCTCTCAGACCCCATGGAGGAGCCAGAGCAGAGAGAACATGGTCATATCATAACGTCTGCTTTCCTCTGATGCCAACTGAAATTCCTTGTAATGACCAGAAGCTAGGAAGACAGAACTCTTCGTGGGCAACAAAGGCCAGTTCCTTCCATGACAAGATTTTGAAGGCACATGTGATGCTAAGTATTGCCTGAACAAAATATAACTTTGTGAAACTGAGTTTTGTCTCCATTTTTTAAATGAAGCAGTTCATCTCTCAGGGCTGAGGCAGCGAAAAAAATCTTATGATCCCATAAATTAACTAAGGGCTTAAGAAGCTCCTAATAGCCAAATCTGGGACAATTCCAACAAGAAAATAAATAACAGGAATGGTTTACAACCCCTAGAATAAAACATACCAATAGTCCCTGTCTTACAGTGGTTCAACTCATGATTTCTGGACTTAACAAGGGTGCTTAAATGACACCGATTCAGTAGGAACCACCCTTCAAATTCCCAATCTCCATCTTTTCCTGGGTTACTAGCAGGCAATGCTGTCTTGTTGTGTGATGCCCAGCAGCAGCTGTGGGCCACAGTTCCCTATTAACCCCACAATTGTGAGGATGAACAGCTGACACTACAGTGAGCTGCGTTGCCAATGCTTTTTGAATAGTCAATCAAATCCATGAGTCATTCAACACTGTGTTATAAACCAGGTTTTGTGTTGGATGATGCTGCCCAACTGTGGACTAACACAAGTATTCTGAGCATGTGTAAGCTCGGCTAGGCTGGGGCCAGTATTGTTGTACAGTGGGTTAAGCCACCACCTGCAACACCAGCATCCCACAGAACACCAATTCTAATCCAGGCTGCTCCACTTCTGATTCAGCTCCCTGCTAGTGTACCCAGGAAAGCAGCAGAAGACAGCCCAAGTACTTAAGGTCCTGCCACCCACATGGGAGACCCAGATGGATTTCCAGGCTCCTGGCTTCAGCCTGGCCTAGCATTGGCCATTGTGGCCATTTGGAGTATGAATCAGTGAATGGAAAATTTTTCTCTTTCTGTCTCACCCTCTCCCTCTCTATAACTCTGCCTTTCAAATAAATAAATAAATATTTTTCTTAAAAAATAGGTTAGGCTAAACCATGATAAAATAGGTATATTCAATGCTTTTTGATTTATGACACTTTCACCTTAAGGTGGGTTTATCAGGACATAACCTCATCATAAAGCAAGGAGCATCTGCCTCTACAGTAATTAAATAAATTAAAAAGAAAGGAAATCTGCTTCTTACTTTGCAATCTCAATTAAGTATAGAAAGAACAATGGAAACAGGAAAGTTACTATGAGGCAAACACAATGACAAGAATCACTGCACACAAGAATCAGCGATGGATGCTAAAATTGGTGGGCTCAGATGTTGATAAGAAGTAAGATTTCTGCAGTCTCAGAGTACCTCCCCACAAGATGATTATTTTAAGCAGAAGCTTTACAGTAGAGAATCTTGTAGGTAGCTCCTTAATCCAGTCGTCACACTTAACTTTCAATGTAGTCTATACACAAAGGCAGGCAATGTGGCACAGCAGGTTAAGCCGCCATTGGGATGCCCATATCCCATTTCACAGTGCTGGGTCGAGTCCAGCCTTTGTTTTTGGTGCAGCTTCCTGCTAGTGTGCTTAAATAGTGATGGCTTAAATACTTGGGTCCCCGCCACTCATGTGGGACACCCAAATGGAGCTCCTCCTGGCTCTTGGCTTTCACCTGGTCCAGATCCAGCTGACTTTCAAATAAATAAAAAATGAATAAATAAACTTTTAAAAATACATATAATCATGTACCACTTGATAAGATCCAACTGAAATTCTAAAATGCTAGTCTTTTCCTTTAAAAAGTTCTAGTACTTATAAAACACAAAAGGGGTAGTATTCCCCTTTATGTTACTATTATGTTACAACATAACCTTAATTACAAAAATATTTTAACTTCATAATTTTATAAATGCACTACAATGTACTAAATAATCCTTTATTAATTATACATTTTGAGTGAGTATGAGATTTTTCTGGTTCACTCTTCTACAAATTTCTGCAAATTCATATATTAGGTCATTTAAACTAATACTTTTAGCAACTTGGTTTCCAATCAGTATCATGGAAGTGATATCAGCCAACCTTAGCAAACACAAGGTTACAAGTATTTCACCGTTTTTAATTTGAGAATGATCTTTCTACTGATGCACCTGTTGCTGGTGCCCTGAAGAAGCTAACAGGCTGTAACAACACTGGGACACATTTCTGGTAAATCACTTCAAAACACAAATTCTAATAATCTATATCTGGTGATCCTCATGGAATGACTTTTCTAAAGAGATTCTCTACCTTCCTTACAATCAGTGCTGTGTTGGTCTGGATTTACTTGTCAGTGTTCACTTATACAATGCACTTTAATGTTTAATGATGTGTTTTGTTGCAGTATCCACATGTGATGCTTTTATTTTGTAATAATTTACCAACAAAGTTTGCTGCCTGGGCCTCACAGCCCCTGTTCTAGTGCTCAGATTGAAAGGTGATGTCTGTGCCATCACCAAGAGGACAGGCCCCCGGGACACATCGGTGAGCTGGCCTCCGGCCTCAGTCCCAGCACTTCCCACGGGAAGTCCCTGCTGTGGCCGTGGTGCTGCCGCCACCACTGCTGGGTAGGGGTTTTTGTTTTGTTTTGTTTAAGATTCATTTATTACTTATTTGAAAGGCAGAGTTACAAAGGGAACGAAGGGGAGAGATAGAGATGAGAGAGAAAGAGATGAGAGAGAGATGAGAGAGAGAGAGAGAGAGAGAGAGAGAGAGAGAGAGAGAGATCTGCAATTTGTTAGTTGACACCACAAATGGCAGGCTCCTGGGTTTGTCCTGGCCCAGCCCCAGCTGTCTCCATCTGGGTCTGCCATGTGGGTGTAGGGACCCAAACACTTGGGTCATCCCCTGCTGCTTTCCCAGGTGCAGTAGCAGGGAGCTGGATCAGAAGTGAAGAAGCCGGGACACAGTCGGTGCCTGTATGGGATGCCAACATTGCAAGCAGCACCTTAACCCCCTGTGCCACAGCACCAGCCTCTGCTGTTGTATTTTTTTTTTTTATTCCACTTTCCACAAACTTCTTTTTTCCCCTTTTAGATATTTACTCGCTCTTTGAGTGACAGAGGAGCAGGGACAAGGAGACAGAGATCTCCCATCTGCTGGTACACTCCCCAAATGCACACAACCATCGGGGATGGGCCAGGCTAAAGCCAGAAACCTGGGATCTCACTCTAGGTTTCCCACGGGGATGCGGCCACTCAGCTACTTGAACCAACACCTGCTGCGTTCTAGGACGCACATCAGCAGGAAGCTGGAGTTGGGAGTGGAGTTGGACCTCGAACCCAGGCACTCCTGATCTGGATGGGGGCATGTAATCCCCGTGCCAAGTACCCACTCCCCCACTGCTGTTTCTGCTGCTACTGCTGCCATGGCCCCTGACACTCAGAGTGCAGTGTCTGGCCCACAGTGCTACCCTCTGCTCATGTGCATACTCTGCCATCGACTCAACTCCTTGGGTCAAACACAGGTCAAAGGTAAAATTGTCAAGAATTTCCCAGAATTTGCCGGCGCCGCGGCTCACTAGGCTAATCCTCTGCCTTGCGGCACCGGCACACCGGGTTCTAGTCCCGGTCGGGGCACCAGATTCTGTCCCAGTTGCCCCTCTTCCAGGCCAGCTCTCTGCTGTGGCCAGGGAGTGCAGTGGAGGATGGCCCAAGTGCTTGGGCCCTGCACCCCATGGGAGACCAGGAGAAGCACCTGGCTCCTGCCATCAGATCAGCGCGGTGCGCCGGCCGCAGCGCGCTACTGCGGCGGCCATTGGAGGGTGAACCAATGGCAAAAGGAAGACCTTTCTCTCTGTCTCTCTCTCACTGTCCACTCTGCCTGTCAAAAAAAAAAAAAAAAAAAGAATTTCCCAGAATTCCAAAATGACTACAGTGCTTCAGCCACCCGCGCCATGCGCAGCGTTCACAGGACACACGCCCATGAAGCCAGCCCTGTCTGGTTCTTTCAAGCTGTGGGTTGGCTTTTCATTGTTTGAACAATTTCCATACCATTTTCCATAATGGCTGCACTAATTTATATTCCTACCAACCACATGCAAGTTTTCACTTTTCTGCACATCCTTGAAATTTAGGTTGTTTTCAGGTTTTCAGAGAGCATTACAAATAATTTTGCAGTGAACCAATCAACATGCTTGTGCATCTGTGCTCTTGCTCCTCTGGGGTAGGAACTAGAGGTGGAAGTGCTAGGGGATTTTTTATGACAAATGTCTAACTAGCATTGAATTGCGACTGCGCCAGGCAGCATGCTGGGCGTTTTACATATACATCTCACTGATGCTCTTACATTTACTCCCCCTTTCTACAAATGAGAAACCTAAGCCTCAAAGAGGCTCAGAAAGTGGCTCAGGCTACACAGACGTTTGGTGTTCTAATCATTGCCCTGTTCTGCCTCCCCTACGTACGCATTTATGAACCGGTCTGTGTGGATGGCGTGTGGGCCCCATTGGAGCCATTCATCGTGTAGCAAGAAGCTTGATGCTGTTCGACGCTCAATGGTCCCCATGACGCCAAGAAGTTAAAATGCTGGCCCTGTGGACCAGAAGCAGCAGAGCCAGGACCTGCTCCAGAGCCTCTCCGTTCTCCTGAGGAGGAACAGGTGCTGAAGCTGGTCACCAGGGTGGGTCCTGGGCTTAGGCCAGCCTGCTCAGCCCATGTTGGAAGGTGCAGGGGTGCTTGGAGCCTTCTTCCAGCCCAGCCACACTCTCTAGGACCCCCTTCCTAAACACAAAGAGGCCCTGGTCCCAGTGAAGCACCCAACCTTGGGAGGAGGGCTGTGGGATGCAGTTTCAACTTCAACACTGCTCAGACAATAGTCCCTGACCTTGCATGGCCAAGGTCAATGGGGCTACAATCCCAGGGGCTGGTGAATCCCTGTGGGCAGAGCTGGGAAATATATGTGTGTGTGTACACACACACACACACTCAGAGAGAGACAGACAGACAGATTCTATGTCCCAACCCAAACCAAACCCTGCTTTCCCCTGGATAGCCCACAGCCCTGGACACTTCTGAGCTTGACCGTCAGACACGAATAGGAGCACAGGACACCAGCAAATGCCGTTAGGTTGTGTCAGCTGGCTCCTGATCCGGACAGCATAGGTAATCAGGGCATGACCCCGTGGCGGTCAGACAGGAAAGCTGGTGGCCCTTCATTCTCCATACAGGCTGCCCTCCGTCTTGGAGGACTCTGCCGCAGCCTTTAAACCTAGCTTCTCTCTTATATATTATCAAACCACTACAAGCATGTGCATGTTCTGGAAGGCTGGAACCAGCAAACATCTCTCTCCTCTGGCAGCGTGACCAGGCGTTATGCCATCCACTTGGGGTTGCCCCAAGAATCATGCAACAGGCACTCTTCATCACAGAGGAGACACCCACCCCCCACCACGCCTGGGGCCCCCACCCATGGCTCATACAAGCTAATTGGCAAAAGGAGACTGCAGTAAATCTTAGCTCTTCCCTCCCTTCCTTTGCCTGGCCCTCACCCTCGTTCCCGGAGTCTTCCACCAGATAACCCCCTGACCTCCCCTGAATGGAAGGGGGGAAATAAAGAAATCACCAGACATGTGGAATTAGTTAGCCATTCGAGAGGCATACATAAATCTGGACAATTAGAGCACACGTCACAATCGATGGCAGACTTAGTGCAGTAACAAGAGCAATATAAAGAAGCTCGAGATGTTCCTCCAAGAAGACATTTCAGGGCTGAAACCGGGGGAGGCGGATTGTAAAAGAAAAACACAAGAGGTTGCTGTGGATGCAAGAGCTATGTTTGACCGGTTTTTAGACGGAGAATCAAAAGGCAAACTCGGAAGAGATCCCCAGAACTCAGACATAAATGAAAATGAGAAAGTAATAAGAGTTAGTGGGCACTTATTCTGGATATAAAATAAGTTTCAAAGAAAGGAGAAGCAGTAACTTAAAAAAGGAAACAAAATCTTCCTTAGGGTGCATGAATATGGAAGTCTTCAAGGTGGAAAGTATCTCCGGGAACAAAATCCTTACCAGAAGGAACTAATATAGGATATGCGATGATTCCATATAAAAAGCAAAAAACCCAATAAGTGTCTAAGCACAGAATGTGAATGAGCTAAATGTTTCTATTAAAAGATTGAGTTTGGGTCAAAAGCAAAATCCAGCTTTGTGATATTATAAAGGAACACACCTATAAGAAAATGTTCCAGAAGATTTAAAATATTCATTCATGCATTTATTCACTCAACAAATAAATACTGAGTTCTGTCTATGCCAAATAAAGTGATGGGCAAGGACTTACCAGGCAAACACAAACAAAAACAAATCTGGGATGATAACATTAATATTTCACAAGGTAGAAACTGAAGCAAAATGGTCAATGATTTTTGCCAGATAGAGAGACAAAAAAAGAGGATTTGGCCAGTTAAGAAGAAACTTGAAAATACATACACATGCAGGCACACACACATGTGTACATACATATACATGCCTAGGAGAGTATGCCAGAAAAATCGCAGAAAATGCATATTACGACGGACACAGTGTGCACGGGGACTCTGTCTAGAGCCTCAGCAGCAAGTGCTGAGTGACTCTCAAGGCAGCGTATTCCATCCTTACCAACAAGTTAGGAAGCTTTTGTCTTTATGCACCAACTGAACTTATTTTTTTAATATTTATTTATTTATTTGAAAGTCAGAGTTACACAGAGAGAGAAGGAGAGGCAGAGAGAAAGAGAGAGAGACAGAGAGAGAGAGAGAGACAGAAAGAGAGAGGTCTTCCATCTGCTGGTTCACTTCCTAATTGGCCGCAACAGCCAGAACTGCGCCGATCCGAAGCCAGGAGCTTCTTGCGGGTCTCCCACGCAGGTGCAGGGGCCCAAGGACTTGGGCCATCTTCTACTGCTTTCTCAGGCCGTAGCAGAGAGCTGGATAGGAAGTGGAGCAGCTGGGACTTGAACTGGCGCCCATATGGGATGCCGGCATTGCAGGCAGCAGCTTTACCCACTATGGCACAGCGCTGGCCCCGGAACTTATGTTTTAATGTCACTTTCCATGAACTTTCCCAAGTCCCTGCATTTACTTGTATCTAAGGGAAGTGGCTTCAGAAAGTTAATTAAAAGGCAACTGAACGAAGATGGCAGCTGAGTAAGAGGCTCCTGCCCATCCACCCCACCCCACCCCCCCACCCCGCCCAGAGATGTGGAAATGAATAGCTGTCCATGCACTAAGTCATCTTTTATAAGCACTATGGAAGCCAAGTGAGTGACCACAGCACCTTATCTCATGAGAATAATAAGCAAAGTCACACTGAAGGAAGCAAGAAGGAAAGAGTGGCTCACATCACCCCTCCCTCAGCTCCAGGGAGCTCCCGCTGGGGACAGGCAGCATCCTCAGCCACGTGGCCGCTGCCACTCCACCTCCAACCACCTTCAGAAAGTGGAACTCCAGCCTCACGGAGCAAAGGAGCTCAGAGCTCAGACCCCAGCCTGATAAGCCTAAGTCCAGCACCCGAGAAAGCCCAAAGACCTCTAGCCCCAGGCCAGTGCTCCCAGGCTGAGCCACCATCTAGGCCTTCCCTGGCATCAGCCATCGCCCTGTGCTGGGGGATTTGGACTCATTTTATGGCCTCCAGTGGGCTGGACACCCCTGGAGCTTCCTGGGAACCATGACCATGAGAACTAGATGTGACCATCCTGGGATCAGTCTGGGTATCAGAGGGCTATCTTTCTCCCTCTCCTCTAAGATGGGGCCAGACAGCAAGGGCTGGATAAAGGCCAGTGCTAGGCCGGAGCCGCAGCTCACTAGGCTAATCCTCCGCCTTGCGGCGCCGGCACACCAGGTTCTAGTCCCGGTCGGGGCACCGATCCTATCCCGGTTGCCCCTCTTCCAGGCCAGCTCTCTGCTGTGGCCAGGGAGTGCACTGGAGGATGGCCCAAGTGCTTGGGCCCTGCACCCCATGGGAGACCAGGAGAAGCACCTGGCTCCTGCCATCAGATCAGCGTGGTGCGCTGGCCGCAGCGTGCCTACCGCGGCGGCCATTGGAGGGTGAACCAACGGCAAAAGGAAGACCTTTCTCTCTCTCTCTCTCTCTCTCTCTCACTGTCCACTCTGCCTGTCAAAAAAAAAAAAAAAAAAGAAAGAAAGAAAGAAAGGCCAGTGCTAGGCAGATCCTGGTGGGTTCCAGCCCAAGGCAGGTGCCTGCGGACAGTCTCTGGGCTTGCCCCAGTATCAGGTGGAGACCTGCCCCCTGGTGAGACACACATGTTTTGGCATATAGCATCAATTATCTCTTGCAGGTCTGCTGTGCACCCCAAGACTGCACAAGCCTGCTTACTGCAGGACCCAGATGTGGCCCACTTAGGGCCTGCCTGAGTCCCTGAGGGGCTGCCTCTATTACCCCACCCCCCACAACCAGTGGTAGACATCAAGGAATTACAAGACTGGGGACTCTTAAAGAGGCTGACAAACCCAGAACTGAGCAGATCCTAATCGTCCCTATACCCAGGACAGCACAGCAGACAGAGCCTCTGGGCCTGCATCCATGCCCAGAGAAGTCCCATGTTCCCAGCTAAGCAATGTTATACCCCACACAGCATCACCAGTGGCTACTAGATACAACAGCAGGCAATGAACTCACCCCAGGAGAACACAGAGCATCTTGTGGGGAATTTGGTCTCACCCCTAGGCTGCACTGGTCTTGGTGGGCCAAGGGCTCTGGGTGCGATTTAGCGTTGTGACATTTGTGGGCACCAAACAAGGAGTCCGAGCCTAACAGGCCCAGGAAATGGTGAGTAGGAAATCCCCCAGCACATACAGAACAACACAGCAACTGGAGATTTGGAACAAATTGGAGTCTGTGAGTCTCACAAAACCAAATCAGTAAAAAAAAAAAACATCAGCACCAGTCCTGGGGCAAACTGCAACTTAGGATGCTACTTAGTACTGAAAAAGAAAAAGCAACCACAGGCTCAGAAATCATAAACTGACGGCTGAGAATTTCTAGAAGGCCAGACACAAGCAAAGCCAGATTACTACCCTAACTCCTCAGTGCACAGCAGGAAGCATCAAGGAGCCCCAGGGAACCGAGACCTCACCTAAAGAGCAAAGTGAGTGCCAGGACCAGACACCTAGGAGTTCACATTTCCAGATGCTCTGATGAAGATGCCACATCGCTGTTTTAAGAAAACTCAGTGAGGGGCCGGTTCTGTGGCGCAGTGGATTGAAGCCCTGGCCTGAAGCACCGGCATCCCATTTGGGTACCGGTTCTAGTCCCAGCTGCTCCTCTTCCAATCCAGCTCTCTGCTGTAGCCTGGGAAAGCAGTAGAAGATGGCCCAAGTCCTTGGGCCCCATACCCATGTGAGAGACCTGGAAGAGGCTCCTGACTCCTGGCTTCAGATCGGCACAGCTCCAGCAGTTGCAACCATCTGGGGAGTGAGCCATCGGGTGGAAGACCTCTCTCTCTCTCTCTCTCTCTCTCTCTCTCTGCCTATCCTCTCTCTGTGTAACTCTGACTTTCAAATAAATAAATAAATCTTTAAAAAAAAAGAAGAAGAAAATAGCAAAATTCAAGAGAAGCAGAGAAATAATTCAGTATTCTAACAGAAAGTTTTGATCTAGACGTGGAAATAATTTTTCAATATCAAGCAGAAATCTTCCAACGGAAAAGTACACCAAGTGAAATTAAGATGCAATATGATGAAAGAGAAATCAAAAAAATTCTTGAATTAAACAAAAATGAAAGTACAACATATCAAAATCTGTGAGATATAGCAAAAGCAGAACTAGGAGGAATGTTTATAGCAATAAGTGCACACATCAAAAAATAGAAAGATTTAAAATAAATCATAAATTCATGCATCTCAAGGATGTAGAAAAGCAAAAACAAACCAAGCCTCAAACCAGCAGGGGGTGAGAAATAATAACAGCAGAAATAATTGAAATTGAAAATAATTTTTAAAAATCAACAAAATGGAAAACTTGTTTTTTAAAAAGATAAACAAAATAGATAAAACTTTAGCCAAATTAACAAGAAAAAGAAAAAATTCAAAGAAATAGAATTAGAGATGAAAATTGATACCCACAGAAATGCAAGGATCATAAGAAACTACCATGAAAAATCATGTGCTAACAATTAGAAAACCTTAAAGAAATGGATAAATTACTGGGTACATACAATGAGACTAAATTTCAAAGACATGGAAAATATAAACAGATGAATAATAAGTAATGAGACTGCAACAGTAATTAAAATTTTCTATCTAAGTCCAACACCTGACAACTATACAACAGAATTCTAAAAAAAAAAAATTAATGAGGAACTAATTCCAATGCTTTGCAAACCATTCCAATCATCAAAAAGTATTAAACTTAGCCAAACTCCTTTTATAAGCAATATTACTCTGATTCCCAAAAAGAAAGAGAGAAACACCACAAAAAAGCAAACTACAGATCCATGTACTTGATCAACATAGATGCAAAAATTCTCAACAAAATATTAGCAACCCAAATCCAATACTACAAAAAAAAATCAGGTAGCACCATCAAGTGGGATATACCCCAGGTAAGCAAGGATGGTTCAATACTCACAGAGAAATGTAATAAATTATATCAACAGAATGAAAAACAAAAATTATATGGTCATCTCAATAGAGGCAGGAAAAATATTTGATAATTTCAACATTCCTTCATGATTAACAAAAACTGTCTACAAATGATATGTAGAAAGAATATACTTCAAAATTTTAAGACCACATGTGACAAACCCACAGCAATGTTGTATTGAATGGAAAATTCAAATGAAAATTCTTCCCTTCACATATGGAACAAGACAAAGATGTCCACTTTCACTACCATTATTCAATACAGTATGGGAAGTATTGGCAATTAGAGGAAAGGGCATCAAAAATACAGAAGGAGCATCAAAACTAGAAAAGAGGAAGTAAAAATATCCATGTTGGCAGACAACATGATTTTGTGCATGAAAAACCTGAACACCCAACAAAAAGCTGTTAGAATTGATACACTGTTTTAATAAAGTTGCCGAATACCAAATGAAAATATAAAAAGTAGCATTTTTGTATAGCAATAATGATCTTTCAGAAAGAGAAACCAAGAAATTCCACTCACAATAGCTACAAAAATTAAATAGAAATATATTTAACCAAAGTGAAGGATTGACACAATGAAAATCATAAAATGATGATGAAAGAAATCATCAATGATACACGCACAAAAAGAAAAGATGTTCCTTGCTGAATTGGAAGGATGGTTGAATTAATACTGTTGAAACATCAGTGCTACCCAAAGCAACCTATAGATTCAATGCAATTTCTATCAAAATATCAATGATATTCTTTACAGAATGAGGGGAAATCACCCTAAAATTCATATGGAGGTACAAAAGATCCAAAATATCCAAAGTGATATTGAGCCAAAAAAGAAAAAGAAAAATTAAGCCAGCAGCATCACAATGCCTGATTTCAAAGCATACTACAAAGCTACAGTAATTAAACCAGCATAGTACTGGCATAAAAACTGACACTTAGATCAAGGAACAGAAGAGAGAGCCCAGAAATTAATCCACATGCATAGAACAAAAGTTCCAAGAACTTCATTGCAGAAAGGATAGTCTTTTCAATAAATGATGCAGGTAAAACCGGACAGACCTACACAGAAGAATGAAATTAGATCCTTCTGTCCTACTATACACAAAGATGAATCCAATATGGATCAAGAAACTAAATGTGACATCTGAAACTATAAGATTCCCGGATGAGGGGCTGGTGCTATGGGCTAACAGGTAAAGCCGCTCGCTGCCTGATACATCCAGCATCCCTTATGGATGCCAGTTCACGTCCCATCTGCCCCACTTCCAATCTAGCCCCCTGCTAAGATGCCTAGGAAAGCAGTGGAAGATAACTCATGTATTTGGACACCTGTACCCATGTGGGAGACTTAGATGGAGTTCTAGGCTTCTGGCTTTGGCTTAGCACAGCCTTGGTCATTGTAGTCATTCTGAGAGTGAACCAGTGGATGGAAAATCTTTTTCTCTCTGTTTTCTCTCTCCACTCTCTGTAATTCTGCCTTTAAAATAAATAAATAAATCTTTTTTTAAAAAAAAAAAAGATTGCTGGAAGCAAAATATAGAAGAAACAGTTCAAGATACTGATGTAGGCAATAATTTTTTGGAGAAAACCTCACAAGTGCAGCCAATAAAATCAAAACTAGATCCATGGTAGTATATCAGACGCAGAAGCCTTGGCACAATAAATAGAGTGAAGAGCCATCCATAGAATGGGAGAAAACATTGTGCAGGCTACTTATCTGACAAAGGATTAGTATTCATAACATGTCAGGAACTTGAAAAACTCAACAACAACAAAAATCAATCCAAATTTTTTTAAAAGTCAATCTATTCAATAAATAGGCAAGGTACCATAGACAGTTCTCAGAAGAACTACAAATGGCCAACAGACATATTTTTAAATGCCCAATATCAGCAGTCATCAGAGAAATGCAAATCAAAACCACCATGAGATGTCACCCCACCCTGTCAGAAAGACACAGGGCGACAAATGCTGGTGAGGATGTGCAGAAAGGGGAAATCTTTTCATTTTTTAAAGATTTATTTACTTTGGCCGATGCTGTGGCAGAGTGGGTTAACGCCCTGGCCTGAAGCGCTGGCATCCCATATAGGTGCCGGTTTGAGACCCAACTGCTCCACTTCCCATCCAGCTCTCTGCTATGGCCTGGGAAAGTGGTGGAGGATGGCCCAAGTCCTTGGGCCCCTGCACCCATGTGGGAGACCCTGAGGAAGCTCCTGGCTCCTGGCTTCGAATCGGCGCAGCTTCAGCCATTGCAGCAGATTGGGAAGTGAACCATCAGATGGAGGACCTCTCTCTCTCTATCTCTCTCTATCTCTCTTTCTCTGCGTAACTCTGACTTTCAAGTAAATAAATAAATCTTTAGGAAAAAGATTTATTTACTTATTTATTTATTTGTTTGAAAGGCAGAGTTACAGAGAGGCAGAAGCAGAGGCAGAGAGAGAGAGAACTTCCATACACTGGTTCATCCCCAAATGGCCAGAGTTGGGCCAATCCAAAAGTGCAGGGGACCAAGGAGTTGGGCCATCTTCTACTGCTTTTCCATAGCAGAGAGCTGGATCAGAAGTGGAGCAGCCGGGACTTGAACCAGCGCCCATATGGGCTGCTAGCACTGCAGGCGACGGCTTTACCCACTACACTACAGTGCTGGCCCCATCATTGTGTTCTTAGAATTGTATCTACAAAACACATCGATTCTGTTAAAAACTAATTAAAATTAAAATTAAAAATTTTGAAAGAAAAAAATTGAATAAAACTGTATGATTATCTCAATAGTTGCAGAGAAAGAATTTGATAAAATACAACACCACTTTGTGATAGAAATCTTAAGCAAATTGAGTATAGAAGGAATAATTCTCAACATGATCAAGGCAATATATCATAAACCCAGTCAGCATCCTATTGAATGGGGAAAAGTTGGAAGCATTTCCGCTGATATCCAGAACCAGACAAGGATGCCCTCTCTCACCATTGCTATTCAATACAGTCCTGAAAGTTTTAGCCAGAGCCATCAGGCAAGAAAAAGAAGTCAAAGGGATACAAATTGGAAAAGAGGAAATCAAATCATCCTTGTTTGCAGATGACATGATCCAATATATAGGAAAACCAGAAGACTCCAGTAAGAAACTGTTGGAACTCCTAAGAGAGTTTGGAAAAGTGGTAGGATATAAAATCAACATACAAAATCAGTAGCCTTTGTATACACAGACAGTGCCATGGCAGAGAAAGAACTTATAACATCAATGCCACCACAGTAGCTACAAAAAAATTTTTTTAAATACCTTAGAATAAATTGTACCAGGGCCGGTGCCACAGCTCACTAGGCTAATCATCTGCCTGCAGTGCTGGCACCCGGGGTTCTAGTCCTGGCTGGGGTGCCAGATTCTGTCCCGGTTGCCCCTCTTCCAGTCCAGCTCTCTGCTGTGGCCCGGGAAGGCAGTGGAGGATGGCCCAAGTGCTTGGACCCTGCACCTGCATGGGAGACCAGGAGGAAGCACCTGGCTCCTGGCTTCGGATTGGCACAGCGCCCCAGCCACAGCACACTGGCTATGGCGGCCATTTGGGGGGTGAACCAACGGAAAAGGAAGACCTTTCTCTCTGTCTCTGTCTCTCACTTTCTAACTCTGCCTGTCAAAAAAAAAAAATAAAAATAAATTGTACCAGGTCTCCCACATGGGTAGCAGGGGACCTGGTACTTAGGCCATCCTCTGCTTCTTTCCCAGGTGCATTAGCAGGGAACTGGATTAGAAGTGGAGCAGCTGGAACTTGAACCAGGGTTCATATGAGATTTAGAACTTTAACCTGCTGCACCACAGAGCCAGCCTGACAAAGATTTTCTGGATGAGACCCTAAAAGTAGACAATTAGGATTTTGTCTAACCAGAAAACTTTTACACAGTAAAGAAAACAAGAGACAACCTACAGAACTGGGGAAAATATTTTCATATTATGCATCTGACAAGGGATTAATATTCAATATATATAAGGAACTAGACTCAATAGCAAAGAATATAAGAATAATCCAAGTTGAAGATTGGCAGTAGATCTAACAGGCATTTCTCAAAGAAAGACATCAAATGGCCAATGGATACATGAAAAAACACTCAACATCACTAATCACCAGGGAAATGCAAATCAAAAACCATGATGAAATGTCACTTCACTCCAGTAAGACTGGCTAGTTTGAGAAAGACAAAAGCTAACAAGTATAATACGAGGATGCTCAGGAAAGGGAATGTTTGCACATAGTAGGTGGGAATATAAATTAGCACAGCCATTGTAGAAAAGAGTATGGAGGCTCCTCAAAAACCAAACCTGGATCTGCCACATCTAGCAATCCCACTCCTGGGTGTATATAGCCACAGGGAACTAAATCCATCTGCCAAAGAGACATGTGTACTCTCACGTCTACTGCAGCACTATTCACAATAACCAAGAAAGGGAGGGGATGGTGCTGTGGCGCAGTGGGTTAACCTCTGCCTGCAATGCCGGCATCCCAGTTGGGCACTGATTCACATACCAGCTGTCCCACTTCCAATCCAGCTCCCTGGTAATGGCCTGGGAAAGCAGCAGAAGATGGCCTGAGTGCTTGGGCCCCTGCATGCATGTGGGACACCCTGATGAAGTTTCTGGCTCCTGGCTTTGGCTTGACCCATCCCTGGCCAATGCGGCCATTTAGGGAAAGAAACTCTCCCTCTCTCTCTGTCACTCTGCCTTTCAAATAAAATTAATTTTTAAAAAATGGAAGCAATTTAAGTGTCCATCCCCTGATAAATGGATAAACAAAATGTGGTACAGGGGCCGGCATTGTGGGTAGCAAATTGAGACACCAGCAACCCATATGGGCACCAGTTTATGTCCTAACTGCTCTGCTTCAGATCCAACTCCCTGCTAATGCTCCTGGGAAAGCAGCCGAACACGGTCCAAGTGCTTGAGACCCACACCCACATGGGAAACCCGGATGAAGGTCCTGGCTCCTGGCTTTGGTTCAGCCCAGTCTTGGCTATTGTGGCCATTTGGTTAGTGAACCAGCAGATGGAAGATTTCTCTCTCTCTCTCTCTCTCTCTCTCTCTCTCTCTCCCTTCCTCTCTGTAACTCCACCTGTCACATAAATAAATCTTTTTTTTTAAAGTCAATATTTTAGCACAGGATGTGCTCATAGTCACTGGTATCACATTGCTTCCAATCCCTTTGAGCAGACAGAGCTGGGAGATTTCCATGGCAAACACACACTATCTTTTGATTCCATTTTTTACATGAGTTTGTACAAGTACCTTTGCATGTAAGGGTGTGTGTGTGTGTGTGTACATGTAGCACATAAACATAGATATTTATTCCATATGTATAGATTATCATGACAGACCATAAATTAGATAGATAGATGATAGATCAATAAATAGACAGATACAATTAATAGAGAGAAAGAGAAAGCCATGAATTCATCTCTTTTTTATTCCAATTCAGCAAGACAGGGAACATTTCCAGGGTCCTCCTTTCTTACTTGCCCAACAGTGAAAAACTCAGCTCCTATTAGCCAAAACATATTCATTTATGCAATCCTAGAACTCACAGAAGGTAGGTTCAAAATTCTAACTCATTGCCCCTGCAGGAGGAAATCGACTAGGGGCAACAGCAGCACCAACTACGGATCAGAATTTATTTACTGTCTGTTGGTTGGTTGGTCCTAGGAAGGACTCCTTGGAGAAGTAACAAGTAGGAAAGGGAAAGCACAACGTGAACCTGAAACATCTTTCTGTGCCAAAAAGTAAGGACGCACTCCAAGAGTGGAAGGATCCCAGAAGCCCAAGCGCAGATGTTTGGAACGTCAGAATACACTGTTACATACGATAATGCAGGGTCATAACCTATTGAATAAATCGAGTCAGGACTCTACACTGATGTAAGTAAATTTTTTTAAGTATGGGAATGGAGAGAAAAGACATCTTTTCTACAGTAGAATGCTACAAATAATATACAATGAAAGATGGAGCTACAAAGGCTTCAGCATGTAATAAAACTAGTGGATGAAAATTTGATGAAGAATGGAGCATTCGCACAGCGTGGAAGTGCTCCCTACAAATTACTTACTGCTTACAAAGGAGAACGGAGTGACAGTAGAGTGGAGGGAAGGAGCCAGACAGACTCCACCTTCTCCAAGACATCAAAGTCAGCAGTGCCTTCATTGGGACAACCCGACCTTGTGTGCTGCTACCAGAAAGGTCCACCGAGCAAGGCACACCACCCCTTGGGTAGCATTCCTGCTCAAAATGCATAAGCCGAACCTATACACGAGGAACCATGGAACAAACCTAAATGAGAGGCATTCTGCAAAATAACTCGTGTAGGTACACCAAAAATGCCAAGATTGAGAAACACAATAAAAAGTGGAGTTTTCCAGACAACACAGGACAACTCCCTGCCACACTTGATCACTTGACTCTGAACTAAATCTTGCAAGATGGAAATAACAGCAATATTACAAGTTACCAAAAATTTGTAAATAGTTGACAATTTAATATTTTTTAAAAATTGAACTACTAAAAAAATTCAGGATTGAATTCCTTACTGCAAATAAGTACCTGTCAAGTCTGATTAAGGAAAATGAAAAATGACAAAACAGTTACATAAGTAGAAAATAAAAATATTTCAATGCTGTGGAGGATGCTGTTTTCCTGATAAAAGAATGTGGCAAATCCACATGGATAGTTTTGTATAATAACTAAATCCCAGACTTTATTCAGATGTCACCAATCTTTTCACGAATGTTCCTTCTCTGTAGCAGGATCTTATCAGAGATCCCACGTTTCCTTTAGTCATCGTTGTCTTCTTGGTCTCTAACCGTCTGCAACAGTTTCTCCATCTTTCCTTATTACTCATGATCCTGACAGTTTAGAGGAGTTGGCCAAGTATTTTATAGAATGTCCTTCAATTTCACACCAGTAGCTTGTACACATCTCATAAAATGTCTAAATTTCTTGGGATATATGGATTACTGTCAGCAAAAGAAATGTTGAAAATCTAAACAGAAAAGGCAGGCATAAACATACAAGAATTGGAAAAACTATTGAATGAATGATTCCAAAAACAAAGCACTGGATTAAACTTTTAAAGGCAATTTGTCCCAAAATCAAGGTAAGAAGAAAGCCCACACAACATTCTTGTTGTTTTGAAGGAAAGAGAAATTTGGAAATTGTCCTCATCCATTGCTCAAAGCAAGCTTAATCTTGACACCAAACCCACTCAAAGATATAGCACAAAAAAAAAAATTGAACCAATCTCATTTATGAATAATGATGTCAACATTCTAAGTAAAAACATTACAACTCAGATCCAGCAAGATCAAGGTTTTGCTGACAACACGCAACAATTCTTCAACATTAGAAACATCTATTAACAATAATTCAGCACAGTGGAAAGCCAAAAAAAGCAAAACCACGTGTCACTGTGATGGGAGCTGAAAGGTGGGTCATGAATTCAGTCTCTCCTACTGATGAGAACTCAATGAATATGGACTAGAAGAATCTGATCTGCAAAGAACACAAAGCAGTTACTTCACACCACAGGTAATATCGCACCTAACCGCGGGGAACCAAAATCGTCTCAGTTCAAGTCAGAGGTAGAACAGGTGCACACATTATCACCATGAACAACTTCCAATCATTCCAGGAAGCTCAGCAACACAAGGACAAAAATAAAATCTGTGGCCACTGGAAAACTTGGGGCAAATGTTTTGCTGTTTCTCATTATGCTGGTTTGACCTGGAAAAATGCAAGAGAATTTGCTGAAAATAAAAATTGAACAACTAAGGAAGCTCAGTCTGATATCCAGTTCCATATTAAATTCACTAATAATACCACTAGTAAATATGTATGTGTGTGTGTATATATATATATATATAATTGCTTATTCATCCACAAAGCCCAGTGAAAAACTAACCATAATGACCAATGCAAAATAATATCATCTTCAAAAACTATTGAAAATATGAAACCATAGAAAAATGAACAGTAAATTCAACAATAAAAACAAAATATTTCTGTTAGTAAAATGAAAAATTAGAATTCTTCAAGATGGGATGGGAGAGGGAGTAGGAGATGGGATGGTTTGCAGGTGAAAGAATAGTTATGGGGGGAAAAACTGCTATAATCCAAAAGTTGTACTTTCGAAATTTATATTTATTAAATAAAAGTTTTCTAAAAAAAAAAAAAGAAGTCTTCAAAAAAGAAGGTTGTAAACTGAGAGATATACCATGTTCTGATAATATTATAAAGATAGTAGCTTTAATTAATTTATAAATACATTGTCACCTCAAGCAAAATCCTCACAGGAGAAAAATGCTTGCAAAAATTTTGAGTGACAAAATGGGAATCAGAAGTGACTTGCACTATCATATTTTAAAATAAATTACATAATTGTAGTTTTAGAACAGTGTGGCACAATCCTAGAAAAAGACAGGTGTGAAAAGATACGAATGAGGAATTTATATCTGAGGCAATAAAATAATCAATGAACATATTAGAAGATAGGTTTAGCCTATTAGTTACCAAAGAAATGTAACTCAGTATCAAATAACACTTGTGACTTTCAAATGGGCAAAGATTGAAAAGGGCTATAAAACATGGCTGTTGAAGAAGCAGGAGAATGTCTACTCTTCTTATATTCTGAACATGAGGGGAATTTTCCGTAACCTTTCCGAAAGCGATTTGAAACACGTGAGAACTTTTAAGTGTAGTGTGAATTTCCATGTGGGAATTCTATGATCAAAATTAGAAGCAGCCATACACCTGCCTTTAACACTATGTGAAAGCTGCCTCCTTGAGGGTCCAGCACTGGGTATAGTGGGCTAAGCCTCCACCTGCAGTGCCAGCATCCCATATGGCAGCCGGCTGTTCCTGTTCCAATCCAGCTCTTTTCTATGGCCTGGGAAAGTAATGGAGGATAGCCCAAGTCCTTCTGCACCTTTGTGGAAAGTCTGGAAGAATCTCCTGGCTCCTGGTTTTGGATCGGGCCAGCTCTGGTCATTGCAACCATTTGGGGAGTGAATCAGCTGACAGTCTACTTCTGCCTCTCTATAATTTTGCCTTTCAAATAAATAATTAAATATTTAATTTTTAAAAAAAGCTGCTTTCCTGAAAGATAAACTATTACATGGAAAGATACTCCAGAATAGCAAGTGAGACACACAGCTTAGGAAGCCCTTGTGTGGTTGGATCCCGTGTTTAGAAAGGAGCGGGGAGATTGGAGAGTGGACGCAGAGACTCCGGAAGACAAGCCCTGCAATGACCTGCAGCTGTAGCAGCTGCATCCTACAGCATCCTTGTTGCTGTAACTCTTCCACCATCACGCCCACCAGGTTGGTCACTTCCCGGCCGGCAGGGTTGCAAGCCATTCATGCATTCATTTACGGTGTAATAAAAGAAGCCCACTGAACGAGAACAATCAGAGGCCACGTCGAGGGACTCGACCACCATCACTGGCATCTGGTGGAGTCTGGAAGGCAGCAGAGGAGTGGAAGCAAGGACAGGCTTCGGGCGTGTCCTGCGGTGCGGGGAAGTGGTAGGCGGACCAACCAAAAGCAGGGCATCCCATGGGATGGGTTACAGGAGCACATCTGGCTTTCTCTAGGTGGTCTGGGTCAGATGAAGGCACAAAAACCCAGGACGGTGTCAGTGGTTCTGCAAGCCCGTTTGACACTGAATGTGACAAATGTTGTTGTCTGACTCCCAGCGCTGCTTGCTGCAGATGTCTGTCTGTGTGTCTGGTCGCCTAGGCAACGGGGAAAACACCAGCTTGACAGAGACATGTGAAACTCATCGCCTGCCCTCAGGGAGACGACGCAAGACTCATCACACAGTTGTGGAATTTCCTAGTTGCTCGTCCACACCCTACGACAGGGGTATCTGCCTGGTACTGGGAGAGCAAGCTGCATGTGAGACCAAAGCCGTGCTCCATCACCAAGGCCTGCAACATCCCTCAGTACCAGGCTCTTGCCAACCCCTGGAACCTCATTGTCTTTACCCACTGCTCATGGTTCTGCAATCAGCGCTGGCCATCCTGACAGTGGGAAACCAGCCACCACCACCCCACCATGCAGGCCATCAGCGTGCCAGGCATTCTAGACAATGTCCATGCCCAGGAGGCGCCGTGGCACAGTTGGTTAATCCTCCACCTGCTGCACCGTAGCCCATAGGGGCACCAGTTCTAGTCCCGGCTGCCTCTCTTCCAATCCAGCTCTCTGTGATGGCCTGGGAAGGCAGTAGAGGATGGCCCAAGTGCTTGGGCCCCTGCACCTGCATGGGAGACCAGGAAGAAGCACCTGGCTCCTGGTTTGGGATCTTCACAGCTCCAGCCATTGCAGCCATTTGGGGAGTGAAGACCTCTGTCTCTCCCTCTCATGGTCTGTAACTCTACCTCTCAAATAAATAAAATCTTTTTTTAAATGCACTCCTCTTAAAAACTGTGTTGGTCTAGGTCCTAAACAATGGCTACCATCACTGTGAGTTTTAATACTCTACACGCAAGCTTCAAATTACCACATTTTTATCACCCTTTTTGAATGTCCATCGACTCTACCTGGAAGTTAAGTCGAATAACTTCCAGTTATATAGAGGTCCCCGAGACGCACGGACTGACTGGCCTCATTGGTTGTGAGAGTAAGTTTGTAGCGATCTGAAACGGTCACCAAGTCCATGGAGCGCCACACCCTGCATTTAAACAGTAGATTCAAAATCAACAATAAGTGCCTGCTGGGTGTAGAGCTGATGAAACACAACTTTTAGCCCTTCAATTCTGTCACCCTAGGAAGTTCACTGGCTTTGAAATTTTATTTTGTTTGAAGACTTATTTATTTGGTTGAAAGGCAGTTACAGAGAGAGAGAAGGAGAGACAGATAGAGAGACATCTGCTGATTTAGTGCCCAAATGGCCCCAACATCTAGGGCTGAGCCAGGTTGACAAAGCCGGGAGTTTCATCTGGCTCTTCCACATGGGTGCAGGGACCAATCACCTGGGCCATTCTCTGCTGCTTTCCCAGGCCATTAGCAGAGAGCTGGGTAGGAAGTGGAGCAGCCGGGACTTGAACAGGCACCCAATAGGGATGCTGGAGTCTCAGAAAGCAGCTTACTCCATTGAGCCACAAAGCTGGCCCTGTGTTTAAAATTTAAACGGAGTGATCTATATCATGTTACTTTTTTGTTTGGTAAGTGCCAATTTCAGTTCATGCTTGAGGAATTTAACTAAGATCATCATTTAACTTATATAATTTAACTAAGATCATCATTTAACTTATATAATTTAACTAAAATCATCATTTTCAACTGTAAATTGTTTGGAAAGTAAAAGAGAGCACAGAAAAGAAAACCTTGCAAGGCTGATATAATTTAGGAGTGTTCATCCTGATGGGACATTACGGAGGTGGTCTCTCCATCACAGAAATATTCACAAGGAGCCACAGCCCACCTTGAACTGTGTGCAGCAACAGATGAGACTTAACCGCGGCAAACAGGAGCAAAGAAATGGACAATCAGGGGCCGGCGCTGTGGTGTAGCAGGTAAAGCTTCTATCTGCATCCCATATGGGCGCCAGTTCAAGTCCCTGCTGCTCCACTTCTGATCCAGCTCTCTGCTATGGCCTGGGAAAGCAGTAGAAGATGGCCCAAGTCCTTGGGCTCCTGCACCCAAATGGGAGACCTGGAAGAAGCTCCTGGCTCCTGGCTCCGGGTCAGCGCAGCTCTGGCCATTGCGGCCAATTGGGGAATGAACCATCAGATGGAAAATCTCTCTGTCTCTCTCTGAAAATCTGCCTTTTAAATAAAATAAATAAATCTTTTTAAAAAATGATCTTTTGGAAAAAGAAAGAAAGAAATGGACAATCAAATGGAAAAAGAATCAAATTTTAGAGAAGAATGCCGGGAAAAGTGACAAAAGATCTCGTATTGCCAACAGACATGAACAGAATTAGCGTAGAGGGCTTGAGCATTTTTGCCCAGAGTTGGACACTGGGCCAAGGGTTGTCATGTTCACCACTATTAAGCCATTCTCCTTGATGGTTGGAACACAAGACAACTTCGAAATGTTTTACAGAGTGAAATAAAAATTGATGATAATATTTTGGTGATTTTCAAGTAGGGAACACATTTTACATGGAATTCGTAGAAATCACCGCCAAATGATCCTCTTGCTGAAGACTTTTCATGATTCCCAGCTGTTCCACGTGAAACTCCTCAAAAACTGAAAGTAATGAGGAATTGTTTTTCAACCAACTGTGAGTGCAAACAAACCAACAAATGAATACTGAACATAGATATAGAAAGACAAACAAAACTACCTGCAACTTTGCAGAAGTCCAGGCTTAAAACAAGAAACCATAGTCTACTATTCCCCAATTCCACAGATCGGTGTGTAGGAATGTAAATTTGCCCACACTAACGTAATTTAATGCTATTAGTCTGTTATGTATTTTGCTTTTTTGTACTGTAATCTCTTCTTTGGAATTGATTATATATATGAAGTTCAATAAAAGGCATTTTTTTTCACTGTCTATCATTCTCTTATGGACGTTGCTGCCATTTGTCTTGTTTCTGACTTGGGATCATTTTGGCATGGAGAAGATATTGGTTCGATCCCTTCTATCCATCTATCAAGTGCCTCAGACTCCCTTCCGCTCCAGATGCCCCCAGGGACTCATCAAGCTTTTGCTCAATGCTGAGGCTTCCTGCACCTGCTCTTTCCTGTACCTGTGGCACCCTCCTTCCAGACCTTTGAGGACCTAGGCTCTTTCCACTCTAATGCCTGGCTATTTTTATAGTGTGTATTCCTCTCCAACACAGGTCTTGCACTATCCTGTTGATCTATTTGTTTTTTGATTTTTTGTGGTTTTTTTTGTTGTTGTTGTTGTTGGTTTTTTTTGTTTGTTTGTTTGTTTTTTTGACAGATAGAGTTAGACAGTGAGAGAGAGAGACAGAGAGAAAGGTCTTCCTTCTATTGGTTCACCCCCCAAATGGCTGCTACAGCCAGCGCGCTGCACCGATCCGAAGCCAGGAGCCAGGTGCTTCCTCCTGGTCTCCCATGCAGGTGCAGGGGCCCAAGCACTTGGGCCATCCTCCACTGCCTTCCCAGGCCACAGCAGAGAGCTGGACTGGAAGAGGAGCAACCGGGACTAGAACCTGGCACCCATATGGGATGCCGGCACTGCAGGCGGAGGATTAACCAAGTTAGCCACGGCACTGGCCTCTGTTGATCTATTTGTATACTCATTGTCTGTGTCCTTCTATAAGCACGGAAACCCCACGAGGGCTGGCTGTGTGCCTCAGCTTCCCAGTCACCCCTCACTACAGCTCAGCATCTAAGAGGCCTGCAGGCAATACCACGACCGAGGAGCAGAAGCGCCCCACCATGAGAGGCAGGTGAATGGTGTCAGGCTCACCAGGTGCAGGCCCCTGAGTCAGAAGCTAAAAGGATGAGCAGGTGAAGAAGAATCCGTGGGAGACGACAGAGAGGGCTTTCAGGGGTTTCCAGCAGAGACAGATTGGAGGGGAGGGCAAGGGACCCTGACACGGCCATCCCAACCTAAGGAGATTGACAAAAGGGTTTAAGGTGTTTGGGCTTTACATCCAAGAAAATTAAGCAAAGGAATGGGATGGCCTGATTTACCCTCTCAAAATACCCTCTGTGGCAGCAGAGAAGGAAAGGGGCATGGAGTAGGACTGGGAGTGGGAGGAGTCGACTGTAGAGAGGCCGTGCCGTTTGTATCTTCTGGAAAGGGAGAGCTGTGATGTACCTGAGCCCGCCCTCCAACCAGGCTCCATCACCTGCACCTACTGGTCCAGGAGCAAATCCTAGGAAGAGAGGGCAGGGCCAGCACAGCCAAGAAGGGAGGATGAGAGGAGCCTCCTCCACAGAGGGCAGGGGACAGGGGCTCCAGGAGGATGTGAGGAGGGGGTGGCACAGGGGTAAGATGGGGTGCAGGTGGCGTCCTACCCTGCTGCTGCTGGGGAACAGAGACAGAGGCAGACTTCGCTTCAGGTATTCCCCTTGCTCTCCAAGGTCACAGCATGGGGACGGGTCACAGGCAAGTCTCTGAAGACTGACATGAACACAGAACTTCTAGGAAGATGAGGGAGCCACGAGTTCTCCTTTATGAAAATCCACTTTGCCAAGGAAGCCACTGCAAAGGCTGTCCCACTCCGACTCCCTCCCCCCAGAACCCATGCCTGGTGGCGCCACTGGGACACACAAACCTGGCTCAGAGGCTGGCAGTTGCTCCCAGGACCCCTTCCCCACACACCGGAGGCCAGCACTCGCCTTGTCCCGGAATCAGCCACTGCTGTAGGAGCTCTCCTGGGACAGGGAGCAAGGGGGCACGCTCTGAATCTTTCCACACCACAAGGAGGAAAATCGATTCCAATGCCCAGAGGAGGGAATTACTGCAGCAGCGGGTCACCAGCCACTGCAGGCTGCTGACTTCGACAGGGAGAAATGCCTCAAAGTGAGGGAAGAAGGCTGTGGCTTCCAAGCAAACCCCCTCTCCCCAAGAATAATGTGAGGGAGTCCCTGCGTAGGGCAAAAGGGGGGGGGGGAGGACAAGGCTGCACAAAGGAAGTGGTTTCTTTGTGTGTGCACAACCATGGGAAAATCCCAAATTCTAGCTCCCATTACCCAGGCAAGTCCTCACCTATAGCTGCAGAGTGCTGATCCCTGTCCCTTCCTGGAGGGACCAGCTGACATTTCAACCTGATTTTTGCAGTGGCAACACCATCCATGGCAATAACTGTATCACCTGTGTGCCAGAGACAGCCTTGGCAGCCCAGCCTCGGGGGCCCCTGGAGCACTCTGAGTAGGACGACTTTCCCTGATCACTGATACAAGGATGCTGAGTTCCGACTAGAGATGTGACTTCTTAGATCTACCGCAACAAAGATGGAGACCATACCCCTGCCCAAGTGCCTTGTCTTTTCTTGGGGCCAGTGTCACAGAGCGCAGCCAAAGCAGGTGTCATTGGGCTGGATGTTGAAAACCCCATTTCTGAGAGGAGAGACTGCAAAACAGCTAGAGCCCAGCTTCTTGTCCAGGCAATGCAGAGATGAGCAGGTGCTCCGTATCCTGGAATATTTTTTTATCAATTTATTTAAAGGACAGAGTGACAGAGTGAAAGAGAGGTGGAGAGAGACTTTCCATCTATTGGTTCACTCCTTGGAGCTGGGCCAAGCTGAAACCAGGAGTCAGGAACTCCATCCAGTCGTCTACACGGGTGGCAGGGACCCAAGGATACATATTATCATCTGTTGCCTTCCAGGACCATTAGCAGGAGGCGGGGTCAGAAGCAAAGGAGCCAGGACTGGAACCGGTGCTCCAACAGCAGATGAGGACATTGCAAACAGCAGTTTGACCGCTGTGCCACAGCATCCTGGGCCTACAAAGAAGAAGGGCATGGTGGGCCAGCCAAGGCTGCCACTTTACCCTGGATGTTACATGAAGTATAAAACCAGACGAGATGCTACAGAGTAGCACTGCAGCTGGATACCCCAAGTTAGAGACGATCTAACCACAGAGTGGACTGTAACAGTCCCAGCCAAGACCTAGGGGCCGTGAAAGGCAATGAAGCTTCTAGAAGGCAGCCACATGGAGGAAAGGGGAGTCTAGGCAAGAAGTACAGTGTGGGTGGGGGCTTCCTCGGTGGCTCCCCTAAGAACGCCTTTCACCAGGGCCCCCGCAGGCCAGGGTTCCTCCTACAGAGGCCCAAGAGTGAGCTGGGCAGGGGCGAGGCAGGAAGTGGAGAAGAGCTGGGGCCAGGTCCAAACAGAGCCGCTGCCTGGAAGCCACACCCTAACACCGCCCGTCGGCTGACGGGAATCAAAATAAAATTAAAAACTGGTGGCATGACACCACTAGCACAACCCATCAAGGAAAAGGATGACACATTGGACTGCATAGAAATTGGAAACTCGTGTTCTGCGACAGAAACGGGTAAGGGACAGCAAAGAGAAGTCACGCGCTGCAGAAAAGCCTGTGCCAGCCTCACACTCAACCAAGGACTCGAATCCAGATGATGGGAAGACACCTAAAGGCGCAACAGCAAAGCAACCCAACAACAAGTGGGCCAGACTTCCAACAAAGACTGAACCAAAGGAGACAGAAAAATAGAGCAGCAACGTGTTTAAAAGGAGTCATTAGGGAAATGCAAACTAAAGCCACCGTGAGCTGCCCCTACACTCCTATTAGAGGAAGTAAAATACAGAAGTCCATTTAAAAAAAATATCAATAGCAAGTGCTAGTGAGGATGTGGAGCAACTGGAATTCTCACACAGCGTTGGTTCAAAAACAGTACGGCCATTTTGGGACGGAGTGTGGCAGTTTCTCATAGGTGACAGCCCTTGGTGAGTGCAAGTGTATACATCTATCAATACCTGAATCTGCATTTTTGTAGCAAATGTGTTTATGATCAACAAAAGAACTGCACATAACCCATATATCCTTCAACTAGTGAATGGCTAAAAATCGTAAAACATCACACAGTGGAATGCCACCCAGCAATGACAAGGAACAAACTACTGAGATGCACAAAACAACCTGGGTGAATGTAATGTATGTCACGCCGAGGGAGAGAAGTTCCACACGAGAGACTGCGTACTCTCTGATTGCATCTGGAAAAGGCAAGAACGGCCAGGTCAGAAAGTGTTACTAGTTACCGGGGTGGGGGGTGCACATGGGGAGGGGAGACGTGGATTACAGAAGGTCAGGAAGAGAAGGAAGGGGTTGGATCTGTTCAGTATCTTAATTACTGGGGGAGGGCGGTGACCATCTGATGATCACTTTTGTCTTAACGCCTCTAGAACTGTATCCCTAACCATGACTGTACCGTATATGAATTTTAAAAGTGAATAAATGGGTTAAAAGGCCGTTTTGAAAAATTAGTGGTAAGGGAATGGGCATTTGGCCTAGCAGTTAAGGTACTTGCATTCTACAGGGGAGTAGCTGAGTTCAGCTCCCAACTCTGGCTCCGGACTCCAGTTTCCCACTAATGCAAATCCTGGGAGGCAGCAGAGATAAGTTGGGTCCCTGCCACCCACATGCGAGATCTGGATTGAATTCCTAGCTCCTGGCTTCAACTTGACCCAGCCTCAGCCATGATGGGCATTTGGGGAATAAACCATGAATGGGATTTCAATTTAAAACTGGTGGTAAGAAACTTCTCAGGGAGCCAGCGTTGTGCCATAACAGGTTAAGCCACCGCTTGCACTGCTGGCATCCAATGCAGGTGCTGGTTCGGGTCCTGGATGCTCCATTTCCAATCCAGCTCCCTGCTAATGCACCTGGAAAAGCATCAGAGGATGGCTCAAGTGCTTGGGCCCCTGCACTCATATGGGTGACCCAGAAGAAGCTCCTGGCTCCTGGCTTCTTCCTGGCTCAGCCCTGGCTGTTGCAGCCATTTGGGGAGTGAACCAGCAGTTAGAAGATATCACTCTCTATCTCTCTCCCTCTATCACTCTGTAACTCTGCCTTTCAAATAAATAAAATATATCTTTTAAAGACAATGAAGAAACTCCTTGAAACGGACTTTCCCCCCAATTGTATAAACATGGCAAGGAGTTCCTACTCAGCTCACTTAGCAGACATAAACAGGGGAGAGCCCTGCACGGCTCTGACAGTCTGGAAGGATCTGGAAGGACTGAGACTTCCACCTCCCCCCACTTATGCCTTCCAGAGGGAAGTGGGAGCAGACAGAAAAGCCAGCCGGAGCCTAGGGCTTTGGTGGAGGAGATGGGGTGCTAACTGGGCCCTGAGGAGGGGGTAGGATCTGGGGGTGTGGACACGGGGGTGGTAGGATGTGCCTGCACACAGACAAGACAGATTCTGAGACAGGGAGGCCAGACCACACATGCTGCCGGGAAACTCAGCGAGGAAACTCAGTGACTTTGTTTGGGAGACAGATGGAACATAAATAAAAATCAGCATCTAGCCCACTGAGCTCAAATGGCACAAGAGCATGGGGAAGGCCTTCTTAGCAAATGCCAAGGGCGACCAGCCCCCCCAAAAGTGAGCTCTCCAGGAGAGAACACAATGACCCCATTAGCTGACATTTACAGAGTGCCTACCATGTGCCGGGCACTGGAGCTAATGCTGCCTGCGTACTGACTCATGTAACCCACGCACCACTTCGCAAGGCACGTTTATGAAGCTCATTGTGCAAGTGAGAGGATCGAGGCACAGCGAGATAAAGTAAGAGGCCCAGGATCACGTGGGGATGCGGGTTGGATCCAGCAGTCGGGCCCCCACGGCACTCTCGGAACTCCACACCAAGCTGGGAGTTGCACCTGTGCGACCCTGCTGGGCACACACATGTGTGTGCAGGTGCACAAGGACACACACACTCCATGGTCATCCTCCATCAGCCCCCTCCACCAGGACGCCAATAGAATCCACGGATTCAGATGCCAAGTAGAATCACAAGACGCTGGTTCTTAAAAATAATAAGGTGAGGACGTATGAGCAGCAGCGGGAGCCAAATGACGTCTGAACAGTGCAGCCAATAAATTAATTTCATGTGGGGGAAAAAAAAACTGGGTTGGCCCTGGGTTAATAAAGATCCCGTAGACATAAAGATCTCATTATAACACAGCCTTCCCTGGCAAGGTCGCATCTGCTGAAGCTGTTTTGAATTCGAGCTTCTTCAGGGTCCCCTGTGCCTAACAAAGATTCCACATCAAATGTAGAAAATATGGACCTGTCTAGACATCGCTGTATAGAAGAAACCACGCGGACTTCTGTCAGTTACCACGAATTAGGCTCTGCATGAAGCTCCCCACCTCCACCCTGGCTTCCAGCAGCAGGACAAACACAGCTGTTCCGACCCAGAATCTCATCCAGCCTCTCTTTTGTGGCAATTGTTATGGAAGTTCTAGAACATTCTGAGGACTCAGTGAAAAGTAATGAGGGCGGGGGTGGGGGGGTGTTCAACAGCCCACAATCCCCTGGGAGAAAGGGAGACACACCCATGACTCACTGATGAAATACAGACCACTCCACATCAGTGTTTAACTGAACTTCTGCCCTGGCTGAGCTAAAGTCTCCCCTAGGCACCACCAAAGAACAGAGGTTCCGTGAAAACACAGGTGGGTGGTGTAAACCGGAGGAGGGGACGGAGGCCCCATTCATGGGGTTACTAACAGCTGTCCTCATACCCCATTCATGAATATTTATGCAACTCCTGTTCTGGGCCAGGCCCTTGCTAGGAGCTGGTGTTTGGAGGTAGAGAGAGTAGTGTGCATAAATAAGTAAAGAAAGAAAGCTTAATAATGAGATTTTAAAAAGGAAAGTGCAGGCAGTGGATACGGCACGTGAGGAGACACAAGACCAACTCCACACTGGCACCCTGCCTGTCTCACCACCCTTGGCCTCAGTGGAACTCTGAGTTCAGTGGCTTTTGGAACACAGCCCAGCACCTTCGCACTTTGCCACTCCCTCCCTTCCTCCCTCCAGAAGGCTCTTGCCCCAGCCTCTGTCCAGCTGGCTGTTCTCATATTGGGCACCCCAAGGGCCCGCCCTCCTACAGCCATGCCCCCTCCCTCTCTTCCCAGGAGCTAACACGACATAGCAAGGTCTCTGTCTCAGTCCGTTTTGTGTGACTTCAATTGGGTAACTTGCAAACAAGTGCATTTGGCTGATGATGCTGGTGGGTGGGGGAGGGGGTGGGGAGTGTCCAAAAAGCACACTGCCAGGACCCTGGAGAGGGCTCCCTCTGGAGTCACGATGGGGCAGAGAAGCAGAGCTGAAACCCTCAGGGTGCAGAAGGAGCCAAGAGTTGAGGGGGTCTCTTTGTATAGCAGCCTGCTCTCTGGAGACAACGTGAACCCATTCATGAGGGCGGTGCCTGTTCCACCACCTCAACCACTACATCCTGTATCAGAGTGCCTGGGTTCGAGTCCAGCCCCTGCTGCCAATTCCAGCTTCCTTTCTGATGTACACAGTAGGGAGGCAACAGGTGATGTCTCAGGTGGTTGGGTCCCTGCCGTCCGTGTGGAAGACCTGGACTGAGTGCTCAGATCCTACCCTCAGCCCTGCCCTGGCTTTTCAGGCATCTGGGGAGTGAGACAGCCTAGGGGAGCTCTCTCTCTTACTCTCTGCCACTCTGCTCTCTGCCTCTCATGCAAATCTTTTAAAAAGAAGGAACCTGCGGCATTGTCTAGGTAAGATATAATGGACAGAGGACACTGGAGCAACAGGTGGAACAGGAATTCTAGAAGCAGGTGGATTAAGATGGCTCCTAAGGTAGACCCTGCAGACCAGCCGAGTATGAGTCCAACGGAGAACGGGGGCCAAGAAGGTCATCCAGGGGTGGTTCTGTGATAGGATTGGCAAAGCAAGTGTCCAAGACGGGTCTATTACAAGGAACTCTGGCAGGGGCCAGTGCTGTGACGTAGCAGGTAAAGCCAGCACCTGTGATTCCAGCATCCCATATGGGCACTGATTCATGTCCCATCTGCTCTGCTTCTGATCCAGCTCCCTGATAATGGCCTGGGAAAAGCAGTGGAGGATGGCCAAGTGCTTGGGCCCCTGCCAACCACGAGGGAGACCCAGAGGAAGCTCCTCGCTCCTGGCTTCAGCCTGGCCCAGTGCTGGTTGTCCCGGCAGATGGAAGATGTCTTCCTCTCTGGGTCTCTCCCTCTCTCTCTCTGTAACTCTGCCTTTCACAATAAATAAGGAGGTCATGTTAGCTCCAAAGCTTTTCCTACTACAGAGCGTTTCTCTGCTTTATTTTGCCCTGTGGATCTCCCAGGTGAACAGTGGTGCGAGTGTAGTGCTGATCACAGATGGATTTCGTTAGAAGCATCAGTGAGACACTTGCAGAACACTGCAGTGTGGGACGTTGCTTGTTTCTTCCATATTTGGAAGATAAGTGTATGTGTAGACAGTTTTTTGTAAGATATAGTTAATAGCTAAAATGTATTGAAATGGTCTTGCAGTGGCTCCTATCCAGGTGCTTAAAGGAAGCATTGAGGCTGCAAATATTTCTAATTTTTAGAAATGGTTTTTATGAACAAATGCACCAGTTGTCAGTCCACACCATTGATGCTTTCATTGTTTAAAATGTCACCTATAAGATGACTTGTTGTGTGTGGGGATTTTTTTTTTTTTGCATTCCTGATAATATATGTATTATATAAGGAAATCTGTATATACTAAATACATGAAATTTGTATGCCTTAAATAAATTTTTAAAAAGATGTTAACCATTAAAAATAAATAAATAAGTAAATAAAGCTTAATAATGATATTAAGAAAAAGGAAAGTTTGCACATTGGATTATAACACTGGTGTATTTAAACTTACAGGCTTATTTGTAATGTAAACCACCATTTCAATGTGTGACTAACATAGCTATAATATGTACAAATCTCTTGCCCACCACACAACTCTTCTTGTGTGTGATAAGCCAATTTTGGTTTGAAATAAAATCTTGAAAAATATTTTTTTAGAAAAAAGATCTCTTGCAACTCAACAATAGAAGACAAACAACCCAATTTAAAAATCACTTGAATAGGCATGTCTCAAAAGACATACAGATGAAAAAAAAATTGCTCAACATCACTAGTCATGAGAGAAATGCAAATCAAAACCACATGAGATACCTGTGCACATTAGGACAGCTATCACTTTAAAAAATTAGCAGTAACAAGTGTTGGTGAGGATCTGGGAAAATGGAACTTTTGTCCATTGCTAGTGGGAATATAGCATGTTGCAACCACTGGGGAAAAACTTAAACACAGAATTACCTTAAGACCCAGAAGTTTCACTCCTGGGAATACACCCAAAGGAACTGGAAGCAGGTCCTCAAACAAACACATGTACAACAGCACTTTTAAATTTCTTAGAAATTGGGATTAAAGCATAAATGCATGTGGGTGCAAAATTTGAAATCCATGCATGGTTTTTTCATAACATGCATTTTCCATGAATTTATTGAAAAGCTGTCATAAATACCTGGTTCATAGCAGCAGTATTCACGGTAGCTAAATTGTGGAAATATCCCAAATCTCCATCAACAATGGAAGAATGGATAAACAAACCGGGGTGTGTATACCCAGGGGGACATTATTCAACCATGAAAAGGAATGAAGAATTGACACGTTAAAACGTGGATGCATCCCCAAAAACTTAGACTGTCAAGCAAGCTAGACACAGAAGTCACATGTTGTGATTCCATGTATATAAAATATCCAAAATAGGTAAATCCATGGAGATGGAACTCAGACTGACAGTTGCCAGGGACTCTCCTTGGAGGAGGGGGGAAAGAGAGTGACTGCTTAATGGGGATGAGGATTTTCTTTTTTTGAAAATGAAAATGGTTTGGAGCTAGATGGAGGCAGTGATTATACAACACTGTAAATTTACTATATCAAACTGTCCGTTCCAAAATGCTTGATTTTGTGCTATATGGATTACAATTCAATAACCTTATTAAAAAAAAAGATTAACAATCAGGTTTGGGGATTCTGATAAGGGCACTGAATACCTGGATAGAGATGGATGCCCAGGTGCCCATTTCAGCGTTGGGGAAGCCTTGGGGGTTGTTATGTATGCAGGCGGGGAAGATCAGGAGCCTGAGTTTTGGACATGTGACATGGAGATACCCCTAAGTCTGATATACATGTCCAGGGAAGCACCTGAATGTGGAAGTCCAAAGCCCAGATGTGAGACCTTAGCTATAGAGAAAACATATACGGCTGACTATATAGAGAGGGATTTTAAAATCAAGGATATGCGTGAGACCAGCTGGGGCAATGGTGTACAACACTCAGTTCCTGAGAAAGTCTGGTCTTGTGAACCTGGACAGAAGATGAGCCAGCAAGAGAGGCTGGGAAAAGAGGAGATGGAGAGGAGCCTTAGCGAGGGGTGGTGGAGGGGCCATGGCAGTGTGGAAAAGAAGCTGCTTTAATTGTTTCCTCTTTTTCTTTTTAAGTTGACCTATAGTCATTGTATACCTCAACACCCATAGAGTGTAGAAAGATCAGATCAGGGGCCGGCGCCATGGCTTAACAGGCTAATCCTCCACCTTGCGGCGCCAGCACACTGGGTTCTAGTCCCGGTCGGGGCACCGGATTCTATCCCGGTTGCCCCTCTTCCAGGCCAGCTCTCTGCTATGGCCCGGGAAGGCAGTGGAGGATGGCCCAAGTGCTTGGGCCCTGCACCCCATGGGAGACCAGGAGAAGCACCTGGCTCCTGGCTTCGGATCAGCGAGATGCGCCGGTCGCAGCGGCCATTGGAGGGTGAACCAACGGCAAAAAGGAAGACCTTTCTCTCTGGCTCTCTCTCTCACTGTACACTCTGCCTGTCAAAAAAAAAAAAAAGAAAGAAAGAAATAAAAAGAAAAATCAGATCAGGGTAATTGGCAAATCTACCACCTCTGGTGTTTTGGGAACATTTGAAATGGAAAAGGAGGCTTTGGGGTGGGTGGAGAGCAGTCAGCTGTGTTGGTACAGAGGGAGAGGCAGGAGAGAGAGAGGAAAGAAAGAGGAGGAGGAGGGAGAAGACGACAACTGGCAAGTTTCCAAGTGGGGAAACATGCTGGTGGCCAGGAAAGACGGGAATATCCACCAACATCTGCTAGTTAAAAAGACAATGGGAGAGGCAGGCCTTTAGCCTGGAGGTTCAGATGCTGGTGTCCCATATTAGAGTGCCTGGGTCGCAGTCCTGGTTCACTCCTGATTCCAGCTTCCTTCTGAGTGAGACCCTGGGGGGCAGCACTGATGGCTGAGTACTTGGAGATGTGGTTGAGTTCCCAACTCCTAGCTTTGGCCCCAGTCCTGTTCCAGCCATTACAGACATTTGAGAAATGAATCAGCAGATGGGAGAGCTATCTCCTCTATCTCTCCTCTGTGTGTGTGTGTGTCTGTGTCTGTGTCTGCCTCTAAAACATTTTAAAAAGAGGGTGGGAGGGGCCGGCGCTGTGGCATAACAGGTAAAGCCTCTGCCTGTAGTGCTGGTATCCCATATGGGCACCGGTTCGAGTCCCAGCTGCTCCTCTTCCAATCTGGCTCTCTGCTATGGCCTGGGAAAGCAGTAGAAGATGGCCGAGTCCTTGGGCCCCTGCACCCACGTGAGAGACCTGGAAGAAGCTCCTGGCTCCTGGCTTCGGATCGGCACAGCTCTGGCCATTATAGCCATCTGGGGAGTGAACCAGCAGATGGAAGACCTCTCTCTCTCTCTGCCTCTCCTTCTCTCTCTGTGTAACTGAATTTCAAGTAAATAAATAAATCTTAAAAAGAGAGAGAGAGAGAGAAATAAAAATACAAAGACAGCATGTGCAGACAATCCTCTGTAAACTTTTGTAAACTTCTACCCCTTTTAAGGGGATTTTTAAAATAAGGTCATTATTTAATTTTATTTAAAATAAGGACCTTATTTAAGACTTGCAGTGGGATCTGAAAGCACCCCAGACAACCTCTTAAAGAAGGTGGTTACCGTGGTCTTTTATAAGAGAGATGAGGAGAGGCTCAACAGCAGGGGCAAAGGATAAGAGGAGGGGTGCACTCCTGGTGACGGCTCAGTTCCAGTGAGAGCCTGGGGACCCCCCAGGTGCTTCAGCAGCAAAAGCAGCAGACACTTCACTAAGGATTGTTGAAAAGGTCCCCAGGGCCATTCCTATTTGCAGAGATCACTGGATGTTCAACTCCCTCCAAAGGCCAAGGACTCCAGGGTCAGGTATTTCCTGTGAATCTCCCACATAGGACTGAGGGCTTCCGGGGCTCCCCTTACAAGCGCCAGCAACTCTTCAGATCAGCACCCAGGAGCCCAGAGCAGTCTGCACAGTGGAAGGAAAGCCTGTAAATTTCCTTCTGGACACTGGAGCAACTTTCTCTGTTCTCTGCTCTAGCTTTGTTCCCCTCCTCTCATACAGCAACTACCAGTAAAGGCTGTCTCGGGAGCCCCCAAGTTAGATATTTCACCCGTCTGAGCACTGTATGAAATGATCTAATAATTTTATTTTTTAAAAAGATTTATTTTATTTATTTGAAAGAGTTACAGAAAGGGTAGAGACAAAGAGAGAGAGAGAAATCTTCCATTCATTGGTTCACTCCCCAGATGGCCACAATGGCCGGAGCTGCGCTGATCCAAAGCCAGGAGCCAGGAGCCTCTTCCAGTCTCCCACATGGGTGCTGGGGCCCAAGGACTTGGGACATTTTCTACTACTATCCCAGGCCATAACAGAGAGCTGGATCAGAAGAGGAGCAGCTGGGACTCAAACCAGCGCCCAAGGCTTTAACCAACTGTGCCACAGTGCTAGCCCCCTAATTTTATTTTTTAAGAACTATATTTATTTGAGAGGCAGAGTTACAGAAAGAAAGAGGGAGAAAGAGAGAGAGAGGACTTCCACCCACTGGTTCAGTCCCCAAACGGCCGCCGCAGCCAGCCGATCAGAAGCCAGGAGCCCAGAGCTTCTTCCGGGTCTCCCATGCAGGTGCAGAGACCCAAGGACCTGGGCCATCTTCTACTGCTTTCCCAGGCCATCAGCAGGGAGCTGCATCAGAAGTGTAACAGCCAGGACTCGAACCAGCGCCCTTATGGGATGCCAGCTTCACAAGCAGAGGATTAACCTACAACACCATAGCACCAGCCCTGAAATGATCTAATATTTACTCACTCCTTTTTGATCATAATCCTGGAGACTTAGCGCTAATACAAGCTCTTCCCAGATGCTCTCCATCTCTCTCTGAATCTTGGGAAAGCCCTTCCACTGCCATGCTGTCCAACACTCCCTTCTGCAGCTAAGGGCTCAGGCCACGAGGCCTGGGTCCATCACATCTTTACTCAGGTGGGGACTATGAAGCCCAGCAGACAATCCCAGGCCTAACCCAAGCAAGGACACCAGCTCCTCGTGGGAAGCCACCCAGAGCCTCCAGCTGCTGTTTAAGAAGGGCCCCACCTTCGGGTTTCGTGTTCTCCAGGATTGAACAACTAGAAGCCATCAAACCGCAGGGAGTGCTGCTCGTGAGGCCCCCGAGGAAACCTGCATTCTTCCAGGAACCATCGGCTGGACCCTCAGAGGAATGCCCTGCTGCCATCCCCGCTCTAAGCCCCTCATCAGCAGGAAGCAGTCAGAGCAGTCATCGCCCCTCACCCCTAACAGCACTTAGGGTCCACTCTTCGGTCAGGTGGTTAGGCTAAGGTAGAACCAGGTAGCCAGGTCCCTGTAGGAATGAGAAAAGGGGCAGAATCCCTTTAAGAGTGGACAAAGTACTTGCTTCTTCCAAGAGGTTGCCTTTGGCAACACGAGAACAGTCTAGACAGGATTACAAATTCCAGCCCTGTGGTGGGCTTTAATCCCAGACTCTGATCGATTGCTATCCTGGTCTTCTGATGGATTGATACCCCAGCCCTCTGATTGGTTCCTATTCCACTCTCCTGATTGGATACTTTTCTTCTAGCCCTCTGATTGGTGGCTAACTCCTTTGATTGCTTAAATCCAGGTAGCCACTTCTATGAGTAAAAAGATCCAGTACCCACAGGCTTCCTGGACACCTCTTAGAGCCCCCTTCCGAGCTGCTATGGCAGGTGGACTCTTGCTTTCAAAACAAGTCATTTTGCTCACACCAAAAAATTAAAAATAAGGACATTGAATTGGGGGGAAATGTGAGGTCAAGAATTCCCTCTTAAAGGCAGGAAATATCACGGCATATTAGAAACTAATATTAGAAACCAAGATGGAAAGGTAGCAAAAGGAAAAGGAACAGAGTGAACACGAATGAGCTGGATGAAGAGGTTTAGAGGGAGGGAGACAAGCGACTACAGGGACGGGCAGCAGAGAGAGGAGGGGTCCTTGAGCAGGTAGTTTTGTAGAGGGCTGGGGGTGGGAAGATGAAGGTGTTTGTGACCTCTGGTTTCTGCTTCTTCAGTGAAGGACAGAGCAGGTGTATTCATCAGGGTTCTATAGAGAGACAGAGCCAACAGGACATGGAAATGGGTATGTTAAATGAGACTGACTTCTAGGGGGAGATGGCTCACTAGATTGTGACAGCCGAGACGTCCCACAGCAGGTCATCTGCATGCTGGAGACCTTGGGGCGCCGGTAGTGAGGCTCAGCCCAATCCGAAAGCCTCAGACTCAGGAAAGCCGAGGGTGTAACTCTCATTCGGAGCCTGCAGCCTGAGTACCAGCAGGGGAGGCTCTGGTGGAAGTCCTAGGGTCTGAAATCTAGATGTGTCCCAGCTCTCAGAGAGAGAACGATTCACCTTCTGTGTGTATTCTCTCTGGGCTCTCAGCCGATTGATGGTGGCCTCCTACACAGGGGCCAGAACCTCAGGTCCCCACAGATACTCAGCATGGCCACCACCAGCAGCTCATGTTCAAACCGGTTCCCTCTCCTCTGACTGTTTTGGGATGTACAATGCATTATTGTGCACTACGTTGACACTACTGTGCACTATAGAACTGGGGGACTTACTCCTTCCATATCACTGCAACTTTGTATCCCTTGACCAACCACGCCCCAGCCTGCCTCCCCAGTCTCTGGGGACCACTCTTCCGCCCTCAGCTTCTGTGAGATCAAGTTTCTTCAGTCCCACATATGAGATCATGCAGTGTTTGTCTTCCTGTGCCTGACTTATTTCACTTAACGTAATGTGTTCTAGGTCCATCCATGTTGTTGCAAATGATGTAACTTTGTGTATTTTTATGAAATGTATGTTCCCCATTGTATATGTGTACCATGTTTTCTTTATCCATTCATCTGTCGGTGGGCGTGTAGGTTGATTGTGCATGCTGGCTATTGTGACTAGTGCTGCAATAAACACAAGGCTACAGGTGTGTATTAGCTTTTTGTTGCTAACGCCATACTCAGGAAGCACGAAGGTTTGTTTTGGCTCAGTTTTAGAGGTTCACAGCCTAAAATCAAAGAACCCCATTAATCTGGCATCTGATGAGGGTAGTGGATGGTGGCACACAGGCAGAGGGAACCACACGGTGATCCGGGAAGCAAAGAACAGTTGCGTGAAATGTGGCTTACCTAAGGGTCACAAGAGCCCACTAGGCTCAGCTCTCAGGTACCACAATTAGACCAAGCCTCCAGCCTTACTCCACCAACCATTAATGTTAATCCATTAATGGTTCACATAAGACTTTGAGGTTCAACCAGCTTCATGAGCTAGGGAGCCAAATCTCGCTCAAACCACAGCAAGATACCTCTTTGACATGTTGATTTCATTTCATTTGTGTCTAATAGGATACTTCAAGAAGTTTGCCCAAAAAATCCAATGAAAAGATAAGTTCATTTTGAGGCAGAAAACATTGAAGTTCACATGTAGCTTTTTCATTATACACATTTTCCTTGAACATTTTTTAATACCTCCCTCCCCCATATACCCATAGTGGAACTGCTTAATCATCTGGAAGTTCTATTTTTTGGTTTCCACGGAACCCCTAATCCTATTTTCCCAGAACTAGTGCACTAATTTACATGAGAGTTCCCCCTTCTTCACATCTTCACCAGCATCTGTGTCTTTGTCTTTATGTGTTGTGATGGATGTGTTAATTTGATTGCAGTAATTATTTGCATGTGTGTGCATGTAAGCATCACTTGGCAATATCTTGACTTTATAAGTCATTACTTATCAATTATACCTCCAGAAAGCTGGGGAGAAAGAGACTGACAATACCACATGTTGGTAAGGATGTGGAACTAGAACTTTTACACGCTATTGGCAGGTGTCAAAATCAGTACAATCATTTTGGAAAAAAAGCTGGACACAACCACCAGAGTTAAAAAGTTTCATAACCCAGGACCCCTACATATTCCCAAAAGAAATGCGTGTATATGAATGCTCATTTGTGTTAGCTAAAAACTGGATATAAGCCTGTTCCAGACACCACTTCTGTGTATTAAACCACTTCAAACAAGCCAACAGCAACAACTAAGAGCCACACCGTCCAACACATTGGTCACCTCTGGGACAAATGTATGAGGGGAAAAGCAGAACTTCTCAAAAATGCCCCCTCCTCCACGCTCAGGCCAAGCCCTACCCTCTGCGGCCACCAAGCTGGCACACCATGAAAGTGGACAGCACTGTGTGTGCGTTGGCCCCAGGTTCAAAGCCAAGACCCAGCCTCCATCAGTAACCCGATCCTTTCTGCTCCTTATCCAAATCCGGTATTCAGAAAACAAGATCACGATCACGGGGATTTTTTTTTTTTTTCTGATTTTTTTTTTCTTAACCAGAGATGGAAAGGACTTTATGCTAACTAGTTAAAGTAGCTCCTGGTACCTGTGGGTAGGCCAGTATCTTCATGAAAATCTGCTCTGACTTATAAAGAGTTCAAGAGGTCTCCAGGAGAACTATGCATTTGACTCGGGAGGCTAGAACAAGAACAGAGGAAGGAGAACACTCGGGAGGTGGGAAGGACAGGAAACCAAGCTCTCAGCTCCTTCAGGTCTTTGCTCAAAACCACGCCATCCGTGAGGCTCAGCCTGACCAGCCCCTTTTAAGTTGCACTGCTGCGCTGCACGCAGGCTCCCTCTAGTGCAGGCCTGTTTAACAGGTCGTCACGTGACAGAAGGCAGAGGGAAGGCACAGAAAGGGACCGCACTCATCCTCTTATAGTGGCAAGAATCCCCCTCTGCCCAACATGGGTGCAGAGGCCGCTGATCCTATCACCCCCCAAGGGCCCCGCTCCCAGCACTGCCACAATGCCAACCAAATGTAGTACAAATGTTCAAACCACAGCACTCCCCAATACACGGATGATTTGTTCTTATTTGTTTGTTTTGTTTTATATATATTTTTATATTTGCTTTATTTATATGGTTTTTATATGGATTGCTGTATATATACTACACCTGGCATATTTTAAATACCAAAAAAGTATAATTAAGCATAAAGGAAAAATATTAACAAGCTGTATTTTCTTTTTTAAAAAAATATTTTATTTATTTATTTGAGAGGTGGAGTTACAGACAGAGAGAGTGAGAGACAGACAGAGAGGTCTTCCATCCGCCGGTTCATTCCCCAAATGGCCGCAATGGCTGGAGCTGAGCCAGTCTGAAGTCAGGAACCAGGAGCTTCTTTTGGGTCTCCAAGAGGGTGCAGAGGCCCAAGAACTTGGGCCATCCTCCACTGCTTCCTCAGGCTATAGCAGAGAGCTGGATTGGAAGTGGAGCAGGTGGGGCTCAAACCAGTGCCCATATGGGAAGCCAGTGCCACATGTGGAGGCTTAGCCCACCAGTGCCAGCCCGAATAAGCTATATTTTCTTTAAGTGCAAAAGTGAGACAGTTTCCTCTGGACATATGACACTGCCTGAATATTATTTGAGCAGACATTACTTGCCAAGCACATGCATACATCACAGATATCGTCATAACCCATCACACCCTGCTAGGTCCATTCACATCCCCCATTTAACAGATGAGAAAATTGAGGTTCAGATGAATTAAATAACTCGATCTGTGGCAGAGCCAGTAAGTAGCAGAGCTAGAGTATAACCTAGGGGTGTCTGACTTCAAAACCCATGGGCTCCTGGGGTGGGACGGAGATCTCACCTTTGACACAGTTACAGTCAAAGTACAGCAAGTTGAGAATAGCCCAGCACATGATCCCAACTCATCATTTCACCCAGTGGAGACAGCCAATGTGACAGGGTCCCATGCCCTGGAGCAAGCCATCTGGTATCATCAGCCCCATCAGAGACATACAAATACCCTAAAGACCTATGTATACCCACACAGGCTCTCCCCGCTCAGGCTGGCACCAGAATCTACAACTTCCAAGATATAGACATTAGAGTGACCAAAACAACCATTAAGCCATGCCAAAATCATCTATTCCCAGGGTGACGTCTGTCCCAGTCTGACAGCGACAGTCCCCATTTAATTATCAATATACGCTCTTTCACTCTCAAAATTATTAGTACTCTCAAAAGTGCCCGGATGTAGAGAACAGATTACACAGTCAGCCAGTCTGCACCCTGGCTCAGCACACACCAGCCCAAGCCCAAGAGCTGCTCTGATTAGAGGAGAATGCTGTGATTTCTCACACCCAGGGATCCCTCTCCTCCTGCCCCTGCAGGTCAAAGCAGCAGACTTCCCATTAGCAGCAGCCGACCCTGAGCAACCCACGTGCCCTTGCATGGAATTCACTTCCGGAGCCCTGGTCACTTTGGGCCAACTGGACTTCCCATAAATCACCCCGTGTTGGCGACCCTGCCTGACCTCCAGCCCCACTCAGGTCTCACCTCAATAGGCAAACATCGTCACTGATGTTAATGGAAGGTTTCACAGGGGCACGCAGCACAGCCAGACACCAGTGTTGAGCCCCGTGGCTGACACCACAGCTGCCAAGGGATAAGGAAAGGAGACTGTTCCGGTGGCCAGAGTCACAGCCACCCAGGACAGAGCCTTGTAGCCCATGGAGCTTCCCTAGCAAGTATCAGGTGGCTCAGGGGCCCCTCCCAGCTGACATGGTCCCCGCAGACCAGCCCTTCTCAATTCCTGCCTTTGCCACAGAGCCTCGGTTTCAAGGGATGCCCTGGAAGACGTTGCTGGGTGAGGAGAAGGCACCAGAATCCCCCAGAAGTGGGGCAAACAGGACCTGATGGTCCACACCTGCTGAAACTGCAAATCGCTCACTGTCGCAACACCCCCGAAATCCTTTCACATCCCCGGCCAAGGTGAGCAGTGATGGTTTCTCCTTTTCTCAGCCCCTTGGCTATGGTGTCTTTCCCAGAGGAAGTGGAGGCTGTAGCAACAAGACAAGTAAAGGGATGTTTGTCTCTTTCCCAGTTCAACACTGGGGGAGGGGGGAAACACAGAGGGGCCCTTGGGACGGGACAGCACTCAAAGGACTTCCCACCTGCCAGCAGGTGGCCCAGGGAAAGCACTGTCCTATGTCATCCAGCATAGTGCTCCTCATGTTGCTTCCAGCCCCCAGCATCCTGCAAGACCGGTGATCCAGACTGTGGCCTTGGTGGGACCACTAAGAGGCCGTCAGGCTGGGGCAGGGCGTCTCCGGGTATGCACTCATGTTATTGGCCTGGCTGTGAGCCTGTGGAGCCCGCCCAGTGAGGAGTGACCTTGAATCCCAACTGGGCACAGCCTGCCCAGCGCTGCCTGGGTCTACTTCTGTGTCCCTGGGACAGCAAGGACGGAGGCCATGCTCTCTGTGGCTCCTCAGCCGTGCAAAGACTGAGAGCGAGTGAGTTCACTGCTGGGACTGCAAGACCGAGACGCCACACAGGATCGGGCTTGGAGGTTGTAAAGGGAACGAACGCCAAACTCGGCTCAGCTGCCTCGATTCTCGGTGGAGTCCGGGCGTCTGGCTCGCTGCGTCTTGGAATGAGCATCTACGGGTCAGCTGTTGCTACGCTCTGGGTGTTTGTCCACAGCTCTCATGGAAAGTTACTCTCCAAGGGTACACGTTCATGGTACTGGGAAGCAGGGACTTTGGGGGTAATTAAGATGCAATGTGGGCCGGCGCCGCGGCTCACTAGGCTAATCCTCCGCCTGTGGCGCCGGTACCCGGGGTTCTAGTCCCGGTTGGGGCGCCAGTTCTGTCTCGATTGCTCCTCTTCCAGGCCAGCTCTCTGCTGTGGCCCGGGAGTGCAGTGGAGGATGGCCCAAGTGCTTGGGCCCTGCCACCCATGGGAGACCAGGAGAAGCACCTGGCTCCTGGCTTTGGATCGGCGCAGGCCGTAGCAGCCATTTGGGGAGTGAACCAACGGAAGGAAGACCTTTCTCTGTCTCTCTCTAACTCTGCCTGTCAAAAATAAATAAATAAATAAATAAATAAATAAAGATGCAATGTGGTTGTGCGGTGACCCGCACGATGGCATTAGCAGCTTCCTAAGAAGAGAGACCCAAGTTAGCAAGTTCACTCCATCTGGCTATGCGATGCTTCCCCCACCTCAGGGTTCTGCAGAGGCCCCACCAGCAGGAAGCCCCCCAGTGACAGGGCTGCCCCATCCGGATTGGCCCTGCTTCCACAGCCAGGAAACCCCATAACCCTTTATTCTTTGTGCGTTGCTCAGTCTGTGCTGTTCACCTACTAAGAAAGACTAAGAGAGCTGCTGGGCCTCCAGTGGGCAGCATCGAAGTCAGCAGCAGGTGACGGGTAAGGTACATTGTGCAGAAAAACCACCAGTTGCTTCTTAACCCCCGATGACCCACAGCCGGCCCAGGCTTCTGAGATGGGGAGCCTAGCCTGGGAGGCAGCTCCAGGCACAGTGGGTAAGGAGGTAGGAGCCAGGCAGAGCCTCAGGCCACAGGCCGGGAGCTGAAAGGGATCCGCTCTGCCACCTTTTCTCAACCCGCCCTCAACTCCGGCACGTTTCCCAGATGCTGACGCAGGTGATCCACCTTTAAGTTAAGTGGGAAAAGCCCATTTAAAGTATCCACATCTCCTGTCGCAGAGCCGATTCAAGTTCCCACCACTCCGCTTCCAATCCAGCTTCCTGCTAAAGTGTCTGGGAAGCAGCAGATGATGGCTTAAATATTCGAGTTCCTGCCACCCACATGAGACCCAGATGGAGTTCCTGGCTCCTGGCTTCCACTTGTTCTGGGCTAGGAGTTAGGGTCATCTGGGGAGTGAACCAGCGGACTGAAGACCTCTCTCCTCTCCCCTCTTCCTTCTCCCCCTCCTTTTGCCTCCCCTCCCTTCTCCTCTCTCTTTCTCTCTCCCTCTCTTTCTCTCCCTCTCTTTCCTCTCTTTCCCTCTTCATCGTTTTGTCTTTAAAATAAATAAATTGACATTTAAAAAGAAAAAAGTTAAGGGTGCTGAGACACTATTTCCTGCCAGCCCAGCATTGAAAATAAATCAGAAGCTTAGCCAGGGCTCTTCTGAGAGAAAACTGAGGCTTTGGGTCTCCTCGACTCCCCACGCCCCAGCGACTCAGTACCAGGACCCCGGTGACATGCAGGAGCGATGAGGAAACAGGCCAATGCCAGATTTGAGCTCCTCGTCCTGGCGGACACTGACGGCACAGCCAACCCCGCAGAGCAAGCCTGCTTCTTCTGGAGCTTGCCCCCTGCTCTGGGGTATCGGGGTACGAGAGATGTGAGCAGGCTCCAAACCACAGATAAAACCCTGGGGACCGACTCGCCATCCACCCCTTACCTGACACCTCCCATGGGCATTCGCCATTGCTTCCCTCCAGAAGTCGTTAGACACAGAAGAAACACCGGGAAAGTAATTAATATCAAACACTAACAGCCGTGGCTAATCTACCCTAAGAAGTGAAAAGACTGTTTCCCACCTACTGCTCAGAAAACTTTACAGCGGCAGCCATCAGGTGGTAACTCTGAGTCAGACACGTTCTAAGTTGCTTCATGATCGTCCCATGGAAAGCCCGTAATGCCCACGGTGGTAGTTCCACTGTCAAGGTCATGTTGCAGATGAGGTCACATCTGTTTGCTCCCTCCCAGCATAAACCACTCCACAGCAACAATTCATGCGGGCTCTCTTAGCCAGAGAGGTTCAGAAACTTGCTCCGATCACACAGCTCAGGAGGTGGTGTTCGGGACAGTGATTAAGAGCCACTTGGAAGGCCTAGGTTCAAGTCCCGCCGTGCTCCCCACTCCAGCTTCCTGAGAATGCACACCCTGAGAGGCAGCAGGCGATGGCTCAAGTGCTTTGGTCCCTGCCGTCCATACAGGAGATACAGACTGAGTTCCTGGCTCCTGGCTCCTGGCTCCTGGCTCCAGCCTGGCCCAGCTCTGCTATTGTGGGTGTTTGGGGAGAGAATTTATAAAGGGAAGATCTCTGTCTCTTGGGGTCTTTCAAATAAAAAATTAATTTTTATAGATTTATTGTATTTATTTGAAAGAGTTACAGAGACAGGTAGAGATGGGGGGGGGGGGTGTCTTCCATCCACAACACAAGGGCTGAGCCAATCCGAAGCCAGGAGCCAGGAACTTCTTCTGGGTCTCCCATGTGGGTGCAGGGGCCCAAGCACTTAGACCATCTTCCCCTGCTTTCCCAGGCACGTTATCAGGGAGCTGGATCAGAAGTGGAGCAGCCAGGATGCCTGCCGGCACCCATATGGGATGCTGGCTCTGCAGACCAGGGTTTTAACCCACTGCACCACAGTGCCGGTCCCAAAAATAAATGGTTTTTTTTTTTAATATTTTTTGAACCACAGAGCTCAGAGGTAGTAGAGCTCAGATCTGAACCCAAGCCACCTGGCAGCCTCCACTTCTGCTGCCTCCCATAAAGGTCAGAGAGAGAAAATGAATTCCCAGCTGCAGAGTTGCTATGGTGAAAGGCACAGGTGCAGCTCCAGGCCTTTGACCTTGAAGCCTCATGGGTGAGTGCCAGAGACAAAACTCACCCCTGACCACTGGCGCCCTAGGGACTGGGACAAGAGCAGGAACCTGCGGGGCTGCAGCCTCAAAGAAGAAGGTTCACCTGCCAGGCTCAGGCCCTGCATAGTTCTGTACTCTGAGAAGTCCTGGAGTTCAAGGACAGGGGCACTCGGGGCTGAAGCTGCACCTCTAACAGGCACCACCGAAGTCCACCCCACCTTCCGCCCTCAAGTCCAGTCCCGCCTCCCCTGCAAAGCTGCGGGCTTGCCTCTCCCTCTCTCCCGATCCCTCCACCCAGCACCCTCGCTGCATCTACACCCATCCCTCACACCTTCACAGGCACATGAATCACTTCTCCCTGTCAAGGTTATATTTTCTTGTTTTAAAAAGAGCACCTATTCTTCTTATTATTCTGAGGATGAAAAAAAAAAGTTGCCTCTTTTTTGGCTTAGAAGGTGGCTGAATTTTCAATATATTCATGCAAACGAGATATTTCATCTCATGGATTTTATCCCAGTTCTGTCTATGCACATTTTAAATAAATTAAGATGAAATAAATCCATTTTATTATATTACCCAGTGCCATCTCCATGAAATAATGTCCATATTTGTATTTCCTAAGGAATGTTGACGTGGCTAAAAATGTTGCAGCAAGTGTAATCTTTGAGGATTGTGCTGCCAGAAAAAAAATAAATCTAGGCCTTTGTTTAGAGCCTAGAGTGGCACCACCTTTGATTGAAATGGCTCGAAATATCCATCCCCAAAACATGGGCAAGGCAGTAAAGTATGCAAAATTGATCACCACTGGCTCAGAAACCAAAGTGGTTGCCTTCCTTTGTTTTCCTAACATCTGTTCCCTCCCTCCCCGCAGAACCTACCCCACAGAAATAAATTATGCACGCTCCCTGTTTTAGGGGAAGAGAAACCAAGATTTGCAGTGGTCGACCCCAAGGTGCTCTGGGCGGGCCAGCCAAACTCAGGTCGGCAGCCACAGAAACTCCAGACATCCATCAGGGGCAGGCGTGACCTCACAGACTTGACTTTCTAGTTTCTTCCCTAGGGGGATGGAACAGCATGGATCCCTAGAGGAGCAGCCTCACTGTCGGCAGCATTACGTTTTAATGGAGAGAGTAGAGATAGACAACATGGGTGGTACCTGTGACGTGAACCTGAACCCAGAGGCTGTCTCTGTAGCCCACTGGCCCTCAGCGACCATAAGAGCCAAGGGAGGCAGAACAAAAAGATGTAGCTTCAGTCACTCACTAGCCTTTTTGTCTTGGAGATGAACTGGGATTGCAAAGAATGGAAGAGAGGAGACAGCAATTCTGTTGGTCAACAGGTACAGCCACACCCTCCCAAAGGAGATGGTGGTTTTCAGAGAACTCGAAGTACAAGGTAGCCGTAGAAAAATGATGCTGAGGGAGGCCATCTGACTGGCTTTGATTGAAGCCAGGACCATCTCTCTGGCTCGCACCTGCTCTGCATCCCTTTTGCTGCCTCTCACAGAAAGTTCTCACCTCCCACCCCGCATCTCGCTCAGCACGTGTTGCATCCTTGGACAGAGAGGCTCTGTTGCACCCAGCCCAGCTCTTCTGAAACAAGCACTCCAGCTATGGCAAAGCCGTGGTGACCCTGGCTGGCTGTGTGCACCAAGGACAGGGACTTCCACACGAGTACACCCCGGAGCATCAGCCCCCAAGGGCAAAGCACCTGTCTCAACCTGCCTGGGCGTCCCAGCCAAGAACCTTGGCTCTTCATGTGACTTTCCTTGTGAATGGACTCACATGCTTTCTGGCAAAACCTGGCTGCCTCATCAGAGACCCCCACCCAGGTGCCCCAACAAGAACTAATGCAAAAATCCAGCAGCTTCCCTACAGGAAAGCCTGCTTCCCTTTCTTTACTACACCTGCCAGAGCCATCAGCCACTGGAAAAACACATCCACCCTCCCCGAAGACGGTTCCCTTCTAGAGGCAGGTGCTGTAGTAGGGACTAAGAGGAGAAAATGCCACTAGACCCTTCTGAGCATCCTCAAACATCCTGGTGGGGTGGCCAGTGCTCCCTCCACTCCTCCAAATGGAAGGAGAGCCGGGAGTTAATTTCCCAGGGCACAGTGGGACGACTGCGAGAGGCCTGGTAGCCACCCTCTGGTGCTCACGCAACCAGGCGATATTCCGGGCTCGCTGCTCCTTCCTCCACTGCTATTACTGTCAATTAGGTTGAGCGTGACAGGCCACCTTTGACGAAATGCTGGAGCAACAAAGATATAAACAACGCCAAAGCCTTTGGAGCTGATGTATGGTTGCATTTAATAAACATTTGTTTGCATATTTTTTATCATGCTAATGAATATAATTACTTTAATTTATGTCATCAAGCTATGATTCTGTTCTGATCTATACGTCACTTAAATGTGTAGTGTTAGCATTTTGCACACACTGGCAATTTGAAGAAGGGGAAGGATTCGCCCCCTCCTGTGAGACCTTGCGACATCGCTCCACAGTCACACACGCCCCTCCCCTCACGCCAGCTCCATCCAGTTCTACAGCTGGGGGCCCCTCCTTAGCACCCAGGGGAAAGGGGGCCACACCTGCCCTTGCTGGGAGACCCATATCAAGGAGTGCACACGCTCTTGTCTCTAACCCACAGCGCAATGCTCCACACACAGCCGTGAAACAAAAATGGGGAGTTTTAACCCTAATAATGGGTTTTGCTGATTCTAAGAGTAATACACATTTGTTTCAGAAAATTTGAGAAAACTTAGATCACAAAAAGAGTTGGGATGAAGATGATAAGCTAAATCATTCTAAAAATCCTCAGGTACCCTTATCTGTCTACATCTATGTGGATGGATGATGATGATGATGAAGAAGATGACTGAGAGATGATAGAAGAGTAAAATACAGAAAAATAGAATTAAAAGGTGAGCTTATTTTGATACAAAGATTTTTAGATGCATGCATAGTTTTTTCATAAGACATATTTTCCATGAATGTTTTGAAGAATTCCAAACCACACTGGATTATAGGAAGGGTTACTCTCAGTAGCCCAGGATGTGTAACAATTCTCTGCAATACAAGAGGAAGGTGGAACTGCATTGATAGGAAAAACACACTCAGAAGATGACAGGAAATGATGTAAGGGGCACCAAGCATGTGCCACGCTTGGCCAGGGCACCCGAGAGCATTGGCTGAGGAACAATGCTAGGAGAAGTCAGACAGGTCCCCCCTAAGCATTTCTTCCCCGTGGCCATGCATCAGGCAGAATGATGGATGCACACTGGCCTGCAGGACAGGCACTGCTCATGAGTGACAGTCCCCCGATGACCTGAGCTCCAGCCTCCCACACCCTCAGTGCACTGGGACAAGCTTCAGGAAAAGATAAAAAAAAAATTAATAGAACTGCTGGGCCTGTGACTCCTGTGCCCCATCATGCAACCATCTCATATAGAAGCACCAGCAAGGGGGAACACACCGCAACGGGGAGCCCTAGACCGCCGGGACCTCTCCTCCCCCAGAGTGTAACAGTCTCTTCTCCAACCCATAGGCATGATCTTGCCACAGCCATCACGTGGCCCCAGAGGCTCTCTCCATCCCCCCAAAGCAGAAGACCCCAGCACCCAAGCACCTACCAGGGGAAGGGTTCCTGGTCTTTCTCCAGCAAGATGCACCAGCCTGGGGAGGTGGCTTCTTTATATCCAAGTGTCAGCAGGGACCCATGGAAACTCCAGGGGCAGGAGATAAGCCAAACAAACAGACCAAAACACTTCATAAGCTCTGCAAATTAGACTGTGGCTGGAGCTATAGCCCGCAAAACTACACTGGGACCATGCCAAGCCGAAACAGGGTGACTGCCTGGTAACACCAGAAATGTGAACAAGATCCCGATCTCCTGATGTGCAAAGACGTCCAGGACAGAATGGAAAGCCACCCATCACACCGAGAACCAGCAGAATCACCACCCGGAGGAGAAGACGACCCAGAGATGCCAACCCGAGATGAGTCAGATATTGAAATTAACTGACACGTTTTTTAAAGTAACCACCATAAAACCGATTCCACATTCTCTTGAAACACATGAAAAACTTTAGAAATCAGTAAAATTCCGTGAAGAAGTATAACTTATCAAAAAGAACAAAATTGAAATTCTAGAACTAAAACACTGAATCACAGAAATAAAAAAAAAAAACTTTCGATAGGCTGAATACTAAATGAAAATGACAGAAAATAAAACCAGTGAACCTGAGCACAAAGCAATGGAATAGACGGGGAAAATGAGCCGACTCAGGAACCTGGAGACGGTAATGCAATACGCATTTATTTCATTGGCGTCCCAAAAGAGGAGGAGAGTGGGGACTGCAAGAGAATTCAGAGCTAGGGCTGAAAACTTCCCAGACATTTCAAAAGATATGAAGATTCAAAAAGTTGCCAAACCAAAAATAGGTTACACCTTAGAAAGCCACACCAAGACACACCATAATTAAACTTCTAAAAATAAAGACAAAGGGCCTGCGCTGCAGCTCAATAGGCTAATCCTCTGCCTGTGGCTCCGGTACCCCGGGGGTTCTAGTCCCAGTCGGGGCGCCGGATTCTGTCCCGGTCGCTCCTCTTCCTGTCCAGCTCTCTGCTGTGGCCCGGGAGTGCAGTGGAGGATGGCCCAAGTCCTTGGGCCCTGCACTCTCATGGGAGACCAGGAGAAGCACCTGGCTCCTGGCTTCAAATCAGCGCAGTGCGCCAGCCACAACTGCCATTAGGGGGTGAACTAACGGTAAAGGAAGACCTTTCTCTCTGTCTCTCTCTCTCACTGTCCACTCTGCCTGTCAAAAAATAAATAAATAAATAAATAAAGACAAAGGAAAACATTGAAAAGAAAAAACAAACCATTACCTAAAGAAAATACCAGATTGGGGCTGGCATTGTGGCTCTGTGGGTTAAGAAACCACTCAAGATGCCTGATATTCCATACTAGAGTGCCAGTTCCAGTCCTGGCTGCTCCACTTCCAATCCAGCTCCCTGCTGATGCACCTGGGAAAGCAGCAGGTAGCAGCCCAAGTACTTGGGCCCCTGCCACCCACAAGAGAGATGGCTCCTCCTGGCTTTGGCCTGGTCCAGCCCTCGCTGTTACAGGCATTTGGCAAATGAACCAGCAGACGGAAGATTCCTCTCTCTCCTTCTCTCTCCCTCTCTGTCTCCGAATCACTCTGACTTTCAACTAAATAAATAAATCTTTGAAAAAATTGAATGACAAGATTTTTCAACTGAAGCCATGGGATCCAGAAAGAAGTGGCACAATATTTTTCAAGTGCTAAAAAAAAGGATCAACTGGGAATTCTATAGCCAGCAAAACTATACTTGGAGCAGGAAGGAACAATAAGGAATTCTCAGGTGAAAGAAAACAAAAAAGAACTTATCACTAACAGACCCACACATAAAACACAGATAAATGAAGTTCCTCAGATAGAAAGGAAACAATAGAGGAAAAAGCTCAGAGCATCAAGAAAGAAGAGACAATGGAAAGAACAGAAATGTGGCTAAATATGATAAGATCTCACAAATTTTCTAAATCACATATGATAATTGAAGCAAAAACTGTTAGCACCATCTGCCATACAAGACAGTGGTATTTAGAAGTTGGGCTTTATAAAAGGTAGGTTCTAAATGTAAGTAACATTTCCACACTTTACTCATAGCAGTCCATGATAAGTCACATTTTGATATTGCCATACCCAAAGGAACAACTAAGGAAAACATTCAAAATTATTAATTTTTTTAAAAAAAAAGCACACTATAGGTACAGCAATGTGGTGTGGAAGGTTAAGCCTCTGCCTGTGATGGATACCAGCATCCCACATGGGCGGTGGCTCCTGACCCAGCTGCTCCACTTTAGATCCAGCTCCCTGCTAATGAACCAGGAAAAGCAATGGAAGATGGCCCAAGCTCCTGGCTCCTGGCTTCAGCCTGGCCGAGCCCCAGCCACTGTGGCCATCTGGGGAATGAACCAGTGGATGGAAGATCTCTCCCTCTGCCCCTCCTCCTCTCTCTAGAACTCTGCCTTGCAAATAAATAAAAAGTTAATCTTTAAAAAATATATAAAAAGGAAGACAGAATCCTTAAAAATATTCAAATAATCCATGGAGAGACAACTTTGAAGAAACAGAAAAAAAAAAATAAAGTGTTAGACTTAAAGCCTGATATAGTAATAATGACTTTACATGTAAATGGCCTAAATACACCAACGAAGAATCAGAGATTGGAAGAGTGAATAAAAAATTATGATGCAACTATAAGCTATTTATATGTAACACACTTCAAATTCAACAACATATGTATGTTCAAAATAAAAGTACAGAAAATGGATACTGCAAAGATGTTAATTTCTACGTAGCAGAAATGGCCATGTTAATATCCAGTAAACTGGACTTCGGAGCAAGAAAATTACCAGGGACAAAGAGGAACGTTAGACAATGATAAAAGGATCAACCCCCCAGGAGGTACAATGACCATGAATGGGACACAACAAACAGCAAAGCTTCAATAAAGCTTTTTATTAAGAGAGCTTGAAAGAGAAATACATAAATCCAAAATTATCCTTGTGGACTTCACACCTTCAGCAGGGGGAAACACATGTATGCAGGACTGGCGCTGTGACATAGCGGGTAAAGCTGCCGCCTGCAGCGCTGGCATCCCATATGGGCGCCGGTTCGAGTCCCAGCTGCTCCACTTCTGATCCAGCTCTCTGCTATGGCCTGGGAAAGCAGTAGAATATGGTTCAACTCCTTGGGTCCCTGCATCCGCGTGAGAGACCCAGAAGAAGCTCCTGGCTCCTGGCTTCAGATCAACTCAGTTCCAGCTGTTTCGGCCATCTGGAGAGTGAACCAGCAGATGGAAGACCTCTCTCTCTCTCTCTTTCTCTCTCTCTCTCTCTCTCCCCCCCCCCCCGTCTCTCTGTAACTCTGCCTTTCAAATAAATAAATAATTTTTTTTCAAAAAAAATGTATGCACAGTGAATGGGAGAAGAAGTTCTGGAGGAACACTCAGGGAGCTGGCAACAAGGGATTCCCACGGCTTTGAGGGGGTGGCAGGTGGATCTGAGGGACTTCAGCATTACCGGTAGTATTTTGATTTTTACGAGAATTTTCCTCGTGTATTTGGTTGCGATATTTCACAAATGTGAAGCACGGAGAGGAGGAGGAAGGACATCACTGTCCGAGAAGAATCGGTGTTAACATCGTAACTCACTTCTGTGTGGCTTCATTCACTCACACACACAGGGATGGGGATACAGACAGTCGGAGCATTACACTTACTCACCTGTGCGGGGGTTCCTGGAGCTGTTTGTGTTTTACAGGTCTTGATGTTTCGTAGTTCTCCCACACACTCAGATCAATTAATGGGCTCCCAGGGGAAACTGGGTCTGATGTAAACACTGTGACAAATAGATCATCCCCACAGAAAACGCTAACCACAGGGAAACGAGGTGCAGGGGATATGGGGACTCTGTCCTACTTCTCAGTACTTGTTCGGTAAAAACCAGTCTGAAGTTAAAAGTTTAAAAATGCAAAAAGAGATGATTTTTTAATGACTGAGCAACATTCAAAACATTGCGTCTTGATTCATTTTAATTTATTATTGGTTATTTAAGTAGTTTCTCCATTTTGCTTAATTTAAATAAAATCACAATAACCATAATTATACATGCATCTGTGGGCACATATATGATTATTCCACTTAAGTAATTTCGATAAGTTGAATTACCAAGGTCAAAACATGTAACTCCTTTTTGAAACATATATTCTTATTGCAAAGCCATCTTGAACAAAATACATCCCAGTTTATATCGAAAATCAATCCTTTTTCTCAAAGTTCCTCCAGCGCTGATGGAAAGTTCCCAGCTGCAAGATTTGCCATGACACAGCCCTGACCATTGCACCATTTGGAGAGGGAACCAGTATTTGGAAGATATCTCTCTCTCTCTCTCTCTCTCTCTCTCTCTCTCCCTTTCTCTCTCTTTTTCTCTGTAATTCTTTCAAATAATTTTTTAAAGATTTACTTATTTATCTTATTTATTTATCTACTTATTTATTTACTTATTTATTTTATTTATTCAGACAGGAAGAGACAGAGAGAGAGCTCTCCCATGTGTTAGTTCGCTCCCTAAATGGTCAGAAGCCTGGAACTCCATCCGATCTCCCACATGGGAAGCAGGTGCCCAAGCACTTAGTCCACCCTCTGCTGCTCTCCAAGGTACATTAGCAGGGAGCTGAATCAGAAGTGGAGCAGCCAGGACTTAACCCTGCACTACCACACTGGCCCCTGTTTATTACATTTTCTAATGCAATAATGCAGGTGTATCAAAAGATCTTATTTTTATATGTTCGTTTTGTACTGGACCACTTTTTAGTGCTTAAAAACCCTAATTGCTCCACAACTGGTCATCGTGTCCCTTCTAGGAAGCCTGAATGTATAAAGTCAAAATGACACTAATCTCTTCATTATTCACCTGCCTTTTTAATTTTTTCTTGTTGTATAGCATTGGCTAGGACCTCCAATGCAATGTTGCCTGTAGAAGCTGTAGACAATCCTGTCTTGCTCAGGCCTTGATTGGAGATGTTTCTCATGATTTCACCACTGCTACAGATTCCAGGCACAAATTCTCAACTTTTACCTCGAGACTAAAGTTTTCTTCTTTTTCTCACATGTAAGAATGTTTATGTCAAGGGGCTTGTTTTTTATCATAAAGGAAAAATTTTGAAAAAAATTATTTTACTTCTATTGTGATTTTAACAGCAAAATTACACTAGGCTCATAGAATAAGATAAACCTCTTCCCAATTTATATAATAACATTTATCGAGTTCTTAGAGATGTAGTGCAACTAAATGATGCCAGTCGGGCTTAATATTTTCCAATAAAGGTGTATCTTTGGCTAGCTTTCTAATATTTCCACTTAGACTATAGTCTATTTCCCAAGCTAAATGGGTTAATTTATATGTTTTCTAGAAAACCATATATTTTATCTGTGTTTTAATGTTATTGATATAAAGATACTCTTATAAAAATCAGTTCCCTCTATATCTACAATTATATCTCCATTATCGCATTTCTGATGCTATTTATTTACTCCCTTTCTTTCTTCTTAATCAAAGTTGAAGAGATTTTTATTGATCACTTCTACTGCCTTTGTTGTTCTTGTTTATTTTATTAATGTCACTTTTATCTTTATTAATTCCTTCCTTATACTTTCTGGAGATTTGATTTTTTTTATTCTTTCTAGTATCCTGAATATTATGCTTGGTCCATTTCATTTCAATTTCCCCTGTTTCCTAATGTACACATTTGAGTCCATAAATTTTCCTCTGATAACGTCTTTGGCCACATCTCACAGGTTTTAATATTTTATGCTCTATTGCTTATTTCTAAATAGTTTGTAATTTCCACTTTTTATTTCCTTATTAACACAAGGCTTTTTATAAGGGTTTTTATATTTATAGCTGGGGAGATTTGTTTAATCTCTCCTCAGTTATTTTCTCATCTGCTCAGGAAATAAAGCCTATGAAATTTCTACTCTAGAATTTGTTAGGATTTCCTTTGTTATCTGATATATGATCGCGTGCTGTGAGTGATTTATGTGTGTTTGAAAGTGTCTCATAAGATGGCCAGGGCAAAGTTGTTCGTTGTGCCATTTAAACTCTAGTTGTCCTTATTTTTGTCTATCTGAAATGCTTGTTTCTTAAGGAAATATGAGATATTCCCACTATGATTGCAGATGTACCAGTTTGTCTCTCTATATCTATCAGCTTTTTGCTTTCTATTTTGCACAGAACCATTGTTGAGGGCACAAAGGTGCATAACTCCTGTACCTTCTGGGTGGACTGCTCTTCCTAAAAACGGGAAGCATCTCTCCACGTACTCCTCCTGTGTCCCCCTGATGAAACATGGCACTAGAATCTTATCGCAAGCATGTAATGTGGGGAACCTTATTTTTTGCTTCGTGAGCCTGTTTCTTTCCATTGATTTAACTGATTATCTTGTCGCATCACTTTTGTCCACTGTGGCTTCATGAATTGATTTATTATCTGATAGATAAATTACTGATTACTCCAACATATGCATATTAACTTCAGATGCATTTTGTAAAATGCCCAACAAATTTCTATTTTAAAGTCATATTGGAATAAAATCACTTATAAATCAACTTGGAGATATCTCTCATTCTGCATTTAAGTCTTTTATATGAGCCTCAGGAATTTTCTTTACTTTTATTATTTGAAAGGCAGAGTTACAGAGAGAGGAGGGGAGAGAGAGAGAGAGATCTTCCATCCTCTGGTTCATTCCACCAAGTGGTTGCAAAGGCCAGAGCTGGGCCAGACCAAAACCAGGAGCCAGGAGCTTCTTCCAGATCTCCCTTGTGGGTGCAGGGGCCCAAGGCACTCCGGTCATCTTCCACTGCTTCCCCAGGCACATTAGCAGGGAGCTGAATCAGAAGTGGAGCAGCCGGAACTCAAATCAGCATTACAGGCTGTGGCTTTACATGCTATGCCACATCACCAGCCCCAAGGTTTTTATTTCTGATATGTGTGTGTATGTGTCTGACATTTCTTAAATTTCTTGGTGCTTTTGAGGTATTTTATATTTTGTAGGGTCTATTTAACTAAAATATTTTTCTTTCTTATTTACCTGTAGCTATAATGTCTCTGCCAGTAATAACTAGTTTAATATTTAGACCATCTATTGATTTATATGTATTTGTTTTATTATTGGACATATTACTTAGCCCCTTTGTATAGCATAGGATCATTTCAGGTGATGTCCTTGAGTGTTTCATATTATCATTCAATAATCATTTTGATTTGACCATTTCATATTTCTCACTTCTTTTTATCAGCCTATAATGCTGTTAGACTGTTTTTGCTACTATAATACAAATTCCTCCAAGTATTCAGCTTTAGGTGTGGTACTGTTTTGAGATAAGTTATCTTTATCATAGAAACCGGCATTCTCAGCCTTGGTCCTATAGATATTTGGGGCTGGATAATTCTCTGTGGGAGAGAGGAGCCCTTTCCTGCAGGTTATAAGATGTTTAGCGGCATTCCCCACCTGCACCCCCTCATACCAGTAGCATCACCCCTAAGTCACGGCAATCAAACAGGTTTCCAGACAGTGCCAAATGTCCCCTAGGGGGCACAAACACTCCTGGTTGAGAACCACTGGTGTAATGAGTTATTCTTCTGTTCCTATTTTAATCACAGCTTTTAGCAAAACTGAATGCTGAATTTTATCAAATGCCTTCATAGCTTAAGAGTAAAAAGCTTTCTCTAGTTACCTACTGGTAGGATACACTTTTAATTATATGTTTCTTATTTTGGTATTACTCTTAAAATAGTAGAATAAGGCCTTATTGGCCAAGGGTTTTTTTATATAAGATTACTGTTCTTTTTTGTGACTCTTCCATTTATGTTCACATGTAAAGTACACCTATAGTTTTTCCATTATTTTTTGTTAGGTGTGGGTATAAAGATTATGCATGCTGTATACATTTCCCACCTATGAAGATTAACACACTCATTATACATTACTTAAGAGATTTAAATGGACTTCTTACACAACCCTGTTTTAACATTTTTCCACTTTATTTTTTGTTACTCAACTATTCTAAAATTAAAATTTCCTATAAAATTATACATTTCTATTATTCTTTTAACTTTTCTGAATACATGAATATTTCCCTTACTTCTAATATTGTTACATATGTTTTCTGTGTTTTACTTAAAATGATTTGTCAGATGTCTTTAACAGTTCTATTTCTTAGATTTGTCACTGTATTATTTGTTTTCTTACCCACTAAGTTATGTTTTATATTTATCAATATCTTTCCAGATTCAGCTGGTTGCTCTCTTTGTAGTTTATTATTAATTGATTGTTTAACCCATTTATTTTTATTCCATGTTCAGTGAAATTAGTAGTTAAGGTCTGAATATGGTTTTGACTGCACACCTTAAGCTTGGTGTGTGTCATTCCCACTGTTATTTTCTAAATAGCCTTGCAATACCTTAATTTCCTCTTTGATCTAAAATATATTTAATAATTTTTAAAACTGCAAATTTTTAATTTTGGGGTAGGCACCGTGGCTCACTTGGTTAATCCTCTGCCTTGCGGCACCCGCATTTCATATGGGCGCCGGGTTCTAGTCCTGGTTGCTCCTCTTGCAGTCCAGCTCTTTGCTGTGGCCTGGGAGGGCAGTGGAGGATGGCCCAAGTGCTTGGGTGCCTGCACCAGCATGGGAGACCAGGAAGAGGCACCTGGCTCCTGGCTTTGGATCACCCGTAGCGGCTATTTGGGGAGTGAACCAACAGGAGGAAGACCTTTCTGTCTTTCTCTCTCTCACTGTCTATAACTCTACCTGTGAAATAAAAAAAAAAAAAATTGGTCACCCTTTTTTGTTCCTTTTGTAAAATATGGAGCCTACCTGCATCCTGATTATTGAAATGTAGTCAAAAAAAAAAAAAAAAAGAAATGTAGTCAATGGTTATTCAGAGCAAATATGTTTTGTGAGTATGTTACAGGTCTCTTGTTCCAAGAGAATATCTCTACTTCAGAAGCAATTTTATTATCTGAGATCATAGACATCGTTGGACTCTGCTTGCTAGATCTGCAAAAAATCAGAAGAATTATCTTAAAGCTTTGCATCACAACGGTGAATCTCTCCTAGCAATCCTGCTTGCCACATTTCACTACAGTGTTATTTGCACATTGGGATCCACGACTAATTCGACCTACTAGACTGTAAGTCCACTGAAGACAGAAATAACATCTGCCTTGTTTAATGTTGAGTTACCAGTCCTGGCCAAATATTTATTGAATAAATGTAAGAATAAATTGACAAGCAATAGAGCTTCAGTGTTAAGTATATACCTTCATACATAAAAAATAGCTTTCATGTTCTATGTAAAGTCTCTACCTTTTTTGTCAGATGCCAAAAATCAGGCTCCATATTTTCTTGGTTGCTTTTCTCTTGTGTAAATTGTGCATCTTGTTGCTTGAGGGGGAGGAAGAAGAAGGTGATCTTTTGTTTTCCTTCCTACCATTTTCTTCCATCTATGAAATCAGTTTCTTTCTGATCACCTTCAACGTGACAAGACCCTGTTTAGAATTCAAGTCGTAAGTGATTCTTTTGTAATTTGAAAGTCAGAGACTGAGACAGAGAGAGAGAGAGATCTTCCATCTGCTCATTCACTCCCCAAATGCCTGCAACAGCCAGTGGTGAGCTAAGCCAATGCGGGAACCCTACAACTTAATCCTGGTCTCCCATGTGGGTGACAGGGACCCAACTACTTGCGCCATTGCCTGATGCCTCCCCAGTGTGCATTAGCAGGAATCTGGAACCAGGGGCAGAGCCAGGACTCAAACCCAGGCACACGGATCTCCCAAGCAGCGTGTTAATCACTATGCCACACACCCACCCCAGTAAATAATCAGTAAATAAATTTAAGGATTTCCAAAGCATTATTTAAGCCCTATGATTAATTCCGATTTTTTTCTTAATTTTTAGATGAGAAAGGAATCCTGGAGTTCTCCTTTTAAACACAGTGGAGTCAGCATATTGTTAACCTCTCCCTCTCCCCGAGCCCACACTGCTGCTGCTTCTCCAGCTTCTCCTCAGATACATGTTAAATAAACTGGGCTTGAATGTGTAAATTATTATTAATTTTTACATAATACAATTTCTCTTCAAAAGTTCATTGTTAACATTTTTCAAACAATTTTTCTCAGTTGCTTAGATAGCACCCCGTAAAACATAAAGAATGCCTTGAACTCCATCCTGCCTTTTCCAGGCACAGCTGAGCACTGGGCTTCCCACCCCAGAGAGTCACCAGTTGAGACCTCACAGGTGTTGGGGATGGGGCAGAATTCCCCTCCGGATGGGCCAGGTAGCTCCAGTGCCCAACAGACAGCTCTCTGAGAAAGGTTATAGTGGGGAAGCTAAGAGACAGTCACACGGACGCAGGTTAAAAGATGGGAAGGATCCAGCCAGGGCCGGCCGGCGGGCGCAAGCAGTGGGCACGAGCAGTGGCCTGAGGTCCTCTGGCTGGGCAGGAGCCAGCTGCACCTGCTGCTGGAGGCCCGCTCAGCCCACCCTTGCCACCTGGCTCCACTGCTTGTCATCCCCTTGTGGAGGATGGGAAGGTGCCAAAGAAGCCCGCACAGGGACTCGCTGTCGTCATGGGTCTCTGCGCCACCTGCGTTTCATCACGAGCTTCCCAATGACGGGTGATTCCATCACCGGCAAAGCAGAGGAAACGCAGGGGCTTCTAAAATTCTCCCGTGAAAAGCGAGCGTGTCAGACGCAGGAAGTGCGGACACAGCGGCCACGGAGTTTACCACTTTATTAAAATTGTGATTGTTCACATAAAGATCCAACCAGGTCACATATTAATAATTATCACTGACAATCTTTAACATCAGCCAAAGCCCACAAGTGAAGCAATATTACATCTCTCGGTCTCATTTATCTTTCTGCTTATGGCCCCTCTGTGCTCAGCACTGTGTGCTCGGCGGACATTTAATTATGAGCACATCATAAATGTAGCTGACAGGGCAGAGGCTGCCCAGGGAAGCTGCTGGCAAGGGGGTCGCTGTGGAAAGCAGTCAGTGGACACACCCCATGGCAGGGCGCAGTGCGCGGCCGTCTACCACGAAGCTCCTCTGCGGCTCCCTGGTCCCCACGGAGGAAGAGATCCTGCTTGGTTGTCAGGGTCCCTTTAACTTGCAGATGCACCAACCAAACTGCCAGACAACCTGTGCCCAGTCCTACACTTTCTCCTGCCCCTGCTCAACTCTGCTAATCCCTTGGCTGACCTCTGCATGTGTATGTCTGGCTCAGTAAAGAGCTCCCCATGTGAGGATTTCACTGAGACACAGGTGGCAAGGATGAACATCCTCCCTGTACTCCATGGCTCCTGGAAGTGGATTGTCCTGTCCAGCTGGCCCAGCACCTGCCCAAACCACTCAGCTCCACGCAGTGCCCCCAAAGCACCTGCCACTCACCTGCACCCAGGTAACCCATTCCAGCTCAGGAGGATCCAGCTGTGTGAGTGACAGGGCAGGGAGAGCCCTCTGTTTCTAATCCGCCACCATCCTGCTTTGCAAGCCAAAGCGTGGCAGGCTACTAGGGCCGCGTGCCCCTCCTAGTGGGCCTGGGGGAGCAGCAAGGCCTCCCAGTGTCAAGTTTCACAGCAATGGTCCTCGGAGGAGCCAAGGTCCCAGTGCCCCACGGCCCCAGCTGGCTCCGGTGGGGAAGACAAAGCATATAATAAGGGGCACACAAGGAAGGAGCTGTGAGGAGAGAACTGAAAAGTAGCTATCATGTTGGCAGATAAATTCTACACACAATTATTCATTCCTAGCCTCTTGACATGTAGATTAATGAGTTTGATAACCCAGGCTTCTAAGAAGTAGATTCCACTCTGTTCGCAGGCTCCCTTCCCCTCCACCTACAAACAGCACACGGGTCTATGGAGAAAAAAACAAATCGATACATTTGCAGTCGCCATCACTGCTTCCCGTGACAGGAGCCCTGTGTCCAAAATATGATGTGGCGGCTCCTTCCTGACCCAAGAGAAGCCAGGCGCGGTGAGGGGCACGCAGGAAGGAGCCTTGGGCTTCAGAGCTTGCCCTCTGCTAGTTCCTGGCCCTCGGACTGGAGGCTGGGAGTGGAAAATCTCCAACTCCCACCTCCCTGAGGGTTAGGATGCATTTGTAGGCACGGGGGTAACCTGGTGTTGAACTGTTTCAGTCCCTGCTGGCCTTGTCCCCAGTTGTCGCCAAGATACTTTGACCACTGAAAGAGGGAATGGAAGGGAAGCACACCCAAGGGGGAACCGGATGCACCTGCACGCACCCCGGGCTGTCATTTAAGGGGAGTGAGTAGCACCCCACTGGGAGCTGCACTCCCTCCAGCCACAGGCAATGAGCTCCAATCCTCACCAAGAGAACTGGGGTTTGCATTTATTAACATGATTTGGTTTTGACGTTAGAATTGCACCACCCCTAACTGGAGTGGGTACAACTTGGAAGACGTGGTATTTGCGCGGTCAAGGGTGCAGTCGTTGGCTTTCTCCTTAGCTGTTTGGTAAATGAGTTTCTGGATCCTAGCCCATCTTACTTCCTTGTCTTCAGACGGAGGTTTAGATTCTAAAACTAAAGTGGGTTTTTTGCAACAAATGCAAACAATACCGGAAGAAACTAAGGAATGAAGACAAATGTCTCCCCGCCCACGCTGGATCCCTATGCTGCTGCAACCCGCTCTGAACTCTTCCATAAACCACAGCACTATGCTGTAAGGGGTCAGTAGGGCTGGGGGTGCCAGGGTACAGAGGAGGTGGACAGAAGAGAGAAGGAGTATTCCCACCTGCCGCCTTGCCACCTGCTAGGAGGTGTGGCTGCCACCTTCCCATGCCACGCACGCCCTCTGGGAATCAGTGCAGACCCCAGAGCCTGCCCAGATGCTGTGGTGGGCAGATGCCATGTGTTTGAGTTCTGTGTGGGTGCAGGCAGGGAGGGGCTGGGGGGTGTCATGAGCACAGCCATTCTGCCGGGCATCTCCTGTGACCCCACGGGGGCAGGCGTGAATGGAGTGGAAATTCATGCAGCTCACAAAAACCCAATGAGATCTAGGAGCAAGGTGTACGTACCACTTAAAGCATCTATGGAGGGACAGTAGGATTTCAGCATCACTTCCGTGCTGCTTCCAAAGAGGCAGCCCCAAGCCTTTTCCTGTATTTAAGCAGATTTGAGGGGCCAGACTCGGGTCTCCCAGTGAACCGCAGGGCTGGCATCACCAAGCTCAGCAAATGCAAAATTCAGAAGTCGAGGCGGGACACTGTATCACAAATATGCATGGGGCATACTTATATGACTAAGGTGACTTACTATGTACTAACTACTAGGATAACACTCTAAACATTTAGCACTAGTTTGGCCTCTGCATACTTGAGACATACAACGAGTTTTCCAGAAATGCATAGAAAATTAGACTTATCTTCTCATTCCATTTGTCCGTGAACTCTTGGAAGTACCCTTGAACTTATATTTTTTTAAAAAAAAAATGGCTCATTCTGTGAAATTCAAATGGGAGCAGACATCTGGCATTGCCTCTGACGGCCCCATCGCAAGTGGCCTTGTGAAGTCGCCTGGGGACAATCAAGGGTGTGACCCGGACAGAGGCAGCAAACACAGGAGCCCCCAACCCTCTCCACCTGGCCTCTTCCCAGAGCCCGAAGCCCAAACCACTGGTGGACAACTTGGGGCCCTTGTTCCTGAGCAGCTGCAAAGCTCTCTTCTCATAATCCTGGGACCCTGCACATGGGAGCCTGAACTGGAGCAGGGGTTGCCACAAGCAGGGGTGTAAGAAGGGACAGCACAGTAGGACAAGGGACCTGAGCCCCAGAGTTCTTGATAACTCCTTCCCTGCTCCTGGATCCCAGCACCCCAGCACCTCACCACGGCCCAACCTGGGCTTTATCTAGATGACAAGGGTGGGTTGCAGGTCCTGCTCTCCCACCCAACACAATACAACGCACCTGGGACAGGCGTGGGGCGAAAAGTCAGTCCTGCTTCCCGTTGCAAACCAATTATGGCCAAACTGACTCATCTCCCGTAGACCTGGAAGTCCCACGTTTTGTTGCTTCTTAATCACATGGGAGCCTAAATTTAGACACGTGTGCAGACGGACAAGCCTGAGAAAGCCCGGATCCCTGTTCTCCCAGGGGAAAGCTCCGCTCTCACTGTTTTCTTCTGTATTTCAAGTGCGGGACGGCTGGCAGGACTGAGTCAGGGACTTTGTCCTCAGCAGTGAGCCCACCACGGTGGACACTGCACGCACCTGGCTGGCAGGGCCCTCCCCTTGGTAACTCACGGCTGCACCTGAGTCCCTACCAGCCAGCACCCCTCACAGCCCTCGGGGCAAATCTCCACTCACCATTCTGCACAATAGTGTGTAGGAAGCAGGGTGCCTGGGCTGCACCCCTGCTGAATGCAGGCTCCAGAGGAGATTCCTGCTAAGCCCCCGCCCCTCGCTGGGTCTCAGGCACACCCATGGAAACCCAGCACGCAGGACCAGGCAGCAGCCCTGCAGGGTTCTGCATCTGCGTCCTCCAGCCCTTCATTCTATCTGGAAACTGGCACCAGGGCCACCTGCTATGATATGCCTGTGGTTTGTCCCTTCCAAATGCACGTTGATGTTAAAGTCCCATTGTGAGGCACTAAAGGGGTAGAAACTTGATCTGAGGACCGTATGTAGAGGTCGACCTACATACACTATATACACGTACATGTACGCAGAGGTAGATGACTGTTTTATGTCTCTGTATAGTATGTAGGGTGGGCCTTTTGGAAAAATGATTAGAATTCAATCCGCTCATTAGGGTGGGGCTGCTGTGATTTGAATAACCAGCTTGATAAGAACAGAAAGAGAGAAAGAGAGAGAGAGATGCTCCTATCTTTTTCCATGCGATACCCTGCTCTACCTGGGGACTCTGCCAGCAAGAAAGCATCAGCAGACTGGGCCCCTTGACCTTGGGCCAGAACCAGGAGCCAAAATTAATCTCTTTGTCAGGGCCGGTGCTGTGGTGCAGCGGGTTAATGCCCTGGCCTGAAGTGCCAGCATCCCATATGGGCACCGGTTCAAGATCTGGCTGCTCCACTTCCAATCCAGCTCTCCGCTATGGCCTGGGAAAGCAGTAGAAGATGGCCCAAGTCCTTGGGCCCCTGCACCCATGTGGGAGACCTAGAGGAAGCTTCTGGCTCTTGGCTTCGGACTGGCGCAGCTCCGGCTGTTGCGGCCAATTGGGGACTGACCCATTGGATGGAAGACCTCTCTCTCTCTGCCACTCCTCTGTGTAACTCTGACTTTCAAATAAATAAATAAATCTTTAAAAAAAAGAAAGAAAGAAACCTCTTTGTCTTTATAACTTCCCCAGTACATGGCATTGTGTGAACAACAGCACGGACCGAGACATGCCTTTGTTGGGAAACATTCAGGATTTCTAAGGCACCAAGGCTCTGAGAGCAGGGCAGGGCGGAGGGTGGGGGGAGGCGATGTTAGCAACGAGAGCCGAGCTGCGGAGAAGAGAGGTGCAAACACGACAGCCACCGTGCAGCCCTCATGGAGCCAGTGCGTCCAGGAAACGTACTTCAGAAGAAACCAAGGTCCTCTCCCATTAGCCATGGAACCTTTCCAAAGCCCAAGGTCAAATTCAGCAGCAAGAAGCATGAGACGGGGGAAGAGTGCCCACCAGCTGGGAGGCCCAGGCGCTGCAGGATCTGGGGGTGGAGACTGAAGCAGCTTCTCTATGGTAACTCCCCTGCTGTCTGCAGATCACGCCCAAAAGACAGCACAATTGTCCCCTTCGCATCCCTAGAACAGAGACCAAACCCTGGCACCTCACGGGCCTCCCTGCACATGGCCCAGGGTCTTGTCTGGGTCACATAGTAGCTTCTAGATGTTTGAGTTAGTGACCAACATTTAAGCATCACAGCAGTTGTGCAGTTGGTGGGAGGCAAGGAACACGTGGCCCTTTAGATCAAGCACACGATTGCCAGTTCTCCACAGTCCCCACCATTCCCTATTGTCTAACATCCGCTCAGGAGGTGCGCTGTAGAGGCCCTGCCCTGGCCCCTACCTGAGCAACCCCAGCCCTTCTCAGAGCCTTTTCTCAGTGAACCCTAATCCTAGGCACCCTCCCTCCTGTAACCACTGGTTAGCTCCCCTCGGGTCCCCAAGGGGCTGTGGTCCACCCACCGACATCCTCATGAATTCCTATGAAAAACTATGCCCAGAGAACTTAGGAACCAGCTCAGGAAAACAGCTGAAATGGAAGCAGCATTTCAAGGAAAACTGTCACAAAGTCACACCCAAGACCCAGAGGAGGCAAGAAGGACATGCCCATTTCACAGACTGTGGCATCGAGGCCACAGTCTCATGGCCTCTAGCTTAATTCCCTTGAACTTCCAGAAAGAATGGGAGGTAGAGGGGAGGGCCGGGTCACAAACCATGCCAGGGGTTGAAGTGGGGAAAAGAAGTTCTGATTGGCTGACTCGGGCCCAGCGGTTCTGGGCCGAGCTTTGCAAAAGGATAATGTATCTTTAAGCCTAGGTGCCCTTCAGGGAATGTATTGGATAAATGTCTTCTGAAAAGCCTGTAAATATTCCATCGCCTCTCTGTCATTACTACCATGAAATGATAATGAAGCATGAAAGAAATATAATTCCATATTCAGATGACAGCATTAGCCTCCATAAGCAAACTGAAATATTTATTAGTAAAATGTTCAGTATCTACGCCTGTAATCTAAAAAAAGGACAAAAATGTTTTATAATAAAAAAGAGATTGAATGCAGAGGTAAAATCTGGTTGGCTGATTTTATTGCTTATTATTAAATCCTGGCAAAACAATTATTTTTTTCTTTTCATTAGTAAGACACCCAAATTAAAACTATGCCCTCCGGCTCCAAGGTTTACAGTAGTGATTAAAAACAAGGAATTGTGATGCATGGGGCTTTTGACAATGGCATAATCAAATTCATTCATATTGTTCAATCTTTCACTGACAAATATTTTTACAGTGAAATATTCCAAACAAAGAATCCCATACAGCAACTATCAATACAGAGAAATTAGGAAACCTTGTGATTATTTAAATAGTGAACTGATACAACGTTGCCATAATCTTGAATACAAATATTATAGTGTAGTTAATTAGGGTAATTATTGCCTAAATTGTGCCTAATTGTCTTATACTGAATAGGATGTGTGAATGAAGCTCTATGAGCATTTTATAATACGTAAGTGCCACCAAACTATTCCATTATCATTTGATAAGTTTCTATGGTGTTTCCTATAAGTCAGAAAATACATCGGAATACAAGCGAAGAGAGAAACGTGAGCCATAGGCCTTGACCTCTGTTTCACCTTATTGAAAAAGAGGCATCGAGAGCCATTTACTATCCAGCGTCACCGAGCGCTCAGTACCCAGACTCATTCCTTAAAGGAAAGGGAAAAGGAAAAAAAAAGGGGGGTCTTTGAAGTGAATGAAAAATTAGAAATTCAAGTGACCACGATCAATTCTGAAACACTGCACAAAATTAATTACAGTTTTGCATCAGAAGCAAGAATGTAGATTTCAGACAGTCGGTGTCATTTATCTCGAGCTGCACAATATACAAGGCGATTAAAAAGCCAAATCTGTCCCCACCTCCCAAGTCTAAGGCCTCTCGGAGGCTGTGAAGTACAAATGATTAACTCCAAATTATGCAAGGGATTGTGTAGAGGCTTCAGCCTGAATGGAGCGCGCGGCAAGTCTCAGAAGCCGGAGAGGGACAGATCTGTGGCTCTTTATCAAAATCCAGTCTGGCCACCAGTGACGGAATCCAGATCTGACAGCTCTGCAGAAAGCTGGCGCGGCAAAATCCGGAGCTCTAATTTTCTATCTGTTTTGTAATTGCTTGCCTTAAATTTGCATCTTCATACCCTGGATTTAAAGGGTGCATGCTAGTCTGTAGGCGCCCCATGACCCCAAGTGTTATTTTACAGAAGGTTACAGGAACCTGGCTTGGAAGGTAAGGAAAATAATTTGGCTTTTTAATCGATTTCCACAAGAAAGCTCAGGGTCCAAAATACACCTTGGCTAGGGAAGTCCCCTGCCCTCTGTAGAACAGCCCAGGAAGCCAACTGTGTGCAGGTGGCACAGAGCCAGCCCAGCCTTTGTGCCCAGTAGAGGTCCACAGGGAAACTCAGCCACACCCTCCCTCCTGCGCCTGGGCTCTCACTGGAAAAGGCAGGATGTGTGTGTGTGTTCTAATGGATCATACTCTGTTGCCAAAACTAACATTAGAAAGGCTGTGGTGGGGGGGTCCTTGACCCCAAGAAGCCACACATGGTGCCTCTCTCTCTCTCTCTCTCTCTCTCTCTCTGACACACACACACACACATGCACACACAAACATGTGCACACACATGCACTAGCTGAGTGTCTGCGTTCATAACCGATCCATTACCACAAGAGATTGCCCAGTAGAAAATCATCCTTTTAAGATCTTTCAAGCGCACTTACCCTAACAAGCGCTTAGGTTTTGAGACATGGAATGTTGGCTGCCCTCACCAGCTACTCCTTTTTTTGGACAGGCAGAGTTAGACAGTGAGAGAAAGAGACAGTGAAAGAGAGAGACAGAGAGAAAGGTCTTCCTTCCATTGGTTCACCCCCCAAATGGCCGCTACGGCCAGCGAGCTGCGCGGATCCGAAGCCGGGAGCCAGGTGCTTCCTCCTGGTCTCCCACACGAGTGCAGGGCCCAAGCACTTGGGCCATCCTCCACTGCCTTCCCGGGCCTCAGCAGAGAGCTGGACTGGAAGAGGAGCAGCCAGGACAGAACCAGTGCCCCAACCGGAACTAGATCCCGGAGTACCGGCACCGCAGGCGGAGGATTAGCCTACTGAGCGTGGCACCAGCCAAGCTACTCCTCTTAATAAAACTGAACTGACCTCGTCCAGATCCTCTCCTATTTGCCCCAGCAGAATTCCCTCCACGTGTCCCCCTGGAGATTTCTTAAACGGGGCAGGAGACAGCTCAGCGCAGAAGCTTCTCATTAGCCCCCTCCCTCGCGGAAGCAGGTCTGTGGATCCCAGGTGTCTCTCCCACGCACGGCTGCTGCACATGGGTAGGTCACGCAGGAAGGAGGAAGAGCAGGTGTAGGAGAAGTCCATCCCCCGCCCCCTGCCCTCTGGAGCTCCCCATCTCCTGGAGGAAAAAGCACAGTTACTTAAGCACATTGGATGTAGCAGCTGACCCTGTGCCCTAGGTCAGTCACGAAGGAGTGGAGGGGACTGTGGCCGGCTTCAAGCACGGGGTCCTTCCACCCACGTAGACGTGCCCATGACTCACAGCAGGTCCCCACTGCCAGATACTCTGAATTTCCAAACAAAGCTGCAAAGCGGAGGCTGGATTCTCACAGCAAGTTCCTTCATGTTTTAATGTTGAATCATATTTTAGAAGCAAATAAAATGTGTTCTGCTGGCCAAACCAAAACACTTCTGTGGGGCAAATCCAGTCTGGGACTCCCAATGTATAATCTGGGAGCCACACATTTGGTGGACATGAGCATTTGCTCTAAAAAAAAAAAAAAATTGTTCCATTTATTTGAAAGGCAAAGAGAGAGAGAGACAGAGAAATCTTCCATCCATTGATTCATTCCCCAGATGGCTGCAACAGCTGGAAGCAGGAGCTTCTTCTGGATCTCCCCCGTGGGTGCAGACGTAAAAGCACTTGGGCCATCTTCTGCTGCATTCCCAGGATTGGAAATGGAGTAGCCAGGACTCCCATGTTGGTGTTGCAGGCAGTGGTTTAACTCATTAGGCCACAACGCCACCCCCAGAGGTGCGCATTTTCATTGCTAGGGGCTTGTGAAGATTTCCACCCAGCTCATGTGGGGGTGCCCAAGAGAAGGGTGCGGGAGCAGAAGCCCTGAACTCCACCCTTCCTTACACTGCCCACCCCCAACCCCCTGGCCTTAGAATGATCACTGGGTGCTGTAACCTTGGAGACCTCAGGGTCCACCCCACCTGGCTTGCAGGTTCTGGAATCAGCCTTGACTTGCTGTTTGCTTACTTTTTTTGTTTTTCTTAAATCCTTGGACTGTTAGAGAAGTGACATAATGGGGGCCAACACTGTGGCGTAATAGGTTAAGCCTCCGTCTGCGGTGCAGGCATCCCATATGGGCATCAGTTCATGTGCCGGCTGCTCCTCTTCCAATCCAGCTCTCTGCCATGGCCTGGGAAAGCAGTGGAACATGGCCCAAGTCCTTGGGCCCCTGCACTCGCATGGGAGACCTGGAAGAAGCTCCTGGTTCCTGGCTCCAAGTTGGCCCAGCTCCAACTGTTGCAGCCATTTGGGGAGTGAACCAGCAACCAGCAGATTGGAAGTCCTCTCTGCTTTCTCTCTCCCTCTCTCTCTCTCTGTAACTCTGCCTATCAAATAAATACAACCTTTAAGGAAAAAAACAAGCTGTGAACCTAAGCCAGTCACACAATGGTGGGTCCCTGTGGCTTCCCCCAACCTCCACCCCCACTCCCACCACCACTCCCGGATCCCTCTGCCGCTCCTGGTGCCCAGGCCAGGTTCCCTCTCCAGGCTGCTGCAGCCATCGCTGTGAACAGCTCAGTGGCACTGATTAGAGAGAGAAAGATGTGCTCGGCTACTGTGGGGTGCCCTCCAGCCACAGCCTGCCGATGCCTGACAGCAGCCCTTACAGAGCGGGAGGAGAGAGAGGAGACACCAGACACCATGCTGGATCCCCAACCACTCAGCTCCCACAGCCTGGCTGCTCCCTGCACTGGCGCCCCGACTACAATCTCGTGATGGAGACCCGAGGAATGCATGGGTTCCTGGATAGTGCCCCATTTGGTCTTTAAGAGGAGTTAGTTAGTTAGCAAGTTAATAGATAGTTAGTTAGTTGAAAGGCAAAGTTACAGAGAGAAAGGGAGAGACACACAGAGAGATCTTCCCTCCCCAAAATCTTGTCGTCTCTGTTTCCCCAAATTGCCGCAACAGCCAGGGCTGGGCCAGACGGAAGCCAGGAACCTGGAACTCCATCTGGCTGCACTGAATTATTTAAGGTTTTCCCTGTGGCTGAGGAAGTGTGGCCCAGCAGAAAGTTCTTGGGGTGCAAAATCAGCAGTACGTGGTGGAAATTTTCTTCTCCAACACAAAGAAGTGATAAATATGGAAGGTGGTGGGTAGACCAGTTACCCTGGTTCTATCATCATACACTGTAAACATGCAGTAGACACAGCTCCAGACCCCAGAAGCACATGGTTATTATTAATTTAATAAAAAAAACCTGAGGGGCCGGCATTATGGTGTAGTAGGTTAAGCCACCACCTGACACTGGCATCCCATAAGGGCACTTGTTTCAGTCCCGGCTGCTCTTCCAATCCAGCTCCCTGCTAATGTGCCTGGGAAATCAGCAGAAGATGGCCCAAGTATTTGGGTCCCTGCCACCCACATGGGAGAACCAGATGGAGTCCTGGCCCCTGGATTCAGTCTGGCCTAGCGCTGGCCACTGTGGCCATTTGGGGGAGAAAAAACAGTGGATAGGAAATCCTCTCTCTCTCTCTCTCTCCTTCACTCGTTCTCGCTGTCTGCTCTAACTCTGAGTTTTAAAGTAAACAAATAAATAAATAAATATAGTTAAAATGACATAAAGGAAAATTATAAGTACATGTTTGCTCAAAAAAAAAAAAAAAAAGACATCCCTGTAGTGGCTGTAGAACCATGGGTAAATCCTAGGAACCCAGAGTTCTGCTTGAACAAATAAGAGAACTGAAACTCACAGTTCATGGGTGTCCAATCACCATTGCAACACCAAGGAGGAATCTCCTTAAAGAGCTCTGTGGCCACTGGGGACAGTGCACAGTGACAAGGGTCAACCCCAGGCACAAAACTTCCACTGCAGGGCAGCCACACGACGGCCTCTGAAATATTTTTTTCTAAGACACTCTATCCATAATAGCTTCTGGATTCACTTCATGGGCCTTTAGTGCATGGTTCCTTCTCCCATGAAGCTGTCAGTTGTTTGCAATGCCCAGGCTAAGGCCCAGCTCACCTGGTTTTCCTTCCCCATCCCTGGGAAACAGTTTTCTACCAGCTCATACTGGGACCACTTTTGATGTTCATGTCATGTGGATGCTGACTTTGCTAAAAGAAGGGAGAGGCCCATGCAGGAGGCCTCCTGCTCTCTTTCTTTTTTTTTAAAGATTTATTTATTTATTTGAAAGGCAGAGTTACAGAGAGGCAGAAGCAGAGAGAAAGAAGTCCTCCATCTGCTGGTTCACTCCCCAGATGGCTGCAACAGCCAGAGCTGATCCAAAGCCAAGAGCCAGGAGTTTCTTTCGGGTCTCCCATGCAGGTGCAGGGGCCCAAGGACTTGGGCCATCTTCTACTGCTCTCCCAGGTCATAGCAGAGAGCTGGGTTGGAAGTGGGGCAGCCGAGACTCGAACCGGCGTCCATATGGGATGCCAGCACTGCTGGTGGTGGCTTTACCCACTATACCACAGTGCCGGCCCCGAGGCCTTCTGTTTTCACATCCCCAGGAGCGGGGAAGGAATCCAGAGGGTCTTGTTGCCCCAGGCTGAGTGCACTGCTGGGGTCACGGGGCCAGAAAAAGGCAAGGACATCTGAGACAGTGTCTAAGACACAGCTGTCTTTCAGCTCTGTCTTCACCAACGGGATCTTATGCTCTGAGCGCAACCTATTAAACAGAAGCAGAAGGGCTGACTTTGGCAATCAGTGAACCAGAGAGCTCTGGGTTTAGCCACTTAAAAATCATTTTTTAATATCACAGTTTGAGTTCAGGCAATATTTATCAATAGCACTTTTCTCTCGGCATTCATGATTTAAGCTGCAAGAATTCGTTATATGAAATTAACACAACGTCTATCTTGCTGCCAATTACCCAAAGTTAGAGCCGCTGGCACTCACATTAACACTTCCAAATGACCACTCCTGGTGAGCCGGGACACCACGTAGGAATTCGAGGGAAGGGCAGTCCCTCTGTGCCTCAGAGACACCAGCACCTGGCTCCCCTCTTAGCAACACGCTCTGTCGTTCTCAGGATCAGGCCGTGGCCTTACAGTGAGGAAATGAAGGATCAGGGGGCTGAGATGGCTTAGAGAAAGACTCACAGCAAGTTCTCACCCACCTGAGACTCGACTGTCGACTGCGGCTCACTCCTAGAGGAGAGGAAGCCCCTCCACAGAACTTGAGTGTCTTCACGCTCACAGAGGGCTGTGAGACCTCAGAGAGGGTCAAGGTCAAGGTGTCCTCTGTCCTGAGGTTCCCCAACTCCCTGCGAGCTTCCCCCTCCCTCAGGGGGTGGGTGCTGTCAATCATAGGCACGTCCTCCAGACCCTTGGGAAAATGCAGTGGACAAACCCCCAGTCATAGAATTCGCCACAGCATTTGATAGTTGGTGGCCATCCTTGAAACAGGCCAGAGAACTTGAAGCTGAAAGAGCTACCCAGATAGTGCTCACGGGGCATTATTCATTCACGAAGCTCTTGGAAATAACCCCTAGAGAGACGCTGACAGTGCAACAGGGCAATTTTCCTTTCCAGTTAGCTACTGAGTAGCTCACAACCCAAAGCCTAATCTCAGAGAACAGAGCCCCGGATCCAAAAGCAAGGCTCACATTGCTAAAGAAGAGCCAGACATCTTGTACTAAGAAAGACAAGGATCTACGGGTCCTAGTGGACCCCCACTGGTGATGAGCCACCTTGTGAGACAAGGTGGGAAGAAAATCAATCCTTGTGGGACCAGCCTTAGGGCTCAGTGGGCTAAGCCACCGCCTGGGACTTCCTCCCTCCACATTGGAACACTGTCTTGAGTCCCAGCCGCTCCACTTCCAATCCAGCTCCCTGCTGATGCACCTGGGAGGCGGCCAACCATGGCTCGAGTGCTTGGGTCTCTGCCACCCAGGGAGATCCAGATGGAGTTTCTGGCTCCTGGCTTTGGCCTGGCCTAACCTGGGCTGTGGCAATCATTTGATAGTGAGCCAGTGGATGGAAGGTAGTTCTGTGTGAGTATATGGGATGTGTGTTTCAAATAAAATGAACAATAAATAATTAATTTGAAAAAGATCAACCTTATGGCCACAAGCCCCCTCCTTTAAGATGGTAAATAATCCCACTTCTATCTTCCTCACACGGCTGCTCAGGGCCTCAAGGAGAGAATGCAGGTGATGGCACCTGGAAGGCCCAAGACCTCGCACACCGGGGACTACGACGAAGCTGCTGGCCCTGGGCACTGGCCAACCTCTGCACTTGAGCCCCGTTTGCATGGTTTTGGACACTCGCTTTCCGAAGATGAAGAATGCTTCCAACAGGGAATTTTCCTCTGTTGTTGCTTTTCTCCTTGAAAACACTGAGTAACTGGTTTCAATTAAAATAACGGCTGGTGTTAGTATTGCGGAGAGCTCACTCCAAACTCTCACGTGGACAGAGGGAAGTTCCGCAGGTCAGCGTCAGCAAAGGGAGATCAGAGGCCCTGCCAAGGGCTGCTTGCAGGGTTCCCACCATCGGATCCTCCACTCCCTCTCACGTCACAGCGGGAGAGCCCCGTGGAGGAGATCCAAGGTGGCCCAGCTGACTGCCAGCCACAGCTGACCCACTAGGGAGGCCACCCTGGAGTCCCCAGCTGCCCGTCAAGCTGGGAGCTGGCTGCTCGCCTGTGCGTGAGCCCAGTGGAAACCAGCCGGGCGGCCCAGATGGTAGAATTGCCCAGGGTGACTGCTTCGAGGTGCTGTGTGACGAAGCAGGCACTGAGCCCCCTCCCAAGCCCTCTGTGCAGCAGAAAAGACCAAGGCTCAGAGCATCTTCCTCCTGTCCCCTCTACTGCCTCGCCCCTATGATCCATCCCTCTCTCCACCTCCAGAGCAACAGATGGTGGTTAAATGGTTCACAACACAAATTTTGCAATGTCTCCAGCCTCCCTAGAGCCCTGCTTGGCTCCCAGCGCCCCGAGAAATTGTCCAAGCCCCTGGCCCCTTGGCAGCTCTGGGCTTTCCAGACACAGTCCCCAGCACTCTAGCTCCCCTGGTCAGCAGGTTCCTGGGAACAAAGCACCCCAAGCCTGGTGCTGTCCAGGGGGAGGCTAAGCCAGCTGATCGGACCCTCAGCCTCAGCTCCCAGAAAGCCAGGGCATCTGACCCACCCCGGAAAGCCCTGCAGATGCCAACATGGGGTACCAGACTCCACGGGGGGCTGGGACGTCACCACCATGGCCACTGCAGCTGCTGAGGTGCCAGGTGCTCACCCCTAGCAAGTGCAGCAGGGGCAAAACTGGGAATGTGTAATGGAATGGAAGGAGCACTGGGTTCAAGTCGTGCCCCTTTTACTTGCCAGCTTGTGACCAAGGCACAAGCACCCGGAAAGATCACAGTCCTGGGTTCCTCATTTGCAAAATGCAGCAGGTTGATCCCTTACCCCATCCACAGGGACACCGACAAGGAAAAGCAAAAGCAAAACCGCAGGCACATCTGCTCCACAGCTCACCTGACCAGGTGACCTTGTAGGTGCTCACCACAGCTTCTGCTGAATGACAGCCACACACCCAGGGCCACCTCTGCCACCTGCCACCGTGCACCTTGGGCTGCACGTGCAAGTTGTATTCTCTCGTGTATGCTCATGATCTCTCGCTCTCTCTCTCCCCCCTGCTGTGTCTCCACTCCCCTTGCCAGTGGAAAAGGCCATCGCAGCCTCTTTGGTGGAGGAAGACGCCCAGCTCTCTGCTTCTTTGATCATCTTGCAGGTACTGGCAGGAGGCAGCCCCCAGAATGGATCAAGTTCCTAGAACAGCAATCGCTTCTCTTACCCAGATGTCCTGAAAGACCCCACTGAGCAGGGAGTCTGGGGAAATCAGAGACTCTGTTAGATTGAGTCATTTCACGGATTTCAGCCAACTTGACACCACATCTCTGGTCATGACGAACAGCAACCTTAAAAACATGAAAATGTCGACCTGCCCTAGATGCAGCCTGCCAACCTGGGTGCACGCTCGCTGCTGCACCACCGCCTATGACGCCCCTACTCGTCCCCAGATTTGACTTGCCGCCCTCCGTCCCGCGCTTGGCAGCGTAACGGGGAAAACGAGGAGCTGCCTTATAAAAACTGAAAATGCAATTGTCTGACCAATAAAAAGCATCACTGTATGTAATCCCAGTAATAGATTTTTTAATCCTCAGTGCCGACACACTGTTATGTGTTCACAGTTATTATCTGTCCACTTGCAAACCTTAAGAGGTTAGATTGTTTAAAGATTTGCTAGCTATGAACTGCTTAAAGAAAGCCAAGTATAAACTCCCGGCTAATTGAAAAATAGCATTTTATCAGATTCTCCTCTGATATTATATTGTAATGGTTGTACTTAGAGTCCTCTCAATACTTCAATAAGTGGTGAAATTAAAAAAATAACATCTTCAGGGCTTTACGGAAAATGTGGCTGTTACCAATTTAGACTGCTTTTTTAACCATTATTTTCTTATATTTCCCACAATGCCTCGGATCAGAAGCAAACAGAAACTGAGTGATTACCCCAAAGTGTGCTAGATGAACTGGAAAAAGTCTATTCAAACAAAGCTCATTAGTTCTGATACCTCCAGGGCGATGACAAATTAAGCGGCTGGCGAGTGCTCTCGTAGACAAAAGGGCGATGCCGGAAACGGGGACTGAGCTAGGCACCGTGTCAATAAATTCCCCTGAAAAAGGTAAAAATTACAATTGGAGCTAAAATGGAATCCCTTTAAGGAGCATGTACGAAATAGATCATCCCTTCTCTCTTAAGCACATTCGTGAGCCCCGCTGCTGATGAATTATTGCAGCCCGGGAAGTGGCCACTCCAGAGGGGCCGCTTGGCCAGGTGTGCATCTGAGGCGCTGGCTGCAAACACTCTCGCTGCTCTGCAAAGACTTGGCCTCCTTGCCCGCAGGAAAAGAGTTCCAAACCCAACAAGCAGAGCACACGTTTTCAAAGCCAGCAATCCGGGGCTCCCGCTCTGCCTGCCGGGCTCCAGGGGACAGGGAGATGCACCATTCCCAAAGCCGGGGGGCAGCACCCCCCACATACACACAGCCTGCCAGCTCTGAAGGTGACCTTCAGGTGACCTTGTTCCCAGCTAAAAGAGGGGTTTGGCATTTTAACCAAGGACTCTTATTTTCCTGGTTTGTGAACCAATTTTCAATGGTTAGACAATTCTATGGAGCAGTTGTAAGAAGTCAGGCACACAGAGGTTTTAATTTGTTGAATAAATGAAAGAAATATGAATGAGTGAGGCTGCAGGTAGGGCCACAGGGCCCAGGCCCCCAGACTGTCCTTGGGCTTTCCAGGATCCGTGCTGGCCTCCAAAGCCCACAGAAGGTGCCTCACAAAGCTCTTTAACCTCAAGGGCAGAGCAGCTGGGACTCAGAGAAACACAACTTACAGTAATGCCCAGCCGGCTCCATGGCATAGCAGGTAAAGCCGCCCTCTACAGTGCCATCATCCCACACGGGCGCCAGTTCAAGTCTCAGTTGCTCCCCTTCTGATCCAGCTCTCTGCTGTGGCCTGGGAAAGCAGTAGGCGATGGCACAAGTCCTTGGGCCCCTGCACCCACGTGAGAGACCCAAAAGAAGCTCCTGACTCCTGGCTTTGGATCAGCCCAGCTCCACCTGGCCAATTGGGGAGTGAACCAATGGATGGAAGGCCTCTCTCTCTCTTTCTCTCTCTCTCTCTCTCTCTCTCTGCCTCTGCTTGTCTGTAACTCTGCCTTTCAAATAAATAAATAAATATTTTTTAAAAAGTAATGCCCAGGCTGTCCAAGTGGAGAAAACCCTCAGCAGGCAGCCAGTTCCTAGAACAAGGCCAGAGCATCCCACAGACTTTTTGCCCCATAGTGTGTAGTGTTTCCTGTTCTTCTGCCATCCTTGCCACCAAAAAATTCAGTTTGCTCAGAATTGCTAGAATTTCCTGAAGGCTTAAAAGATCTGCTTGAACGAGCCCTGTTCTGCCACAGACACAAATGCCCACAACAGTCTTGCAGACACCCCACTGAACAAGCGTGCACACCACTCCGCCCCCAGCAATGTGCCAAGGGCCCCTCCCAGCCCGCTGCCCCCCACCGTCTAATCAACCTGGCCTCTGAAAACATCTGAGTGCCCAGCCTCTCTGCCCTTCAACCACCAGCCAAGGAGCCAAGGGAAAAAGAAGACCCAGAAAGAGGCCTGCTGGGCTCAGCGTGAGCACACGGCAGCTCCAGCACCAGTCCCCGCGTCCGGACTGTGATCACTGAAGCCGTCTACTGCCCTAGCCCCAACAGAGGGAATTCTCCACGCCTATGTTATCACTTCTGTGCCTACTTCTTCTTTTTCCCAATCCCCCCATCTTGCCATCTACCCGTGTAGACAAAGCGGGGGTGACCGAAGCAGGCAGCCCCACCCAGTGCTCAGGGGCTTCCAGGCTGCCTGGGCCAGATGCTGCCGTGTGATCCTGTGATCCTGTGATCCTGCGATCCTGTGATCCTGCGATCATCAGCATACAGTCTGACTCCACCAGCAGACCAGGAGCAATGCGAGGGCAGGCGGGCATGGTAACCATCCCCACGTGCAGTGCCTGGCACACAGCAGGTCTCAGGAAAACCCTATTTCCCTTTTGTCATGCAGTCTCCTGGCACCCTGCAGGCTCTGGTCCCAAATCCTGGCGGACATACAAGTGCGCAGTAATTAAACCCCAAACACCGTGACCACCAGCCTCTTCAAGGTCTGACCACTGACTCGTTCAGGCCACGCTCCCAACACAAACTTCCACAATCTGGTGTCTCCCTTGGTCCAGCAGGGCCACCTCGTGGCCCCAAAAGTTTCACTGCATCCAGGCCGGCAGGGAAGACAGGTAGAGTTATATAAAGAGAGACAGAGACAGAGACAGAGAGAAAGGCCCTCCCTCTGTTGGTTCACCCCCCAAATGGCTGCTACTGCCGGCACCGTGCCGATCTGAAGCCAGATACCTCCTCCTTGGTCTCCCATGCAGGTGCAGGAGCCCAAGCACCCAGCCCATCCTCCACTGCCCTCCCGGGCCACAGCAGAGAGCTGAACTGGAAGAGGAGCAACTGGGACCAGAACCGGGCGCTCATGCACCCCTCTGCTTTATTGATATTTTCTTTACATTTCCAGAGCCAAAGGACACTGAAGGGGCAATGCTTGATCTAAGGAGAAGGTGCCTTTTACAGGCCTGCCTCAGCACGTCACAGCTGTTGCATGTGATGGTGGGTCTGAGGACCACCCAGGAGACAAGGAACGGGGGGCTTCAGACACCCAGTGGGGAAGCACCAGCACTGTGGGGTCTCTCCCTACACACACACACACACACACATACACACACCAACTTCCCTTTGCTGTGCAGGCAGCTCCAGGCAAGGCATCCACTACTGTAGAGAAGCTACTAGCAAATCATCAAATGATTGACTTTTGTATCCCACAAGTTGAGAGAGGTACGAGAAAAATGAGGAGGCACCTGCCATCCAGCTGTGCCGTCATCCCGTCAAAGCTGGCCTTAGAGAGCAGAGGGGGGGTCAGAGGCTTCAGAGCAGCACAGGGAGGCCCAACCTTTCCCCTCTCCTGGAAGGAAGGGTCAGTGAGCTGGGAGAGGGGTGCAGGAGCTGGAGTACCTGGCTTGCAGTGAGGACTGGCAGGTACAGACACATGGCAGATGGACCCGTGGGAAGTCGCCGGGCAGCCGCGTCGAAGGACGTCTGGCTGGCCCCAGTCCCTGAGTACAAGCCTCTCCCTCCATCCCAGGGAGAAAGGGCATAGAGAAACCCCTGTCCCAAACAAGGAAGCCCAAATCAACTGTGTTTCTCAAGAATGGTCAGACTGGCCTTTGAAACCGAGCCTGACCCAATTCCTGGGATCGTAGTCTCCACAGTTGCTGTGTGAGCCAAGCAATCTTCCCCAGAACCTAATGTGCTGGACAGCGTCTCTCCCAGCAGGGCATCCCCTTCAGGGGGCCTGGGAGAAGGAAGACAGCAGGTCCTGGGACTGCCTAGTGGTGCCCGGGCAGCAGAGGGCAGTGTCGGGGTGGAAGCAGGCACCCAGAGGACAGGGCGGCAGTGGGGTGGTTTTCTGCCTGGTCCTTGGGTAAGGCAGAAAGTCTAGGGACTGAGGCCAGGCAGCAGCCACACCCTGGCAGAGCCTTGACAAGCAGCCAGGCCAGCATCCGGGGCACTGGACCCGGGAGAATCTCCGAAGGCCACCCACCCTGGCTGTGATGAGGGCAGAACATCCTGGCTTCCCGGAAGGCTGGCGTGCACACCCGCCCTGAGTCACAGACACCCACAGACGAGCCAGGTGGGCAGGAGGAGGGGCGCGGTTGCATCACGGTCAAGTTGCTGGCCAGTGAGCCTCCGCCATGTGTCTTGCTGTGCTGTTTTCCACGGGAGGTTTTTCCAGCACCTTCTCCGTGTTTCCACGTGGCAGCCTTGGAGAGCCTGTGTGAATAGGGGTCTCCCCTGGAGCATGGGGGCTTCTATCCTACTTACTTTCTTCACCTACTTGAGTACATGCCACTCCCCGCAGGGCAGCCTGCCCTGACCCCCAAGGCCAGGAGAATCTCCCTGCTGTACGCCACGATTTTGATCAGTGAATGTTCACTGCAATGGCGAACCCGATGTCTGTTCTCCTCCCGGCTGGACTGTAGGCTTTACAACCACTGCCATGGCTGGTCTCTTGCTTACACACCACCTGTATGCAGTAGGCACTCAATAAGTGCTTGCAATGAGAGGGTACATTTATTCTCATTCAAGCATTGCTGAAAACCAGACACATGCCAGTCAGGAATTTTATTCTGTATCTTTGTGATAAATTGGTTTGCCTCCCCTATTCAGGGACCTAGCAGAAGGCCACGCAGACATCATAAAACACAGCCAAGCCCTCACCCCGCTCCATACCCACCTTCACAGAAAGACCCACCAGAGTCTAAGCATCCTAATCTGATTTAAGCCCATGTCCCTCAAAGCAAGCATGATTGCAAAGCCTAGAACCAGTACCCCAGCGCTCCAAGATACCTGGGGTCCCCAGAAATATGGCCAATCTGCCTCTATAGCCAGCATGAGCAAAGCAAAGGCAGAGGAAGGGCCACGCTGGCCCAGGGAAGGGCCTGGTAGGGCCAGCACCGAACATTTCTGACGAAATATTGCCTTCCCCCATCAGCTCCCTCCCTGCAATGCCCGCGTCAACGTGACAGTATCTTGGAAATGTGGAGAGTTCTTCATTGCATAAGTAATAGATGCTCGTTCTTGAGAAATGTGTGCATAAGGATAAGAAAAACGGAGCCACCCACAACGCTACCACCACCCAAAGCACCGCTGCCACCGGCCTCTAGGTGTCACCTCCCAGGACTTCCTGTCTGCAGCCCCCCTGTGGCTCCTTCCCAACAGCCTCTACATGTTGGGGTGTACGGGGGGGGGGGTCTTCTCTTCTCTGCTCACACTCACATCTTTGGTACCCCCTCCAGCTCTCTTCTATCTGCTCCAGGGGGCACAAGAATAAGCTTGCATTGCAATTCTAGTTTCCCCTGGACTTTCTGAAGATCCTTTATATGCCCAGCCCAGCCTCCTTGCTACACTCCAGGCCCTAACCTCCCACTGCCCGGTCGTCACCACTTGCGTATCTATTCCGCATTTCAAACTCAACAAGTCCAAAAATGCTCTGTCAAGCCTAAAAATAAAAAAATAAAATAAAAAAAAAAACAGAAAGAAAGGAAAAAAATCTAAGATGAGCAAAATGCCACAATTTTAAAAATGAGGACAGAACCCACCACCCCCTGCCTTGATCTCTCATTTTCCTGCCTTTTGTATTCTATCCTTATTTAAATTGTTGATATTTTGTTCATCAGGAGATTTCGCATAACTTTTAACTTTTTTAAAAAAAATATGGAATTACTATATGATTCAGCTCGATGACGGAGGTTTTTGTCACTATGTTTTGGACTTAAAAGTTGCCTCTGTCACCTCCCCCTTCACCCTGGAGTCATCACTGTGCTAGCAACATGCCCGACACACGCTTAAGTGATGGTGGCCTCTCCAGCCACTTCCAGGCTTGCAGGAAATGCCTCACTTTTGTCCCAGCACAGCCGATGTCCCCAAAAGTCTGCCACAGTTGCAACCCAGAAGACACAAGGCAGAAAGCAGGGGATGCTCCCCAAAGGATGCATTTTGACCAGGAGAAAGGAGGAAAGGGAGGGAGCCAGAAACACGGACTCCTCTTCCCTCTCCCCCACCTCCCACTCTGAGACAGAGTCTCTGCACCCAGCCCATCTGGAGGAGATGACAGCGCCAAGCAGAGACACCTGCTGAGCCACCTGCTGTGTCTGTTCCCAGCCAGCAGCCCGCCTGGGGCAGGACCAGGAACGCTGCTTCCTGTCCCACCTTGCCTCACTTCCCCCTTGCCAATGGTTCACGCCTCTCAAATAAGGCACCAGCTCGTGCATCCCTGTCTCGGGCTCGGATTTCCAGAGAGCCCGGGGTGACGACAGGTTTGTTTCTGGATTTTGCGCTTTGTTGAGTTTTTTTTTAATGTATTTTAATACCAAGTAGAAACTCTGCATCATTCTTTGTTCCCAGATTTCTTTGCCTATGATTACTCATTGATTCACTCAAATGAAGTTTCCCAAAAGTTAAATTCTGGGGAAAAGCTACGGCTTTTGATTTTTCAAATCATCTTCACGTTCCTTGTCTTTCTCCAGTGTGACACAAATATTTATTAGCAGTTTGGATGTGGGCACAGTCCTTGGCTCTCCGTGACTGTAGGGGACTGTGATCTCTCTGGGGAATGGAAGCATCACAAACAACCCTTATGTAAGTCCTCAGAGTAGGTGTCCGTGTCCCCGGATGGCACGGAGCTGAGATCGGAAGTTATGTAACTGAGACTGAGCGGGGGCTGGGCTGGGTCAGGAGCCTAGTTTCCCTCCCTGCTTCACTGGTCAGCTTTCATCACTATAGCTGAACACCCGACACAGGTTGTTTGTGAAGCAAAGAAGCTTGATTGCTTCATAGTGTTTGAAGGGCCAAATCCAAAAATCTAGAGGTAGACGTTTTGGATAACAGTTAAGCCACAACTTGGGGTCTCCACGTCCTATGTCAGGTTTGAATCCTGGCTCCCTTCCCCACTCCAACTTCCTGCTAATGCACACATGGGAGGCAGTAGAACTCTGGGAGTACTACTGGAAGTACACTGGGAGTACACTGGGAGTCAAGTACTTGGGTCTCTGCCACCCACCTGGGAGAGCCAGACTGAGTTCCTAGCTCCCAACTTTGGCCTGGCCCAGCCCTGGCTGGGTCAGACATTTGGGGAGTGAATATTTGGATGGGAGATATATTGATTTCGCTGTCTATCTATCTGTCTATCTATCTATCCATCTACCTATCTATCTATATCTGTCATCTATCTATCTACCTCCCACTCAAATGCATGAAAATAATTTTTGAAGTATCCAAGCTCAGGTATCCCCATGGGTTTGGAATCCAGTGAGGGTTGACAGAAGGGTCGCATGGAGCAGAGAGTGGCTGTGTGCAACCCTCCCATGAGCACCCCTGGTCACCTAAGCACCTCCGACTAGCCCTGGCTCCTGTAGCCTCACCACCTCTCTGTAGGTGCCACACAGAGGACCAGTCCTTTAACACACGCATCTTTGTGGAGAGTCCCAAACTAAGGTCAAACTCACTGCCTCTGTCCACTCACCAGCCTGGAATACTGATGACCACATAAAGAAGTCAATAGCTCAGAGGTTTCCAGAGGCTGAGGAGGGTGGGGGAGGGCAGATGGGGCAGGTTGATGGGCACGAAGACACAGCCAGACAGAAGGGATAAGCCCTGATGTCCTATCACACAGTAGCATCCTCACAGTCAACAATATTGTATGGTATGAATCCAAATAGGAGAGGATCTGGAATGCTCTCATCACCAAGAAATGATGACTGTTCAAAATAATGGCTAATCTGGGGCCGACGCTGTGTCAGCATCCCATATGGGCACTGGTTCGAGTCCCGGCTGCTCCACTTCCAATCCAGCTCTCTGCTATGGCATGGGAGAGCAGTAGAGAATGGCCCAAATCCTTGGACCCCTGCACCTGCGTGGAAGACTTGGAGGAGGCTCCTGTCTCCTGGCTTTGGATCAGCGCAGCTCCGGCTGTTGCAGCCAATTGGAACTGAATCAGTGGATAGAAGACCTCTCTCTCTCTGCCTCTCCTTCTCTCTGTGTAACTCTGACTTTCAAATAAATAAATAAATCTTTAAAAAAAAAATGGCTAATCTGAATGTCCTGAGTTGATAGCCTGAAATGTGCACACCTATCAAAATTGCACCCTAACCCAAAAAGATGCACAGTTTCTATCCATCAATTAAGTAGTAAATTCTTTAAAAAAGAGAGTGACTGCCCGAAGAGCTCAGGGGGAGCTTGCAGGGGGCGGGATGGAGAGGTGCCAAGCTGTGGGAGGCTTCATGAAGCTTTAAGCTTCAGGGCAGGCTTTAAGGAAATCATGCCAAGGAGACAGGACAACGTCTAAGGGAGATCCCCAGAGCAACCCACAAAAAGCCCTGAAGCATCCAGACCCCAGTGGATGGGAGAGCACACAGCAGAGTATCCTAGGTCCTGGGGTGGACAGGGTGGCCCACGGTGGCTTTCCCCTGCCTGTGGATGCTCACCCACCATCCCCAGGAATTTCACTCCAACTCCCCCATGTGGCCCAGACCCCCACATTCTGCTCAGTGGCCCGTCCTTGGCCATGGAGACCCAGATATGCTCTGAGGCCAGGTCATCAAGCCCTTACCTTTTTTTTTTTTTAATTTTTGACAGGCAGAGTGGACAGTGAGAGAGAGAGAGACAGAGAGAAAGGTCTTCCTTTGCCGTTGGTTCACCCTCCAATGGTCGCCACGGCTGGCGCGCTGCGGCCGGCACACCGCACTGATCCGATGGCAGGAGCCAGGTGCTTCTCCTGGTCTCCCATGGGGTGCAGGGCCCAAGCACTTGGGCCATCCTCCACTGAACTCCCTGGCCACAGCAGAGAGCTGGCCTGGAAGAGGGGCAACCAGGATAGAATCCGGCACCCTGACCGGGACTAGAACCCGATGTGCCGGCGCCGCAAGGTGGAGGATTAGCCTGTTGAGCCACGGCGCCGGCCCCTTACCCTTGTTTTGTAGGATTTTTTTTATTGCCTTCAAATTTTTACTTTTTTTTTTTTTTTTTTTTTAGTTTCTCAAAATGAAATCTGACTTGGAAATAGCCTCCCTTCCTGTGATCTTGATGCTTCCTTAAAACGTATCAGTCAGAAGCAACTCACACAGCCATGATGTGTCCACCACCCACTACGCACAAGACACCTTGGGGGCGGTAGGCAGGGGGAACACGGTCCTGCTAGCAGAAACTCCCAGTCCATCTCTCTTTACGCACAGGGGTGTTCTGTCCCGCTGAGGCCTGCACCCTGAGCAGCAACCACGGTGCCCGAAACAAGGCCAAGGCTTCCATGAAAGAATGAATGAAAAGTAAGTGAGTACAAGTCACCGAGCAGACTCTGCCTGTCCAAAAATAAAAAAAATAAATAAAAATTTTAAAAAAGAAAATATGACTCTGGGCCAGCACTGTGGCCTAGTGGGTAAAGCCACCGCCTGCAGTGCAGGTATCCCATGTGGGCACTGGTTTGAGTCTTGGCTGCTCCACTTCCAGTCCAGCTCTCTATTGTGACCTGGGAAAGCAGTAGAAGATGGCCCAGGTCTTTGGGCCACTGAGCTTACATGGGAGACCCAGAAGAAGCTCCTGGCTCCTGGCTTTGGATTGGCACATTTCCAGCCATCTGGGGAATGAACCAGCAGATGGAAGACCTCTCTCTCTGCCTCTGTCTCTCTGTACCTCTGCTTTTCAAATAAATAAATAAATCTTTAAAAAAAATGACTCTGGCTATCAGATGTAAATTATCTATGGTAGAAGTGAAGAAACACGTGAGGAGGCAGGTGGAGCAGTTCAGGTGAGAAATGACCAAGGGCAGTGGAGATGGAGAGGTTGGCCAGCACAGGATGGAAGAGCCAACAGGAAGTTGAAGGAAGGAAAGAAATCATAAATGGTTCCTGCTTCCTCCAGCGCCATCTGTGTGCCACACCGGGTGGGCAGTGCACAGCAAGAGTGGTGCCAGCTGACACTCCACAGCCCTGTGTGTTTGCACCACTGGCTCTGGGCTCTGGGCTCTGGGCTCTGGGCTCTGGGGTTGCTATGGACTAAGCTGTGGCCGCCAGCCCAGAATCCACAAGTTGAAGTCTCAACTCCCAGTGCAACTGTCTCTGGAGAGAGGGGCTTTAGAGGGTAGGTAAGGCTGAAGACCACAAGGAGAGGGCCCTACTTCAACAGGATTGAAGCAGCCATCTGCAAACCAGAGGGGAGCCCGCACCACAGCCTGGCTGCGCTGGCACCCTGACCTCAGGATGGTGGGAGCAGGAACGCCTGTTGCGCCGGACTCCGTGTCTAGGGTATTTTGTTATGGCAGCCTGGGCTGGCTGAGACGGGGTCCAGGGCATGCGGTGGAGTGTTGGGGGTGGGCAAGTCCAATTTTACCAGCACATACACCCCTAGAAGCAGACAGCTCTGGGCCACACTCTCCACTTTCCAGAGGGGGCTCCGGTCATCCTTCTTGGCACTACTGCCAGCTCATTCACGCACCTCTAAATGCAGGCAAAGAGGGAGGAGAAACAGCTACATGAGAGGTCTCAGGGGTAGGTGGGAGCAGTCTCAGATACTTCACACAGGCCCAGGCAGGGCAGTATCAAGACCACAACTCTGGGCCGGGCGTTGTGGTGCAATGGGTTAAGCCACCACTTGGGAGACCCAAATGCTGTATCAAAGTGCCTGGGATTAAATCCCATCTCTGCTTGCAATCCAGCTTCCTGCTGATGTGCTTGGGAAGCAGCGAATGGTGGCCCAAGGACTTGCATCCCCACCATCCATTTGGAAGATGGTTCCTGGCTTCAACCTTGTCCAGCCATGGCTGCTGCGGGCATTTGAGGAGTGACTCAATGGAGGAAGATCTTTCTCTCTCTCTCTCTCTCTCTCTCTCTCTCTGCCTTTCAATAAAGATACATAATTTTTAAAAATCCATAGCTCTGGCCTGCGCTGTGGCTCACTAGGCTATTCCTCTGCCTGCAGCGCCAGTATCCCAGGTTCTAGTCCTGGTTGGGGCGCTAGTTCTGTCCCGGTTGCTCCTCTTCCAGGCCAGCTCTCTGCTGTGGCCTGGGAGTGCAGTGGAGGATGGCCCAAGTGCTTGGACCCTGCACCCTCATGGGAGACCAGGAGGAAGCACCTGGCTCCTGGCTTCGGATCAGCACAGCACAGTGGCTGTAGCGGCCATTTGGGGGTGAACCAACGGAAGGAAGACCTTTCTCTCTATCTCTCTCTCTCACTGTCTAATTCTGCCTATAAAAAAAAAATCCGGAGCTCTTGCAAGGTTGAGTCATCGTATAATCTGACCGTACACATTGATGCTTGTGCATTTTTATGCCAGAATCCACAAATGCTCCTATCCATATGTACAAAGGACATGAATACGAGACAAAAGGCAAAGCAACCACAAAGGAGAGCAAATCTGCTTCAGCCTTTAGGCTCCGAAAGGTGGCCAAGCATCTCCTGTGACCATGACTCAGGCCAGACCACAAGCCAGTGCCAGACTCAACACTGTCCTCATTGAATTTCCCCAGGTCTCTGCAGGAGCCAGAGGTTAACTATGTCTTACTACTTGGGTCTACTTTGTTCCAGTGGGGATGTGGGGATTTCGCAAGATGTCCAGCTGTGCCCTTCCCCAGAGCAAGAACCACAACTGACCTTGACACTGCCTTGCTGGCCAGGACCCCCCAGTGATATGACAAGGACAGAGCTACATAGCAGAACCTGCAGTCCGGGGACTCAGCTGAAGAAATTGTTCTGGGGGCTGGTGCTGTGGCGAAGCAAGTAAAACTGCCACCTGCGATGTCAGCATTCTGTATGGATGCCAGTTCAAGACCCAGCAGCTCCACTTCCAATCCAGGTCCCTGCTAATGTGCCTGGGAAAGCAGTGGAGGATGGCCCAAATGCTTGGACCCCTACTCCCCTATGGGAGACCCAGATGAAGCTCTTGGCTTCAGGATGGCCCAGTAGATGGAATATCTCTCATTCTCTCTCTCTCTCTCTCTCTCTCTCTCTCTCTCTCTCTCTTCCTCTCTGTGTAACTCTGACTTTCAAGTAAATAAATAAATAATTTTAAAAAGGGAAAGAAAGAAATTATTTCATAGAGGAAACCCAAGGGGCTTCTTAGAGGAGAAAGCTTGCATTTGGGGTCTTGAAGACCAGGTTGGGTTTCTGCAGGTAGAAAATCACCCTCTGTCCCCTTTTTCTGCCCCTTTTCTCCCTTCCAGGGTGACTCTGGGTCTGCCTGATGCATAGCAGCTGTGGTCACCTGAACCCATCACCACCTGGACATTCACCTCCCAGCACAGAGCCATCCAGGCCAGGCTCTCCCACCCCAAGCGTCCCAGAGCCCCGCCTCCCCTCTCCAAGTGCACAACCATTCCAGGGAGCCAGGCCCCCTCCTCCCCAGTTCCCCTCAGCGGCTTGTCTGACTACAGCACCAGCATCATGGTCACTGCCACCCTCTCACTATGGGCCTAGCGGGGATAGGTCCATACTGGCTGGGCACCTGGACTTGCAGTGCCCAGCACCAAGCCAGCAACTAGGAGGAGACAGAGCAGTGAGAGAGAAGGTGGAGAGCCCAGCCTTCCCTCCGCGCTGCTGGCTCTCCTACGTTGCTCCACTCTCTTGGAGCCTCAGGACAAGTGTGTGAAGCAGGTGCCTTTACTCTCACCTCCTTCTACCAGAAGAAAACCACACCCCATGGAGCAACAGAAACCCCCAAGAGGCCACCTGGCTATGCCACACCTCCGAGTGGTTATTTGAATGCAGGCTCCTGGTGGCTTCTAGGCACCCGGTGAGGAAGGAAGACTGGAGGGGGGCGGGCGGGGGATGCAAACCCTGCACTCACTCAGCACGTGCATACCAGCACCCACTCTATGGCAATACTGGGTGGGCGGTGGGGAGGGGGAGGGGTGTGCCTGTCACACCCCCCTCCTCATTATGTCCCCAGAAGTCAGGGCGCATCAGTGCCTGGAAGAAATGTATTGCATGATACTGTCACAGTGAGCACGTGTGTGCATGTCAACACCGACAATGATGGCACGTGTCACACACTCTAGGAAAAGAACAGGAAACATACGGCAAAGCATCACGCATAGGGGCAGCCCCCTATTCCGTGTGCTTGCATACCGCCCCTCACTTCATCCGGGACTTGGGCCCTGACTGGCCCCTGGCCCCAGGGCTATACCTGTGCAGGGTGCACACTCCCAGTTTGGCCAGGATTGAGGGGGTTGCCACAATGTGGACTTTGGGAGCTAGAACCCCAAAAGCCCTGGGCAACTGGGATAAGTCTGCCAATGCCCAGGAGTTACGGGAGGAGCAGCCGCCTGCCCCCGTGCCCTCTGGGACACAGAGGCAGACTGTCTTCCCCTGCAGCAATCACATCCACCTGCAGCAGCCCCACAGCCTGGCCAACACACAATCGGCAGGGCCCGGCACGCTCTGCGGAGCTTCCAGGTTTCACGGCCTCCCTAGGACCCCATTAGAAGTTGCCCTAGGGCTGGTGCTTTGGAGCAGTAGGTCAATTCGCTACCATGTGGGCACTGGTTCTAGTCCCAACTGCTCCTCTTCTGATCCAGCTCTCTGCTATGGCCTGGGAAAGCAGTGGAAGATGGCCCAAGTCCTTGGGCCCCTGCACACACATAGGAGACCCAGGAGAAGCTCCTGACTCCTGGCCTTCGGATCAGCACAGCTCTGGCCATTGCAGCCATTTGGGGAGTGAACCAGCAGAAGGAAGACCTTTCTTTCTCTTCTCCCTCCCACTGTCTATAACTCCACCTCTCAAATAAATAAATAAAATCTTTTTAAAAAGTGTCTGGCTTTAGTTATCAGTCCCATTGCACAGGCTTCCCGGAGGAGAGAACCATAACCCAGGGAATGTCCTTTCCAAAGCTAAGATCATAAAGTTGCAAATTCATGCTCCTGGGGGTCATCGTTGTGGCTTTGCAGGTAAGGTCATCTCCATCTGGATGCCACTGGTATCCCATATGGCCACTGGTCTGTGTCCTGTCTGCTCCACTTCAGATTCAGCTCCCTGCTAATGGCCTGGGAAAAGCAGTGGAAGATGGCCCAAGTATTTGGCCCCCTGCACTCATGTGGGAGACACAGAAGAAGCTCCTGGCTCCTGGTTTCAGCCTGGCTTAGCTCCAGCCATTGAGACCATTTGGGGAGTGAACCAGCAGCTAAACAATCTCTCTCTCTGCGTCTCCCTCTCTGTCTATAACTCTTTGAAAATAAATAAATCTTACTAAAAAATCATGTTTCAGCAAGGAGGGGCAGTCAGTCTTTCCTCCTTCCCACAGTGGCTGTCACCCAGCCCCCTCTGTCTGCCCCCACATTGCTGTCATAGCAGAAAGCAGTCTCTGGCCTGGTCTCTTGCTCATCTGGGAAAACCAAGTGCATACACAGAGTTCAAGGGCAGAGGCAAGAATAGATGGCAAGCATGGCCCCTCTCCACCTACACCCTTCTATGTCCCCCAACACCGGGCCACCCACAGTCAGCAGAGAGCCACGGAAAGACATAAAGCACAAGACCACAGGGCTGGCGCTGTGGCATAGTGGGTAAAGCCACCACTTGCAGTGCCAGCATATTGGCCACAGTTCGAGTCCCAGCTGCTCCACTTCCGACCCAGCTCTCTGCTATGGCCTGGGAAAGCAGTAGAAGATGGCCCGAGTCCTTGGACCCCTGCACCCGCATGGGAGACCCAGAAGAAGCTCCTGGCTCCTGGTTTCAGATTGGCACAGCTCCCACCATTGCGGCCAATTGGGAAGTGAACCAGTGGGTGGAAGACCTCTCTCTCTCTCTCTCTCTCTCTCTCTCTCTCTCTCTCTCTCTGCCTCTTCTTCTCTCTCCGTATAACTCTGACTTTCAAATAAATAAATAAATAAGCATAAGGCCAACCAGAGCCAGGCAGGCAACCTAAACAAGCAACGCCTGTCAGGTATAAGAAACACAGCAGTGAGAATCGGAGGTCTGTGGTGACAGCCACACTCAGTCCAGGGCTGGGGACCGCACACAGCCTCGTCAGTCAGGGGCAGCCCCACTCCACACCCCTCGGTGCTGGTTAAGAAACAACATTCAGATCTTTCCAAGAGATGCCAGAAATTTGAATTTTCATGTGCAATCTTCTGATTTTTAAACGCTGGCATCTAATTCGGGTTTTGTTAAAATACAGCACCAGCCAAGAATCCCACCTGGGCCCGGAGACAGCCCATGGGCCATCTGTTTGCAACTTTGCCTCCAAACGTTTGCCTCGCACCCTGGGAGAGCTGACCCGGCTGAAGGGGTCCGAGGCTGGCACCCTGCGGGCTCAGTCCAGGAGATTTGCTACAGTGACTGAGGCTCCTCCTGGCCCAGGGCAGTAGCCCATCCACATGCACTTCAAGGTGGCAGAGAAGTGTGCGGGTCCCTGGCTCCGCGGCCCTGCTGTCTGTCAACCCAGGCGAAAAAGGGGTGTTTGAACTAATCCAGTGCTACAGCAGAGTCCTGCTTCCTGGGCAAGGCAGCATCTGATTCCAAGTGTCCATGACTGACACGACTCCTAATGTGTGTTCCTAAATGAGAAGCCGTTTTGTGTGCACCTATTGCAAGAACCAGAATCCCTTGTTCGAGCGAGCCTGACACTCCCTCCTCTGCTGAGACTCCCAGAGACGACACTGCCCTGGAATGTTAGCCTCTTCTCCTGGTACTTTTGGCTTAGGTTCCAAAGGAAGCACCTTGGGAAAGCAAGACTCTGGCCCAGCTCTGACAGCCCCATCACATGGCCTGGATCCCCTCAGAGATGCAGGTGCAGGAGAAGTGCTGTTGGGAGTATGGAAGCAACAGCTTGAACTCTGTGCGGAGGCTATGGTGGCCCTTTAGGTAGGGGGTGTTGCTCCCCACCCTCACCAGGTGCCCGGAGGAACCAGCTCACCAGGGAAGGAGGGAGCAGCAAGATGATGTGAGGGGTGGCCTCCCAGCTCTGTGCCAATGCAGGACCACAAACTAATGACTGAGTGGCACGGAGATCCCCGACCACTTGCCACTGGCTGCGGCCGAGCCTGAGTTAAGAACTGGCACCCAGGGACGGCACTGTGGCTCACTTGGTTAATCCTCCGCCTGCAGTGCCAGCATCCCATATGGGCACCGGGTTCTAGTCCCAGTTGCTTCTCTTCCAGTCCAGCTCTCTGCTGTGGCCTGGGAAGGCAGTGGAGGATGGCCCAAGTGCTTGGACCCCTGCACCCACATGGGAGACCAGGAAGAAGCACCTGGCTCCTGGCTTCAGATCGGTGCAGCACCAGCCGTGGCGGCCATTTGGGGGGGTGAACCAACAGAAGGAAGACCTTTCTCTCTGTCTCTCTCTCACTGTAACTCTACCTGTCAAATAAAAAAATAAAAAAATAAAAAGAACTGGCACCCGGCTGACCGGGGACACCTTCCCACATTGCAGCCAGCTTACCTGCCACCAGAAGGTCTCTTCTCCCAGATCCCCCTCCCCAAGAGCAGGGCCAGCTTCCCAGACCTGAGAGTGTGCAGTGCTCAGAGACGCTCTGCACTGGATTTAACTCGAGATTCTTTTTTGTTTTGTCTTGTTTAAGATTTTTATTTATTTTCTTGAAAGGCAGAGAGAGAGAGAGAGAGAGAGAGAGAGAGATCTCCCACCCTGCAAATGGCTGCAATAGCCAGAGGCTGGAACTCCATCCAGGTCTCCTACATGAGTGCAGAGGCCCGAGCACTCAAGCCGTCATCTGCTGCTTTCCCAGATGCATTAGCGAGAAGCTGGATCAGAAACAGAGCAGCCAGGATGCAAACCAATGCTCTGATATGGAATGCCAGCATTGGAAGCAGCTGTTTAACCCACGCCTCACAACACCAGCCCTTATTCATGTACTTCTTAGCTCATTTTCTTTGTTTTCATAGATTTATTTATTTATTTATTTATTTATTTATAAGTCAGAGTTTCAGAGAGAGATGAAGAGACACACAGAGAGAGATTTCCCATCCACTGGTTCACTCTCCAGATGGTCACAACAGCCAAGGGCTGGGCCAAGCCAAAGCCAGGAGCCAGGAGTTTCCTCCAGGTCTCCCACCTAAGTGCAGGGGCCCAAGCACTCAGACCATTTTCCACTGCTTTTCCCAGGCCATTAGCAGGGAGCTGTTTGGGAAGGGGAGCAGCCAGGACATGAATCAGTGCCCATCTTAATTCATTTTCTAACAGGGGGCCCAGCATTTTTGCCTCATTCTGGGTCCTACCAATTAAATAGCCAGTGTTGCTCTAGGGGGATCACACAGCAGCTGGACACTGCTGTGGGACTCAGTTCTCAAGGGCAACTCCCACATCAGGTGCCAGGAGACACCAGGGCAAGACAAGCTCCCTGGGTGTTGGAGCACTCTTCGTGGCCAGGGATGCCTATTCTAGAGCTTTTTGTATGTGGTTGCATTGTGCCCAGCCAGGGCATGGTTTGTATATGGTTACATTGTGTCCAGCCAGGGTGTGGTTTGTATATGGTTACATTGTGTCCAGCCAGGGGTGGTTTGTATATGGTTACATTGTGCCCAGCCAGGGCATGGTTTGTGTGTGATTACAGAGCCCCAGCCAGGGTGTGGTCTGTGTGTGGTTACAGAGCGCCCAGCCAGAGTGTGGTCTGTGTGTGGTTACAGAGCGCCCAGTCACCCAGCCAGAGTGTGGCCCAGGCCAGGCAGCAAGCAAGAGCCTGAGAGCCTATGAACCAGAGAAAGACACCCACCTGCACCTGCACAGAGCCAGAAAACCAGGGTGGCAGGTGCAGGTGCTGAGGGCTGCCTGGAGGAGCAGCCCAGAGCTGGGACTGAACTGAACAGCATGCAGAAGGCTTAGAGCTGAGCAGGGCAGGTATACAGAGCACGGGAGGCAGGAGCAGGATTATGGGATAGGAGAAACCCTGGGCGGTGCTAGCAGGAGCATTCCAGGGTCCCTTGCCCTGGCAGTCCCAGTCACAGCAGGAGCAACTTTACTCATCCTCCTGGGGTCACGGCACCTGCCGCCCCTCAGGTGCCCCAGCCCCTCATCTCTGCACACAGAGGCTGCTCTAATTCTCCTTGCAGCCCGGGTGAGTGGCAGTCCGTGAACAATACTATCTGCGCGTGGTGGCACCCAAAATACGACTGTCATTTATTCCGTTATATGAAATTAGAGCATGCCGTGTAGCCATAATGAATCATTTCCTTCCTGCCTCGGCCACGGTGTCAGGCAGAAGCTCGGCATCCCCCATCCAGCGCCTTTCACTTCCTCGCAGGCTAATAATAACCCATCCGGGCAAACACACGTCTTTCCCAAGACAATGCAAGGCCTGGACGGGCACCGCGGGCACCCGGGGGAGGAAGGAAGAGCCAGGGCAGAGGCCCAGGCCGGGCAAGGCCTATGGGGAGGGGAGAGACAGCGTCCCCCAGGGTAGAGGTCCAGATGGGACCCTGGGATGCCCAAGTTCCTTTTTTAACTTCTCCCCCTGATGGAGACAGGGAACAGGACCCATTTCTGGGCTGTTCTGCTCCCAGGATTTCTTCCCATTCCTTGCCCAGGTCCAGCCTGGAAGCCGTGTCTCTACTCTTACCACCACCCACCACCATCCTCACCACCACAGGTGGCCTCACCCCTCCATTCAGCTCCTAGCTCTCAAGGCGCTGCCTCCAGCCACAGCCTCATCCCGGCTCCCACAGGGCCCAGAGCTCCCAGCTGGCCCCACCTCCTTCCCTTCCCATCCCTCACTTGTACAGGCTCTGCAGGAGCTGGTGCTCAGGAAGAGGGGAAATGGGTCCCGGTGGAAACAAGTCTCCAGGAGTCGCCCTCTCGGACCCTCAGCTGGGGAAGCCAGACCCAGACCATCAGGCCAAAGTCAAGGCCAGCCCAGGGGGAATCGACCTTTTAGGCCCTGTGATTAGCGTTCCTCTCCCACTCACTGTAGCTCTTGTGAACACCATGCCCACACAAGAAGGGACTCAACTGATTTTGCTGAATGAAAGAGAGGCAGAGACCACGTGCTGAATGGTATGCAACAAACCCCATGGGGAGAGGGACTAGCGAGAGAGGCTGTTCCCTGGTCCCAGAGGAAGTAGGTGGAGAGGGTGGCAGGTGGCCTGCTGGCCCAGGAGGCCTGGCCTTTCCCCATCCTGTCACAGGAGGACAGGGTCAAGGGCAGCAGCACGGGCCTGCTCTGGCAAACCACCCATGGGCGTATGGTCTACACAACCCCGGTAGCCCAGCCCTCACCCCCCGCTGTGCATGCCTTGCTCCCTGCTCTGAGCTCAGCCTGGAGAATTCTTGCTGTCCCTTCCCCACAGTGGCAGTCCCTCTACCTGGAACTGCCTCCCCACTCACTCCTCCTGCCGCCCCCTGCCGCCCAGCCCTTGGCATGGCTCAGGGAGGCTCCCGGCTTCCCACGCTGTTCAGCCCAGCCTGTGATGTTGACCACATGCTCCCAGCACCTGCCCCAGCACCTGGCCTCACAGAGCAGGCAGTGCTCCTGAGACCGCTGGGACAGTCTGTCCTGCTCCCCTCGCAGCAGCCAACTCCTGGGAAGGGGGCCCCAGGCCTGCTTGGTTCACTGTTGTTTCTCCGGCGACGCCAGAAGGTCCTCCTGGAACATTTTCTCATCAAGTGAATAAATGGAGTCATCCAATAACAGGGAGTTCACCAAATCCCAAAGCAATGTATTTCTTAAAAAAAAAAAATAGCATGTAGGCTTACCACTAAGTTACCACTAAAGAAGAAAACATGGCGATTCATCCCGACTTCTAAAAAATGAAAATGAAAATGAGAGTAATCATTGTTGATACTTTTGTGTATTTTTTTCCGGTTTCTCCTATGTATTTTTTTACATAACCAAGATCTTCTTCCCCAAGTCCTGGGAACCCCACTCCCACTCATCCACTCCCTGCCTTGTATCCCATGTTCCAGACGGGCATAACATGAAGGGATTTTACTCCCCAGGGCTCTTGAGAAAGATCAGCTTGGGAACTTCCATTGGCTATTTCTTCCTTTAAAAAAAAAAAGACATATTTATTTATTTGAAAACCACAGTTACAGAGAGAGAGGGAGAGAGAGAGAGAGAGAGAGAGCTTCTATCTGCTGGTTCACTCCCCAGATGGCCACAATGACCTGAGTTGGACCAAGTTGAAGCCAGAAGCTTCTTCCAGGTCTCCCACGAGGGTACAGGGCCCATCGTCTGCTGCTTTACCAGGTGCGTTAGCAGGGAGCTGGATTGGAAGTGGAGCAGCCAGGAAACGCATGCCTGTGTTACATGCAGCAGATTTACCTGCTACACCACAATGCTGGGCCCTAAATTACATGTTACTTACAGATTTGAGTACAATGTTAGTAAATTTACAACTTCATTAGGCACAGACTTTTGATATTGCTTTCTTTACCACAAGAGATCATACTATTTGTAGTACTTGACTTGCTCTGTTCCCTTATTAGTAGGTGAGACAAGTTTGTCTGTTAATATACTTTTTTAAAGATTTTTTTTTACTTAAAAGGCAGAGTTACAGAGAGAGAGAGAGAGAGAGAGAGAGGTCTTCCATCCACTGGTTCACTCCCCAAGTGTCTGCAATGGCCAGAGCTGCACTGATCCGAAGCCAAGAGCCAGAAGCTTCTTCTGGGTCTTCCCATGTGGGTACAGGGGCCCAAGGGCTTGGGCCATCTTCTACTGCTTTCCTAGCCCATAGCAGAGAGCTGGATCAGAAGTGGAGCAGCCAGGGCTTGAACCGGTGACCATACGGGATGCCGGTGCTGCAGGCAGCAGCTTTACCCACTACACCACAGCTCTGGCTCCTCTGTTAGTATTCTTATAATACTTCCACAACTGCCCATTGTGAATGTAGCCAGGAGCCTGGCATCCCTATTTGCAGCAAAAGCTAGAATTCCATTGATTCTTTTTTTTTACAAGATTTATTTTATTTATTTGAAGGACAGAGTTACAGAGAGAGGTAGAGACAGAGAGAGAGGTCTTCTATCCACTGGTTCACTCCCCAGATCAGAGCTGCACCGATCTGAAGCCAGGAGCCAGGAGCTTCTTCTGGGTCTCCCACATGGGTGCAGGGGCCCAAGCACTTGGGCCATCTTCTACTGCTTTCCCAGGCCATAGCAGAGAGCTAGATCAGAAGAGGAGCAGCTGGGACTAAAACTGGTGCCCATATGGGATGCCGGCGATTCAGGCCAGGGCTTTAACCCACTGCACCACAGCACACCAGCCCCTTCCATTGATTCTTTTTATTTTATTTTTTTTTTTTTGACAGGCAGAGTAGACAGTGAGAGAGACAGAGAGAAAGGTCTTCCTTTTCCGTTGGTTCACCCTCTAACGGCCGCTGCAGCCAGCACATCGCGCTGATCCGAAGCCAGGAGCCAAGTGCTTCTCCTGGTCTCCCATGCGGGTGCAGGGCCCAAGCACTTGGGCCATCCTCCACTGCACTCCTGGGCCACAGCAGAGAGCTGGACTGGAAGAAGAGCAACCGGGACAGAATCTGGCGCCCCAACGGAGACTAGAACCCAGGGTGCCCGCGCTGCAGGCGGAGGATTAGCCTAGTGAACGGCGGTGCCAGCCAAACAAACTAAAACTTTAAAACATACGTAGCATAGATGCAGAAGGGAAGAACAGATAAGAAAACAAAGGAATAAAATTGAGATTTCTCTGAACATAATTTGTGTCATACATTTGACTTTGAACCCACAATCTCTTTTATAAGACAAAATTCATTTTTAAAAAAATCCCCTCCAGGATAATGGAATAGGCAACATCTTTCCCTATTCCTCCTGCTAAGTGCAACCAAAAACCCTGGGAGTGATATCAAAAACAAGCATAATAATTCTCTGGAAGACAGAGGCACTGTGGCTGACTGGCTAGGGACTTTAACAACCAAGGGTGACACAGTCGAGAGTTCCTGGGTTTTCTCTGTTGCCTCGTATATGCTATGAAATTGAAAAAGTCAGAAACCTGGAAACCTCAATGAGAACAGATCAAAAAAGCCCAAGAAAAGCCTAAGTTCTCCAGCCAAAGAAGTAGGAATGGGGCAGACCAACAAGAATGACGCTTAAGCAACAATCACTCTGCTTCATCCAGACATCACAGAGGACAAGTGTGGCTCTGCTCACACCAGCCGAGGCCAATGGGGAGTCCAGCCTTCCATCCTCGTTAGGCTGGAGCCCCCACATCCCACTAAGCTGGAGTCAGAGAGGCTGAATGTGGAGACTGCCTCCCCATGTGGGCTCCCTCTCCACAGTTGCAGGGGAGGGAGTCGTGAAGACCGCACTTGCTCCTTCAGATGTCAGAAAAAGCTGGATGGGGACCCCAAAGGTAGATTGTATTTATGCCAAATAAGACAGACTCCAGAGGGAAAGCATCCCAGACACAGAAAGGAATGTTACAATAATGGTAGGAGGGTTAATCCACCAAGAAGATATCCTCAATGGGTATGCACCAAATAGAAGAGCTGCAAAACACCTGAGGCCAAAATCTTGTAGCAACATTCCCCCCCCCCACCATTGGAGCAGTGTCAGAGAAAACGATCTTAAACACAAGGCTTGAATTTCAACTTTAAAAAAAATCACTCACTGTACCATAAAAGAGAAAGGTCTCAAACTAAATGAAAAAGACAATCAGGTGCCAACACCAAGATGACAAAGATGTTAGAATTATCCGGCACAAACAGCCATCATAAAAATGCTTCAATGAGCAATTACAAACACACGTTAAACAAAAGTAAAAAAAAAAAAAAAAGAATCTCAAAAAAGAAATAAAAGATACAAAGAACAGACAAATGGAAATGTTAGAATATGAAACTATGATAACCAAAATAGAAATCTCAGTGGATGGGCTTAAAAGCAAATCGGAGGGGACAGAGGGAAAATCAGTGAAGTGGAAGTGAAAACAATAGAGATTATCCAATCTAAACACCAGAGAGGAAAAAATAGACATAAAAAAATAGCAACAGAATCGTCAGGCCCCATGGAACTATAGCGAAAGTGCAGCCTTCCTTGAGTCAGAGTCTTGGAATGAGAGAAAAAAGAGATGGGACTGAAAAATCATTCAATTAAACAGCTGAAAATGTCTCAGATTTGGCAAGATATAAACCTACATATTTAAGGAGCTAAGTTTACCAAAACAGGGTAAATATAAGAAATTCCATGCCAAGATACATCATAATTAAACTTCTGAAAACTAAAAGACAAAACCTTGAAAACATATAGAGAAAAATGACATATTAATAGGAGGGAACCAACTTGAATAACTGTAGATTTCTCATCAGAGACTATGGAGACCAAGGAAGTAGTGCAATGCTTTCAGGCGATGAAAGAACCGCTTGTCCAGAATCCTACAGCCAGCAAAATTATCTTCAATAATTAAGGAGAAACCAAGAGTTTCTCCAATGAAAGAGAATGAATAGACTTGTGGTACCTGGCAGGCATCCTGTAAAAAGATGTCCAAATGAAGCACTCCAAACAGAAAGGATGTTAGGGGAAAAACTCTCACAACATGAGAAAAGAAGAAAAAATTATGTTTGATGGTGGAAGCAAAAACTAAAGCACTTTTATGGGGTTCTTAATGTAGGCAGAGAAGATATTTAAGACAATGGTATTTAAAGTGAGGAAGACAAAAGTACTTAAAGAGAAGGAATGCTTCTATATTTCCCTGGGGCTGGGGAAAATGTGACACCACACTCTGATAAGTTTTAAATATTGGAATTTCACTAAAAACTTACAAAACGAGGCACACACATAAATACTATAGATAAATCAAGATAGGATTCTAAGAAAGTTCAATTAATCTATCAGAAGATAAGAAAATGAAAAGAGAAGCAAAACCAAAGAAAGCAAACAAAAAAATGACAGAATTAATACCTAGCACATTGAGAATCATATTACATATAAATGGCCTTAGTATACCAGTTAAAAGATATGGCAGAAATGGATTTGAAAACATGACACATGGTGCAGACATTTGAACAGAGGTCATGACACTGCTTGGGATGTCTACATGCCATATCAGAGTGCTCCCAGCTCCACATCTGATCCAACTTCTGGCTAACATGCACTCTGGAAAGGAAAAAAATGATGGCTCCTGTACTTGGGTTCCCTGCCACCTGCATGGGCGCTACAGATTGAGTTCCTAGCCCCTGGCTCTGGCCTGGCCCAGCTTGCTTGCTTTCTTGCTCTCTCCTTCTCTTTCAAATCAAATGAAAAATAAATGAAAATTAAAAATAAAAGAAAGGACCCATCTGCATGCTTTGTAAAAGAAACTCATTTCAAATATAAAAATATGGACAAAAAAGAAGAAATGGAAAAGATATATCATGAAAATATTTATCAAAGGAAGTAGTATTTAACATAAGATAAAATATACTTCGGAGTGGAGAAAATTATCAGACAGAGGAAGATAATATGGATTGATAAAAGTCAATTCACCAAGAAGACAAAACAACACTAAGTGTGTATACACTAAACCAAAAAAAATAAAATATATGACAAGCAAAAACTGACAGAGCTTAAAGGAGAAATGGCAAAATCCACTGTTATAACTGGTTTCATCAAGTGCCTGCTCTCAACAACTAAACAGAAAGTCAACAAAGAAACAGAAGAAGTCAACAACAGAAGTCAATCAATACTTATTGAACAATCTATGTGATGACAGCAGAAGAAACATTGTTTTCAATGCCATGAATTATAAATAAATATAGATTACACCCTGGTCCATAAAAGAAACCTTAACAAATTTGGAAAAATTTAAATCCAACTACAACACAATGAAACAGAAATTAATAACAGAAACATAACAGAAAAATCTCCAAATATTTGGAAAGCAAACAGCATACTATTAAATACTCCATGAACTAAGAAGGAAGTCTAAGGGAAATAAAAGCAAAATGACATTGAGCTGAATAACAATGACAATGAAAAATTGGGAACTATGAGATACAGCTAAAGCATGCTAAAAGGGAAATTTATAGTACCAAATGCATACACTGGGCAAGAGAAAAGGCATCTAGGTTCCTACCTCAAGAATGTACAGAAAAAGAACAGAACAAACATAAAGTAGGAAGAAGAATGGAAATAGTAAAGAGAATAAATACATTCAATTGAAAACTGAAGAAAATTAGGGAAAAATCAGCCAGTCAAGAGCTAGTTCTTTGGAAAAACAACAAAATTTTAAAAACTTCTAGCAAAACTGACAAAATAAAAAAGAGAGAAAGCACTAATTACCAATATCAGAAATAAAACAGAATATTACCATAAACCTAATAGACATCAAACAGATGATAAAGGAACATGATGACAATTCTACACATGTACACTTGATAACTGAAACAAATGGACCAGTACTCAAAAACACACCCTACTCTTACTCCTTCAATATGGAAAAGACAAGGTGAATAGCTTTACAATGATTAAGAATTTTTTTTTAAAGATTTATTTATCTATTTGAAAGAGTTACAGAGCGTGAGGGAGACAGAACGAGACAGAGCGAGACAGAGGTTTTCCATCCACTGGTTCAGTTTTCAGATGGCTGCAATGGCCAGGGTGGGCCAGGCTGAATCCAAAAGCCAGGAGCTTCATCCAGGTCTCCCAGGTGGGTGCAGAGGCCCAAACACTTGGTCCATCTTCCGATGCTCTTCCCAGGCCATTAGTAGGGAGCTGGATCAGAAGTGGAGCAGCCGACACTCACACTGATACCCACACGGGATGCCAAAGTCATGGGCGGCAGCTTTACCCACTATGCCACAGCGCTGGCTCCAATGACTAAGAAATTTTAATTTGTTTAACTCCCAAAAAGGAAATACCCAGGCCTAAATGACGCCACTGATGAATCTGATGAATTCTATCAAATATTTAAAGAATAATTAGCACCATTCTACACCATCTCTTTCAGAAGATAAAGAGAAAGGAACACTTCTCAATTCATATTATGAAGTTAGTACCACCCTAACATCAAATCCAGGTGATTATTCAAAAGAAGAATGAAAGAAGAGAAGGAGAGAAGGAAGGAAGGAGGGAAGGGAGGGAGGGAGGGGGAGAGGGAGGGATGGAGGAAGAAGGAGAGGAGGGGAAGAGAGGAAGGGAGGAAGCAAAGAAGGGAGGGAGGAAGGAAACCTACAAAAATCCTTCACAAATATTAGCAAATAGAATTCAGCAATATATAAAAAGATCTATGAAAAATAACTAAGTGGAGTTTATTTCATGAATATTATATTCAGTATTATAAAATCAAGCAATGTAATCTACAGAAACTTCAAGCTAAAAATGTAAAGCCGTGTGATGGTATTAACTGATGCAGAAAGAACATCTGACAAAATTCAACAACCGTTTACGATTTCAAAAGAACAACTCTCAGAAAATAGGAATGGGGAGGAATTTTCTCAGCTTAATAAAGGCCATCTACTAACACTGTACAGCTAACGTGGCCCTGAGGGGTGAAAAGTGCATATTTTCCCATAAGATTAGGAACAAAACAATGTGTCCACTCTCACTACTCTTAGCATAGCTCTCGATGTTCTAGCTAGCAAACCAGCTACAACCACAAGGCGCTGATGAAAGACACCGGAGAAGTCTAACTAAATGGGGAGACACGCCGTGTTCACAGATTAGAAGACTCAATGTAGTAAAGACGTAATTTCTCAAACTTATAGACAAGTGTAATGCAATTCATATCAAAACTCCAGGAAGTCTTTTTGAGTAACAACACTGCTATGATTGGAATAAGATTTGGCTCCCAAACTCAGGCAGACAATAAATGCTCAAAGTCATCAATCAATGTTAAAGGAGGGGGGACTTAACCCTATTATGGTGTTCACATATATATATGTGTGTGTGTGTGTGTGTATAAAGATTTCATTCTTTTTTATGGCCAAGTGGTATTCCATTTTGTGAATATTCCACATTTTCTTTTCCCATTCATCCTATAAAAACAATGATATGTTGTATATTTGAAACTAGCTGGAAGAGTGGGGTTTGATTGCTCTCATTGCAAAGAAATGCAATTACTGGCTGGCGCTGCGGCTCACTAGGCTAATCCTCCGCCTTGCGGCGCTGGCACACCGGGTTCTAGTCCAGGTCGGGGCACTAGATTCTGTCCCGGTTGCCCCTCTTCCAGGCCAGCTCTCTGCTGTGGCTAGGGAGTGCAGTGGAGGATGGCCCAAGTGCTTGGGCCCTGCACCCCATGGGAGACCAGGATAAGCACCTGGCTCCTGCCATTGGATCAGCGCGGTGTGCCGGCCGCAGTGCGCTGGCCGTGGCGGCCATTGGAGGGTGAACCAACGGCAAAAGGAAGACCTTTCTCTCTGTCTCTCTCTCTCACTGTCCACTCTGCCTGTCAAAAAATAAAAATTTAAAAAAAAAGAAATGCAATTACTCTGATTTGATAACTATACGATGTAACATGTATCAATCAATCGTGCCCCATAAATAACACAATTATTATGTGTCAATTGAAATCTAAAAAGTAAACAAATCTGCACATAAAATACATGTACACCATATATGTACATCTTCATTTATTTATTGGAAAATGAGGTCTAGTTGTGGGTTTAATAATTTTAAAATAAACAAGGTTGCAATGTAGTACAGAGGGTGAAGCCACCACTTGGGGTGCCCATATCCCATACCAGAGTGCCTGAGACCAAGTTCCACCTCCATTTCTGATCCAGCTTCTCGCTAATGTGCCTTGGAGGCAACAGATGATGGCTCAGATATTTGGGTTCCTGCCAACCATGTGGGAGACCTGGATGGAGGTCCTGGGTCCTGGCTTTAGCCTGGCCCAACCCCAGCTACTGAGGGCATTTGGGAGTGAACCAGCTGATAGAAGATATTTCTCTCTCTCTCTCTCTCTCTCTCTCTTTCTCTCTCTCTCTCTCTCTCTCTCTCTCTCTCATTCACGCGCGTGCTCTCTTGCTCTTTCTCTCTCTGAAATAAATAAAACTTTTAAAAATAAAGTAGCAATGCACACAAATTATATTTTGAGACACCTGTAATAACTATAATGCTATGGAAATAGCTGTCATTCCTGTTAGTGATAAAGTCACAAGATATACAAGAACATGTTAAATGGCATGAACATGATGTATTCTGCAAGATCAGGTCTGCGGCAAAGCCAGCAGTGGAATTCCTCCAGTTGTTTCCACAAATGCCAAGGAAGAAAAGAGAATGAGGGTGGGAACTTGGAGATAAAAACAGAGGAGTGAGACCAGGCAATCAGTCTCAAGGATAGCCCTGAGCTGATGGAAAGAAAGGGTGTAAAAGAAAAAAATAGGACAAATTGAGTTGCAACTGAGTGTTTGACAACAGTACGGATAAAGTGAAATAAAGGCATTGTGTTTGTGCTTTTTGAAGCAGCTGCCTTTTTTATAAATATATTCTTCTGATTTATTGATGGATGAAATAACACAATATCTAGAATTTGTTTCAAATACCCTAGGAGAGGGCAGGGGACCAGGAGTTGATGGTCAGGGAGCTGGGTAATCAGTACATTGTTCTGTTCAAGCTACTTTGAGACATTTTTTTAAGTTTTCTATAATAAAAAGTTAAAAAATAAAGCTGGAATAGGCATCGTTGACATGATTTTTGCTTTCATAAAGGATTATTTCATACAGACAATTCCAAAATGGGAAAGGTGGGGTTAAAAAGCTACACATTTTAAGGCTTTTGACATGCATTGCCCGGGTAAGCTAACAGAATAGGAAAAAGCACAGGTGCCTCGCAGGGAACTGGAGACACTGGAGGAGGCGAGGTGAGGCTGGCTGCCTCCACCCTCCCTCTCCGCCTCCTTGCCTGGGTGCATCCTTCCTCCAAGACAGAAACCACAGTTCAGCCAACACTCAAACCCTGCTCCTCACTCTTCAAATTTCCCTGGATCTCACAACCTGCTATTAGATGTAAAATCACTTATCCATCTAATCTTGATGGCCAGACATCTACATTTGGTCTGTTTCTTTCAGGGATGCTGTAACGACACAGCTGGAGAAATCTGCTTTTGTTATTATATCCTCGGGATAAATTCTGAGAAGGAACTACCTAGCTCCGACGAAAGTGCATTTTGCCCTCCTCGAGCTGCTACCAGCAACCAGTGGTTCCTTGCCAGCACCAGCCAATTTGGTGAGGTTAATAAGGTCACTTCTGTGCATATGAGCGTCTTTTAATATCAGGACACTGTCTATTCGAAGCCGGTCATCTCTCAGGAGCTAGTTTAACTCCTTGGACTCCCCAATAAGGTGTGACGGTTGAACTTCCCCAGGCAATCAGGTCTCCAGCCACAAACCCCTCCACAGCCAAAGCCCATGCTCTCCAAGTATCATGACCCCCAGTGTGGGACTCCCCCACAAAACCTGATGCTGGAACTACTTGGAAGGGAGTTCCCTGGGAAAATGCCCATCCACAGACCAATCTAGATGTCCAGAATGAAACTCTGCAGGAGTAGAGCCTGGGGATCCTGCAAAATTCCATGAAGACCCCTGAGCTGAGCTATTCACAAGAGTCGGAGACGGCACCAACCCAAGTGCCCAGCGGCGTATGGATGGATACAGACATGGGGGAGACAGACACAGTGGAATGCTGCTCAGCTTTCACAGAGACAGAAATCCTGTCATTTGCAACAGCAACCCGGATGAACCTGGAAGACATTATGCAAATTAAATAAGCCAGACACAGAATGACAAGCAGTGGCCCTACCTGGATGTGGGATCTAAATGAGTTGAACACAAGGAAGGAGAAAGGAGAACAGGGGTTCCTGGAGGCTGGGCAGTGGAGGCGTTGGGGGAGATGTCAGCCAAAGAATACAACATTCCAGGGAAGAGGAATAAACCCAAAGGGTCTAGTGCACATCCCGGTGATCACAGTCAATAACACAGCCTGAACAGGTGCACCTTGGAGTCCTCAGGGGGTTGGTTCCAGAACCGCCCTTGGATCCCAGAAGCCACAGATGTCAAGTCTTTTATATAACATGCCATAGAATCCTCATGGAACCTACACATTTCCTCTCATCTACTTTAAATTGTCTCTAGATTCCTTATAATACCTAATACAATGTAAATGTTATGTAAATAGCTGTTATACTGTATTTTTTTAGGGAAGGATGAGAAGAAAAGTCTATACATGTTCAGAAGATGCATTACTCTTCCTGGGTACTCTCAATTCTAGGTGGATTAATTCCACAGATACTGAGCTCACAGATACAGCATGCTGACTGTACTCAAAACGGCTAAGAGAGCCGATTTCAGGGGTTTGCACCACACACACACACAGATAAGTTTGTGAAGTAATGTATATGCTAATTAGCTTGATTTCTTCATTCCACAATGTATGCATAGATCAACACATCAAGTTGTGCACCGTAAATATACACAATTTTTTTGTCAATTAAGACTGGGGCAGCCGTAGGAGTTTCTCCCAGGAGACAGCCATAAACTTACTCACCTACTGAGGGCGCCAACAGAGAATGAGCGATTGAGTGCATGGACAAAGGAAGCGATGAGTTACTTAATCAACCGACCATCCAAGTCATAAGTGAACCAATGAGTTTGCACGTTAACAAATGAAGAAATGAGTGAGCGTGTGGTTAACAAATGAACGCTCATGGGGGAAGAAAAAAAAAGGCTGCTGCCATGCAGGGAATCCTGAGACACGGCCCAGGAGGAAGGCTGCCAGCTGCCCGGCCAGGTACACACAGAACCACCTTCCATACCTGCACACCTGCAGCCTCCAAGGACAGTACCCGGGGCGCCCCAGAAAGACCAAACAGCACCTGCCCTCAGTCCAGACACAACATAACAGAGTTCGACATTTTCTACACATTCTTTCTGATTCTGTGTGCCTTCTCTGGTGCAAACACAATCACTATTTGGGCAGGAGAAAAGACTTCCGTGTCTGACATAACACAAAGTGCTGAGTTCGCCGACGCTTGCCTTCTGAGTGAGCAGATCGTGTGTTCAAAATCTCCAGCAGGGACCAAAGGTGGGGGCAGGCTCCTGGTCTCTCTCCCCTTCTTCCCTCTCAGCTGTAGCCTTCCTGTCCTCCCCCTCCAATGCTTTCCCTAAGAAAGGTCAGAGTCCCAAGTAGCCATGAAGGAGAAAGCTTCTGCCTGGGTGCCCGTCACAGCACTGCTGTTAACAACACACTTGGGCGGCACCGCAGCTCACTAGGCTAATCCTCCGCCTGCGGTGCCGGCACACCAGGTTCTAGTCCCAGTCGAGGCACCAGATTCTATCCCAGTTGCCCCTCTTCCAGGCCAGCTCTCTGCTATGGCCCGGGAGTGCAATGGAGGATGGCCCAAGTGCTTGGGCCCTGCACCCCATGGGAGACCAGGAGAAGCACCTGGCTCTTGCCTTGGGATCAGTGCACTGTGCCGGCCTCTGCGCGCCAGCTGTGGCAGCCATTGGAGGGTAAACCAACAGCAAAGGAAGACCTTTCTCTCTGTCTCTCTCTCTCTCACTGTCCACTCTGCCTGTCAAAAAAAAAAAAAACGCACCTGATGGTGGGTCCTGAAGACTCGGGTGGGTAGAGCATCGGAACAGCAAGGTGCTGGCATCCTGGTGGGCTCCCTGGCTGCAGCACGACACGGCAGAGAAGCAAAAGTGAAGCAGTTGCATACAGAGAGGGCACAGGTGCAAGAAACACCCGAACGTGCTTTGTGACCACTGCTTCTTGTGAGACCTAATCTAGTCCCAAGAGACCTGTCCACTCACAAGTATGGAGTCTCCATAAACTGCCTTTCACTAAAGCTTCCGCCACCCTAGGGCTCACCTTCCAGCTCGGAAAACTTCAGGGGACACACTCAGACCCTAACCCACCCTCGGCGGCTGCTCAACGCCCTCTGCCACACCGCCACCTTGAGCCCCGACTCCCCCAGCCACACACGCCTCAGAAGCCGGCCCCACAGCTCTCAGGCCCTCCTTGCCCAGTGGTGAGAAGAAGCCAGGCATGCCCATGGTCCCCGGGCAGCCATGGAGGGACCTCAGCACTGGGGTCTGAGCCGTGCAGTTCAGAGCTGTGCTCTCACTTCATCCCAGCTTCTTCAGGGTCCCAGGGACAACCGGGGATGGTGGGCCACAGGCCATGGGCACTCAGGACTATGGAGGAGTGATGCTTCCTCCTCTCCCCAGGACACATCCAACCCTGAGTGATGGGTGACTTGTCTCCATGGCAAACCCAGGAATCCATCATTGTCATGGTTTTTGTTCTACGATGCTTTTGAAGATGAGCGGCTTTCCCAAGGGGGCTGTTTTGCACCTCTGATCTGCCTGCCTTCCAGAACAGCCCTCCAGTGGACAAAACATCTGCGGCCTCCGAACCCTAGGAAAGCTGGACACAGCAGATCTGCGACTCGGCTGATTTTATTTCTTTAATCCAGTGTGAGCGATGCCACCAGTGTCTCTGGCACGGAAGCTGCCAGAGCTGTACCTGCCCCTTCCTCGTTGTGGCACAGGTGCCGGTCTGTCTCGGGGCCCAGGCTTCGCGGAGCTGCTCAGCCACGCGGTCACCGCTGGCCGGGCCCAGTCCTTCCCCAGGGCGGCCCTGCCTCCTCACCTTCCTTGGACTCCTCCACGCTCCCTCAGTCCACCGTCAGCCCAACCGCTCGCCGTAAAACGGAACGATTGGGAGTTTACGTTGTTAGCTACATTTATCTTTAAGAGCAAGATGTTGAGTTTAGTTTTAATGATGAAAAAAGCCTTTCAAAGGATAACTCACTGAAACTCATTATGTAGTATAAAGGGCCACTATTTAAAGATTCTGTAATTCTAGTGATAATCTTTTTAAAGCAGATTTATAGCAGAAAATAGTTAGATTCTTTGACTTCAGCTATAATTTTCCATTTTGTAATTTAATACTCCTTTAGTTTATATTTGCACATTAAAAATATAGCATCTAAAAGTCCATCATTAAATACTTTTAATAAGTGCAATAAATAAGTTTTACAGTGTGCATAAATCTAAAAACAAAACCCAACATAAATTGTTAATCTTACACTTTTTCTCATTAATTGCAATACATAAACATATGTTTTATACAAAGATATTTGCTACAAAATAAGTATAATAAATACAGTTTACCACATGTATTAATCTTAATAGTTACAAGCTGTTAATCTTATATATTAGGTAATAATTTGCAATAAATAATTGTTTATTATCTTGATGTTTGCTTGTCTTGGGTTTTAGCAATATGCAATAAAGAAATGCAATTTTGAATAATTTGATTGTAAGACTGCTGGGAAAATACTGTACGTTATAATTAGCTGTGAGAGAACTCTGTTCAGAAGAACCACGAGATAGGGTTCAATAACCCAAACATACATTATTGAGTCCATAAATAATTTTAAAAGTGAAGTTCAGTTTCGAAGAAAGCAGAAATTCTAAAACTTAAATGCAAATGCAATTAGTGAAACATTTCACTTTCTTTAGTGCTCGCATCGTCATATATTCAAAGCAGGCAAAGAAAGGCAGAAACCCCATGAAAATCGCCCAGTTCCGGGCTGAACGGGGAACACGGAAGCCTGCGGCAGAAAGGGCGGCGGCTTGGCCCCACCCCGCCCACTCGCGAGTGGCCTGCAGGTGCACACACCTGTGCGTGCCCCCAGACCCCACCGGCAGCTGGCACCGCCTGCCTGCACACACACTTTTCAGGGAGGGCCGTCCCTTCGACCAGACTTCACAGAAACTACCAACCGTGTAGGTAGAGGCAGGACCTTGTCGTAAATGACCGTTCTTTCTCCCGCCCTGTGCTTGTCTTGGAGCATGGCGGGTAAGCAACAAAGCAGCCGAGCTATTTAACCATAAGACAACTGGGAAAGCCTGGGGGACCTGCAACCAGCGGAGAGAGGGCCCGGTGGGGCAGGAGCCAGCTCTGGGTGTTTCTGAGCGAGGCTGAGCCGACCCCAGGGCAGCTCGTGTCCTACGCTGTGGACTGTGGACGCTGCAAGGTCAGTGACACCACACGAGGCCCACCTGCTGGCCGCTGCCACAGTCCGCCTGGGAGAGGCTGGGGTGGGGGGTCACATCCTGCAAGGCGCTCCCAGCACCCCTCACAGGGTAGCCAGGTCCTGTGTCGGCCCTAGCGGCACAGAGGCCCGGAGAAGAAGGCACAGCGGCACTGCCCTCGTGGAATCCCTGGGCAAGGGCATGGCCTCCTCCCCCAGCCCAGACAGGAAGGAGGGAGGTAGGGAGGGACGGGGCCGGGAGAGAGGAGGGAGACAAAATCCCGGCCCCCTGGGAAGCAGGAGCGAGGGTCTGCAGGTGCAGAGGCCCGGCCGCCCCAGGCACAGGCGCACCCCCGCAGCGCCGCCCCGTCGGAGCCTGCACTCGCGTCCCCAGCGCGCTGCTCCCGAGCTCCGGGGATTGCGTGCCCTGGGGCCCGCGGGGGCCGCGGGCTTGGCTTCCCTCGGGGGACGGCCCTCCTGCCGCCACCCGGCTGGGAACAGCCCGCAGCCTGTGGGGGGCCGCGCCTCGGGGAACAGGGCGGCCCCTGCCCGCGACTGCGTTTCCCCCAGCGCACGTTCCGGGAGCCCGACGCCCCGCGCCCCCCTGAAGACACGGCCGGGCCTGTGTCCTCCGCGGCCGCCCCCCGCCTACCCCTGCATCTCCTGCGCCGCCCCCGCAGCGCCCGAGGCCCTCGGGGGTCCTGGTGCCAGGCTCGCCAGCCGCCATCCTCGGAGGGGCCTGCCCACGCCCCGTGCACCTGCCCCGCACCCTGGCCGCCCTGTAGGTCACGAGGTCAGCAGAACCCGGCGCGCTAGGCAGGAGGACTCGCGGGGACAACCGTGGACTCTGGCGGATCCGGAGTCCCGGCGGGGGTCCCGGGGGCAGCCGCCACCCCGCGGACGAGGAGCGCGGACAAGCCGCCCCCGCCTCGCCCGCCACGCAAACGCCACCGCAGTCCCCGGGCGGCGGCGGAAATCACGCAGCCAGATGAAGCTCATAAATTCCCCCTATGAACAATTGTTTTCATTTCCCTCCCATGCCACTAGATATTATAAGTGGAAAGCCAAACACGAGTAAATATGTTCATTCCGCTCCCGCAGTCGGTGATGAACGAGAGGCCGCGGAGGCGAGCGGAGGTCAGCGGGCGGCTGCGCGAGCGGACGCTGCCACCCTCCGGCTGCGCGCGGGACTGCACCTGCGCGCGCCGCCCGCCCCGGGCCGGCCCCGCGCGCCCCTGCCGGTGGATGAGCCAGGACCTAGGCTACAGACAGGGAGCCCCTGTGTCCTGCGATGAGCCCCCCAAACAGATGCAAGGCTCTTCCCCCCAAACAGATGCAAGGCTCTTCCCCATGCGCTCTGTGAATTTAGGCTAAGGAAGTCTCCCAATATATCTTTAAGGGCTGCATAATACTTCCACGGGTGGCTCTGCCTTGCTCCTGGCCCCAACTTCCTGCCAGCGTAGACCTTGGAAAGCAGCCATGATGGCACAAGTCGTCTTGTGGCCTCTGCACCTGGATGGAGTTCCTGGGTCCTGGCTTAAGCCTGGCTCGGCCCTGGACCTTGTAGGCATTTGGGGAGTGACCCAGTGGATGCCTGTTTTCTCTCTCTCTCTCTCTCTCTCTCTCTCTCTCTCTCTCTCTCTCCCCATAAATAAAAATTCTGAAGGAAGTAAGAATAAGGTAAATGAAAAATATTTCTAATGCTTTAATCATTGTAGCTGCTGTAACTATTGGAAAAGTTTAGTTCACGTTTAAGTCACTCAAGTGGAATTACTACACGAAAGGGAATTCATATTTTAAGGCTTTTAACAACATTGTTTTCTAGATAACACATATATGGGGACTACTGCAAGGAATGGCAGGCAAACAGGAAACAGGATTCACAGGTCCACACTGACTGGTACAGAGAAGGCAGATTGCCAAGCCCCACACTGTCAGTTCCGTGCAAACCCAACCACAATTTCATCAAAACCTTTTGTTGATGTATCACACTGATTTCAGATTTCATTGGTGAGGACAAATAAGTTAAAAAAAAATCGAAGTTTCTTTGTTACCAAAAAAAAAAAAAGCCAAGAGGAAGAGAATTTGCTCAGCCAGATGTTAAAAATCTGTCACAGAAAGAGAGTCACCGAAATAGTGAAACACAAATAAGGAGTGCAGACCAGATGCCAACACCCAGACGTGTATAGTTAGCACTGGGTCTTGCAGCTCGCTGGGGAAAGAATGGCCGACCACTGAACATATAGGTACAATCTGCCTGTCACTCAGAAAACGAACTTGGCTCCTGCCCTATGGCACATATGAAGACAAAGCCTGGAGGACCCGGAGATTTCAATGTTCAAGTGAAACATAAAGGTACCATTCACTACCCGGTACTAGGGAAGCTCTTTCTAAGCCCAATTCCAGAGGCAGACACTAGAGATAAAAAAAAAGGGCTCTGGGTTTGAGTGTCCCACATTTAAAGCACCCGTAAAGGAAGAACGTAATTCTGAAATTGAAAGGTGAACTCAAACCCAAGCCAGGGGACCATCCTTTCAACATATATTCCAGAGAGAAGGTTAATGCCCCTAGCAGATGAAACCTTCTTGCCAAGGAATAACAGGCAGATATTTCAGTAGGGGAAAAAATACTGAGGACATGAATAGTTATCCATGAAAGAATAAACACAAATGATAAATAAACATAAAAGACGTTCAACCTTATTAGTAATCAAAGGCATGCAAATTAAGAGAGAAATGAGAGATCATTTGTGCCCCTATATTGGTGAAGACAGAAACAATGATAAGAATAGACTGTTGTCAAGGAGCCTAGAAATATAAACTCTTTCAACACCACTGGTGATAGCATAAATTAGGTAACCTTTCTGGAGGGCAGTTTGGCAATATTAGCAAAAATCCTTACAAATGTATGACACCAAGAGTCCGCTTCTAAAAGAAACAGTCACAAATGGCTATAAAGATTCAGCTTGAGGCTCTTCATTGCAAATGGGAAACAAAATCAAAGGACCAACAATGGCAGACTAGAAGATTCTATGTATATATACAGGCATATATATGTATATATGAAATATACATATATAAAACATACAAAATATGTACATATGTAAATACATATAAAATAAGCTATATATACATATACATACTATATAGAGATTTTACATATATAACACATGTATATGTATATGCATACATAAAATATACATACATAATATATACAAATAAATATGCATATATAAAGTAAGCTAGAAAGAGATGCATACTATATAGCTTTTTTATATCTATGCATCAATCATAGCTAGATAGACATAATACAATAGATAATACAATAGAGTCTGTCCAAGTAATGTCATAGAAATGTCCTTAATAACATTTAAGGATTTTTCATCATATGCTCTTCTGTAGATAAAGCAATTTATATACAATGTCACCGTGCTTCCTATACACATAGAGAAAGGACCATATGATTCCTCTAAACCATAGGAATGGCAGTGGGATTCAAATAATTTTTAATATCCTTTTTGCTGATCAGTATTTTTTTCTGCACTGAACAATTTCTTATCAATTGTTAATGAGAAAAATTGCTTTTAGTGGTTTTCTAGAAATGTCGTACTGACTTACACTGCCACCAGTGGTGCAAGAGCACGTCGGCTCATTCATTTATTTATTCATCAAATGCTCCCAGAACAAAGAACATTCTAGAAGCCTAGCAGCCGCAGTAAACAAGACAAAGTCTGCTCCGGCAGAGCCGACCTGTCCTGGGGTTCAGGGGACAGATGAGGGGGTGTCTGGGAAGATGCCGTGACACCTGCTGGGAAGGAGAGCAAGGTGGAGTAGGGACGGGGTGTGGACCGGCTAGAAGAGGGAGCTGTCTCAGGAGAGCTTCAGGGAGGGCCCCTCTGAGGAGGTGACAGAGAGGAGACCTGAGAGAAGGGAGTAGCGGGTCACCTGCAGCTCCCTCTACAGCAAGGGCGGAGGCCTTGGTGTCTACGCAACAGCCAGGATGTCTCTGAGCCAGAAGGCAAGAGAGCCGCGGCATCAGGACAGGAAACCCTGGGGAGCCCTCGGAACCCAGCGGGGTTCTTCTCCTGGGTACAGTGGGTGTTCTGGGAGGACTCTGTGCAACAGAGCCATGTGGGTCAACTTTGTCTTCCCAGGATGCCATCTGCTCCTGGTGGAGAGCAGAGCCCAGAGGCCCAGGGCAGGAACGAGGAGACCAGGCAGAAGGCCACGGTGTGTCCTGGGCCTGGCCCATGGGCAGCTGGCGGCCTTGGCTGCTGGCACTTTCTAGCTGAACAAGCAGCCACAGGACACCGGGGGCTGGGGTCCTCGTTCATTTCTTCTCCGGAGCCCTTGACCAACAGGGATGTGCGGGCACCGCCTCCCCCGGGCGATCCGCGTGTTTCTGGAGAGAGAGAGAGTGGTGGCAGAAGCACTGGACGGCAAGATGAGGCATTTTCCATCCCTCCTTGGCCCAGAAATCATTGCATGAACTGGCCTTGAGCCCGGCCAAAAAGTTAACACAGCAGGTGTCTTAACAATCAAAGGAGAGGCTCCCATTGGATCACGGTACTCATTTAGGACGTACAAGAGCCTGAGTGTCCACTGGTGACAACGCCAGCACAGAAATCACACTTCTCTCCCACAGATGGGTCCAAGCTTTCCTGTACCCAGTGCCCCAGGTTATGGCAGGGAGGAAGCGTAAAACACACCGGGTCTCACCTGGGGTCTTTCATTTCGGGAGTCGGAGTTCACAGTTGTCCTTTCCAGGATGGATGTCCTGCCACGCTCTAACGTAGGCCTGCCATCTTAAATGGGGTGAAACGAGACAGTTCTTTGCTCACTCGTTTTAAAATCATTACCATCCCTTCCATGAAAATCTCTGACTTTCCTCTTTAAAATCAGTCTTGGAGGATGGAGGCATCGGTTACATGTCAATGTCTTACCAATGTCTTTGCCTCTCCTCACTCCCTACACCCATCGCTTGGCACCCTGCCCCCCAGGTTCTGAAGAGACTGGCTTCTGCCCCAGCCCCTCCCTTGGGGAAGCTGCTCCTTTGTAACCACAGAGACCCCTCGAGTGGGGAGAAGTTGGGGAAACTGGATCTGAGTCCTTGCCTTCCAGGCGCTCAGACCCTGGGTCAAATATCTAAGAGGCGAATTTGTGGCTTCCGTGCTTCCTGCCCACCTCTGCCTGCTGGAGGAGAGGACGCTCAGGACAGGGACCATCTGTGCAAGTCCACTCGAGGGGTCGGCCGGTGTCCTGATGGCCAGGTGCACCACCTGGTTTAAGGTACCGGAGAAGGAGGTACCTGTGTGGATGCAGTTAGCTGGGACTCCAGGCTGGGCTTCTGTCTAGTCACTAACGGAGCATCCATCTGTCCTGAGTGAGGTGCATAAAAGGAGGGCAACCCCAAAGCAGGACTCTGTGCACAGTGCTGCCACTGTAAGTCCCCAAGACCTGCCGTGTGAGCGTGGGAAAGATCTGTAGGATGGGACACCCAGAGCTGACCAAAGACACCTTCCGGCCATCAAGTCTCTGACACCACCCCCCAGACCACCATGGCAAAGCATCTGGCCCAGGGACCCCCTCCCCACACCAAGGCAGCCATGGCATCAACTCAGAAGCTTCTGGAACACTCCCTCCCCTGCCCTACTCTGACCACTTCTGCACGAGGATGTCATGAGAGCACACGGGGGCATCTGTCAGCATCTCACCTCTGCACTGGAACTCCTCTGCTCTACCCTGGCTCTTTGCATGATGTCTGGCACTGGGTGGACACGCAGCAAGGGTTTGCTAAATCTAGGCAGGTGCAGGGGAGCCTGGAAAAGGCAAGCAGACACAACCTGAGGGCTTGTCTCCGAGCAACATGACATTTCTGGGCGGAGCTTTGAGGCTGTCACTGATTTCCCACTGAGCATCGGCTGCAGGAGTCCGGGTGACTTCTGCCCCCACGACCCAGCACCTGGCAGGCCACTCCCCAGTGCTGCTAAGGAGGCAGAGGCACAACCTCCTACCGCCAGGGCTGGCCTGCAGGGCCAGTGCCACCAGCAGGCTGGAAATGGAGCCCTCACCACCCACCTGGCAGGCAGGTAAAGTTGGACAAGGCCAGGTCTCTGGGCGCCACCTGTAAGATGGTGCTAATCACCCAGGCTTGTCCCAGACTCCAAGGACAAAACCAACACTGAAGCCCCCGAGGAGCCAGGAGGCTCACGGCTCCTTAGGCTGTGTTTTGGGGAAATTGGAGTTAGCTCCTGGCCAGGCAAGGAGCAGGAAAGTACCAGAAGCAGGTGCTCTTGGCCCATAGCCTTTCAGCCTTAGAGCTGATGCCCAGGGACCAGTGGCTCAGCACTTGGTTCCCAAGTTTTATTCAAGAACTGATACAAAATTTTCCAGATAAATGAGTTTTAATCCTCATCTTCCTCCTCTTCTTCGTCCTGGTTCATCTGGAAATATCGTAATTCATAACTCTCTTTGCTGTTAGCCACTACACACAACCAATCACGTAGATTATTCTTCTTCAAATATTTCTTGGTGAGATATTTCAAATACCTTTTGGAAAAAGGCACCTCGGAAGTCCCCGTGATCTTGCTCTTGCTCCTCTCGATGGTCACGGCCCCGCCCCCGAGGTTCCCGGCTTTTCCGTTCACTTTGATTCTCTCCTGGAGAAACTGCTCGAAGTCGGCAGCGTCCATGATCCCATCTTCCACGGGGTGGATGCAGTCCAGGGTGAACTTCAGGACCTGCTTCTTTTTTTTGCTCCCTTTCGCCACAAGCTTTTTCACGGGCGCCATGGCGGCAGCGGAGGCAAAAAATGGGCAGGAAAAGGGGCCCCACGTGTAAGGGTCTGTGGTCCCAGGGGCCTCCTCTCTCCCCTGTGTGAGGAAATTGGGGGGAGCATATAAAGTGGGACACACGGCTGTCCCCAGTCCCAAAGTTTCTCCCGAGGCTCATCTGCTACCCTGCTCCATGGGGGATTCCCCTGTTCCCCACACGCCTCTCCAGATCCTACAGCACCCCGGGGTGGGGGGCTGTCTCCCCCAGAGCCCTTGGGGGCTCCCTGTGTCTCACAAGGGTGAGGGGCTGCTTGCCGGTGCAGGTCAGGGAGCAGGCAAGCCCACTCAGTCCACCCAGAGATAAACAATTCCTCGTTTGGTCCCCATGCAGATGCTCAGCCATGCTCACTCCCCGAGATTAGTGTGGAATGTTCTAGAAAGGAAGGGATCAGACAGAGGGGCTGGCTCCCTTCCTACATCTTAGGAATTGTCAGTGTCACCTGCTCCTGTCACTAAGGAGGGTTCCCCAGAAGTAAGCCCCTCCCCAACAACAAGCCCTGCCTTTGTCAAAGGCAGACCCCCAGGGCAAGTTAGGGGACTGACCTGCCCCTGCCACAGATGTCCCCTCAGACACCTTTTTGGCATGCAGTCTTGCCAAAGACAGATGACACATTCCTACATTGTTACTTATTTGAAAGAAACAGAGACCTTCCTTCCACTGGTTTGTTCCCCAAAGGCCCACAACAGCCAGGGTTGGACAAGGCTGAAGCTAGCAGGGCCCAGTATTCAATCTGGGTGACACATAAGTGACAGGAACCCAAGTACTGGAGCCGTCACCTGCTGCCTTCTAGGGCATGCATTAGCAAGAAGCTGGAATCAGGAGCAGAGCTGGGATTCGAACTCAGGCACCCCAATCCAGGATGTGGGAAGAGCATCTTAACCACTGTGCCAAACGCCCTCCCAGAGGGACGCATTTTATCCCACATCTTCACCCCTGAAAACTATGGCTTTAAGGACCCCCTTTAAGGACCAAAGGGGGAAGCGGGTAATTGGCAGGTGTTTCCTGAGAGCCTGCGCCACCCCTGCCCTGCTGAGGACCTGCAGGATCAGAAGGAGGGGATGGGAGAGGGAGAAGGGGGAGGGCAAAGAAAGAAAGTTCCCGGCCCAGGGAACTAGGCAGAAATCTGCAGGGAGAAGACCCAGGCAGCAGCGAGGGAAGTCCCCGCAGAGCCTTGGGAGCTGAGTGAGCAGACAGCAGAGGTCCGGGGGGAGACAAGCCTTGAACTTTCTAGTCTGGAGACTACATCCTTTGGCAAGCAGGGCCTTCAGCAAGGGTGGCCCTGGAGGAATGTTCGATTAGCACCTCCTGAGCCGGACCATGGCCGAGAGCCTGGGGAAGCTGGCTTAAGAGCCTGAGAACCACACAGGGGACCCTGTTCTGCCCAGGAGACAGGAAGGGGAGTTCAGGCCCAGAATCCCTCCTGCAAGCCCCTGTGTGCGTGCTCTGGCCTCTGACAACCCGGCTGGAGGTGTGGAAGGAAGAACGTGGTGCGTATCCCTGGGACAGGAGGGGACAGGGCACGTTGCAGGGGCCTAATTAGGAAAGTGAACTACCCCAAAAGTCAGGGACCCCCCCATCCCCAATTCCACACCGCTCCCACCTCAGTAGAGCACCTACAGCTTCAGCAATCAAGAGAAGCGCAATATTTTTTAAAAAATCAAAATGCATGCATTTAAAAATCCGCTACAAGGAAAATTACCAAAATTTTAAGTCAAGACAGGCTCCGATCTTGCACGGCACCACCTGGCCGTTTCCCACTCTCACGACACACTTGCTATGGCTGTCATTAAATATTCATTCAGGGACGGCTGGCTTAGTCTCCAGTCCCACGACACCAGGGCCGTGAACTTCACTAGCCTCTGTGTGCCTGATGCCCAGCTTAGCACTTGTCCCGTGGGAAATGTGGGGTTGATGGGAAACAGCCGTGCGGGCAGTACCGAGACCTGCTCTCTGCTCACACAGGCCGCGGCAGGCTTCGGCCACCAGTCTGGAGGCCTCCCCAAGAGTCTGATCCCTGCACCCACCAGCAGGGTGGAGCCCCACTTGCCTCTGTTGTCTTTGGTGAAAAGATTACGCAGAATGGACGCAGGGCCTGAGACAACGTGGCTTGCCCCTGGCTCCTCTGTCCTCTCCAGGGCCACCGCCCAGGGGCCATGGGAGGGTGGGCTTTTGCTGCTGTTGCAGTCCCTAGGGAGCCCAGCTGGGTCCATTCCAAGGCAGCCACTCGGCATCCACTTTTTCACAGAGAACATTTCTATTTTGTTGGAGGCCGGTCAGCATCCCCGGTGTCGGAACCACGCAAAGACGCAGACAACTGCTAAATAAAAAGCCTCAAGGAGCCATGCTCTGTGGTTTGCATTTTTATAAGTTCTTTGACAGGAACAAGAGAAAAGGATTAAGAAATACAGTTTCTCCCTTTCCTTGCCTGGTCTCCCAGTGGCAAGAGACACAGGAAGGGGTGGCCTCAGCAGAGGGAGGGGATGAGGTCCCAACTGGGCAACAGCCTCGGCCTAGCTCTTCTTCTCAGCAGGTGGACTCCACCCCGCTCCCCGCCCCCGCCACCGTGTGCACCTGTCTTTTCCCCTGGGTGTGGGGAGCCAGATGGAAAAGGGGAGAAGTAACCCCCAAGTTTGCACCATTCACTCCCCAGCTCCCGGAAAGACCCTTAGCGGACCTACGGCTGCTGGCTCCTGGGGACCCAGGCCACACCAGACAGTGCCTGGGCTCATGGTAGAGGGAGAAGCTGCTCGCTGCTTTGATTCTTCGCTGAAAACTCCCAAGCCCTGTGGAGGAAGGGCGTGCTCTCCCACTGGAGGCCCCAGCGGTCCCCACGTCTCCTCGTTGCTCCATTCCAACAAGGCCTCGGCACCGCCACTGCCATCATGCTAAGCACTGGAAACTTCTGCTTGACCTTTTATTAACATTTTTCTAAACCAATATGTTTGGTGGCGGTTGTGTTGTGCATTTTTTTTTTGCTAGAAGCACCCTGAGGAATTATGAAAAATACTTTTTTCTGTAGTTTATCCCATATGCACTTAATAGGCTCACAAATATAATACCATTATAAAAAAGAAAGACTGCCAACTCTGCTAAAAAAATTGTCATAACACTAAATTATTATCTAAATATAAAAGGCGTGTGTCTGTAAAATATTCACTCAATGAACATCCCAAGGTGATGGTTTGGCTGTGTTGTTTTTATTCCTGAGAGATCCATAACGCATTTGGATCTGCCACATGTCACCACATGAATCAGGCACTTAATGCATGTGCTTTTTAGAAGCAGGGATGTCTTCCCAATAGAATGTGCTATAAAAAAAAACTGCAAAGATCCGGCTGCTTTGTCTGATAGGCATAATTTAATGTCTTGCTTATAATACTGCATCTTAAGGAAAAATACACACTGTCCCATGTAGTTATTTACAATATATGGCTAAGTCTATGCAAATATGTTTCCCCGAGCCTCAGATTATATAACAAAGGTCAACAATGTTTGAAATATTTTGAAGCATATTCCCAATATGCTTAGAGTATGGTGCTAATGTCCAATATATGCACATACATCTTAATATATTTCCAGATATTTCTGTTCATTGTTCTCTCCATAGCTTCCCACGGAATACTATTAGAGGAATGTTTTCTTCTAGAGAAAGCCAAACATTGCCTATCCATCTTGGGGAAATTTATTAAGGTGGCTAATTATGCAGCCCTTAATATTGCATTAGCACCGAGGTTGCTCTCTATCGCTGCAGAGGGGAAAGAGACAGAAACCCGTTCAATAATCCTGCAACCCGAGACTCAGCATAGGCAAAAACGCGCACACACCTAGGGGATCTGATTTTTCTGCCATGGCTTTCCAAATCAGACGATGACACTCAGGCATGTTTGTTGTATGCACACACACACACTCACATGTTTGTTGTATGCACACACACACACGTTTGTGATTCGGTATATGCAAAATCCAGATTACAATTCACACGTTCTACTTTTCCTTTCCACATATTTCAAGCTTTGCTCCTTTTTTTAAATTTGAAAGTCAGTGTTACATAGAAAAAAGGGAGAGACAGAGACAGAGAGAGGTCTTCCATCCATTGGTTCCCTCTCCAAATGGTCACAAGAGCTGGGGCTGAGCTAGGCCAATGCCAAGACCCAGGAGCTTCATCCAGGTCTCTCATGTGGGTAGCAGGGGCCCAAGCACTTGGGTCGTCTTCTGCTGCTTTTGCCAGGTGCATTAGAAAGGAGCTAGATCGGAAGTGGAGCAGCCAGGACTCGAACCCCCCACTCAGATATGGGATGCCAGTGTTGCAAGCAGGGTCTTAAACCTCTGTGCTACAATGTCAGCTCAATTTCTTAAAAAAGAAGACTTGGTTAATTGCATCAGGATGAGGGGAGGGGTCACAAAAACCAGACTTCTGGTGTGCAAGCCCTGTCCAGAAGAGAAAAGAGACATTTTGTATCAAAGCTAAATGAAACTGAGTCCTCAGCTACCTCCCCAGTCCCGAATTGGACCCAGTCACCCCAAGCCCAAATCAGGCCACACCAATGTCATTTAAAAGAAGCTAGTTCCAGGAAAAGGTACTCACCCGCCATGTGCACCGGCGTGGGCCAGCCAGCTGGCTTTCCCTGGGAGGCTGCTGTAACACTGTGTCGCTGTCCCAAAGTCTGGGCCATGATCTCACTCTAGAGGTTTGCTCTGCTGGCTGCAAACAGCCCCATCCTTCGAGTCCTTCAAACCCTGAAGGCAAAACCCCTGCACCCAATCTGTTTTTAAGACCCTACAAACATCACCTACTTTCAGGGCCTTAGAAGTCCATCCAGGTGTGGCTACGGAACCGGCACCTCTTCCCAGAATCCCTTTTCTATATCAGCAATCCAGCCAGCCACACAGCCCCCTGAGAAGGCCCCGGGAGTGGGCCAGCGCTGCAAAACCCACGTTTCCAACGCCAGTGCTTTGCAACCCATTGCCAGCAGAAATGAGTTATCCAGAGCCTTCTGGAGGTGAGCCCTCCTCCCCAGGGAGCAGTGGTGGACACAGAAGGCAGGTCCTGTGGTTGAGAAGGCTGCGCTCTTTTTTCTCCAGAAGGGAATGCCATTACCACGCTCTGCTCCCCACCACCGTCTCCCCTGACAACGGCCGGCCGTGGGGCTCCTTGAACCCCAGCAATGATCCCACAGGTGTGGGGGAGAGTGGAGGATAGGGCAGCACACTTGCACACGGAGAAGCCATTTCCTCCCAGACCGTAAACTGCTTCGTGGAGCATTCCAGAAGGCTTTCAGGCAGGGCTTTCACGAGGGCCAAGAGAGCTCCAAGCATCTTTGTTCTCCCGCTGGAAGCTGATCTGTATATAAGAGAGAACAAATGCTAAATCATTTAAAGAGAGCTATTTTTCATAGTTTCCAGTACATAAATGTGTTTCGGTACATGTTATTGTAAAATAGTGTTTCTACTTAACGTTCTTATACATCTGTTGTTGTGTTTACTCATCCTCCAGTACTGACTTTTAGAAATAGCAATAAATCTATTTTTTAATCCCCTCTCTTGATGACTGATTATTTCCCGCTAGAAGGGATGGGGAGGGGGGAGGGCCCGTGTGAGGAGTGAGCTGCCCTCCAGAACAAGCTCTACTTCTACAAGCTAGGCAGGGTCCAGGGAGACCCCTCCCCTGTCCTGAGTAGGAGTGGGTGGCAGCCCAGAGAATTATAAATCACCCTGCAGTGAAAACTCGAACCACTTGTTACCGTCAACTTTAGCGAAGAGGAGCCAGCCCTATGCAAACCTTATAATTTGCATCCCTAATGCAAAGATCACAAATGACTTCAGAGAAAGTCAGTCATCACAGAGCTAAACCCCAGAGTTGAGGGATTTGGGAGAACAGAGGGAACGTTGGGAGAATGTCCCCGTCTCGGCTGCAGGTGACAGATTGTTGCACGAGCGTCAGTAACCACACAGCCTCATTGAAAAGGCAGGCAACCCCTAAACACAATACAAACTATAGGACCCTGTAAGCACCTTCCTACATGGCCTGACGTAGATGAGGGGTCTTCAAAAAAAACCCATGGAAATGCATATTATGAAAAAGAACTATGCAGGGATGTCAAGTTTTTACACCAAAATTAATTTACCACTTAATTCTATTTCTCCATGAGATTTTAAAAACGTGCTTCCTGTCTGCATTTATAACTAAGCTGGGCTTTAGCTGGGTTTCTTGGGCTAAGTGATGAGGGCACTCAGTTTCTTCCTCTGCCAAATGAGGGTGACAATGCCAATCCAACAGGCTACCGGGAAGATCCAAGACTTTATGTGTTTGCGAACTGTGTGTTGTTAGCGCTCACACAGGGGTTGGTGGTAACCATAGTCACTCTTTGGCCAGGCTGTCAGCAAGCTGGAACAGGGACGTCCTTCTTCAATGGCTGGAATTGGAGCATCTAGAGAGTTCACCAAACGGTGACACTCCTCCAGGTCTCTCTGATGTCTGGCTGATTGCTCTGGAAATCACTGTTTTTAAAAGATTTTATTTATTTGAGAGGTAGAGGTGAGTTACAGACAGAGAGGGAGGTCTTCCATCTGCTGGTTTACTCCCCAAATGGCTGCAATGACTGGAGCTGGGCTGGTCCGAAGCCAGGAGCCTCTTCTGGGTCTCCTAAGCAAATGCAGAGGCCCAAGCCCTTGGGCCATGTTCCACTGCTTTCCCAGGAGCATTAACAGAGCGCTGGGTGGGAAGAGGAGCAGCCAGGACACAAACTAGCGCCCATATGGGATAGCGGTGCTGCAGACAGAGGCTTAGCCTGCCTGCTACACCACAGTGCCAGCCCTGGAAATCACTTTTGTTTGTAGTGCTCTTCAGATTCACGGCTGCTGGGGTGGTCATATGGTTCAGTAGTTAAGATGCCACTGGGATGTCCGCATCCCATACCCAGAGTGCCTGGCTTTGAATCTTGACTCCACTCCAAATCCCAGCTTTCCTGCTAATGCACACCCTGGGAGGCAGCAGATGAGGGTTCCAGGACTTGAATTCCCACCACCCATGTGGGAGAACCAGACTGAGTTCTGGGCTCCTGACTTCAGTCTGGCCCAACCCTGTTGCTGGCACTTGGGGAGTGAGCCAGCAGTTCACACTGTCTCACTCTCACTCTCATTTTCTCTCTCTCTCAATTTCTCTCTCTCTCTCTCTCTCTCTCTCTCTCTCTCTTTCTCTCTCTCTCTTCTTTCCCCCACCCCATATCTCTCTTCTCTCTCTTTTTCCCTTTCAAATAAAATAACCAAATAATCAAAATCCCTGTTTCTTTACCATCCCTGCTAGTGCTGTGCACCTCCTTACTTTATGTCCACCAGTTCTTGCCTTCTTAGCTACATGGTTGCAATGGAGTCCAGTTCTATGCCAGGACACTGGTAGCTGGGATTCCCTAGCATGTGCTTGGATTTGCCCTTAGCACATAACGGATCCTACTCCTCACCTAAAGTCAATTCTGATGGATCTATGTCAGAGCCACAGGGTCCAGCCATCTTCCTAATACCGTGATGCAAATTTGTCTTGCACTCTTGTTAGCCGTGCATTGCAAACTACTCTTCCTAAAAATTTCTTGACCCCTGATCATCACTGGATCACATCAGGAATAACCAGCTGCAAATAAACCCACCTGGAGGCTTGGGTAAAGGAAAAGAATGAGATGAAAGCTTTCTCTCTGGGTCTACATGAGGCAGAGGGCCGGCACGGCAGGGCGGAGGGATGGGGGCTTGGAGCTTGGGTTCCAATCCCAGCTCTGCCATTGGCACGCTTGGCCTGAGCAGGGCTGTGGCGTGGTGAGGACTGGGTGCTCAGTCTAGTTCTCTGATGCCAGCTTCCGGAACCACACTCACCCCTGGGCATCCAAAGCAGGGCTGGACGGTGCCTGTGGAGGAACCACGGACAAGGTAGAACAGGGTGGGCCTGGGAGAGCTTCCTCTTTACAACTTTTTGTTGATAAAACGGAGCCATCTCCAGAGAGGAGCCCGGATGATCCTCCTCCTGGCTCACATCGTGTCCCCCGGAAGCATGGACTCTCCTGTCCGGCACACACAAGCCCAGGTCCAGCCTCAGCCAATGCCACCTCCTCCCACACAATGGTACGTGGCCCTGGCAGGAGGACTGAACCCTTGCCTTTATTCTGTGTCTGCCCACCAATGTCCGGTCACCTTTCTTGACCAGCCTGTGGGTTAGTTTCACCAAATTACAAAAACACAAAAATAAAAATCACTGGAGGTGCTAATTTGTCACGGACAAATCCTGCGAGCGGGTCCCATATTTTGCGAGCAGTTAGGATATTACACTTTTGTGCCTTCCTAAACTCATTTAGCCTCCTAATTTTCTATAATTACCTGAACGCTCTGAGCTTCCGCTGGTCAGCTGCATTCCGAGACACTTATATAACCAGCATTAAAAAGATGCATTTACTGGTGCGGATTGTTAAAGTAACAAAGCCTATAGAATCTGGAGGTTATTGTATTCTCCCAAAAGTACTTAAATAATAGCCTAAAATCTGAAGAATTACTTTAATACTTCAATAAAAATAACCCAATTCAAAACATTTTCAAGGAAACAGAGTTCTTTGCTCTAGGCTACCGAGTAATGGCTGAGAGGAAGTATATAGCCTGTCACTTCTGATTAGAGAGCTGTGCCTCTGTGCTTTGAATGAGGGGCATGTCTGGCAATAGGAAGTGCAGATATTAAAGTTAATAAAATAATGCGGAATACGATATATATGAAACTTGACCAAGTACAGCACAGAATCCAACATACATTACCCTGTTCAGTCAACTCGTGTGGGCCAGCAGCTAATGACAAGCTTAATTTCTGCTTCCAATGAGAGTACACAGCTAAAAATACAATCTCCAGATTAGACAAATATTTTATCCAACTCCCTAACAAATGCAACCCAAAAGGGCTGACATGTCTCCACAGATGCCCAGCGACCATGAGCAAGAATTACCAGGCCTGCAAACTGCTCAGCCTGAAAAGCCTGCGACACGCCGGCATCTTTGAGGTCATTATAAATAATTAGCTGCAGCCGCGGTGACGGGGAGGCTTCATGACGGCCAGGGGACAAGGGGGTGGCTCCATTTCTCTGCCGCCCTCCGAGGGTCTCGGCTCCCTCTCGACACAATTAGGCCTCCCCACACAACTCGGCATCCAGACCCCTGCACACCCATTATTGCATCTTTAATCTAAAGCCCCAACGCCAACCGTAATGGTTTTGTTTTTCGATACATTAACCTTCAACTTGTATTTTCACTATTAAATAACCAGCTGGAGAACCTCCTGGAATTTTTTTTTCCCCAGTCACCTACAGGAAGCCATGCAGTACCCCATGATGTGACCCTCTTAAGGGATTTAAAAGCAATTCAATGAGCTAATTTCAGTAAACCTAGAATTAAAGTTCTTGTTTCCATATTTCACTTTCAAAATATTTAGAACTTTGACAGATATGACATTATGTTTTCATTAAAACAGCTGATTTCAAAATGCTGCACTGTGCAGAAACGCCATAAACAGTTTATGATGAACTGCCACGCTCTTAATTAAAACAATAAATCCAACACACAATATCTGTGCAGCCTCGGGTCTGACCTTTGCCTCTTGCTATCCACCACCAAGCCACGGCTGCGTTCCCAACACCAGACGTGGAAGGTTTTAAAACATGATCGGAACGGCACTAAAGATAAAATAAGAGAAAACGTACCATTAGTCTTTGCAGTTATGATTAATTCAGTTCATATTTTACAATCTGGTTATGGAGTAAAACTGCAGACTTTACATCAAGGATTTGCCATTCACTGTACCTAATGTATAAAAATGCTTGATATTTTAGAAAATGGCACTGAGCTAATTCACCACCACCCCATGAAAGACAGGAATTGAAATAATAAAAACAGAGAGTGATTCGCTATCCATCTGAAGTGACGAACAGAGCTCCCTGGTCTGGACGGTCAACTTCGCACAATAAATATGTCGATTGCAGCCCGGCCTCGCCATGCCACTCCTGCCTCTGTGCTGCTGGATTGCAGATCAAAATATTCCCCAAATCTCTTGCACCTGCTCCAGGAGTAGGCTGCAAGGGTGTTAATTATCAAGCAGGAAGGACAGTAAATTTGTTACACTGGCATGGAGCCACCAAGCTTACCTGGGGTCCTGCCAGCTCCAGGGTCAGAAACTGCTCTGAATTGTGTCTCACACACACCCCAAGAAAGAGGGCAGTGGGGATGGTTGGAGGACCCTGTTCTGCAGCCTCTCACTGGATGGATGCATGGATGGATGGATGGATGGATGGATGGATGTCTAGATGGAAAGATGTTAGGATACTGGATAGATCTTTGGATGGATGGATGGGTGACTGGATGGGGGGGGTGGATGTTTGAGTGGATGGAGGGATGCATGCATGTTTAGAAGGATAAATGGATGGATAGATGGATGAATGGAGAAATGGATGGGCAGATGGATAGAAGGCAACTAGGCACCAGAAGAAAACTTTCCCAGCTGTGGTTGGAGCAGACACTTCCTGAAGAAAGAGGAGGGGGTGCCAGGTGCCTTTGAAGACATGGAGACCATCCTCACAACGCCTGCAGCAGACGGGCCCCTAGGCACCTATCTCTGCATCAACCTTGACATGAGCACGTGTCCCTGAGCCTTTCCTCCAAGCCCTGTCCTGCCTCTATTCCCCTGTACATCCAACCTCCCATCAAACCCACCTCACATTCATCTGACAAACACATGGACCCAGTACTGGACACATACAGGACTCTGTGCACCTAAGCTTCAGAGGCTGGGGAGCTGAGATGGGAGTAAGCTGGACTCCCTCTGCAGGCCCTTGTCCCAGGTGTAGCTGCAGCCCCCCTGAGAAACCAAGAAAGATGAAGATGGGCAAGCAGTGCTCCCCACTGCAAACACAAGAGCCCCATCTGGACCCAGCTGACTCTGGACAGCACTCACCACCAGGGCCCCGTCTTGCACATCCCCTACCCACTCCAGCCATCTTACTTCTCTCCAAGGGCCCCTCCCAGCCCATACAGCAACATGGGCTTATAGCCCCCCTCTGTCCCCAAGCCCTGCAGAGGGACAATGCCACCCGCTCCTGCCCAAGGAATCTCAGAAGGTGACTTTTCCAGGCACAGACGCCAGTCTGAGTACCCACAGCCATTTCCCCTGGACTCCAGAGACATGCCTGAGACCTGTCTGGCTGGGGAGTCCTGTCCCAGACAAAGGAAGGACCCTGGGGGAAGACTGAGCACACGGGGCCTCTGAGCACCATCCAGGGACCCTGGCCCAGCTGAGCATTCTGTAGGAGCCATCATTCAAGATCCTCACTCTTTGGGTAAAGCATCAGAGCTGGGACGAGGCCCATCTACCTCCTCATTGTCGTCACAAAGGAGGGCACCCAGAGGGGAGAGGGGTCCCTGCTCCCCACGCAGACACCAGAGCCATGAGAGGAGGTCCTAGGCACCTGCCACCCCGCCTCCTGACCTTCTGATCGTGAGCCCCCTTCGCTGACAAGGTCAATCTGGCCCCCACCACCATCTTGGGAATAATCCCCAGAGGAATAAGGTCTCCATCCTGCAGTTACTCAGCGTGTGAGTGGCGCTCACTCCCTCTGCCCTTGGGGCTTGTGTGACTCCATGGTGGTGTTCTGCCACCACCCCCTGGAGCCCGTCTTTGGGCAGACCCTGGGATTTCTCAAACTGAGACCTAGAGGGGACTACAGCCCCTTTTGGTGATTTTTAATTGTTTTTTGAAAGTCCATCTAAGGGACCAGTGCTGCGGCATAGCAGGTTAGCAGGTTAAGCTGCCATCTGCAGTACCAGTATCCCATATGGGTGCAGGTTCAAATCTTGGCTATTCCACTTCCAATCGGGCTCCCTGCTAACGTGCCTGGGAAAGCAGCAGAAGATGGCCCAAGTCCTCGGGCCCCAGTCGAGAAAGAACTTGGGTCGTGTTCACCAGCGCCAGATTCGTGTTGCAGGTTGTGGCTTCATTTCAGCAAAACAACATCATCCTTACAACATCATCCTTTCCATTAAATAAACGCAGCTATTCTCAATTGTATTGGTTTTATCATTTTGTTTGTATTTAATTTGTAAATGCAGCCGGATTTTATAGTTCTATAAAAGCTACCAACACAGGGCATTTCAATCTCCTTGGGAAGATCTGTGGCTGGGAATAGCACCACTTCTCTGGCAAGTGGCTGCGAGCAAACAAACCGGTGGAAAAAGGCACTCAGCACTGCGCCAGGCCCAGGGCAGGAACTCCATCAGTGTTATTAAATGTGGATGTTGTACAGTAATATTTATGGCAAGATAATTCATGCGGTTGATGACGTCTGCGATGTTTTTCCTTAGTACGAAAGGCTCGCTAAGGGTGAACCAAGGCTGAGGAGAACAGAGCCACTTCGGGAAGCCCAGCAGAGAACAAGTGTCTGAGCTGCAGGCGGCTCAGCCGTGAACCCAGCAACACCCTCTACGCACTGGACGGAGTGCCTTGGAAAGAGAGGAGGGGGGAAGAGAAGGGCAAAGCAGGTCTGAGCGAGGACAGGGCAGTAAGAACAGAGCAAGGGCCTCCGCACGCCTCCCCGGGTTTCCTGCCTGAAATCTAATGGCCAGGAACCAGCAGAGCCTCCGCGCTCAAACTCAGGCTTAGATCTGGAATTCTCTCTGCCTGGTGATGGCGCCAAGAGAGCACTTCTCCGGGAGCATCTTGGGGGCCTGGGGCAGGGGCCGCATCCTAAGCTGGAGGGCCAATCCCCAATCCACAGAGCTCATAGTGCTTAACCATGGCCTTGCCTGGCACCAGTGTTGGATGAAGGGGAGAAGCAGGGAGGAATGGAGGTGCAGAGGAAGAGGGGGTGGAGGAGAGAGAAGTGGCAGCCACTGCAGGGGTGTCTCGGCCTCTGCGTCTCCTCTCCTACCCGCTTCTGCCAGGGGAAGCTTTGGTTTCAGAGGTGGAGGGAGTGTGGGTTGGAAGTCTCTTCTCCTCCTCCAGGTCTCCTCTCCTCCCTGTATTAGTGCTCTCTGTCCTGGGATGAACTGAGCGTCCCCACTCTCCTGAGTCCACGTTGAGAGCCTAACTCCCTCCGAATGGGACCGTATTTGGAGTGAGGGTCTTTAAAGAGGTAACTAATGGAAAATGAGGTCATCAGAGTGGGCCCCTGCCCCTTCTGACCGGTGTCCTTGTAAGAAGGGACTCACATCGAGGGGGGAGGGAGAGATCGCAGGGAGACACAGGGAGAAGACCCATCCACAAGCCAAGGAGAGAGGCCCTGGAAGAAGCCAACCCTGTCGACACCTTGACTTCAGACCACCAAGAGAAAGCACACGTGTGCGCCTTGACCGCCCTGTCTGTGCTACTGGCACACGGCAGCCCCTGCACGCGAACATACCGTTGGACCCCAGAAGTCAAGAGTGGAGTCCCATTTCCCTGTGTCCAGTGGCCACCTCCTCCATCAGGCCAGTCCTGCCCAGGGGGTACGAGGCAGAGGGGAAACCTCAGAGTGAGTGCATCGGCCCCCTCAGGCTTGCCCCTCTGGCCAGGAGACCCGTGGGTGAAGTCGTCTGGTCCGCCTGGGGCTGGCTGTCAGTGCCAAGACCAGGAGGAGGAACGGGGCCAGCCCCCTGCATCTGCACCCTACCTGGTCCCTGGTGGCATCTTCTTGCTGTGACTATACCTTCTGGGCTGGCCCCTGAGCGGCTGTGAGTTCGTGCAGGGGGTCCTGGCTGGGCTGTCGGTTCCCTAGAGCATCCCACCACACCCCCCTCGGCGCCTGCGGTCCATGCCATGCAAGGCACCTGTCTCCAGCTACTGCTCCACTGCACAGGCAGGAGCGCAGGGGGCCCCTGGGCTCAGCTCGGCCTTACAAGGGGACAAATGGACCATTTCATTTCCCCAAATAGCCTTCCAGAAGCACTCCCATCAGGGGCCATAAAGAAGCTTTAGAACCGAGAACTTTTAGAGGGGGTTTTATCTCCGTGAGTGACTGTTGAGTTTTACACCCCTTTAGGGTATCCACAGGCTATGCGCTGAGCCGGAGAAGGCCTGTCATTAAATGCAGGAGGGCAGAAGCTGCCAGACATGAGCCGGGCTGCTCGCCCCCTGGTTTTAAGGTAATGCGTGGGAGTTTTTCAACTCCTCGGCTCCCGCACAAGAGCAGGCAGCGGGCCGAGGGGCAGCGCCCTCTGGTGGCGGCCGCTGTTTCGAGTCCTAGCCCGAGGGGCGGCGGGGAGTCCTGAAGTCCTCTGACCTCAGCCAAGCCCCCGGCCCCCAATAGAGGTAGAGACGAAGAAGGGCAGCTGACACACTGGATGGGCTGTGCCAGGTACCCACGAGTGTGTATGGACGTGCAACACACACACACGCACACACACACAGAGGGCTATGCTTGCGGTCATGGGAGCTGTGTCACCCATGGGGACCCAGGAAGCCCAAAGTCCCCCCTTCCTTGGACCACTCCCCTCCCAGAGGTGGACCTTCCTGGCACCTCCTCCCATCCCCATTTTGCCACGTTCACTAAAGATGCTCAAGAGGAGGCACCATTGCACTTGAGCCTCTGTACACAACCCCACTGAGTACATCCAAGGACAGCGTGGACCAGTGCTCCCCAAGTGCAGGCCGCTAGTGTTCCCCGAGGCTGAGCCTAATGCTGGCCAGCAGGTGCAGAGCAGTGGACCCAAGGGGGAGTGGGGGACCGTCCCGAACATGGCTCTCATCTCCTCTCCCCCACACATAGCAGCAGCCCCACCTCTTGGCTCAGCACAGATGTCCTGGCACTCTCAGGAGTGGAGGGGCAGCTGGCTGCACCGTGCACTTGGGAAGGCCCCCATGATGCCCACATCTCACTACCTGCCTCAGAACATCCTCTCTGCTCCATCTTATGCTAAACCCAAACTGGTGTGGCCACAAGGCAGAGCTTAATGAGGCACCTGCAGGAGCAAGAAGAGCAGGTGTTGCTGAGAACGTGGGCTTCAGAGTGCTGACTCCAGCTCCTATAACTGGCTGATGGAATCTAAGCCTTGGTTTTCTCCTCTGTACAGTGGGAAGAACATGCTGCCCAGGCCTGGTGCAGGAGTAGACAATGAACAGCAGAGAAAGTGCTGAGCACCAACCTGGCCCATGATGTGGCTCCGACTGCAAACCATCGCCAACCTTGCTGTTCCTTCCTGGCCATTACTTGCTTTTTATTCTTTTAAAGATGTATTTATTTGTTTGAAAGACAGACTTAGAGACAGACAGAGAGAGAGAGAGATCTTCAATCCACTTGTTCAGTCCCTAAATGGCTGCAATGCCTAGGGCTAGGCCAGGCTGAAGCCAGGGAGCAGAAACTCCATCCAGGTCTCCCGTGTGGGTGCAAGGGCCCATGCGCTTAGGCCATCTTCCACTGCTCTCCCAAGTGCATTAGCGGGGAGGTGGATTGGAAGTGAGCAGGTGCCCAGATGGGATGCTGGCATTGCAGTTGGTGTCTTAACCCACTGTGCCACAACGCCGGCCCCATCCTAGCCTTTGCTTTCCTGCTAACACACACGACTGATCCCACTCACTATCAGCAACAGCCCAGAGACATGCAAAGGGCCCAAACATTCCCGAGAGCCATGTGGTCGACATTTTCCCTCAACCTCTGGGAATTGGGGGCAAAAGCATTAGCCAGAGCCGGCGCTATGGCATTGCAGGTAAAGCCACTGACTGTACCGGTGCTGTTTGGAATCCCAGCTGCTCCACTTCCAATCCAGCTTCCTGTTAACGGCCTGGGAAAGCAGCAGAAGATGGCCCAAGTCGTTGGGCCCCTGCACCCATGTTGGAGACCCCAAAGAAGCTCCTGGTTCCTAGCTTCTGCCTGGCCCAACCCTGGCCATTGAGACGATTTGGGAAGTGAACCAATGTGGATGGAAGATATCTCTCTCTCTCTCTCTCTTCCTCCATCCCTGTAACTCTGGCTTTCAGATAAATAAAGAGATATTTAAAAAAATAAAAAGTGTTGGCCTGGGTCACCTACACATCTCCCACCAGAGGACTGCAGCAGCATCCGACCCCGGGTCGGGCCAGCCCCACCTGTCTGTGAGTCTCATCCAGTTACTTCTCTCCCTCCAACACCCCTGCTGTTGAGTGTCACTGTCAGAGCACCGTGGAGGCCAAGGCAGCCAGAGCTGGGCTCAATGGATGGCTCCATGGTGATGAGGAAGGATCTGGCATCCCCCAGCCCATCTCCGTCTCGGGGCCCGAGCATTCTAGAGACCTCTGGATCTGCCAGGCTGGCAGATCCTTGCCACAACAGCTCCCACGCCCACTGCTCCCCAAACCCGGCATCCAGAGCGCCCAGCGAACATAGGTTGTAGCCTGAAATGCACGAAAATCAGGAAACGGAACATTGCTAATTCTCACGGCAGCATTAACTCATGCGCTTGTACATATGGGGTATTTGGATCCCAGTGGGCCTTCTATATATATAACTTATTATACAGTAGGTGCAACTTGGGAGAATTAATGTTGCTATAGGAACATTCGGATCAAGGCTGGCTTCCAGAGGGAAGAGAGAAAAAATAAGTTTTCCTCCTCAGTGTACTTCTCTGTTTTGAGTTTCAAAGAGGAAGAAGCAATGTAATCGAGTCAAATGAGGCAAGGAGGGGCTTCCCCCTGGTGGTTTGGGGAAGGTGAGAATTCCTGGAAGCTCAGAGCCTGAGCCGGATGCCCGTGTGGCTGCTAGGGCTGGGGAAGCGTGGAGGGCGGGAGCAAGTCTCTGACCTGGCCAGGAGCCAGATCCCAGGTGCCCACGCCAGGGCATGGCCTTGGGTTGATTCTCCCCCGGGGACAGAGGAGTTTTACAAGCTCCATAATACCGTGTGTACATTCCCCCGATTTTATTCCTCCTCCACGGGCAATGGCAGTGAGCTCCGTGGTTTGCTGTGGTTCTCAGACAGACACACAGCAAGCACCCACCTCGGGCTGAAGCACCAGAGCAGGAGACAAGGTGGAAGACTGCTTCACCGAGCTCCTTGCGGAGAGTAGGGACCCTGTGTCCACTTGTGAGTGCCCCACCTCAACCAAACTCTGTTTGTGAAAAATCCGAGCATCCAGCCGGCCCGGGAGAGTTTTTTCCTGGGAGTGCAGTGCATCCCCTAAGGGTTCTGAAATGCATCGGCCCACTGTCTCCTTTGGGAGAGACTGGGGCCCTACATGTTCCTTCTTGCCACCTTCCCTACCACATCTGAGGACCGCAGCAGGCCATAGAGGCTCAGGTGCCCCCAGCATAACCAGACAATCTACCTTTGGCACCGGGCAGCGTGCGGGGGACTCAGAGAGCTCAGAGCAAGTTGCCTGGAGAACTGGACGTTGAATCCAAGATGTCAGCCAAGCCAAGGTGGAAGGAAGAGAGATAGGCATTCCCAACACCATTTTCCAACTCAGCATCTGACAGGTGCCCACTGTGTGCTCTATAACGCTCAAGGGATGTGAGCAAGGATAAATATGACATTGTCATATCCTCAGGGTGCTCACAGTCCCCCCGGGGCAGGGGGGCCAAGGAGAGGCAAGGACCATGTCTTAATTCTTTCTGGTCTCCCCAGGAAGCGAGTCTAAGAAGGTCTGGAATGGGAACCCACAGATGCCCACGGAATAAATGCCGAGATGGCAGAGTGACAGGGAAAGAGAAGTGTGGGGTGCCCAAAGGAGCACGGAGTCGGGGGACACTCGTCCTGGACCAGGAGACATTACCCCACAAGCTGCAGCCCACCCTGCTGCCCCCAGTGCCTCCGGTGACACAGCCTCCTTGCCAGCAGACACGTCTGCCAAGTTCCAGAGTCTGCAACAGGGAGAGCGGCTGCTTGCCATTTCATTTGAAGCTCTGTCTACTTTTTTTAATATTTATTTATTATTTGAAAGGTAGAGTTACAGACAGAGAGAGACAAAGAGAGAGAGATCTTCCATCTGCTGGTTTGCTCCCCAGATGGCCACAGCAACCAGAGATGAGCCAATCTGAAGCCAGGAGCCACACGGGGCAGGGGCCCACAAGCTTGGGCCATCCTCCACTGCTTTCCTAGGCCATTAGCAGAGAGCTGGATGGGAAGTGGAGCAGCCCGGGCACAAACCAGTGCCCTTGTGAGATGCCAACGCCCCACAGGCAGAGGCTTAGCCCCCCCCCCCCCCACGCCACAGCGCCTGCCCCATTTGTATCTACTTTTAAAAACATATCTAATAGTGAAGTGAAATGCCTGAACGCTTCGCAGGCCACTCTGCTGGGCGCCGCGTGCCTGGTCCCCGAGAGGCGCGTGGGTGGGTGGGGGGGACACGCAGCTTCCTCGTGGAGGTGAGGGCTAGCTTTCCTCTCCCTGGGCCTCGGGCCTCCTACACAGCTCAAAGAAAGGGCGCTCTGGGGCATCCTGGGGCCAGCAGTTGCTCAGGCCCCTCTCGGAGAGTCTTCTCTTTGTTCCTTCGGCTCACTGGAAGGCGCGCGTGGTGTTTTTCATTCTGTCTGAGGCGTGATTTTGAAATTCAGCAGTTTGTGTGTGGACAGCTGGTGTTACAACTGGCCTGTTCCCTTCCGCCCCCGCAGAGAGCCAGCTGGGTGGGTGCACAGCCCCGGAGGAGCCCCTTCCAAAACACCCATCCCCTCCGCAGAGGGACAGGGGACAGCCTCTCCCAGGCCCTGGCACCCATGGGGGTGGGTCGGGGTCACGCAAAGCTTTATCCTCCTCTGTCCAGCATGCACGCATTTTGGCGGCATGGTCAGGTCCAGGTCCAGGTCCAGGCCACATCCTCACGCGCCTCGCAGGTGGGGGTCGCTGGCTCCAGGGGAATCCAGAAGCACCGCCGCGTGTGTGCCACGGGTATCGCGAGATTCTGAGCAGGCTGTAGGCTTTGAAAGAGAAATATCTTATTGTTTTCTCTCACCGCAGCGCTAACACAGCGCTTGGCCTGGCAACCCTGCAGAGCTGAGGATGGGCAATTTCCTGAGAAGTGGACATTTGAAGAGTTGGGAAATAGCCCCGGGAGCAGGTTGGGAAAGAACCCCACCGCAGCCTGGCTTTATAATGCAGGGGAAAGGCCACAGATACCTCCAGGCTGCAGCCAAGGCCGTGGGCCAGCCAAAGCCAGGCAGCCTCCCCCACGCCCCTACCCCCATCCCTGTGTGCAAAGCCTTCAGCTTCGGAGAGTGACAAGCACAGGTGGTCTCACCCCTGGAGCAGATGCTCACCCCGCCTCAGGCCTCTCAGATGGTGCAATAGTTATTTCTCTTAAGAGGCATCTGTGTTGCCCTCATAATTTAGAACTGCTTATTTTCAAAAGATTTTTATTCATTTAAAAGGCAGAGTTACAGAGAGAGAGAGAATCTTCCATCCCATCATTTGGGTTCACTCCCCAGATGGCCACAACAGCCAGAACTGGGCCAATCTGAAGGAGCCAGGAGCTTCCTAGGGGTCTCTCATGCGGGTGCAGGGGCCCAAGAACTTGGGCCATCTTCCACTGCTTTCCCAGGCCATAGCAGAGAGCTGGATCAGAAATGGAGCAGCTGGGACCCGAACCAGCGCCCATATGGGATGCTGGCGCTGCAGGCGGAGGCTTTACCTGCTACGCCACAGTGCCGGCCCCCAGAACTGTTTTTAAAACTAACACTTTCGACATATGCTAGACACTAAGAAAAAGTTTAGAAAATGATTTCTTTTAAAGTAAAGAGTATTTTAGACTTTTGGGGATCTATAAGAAGTCAACAGCTAATCTAGATGTCTCACTTCTTATTCACATGCATGAAGAGTTGAGCTTTCTGTTCAAAAAACAATATGACATCATATTTGACATTCTTTCAAAAAGTCTGTGGAAAAGCAGAATTAAAGCCTGAGTTTGTTTTGGTGCACAATAACTTTGAAATCCACACATAGTTTTGTCACAATATGCATTCTCCATGAGCTCTTAAGTTCTAAGATTTCTTTTCTTTATTTGCAAGGCACACTTTGAGAACAAGAAAGGGAAAGACAGAGAAAGAGCAAGATCGATCTTCCATCTGCTGGTTCATTCCATAAATGACCACAAGGGCTGGGGGCTGGGCTAGGCGGAAGCCAGGAGCCAGGAGCTCCATTTGGGTCTCCAACATGGATGCAGGGGCCCAAGGACTTGGGCCATCTCCCACTGCTTTCCCAGGTGCAATAGCAGAGAGCTGGATGGGAAGTAGAGTAGCCAGGACTCAAACCGGCACCCATATGGGATGGTGGCTTTGCAGGTGGTGGCTTTACCCGCTATACCCCAACAAGGGCTTCCTCTGTGAGTTCTTGGAAGACCCCTTGTATTCTTCGCAAAGTTGAAGAAATTGTTCCCACGGCCTGTTCCTGGCCCCTGTTGCCCTCAAGATAATGCCCAATTCCCATCAAATCCTACAGAGCCTGCCCCCAGCCCTGTCTGCCCATGTGCCCCTCCCCCAGCTGCCTCACTTCCCAAATAAACCATGTTCCTTCCCACCCCGGGGCAGCCCTGTACCCACTCCTGACTCTGTATTTGGCCAACTCTTCCTTCTTATTCTTGCTCTACATCAACAATGCTCCTTCATGGAAGAAGGTCTTTTCACAAGAATCCCTGGTTTCTTCCTCGAGAGCCTTTTTCACCACTACAATTACATAATCACCTATGTGATGGTACCTCTGCCTATCTCCCTGTGTGCAAGAACCAAGCAATGTTCACACCGAGGTCTCTCTCAACATAAGCAAATCCTTAGTGCCTAGTAGGACCTCATGGTACATGCACCTTCTATGTATACATAATATACATATATATTTGTATTTATCTAGACTCTTTTTCAAAATGGAACATTTGTCCTCATTATTAAGTCAGGCACACAGTCTGCTTAAAGGTAAGGAAAGTAAAGCGAATGAAATTGATGGATCGGATCTCTTCAAAATTAAAAGTCTTTGTTCTGCAAAACCCTATGAAAAAGATGGAAAGGCAAGCGACAGATTAGGAGAAAATGGTTGCAATCCACACATCCAGCAAAGGACAAGTAAATAGAATATATAAAGAATCCCCAAAATTCAATAGCTATAGGAAAATCAAGCAATGAGAAAGTGAGAAAACACACACACACACACACACGTACACAAACCTGTCCTTAACAGTGATACACAAATGATAAAGAATCGCATGAAAAGTAAGGTAGATGTGACAGAGGCTTTGAAAAGCCCAGACCTTTATGCCAAGCTATGTTACCTCCACAGATTTCTCCAAAGGGAATAGAAATGTGTAAGAGGAGCTCCAGTGTCCGGAATGTCAACTGCAGCCATGCTCACTCCCGGTACTGGACCCTCCAAGTCACAAACCATCAGACGTTTCAGGAGTAAGCTGAGTTTCCTCCAAAAGTATCTAGGATTTAAACTCCTGCATGGCAAAGACTTTTGTTCTGCCACCGATATACCTCTAAATGCCTAGAATGAGCTTCGATAAATATCAGATTGATTTGAACCTAACGATCAAACAGCCAGCCCCACCGAAGATCTGGACGTAGGAAAGTGTCCACAACACGTAAGTGGAGGGAAAGGAACAGGCTGTAGGGTGGTCTGCTTATCACGGCCACAGTTCTGCTTGAAGGAGAGGAGAGGTATCTAACTTCACATATGAAAACACAACAGCAAAACACACCGAGACATTAGCAACAGCTACGTCTAGCCAGAGAGGTCTTTTTCTTTCCCTTCCTTGTCTTTCAATTCCTTGGAATCTCTGTGTGTGTTCTGTGTGTTCTATATACTCCAAAAAGAAAATCCTTTTCTTCCAAAAAGAAAATCCTTTCTTTTTCAAACAAAATAAGGCAGCAGAATTTTTTTGAAAAGAGTTATTTATTTGGAAGGCAGCATTACGGAGAGAGAGGCAGAGACAGACAGAGATCTTCCATCTGCTGGTTCACTCCCCAAATGGCTGCAATGGCTGGAGCTGCGCCGATCCAAAGCCAGGAGCCAGGAGCTTCTTCCGGGTCTGCCACGTGGGCTCAGGGGCCCAAGGACTTGAGCCATCTTCTACTGCTTTCCCAGGCACATCAGCAGGGAGCTGGATCAGAAGTGAAACAGCTGGGTCTCGAACCATATTGGGTGCTTGTGTTGCAGGCAGCAGCTTAACTCGCTGTACCACAGCGCCGGCCCCAGCAGCAGAATTTTTTTAATCGACAATAATTATACCAATGTATGGAGTACATTGTGATGTTTCAATACAAGTATATATTGGGTAATTAGCATATCCATCCCTTCGAATATTTATTATTTCCTTGGAGGTTTTGGAAGGGTTTTACCTTTTTATTTATTTTTATAATTAACACGTAATAATTGAACAAGACAGCAGTGTTTCTGAAGTCATTCTGGGGGACGGAGGCTCCTGAAGCATTGCTGGAGTTGCAGGGAGGCGCCACACCTGGCTGCCAGTTCCTCACCGCGACCCCACAGCTGCCCACATCGCATCCCCTCACTAGGCACCTGCGGGATCTGTCACGCACACCAGCACCGCCTTTACCCCCGTTCCCTTGTCTTTCAGCCGACTCCTTTTATTCAATGAAATTTATCTAGAAGAAATCTTTACCATGGCCATAGGGGAAATCAGCATTACTCACCATAAATATTATGAAATCAGGCAACAAAATTTGTTTTTAAGAAGTGGTACAGCGGGCCGGCGCCGAGGCTCACTAGGCTAATCCTCCGCCTTGCGGCGCCGGCACACCAGGTTCTAGACCCGGTCGGGGCGCCGCATTCTGTCCCGGTTGCCCCTCTTCCAGTCCAGCTCTCTGCTATGGCCCGGGAGTTTAGTGGAGGATGGCCCAAGTGTTTGGGCCCTGCACCCACATGGGAGACCAGGAGGAAGTACCTGGTTCCTGGCTTCAGATCAGCGCAGTGCGCCAGCCGCAGCGTGCCGGCCTCGGCAGCCATTGGAGGGTGAACCAACGGCAAAAGGAAGACCTTTCTCTCTGTCTCTCTCTCTCACTGTCCACTCTGTCTGTCAAAAAAAATAAAATAAAATAAAAAAAGAAGTGGTGTAGCAGGTAAAGCTGCCACCTGCAATGCTGGCATCCCATATGGGCGCCGGTTCAGGTCCCAGCTGCTCCACTTCCAATCCAGCTTTCTGCTGTGACCTGGGAAAGCGGTAGAAGATGGCCCAAGTCCTTGAGCCCCTGCACCCATGTGAGAGACCAGGAAGAAGCTCCTGGCTCCTGGCTTTGGATTGGCACAGCTCCTCTGTCTCTCTCTCTCTCTCTCTCTCTCCCTCTCCTCTCCCTCTCCCTCTCCCTCTCCCTCTCTCTGCCTCTCCTTCTCTCTGTGTGTAACTCGGACTTTCAAAATAAATAAATAAATCTTAAAAAAAAAAAAAGTGGCACCACTGGGACCAGAGTGTGGCATGAGCAGGTGAGACATGTGCATCTCACATCAAAGTGACTGGAGGGCCGGCGCCGCAGGCTCAATAAGCTAATCCTCCACCTGCGGCGCCAGCACACTGAGTTCTAGTCCTGGTCGGGGTGCCGGATTCTGTCCCGGATTCTGTCTTCCAGGCCAGCTCTCTGCTGTGACCCGGGAAGGCAGTGGAGGATGGCCCAGGTGCTTCGGCCCTGCACCCGCATGGAAGACCAGGAGGAAGCACCTGGCTCCTGGCTTTGGATCAGTGCGGTGCGCCAGCCGCAGCGGCCATTGAGGGGTGAACCAACGGAAAAAGGAAGACCTTCCTCTCTGTCTCTCTCTCTCACTGTCCACTCTGCCTGTCAAAAATAAAAAAAAAAAAAGTGACTGGAATGAAATGCCATTGCTGCTCTCAACTCCAGCCACCTGCTAATATGCACCCCAGGAAACTGCAAGTGATGGCTCAAGTGCTTGGGTTCCTGCCACCCACGTAGAAGACCTGGATTGAGTTCCAGCTTTGGCCTGGCCCAGCCCCAACCATTGTGGACATTTGGAAAGTAAACCAGCTGGTGGAGCGCTCTCTCGCTCTCTTGTGTGCACACTCTCCTTTCCCCCAAATAAATAAATTTCTTTAAAAACATTTAAGTGGCACCATTTAACTCTAGCTGGATACTGCCACCTGCAGAAGGCTCTGAATGTAAAGCTTGTATCCCTTTTGAATAAAGGAGGATGGCAACGTATGAGTGGCAGATGCTGAAGACATGATTGCACCAGATAAGCCTTACTTCTGATATGATCAGAAGAGCTGACAGTGCATTGCAGGAGGACAGGCACTTGCTTCAATGTCATTCATTGCCACGTTCCTACAGTACAGGTGTATCTGGGCAGTAGGCCTGCATCCCACACTCTGACACTCCCTGGGTTTCACAGTGAGCCCAAAGGAAGCCCTGGAGTGTTCCAGCCTCTGCCACCCTTTTGGGCTCCTAGCACACCCTCCCCAGGTGTGTGGGACAGTGCAGAAAGGTGTGGGACAGTGCAGAAATGGGGGGCCCGGGGACCCAGGAAGGACCTTGACTTTCATCCAGCCCTGGAAGCCACGCTCAGATCTTAGTGTGTTCCTTCTCCCTCCCCAGAGAGGAGCTGTACGTGAGGGAAGCAGGTGCGCTCTCGCCTCTGCCTGGCCCAGCAAAGGCATGAGATGTGCTCTCCATGGATGCTGGACAGGAAGAGCCGGAGTGAGTGATTTGCAGTCATGTTTGCTAGTTACAGAACTAGGAAAAATGATCTCTTTCTGCTGAGAGCATTATCAAGTGAACTGCACCAGCTCCATTAGCATTGGAAGCATCCGTGTGAAATTATGGAACTTATGATGGCTTTGTCTGGGAAGCTGTTCATTTCTGATCGGAAGTTCTATTACACATGAATTTAATTCTAAACAGTGTTACCAACAGACCCAAATGATTTACATTTTCAGCCATCTTCTTTCATTATCTCATACCTTGTCAGGGAGCAAAAGATGGATTTTATGGGCTCCAAGGATGAGAATTGATTAACGCCCCTAAATAGGAGTCTTAGTCTCTTCTAGAATGGGGTCCCATCCCTCAGGCCCGCTTCAGTGGGCGCATCTGAGATCCAAGAAACTGCACGGGGAAAGAATATCCGAGAATTCCCTTAATTTGCATCAAAATAAGGTACATGTGTCCAATTAGGGCATTGAATACCTAACATTCTCCCCCATCCAGGGAGAGGGATGAGAGAGAGGGAAGGATTCTCCACTAATAGTGCCAAAGATTGTTACAAAGGCTTGCAATTTCCAAAGGGAAGCAATTGGTTTCAACCATCCAGGATGGGCAAAAGGAAGGGTGGTTGGGGCTGTAGGCACTCATTCCCCGACAGAAGCAAAGAGGATTTTACATCCCCCTGGTGCCTTAATAAATCATGTCAAAGGAAGGGCTGGGTGAGACAAGGCAGGGCTCTCACTTGTTCACACCCACTTTGGGGTTCCTGCTTGCTAGGGAGCACCTAGAAATACCACTGAAGGTCAGGTTGTCGCATGGACTTTTCTGGAAAGCTCTGCTCACAACTGGCATCAGATGGGACACTCCTGGAGTGGCAGATTCCTCTTCTCCAGCTTCCTGCAGTTAATTCTTTGCCCACCTTGGGTCCGAGGCAAGGGGCATGCATTTGAGATCGACAGCTTCAATGGGCCCTAGAGGCTGACTGCCTGGGTTAGAGGGAGCCACTGCGTAGGAAAACACAGAACGCTCAGGGCCTCCCCTCAAGTCAGCAGAGACGTTAGAACCCACCCAAATCATACCCCAAGTCCCCAGTTCAAAAGATTAAAAAAACACATAAAATGCAAGTGATTCAAGTGATCTGATTTCTGACATTTAAAAAATATGCAAAAGTATCCTCAGAGAGACGACCTTGGCAGCTCCCGGAATCCCATTTTCCTTTCAGACTGTGCGGCTTGGGTACCCCAAAATAACCAAGAGCAAGGCCAGGAGCAAGAAAGCACATGGAGCTGCAGAGAGCGCACAGCCCTCCACTGGGAAAAGGGGGTCACGTCCTTGAAGCAAATCCTCATGGTTGCCCTGAGCCCCTACAACGCCGTTCCCTCCCCCGCTCCAGTTCATGGTATCTCTAGAATCAAGGCTACAAACCGCATGAATAGCAAGTAATTCAATTAACTCTATCGTCTGTGAGGAAAAAAGGGCCATTTTGCTAGCTCTAGTGGAGCACTAGTTTAACCCTGGTGCTCAGGAAGTTCCCAGGCCAGACAGCATATTAAACCAGCTCTTCAACTTAAGAACAATTACTGTCATTTATCAGCCTGAATAGCAATAATGCACAAATCGACAGATTTCAGGAGGCAAAAAGCTAGCTAGGTGTAATGATATGCAAAGCCACAGCACTCTACATTTTGAACTGTCTCCTTCCCATCAATACATCTCCCACTACCTACAATTTATCAATACAAATGTGGTGCCCGATGAAGGCAAGACCGAGAAGACAAATATGAACGGGGTGAGGGGGAAAAAAGGTGCAGGGATGTTTGAATTTTAAAATGATGAAGTACAGATCACATTCTTAAAGCATTTTACATGCAATGACCCGATCACAGCAACTTCTCTTCCGAGAGAGGAAACAGAATAAGGGGCTCTGTCCACCACAAGGTTGCAGGTAGATGCGGTTCTTTCTTTCCCCATTCCCAACCCTGTCTTGGGCGGAAGCCTGTGATCATTTGGGGCTCTAAAAAAAGGAACAATGATAATGCTAATCATGGTGATGGATTTGCATAGAGCCTTTTTCCTAATTACCTTGACATCTATCATTTCATTTTCGTTTCGTAAGAGCTGCAAGAGGTAAGAAGATAAATATTGTTACACTCGCTTTGAAGGGAGGGAAACTGAGGCACTCTGTGCTTGAGATACCTTCCAGATCGGTCAGGCTCTGGCAGAGCTAGGGCTGGAACCGGGGTGCAGGCTCCCAGCCAGCCCCGCCAAAGTCAACAGCATACTCAAGGGCAAGACCAAGCCTGCCCAGAAGTGCTCAGGAGGGTACCAAGGAGGGCCTGGGGCACAGGTGGGGTTAGAGAGAGTGGAGGAGGGGCCAGGCATGGACAAGCAGCACTTCATGTTTAAAAACAAGGCAAATAGAATTCCAAGTGCCCAGCACACACTGACTGGGCACCTAATGTGTGTCAGGCGCTCAGCGAGGCCAGGGCAATGCCAGTCCAGATACAGGGTCCAGCTTGGGCTCTCCCGTCGCACGTCGCAACCTTCCTCGTCACACACTGACGTTCTACTGGGCATCATCATTCAGCCAGATAGAATAGTTTTACTTTATGTCTGGGAAGCCAGGAAGGGTGGGATCCAAGGTAGGAAACATTCCTGCAAATGCAATGGGTTCTGAGACCCACCGGGGAGCTCGTGATACAGGCCAGGCAAACAAGGACCTCCCAGCCTGGTGCCTTGGGGGCTTCTAGAGTTTTCTTACAACTGGAGCGGTTGGCATGTTTCACTCCCCTTCCAGTTACTCCCACAGCCCCATTCAGACCCTCCCAGCCATCCTGGGTGCCCACCCTCTCAAGCCTAGAATGCCACACTGGCCTCCTGCTCTCGCAGGCAATTCAAACTCTACTACTGGCAATATTTTTAACCATTCTAAAAAGAAAAATAATGACTGATGTAAAATTTAAGGGATTTATTTATCTGTTTGAAAGATAAGGGTTGTTTTTTTTAAAATTCTACTTATCTGCATTTTTAATGTAATACCTCACACACACATACATACAAAATAAAATAATCTGATCTTATAAACACACTGAAAAAAATCACCTGGTGAAATGACATCTTAGGTCTTCATTTTCAAATGGGTGGCGGAAAACACTGAGCAGATTCTCATTTTTCTGACATCAGCTAAGGATGTGGGTGCATTTCCCTCCATTTATAAGAAATTACACCTTGCTCTTACTATTAAATTAGAATATCCTCTCCTCTTCTGTGAAATTTGGCTGCTTTACAATAAATACATAAATCAAAGAGGCATGGGATCTAGGCGCCAACTGGCAGACAGCACTATGAAGTAAGCACCAGGACACAGGCGTGCGGAAGTGTTACAACCTGTTCCAATCTGCTCCCTGTTCTCCCCCATAACAAAAGAGGAAGAGAGTCCAAACCCTCCTACACACACACACACACACACGTGCACGCAAGCACACGCGTGCACACACACAGAGCAAAGTTTTGGGGGTTTAAATAGAGCTAAAACTGCTGCCTTGAAGAGCCACCCAACTGCTTAGGACATGGGTTTCTCACTCTTACCGCTGAGCTGCAATATTTGCCACATCTTGCCAACAGAAGAGGGTGTGAGCCCACCACGCGACTGCTGAGAAGTTTGGAAAAGCCTGGGGTTCTGCCAGTATTGTTGTCGTCTCCCTCATTCTCAACAGGCCAGAGACATTTTCCAAGCACCTGAGCTTGAGGCTTTTTTTTTTTTTTCTCAGTGGCCTTGGGAGGGTGGCCATGAGGTTTAACTCAATCATTCTTCGGCTGAACTAGATGCAAAGGTGAGGGAGAGGACAAGAGCAATTGGGACACTTCAGGTGGCAAGTGGCAGAAAATCCAACTCTAAAAGGCTTGAGGCACAGATGAGAAGGTGCAAAGGGTAAGCTGGCCTTGGGCAGGAATGAATTAGGAGCCTTCCACCTTCAGTGTCACCCACTCTGTTTCCCGGGGCAAGGGTTTTCGCTAGAACAACACTTGGAGCAGCAGAAGATGAGTCCAAACTAAATTCCTGAACTGAGTGCGGTTGGCCCAGATTGCATTGATTTGGTCACGTGCACATGCCTGAGCCAATTACTGCAGCCAAGGGGACAGAGTGCACTGATGGGCTTACACAGGGTTACAAGTCTCTTGATGCAACACGAGAGCACAAACTTCCGCCAAAGCATGTAGGCAGAGAAAGAAGTGAAGGGTAAACCTCACCCAGCAAAAACCAGGAGGAATGGGTGTTGGGAGATAAAATGCAACAAATGCCCACTTCAAAGCATCACAAGACATGGTCTTGGGTTGGATCAAAGATGTTGAATTCTCTGACGCAGATACCAGCGTGCACTCACAGTTTGAGCAGAGAATATAGTCACTTCCTTGGGTTGAATGTCCTGAACCTTCCACGGGTGGCTGCAGGATTTCAGCTGCCCTCTGCGTCACAGAGGCTGATGGATACTCAGAAATGATTCCTGGAGATGAGTTTTCCATCCACTGGTGTCCAGAATCTCAACAGCACCCTTTCTGGACTTAGAAAGCTCAGGCCAGAAGATGAGATACTCGCTAGTCAACAACTGAAGCATTGAGGTGCACGCAGGCCCACATCGCTTGTACTTAACATCCCTTTGGATGAAGATCACAAGTCAGATTAAGCAACTGCATTCTCTAAGACAAAGGAAACACGGAGCGACAGCTATACCAAGAGTTTTTAAAGAAATCATTTCATTTCAACTTCGCTAAGTTCTTTTTTGCATTCATTAAACTTAATCTGTTGAAATGTACATAGGGGCAAAGGCACAAGTCTTATATACACACCTCAATTAATTAGCCCAAAGTGACCACATTTAAGCAACTACTATTGAGGTCAAGAACTAAGACATTGCTAGCACCCCAGAAAGTCTTTGTGGACCCCCCTTACCTGTCAGTAACCCACCCTTCCACCCAAAGGTAACTACTGCTCTAACTCCTAACAACATAGAGGAATTTTCCCTATTTTGGGAATGTTATATAAATAGAACCTTGTGCCTGAATTGCTGTCTTCAAGAGTCACCCAGGTGGTTACATGCAGTGTAGTTCCTTCACTTCCCTTGCTACATGACTACCCTGTGATCTAGTTGACATGCGATGACTGTTTGGACTATGGTGAACATTCCTGTACCTGTGCAGACATTGCTGTTGGGTTTACACAGAGCAGGGGAACTGTTGGGTCACATGTCCACCTTAGAAGGTCAAGGGGAATAATCTTCCCAAGTGGGTATACCGGTTTATGCTCCCATCAGCAGCAACACCTTCCTTCCACACCACCAACCTCTAGTTATTACTGCCTTGACCAGTTAAACCCTGCTCCTAACCATGACCCAACTAAAGGTGACCACGTGTGGGCCTTGACAGGCAGCCAGAGTTCAGTTCAGTTCCTGGCTTCCCCGCTTACTACCTGTGAGTGCCTCCATAGAGAATTTCACTTAGCCTCGGCTCCCTGGTCTGTGAAGGGCCTGCAATCATAATGTTCTGGTCAGAATCAAATTGGATTTATGCACAAAAGTACTTTGCAAACTGTAAAACTGTATATTCATGTTGGGGAATGGAAAGAAACCGCAAGTTCCTTAGGCCAAAATTACAGTTAAGATAGAATTCTCCCGGGAGCATTAGAAGTGTGGATGACAGAAAATCACAAAGACTTGGGTTGCCACGTAACCTTTGAGCACTCCCTGAATGTCCCTGATCTCCTGGTTTGTTTTGGGTTTTTTTTTTTTTTTTCGTCTGTGAAAAGATGAGAGTGAGATTTTACTGAGTAAACTAAGGATGAAGAAATGCAACGCGTCAGAAATGAGAGAGAGAGAGAGAGAGAGAGAGAGCGAGCCTAGTGCAGATGCCATTCCTGGAATGCAACAAAGGCTCAAACAATGATGGCCATCGATAGCAGAGGTCTCTAACTCTCCTTCCATGGAGCCTCTGTAATGATCCTGCTGTCTCAGATAATGAAGCTTGCTTATACACAAAATCGTCAATGGGGAGAAGTTGGCTTTTCTGCCTCAAGATTCCCTTTCTTGTTTACTTGCCTGTTCTAAACACGCAGAGGCTCAGCTTACCCGGGATCGCCACTCCCTCCAGACCTCGCTGTCAATGAAGGGTGGATTCCTTAGGACAGTCCCAGACTATCAGAGCGAGAAGTGACCCAGGGGCAGCCTTCATTACAGAAGGGAAGCTGAGGTCGGAGTGCTAAGGTAACCGCACTGCTTGGTGGCAGAGCCAGGGCATCGCCTGACAACCAGCCCAGGGCTCACGCATTAGCAGCTTAGTGTCCACGTTAATCCACATCCCCAATTGTAAATAAAAGAGTTGGTTGTTTATTAAAGGCCTTTCAAGTATCAGAGGAAGAGTTAAATCACATCTAATCTATCCATAAATTAAACAAACCCTGCTCAAATGCAAAGCACAGAGACAAAAAAAATCAGCATTTATCATTTAAATAACATCTTCTCTTTTATATAAAAAAAAAAAAAAAAACTTGCAGAACTTCCGCCTCCAGCCATGACAGAATAACTGATGTGAGACTTGCCCTCCTGCCAACAACGACTGTAAAACTAGACAAATATATGAGGCAGCTGCTTTCGGACACCGAACAACAGACAGTGCAGCACCGTAATTTTGAGACAAGGCACACACACGAGGTGAATCCCATGATTCCTCTTTCTACCAAGGCACAAGGAAGGAGAGAACAAATGGAGAGCGAATTGCACTCTGCCGCAGAGGTACAAATTAGAGTCTTAGGCCATCGCACTGGCTGGATTTTGTGGAGCAGAAGGACAGAAATCAGGAACCTTCTCAAAGAGAGGCCCAAGGAATCTAGTTACAGGGCTCAGCACGGGACTGGGGCTGAGGGCTGGCATGCGCATGCGCCCAGTGAGAAAGCATGGCAGCTCTTTCCTGCTGCAGAGCTGTGCATAGTGTGGTAATAGTAGGGTTGTGCACTGCTAGAAGACATTGGCATTTTAGTCAAGTCAAAGTAAAGGCATTTGACTGACTTCCCCCAGCCTCCTCTTGAGATCTTAAGAAAGTCAAGCATTTGGGTTTAGGGCCATAGTGCAGAGGGAAGATATCCTCATAGGGCTAAGTTCAAAATCAAAATTAATTTTAGCAATAAGTGGAGCCAATCTTAACAGAAAGGGTCGGGCTGGCACTGTGGCACAGCGGGTTAAAGCCCCTGTCAGCAGCACCGGCATCCCATGTGGGTGCAGGTTTGAGTCCCAGCTGCTCTACTTCTGATCTGGCTCTCTGCTATGGCCTGGGAAAGCAGTAGAAAACTGCCTAAGTCCTTGGGCCCCTGCACCCACATGGGAAATCCTGAGGAAGCTCCTGGCTCCTGGTTTAGAATTGACTCATCTCTCTCTCTCTCTCTCTACCTCTCTCTGTAACTGTTTTTAAAATAAAATAAAATAAAATAAAATAAATAATGTGAGTGTATTTTTAAAAGTTTGATTAAAAATGGTGGGTTAATATGAGAAAGTTTATGATTTGGAAAAGAAAAAACAGAAAGAGTCTACCAATAATGTTACTGTCTGACAGAGCAAACAATAAAACTCCTTAAAGAAAGATGACATAATTTGCAATCATGGCAGTGCATCATTTGTGGTGTTAACTATATACTCAGAAGCTGCTAGACACAAAAAGAACCATCAAAATGTGACTGAAAGAATGTTTAAAGCATTCAACAAAAACTGACCTCACATGTTGACGTTAACAGAGAAATGTCTTTCAAACAGCTTTATAAATACGTGTGCAAGGACTTTAAGAGATCATGATAAGGACTTAACAGTGAGAAACCAAAAATGCTTAAAAAGAAGAAGAAACAGAAAATCTGGAGCTGAAAACCACAACATCTGAAATGAATTCTCTGTATGGGCGTAACAAAAAATCGCAGACTGGCGATAAAAACTCATGAACTTAGAGACAGATCAATATGAAGAACAGCAGAAAAATATTGGGAAAAAATAAATGGGAACCCAGGTTATTGTGCAGAAAATGTCAGCCTAACAGATTTATAATTGGAGTCCCAAAAGAAAAGGAAAGAAAGAAGATGTAAAAAATGAGATGATAACAACTAAACTTTTCATAAATTTTGTGGAAATCTTAAGCTTATAGATCTAAGAAGACTGGGAAATCCCAAATGTCATAAATAAAGAGACAACTATATCTACCTGGATCACTTCAAGGTCAAACACATGAAAACTGAAGATAAAGGAACAATTTTAAAAGTGTCCAATTAATAAAGGCTCATAGGTTACAGAGAGAAAATACATCAATCCAAAATAATCTGTAATGAGTTAAGAATCTAGACTTCAATCCCCAGAGCAATCGATTAAAAAAACCCAAAGGGATCGAGCCTTTGTACTAAAATGTATAAAGAGAGAAGTTAAAGTGGAACCCCCAAAATGATATAATATTTAGGAAAGGAAGAACAGATAAACAAATCAGATGGAACAACTAGAAAACAAATTGTAAGATGGTTGACTTGTAGAATATCACTCATTAAATTAAATATGGATTAAGCTCGTCGATAAAATCGTCAGGTGAGATTCAGAAATCTATATCCTATCTATCCTGTCCTATCCAACTGTACACTATCTACAAGAGACATTTTAGATGGATATGGATAGGTTAAGTGAAAAAGAATGGTGGGGGAAGGCAATAAGCAAACAAGAAATTTGCTTGGCTCCATTAATAGCAGACAGACTTCAGAACAAAGAAGGACATTTTGTAAATATAGTGATTGCATAATGAAAAAGAGATAATATCAAGAAAACACAACAGCCCCAAATAGTCACATGTGCATAGTAGATAGCAAAGCTTCCAAACACACAAAGATGTAACAAAACCCAAGGGAAAACAGACAAAGTAACAGAGTTATTGAAGATTTTTAACACCTGTCTCGATAATTTACAGAGCAACTAGACCAAAAAAAATCAATATATACATAGAATACTTGAGGAACATTATCACTGATGATGACCTAACTGACTTGTTTAGAACGCTGAACCCAACAACGGAAGACTGCATATTGTTTACAAGTTCATGTGGAGCGTTCACCAAGATAAATCACATTGGAGTCAAATCCAAGTCTCACTAAATTTCAAAATACTGGAATTTTAAAGAGTGCACTCTTCAACCACAATCAAAGAGCTGCAAGTGTGGAGAGATTCACAACACACTTCCAAATAAATGAGTCGAAGAAGAAATTACAAAAGAAATTGAGGGCCTGACACTGTGGCAAAGGGGCGTAAAGCCACCACCTGCAGCATGAGCATCCCATATGGGCTTTGGTTCCAGTCCTGGATGCTCCACTTCCTATCCAGCCAGCACACCAGGTTCTAGTCCCGCCGGATTCTGTCCCGGTTGCCCCTCTTCCAGTCCAGCTCTCTGCTGTGGCCCGGGAAGGCAGTGGAGGATGGCCCAAGTGCTTGGGCCCTGCACCCGCATGGGAGACCAGGAGAAGCACCTGGCTCCTGGCTTCAGATCAGCGCAGTGCGCGCCGGCCACAGCATGCTGCCCACGGTGGCCATTGGTGGGTGAACCAATGGAAAAGGAAGACCTTTCTCTCTGTCTCTCTCTCTCTCATTGTCCACTCTGCCTGTCAAAAAAAAAAAGACACCATTTGGTATACCTGAGTTCAGGTCCCAGCTCAGGGTCTGGTTATAGCTTCCTGCTAATATGCATCTTGGGAGGCACAGGTGATGGCTGGGCTACTTGGGTCCCTGCCACGCACAGGCCCAGTCGCGGCTGCTTTGTGCATCTGAAGAGTGAACCGACAGATGCAAGATTTCCTCCCTCCATTCCCTCCTCTCTCCCCTTCACATAAATAAAAAGTTAAATAAAATATACAGCTTAGAAGATTTTTTAAAAGATGAACAAAGTTGCTAAATCCTTAGTAGAACTAAGAAGGGCTGGCATTTAGCCTAGCAGTTAAGACACCCATAAGTCACTGTGGAATGCCTGGCTCCAGCTCCTGACTCCAGCTTCTTGCAAATCCATACCCTGGGAGGCAGCAGCGATAGCTCAAGTAATTTAATTCCTGCCAGCCACATGGAAGATCTAGACTTCAGCCAGGCCCAGCCCCAGCCATTGCGGGAATTTGGGGAGTGAACCAACAGATGGAAGCTCATTCTCTCTCTCTCTCTCTCTATCTCTCTCTCTCTCTCTCTCTATCTCTCTCTCTATCTCTCTCTATCTCTCTATCTCTATCTCTATCTCTCTCCCTCCCTCTGTTCCTCTCAAATAGACAAATATTTTTTTAAAATATATTTTTATCCAGAAAGAGGCATTTGTCCTAGAGGTTAAGGAATAAACCAGGGCACTTATCTGCCATATCAGATTACATGGATTTAAGTCCTGCTCTGGTCCTGATTCCATTTTCCTGCTAATGCACACCCTGGAAGGCAGCAGTGATGGGTCAGGTAATTATCTGTCTCTCTCTCTCTCTCTCTCTCTCCCTCTTTCTCTCTCTCTCTCTCTGGTTCTTGCCATCACTTTCACTCTGGCTCTCATTCTCACTTACAATCTTGCTCTCAAATAAATAAAAGAAATTTTAAAAGAAATTCCTAAGGAATCTATAGGGAAATTACTGGAATGTCAATAACTACCAAGATTATCAGATAAGTTAATGTACAAAAATAAATGGTATTTCTATATACTAGCAGCAGCTAACAATTGGAATTAAAACTTTAAAACAATATCATTTGCTCTAACATAAAAAATATGAAATACTTAGGAATACATGTACAAAGTACATGCAAGATCATTTCTCCAAAAATATTAAAAAGAGAAATTAAAATTCTGTAAATGAAAGGTATACCAGATTCATTGTTAAGACAACATTGATTGACATCTAAAACTAAAAGACTGACTATTGAAGATTCAGTGAGGATACATATAGCTTCAACACAAACCTAATCAAAATCCACAGACTTTCTGTATGAAATTGTAAGTCAATTCCAAAATTTTTCAGGAAATGAGAAAAACCTATAATAGTCAAAACAAAGTGTAAGAAGAATAATATTGGAAGACATGCTATCTGATTAATTGTTAAGCAGAAAATATGGTATTAGCATTGGAATTGGTGAAGAGATCACTGGAACATACTGGAGTGTCCAGAAATGGGCCCACCTATACTGGTTTTCAGCAAACGCGCCAAGTTCAGTGAGGAAAACAAAAGTCTGTTCAACAGTTAGAGGGGGAAATAAATCTCAGCTCCCACTTTCCACAAAAAGAAAAAAAAATTGAGATCAATCCTAGACTGAAACATAAAAGCTACTACTCTAAAGCTTTAGAAAAACTCAACAAGAAAACAGCTTCACAGCCTTTGGAAGGGAAAGGTCTCCTAGAGAAGGCACAAAGACGCTCACTTTGAGAGAAAAATGATTGACAAGTTGGGTTTGGTGAAAGTTAGAATGTTCTACTCATCAACCCTCACTGTTAAAGAAAAAGGCAAGACACTCCACCGACTGGGAGGAAATAGTTACAATTCATAGATCTCACAAAGTGTTTGTACCCCAAATACATTTTTAAAAAAACACATATAAATCAACAGTAAAATGTTGAGTCATCCAATAAAAAAATTACAAAGAGTTGAACAGATTATTTTTAAAGATATATGATTAGCCAATAAATTCATGAAAGCTTCTCCACATCATTGATCATGTGGGAAATACCAATTAAAATCACAACAAGACACTACTTCGCAAACACAGGAACCACCAGCAGAGCGGCTAAAATGTGGAAGACTGACCGGAGTTGGCCAGGGTATGAAACAACCGGAGCTCTCATATGAACACAGTGCCAGTTGGGTGTGAAGCGGGTACAACCAACTCAGAAAAACAGCAGTTCCTCAGGAATTTAAACACGCACTTAACTATATGATCAGTAGTTCCCCTCAGAGATGCTCACCCAGGAAAAACAAAAATGTATGTCCACAAATGTGTGCTTGATGGTCCCAAAAGTCTACACAATGGATGAACAAACTGGGGTGCATTCAGACCGTGGAATACTACTCGGTTGGTACATGCAATAACATGGATGCCTCTCAAATGCCTGTTGGATCAAAGATGCCGGACAGGTTCATACCATGCGGTGTGACACCTGTTCTGTGGTTGGCTATGGGTGGTGGGCATCCACTGGAATGAGAGCCAAGGGAAGCTTCTGGGCTGACGGAAATGTTTCACACTTGTATGTTCACCAACATTGTATGTTGGTTCCAGGTGAACACTTTTTTTTTTTTTTTTTGGCAGGCAGAGTGGACAGTGAGAGAGAGAGACAGAGAGAAAGGTCTTCCTTTTTGCCGTTGGTTCACCCTCCAATGGCCGCCAAGGCCGGCATGCTGCGGCCGGCGCACCGCGCTGATCTGATGGCAGGAGCCAGGTGCTTCTCCTGGTCCAGGTGAATACTTTTGTCAAAATGCGTGGAATTTTACACTTGGTATGTGTATTTCATTGTATATCAGTGTTACCTTCATTTTTTTAAGATTAATTAATTTATTTATTTGAAAGGTAGATTTATAGAGAGGCAGAAGCAGAGAGAGAGAGAAAAGTCTTCCATAGTTGGTTCACTCCCCAATTGGCCGCAACGGCCAGAGCTGCGCTGATCCTAAGCCAGGAGCCAGGAGCTTTTTCCGGGTCTCCCATGTGGGTACAGGGGTCCAAGGACCTGGGCCATCTTCTGTTTTCCCAGGTCACAGCAGAGAGCTAGATTGGAAGTAGAGCAGCCAGGACTCAAACCAATGCCCACATGGGGTGCCGGCACTGCAGGCAGTGGCTTTACCGGCTAAGCCACAGCGCCAGCCCCTGTTACCTTCGTTTTTAAAAGTTAGATGCATGTTCCACTTTCAGTAAATACTGCTGATGTAGGACAGACTCCAGAGCTTCATTAAGTCTCCCCAGGGTTGGCTCAAGTTTCCCCGGAGTGTGCAGTGTGTGCTCAGGAGCCAGGCCCTTTTGTGTCCCTTGCAGTCTCTGTAACCTGCAGCGGCTTCTGCAGGCTCAGGGCCTCCCCAGCCGATCCTGCACCTCCCGACCCTGCTGTGTCCTCCCTCCCCCTGCACTGCCTCTCCGTGTGTCAGATGTGGCCCCTTACTCTGTGAGCGCCACATGGCCTGTGACGGGGGACCCCTACCATCAACTAGGAACACAGCAGGAGAAGGCTCCCAAGCAGTGTGATGTGGCGGGGTGAGGGCTCAGAATTGTGCTGTTGTAGATGTTGGGTTCTGGAAAATCACTCCTGCACCTTTTGCTTGGTTCCACACTCCTTCCCAGAATGTGTGGGGGCTGCACCTGGCTGAGAGCAGAGCAGGAGCTACCCTGGGGCCTCAGGAGCACTCCTCCCTTCAGCAACTTCACTGCCCTCAGGTTTCCTTGGCCAGGACATCCCCGAGGACAGTCCTGGCTCCTCTCCATCCCCAGTGTTTGGCCGGGGAGACACAGGCAAGGCTGACTTGTTCTCACCTGATCCTGTTGCCCCTCCCGCTAGGCCCCTGCCTGCAGCTCCATTGTTCTTGGCTACAAAAATCTTGTACTTCCTTCAACAGTTCCCCAGAGTTCAGAAAAGTTTGTGAAGGGCCGGCGCTGTGGGTAAAGTTGGAGTCCCGGCTGCTCCTCTTCCAATCCAGCTCTCTGCTAATGGCCTGGGAAAGCAGTGGAAGATGGCCCAAGTCCTTGGGCCCCTGCACCTGCGTGGGAGACCCAGAAGAAGCTCCTGGCTCCTGGCTTCGGATCTGTACAGCTCTGGACGTCGCAGACATTTGGGAAGTGAACCTGTGGATGGAAGACCTCTCTCTCTCCCTCTTGCGCTCTCTCTCTCTCTCTCTCTCTGTACCTCTGCCTTTCAAATATATAAAATAAATTTTTTTTAAAAAATTGTCTTCATGGCCTTCAAAAGGAAAGCATCACTGGCAGGGGAGAAAACTGGGTGCAGAAGCCAAAATTCATGATGCTCCTTTAGATACAGCACCAGTGTGAGCACTGGAGGTTCAGCTAAGGGGAATATTGTGTACACAGGCTGCTTTTAGCTTAGTCAACATAAGCAAAATCTTCAATGCAGCAACATAAAATAACATCAAAGACAACGATGAAAGAAAGGTGAGTGATGGAATTGGGGTCAAGTAGTCTTCAATTGAGGCCACTCACTTGGCTCTGCTTTCCCTCACAGTGAAAAAAAAAAAAATACAGGTGGAAGAATGTGCCAAAGGTGTGGGCCCGCGAGCAGGGAAGAACCGAATCAGAGGGGGTGTGGAGGCTGGCTTGTGGGCCGCTGCTCTGCATCCAGACACGGCAGGCCTGGGAGGAACCTTTCTCCGTGGCCTCTTACGAGGCCGAGAGGACCAGGCTATCCATCACAAAACCATAATGTTTAAGCAGCATGAAATCATAAAACTGACAGTGAAGCAGGTATGCTCCCCTGACAGCCAGCTCGCTCGCTCTTGCTCTCGCTCTCTCTCTCTCTCTCTCTCCTTCTCTACCTCTCTGTATCTACTTCCCTCGATCCATACCCAATCTGATGGCAGAGGCACAGGAGGCCCTTGGGCAGCCCTTCAGCTGGGTCAGTAGCAGAAGGGACCTCTTGAGGATGGACCCTCTGCCCTGACAAGGATACAAGAGCCAGGAGAAAGCAGTATTATCCATTCATCCATCCAATAAATATTTATTGAGAACCTACCATATGCCAGGTCAGACCCCAGGACTTGGAAAGATCAAAGCATCAGGACAAGAAAGATCTCAGCTTTCCAACTTAATCAGTGCTTTAGGAAAAAGTGCTTTAAAAAACCTACATCAGGCTGTGGCTCACTTGGCTAATCCTCTGCCTGCGGCGCTGGCATCCCATGTGGGCGCCAGTTCTAGTCCTGGCTGCTCCTCTTCCAGTCTAGCTCTCTGCTGTGGCCCGGGAGTGCAGTGGAGGATGACCAAGTGCTTGGGCCCTGCACCCCCATGGGAGACCAGGAGGAAGCACCTGGCTCCTGACTTCGGATCTGCTCAGAGCCGGCCATGGTGGCCATTTTGGGGGATGAACCAATGGAAGGAAGACCTTTCTCTCTGTCTCTCTATAATTCTACCTGTCAAATAAATTTAAAAAAAAAAAAAACCCTACATCAGAGGAGAAGCAGCAAGATTGTCGGTGGGGTGGGGGGTGGGGGTGTGGAGGTGGGGAGGGTGGAATAGGCTGCAGAATTCAAAGGGATGACAGCAAGACACGGCATGAACTCAAGTGAGAGGAGCAGGCAGGTGACCAAAGCCCCAACTTTAAGGAAGGACTCACTCTCAGGGTCAGGATTGAGACTCTGAGAAATGTAAGTGCCTCCTTAAATTTCATGCCCTGGTACCCCCTTCACTTGCTTCTCCCTGGATAGGGAAGTCTTTCTAATCCCTGGATAGAGAAGTATCCATGGAAAGGTGAGGTTTTAGCCCAAATGACCTTGAAAATGAACAAAGTTGGAGGACTCAGGCTTCTTGGCTTGGAAACTTACTACAAAGCTACAGTAATCAAAAGAGTGTGGCACTGGCATAAAGATAAGCATATCGACCCATGGAATAGAATAAAATGCTCAGAAATAAACCTTTCTGTTTATGGTCAAGTGATTTTCAACAACAGTGCCAAGATAATTCAATAGGGAAAGGGCAGTCTGTTCAACAAATGGTGCTAAGATACTTGTTCCATGTGCCCAAAAATGAAGTTGAACCCTGATCTTATATCATATACAAAAACTAACCCAAGATTGATCAAACAGTTTAAGACTTAAAGCTATGGGGGCCAGCACTGTGCACAGCGGGTTAAGCCACTGCCTGTAGCACTGGCATCCATATGGGTCCTGGTTTGATCCCCAGCTGCTCCACTTCTGATCCAGCTCCCTGATCATGGTTTGGGAAAGCAGCAGGGAATGGCCCAGGTACTTGGGCTCCTGCACCCATGTGGGAGATCCAAGAGAAGCTGCTGATTCCTGGCCTCAGATCAGCTCAGCTCCTGTCATTGTGGCCATTTGGGGAGTGAACCAGTGGATGGAAGACCTCTCTGTGTCTCTCCCTCTCTCTCTCTGTAATTTTGCCTTTCTAATAAATAAATAAATCTTTAAAAAGAAGAAAGAAAAAAAGTTAAAGCTATAAAATAAAATAAAATATAGGGAAATTTTCATGAAACTGGATTTGCCATGGGGCCGGCGCTGTGGTGCAGCGGGTTAACGCCCTGGCCTGAAGTGCCAGCATCCCATATGGGCGCCGGTTCTAGTCCCAGCTGCTCCTCTTCCAGGCCAGCTCTCTGCTGTGGCCTGGGAGTGCAGTGGAGGATGGCCCAAGTGCTTGGGCCCAGCACCCGCGTGGGAGACCCGGAGGAAGCTCCTGGCTCCTGGCTTCGGATGGGGGAAGCCAATTAGGGAGTGAACCATTGGGTGGAAGACCTCTCTCTCTCTCTTACTCTCTCTGCCTCTCCTCTCTCTGTGTAACTCTGACTTTCAAATAAGTAATAAATAAAATATTTTTTAAAAATTGGATTTGCCAGTGACTTCTTGGATATAACACAAAACCCAAAGGCAGCAAAAGAAAAAGCAGATAAATTGAAGTACATCAAAGTTTAAAACTTCTGTGCATGAAAGACCTTACAACCAACAGAAGGAAGGCAATCTACAGAATAAGGGAAAATGCTGACAAATTATAAATCTGATGAGGGAGGCAGCTGAGCAAGATGCTTCACCAATCATCTGCCCACAGAGATGCAAATCTAAGCAGCTCCTCACGATCAATTCACTTTACAAGAACTGGGCGAGCCACAGGAGAGGACACGGTGGCTTGTAGTGTGACATCGAAGCAGGCAGACAGACGAGAGCTGCCCACGTTTCTCCTCTCCCGACTCCAAGCAGTGGTGTGGAGAGACACTTCCTGTGCTTGGGGAATAGAGGGACCCAAGTGCCAGCCTCACACTTGACATCCAGTGCCAGGCCTGTCACAGCGAAACCCATGCCAAGAAGAGCCCTGGGGCCCTGCCTCCATCCCAGCGCCCATGGACTGCGCCTCTGGGGTCACAGGAGCCAGCTGGTCAGAGAGCTGGCTCCACCTCCCGTCCTCCACCTTGGTAACACAGCACCTGCTGAGGCATGTGGCAGGAAAGTAGGGACAGGACTTACCATGGCAGAGCACATGGCAGAGTTGGCCTTACAAAGAGAGGAAGGAAATACACAGCATCTGTCAAGATCAACCCTGAACCGAGAGGGACGTCACTTGGTGGGAACGTGAGACCCCACCTAGGGTCTTCCCCCAGCAGACCTGCAAACCAGCCAAAGGACCCCTGCCCAGACTCCCGTGGGCCCAGGGAAAAGCTGAGCAGCCCACCTTGAGCAGCTATGCCTGTAGGGTCCCCCTGAACACAGTTGGGAGACTCTGTTCACACTCTGGAAGCATCTGGGTGGCCTCATCCACCAATCCTAGGTTTCAGGGAATAGAAAGGCAGCTCAGCTCACCCTCCTGGGCCCCAAAAGAAGCTGGGTTACCCTATCCATGCACTCTTGGCCCTGGGAAGTAACTGGGCAGCCAGGTTTGAGTGCCTTAGCCCACAGAAGCCAAAAGAAGCAGACACATAGTCCCACTTACCCACAGCCCCAAGAAGAGGCTGAAAAATAACAAACCCCCAGCAAACAACCAAGCAGCCTTCCCCACTTTTCCGGAGCCCCAAGAAGCAGATGAGCAGGCAGTTCTTAGAAGCTTGGCCTGCTGAGGCCCTGAGAAATAGACATTCAGCATCTTCTCCCTTTCCAGCCTACCAACCCTGCCCGCCCAGTCCTACCAGCAGCTGAGACCTCTCTGAGCCCCTCCCACCAACCTCTGAAAGCCCATGAAGTTCCCCATGCCACCCATGGACACTGATGAGCCTCATCTGGACACACAGCCGTGGCCTGGGCCCTGGGCACCTTTTAGTACTGACAGGTAACCCACCCCACTCTCTTTCAGGCTTGTTGCAACACACCCATATGGGCCTACTCAGCCACAGAAACAGATGTGCACCCCACACCCACAGCTCGGCACACTGCATGCAGAGCTGCCAGCAAACCTGCCTCATCTGAGGCAGTTGCATCCCGGATGGTGATACAGCCCCACAACCCTGAAACCTAGGCCACTGAAACACCTGGAGATGCCTCCTGATTATACCTGAAAAACTGCACTGACACCACACTAAAGCTTCACATAACACCGCGGCAAGTGCGGCACACTCAAACAAAGCCATAGGGCGCATCCCCAGCAGTGTTTCACTAGAGAGCCACCCGCTAAAATGGGTGCAAGTAACTGACCCACCAGATTCACAAAAACCAATGTAAAGACACAGAAGCATGAAAAAATGGGGTGACATGAGGATTCCAAAGAAAGAGTAACTCTAGCAACAGACTACAAAGGAAAAGAAATCGATGAATTGCCTAACAAGGAATTCAGAAGAATGACTTTAAGGAAACTTAATAATATACAAAAGAATACACAGAGAGAATTCAGTGAAATTAGGAAGGCTGCTCATGATCTGAATGAGAAATTCAGCAAAGACAGTGATTATTAAAAAGAACAAATCAGATATCTTGGAACTAAAGAACTCAATAAATGAAATTAGAAATACGGTAAACTGAACAGGCAGAAGAAAAAATTTCTGGGTGGGAGACAGATCTTTTGAAATGATTCAGTCAGGTTTTTAAAAAGAAAACAAATTTTAAAAAGGAATGAAACTTTCACGACTCGTAGGACATCATTAAACAAGCAAACTTTCACATGATGGTGGCCCAAAAGTAGAGGAGAAGGGAAAGGCACAAAAAAGCTACTTAAGAAAATAATTGCTGAAAACTTTCCAAATCTTTAGAAAGATATGAGCATTTCAATCCAGGAAGCCCGGAGATTCCTGACAGATTCAACCACAAAAAATCCCCTCTCAGGCATATTATTGTCAAATGGTCAAAAATATAAGACAAAGAATTCTTAAAAAGGAAAGAGAAGAGCCACTTATAATGAGCTCAGGTCACTCCTAAAGGAATGCTCTCTAGACTAACAGCAGACTTCTCTGCAGAAACCTTGTAGCCAGGAGAGAATGGAATGATGTGTTAAACGTTCTGAAGGGGAAAAATTGCCAGCCAAGAATATGACACCCAAAAAATTCTCCTTCAGAAATGAGGGATAAATATTTTCCATGACAAACAAAAGCTGAAGGAACTCATCAGCGAAGGAAGACTGGTCCTGCAAGAAATGCCTCAGTTGGAAGGGCAAGCATCATGATAACATGCCCAAGTACAAAGCTCAGCAGTGGAGCAGATACCCAAAGGAGCAGGAAAAGAGAATCCCAAACTCTAGCAATACAGAAAACAACCAAACCACAGAGCTGAATAGCGAGAGAGGAAGCAAGGGAAAAGGAAAATACAAAATAACCAAAACAATTACATAATGACAGTATATTTTCACTAGTCAATAGTGACTTTGAGTGTAAGCAAATTAACTTCTTCAATTAAAAGACACAAAGAAAGAAAACTACAGACCAATATCTCTGATTAATATACATGTGAAACTTCTCAACAAAATGCTAGCATATTGAATTCAACGGTATGTGTGAAAGATTATGCAGCATGGTAAAATGAGATTTATGCCAGAAACCCAAGAATGGTTCAACATATGTAAACTGATAAGTATGTGAACAGAATTAATGATAAAACCACAAGAGGAGAAGTGGGCATTTAGCCCAATGGCTAAAATGACCACATACCACATCAGAGCATCTGGATTCAGTTCCCAGCTCTGTGTCCTGGCTCCAACTTCCTGCCACCACAGACCCTTGCAGGCAGCTGGTGATGGTTCAAGTAATTGGGTTCTTGCCATCCATGTGGGAGACCTGGACCAGATAAGAATTCCACTACCACATTGCCTAAGAGTGGTGAAGGTGGACACCCTTGCCTTGTTCCTGATCTTAGAGGAAATGATTTCAGCTTTCCCCCATTCAGTGTGACTTAGGCTATGGGTCAGTCTATACATTTGTTATTGGGTTGAGATACATTTTTTAGCTATATCTAATTTTTGAGGGCTTTTTGTAATCATGAAAGGATGCTGAATTTTATTGGCTTTGGTCCCAGCCCTGCTCACTGCAAGCTTTTAGAGGATGAACCAGCAGATGGCAGCTCGCTCGCTCTCTCTCTCTCTTTCTCACTCTCTCTCTTTCTCTCTCTCTCTCTCTTTCTCTCTCTCTCTCTCTCTTTGTGTGTGTGTGCTTGTCTGTTTGCCTCTGCCTCTCAAATTTTTAAAACATTTTAAGCCATATCATCATTTCAATAGATACAGAAAAAGCATTCAATAAAATTCAACACCCCTTCATGATAAAAACCCTCAAAAGTTAGATAGAGCCAAGATGTACCTCAACACTGTAACAGCCACATGCAGACCAACCCACAGCCCAAGTCATACTGAATGGGGGAAAGCTGAAATCATTTGCTCTAAGATCAGGAACAAGACAAGGACGTCCACCTTCACCACTCTAAGGCAATGTAGTATTGGAATTGTTATCCTCAGCAATTAGACAAGAGATTGACATAAAGAACATCCAAACAGGAAAGGAGAGATCAAATTATCCCTGTGTGAAGACTGCATGATTTTATATATGTAAAAGTACAAAAATCCCACCAAAAATACTATGACTACTGATCAATGAATTCAGTAAGGTTACAGAATATAAAATAAACCTGCAAAATCAGTTACACCAATAATAAAACTTCTGAGAAAGAAAGCAGAAAAGCAATCCCATATACCATAGCTACCAAAAAAAATCTAAGAAAAAATTTAATCAAGGAAGTGAAATTACAAAATGCTGAAGAAAGAAATTAAAAAGTACACACAAAAATAAGTGGGAAGACATTCTGTGTTACCCAAAATACCAAAGACATTCTTCACAGAATTAGAAAAAGCAATAAGAAAATTCTTATGGAACCACAAAAGACCTCATATGTCCTAAGCAATCCAGAGCAAGAAGAACAAAGTTGGAGACATTACAATAGCTGACTACAAAACATACTACAAAGCTATATTACCCAAAACAGCATGGTGCTGGTATAAAAATAGACACAGACACACAGACCAATGGAACATAATAGAGAACTCAGAAATAAATCCACAGCTTTATAATCAACTGACTTTTTTACAAAAGCAGCCAGTTTAACACTGGAGAAAAGGAAAGTCTCTTCAATAAATAGGGCAGGAAAAACTGGATATCCATACGCAAAGAAGGGAACTATACCCCTCTCTCACCGGACTCAAAAGCCAGTGAAAATGAATCAAAGACTTACACATAAGACCTTACATGAAACTGACGTTGATAGAAGAAAATAGAGGGTAAAAAGTTCAGGACACTGGACCAGGCAAACATTTTTTGGATTTGATCCCAAAAGCACCATCAGCAAAAGCAAAATTCTGCAAGTGGCATTGCATCAAACTAAAAGACAACCTAGAGAATGGGAGAAAATATTTGCAAACTATTCATCCAACAAGGGATTCATTTCCAGAATGTATAGAAACGCAAAAAACTCAACAGCAAACAAAGCAAAGACACAAACAACAGATGCATGATCTAAACCGAGATTTCTTAAAAGAGAATATACAAGGCCGGAGCCACGGCTCACTAGGCTAATCCTCCACCTGCGGTGCTGGCACCCCGAGTTCTAGTCCCGGTTGGGGCGCTGGATTCTGTCCCGGTTGCTCTTCTTCCTGTCCAGCTCTCTGCTGTGGCCCAGGAGTGCAGTGGAGGATGGCCCAGGTCCTTGGGCCCTGTACCCGCATGGGAGACTAGGAGAAGCACCTGGCTCCTGTCTTCAGATCAGCGCAGTGCGTCGGCCATAACACTCAGGCCGCAGCGGCCATTGCGGGGTGAACCAACGGAAAGGAAGACCTTTCTCTCTGTCTCTCTCTCTCACTGTCCACTCTGCCTGTCAAAAAGAGAGAGAGAGAGAGAGAGAGAGAGAGAGAGAGAGAGAGAGAGAATATACAAAGAGCCAATAAATAAATACATGAAAAAGTGCTCAGCAAATCATCAGGAAAATGCAAGTCAAAGCACTCTGAAGCAAATTCTCACCCCAGTTAGGATGGCTATTATCAAAAAGACAAGAAATAACAAATGTTGATGAGGATGTGGAGCTAAAGGGACTCATACGCTGTTGGCGGGGGTGTGAATTAGTACTCCCATTACGGAAGACAGTATGGAGATTCCTCAAAAAACCAGAAGTAGAACTAGTACATGATCCATCCATCCCGTTACTGGATCTATATCCATAAGAAATGAAACCAGAGGCCGGCGCCGCAGCTCACTAGGCTAATCCTCCGCCTTGCGGCGCCGGCACACCGGGTTCTAGTCCCGGTTGGGGCGCCGATCCTGTTCCGGTTGCCCCTCTTCCAGGCCAGCTCTCTGCTGTGGCCAGGGAGTGCAGTGGAGGATGGCCCAGGTGCTTGGGTCCTGCACCCCATGGGAGACCAGGAGAAGCACCTGGCTCCTGGCTTTGGATCAGCGAGATGCACTGGCCGCGGCGGCCATTGGAGGGTGAACCAACGGCAAAAGGAAGACCTTTCTCTCTGTCTCTCTCTCACTGTCCACTCTGCCTGTCCAAAAAAAAAAAAAAAATGAAACCAGAATGTACGAAAAGACCTCTGCAACCAGGTGTTTATTACAGCACTATTCACGATAGTCAGGACATGGAATCAACCTTGGTGTCCACCAACATATGAAAGAATGAAGAACACTTGATAGAAATTAGTGGTGGAATATTATTCAGTCATATGAAGAACAAAATGCTGTCATTTGCAGCAACATGAATGGAACTGGAGCACATTAGGCTAAGTGTAATACACAAGAAACAAAAGGCAAATACTGCATGTCCTCATTTATACACAGAAGCTAAAGTTGACCTCAGAGAAGTAGAACTGGCATAGCGGTCACAAGTGCCTGGGAAGGGTGGACTGGGGGCGGGGCAGAGAGAGGATCACTGGTGGGTACAAGTGTTGAGTTAGGAGGAATGAATTCTAATTTGGAACACAGTGGTATAACTATGGTTGACAATTGACTGAACATTCCACAATGCTAGGAGGATTTTTTAATGTTCTCAGTGCAAAGAAATGCTACATCCAAGGTGATAGATAAACACAATTTCCCTGATCTGATCATTACACATTGTATGTAAGTATCAAAATGCCACACCGTACCTCATAAATAGGTGCAATTACTGTGCGTCAATTAAAATATAGTTCCATTAAATCTGATAAGAGGTTAAGATCCAGAATATATAATAAATTCCAACTCAACAACACAACACAACCCAGTAGATATTTCCCCAAAGAAGACTTACAGATGGCAAACAAACACGTGAAAAGGTGTTCAATATCACTAAACATTAGGAAAAAGCACATCTAAACCAAAATCGGATACCATTGCAGGCCCACTAGAATAACTACCATTCTAACAAAACAGAAAAATAAGTGCTGGTGAGGATGTGGGGAACTTGAGGTATCACGGGTGGGAGTGTATAATGGTGTAGCCATTATGAAAAACAGAGGTTCTTCAATAAATTAAAAACAGAATTAACCAAGGAGCCAGCACTGCAGTGCAGTAGACTGAGCCTCTGCCTGCAGCTCTGGCATCCCATATGGGTGCTGGTTCTAGTTCTGGCTGCTCGTCTTCCCATCCAGCTCTCTGCTATGGCCTGGGATAGCAGTAGAAGATGGCCCAAGAGCTTGGGCCCCTGCACCCACATGGGAGACCTAGAAGAAGCTCCTGGCTCCTGGTTTCAGATCAGCCAAGCTCCAGCCATTGCAGCCAATTTGGGAGTGAACCAAGATATCTCTCTCTCTCTCTCTCTCTCTCTCTCTCTCTATCTCTGTAACTCTACCTCTCAAATAAATAAATAAATAAATAAATAAATAAATAGAATTATTATATGATGCAACAACTCCACTTTGGAGTATGTAGCTAACAGAATTTAAAAACAAGCTCTCAAAGAGATGTTTGTACACCCATTTTCACAGTAACATTATTCACAATAGCAGCAAGGTGGAAACAACCCACATTCATTGACAGATAAGCGAATAAGCAAAATGTAGTAAAACACCATACAACACAGTGTTGCTCAGCCTGGAAAGAGAATACAGTTCTGTAACAAGCAGCAATACAGGTGAACCTTGAAGACATTATGCTAAGTGAATTGAACCAGATGCAAAAAGACAAATACTACATGGTTCCACCTATGTGAAGTTCCTAGACTAGTCAAATTCATAGACATGGAAAGTAGATGATGGTTGCCAGCAGCTGGGGGAGAAGGAGTTGGGGAGTTACTGTTTCACAGTTACAGAATTTTAGTTTTCCAAGAAGAAGAAAAGAGTTGAGGAGATGACTAGGGTAATAGTTACACACTGGGTTACAATGCAACTGTAGATAATACCACTTAAAATGGTTATGATGATAGACTTAACGTCATGTATATAACACTTGAGTTAGGGGGTGAGGAAGTCAGCCCAGGACACATCTGGTGGAAGAGCAAACCAGGCAGAAGGCAGTGAGAAGACCAAGTCCCTGGGGAGGCTGTGTGCTTGACAGGGTGGAGCCACACCCTCCCCCAGATCTCCTGCCACGCTAGTGACACTGCACGTGGCTGTCGGTGTCGAACTTCAGTTTGCCGTGGGAGGGCTTCAATGTATTGTCAGCTTGCTCAAGCTCTTAGGGCTAAGCATCTAAGTAGGACATGCATCAGCAGCTGGCACCATAGTTCCTGAGCCCCTCAAGGCCACCTCCTGGACCTCACTTTCCCTCTGAGCCCCAAAAGTGCAGTGAAGGCCCCAAATGGAGGCAGCCACCACTGCAGGCTAACGGGCAGCATGCTTGAGACAGCAGGATGAGGTTTCACGCTCCACAGAGGAATAAGGTCCTTGAGTCATAAGGCCCTGGAGGCTTAATGGACTATGTTGCTTCACCAGCTTTGGCAATAAACAAGCTTCTTCATTCCCCAGTCTGCTGATAATTAGGTGTCAGACAAATCAGTGATCAAACTTTAAAAGATGGTCTGTGAGCCACTAATCTCGCAGAAGAACAATCGCACAAAATTTGCTGTAGCCAGACGAAGGGAATTTTTATGAACCTTTTAAATCTGCTGATATACTCGGGGAGCAAGTGCATCAGTGGTGCATTTAAAAGTCTGTGTGGAAGTAAACATTTTACTACATATTTGGGAAGAAGGGAAGAGTTAGCCAAGATTCATATTTTTCTGGGGCAGATGAGGTCACACACTGGTGTGTGGCTGGTTTTCCCTCCCGTGGGGTCCTGGGAAAATTCGTAAAGTCCCCGGATGCTGCTGCTTTGCTATTTCATGGAATGCCGTTAAAGGTAATAAATAGGAAGCATTCTCCCCGAGACAGCCCAGGAGGCAACAGATGGAAAATGGCCTTGAAGCCGAACAAGCCAAGCCAACAGTCCCCTGCACATGCCCTCCCACGCAGCCTGAGGAGCAAGGACCCAGCGGCTGGGGAAGACACTTGGAGGCCCCGGCTGGGCTCTAATACCCAGCACGGGTCTCCTGATCCCTCACAGCACATCTGGAACTTCCAACAGGAGTATCGTGGGAGACCAGGGGTGCTCGGGGTTCCCATGAGGTCTCAGCAGGGAGGGAGCCACATGGGCTGCCTAACATCCATTGCACCTTCCTCTCAAGTTCCTGTTTTCCTTAAGGAACTTCTCCCCACCTTGGGTGTTTTACCTGCTCCTAGCCAAGAGGCAGCCCCTTGTCTGGACTTGGCTAATCAGGACCCTTAACCCGGACATCAAAATTTTGAAGGAAATGATGCAGGGAGGGATTCTGTTCATTTCAGCCCTGTCGCCTGGACTGGTAGAAGCCACCAAATGTCTGTCATTGTCAACCACACTGCACAGATGTCTTGAGCCACCCTGCTTCCTCTCATGTTGCCGAGCCTTCCCCTCCTCCCCTTTCTCTCCTCCCTCTCGAGCTATCTGGGAGCCTTGCAGTAAATTCCTAGTGTGCTGGAACTAGTTTCAGTTGCCTGGCAGCAAAGAATCTTGATGGTGCAGGTGGGCACGGCCCCAGGGCGTGCTACAAAGACAAGCATTGGAAGTGCTCACATGCCCACATCTCAAGGCAAACACTGACTTGGCTTCCAGAAGCCCTACTTTAGCAAGGCTTGTATGCCTCTTTGGGGGTTCAAATAAAGGCCTGAAGAGCTATGGATCCATTGTTTCATCAGCCAGAAATAAGCCTCAAATGCATGGCCGTCACAGAGATGGAGGGAAGACCCCCATGCACTCTGCTGGACACTTTCCCAAGCAGGACTCTCACGTTTAAAAGGTTAGCAGCGCTCACAAATCCAGAAGTAATAAGCAGAATCCTGAGTGCACTTTTATTTTAATTGTGGTAAAATATACATGGCATAAAACATACCATTTTCAACACACATAGTTCTGTGGCATTAAACGCATTCATATCATGTGCAGCCATCCCCACCTCCATCTGCGGAAATTTTTTCCTCTTCCCCAGCTGACACTTAAACACACCCCATTAAACGCTGCCTCCCTTTTCAGCACCCCCCCAGCCCGAGGCAGCCATTGTTTTACTTTCTGTCCCTAAGAATGTAACTGCACTAGAGTATGCCATGTAAGTGGAATCACACAGTCCCTGCTTTTTTGTATCTGGCTTGTTCCTCTTCCCATAACGTCCCCAGGGTTCATCCAGGCGGTAGAATTCCCTTCCTGTTGCGGGATGAGTAATATTCCATTGTTTGGTTATACAGACTGAGTATCCCTTATCTTAAATGCTTGGGACCAAAACTGTTACTGATCTTGAGTTTTTCACATTTGGGATTTTAGAGTATTTCCATATATAGATACCAGGGATAGAACCCAATATAAATACCAAATTCCTTTATGTTTCATATTCACTTTATACACATTGCCCAAAGGTGATTTTTTTTCCTTTTTTTAAAAGATTTATTTATTTATTTGAAAGTTGGAGTTACAGAGAGAGAGGGAGAGACATAGAGAGAAAGAGAGACAGAGAGAGAGAGAGAAAGAGAGAGAGAGAGAAATAAAGGTCTTCCATCCACTGGTTCACTCTCTAAGTGGCCACAACAGCCAGGATTGGGCAAGGCCAAAGCCAGGCCTTTCATCCAGGTCTCCCACATGGGCAATAGGGGCCCAGGCATTTGGGCCATCCTCCATTGCTTTTCCCAGGTGCATTAGCAGGGAACTGGATCGGAACTGGAGGAGCCAGACATGAGCCAGCACCCATATGGGATGCTGATGTCACAGGCAGTGGCTTTACACACTATGCCACAATGCCAGCCCCAACTTCTTTATTTTTAATTTTTTTAAATTCTATTGGTTTGAGAGAGAGAGAGAGAGAATCTTCCATCCACTGGTTCATTCCCCAAATGGTCACAATAGCCATGAGTTGGTCAGGCTGAAGCCAGGAGCCTAGAACTCAACCCAGATCTCCCACATGAGTGACAGGGACCCAAGTACTTGAGCCATCACCTGCTGCCTCCCAGGGTACACATTAATAGGAAGTGGAAGCAGAGCCCTGACTGGAACCCTGGCACTCTGATCTGGGATACATGCACCCCAAGCAGTATCATACCAGCTGTGTTAAACACCCACTCCCCAAAGATAATCTAATAATATTTTTAAGAACCCTGTACCTGAAACAAAACTTACATACCTGAACTCAAGAGTGGAGTTGTCTACTTGTGGTATCTTGTCAGTACTCAAAAGTTTCAGATTAGGGCTGGCGCTGTGGTACAGCAGGTTAAAGCCGAGGCCTGCAGCACCCGCATCCCATTTGGGCACTGGTTCGAGTCCCGGCTGTTCCACTTCCAACCCAGCTCCCTGCTAATGCACCTGGGAAAAGCAATGGAGGATGGCCCAAGTGCTTGGATCCCTGCACCTATGGGGGAGCCCCCAGAAGAAGCTCCTGGCTTCGGATCAGCTCAGCTCAAGCCATTGCAGCCATCTGGGGAGTGAACCAGTAGATGGAAGTCCTCTCTGTCCCTACCTCTCTCTGTAACTCTGCCTTTCAAATAAATAAATGTTTTTTTACAAGTTTCAGATTTTGGAGCGTTCTGGATTGTGGATTTCTGATTGGGGTGATCACTGTGTGCCACATTCTATTCATCCATTCCTTGTCAACGGATGCTTGGGTCGCTTCTATCTCTCGCTACCATGAGTGCTACTGCTATGAATGTGGACAAACAAGTGTCTCCTCAAAGGCGTGTTTTCAATTCCTTTGGCTGAATTTACCTTTGAAGACTGCTGAATGCCGGCAGCCTTGTTAGCTAGGTGATCTGCTTGAATGTCTTTCCGAGCACTTGCTATGTCCAGGACACGACGCTATGCTCCAGGGACACAAAGATGGTTATGCTGGGGTCTCCCCCTAACACCCATCACAAAGAGAAGGGGCTCCGGCACAGAAAGGCCAGGAATGATGCCTGCCTCATTCCCACAGGGTCCCAAACAGGAGTGCCAAGAACTGTCCTGAGCCCTTAGGAGGGAGAGGCAGGCAGGAAGCTGGTAGGGCAATAAGTAGGGACCATGGATGGTGCCAGGATGCAGAGCAGCAGCAGCAGGGACCACTCTTGCTGGGACCACCCATCTTGTGGGAAGAGCTTGCTGCTGTCCAGAATGGGCCTTTCAAAGTTCCCTCCCCAGGGGTAGCAAATGAGATTCCTGACCTGCACCCACACAGGTGAAGACTTCACGCAAATTCTCAAAGGTTGGCAGCGAACCCCCCAGTGCATGTGACAAGTTGTCTGTCTCAGGACACTTTGTCTGAGCTTCTATCACCTTGTTGAAAGCCCAGAGTTGGGGGCCAGCGCTGTGGTGTAGCCGGTTAAGCCTCCGCCTGCAGAGCCGACATCCCATATGGGCACTGGTTCGAGTCCCAGCTGTTCCACTTCTGATCCAGCTCTCTGCTATGGCCTGGGAAAGCAGCAGAAGATGGTCCAAGTCTTTGGGCCCCTGCATCTACATGGAAGATCCAGGTAAAGCTCTTGGCTTCAGTCTGACCCAGCCCTGGCTGTTGTAGCCATTTGGGGAGTGAACCAGCAGATGGAAGGTCTCTTTCTCTGTCTTTCCTTTTTTTCTCTCTCTATAACTTCACCTTTCAAATAAATAGGTAAATATTTAAAAATAAATAAAAAATAAAGCCCTGAGGCCAGTGCTGTGGCGCAGCGGGTTAATGCCCTGGCCTGAAGTACTGGCATCCCATATGGGCGCTGGTTCGAAACCCGGCAGCTCTACATCTGATCCAGCTCTCTGCTATGGTCTGGGATAGCACAGAAGATGGCCAAGTCCTTGGGCCCCTGCACCCATGTGGGAGACCTGGAAGAAGCTCCTGGCTCCTGGCTTCGGATCACCACAGCGCCGGCCATTGCAGCCAATTGAGGAGTGAACCATCGGATACCTCTCTCTTTATCTCTGCCTCTCCTCTCTCTGTATAACTCTGTCTTTCAAATAAATAAATAAATCTTTAAAAAAAAAAATAAAGCCCAGAGTTGTCATAGGGAGTGATTGTGCCCAGCACCTGGCTGGAGGATTATACTCACACAGAGTTGACTATTTCTCCTGTGCTCCATCAGGGCAGGGATTTTGTTTTGCTCACTGCAGTATCTCCAAGTTTAACATAAGGCCCGATACTTAGTAGGTAGCTAGCAACTATTTTTCATGTTCTCTGGTCTTCAAATTTTAAGTCACAAAGAAACATAACACAAGCATAGGTTAAAATGCAGTGGCCGGCACCGTGGCTCAACAGGCTAAGCCTCCACCTAGCGCCGGCACACTGGGTTCTAGTCCCAGTCAGGGCGCCGGATTCTGTCCCGGTTGCCCCTCTTCCAGGCCAGCTCTCTGCTATGGCCCGGGAAGGCAGTGGAGGATGGCCCAAGTCCTTGGGCCCCGCACCCCATGGGAGACCAGGATAAGCACCTGGCTCCTGCCTTCGGATCAGTGCGATGTGCCGGCTGCAGCGGCCATTGGAGGGTGAACCAACGGCAAAGGAAGACCTTTCTCTCTGTCTCTCTCTCTCACTGTCCACTCTGCCTGTCAAAAAAAAAAAAAAAAACAATGCAGGATAACGTGTGCTCCCAACAAAATGCTGCCCTGCAAATGGCATTTTCCACGTTCCTTTGCTAGCTGGGTGGCCCCACACCAGGCCTGGAATGGAAGACGTGGAGAATGGAGAAGCCATTTTTCCAAGCTTCTGAAGCTCGCCCAGCAGCAGTGGAGAAGGGCCAGCAGCCAAGGCAGTGACAGTGGCCAGAGGATGCGGGCCCAGGCTCCCGCTCGAGCAGCCTGTTCCTAGCAGCAGTCCTTAGATGCTACCTAGCTCCGTCTTCCTTATCGTTCCTGAAGCCACCGGGCGACAGCAGCTTCCAGTAGCTGTCAATCACTGGGTAACCTTACCACACTCTTTCTAACACCTTTGAAACTGATTCCTTGTGTTACATTCCCTGGGGTTTTTTAAAGAGGTTTTTGTTTGTTTGTTTGAAAGGCAGAATGACAGAAAGAGAAAGGGAGTGGGAGAGAAATGTCCCACTGCTGGTTCACTCTCTAAATCACCAACAACAGCCAGGTCCTGGCCAGGCTGAAGCCAGGAGCCAGGGACTCCATCCTGGTCTCTCACAGGGGTCCAAGTTCTTGGGTCATCTTCCGCTGCCTTCCTAGGCACATTAGCAGGAAGCTGGACTGGAAGCAAAGCCGCCAGGACCTCTAACTGGCGCTCAGATATGGCATGTGGGCATTACAAGCAGTGGCCTGACCCACTATGCCACAGTGCCAGTCCCTATATCCCCTATTTTGAAATCCCTGGGGTGCTGCACCGACTGGACTCCAGCTGATGTTCAGGGCAACATCTCCCAAGGCCACTGCAGGTATGGGGCCTACTCTTCACCTCTGCCCAGCAGAGGCCGTTGTGAGAAGCCCCAGGGTCTTCCTAGCCTCACCTGAGTCCCCGCCCACCCCATACAGTCACACTGGTTGTTCACTGCACAAAACTGCTCTGCTAAAGGTTGCGTGAGCAACTGAGATCTGTTCTCTCTGCTCTGTGCCCACACTGCTGAGCTCAACTAGGAGATGCCTCTTTCTTTCCTTTTTTTTTTTTTAAGATTTATTTATTTGAGAAGTAGAGTTACAGACAGTAAGAGGGAGAAACAGAGAAAAGGGTCTTCCATCTACTGGTTCACTCCCTAAATGGCCCCAACAGCCAGAGCTGAGCCGATCTGAAACCAGGAGCCAGGAGCTTCTTCAGGTCTATCCACGTGGGCACAGGGGCTCAAGCACTTGGGCCACGTTCCACTGCTTTCCCAGGCCATGGCAGAGAGCTGGATTGGAAGAGGAGCAGCTGGGACTAGAACTGGTGCCCATATGGGATGCCGGTGCTGCAGGCAGAGAATTTACTTACTGTGCCACAGCCCTGGCCCTGGGGGCTGCCTCTTTCTAAGCCATAGACAGGCAGGTGAGCGGTCCCAGACCCATGTCTGGGTGGGACAATCTCTTTCTGAAAGAACTCAAAGCCCCTGGCCTCTCCCTATGTACCCCTGGGCTGTTGCCTGAGCTGACCAGGGCCTGCCGGGGGAGAAGCCCTCAGTCAGGACTGACGGGTCTGTCCACTCAGGGGCAAGCCAGACCAGAACAGACTCAGGACCAGCAGTGCTTCTAAAGCAAGCCCAAGCTTGACCTTCGTCCCATTTTGTGCAGCTCTGAGCTGCACAGCTGAACTTTCCCAGGCCTCATGGAGCTCAATTATATGGGGACCCCAACAGCCCCCAACCTTTCTCCATAAACCCTCTTAGCACAAGATGGACACAAAAGCCTGCTCCAAGCTCTCCCCAGAACACGGGCTCCACAGACCAGGCCTTGGTAGTGCCAATTCTTTTTTTTTTTCCCCTTAAAATTTATTTATTTATTTGAAAGGCAGAGTTACACAGAAAGAAAAGGAGAGACACAGAGAGAGAGAGAGGTCTTCCATCCACTGGTTCACTCCCCAAATGGCTGCAACAGCCAAGGCTGGGCCAGACTGAAGCCAGGAGCCAGGAGCTTTATCCAGGTCTCCCATGTGGGTGCAGGGGCCCAAGGACTTGGGCCATCTTCTGCTGCTTTCCCAGGTGCATTAGAAGGGAGCTGGATCAGAAGTGGAACGGGGGCCAGTACTGTGGTGTTGTAGGCTAAGCCCCCACCTGCAACACTAGCATCCCATATGGGTGCTAGTGGCTGCTCCTCTTTCAATCCAGCTCTCTGCTGTGGCCTGGGAAAGCAGTGGAAGATGGCCCAAGTCCTTGGGCCCCTGCACCCACATTGGAGACCCGGATAAACCTCCTGGCTCCTCGCTTCAGATCGGCCCAGCCCTGGCTGCTTTGCCCCTCTCTCTCTCTCTTTCTCTCTCTCTCTTTCTCTGTAACTATACCTGTCAGATCAATAACTAAAATATTTTTTTTAATTTTTAAAAGATAAATCTGTCAGATAGTTAGTGAAGTGACACCCTGACAGTAGGGACTCCATTTAAAAAGAAAATTTTTAAAAAGAAAAAAAGAAGTGGAGCAGCTGGGACTTGAACCAGCACCCAAATGGGATGCTGGCGCTGCAGGCCATGGCTTTAACTCACTATACCACAGCACAAGTCAAGTCCCAGTGCTACCAATTCTTTCCAAGCACCTGTGTCAACATTGCATTTTTCTTTTATTAAAAAATATTGTGTTTGGCCGGCGCCACAGCTCAATATGCTAATCCTCCACCTGCGGCACCAGCACACCGGGTTCTAGTCCCAGTCAGGGTGCTGGATTCTGTCCCGGTTGCTCCTCTTCCAGGACAGCTCTCTGCTGTGGCCCAGGAGTGCAGTGGAGGATGGCCCAAGTCCTTGGGTCCTGCACCTGCATGGGAGACCAGGAGAAGCACCTGGCTCCTGGCTTCGGATCAGCATGGTGCACCAGCCGCAGCGGCCATTGGGGGGTGAACCAACAGAAAAGGAAGACCTTTCTGCCTGTCTCTCTCTCTCATTATCCACTCTGCCTGTAAAATATATATATATATATATATAGTTTAATTGACATAAAACAATTACACATATTTATGGGGTACAGTGTGATGCTTCGATTCAATATGCATAGATTGTATAGTAATCAAATGGTCTCATAAATCCATCATTTCTTTGTGGTGAAACTCAAAATCCTCTCTTCTATTTTGAAGTGTTCAATCCAATATTGTTAAGCATAATCACTCTCCCATCCAGTCAACACCATAAGTTACCCCTTCCTTCTATCTAATAGCAATTTCACACCCGTTGACCTAAATGCAAGACTCAAAACAACAAAACTACTAGAAGAAAACACAGGGCAAACGCTCCATGACTTCAATCTGGGCAAGAATTTTTGTTTTGGATAAGATTCCCAAAGCCCAGGCAAGAAGGCAGAAACAGACAAATGGGATTAGATGAAACTAAAGAGCTTAAAGAGCTTCTGCATTCAAAAGAACCGATCAAGGGAATGAAGAGAAAACCTACAGGATGGGAAAAGCTCTCTGCAAAGCACAGGTCCATCTGATAAGGGGTTAACACCAGGAAGCTATGAGGAGCTCAACTCAATAGCAAAGAAACAAGCCATCTGAGTGGAAAGCGCTGTGTTTCTGCAGGGTCTCGGTACTTCTTCCCTTGTCGCTGGGGAGGAACCATCCACCCACCGGGTTTACAGCAACCGAGGCATCCACACTCCCGCAGGAGAGCGCACGTCTGCTAGAAACCCGCAAACAAGCCCTCGCCATATGTGTCGATTTAAATGGAAACCAAACGGGGAAGGATCCTGACGACAGTCTGTCACCGACTGGAGCGCTACTTCCTTCGGTTAATTTATGTCTTCCGTAATCAAGTTTTGAAAAGTCTCCACCTGTGAGGGCACTTTTTTTTTTTTTTTTGCCCATGTGTTCACGCTCAGAGGTCCCCAGCCCATGCGCTAATAGTCATTCTAAGACACCAGTCTCTAGTAGCACTTTATCTTCCCAGCTCTCTACCTGTGTTAATTAATTAGTGCTATAAATACAACCAGCACATGACTATTCTGGGGCTAATCAGTCACTGACTCAGCTCAGGACCTGCAGGGAAATTAGAAAAACCGAATCTTTCAAAAGTTGGGCTTGGACAAGGTAACTCAGTCAATTCTGTCCCGGGGGTTGGTGGGCGCTGGCTGATGTAGGTTCTGAGTGAGTAGCAAAGCAGTTTCCTTAACAGCAAGACAGCAGCCCTGGCTAAGGTGACTCTGATCCACGACAAGTAGAAAGCAGATTACGTTTTCTTCGTGGTTGAGTGTCGCAGCAGTCCCTGAGGGCCATCCCGGGGTGTCTATTAGGTGTCAAGAGAGTCCGCTAAGGCCTTGCCCACTAAAGTGTCAGGGTGGAGGTGAACAGAGGGAGGATACGGTCCAGGGTCAAGCCTTCAATCCCAAAAATGAAGCAAAGGAAACGAGGGGACTTAGGGGTGTTATAAAATGTTATAGATACAGGGGCCGGCGCTATGGCATAGCGGGTTAAGACACCACCTGTGATGCTGGCATCTCACATCAGACTGACTGTTCGAGTCCCAGCTGTTCAGCTTCCCCACCAACTCCCTGCTAATGTGCCTGGGAAGGCAGTGGAAGATGGCCCAAGTTGCTGAGACCCTGCCACCCATGTGGGAGACCCAGAGAAGGTTCAAGCCTCTTGGCTTCTGCTTGGCCCAGCCCTAGCTGTTGTGTCCATTTTGGGAGTGAACCAACAGATGGAAGATCTCTCCCTCATTCTTTGTCACTCTGCCTTTCAAATAAATAAAGCCTTTAAATATATATATATATATATATACATATATATACATATATATAAATTCATGGAGTCATTTATAAAACATATTTACTGAACACTTACAAGCTGTTGCCAGAGATACTAGGAATAAACCTGGTCTTCACCCGTAAAGGAAGACAGACATAGCAACTTCCAGAAACGTACTCAGCAATCCATGGTGCTCAGAATCCAAGGTGTTGAGGGAAAGTCACAAAAGGAGACCCAGGCCGGCGCTGTGGCTCACTAGGCTAATCCTCCACCTTGCGGCGCCGGACACCGGGTTCTAGTCCCAGTCAGGGAGCCAGATTCTGTCCCGGTTGCCCCTCTTCCAGGACAGCTCTCTGCTGTGGCCAGGGAGTGCAGTGGAGGATGGCCCAAGTGCTTGGGTCCTGTACCCACATGGGAGACTAGGAGAAGCACCAGGCTCCTGGCTTCGGATCAGCGCGATGCGCCGGCCACAGCGGCCATTGCAGGGTGAACCAACGGCAAAAGGAAGACCTTTCTCTCTGTCTCTCTCTCTCTCTCTCTGCCTGTCAAAAAAAAAGAAGACCCAAAGCAGCTCAATGGCCCTGGTCACAGGCTGTCTGGACAGAAGGCTGGAAGAGGAAGTGACGCTCATTCAGCCACAGGCTTCAGAGGCTGCTCTTAACAGAGATCCAGAACCACTTGTTTTGGGTTTGAACTTTTTTTTTTTAATTCACCTGAGAGGCACAGTTACAGACAGAGAGGGAGAGACAGAGAGAGAGAGAATTCTTCCATCTACTGGTTCACTCCCCAAATGGCTGCAATGGCCAGAGCTGGGCCAATCTGAAGCCAGGAGCCAGAAGCTTCTTCCAGGTCTCCCATGTGGGTGCAGGAGCCCAAGCCCTTGGGCCATCTTCTGCTGCTTTCCCAGGCCATAGCAGAGAGCTGGATCAGAAGAGGAGCAGCTGGGACTTGGGATGTCAGCCCTGCAAGCAGAGGTTTAGCCTACTATTACACAGCGCTGGCCCCATTTGGTTTGAACTTTAACCCTGAGTTTCTAGGTCCAAATTTGCTTCTAGTTCTAGATTTGACCCTCGTGGGGCCCCTTGAATGCTAGGCCTTGGCTTGGCCTGCAAGCCTCCACCTGGGGCTGGCCTTTCTTTCTGAGTCCCAAGCAGATTGTCCTAAATGGGGTGAGACGAGGCAAGGGCTCCATGAAACCCTATGGCCAACCTACTCTAGCTCGGTTTTCCTACATTCTCATCAACTGCAACATAAAGAACACACCAGCCTGCCTTCCTATGAGATAGAACCTGAGAGGAAGAATTTCTCTGATCACCATGAATTAGCTACTGTCTTCCGTCCACCTTGTGATCAAAGCCAGCCATACTGTTTCACATGTGGCTCTGGGCTAGGCACTGAGGGATTAGGGATGCAAGAGTCTTAGCCACCAGCCTGAGGGAGAGGAAAGGCTGTCTGGAGCTCTGGCCGGAGACTGGGCCTTCAGTGTAGACAACAAACAGCACTGGGGCTGTTGTTGTGGTACGGGGGAAACCCACCACCTGCGATGCTGGTATTCTATGTCGAAGCACTGGTTCAAATCCCTGCTGCTCTGCTTCCCATCCAGTTCCCTCCTAATGCACCTGCGGGAGCATCACAAGATGGTCCACAGGCTTGGAACACCCACCTGGGGGACCTGGATGGAGTTCCTGGCTCGTGGCATCAGCCTGGCACAGCCCCGGCCATTTAACAAGTGAACCATAGATGAAAAAATCAATCTCTCTTTCTCTCTCTATCCCTCCCTCCCTCCCTCCCTGCCACTCTGCCTTTCCAATAAATAAAATAAATCTTTTAAAAATGTCAAGTCCCCAAGCAGCCCTGAATGCAGAGAGTGGGAGAGCTGCTCTCAACCTGCTTAGGGTAGAGAGTGGAAGAGGCAGGCAAAAGATCCAGAGGTGTCTTAGAAGGATGCCCCTCCCAACAGAGAAGGCTAAGCAGTGAGTGGGGATGAAAGTATCGCCAGGCCAGGGAAGTTTGTGGCAGGGATAGGAATGAGCAGGGCAGGCTGAGGGGTGATGACTGGGAGCCCACACTGAATGCCCCCCACCCCTGAAAACACTCTCAGATCTCCACCCTTCGTCAAGTTCAGTTCCTCCTTCAATAGCCCAATCCTTCATTCCCCAGCCGATCAATCATGTGCTGACAACAGTGAAATCACGGACAGCTGCCCGCAGGAGCCAGCCTGTAGGGAAAGCATCGCTGTGTCTCCGGTGCTTTCTCGCTCCTCCTGCAGCCCGGGGGATGAAGCTCTGTTTGCCGACAGCCCCTCTGGGTAGGAAGAGGTGTGTTTTCTCTTGCTTCCTTGGCACAGCAAACCACCCCCGGATATTTTGCTTCCGCTCCTCACGAAAGAGTCCAAAAGGTCCAGACAGATGCCTCGCCCACCCACAGGAAAAGAGACAACTCCTACAACGGAACAAAGCCATGTTGAGCAGCTACAGGTTGACGACAAGAAACTGACAAAGGAAGCTACGTATTCCTATTTTCTTAAAGTTTTTCATTCATGCCAGTGAACTCTCAGGTTGGAGGAGGCACTGGACAGCCCCGAGGGACTCATGCCAAGACCTGGCCTGGGGCACCTGCCTCTGGACACTTCCTCAGATGTTACCAGCTTGGAAGAGCAGGGTTTCGTTAATGCGCAGCCAAGGCTATTTCTGATAAGCAGTAAGTGACACTCTCTGCCCGGGGTCTTTAGAGTCACCAACAGCTGTCCAGAGCCAGGCACAGACCTCACCACCCACCACACACAGGAATCCTGCTACCTCCTAGCCACTGGATTTCTCCCCAGCTTTATTGAGGTATGAGTGACAAATCAAAGTTGTGCATATGTAGAGTTTGAAACACAATGATTTGATATGCATATGCAATCACCCCTCAGTATAAACAGTGGGTTAGTTCCCGAACCCCCTGCAGACATCCAAATCTGCACATGTTCGAGTCCCTTATATAAAACGGTGCAGTATTTGCATATAACCCATGCAATCAATCCTCTCCTATGCTTCAAATCATTTCTAGATTACTTGCTATATCTAATTCAATGTAAGTGGTTGTAGTACTATATCGCTTTGAAAATAATGACAAAGAGAAAAGTCTGTGCAGGTTCAGTATAGATGCATCTTTTCAGTATTTTCCTTGTGCATGTAGTCGGTTGGATCAGTGGATGCAGACCCCACAGATAACGAGGGCCAACTGCATATTGTGCAATGATGACCACAGTCAAGCCAATTAGCACACCCATCACCAAACATTCCTACCCTGTGCGTGTGTGTGTGTGTGGTGTGTGTGAGTGGTGAGAACACTACAGATCTCTCTTAGGAAGTGTCAAGTGTGTGATGCATGATTATTAGCTATAGGGACCGTGCTATACATTAGATCTCCAGAACTTATTCGCTCTGCAGAACTGAGATTTTGCTTCCTTTAACCAACAAGTGCCCCTCACTCTCAGCCCCCAGCCGCTGGCAACCACCATTCCACTCTTTGTTTCTGTAGGATCAACGTTTTTAGACTCCACATGGAAGTGAGATGATGCACTATTTGTCTTTCTGTGTCTGACTTGATCTCACTTAGCACACCATCCTCCGGATGCCTCCGTACTGTGGCCAATGGCAGCATCTCCTTCTTAAGACTGAATAATCTTCTGTTGTGTGTGTGTTTGTGTAATGGACACATCAGTTGTGTGTTGTCTCCACATCTTGGCTTTGGTGAATAATGCTGCAATAAATACAGAGGTGCAGATATCTCTACGGAGGGGTGATTTCATTTCCTTTGGGTATATAACCCAGAAAGAGCATTGCTGCTAGTTGTTTATAGTTTTTAAGAACCTCCACACTAACTCCATTAATGGCTGTGCTGATCCACATTACCAACAAGAATGGACAAGAGTTTCCTTTTCTCCACACCTTTGTCAACATTTATCTCTGGTCTTTTTTATAATAGCCTTTCTGACAATTGTGAGTTGATGCACACTGTAGTTGGTTGGTTTTTTTTTAAAGATTTATGTATTTATCTGAAAGTCAGAGTTACACAAAGAGAAGGGGGGGGAGGGAGAGGTCTTCCATCCACTGGTTCACTCCCCAGATGGCCACAATGGTCAGAGCTGCACCAATCCAAAGCCAGGAGCCAGGAGCTTCCTCCAGGTCTCCCACATGGGTGCAGGAGCCCAAGGACTTGAGCCATCTTCCACTGCTTTCCCAGGCCATAGCAGAGAGCTGGATAGGAAGTGGAGCAGCTGGGACTCGAACCAGCGCCCATATGGGATGCCAACACTGCAGGCAGCGGCTTTACCTACTACGCCACAGCACCTGCCCATGCCGTAATTTTGATTTGCATTTATATCCCTGCGATCACTGATGTTGGGCACATTTTCATAAACCTGGTGACCAATTTTATGTCTTCTTCAGAAAAATGCCAATTCAGGTTCTTGGCATATTTTTAATTGAATTATTTTTCTGTTATTGATTTGTGTGAGTTCTTTATATATTTTGGATATTAACTCTTCATCAGATACATGACTTGCAAATATTTTCTTCAAATTCACTATGTTTCCATTGTGTTGATTGTTTCCTTTGCCACACAGAACCTTTTAAGTTTGATGTAGTCACACTTATTTGTTTTTACTTTTGTAACCAAGTTTTTCGTGTCATGTCCCCAAAAAATCATTGCCATGACCAGTGTCAAAGAGTTTCTTTTCTTAATATTTATGTATTTATTTGACAGGGTTACAGGAAGAGGAGAGAGAAAGAGAAAGGGAGAGAGATCTTCCATCTGCTGGTTCACTCCCCCAAACATTCGCAACAGCAGGGCTGGGCCAGGCCAAAGCCAGGAGAGAGGAGCTTCATCTGAGTCCCTCCATGAAGGTGCAGGGGCCCAAGTACTTGAACCATCCTCTGCTGCTTTCCCAAGTGTACTAACAGAGAGATGGATCAGAAGTGGAGCAGCTGAGCTCAAACCATTGCCCATATGGGATGCAGCTTAACCACTACACCACAAAACCAGCCCCAAGAGGATTTTCTCCTTTGTTTTCTTCTAAAAGTTTTGTTGTCTCAAGTCTTAAGTTGAAGCTTTTCATTAATTTTGGGTTTATTCTTGTACCTGGTATAAGTGTCCATTATCATTCTCTTACATATAGATATCCAGTTTCTTCACACCGTTTATTGAAGAAAATATTCTTTCCTGCCATGTATTCTTGTCTCCATAGTTAAAGATTAGTTGGCTATATATGTGTTAGCTTCATTTCTGCAATTTCTACTCTCTTTCATTGGTCTATGTGTCTGTTTTTTGTTTTTGCATTTGTTTGTTTGGGGGTTTCTTTTTGCCACTAACATATTGTGATTTTTTTTCCAGTTTTCATTCTGTTATTTATTTCTACTTTCATACTATTGCGACCAGAAAGAATATTTGATCTAATTTCAATAGATTTTCTTTAAGAGTTGTATTAAGACTTATTTTGTGGCCTAACATAGAATCTACCCAGGAGGATGTTCCCTGTGATCTTCAGAAGAATGTGCTTGGTTGCTATTGGATGGAATGTTTTGCATGTGTGCATGTAGGATAGAATATTCCATACATAGAATGTATATTGGTTGCTGCTGGATGGAATGTTCAAGTACAAGTTTATTTAGTATAAAGTGTAGTTCAAATCCAATGTTTCCCTATTGATTTGTATGTGGATGATCTGTCAATTGTCGAAAGTGAGTTGTTAAACTGGCTACTCTTATTGTATTGCCATCTATTTCTCCTGATCTGTTAATATTTGCTTTATATATTTAGATGCTCAATATTGGTATATATGTATTTTTGGTTGTTATATCCTCTAGATTAATTGTCCCCTTTATCATCATATAATGACCTTCTTTGTCTCTGGTGATGGTTTTGACTAATATAAGCTTGGCCATCTTTGCTCTCTTTTTCGGTTACCATTTACCTGGAATATCTTTTCCCACACCTTAAGGTCAGCCTATTTGTGTCTTTAAAGCAAAAGTAAGTTTCTCATAGATAGAAAATAATTAGGTCTATTTTTAAACACCCATTTAGTCACTCCATGTTTTTTATTGCAGCATTTAATCCATTCACATTTAAAGCAATTATTAATAGATCAGGACTTACTATTGCCATTTTGTTCATCATTTTCTTACTGTGTTGAAGTGCCTCCATTCCTTTCTTCCTCTCTTACTGTCTTCCTCTGTGGACTGATGGCTTGCTTTGGAGGTATGCTGTCATTACTTTATCTCTTGTGCGTCTACTATAGGTTTTTGCTTTGTGGTTACCATGGGACTTACTAAGATCTCTTACTGTTACAAAGTCTATTTTAAGCTGATTACAACTTAACTTTGATGGCATGCAAAAGCTAGATTTTTTTCCTTCCCCACATTTTATGCCTTTGATGTCACAATTCACTTCTTTTTATATTGTGTATGCATTAACAAATTGTTATAACTATAGTTATTTTTAATACTTTTGTATTTTTAACCTTTATAATAGATACAAAATTGACCTGTACACTATCTTTATGGAATTAGAGTATTTGTATACCAACTTTTACCTCTAATCTTTATACTTTTGTAAGTTGTACTTGGGTTTATTAGGGAAGTTTTAGTCATTATTTCTTTTTTTAAAAAGATGTATTTATTTATTTGAAAGGCAGAATTACAGAGAGGCAGAGGCAGAGACGGAGAGACAGAGAGGGGTTTTCCATCCTCTGGGTCACTCCCCAAATGGCTGCAACAGCTGGAGCTGGAGCCGATCTGAAGCCAGGAGCCAGGAGCTTCTTCCAGGTCTCCCACATGGGTGTCAAGGGCCCAGGCATTTGGGACATCTTCTGCTGCTTTTCCCAGGCTGTTAGCAGGGAGCTGGATCAGAAGTGGAACAGCTGGGACTCGAAACAGCGCCTATATGGGAAGCCAGCACTGCAGACAGCGGCTTTACCTACTAAGCCACTGCGCAAACCCCCATCCATTATTTCTTTCTTTTTTTTTTAAAGAATCATTTTATTTATTTGGAAGACAGAGTTACAGAGAAAGGTAGAGACGGGGGGGGGGGGGTGTCTTCCATTCCACTGGTTTACTCCCCAAATGACCGCAATGGCCAGAGCTAAGCTGATCTGAAGCCAGGAGCCAGGAGCTTCTTCCAGGTGTCCCACATGGGGGCAGGGGCCCAAGGACTTGGCCCATCTTCTATTGCTTTCCCAGACCATAGCAGAGAGCTGAATGGGAAGAGGAGCAGCTGGGACTTGAAGCTTTAACCCACTGTGCCACAGCGCCAGCCCCCAGCCATCATTTCTTTAAATAAGCTTTTGCTCCTTTAAGATCCTTTTAATCAATACATTATATCTCCTAGTCTTTATTGATACTTTTACAGGATGGAAAGAGGCCTTTTTGACCCGAACGGAGAAAGCACACGAGGTGCTTAAAGCCTTGTTGAAAGACATCGTGCCACGCTTTGGACTCCCACGGTCACTGCAGAGTGACAATGGACCTTCATTTATATCTAAAATAACCCAGCAGAACCCAGCAGCTTCTGAGAATAATGATGACCCTGCAGGAGACACTGAGGATGCCGGTGACTGAAGGAGATCCAGCTCGTGAAGTGAACTCATTAAATGAGATAGGCAGAGACTTCCAGAGCGAGAACAGGCAGGGTCTGCGCCCCTAATCAGCAGGAAGTAGCTACAGAAGATGGAGACTCGACGCCCATCAACATCCCCTTAAGATTAAGGTCTGGAGTCTCTGAGGGGGGAATGAGGTAGGCAGGCATACAGGTTAAAATTGATCAGATTTGTGAACTGGAAGACCACGCCCCTGTGTGACCTCATGCCCCTACCTGATGCCTTTGCCATGCCCCTGTGTGGCCTCATTCCCCTACCTGGCCACACCTGGGTGCCCACCAGCCAATCAGGTTAATTAACCACTCCCCTTTGGAAGTGGGTTAAAAGCCGGGCCACGGTATGGCCGGGCCTGCTCTTTTTCCCTGGCGTCTTACTAGGAAGGGGCTTGCTATAGCCCCGCACCTCCAGGGCGCATGGTCTTCGGGCCATGTGTTCTAGGCTTCCTGGCCTAGATGCTCATCCACGTGGCTGGTTCCTGGTGCTCGGTATGAACCCCCATTCACCTCTCTCCCCTAAATAAAGCTCTCACTCTCCTATGCATCTTTCTCACTAAATAAAAGCTTAAAACGTACCATGCTGCCTCGTTTATCTGTGCCGATATTTAGAATCTTCTCTAAATATTAGGCAAGAACCCTCTTGGGCTTATTAATATCGGGGATTTAGTAATAAGCCCGTGGTGAAATCGTAAGGCACCCCAAATTCTGGTAGCACATGTGGCATCCCAGATAGCATTTCTAGGGAATTTTAAGGGGCCACATTTTATTGTGAATTTTAAGGGGTCTTTTCCGATTTCACTGGGAGCTTGCTTCATTCTCTTTTCTCTTCTGACTTTATAATTTCAAATGATCTGTCTTCAAGTTCACAGAATCTTTCTCCTGTTTAATCTAGACTGATATTGGGGCTCTATGTTGCATTCTTCATTTTAGTCATTGTTTTCTTCAGCTCAGAATATCTGCTTTATACTTTTTTTGAGATTAAAAGTGTTTATTAGAATCTAGGACCTCCAGCCAGAGTGGCTTGGAGGGGGGCATCCAAGAGAGGAAAAACCCAAATGGGCCTGGTGGCCCTGGGCTTTAAGTACAATTTCAAAGGAAAACCACTTGGGGATTAGATTGGTTTACAGTTACCAGGCTGGGACAAAAACCATTCAAAAGACTCATTTACAATTCTCGATCTTGTCTGGCCAGCTAAGGGTGGGATAGGTAATTTGTTTTTACAATAAGCTGTGAGCTCTGGAGGAGCTCCCTTGCTATTCTCATGGTAAATTCGGAGATTCTGAAGGAAGGAGGGTGGCCTGTTTGTTCTTGCTAAAGACAAAGTTTTGGGGAAGGAAGCAAGTATTTTGCACCCCAAATTCCATTGGGATCCCCTGACTATGGTTAACCCATCTGACTCCTCACATTCCCTCCTCCCGGAGTTGGAAGCCCTAACATCTGTTAGGGGGAACTGGGCGATGATCGGCTCTGGCTGCTTCATGCCGAAAAGGGGGACTTTGGGAATTAGAGTCAACACAGGGTTCCAGCAGGAGGTGGCTTCTCCAGGGGGATGCAGTGCCAGCCTGCAGAAACTGCTTCCATCGGAGGTTTCATGTGCATGGCCACCTGGAATTTTAATTTTTTAAGTCCAGAGAAGAATCTAACAAGCAGTTTAAACTCACAGGATCTAAAATCACAGGGTCTAAAACCGAGGACAGAATCATTACTAGAGGCCCTAAGGAAAGTGTCTAAACCATGAGCGAGTTTTTCCATTGAGAGGCAAATACAAACGGACAGAAAGGGCTTGAAAATAATCAGGTGGGCTTAAGGCCTCGTCAGTTATGAGGCTCAGACCTGTCTATATCTCCTCACATGTGGTGCATCGTAAGGGAGGCACCCTGTTGACTTCCACTACCTAGCTGGCCTGGGAGGAGAGCTGGCTTGAAGAGAAGGTGGGTGGCATTTCTAAAAGGAAGACATTTGTTGCTTAATATACAGTCTGCCTGCAATGTTGGTGACCCTACTTGGCCATACCCTCAGCTGCAGTGGTCACTTTGGAAGTTGGGCTGAGTGAAGGGCTTTTCAGCTTGGAGGGAACAAGGTCTGTGGCCTTGACCTGGAGCCCTTCAACTCCAGGGCAGGTCCACTTCCAAGGACCCAACTCTCGGCTGGCATAGCTGCCAGGGCTCTTCATAAGCTGACTTCTGCTGAAGGCCTGGCTTTCCACATGAAAACCAATGCAATGGACTGGCCTGTTGGGTCTCTGATGGCAGATCACTGGGTAAAGCAGCCACTAATTGGGCTGCCACCTAGCTTTGTATTGCTTCTGCAGCCCAGCTTCCTCTTCCTCTTGGTTTTTGTTAACAGAGACCAAAGGAAACCTTTAAGAGAATACAAGTCAAGGGGCTGCTCTGACCCTAATCTTTGATGGCCTAAACTAGAAATTTGTAGTCACAGGCAAGATCTGAGTGGTTTTTCTTTGAAGTAGACAATCCCCATAAGGAAAGCTATGTCAAAAATGATGACCACCTCATTTATTAAATTTTAAGTCATTAGTAAAACTCCCAGAATATCTGCTTTGTACTTGTTGTATGAGTTCTAGGTTGTTCACTGAACTTCCCATTTTCCTCACGTGTCGTTTTCCTGCTATCATGAAGTTTTCCACCTGTAATCTGGAGCAGCCACCTGAGCTTCCTGAAAACAAAGATCTTGAAGTGACAGACAACCTTTATAGAGAGTCACTTCTTTGGGGACAGTTACTGGAAAATTACTGTGTTCTTTTGGTGGTTTCTCAGGCCCCTTGAGGTCTGGCATTGCTGTCTTCACATTTCAAGAGCAGTCATCTCTTTCCTTCTTCACTGGCTGGTTTCATGGAAGAAACACCCTTCCCAGGCAGTCTGAGCAAAGACCCCACAAGCCTCTTAGTTCTTAGTGGAAATGCCAGCTCTCCTCCACCTTGTCCCCTCTTAGGGGCAATTCTTAAGACTGTTATGTCTTTTGTCAACCTGTCAAGGCCAGTCCAGTTACTGAGAATCTCCCTCTGGTCTCCCCTAAGGCAGTACTCTCAGATGCTCACAGTTGCGTGGGTTCTTTACACCCAGTGGAGCCGAGATGGATGACTGCCCGTGTGAACCAAGGCTCACACTTGCCAACTTGGGACACATACAGGGAGTTGCCCATGAGACAGAGAAAGACGAGGCTTATGGAGCATTGGGGTGCCTATGGGCCAGATGGGGAGCCACAAGCGAGACATCCTAAGGAGCTCATAGGCCGGCCTCCTCATGCAGGCACACAAAATAGTCGGTAGGGCTTCAGTAGTGTGTGTACTTCTGAACCCTGGTTTTCCTGAAACCCCATCACTTGCTCCCATTCTCTGAGCCACTCAGTCATGCTCATCGCCTCAATGTTCAAGGTGGGATGGGAAAGAGGCAGCATTCAACATAGGTGCAGAAGCTGGGTGCTCACTCACGCACTGTCACCTTCCCCTCTCCCCCCACGCGGAACTGCATGCTGAGAGAATGCTTCTTGATGTTGAGTCATGACGTCATGGGGAAGTGAGATGCGGGTAAAGCAAAGCTGTTCTTACTCTCTTCAAGTGCAACTTTTCTCAGATTTGTGGTGCAGCTGTGTTCTGAAACTTCTCCACTGGACACCCAGAGAGATACTCCCATCTATAGGTGGTTGTCAAAATCAGAGGTGTCAGCAAGATAATTTTCTGCTATCAGACACTGCTGACATCACTTTCCTCCACTTCCTTTCCTATAGAAAGTCTCACATGCCTCCCAGGGGTGCTTCTCAAGGCCACCCACCCATGCCATCAGAGTCTTCTCTGATCAAGGAATTTCCCAAAGATCACCCATGGGATGAGATTGCACAGCAGCTCCCTGAATGAGTGAAGGAATGAATGAATGAATCATCACACCAGACCTCACCTTGAGATCTCAGAACATGAGGCCTATATGAATAGAATTACAATATTGTACCCTGGATACAGCACCATTTCAGTAGCATTCAGATCTTCCAACTTAAGAAAGCTAATTATTTGTACCCGCTCTTCCATGAAATAGCAACATGAAAAAAGAAGTGAGCAACTCATCTGCCAAGATATGTAAGCATAGGCACAGGGACTGTCTGTTCTGAACCAGAAATAGTCCAGCCTCGTCCATTTGGACAACACCCAAGGGGTCCATGCGCTGGCCGCATCAGCGCCCCCCACCTGCTGGAGATGCTCCACTTCAGATCTGCCGAAATAGTATCTGTACTACATCGAGATCCCTGAATGATCTGCTGGAAAAGTGTTGCTCCCCGCCAGCTGCATAGTGAAGTCACATAGGCAATTTTTATTTTTAAATATCAGTACCCTGGCCCTATCCACAACTCAGTGAATCAGAATCCCTGCAAGTTGGGCCCAGAGAGCTGTATTTTAAATATTCCCGAAGAGATTCTAACGTGGCATGAGTGAGATTCCTACATTTCATATCCAACGGACTTGAAATTTTTCATTTTATCCATATTGTCACTTTTTTCATAGATAAAAAATGCACAAAACTTTTTAAAAAATATTTATTTATTTATTTATTTGAAAGGCAGAATTACAGAGAGGCAGAGGTAGAAGCAGAGAGAGAGAGAGAGAGATGTCCCTTCCGCTGGTTCACTCCCCAATTGGCCACAACAGCTGGAGCTGTGCCGATCTGAACCCAGGAGCCAGGAGCTTCATCCGGGTCTCCCATTGGGGTGCAGAGACCCAAGGACTTGGGCCATCCTCCACTGCCTTCCCAGGCCATAGCAGAGAGCTGGATCAGAAGTGGAGCGGCTGGGACCCGAACTGGTGCCCATATGGAATGCCGGCACTGCAGGCAGCAGCCTCACCCACAATGCCACAGCGCTGACTCAAAAAGTTTTTAAAAGTCAAAGAATAAGGTTCAGCATTCTGCTGTAGCAGGTAAAGCTGCTGCCCATGGCGTCAGCATCCCAAATAGGCTTAGGTTTCAGTTCCTGCTGCTCCACTTCCAATCCAGCTCCTTGCTAATGCACCTGGGAAAACAATGGAAGATGGTCTAAATGCTTGGGCCCCTGCACCAGTGTGAGAGATCCAGATGAAGCTCCCGATTCCTGGCTTTGGCCCAGTACAGCCGCGGCTGTCGCAGCCACTTGGGAAGTGAACCATCAGAAGGAAGATCGCTTGCTCTCTCTCTCTTTCTCTCTCTCTCTCTCTCTCTCTGTCTCTGCCTTTCAAATAAATTAATACCAATGAATATAAATTAGAACATGGGTAAAGCAAATCAAATCCTCCTCGGATGGCCCAGGTGCGTGGGCCTTGCACCCGCATGGGAGACCAGGAGGAAGCACCCGGCTTCTGGCTTCGGATTGGCACAGCTCCGGCCGTAGCGGCCATTTGCGGGATGAACCAGTGGAAGGAAGACCTTTCTTTCTGTCTCTCTCTCTCTCTCACTGTCTAATTCTATCTGTCAAATAAACTTTTAAAAAAAGCAAATCCTCCTCTATTCTTAACCTTTGGTACACCAATTTCCCTCTCCCAAGGCAACCGCTATCACCAGTTTTTTGATGTCCATCCAGAGCTTTTGTATACACGGTCGAACACATCCATGTACACACACCTTCTTTATGTGTGCAGTGCTACCACACTACACTGACTGTTCTATATCTTGTCCTCTTCACTTAACAATGCAGCTTAGAGACTGCTCCATGACAGCAAACACGATTCTGTCTCATGCTTTTTGATAGCGACATACTTTTCGACCGTTGGAATGCAATATGATTTACTATCCAGTCTCCAGCTGGGGGAACTTCAGGTTGTTTCCAATTTTTTATTACCATAAAATATTACCCAAAAATAATACATAAGTAGCTGACATTTCAGTGGCTCTGTCCTTCTTTCTTACTTTTTTTTTCCAAAGCAGCTCCTCGTTGGGGCAATGACGTCATTCATCAGGCAGACTAGGACACTTCTGAAAACAGAAGGGGGAGCTAACAGTTGTCCTAGGATATAAACGTGATGATTCCAGCAACTGGGGTCCATCTCATCCTACCTGTCTCCTTGTGCCTCCTTTGTGTGTTTGTTCATCACCTGCCTACCCCACTACAATATAAGCCCCTGGAAGGTAAGAACTAGGCTGTTTGTTCACTGATGTTTTCTCCAGTTCCCCAAATCCTTCCTAGACTGCAACAGCTCATTAAATATTTGATGAATGAATAAATGAAAAATGAATATCTCTGAATATCATCATTAGAACACGTGTGGGAATACCTTCAGGATAAATTCCTAGAATTGGAATGCCTGTGTCAAGTGTATGCATGTCTTATAAGTTGATAGACATGACTGTGTTGCACTCCAGTGGGGGTGTGCTGAGTAACACTTCCACCAACAATGATGCATGTGCCCTACATGTGTGTGTGTGCACAAATGTGTGTGTGCACGCACATCCACACTCAATGGGCTCCACACACAGAAACACACAGAGAGCTGGTGCCACAGCGTGACCAGGACCAGGCATGGAAGCTGCTGACTTCCCAAAGGCACACAGTTTGCTGCTGAGGGAGAAGAGGGAGCTATCCTCCCCCCCCCCACTAACAAGGGTGATGTGGTGCAACTTCTCATCTCCCCAGGATCCCTCATAGGAGGGATCCACATTTGCAAATTGCCTTCTAGGCCCCCTGACTATCAGACACAGTATGGCAGCACCTAGCATGGGACTTGCTCAATACATGTTTAATTAATTAATCAATCAAGGCAAATCAAAGATTAGGTTGATTATCAAGACATTCTTATCTACAGAGCACTAGGCAACTTGTTAATTGCTTTCTCTCTTTTTGTAAAGTCTTGTACTAAAATGATAATACATTTTGGAATTATGTAGATACAGCCGCGGAGGTCAAAAATCTGATAAGTATGAAATATTCCCAGGGTGTTCTCAAGAGCTACAGAAGCAATCGTCATTATCACTGAAGTCAATACCTTAATGTTACCATAATGCTGAGGTATAAAATACTCTGGTGTATGATGGGATAACTAAAACCTGGAAACATGCTTCTGCAAAAATAAGAAGCCAAACACAGAGACCCTACATCAGCACTATTTTCCTCACTGTGGATGTCCATACATATACGCCGATCACATGGACAAAGGAATGTGTTAGCACATAAGATTCCTAATTGTGCTTCTGCCTGCGGGATTCTGTCAGAATCTCGGCATCCCGTAGCTCTGTGAGAAAATGTTGTGTTGGGTAAAACGTGGGACAGTGAAAACCTAGTCCTCAAATATCCACAGTGAGAGGAAATGCTAGGTGTTTCCTGTGCTTAATGAATGTCCCATGCATAGTGGAGATTCCTAGGGACCCCACCCAGTGGTTTCAGGGAGCTCCACGTTGGGTCCCACCAATGTCTTCATATATTTAAGGAAGAGTTGTAAATTATCTGCCTTTGTTTCATTTACAGATCACAAGATGCTGAACTTTCTGCATTCTATTTAGCTATCAATCTTAGACTGAATATTAATTGGGCTGTTATTGGGCTCTTGGTGCATTTGGGGCATAACAAACCAATGGCATCCCGAGGGCCTTTTCTGCACAATCCATAGCAGGCACCCAGGACAAGTGCATCCAGAACCTGCCACCTCCCTGTCCCCGGAAGCTGCTTGCCCCATGTGCATGTTGGACTTGAGGAAGGTGTAGCACACAGAGCAGGAAACCTTAGCAGGTTCATTCCAACTAGAAATTTCTGGTAGTTTCCCAACGCTGAAAAAAAATATATCATTCACCAAAGCATTTTTCCCTTCGTTTCTAAAGATTTGCCTCTGATTTTTGAAAAGCTCTTTGGGGTTGAGTTAGAGCCCTCACTCACACATTCGTCTGAGAGGCAGTGATCTGGCAGCAGCCCATGCCTCAGAGCCTGCCAGGATGACTCCAGCGCTCATGAAGGCCTCTGATTCCTCGCAGCCCGAGCTGGAGCACAGACACGCATGATCCCAACCATAAGCACTGCCTTCACAGGCTGTCGGGGAGTGGGAACCAGGGACAGCAGAGCTGGCTGCCAGCCCCACAATAGCCACTTCCTCCTCCAGTGATGCAAAGGCTTGCAGAGATGAATAGCTGTTGTTCCAAAATCTCTCTTTCCAACGTTGTCAACACTTGTCCAGCCACACATTGTGTAGACGCTAAGTGCACACAGAACCGCATCAAGACACGCACTTGTCACACGTCCATCTGCACAGTCAACACCTTTAAATGGTGCCATCCATCCACAGGAGCAGCCAACCTGAAGACTGACACCCACTGGCTCTCAAGGAGTCCACAGTCTCATCAAAGTCCACCAAGACTTTGGGGACTCTGATCTGGGAAACTTGAAACCACACAAGGACATCTGTGCCTTCCTCAAGGCTATGTCACCTGTTCGGGTGGATGCCTCTGCAGGGTCTGAATGATATATCACATGTAGGAAAGCACAGAAGTGGTGTCCAGAGGTGTAGCACTATGAGGCATGGGCCCCTACGCAGGCACTGCTCCTTCTGTGGGACCCACAGTTTACCCACAACTTATCTTCCATCCGGTGTCATGATGCAACCTCTTAACAGATGAAGGCTCTGGAACAACTCAGTTCCAAGTGGTGTCTCCCTGAAAAAGAAGATGCATTGTGCAGTAGTTAAGACAATGCTTGGGGGGAGGAGCCGGCACTGTGGTGTAGTGGGTAAAGCCACCACCTGCAGTACCAGCATCCCATATGGGCACCGGTTCGAGTCCCTGTTGCTCCACTTCCGATCCAGCTCTTTGCTATGGCCTGGGAAAGCAGTAGAAGATGGCTCAAGTCCTTGGGCCCCTGCACTTGCATGGGAAACCCAGAGGAAACTCCTGGCTCCTGGCTTCAGATCAGCACAACTCCAGCCATTGTGGCCATCTGGGGAATGAGCCAGCGGAAGAAAGAGCTCAGCCGGCACCGCGGCTCAATAGGCTAATCCTCCGCCTAGCGGCGCCGGCACACCGGGTTCTAGTCCCGGTCGGGGCACCGGATTCTGTCCCGGTTGCCCCTCTTCCAGGCCAGCTCTCTGCTGTGGCCCGGGAGTGCAGTGGAGGATGGCCCAAGTGCTTGGGCCCTGCACCCCATGGGAGACCAGGAGAAGCACCTGGCTCTGGGCTTCGGATCAGCGCGGTGCGCCGGCGGCAGCGCGCCAGCCGCGGCGGCCATTGGAGGGTGAACCAATGTCAAAGGAAGACCTTTCTCTCTGTCTCTCTCTCTCACTGTCCACTCTGCCTGTCAAAAAAATAAAAAATAAAAAATAAAAGATCTCTCTCTCTCTCTCTCTCTCTCCCCCCCCCACTCCTTCTCTCTCTGTGTAACTCTGATTTTCAAGTAAATAAATAAATCTTAAAAAAAAAAAAAGACGATGCTTGGGATGCCCATATCAGAGTGCCTGATTTGGGTGCCAGCTACTCCACTTTGGGCCCAGCTTCCTGCTGATAAGCTCCCTTGGGTGGCAGCAGGTGATGGCTCCAAGTGCTTGGGTCTCTGCCACCCATATGAGAGACCTGGATTGAGTTCTGACTCCTGACTTTGGCCTGGTCTGGTCCTAGCTGTTGTGGGCATTAGGGAAGTCTCTCTCTCTCTCTCTCTCTCTCTCTCTCTCTCTCTCTCTCTCTCTTCCTCTCTCTTTCATAAAATGCAAGTTAAAAAATAAAATGAACAGCAGAGATAGAGCTATCTCTCCCAGGGCTCCAACCAAAGGCCAGACACATGCTGCAAAAAGAACATAACTTCAGCAGCTGGTAGGCTTGGGTTTACCCTCTGGCTCTGCCATTGGTACCTAGGTGAGCTTACCAGCTTCAGAACCTCCTGGATCTTTGATGTCTTAATCTTTTTTTAAAAAATATTTATTTTATTTATTTGAAAGACAAGAGTTACAGAGAGAAGTAGAGACAGAGAGAGGTCTTCCATCCGATGGTTCACTCCCCAGATGTCCACAACGGCCGGAGTTGCGCCGATCCAAAGCCAGGAACCAGGAGCTTCTTCTGGGTCTCCCACGTGGGTGCAGGGGCCCAAGGACTTGGACCATCTTCTACTGCTTTCCCAGGCCACAGCAGAGAGCTGGACAGAAAGAGGAACAGCCAGGACTAGAACCGGTGCCTATATGGGATGCTGGTACTTCAGGCCAGGGCTTTAACCCGCTGCACCACAGCACAGGCCCCTGATGTCTTAATCTTTAAAATGAGGCCAATGGTATCCATTCTGTGTTGTGAGGACTAAAAACAATGAGTATAAAACACTCAGCATCCCACAGGAGGAGCATGGCACATTGCGGGAAGAGGAGGGACCAACAGTCATAAAGGTCTGGGGGACAACCTGGACTCCACAGAGCTGAGCTGTGCCACCCTCTCAGCTTGGATATGTTCATCAGTCAGTTCACCGTATCTCATGGTTCAAGAGTATTTAGGGGCTTAATGTTCAGTCTTCCTCCCTTTCTCAGAGGTTGGTGCATGGGGCTGAAAGTTCCAACCTTCTGATCACCACCAGCCCCATTCCGAGGCTTCCCAGGGGTGCAGCCTAAGTCACTCATTAGCATAAACTCAAGTATGATCAAAGGGGCTGATGATGAGTCTCATATGGCACTCCTTTCACTCAGGAAATCCCAAGGATTTTAGGAGCTCAGTGCCAGGAACTATAAACAAAGCACAACTCTATTTCTTATTACATTGCAGACCCTCTCTGTCAACTTAGTGACCACACAAGACTTTGGAAGGGTGTGAGAGCAAGGTCTCGGCTGACAGGTGAGTAGAACACACACAGCAAGCCAGGACATGGGAGCTGAACACAAAGGGAAGCTGACATGTTGCTGGAGGAAAACAGAGGAGGAGGAGGAGCGCTGGGTGCACACCTCCTCTGGGACTAAAGACTTTTGTACCTGGTTTTCCTGAGCCTTCTTCCCCTCTCTAGGTTTGATTCACTCCACCCTAAGATGGGCTCATGCCTTTTCGATCCTACCATCCCAGGATGCTGGCTTTTGTTCCACACTATTCACCATGCAATGTGAGGGAGTGATGGTTATTAACGGAACATTTGTGCATTTATATGGAATGGGCTCACTGTCACAATAGAATGAATTTTCTCACAAATTACATGTGCAAAAAAAGTGCTCAGATTGAACTGTAAGATCACTTCAGATGCACTATTGATTTTCATTATCTCCATGGTCTCCATCACTGAATTCCCTGCAAACGTCTCCCAAGTTGACTTTACCCAGAAGAACAATCTCCATCTCCTCTTTCTAGCAATCAGTTCATAAAACCTCAGAACTAGAGAATCCGAGGAACTGGACTGGTTTGGGTAAAATGTTTATCCTTCAAAGGGCTGGTGGTTTCTGGCGTCCTAGAGCCAGAGGGATTTCTCTGTCTGGTACAGTAGATGTCCTTCAATGGCAACATGAATCATCAAAAGATGCATGCTAACAACAGACACCTTTCTTATACCACTTCTTATATACCTGTGCTTTCTTAGGATATTTTCTTACACATTATACAATAAGGAGATGACTTCCTGTTGTGAAAAATATCCTGTGAAAACACAAATGCTTATTCCCCCACTATGGCTGTCCACTGGGGAACACTGAGCAGCCCTTCTCCATGGGGGCTCCTCTAGTGCCCACTTTCCTACCCATTTTGCCTTTTTCACCCTGTTTCCTCACAGTGACCAAGCCATATAACTTCTAGGCAGTGCCAATTACCCAAAAAGGCAGATGTTCATTTGTTTTATTTATTTTAAAGGCAGAACAACAGAGAGAGAGAGAAATCTTCCATCTGCTAATTCACTCCCCCAAATGGTCCCAATGGCCAGGGCTGGGCTAGGTCAAAGCCAGGAGCCTAGAACTCCATCCAGGTCTCCCAGGGGCTCAAGTACTTGGGCCAACTTCTACTGCCTTCCCAGGCACATTAGTAGAGAGCCAATCAGAAGAGCAGGGCAGCCAGGACTCAAACCAATGCTCCAATATGGATGCTGGTGTCGAAGGTGGTGGCTTAACCTTCTGCACCACAATGCCTGCTCCAGCTGAGGTCATTTTCTAGCAAAAGAGGCCTCTCCTGACTTCACAGCAGCTTCCAGGGACTGTGGTCCCTGGGGTGCCCTTCCAGAATCTCTCCTTTGATTCAGTGTCATCCCAGAAAAGATTAGCTTGGCTCAGCATGCAAACATCAAGATGTGAAAATTAGACACTGTTGGCTGGTGCCATGGCTCACTTGGCTAATCCTCCACCTGCGGTGCCAGCACCCCAGGTTCTAGTCCCAGTTGGGGTGCCGGATTCTGTCCTGGTTGCTCCTCTTCCAGTCCAGTTCTCTGCTGTGGCCTGGGAAGGCAGTGGAGGATGGCCCAGGTCCTTGGGCCCTGCACCCACATGGGAGACCAGGAGGAAGCACCTGGCTCCTGGCTTCAGATTTGCACAGCGCACCAGCCGTGGCGGCCATGTGGGGGGGTGAACCAACATAAGGAAGACCTTTCTCCCTTTTCTCTCTCTCTCACTGTCTAACTCTGCCTGTCAAAAAAAAATTAGACACTGCCCCACTTCTAATATTGGGAAACCATCACAGATGGTTTTGTGTAGAATAAATTCCACAAGCAATGGCAAAACAGAATAAAAAGTAAACCTGGGAGGACTGCTAATACAAAAACTTTCAGGAAAACAGAAAATAAGGCAAGAGACTCTTATAGACCAAAAAGACTACAAAGAGAAGTGATGCAGTGACTTAAGGTGTTAGCCTTGGGGACTCGCAATGAGGTCATTCGTCACTAGTTCGTCTGTTGTACCAAGGGTTGGGTGCTGTCCTGAGTGCTGAATGCCCCCACACAGCTGAGGTCCTTGGTCCACAAGCAAGGTCCTTGTTCCTCTGACACTTACAACAAGGAAGTTGTAAACATGTCACAGATAATATGCCTTCAGAAAGTTGTAAATGCCTTGAAGAAACCACAACAGGATGGAGTGACTGCAAGACATTGGCAGGGTTCGTGAGGCTACTCCTATAACCAGAGGAGCCAGGGAAAGCCCCCTCTTGAGGAGGTGGCATTGAAATGGGATGTAAAGAGACTCCGGACAACTCCTGTAGCTTTAGAGTTTGAACACTCAGTATAAATGAGTTATCATTGTGTCAGGATAAAAGATAAACCCTTTTCATCATTCTTAGGAGGAATAGGCTTAGCTTTGTTTTTTAGGAATGTAGGAGTCAGTTCATAAGGAGTGTTAAGTAGAGGGCAGGCATCTGGCACAGTGGTTAAGATGCCACTTGGGATGCCCACATTTTCTACTGGAGTGTCTGCTTCTTTATTGGAATTCCTACCTCCACTTCCAACCCAGCTTCTTGCTGATGAACTCCCTGAGAGGCAGCAAGTGATAGTTCAAGTACTTAGGTGCAGGTCCCCCACAGGGAGCTCCGGATTCCATTCCCGGCTTCTGATTCCAGACCTGGCCCAGTCCTGGCTGTTGCAGACGTTTGGAGACAGAATTAAGTGTATAGGAGATATCTCTGTCCCTCTGCCTTCAGATAAGAAATAAGTAAATTTTTAAATAAAAAAAAAAAAAGAAATACAAGTAGTGGCAACATTTAACGCTGCAACATGAGAAATCGTTTAGCTTTTATTTGCATATGAATTTTAAGCTACCTTTTCAAACAGATGTCAAGCAGAGGTTAGAAACACATGCTGGCATAAATATAAACATCCCTTTTGTGGAGATACAACCAAAGGCAGGCTTTTCTTCTCTGCCAGAAATGTGTTTCTTATCTGCAGAGGGCAGGAGAGGCTTTACCCTACGAATCAGTGGGAGACCTAGACTTCACACTTAACCCAGTGGGTCTTGAAGGCAACCTAATGTAGAAAAGAGTGTCTCTGAAGACGGTCGTGTGCTTGATGGAGTAGAGGAGGCAAAAGCAGACCGAGTGTGCAGGAGGATGAAATGTTAGAAGAGGCAGAATATCGAGGAAGAGAAACTGCAAACAGATTCGTGGGAATCGATTGGCTGCCTAGCAGCAAATATCACTTCTGTGATTCCTGTAAAGGAATCACCCAACTATTTCCAAGTGCATCTGATTGCTGTGTGGATGGCCTCTAATGAGACACAGCTTCTAGCCAATTGGATTTCACACTGCTCAGTGCCAACCTCGCGATTTGTTTTGCATTGAACACTGCAGCCTGTTAACCTGGTGAGGAACTATCCGAAGTGGGCAGCCAAAATCTTCGGTTTTTTTCTTACAAGACAAAGGAAAATAGGGGTGATTATGATGATGAAGATGAAGACAGCAAACTAGTTCAATGAGGTTACCATCTTGAACATTTGGAGTCATCAAGCTAATACTATCCAGACAATGATCCTTTTCAAAAAAGTATACCTCTGCATCATTCCAGGAAACAGCTCATTCCATTTTTCCATATTTCTCTGCCCTCTGCTCTTGTTGGAATAACTAGACTCGGGAAAATTTAGTGTTCTGGAGTGAGTAAGACAATTTAAGAGTTTGGTCTAAGGCAGATTGAACCTGGAGTGAGGGTGGGAGTAAGAATTTAGGAACAAAGGCACCAGACTTCCTTACTCTCATCTCTAAATATAAAAGTCCTCCTGTGTCTGACACCAGAAGTAAAATAGGATTTTTCTTTTTTAGGGGACAGGCAAAAAAAAAAAGTCTACCCAGCCGAAGTAGTCTGTTCATGGTCTCTCTTTGGCTAGTCCAGATGAACCTGGAACCTTGGGCTGAGCCAAGCCTCTGAATCCCCAAGCATGCTCACCAGAGCTTCACTAGAGGCCATCATATACCCAGAAGAGTCCAGGGCACCCTCCCCACTTTCCACCTACCTCTTTGTAGAATAGGCAGGAATGGGTTTGTGAGCTCTGACAGCAGAGCTTTTGGTAACATGAGTCTCTGCTCCTTCCACAGGCTGGGCGCAGCCAAGCCCTCTTCCCACAGGATCAGAGAGGGCAGCAGGGGGATCAGACTCTCCAAAAGCAACTCCAGGCTTCCTGAGTTTTGCTGCAACTTCTACTTCACTGAGCACTGCCTGGAGCTCATCAGCATCATTGGGCTACGAAAATGAGATGATGCAAGCTGTGCTCCAAAAACAAACGTAAGCCACAATAACAAAAGGTTTGGGTAGCAATGATAACTCATGTTTTTGGCTTATCGTGAAAAAGAAAGGCCTTCTCCGTTGAAATAAGTCAGGAGAGGAAGTGTGGGCATGCATATGCGCATGTGTTTGTAGATGTTATGTGATCAAGTGTACGTGACAATGTGTGTGTCACTTTCCAAGCACCAGAAGCCCAAATGTCCATTGATTTTCTGACAAGCTGCATGGTCCATTTCAACTGCCAAAAACAGAGTGATGTCAGGAAGCTCAGGAAGTAGCACCAGCTCTTGATTCAACTCACATTGCAACTGATCACAGTGGAGTTTCTGCTCCAGACAAGGCCAACATCCTCCCAGCGAGGGGCCGAGCCCAGAAGTCGCGTAGCTCGTTGGTTTTACACCAACACATACTGATTGAAAAGATGGACCCTGGAGAGCCGTGACTTGTTTTTACACATTTTGTGATCTACTCTCTTAAGATTTCAGACAAATGTCTGAAAATCTCCCTTTGCAAACGGAGATATTGTCCTTACGTGTCTCCAAGAACCTAGTATTTGCAAGCCATTTGGGACTTCTTTGTTCCATGATGTGTTTGTGAGCTGGTTCCATAACTTGTAGAACAAGCTCTGTTGAGGCAATGTGTGGCTCTGAGAAAACTGACTGACAAATCAGAGCTACTTGGGAGTCCCACACAGTCAGAGGGCTGGGCTGTGACCAGACTCCCAGTCCCAAAAGAGTGACACCATCAGTACACAAAGGAACAGCCAGGAGGCAGGCCAATTCTGAAATGCATAAATATAGGCTGTTATTAGTGCACTTCAAGGAACTTATCTTGTTAGACCATTTTACACAAACATTTTCCAACATATTCAATCAGCCCTCTCCAATTGACACTGTCATCAAAATTTAGTCAATACTTCTTGTGAGAGAGGAATGAGGATCTTACCTAATAATCAACTTATTTGAGATTTGCAATGCTGGTTGCTATTACCAAAAGGCATTTCTCAACTATTTAGATTGAACTGTACAGTGCTTTAATCTTTGTATCAGTTGCATTTGGATAAAATGTGAGTTTCTAATTTAATTTTGTTTCATATTTCCTATGATATATCTATTTATGCCAATTGCCCAGGAAGAAATGGCATTCAGTAATCATGATAGTTATGGAAAACACTTATCAAGCACTTTTAACATGCCAGGCTCTGGGCTTGAGCCATTGCTGGGACTGTCTACTTCAATCACAAGGCAAGTCTATGAGAAAGACATAGATGGGTGTTCCCATGTCATGGCTGGAGAACAGGAGCTGAGGCATTAAGTGTCTTATCCCCGGGATTTGACCGGGGAAGTCTGACTCTGGAGCCCTGCACCTAACAACCATTGCATGGCTCCACCGTTCAGGCTTGAGTAATCCCCAGGGGAGATTTCCTTATGGGTTCCTCGGACGCTGAGTCAGCAATACTCAGAGGCCCGTGGACATTAGCCCAAGAACGGCTCTAGACTATGAGCCAGCCCCTGCATAAGGTTGAAGTCAGCTGTGTGCACTGTTCTCTGTTAGTTCTCCACACAAAGTGCATTCTCTGAGTCAGAGTAAAAGGGAAGCAGAGGAACACATGGATATGGTTTTGCATATAGAGGAAGAGGCCTGTGTAATACTCTCAGCTCAGCACCTACAAGGGTATCTTAGAAGGTTCGGGGGAAAATGGTATGAAAAGATAAGTTCATTCTGGTACCAAAAAAAAAAAAAAAACTGAAACCCATGGATAGTTTTTTCATAATACATATTTTCCATGAACTATTTGTCAATCCTGTAGATGCCTGGATTTCCACATTTTTTGCACCAACATAAATTTATCTTTTAATTCCATTTTCCACAAACTTTCTGAAGCACCCTTGTATTCACTGTTTTCTTGAGTAACCGTCAATTCTCTGTACCTCAGGTTCTCTATCGGTATTATGGGATGATGGTAATTCCTCTGCAACACGGGGTGAGGGAGAGGATGGTAAGAAACTACACACGTAAAGCATGCACCACGTACCCAGACAGAGTAAGTGTTCAGTCTGTGACAGGAGTCCTGGTCACCCCCTGGGACCCCAGCACCCCCATCACGCCCTGCATCACGCCCACATGGGCTTTGGTTACCCACACCTTCCTTTTCCACTGTACTGTGAGTCACTCACAGGCCTGGCTTCTGCCTCATTCATCTCAGGACCCCCAGCACCCAACACAGTTCCCAACCCAGTTGGCACCCATGAATGCCTGCTGATTGCATGAGAGATTGCACTTAGTCCTGCACAGCTCACTGCACAGAGAAGATAACTGGAGCTCAGGGGCCCAGTCTCTAACTGAGGCCATGGACATGGACCTGGATGAAGGCAGAGCTGGAAGGGGACACGAGTCGCTCGACCTCCAGTCCTGTGTCTGCACCCCACAGCAGAGGGCCTCAACACTGCATTCTTTAAAAAGATGTTAGCGACTCCCAAACGAACATGATCATCAAAATGCCAGTCACACTGTCAAGCTAGGGACACATTCATAATCTATTTTTCCAACTTACATGTCAGCAATCTATCACACAAATTTTTTTAAATGCTGCAAAGATATGGGCCTCAACATTTTCAGTGTTTTGCATCTTAACATCTTAAGTAATTATACAATATTACTATGATAATCTAATAGCAACTGACAAGATAAAAATGCATGGTAATCATCTATTGTACCTGATATATGCAATATTGCATCACCTTTTACACAACTATTTCATTACTTGGAAGCTCCATGGTAATGAATATGCTATTAAGCAGGTGTTTTTAATTTGCATGTTTCTCTCACAGTGATTCTTCAATAAATTTTTCTGACTTCCTTCATAAATAAGTTTCATTATTCCTCATTATTTAAAAAAACAACCACATTCTCCTTTCTTGAGAGGATGCCATATACTAGATGACCTTCCTATATAAAATCATAAATGAAAAAGGACTAAACAATAAGAAAATAAGTAACCAGACAATAGAGCACTAAATACAGTTGGGCAGGCTTAAGGCATCATGGTATAGTTAAAAGTCTGCAAGAAGAATATTTTACAATGTAAATGCCAAATGAGAATGTAGTTTTACTACAGCATGAGACAAACCCCAGCTTTTGCACAATCTATCACTGATTTCTTCATTTTGTTGTTTTAAACATGCTTTTAAGACATACTGGATAACTAGTAAAAATTGTATACAATTCAAATGACATTTCAGATAAGTTTTATTGACTTAATGCTCTGATAATAAAATTATAACAATCAGTATTATTCTGATTTATTGCAATTTTTACTTTCACTTTGTAATGGACTTGGTGCATCACAGAATTGAATGTAATGTTGCTGCCACCTCAAGGTCACTCCCTGGAAATGAGATGGCTCACTTCGGTCTAATGCACCAGAGCAAGCAGGCAACAGAACGCTTTATGGGTGAAAAGACCACTTTGTGGTCACGCCACAGTAAATCTAAACTTTTATTTGCAATGAAACAGTCGGTTTATATGCAGTTTTCAGTGAAAGCACACTGCAGGCGTGCGAGGATGCCATTGTGAGGACCAGACCTGTGAGGGAAAGGCTTTTACAGCACAGGCCGGGGGAAGGCACGTCAATTCATCAAACTGAACTGAAGAACCATCTGTGAGTGTCTGGCATATTGACACGGTATAATCCAGATACAGTGGTTTCCTTCGAAAGGGAAATAGTCCTGGAGTTTATCGTTCCTTCAGATAGCTTACTTGGCTCTTTTCCTCGCTCTCTTCAATCTTCCCCAGTTGGTGACCTCCAGGAACCTGACACTCTTCCATCTGGATTGATCAAAACTCCCCCTAACATGAACAAACAGTTCACAGAGAGGGAAATGCCAGCGAACTCACTCACTCAAGGAGATACATGTTTTGCCTAACAGATTGTCAAAGATCAACTTTTGATAACACTGGCTTGGCAAGGTGGCACTGTAAATTAGAAAAAGGGGAAATGTGATGATATTTTCCAAATTTTAAAATGCGTATACCATCTGACCAGCTGTTGCATTCTAAAAAAAAAAAAAAATTCAGACACATGCAGGTGCACAAACACGTAGGTACAAGGAAATGTATGACAGAAAAAGCTTAGAAACAAACTAAATGTCCGTCAACAGAAAGACTTGTAAAGCAAATTATGGCGAAGTCATAAAATGGAATACTGTACAGCCTTTGAAATCAACAAGGCAGTTCTATACATACCAATGTGGCTCCATTTCCAAGATCATATGGTTAAGTGGGAAAAAAAAAGCAATGTGCAAAACTGTGTATAGTATGCTTGGTATGTATGTATTTGCATAGAATCTCTTTGGAAAAAATACAACAAACCATTAACAACAGTTCCTTTGTAGAGGAACTGGGGGACTGGTAACATGGATGGAGGAGACTTCATTTTCACTGTCCTCCCATTTTTTGTCTTGAATTTTAAATGCAAAATTCAATTGAAATATAAAAAATATTGAAATATAAAAATAAACAGTTTTTAAAAAACTGCTTTGGGTTGTCATTCAAAGGGAAAGTCAGTCATGAAGATAAGACAAAGGAAGTTCCCAGGGAGAAGACAGAGGAGAGAGGGATGGGGAAAGGGGAGATGGCCGCTGGAGGCCGGGGTTTGCTGGAGGTGCTGCTCCCACTCCATGATGCCTCTGCTATAATCCCACCTGCACCGTATTTCCTCCCTGGTCTCTCAGTTTCCTCCATGCTCCTCTGACTTGCTGTCCATTCTCCTCTCCACTTGCATTCATTCCCCTCCTAGTCGTCAGTTCTCATCACCATTTCTCTGATTCCTTGGGGAGGAGGAACCAGAGCCAGCCCTCCTCTTCCTGGAGCCAGTACGTGGTGGGCTTGCCAGGTAGGCACTGTGCGCACCCTGGATGTGCAGGAGTGTGAAGAGCAGCACTGCCGTTAAGAGCCCCATCTGCCATCTGCCCTCTACTGGAACTGAAAGTATCTAGTTGTCTGTATTTGGCTGCCTCTCTAAACGTGGCGATGAACAATACACGTGTTTGTCCAACTGAATTGCACTGGCCAGCCAGCATGTAAAAGAAATGCACTCGGAGTGGGGTCTAGAAATCCGGAGATAGTTCATGGGTTTGCAAGAAGGCAACGTGATGGGGAACTACCGACCCAGGGACACCCAGGACTAATTGGATGCCCGTGTCCACCGCCTCAATAGGGCTGGAGAGGAGAACCATGCTCAGAGGAGAAAAGGGGAGGAAGAAAGGAAGAGAGTTCCTCTAGCTGCTCTCCATTCCACGTGTTTATTGGATTTAATTTGCTTTCCCCTTTTTCCTCTCTTATTAAAACAAATCTCTTGAGATTTTGATAACTCCTTTCAATGACAGATCATTAACAGTGAAGCCCAAATTCTATTTGACATTGCTTAATAATTCAAATTCCATCAGACATCCATCAAAATATTTTTATAAGCACCGATGCGCAGCATTTTAAAAGCATGAGCATTTTCTCCTATCTGAACACACATGTGAGGACTGCTAGGTTCGCCCTTGGTAGTAATTTGAAATGCCACAGTTCAAAAGAAAGGAGCATTCCTGCATGGGCCCAGGGACTTCTCCAAACTTACCCACTTTGAAGGCACAATATCATTTGTATGATATTTGGAGGTTACTGCGAAAGTCAGAAGCAAACCAATGAACAGTTCACTTTGTCTTCCAGGGAAGTCCTGGCAGATTTCGGGCACGTGGAAATGCTTCTCCATCCTTCTCACAGATTCCCTGCTAAAGAGGGATGGCATGACCGGTGCCGCGGCTCACTAGGCTAATCCTCCGCCTTGCGGCGCCAGCACACCAGGTTCTAGTCCCAGTCGGGGTGCCGGATTCTGTCCCGGTTGCCCTCTTCCAGGCCAGCTCTCTGCTGTGGCCAGGGAGTGCAGTGGAGGATGGCCCAAGTGCTTGGGTCCTGCACCCGCATGGGAGACCAGGAGAAGCACCTGGCTCCTGGCTTCGGATCAGCACAGTGCGCAGGCCACAGCACGCCGGCCGCGGTGGCCATTGGAGGGTGAACCAACGGCAAAGGAAGACCTTTCTCTTTCTCTCTCTCACTGTCCACTCTGCCTGTCAAAAAAAAAAAAAAAGAGGGATGGCATGCTAAGCCTGCCCACGCCCGAGAGGAAAATGGTGCAGAAACTGAGCTCTTGGCCCTGACCTCCCTGCTCTGCCCGTCCCCGAGAACCTCCCTGTTCTAAACTTCTGCAACATCAGTTCTGAGATAAACAGGGAAAGAAGAGTGAGGAAGCAACATGGAGAGCAATGAACAGTTTGGAAAGCTTAAGTCAAGCGTAGGTCCAGCCACAGAGAGAAAAATAAAGTAGCTTTGTCATGCTTGTTGGGTTTTTTGTTTGGTTGGCTTTGGTTTTTTGTGGGTGGTTTTTTGTTTTTTTGTTTTTTGTTTTTTTGGAAATTTTTTAGAGAGATTGTACACAGATATGACTTTAAGAAAAACTATTTTACTGAGCAGTTTTGCCTCCAGTCCCTTCTTCCGCCTTCTGTGTAATTACCTGCAAACATCTCAAACATATAAATAGACACATTTAAAAATACCCCCACCTCATTAGCTGCTCCGGGCTCGGTTTTGAGATGGCATTCTAGAAATCCAGGATCCCCCAAGGACCCAGGTGAGTCATAAGAGGAAGGACCAGGGGCAGAGCCACTCTCCAGATGTAATCTCCAGCAATGACTGGAGCTTCAGCAAACCGACCCCGGAATGGAACAAGCGAGTATGGTGGTCGCTGAGCAATGACTCGCGGGAGAGTGGAGAGGTGGGGTTAAGACACAGATGGGCTTCTCGAGACCATACTTAGGGTGGATGAAAGAATTCTCTTAGAAAGGGAGAATTGAAGAAACGACTTCACAGTAAGGGCGAGGGACTGACCTCATCGGCAAGGAGGCTGAGATAAGGCTGGTGTGAATAACCCAACGATCGCCCATCTGATGTGGGGTCTCCCGACTGATGGTGTGCCCAGCATGGCACGAAAGTAGATTGCACAAAATCACTACAACCATCGACGTTATGGGGTTTCAAACGTTTTTATTCCACATTTGAGAGATTTACAGGAAATCTCCAGGCAGTAAAGCTGAAGGGCTGAGCTTGTCTTTCAGTTGGCTCGAAGCCAGTCCTTTGGAGGGTGGCTTTAATTCCTGGGATATGGAGTCATACAGTCAGGAAGCAGCCCTGACCCTGGTAAGGTCAGTGTCATGGCCAACTACCCTGGGCTCAATTTAGAGACATAACTATGGCAACGACTGTGCCCAATCGGTTATTAGAGGAGATTTATTGACGGATATGCTTGAATAGCAGAGCCATTAATTGCAATTACCAGACAAGACACTCTGTTCATCTCGGGGAACTGAATGCCAAAATGCCCTAACAACTTTAAAATCCCATTTTCTCTTGGGCTCTCTGCTGGCCTCATTGCACCTGCTCCAGCTTCCCAGTCCTGAGAGGGAGAGGGGAAGGGGCTGAGCTTGACACAGCACCAGCTGGAGAAACTGGCAGAGCTGGGCCCTCGGAAGTAAACTGTAGGAACCTCACACAACCCCCACGAGACCCCCCAACTGCATGAGTAGTCCTGCTCCTCTCCAAGTCCCTTCTCTGAGTCCCACCAACAGAGCAAAGAACTGTCTTCCTCCTTTGCTCTGCCAAGCCACGATCATCATTCTCTCCAAGACCCTCTGGGTCCTCACTTGTCTTCCTGGGCTTGGTGTTGCTCAGCCCAAGCTCTGTTCATTTTGTGGTCCCTCCAGCCTGGAACAGTGCAATCCCTGGATTGTATCTTTGTGGTTCCTCTGGACAGCTTCCCCTCAATGCCTAATTTTTCTACAACAGGGACTCCCACCAAGCTCCGGTATCTCCTACCCCTTGTTCTGCAATTTCCTCATAGCACTGAAATTATGCTAGGTATGGGTCTGCCTATTTACCTGTTTACTTCTACCTCTCTCACTAGATTGTAAGGTCCACAAGAGTAGAGATTTGGTTTGTGCTTTCTGCCACTGTATTCCTAGTACTGAAGCAGCTCTGGGCACACAGCCAGTGCCCAGAAAATATTTGTTGAATGAAGGAATGGGCTTCATGCATTCTTTTTTTAAAAAAGACTTACTTATTTGAAAGTCAGTTACAGAGAGAGAGAGAAAGAGAGAGAGAGAGAGAGAAAGAGAGAGAGAGAGAGAGAAAAAAATCTTCCATCTACTGGATGACTCCCCAAGTGGCTGCAACAGCCAGGGCTGGGCCAGGCTGAAACCAGGAGCCAGGAGTTCCATCCAGGTCCTCATTGTTGGTGGCAGGGGCCCAAGCACTTGGGCCATGTTCTGCTGCTTTTCCCAGACCACTGGCAGGGAGCTGGATCAGAAGTGGAGCAGCTGGGACATGAACCAGTGCCCGTATGGGATGCTGGCATTGCAAGCAGAGGCTTTACCTGGGGTGCCACAGTGGCAGCCCTGACCCAGTGCATTCTGCAGTTGTGCCTAGAGGGATCTCTCTGCCCAACTTCCCTGAAGGCAGAGATTCTCCCAAGATTCACAGCAACTTCTTCAGCATCACATAAACCCAAGTGCTTTAAAATTTAAACAAGAGACTGAGAGACTGTGAAGTGCAAGCCCTATCTATGCATCCAATGGTAAAACTACATATCCTACCATGTGTCAAGGTGCAGTAATAGCTAATACTTCAATATTGCCTTCTATAGAGACCCTCTTTTAGCCATTGTCCAGTGTATTTGCTCCCAACATTCACACAATAACACTGTGAGGTGGGGAGTGTCATTCTTTGTGAGTTAAAGGGAGAAAGTGGGATTATTCAGCAACTAAGTGACACCAACCAGGCCAGGAAATGAACCCAAGCAGTCCAGCCCCAGAATCTGTGCCCTTAACCTCTATGCTATGCCATTTCTCTTGACTGAAAATTAGCATGAAAACGACTAAAAAAATATTCTAAAAAGAGAGGACTTGAGGCACAAACACTATCACTATATTCCCTTGAGTTTATTTTTTTCTTACAAAGTAGAATACAAATTAACAAATCTCTGCTCCAAATTAAGATTTCTCTTGATAATCTCTGTCTTACAGATAAAAATCAAGGCTATTCTGAATCCAAGGTGAGTGAAGCGAATGGTGTTCAGGAAAGTCCTTCCAAAAGAGGTGAACGCACGTCTTCCCTGCAGCTGTGAGATGCAACCCCCATTTCTTGGACTCTGCCAAGAGTTTGGACTACAAGAATTCTCAGCTGAAGCAGATGAACCTCTCCCTCAGTGCAAACTTGGCCATAGCAGGTGTCCCGTGATTCTATATCATTTCATTATTAAAATGCAAGCATGCCTTTGACTAATAAGACAACGCAAGTAATTGGAACCTTCTGTACTTGACACTTATATCCATGAGCATCAATTAAAGATTCATTTCTATCACAATTTCTTCAATGGGTCCTACAACCCACCTAAATGTAACAATGTTTCCTACCATTCAGTTCTCTGTTTTACACAATTAAACAGAATGACCTGATATGGAGTTGAAGACCAACTCCATTACACTCATTCGTTCATTCATTCACTATTGTTATTAATTCATTATCATCTACTAGTGCTAAGTACTATGCTAGCCCAACAAGGTGGATGACTTCACAGACTCCTAGGAATATGGTGGGGGGACTGGCATGGAGTCAGCGGTGACACAAACCAACCATAGCCATCATAAAAAGCTGTGAACAAAAGGTCACAAAGTACTAAGGGACAGTAAAGGGACATAACCAGGTCACACAGGTCAGGGAAGTCTTCCAAGAGAAAATATCCCCTTTGTTAAGACCTATAGGAAGAGTAAGGGGGTAATCAGATGGGGAGTGAGCAGGAAGAGGGAGGGAGTTTGGTGCTGCCTGGCAACCAAAACGCAGATGGGTGGGGATGGGCAGGTATGATGGGGCTGAGGCTAGGAGTGGCCAGGGACATCAGGCTGGGCAGCAAGGCTGGGTAAAGGTCTGGATTGTTATTAGAAGCCATTGAAGACATTTAGATCCATTCAGAAATGGGAAGTTCAAGGGCTATTTAGAAGGTGAAATGGACCATCTGGTATCCATCAACTCTGCACCCTGCACTTGCCAAGTCAGGAAACTGGACCTACACCCTCAAGACAGAAAAAGAAAGATCAACAGCGGGATTAAAACAAAAAGGATTTTCTGCCCCTCTTAAGATAATCAGAATAATCCAGGCACACATCCTCACTATAGGAGAGCTTGGCCAGGTCTCACCATCATCAGCTAATTCTATACATATCTGCAAATATCTAGAAGCAAACATCCAAGACTGTAATGCCAAAAGTCAGTTCACAGTCACTCACAGAGATCTGGTCCATCTTGCATCAGCCTCACTAAAACAAACAAAAAAAAGTATAGTGCCGACATGATCATTGTGTAATGGCATGGGAGGGTGCTAATTGCAATCCGCCCCCCCCCCAAATCACAGGATTTTCATGTTAAGAGGACATTGAAACATCATCTGAATCTTTGCGCATTGTTCCTGTATGCTCACAGATGTTTTCATGAATGGTGTATTTCATGTTAAGTGTGGTGTGCTCTGAATAAACTGCGTGGATTGGCATTGTAGCACAGCAGGCTAGGCTGAGGCTTGGAATCCAGGCCGCTCTACTTCTGACCCAGCTCCCTGCCTAGGTGTTGAGGTGGATTCGTTTTGAGAGGAGGAGAGTGGTGGGGGCAAGAGGGGCAGAGTCACCACACAGACCCCCGGAGTCGGATGAAAGTAGGCCTGAGGCGAGCAGCTTGCAGACTCATTTCAGTTGCTACAGCAGCTTATATAGCCAAGGCAGCCAACCCAGTCAAGGGGTGGTCTATGCCCTAACCAATCACAGCCTGTTGCCAGGCAGGCTCCGTTGCCATGTGGTTTCCAAAGCTATCCAATCACAGCCTGTTGCCAGGCAGGCTCCGTTGTCAGTGGCCGTCTTGGCATGGCCTTCTCATTCCACCACATTTCCCCCGTTTTGTTTATTTTTGAGCAACGGGAGGCATGATTCTTGGCCATACCATTGTTGACCCCGTTTCCATGTGGTCTCTGTACACAGCTGTGCCTGTCTTAGGTTGTCCCCCAGGGGATCTTACCCATCATTGACTAACCAGCACTCAAAATGGGAGACCACAGGAGTGCTTGCTCAGATGGGGGTAGAAATGAGGAACAATGGTAGTCAGGAATGGCATGACCGCACACAGGCTGTGGGCCATTTGAGTGGCTGACTAGAGCTAGTGGGGTATAAAGCAGTAGCGGATGTGGCTATGGGCAGTTCCTCAGGGTAGGATGATAGGGCAGGAGCGTCTGCTAACAAGGCGGACTCTCAGTCTTGTTCAGCTGGTTCTGGTTGGCTGTCAGTTGCAGGCTTGATGTTTCTGGCTGGTACCCAAATGGGCTGTCCCACATTCTCTGGGAAGACACCAGCATATCCTCGACCCTTGGTTAGCAGAAGCCTTTTTACAGGCGTTGGAATCCAGGGCCTGAATTTTGCATCCACTTTGAGATTAACGACAAACATGTGGGTGAGATGGGGTCTAGCGGCTGCCCTGAGAGCCTGGGGTGCCCAGGGACTGCCACAAATGTGGGGATCCTCACTGGGTGTGGATGGGATGACCTCGCATGGGTTATAAGGCAGTAGAAGATGGCCCAGGTACTTCAGCCCCTGGGGGAACCAGATGGAGTTCCAAGTTACTAGCTTCAACTTGGCCCCCAGCTCCAGCCATATTGGCCATTTGGGGAGTGAACCAGCATATAAAAGCTCGCTCTCTCTCTCTCTCTCTCTCTCTCTGTCTCTTTCTCTCCCCCCCCCCCTTTTCTGTGTGTGTGTGAGAGAGTCTCCAATAAAAATACAGGAAGATGAGGTGAATCGCCAAATACTTGTTCCACTGGCTCCTCAGAGGGAGAGAACTACAAGTAGCTGGAACCCAAGGCCTGAGTGCTTCTCCATGCAAGGAAGGAGGCTCTCCTATCCACACAAAGACTAGCCGAGGATCCGACAGGAAATCGGCAAAGGATGCCACATTGCTGGTTCAAAGGTCAGGTACATTAAGCAAACTGAGAGGTGTTACAAGTTGAGAAGGAAAACAATTTTCTTAGAAGCCACTTCCAGCCTTTTCCTTGATGTGTCAGTGTTCTCCTGGCCAGCAACCAAGTCCACAGGGACACTTTGGATTGCACCCGTGTGTTGGCACTCTTATTTTTCAAAACGTACAGAATCTAAATCTAAGATTAAACCTGTAGAAACCAACCCCTAGGTGTCATTGTTGCTGCTGAAATATCAAGTCTTTGGGTTCTTAAATCAGAAGAGATAGCAGTGTTAATCTGAATAAGCCACTTAAATAATGCAAATTCAATTCACTTTCAATGTTTCAAAGCCAAGTCCAAAGTCTTCTGGACTTCTTAACCAAAATGTAACTAAATCTTAGGGTGTTAGCACGCATTCGGTTGCCAACACAATTCGCATTTAAGAAAAATAGGCTGAAAACCCACATAGTCATATGTGACATTACTAACGCGCTCACATCAAATTCCACGACTCATAAGCTGATTATAGAGTAGCTGGATGATTCTGTTCCTCTTCTCCTTGTCTCTATGTCCTCTGACTTCCGAGCTGGCCTCTGCCATTGGTGCCGTGGTACCTGGAGCCCAGAGCTTCCGTGTGCCTTGCCCACAGCAGCTTCCACTCAGGGGCATACTGCAGGAGCACAGGTGCCCACGGTCCCTCGACTTCTCACCCCCTCTCTTACAATCCATCAAACACCATGCATTCTTCAATCACAGTGTCCCTCGGCTCGGCTTCTTCCTTCCATGTCATATCATCCCGGTCTGATCTTGCCAAATGTAGAATGTACTGCTTATGGTCATGTCCTAAGATAGGGGTAGTGACTTGTGTCCCCACTTCACGACATAACTAATGCACAGAGAGATGAGGTGACTGTCCCTGGATGACAGCTGGTAGGAACTGACGGGTCTGAAGATCAGGGAGAACCCAGTGTGCAGCTTGGATGCTTAGGGCCTCTCTGAGGCCAACTTCCAGGTCCCGAACTGAAAGCTGTCTTTACGATCTCTCCATAACCCCCAGCCCTCAATCTGATGTCCTATTGTCTCAGAAAGGAGTTTTGGGTAGCTCCAGTGGGGCCTATGTCTGGGAACACATCTGCTTACACAAAACCCCTTCCTCATCCAATCACTGACTATTCACCAGGTCCAGCTACATTCAGGGTCTTGCTCCATGAGCGAGACTGGCAAGCTCTCTGGGCTCTTGGAGGTCATTCCCTACCAGGGTGGACAGATGTCGAGGCAGTAATTATACACGTAATTAGTGATGATAGTGCTAAGGCCACAAAAATGTGTGAAATAACCAAAGGAGAATCTCTAACGCAAGGTCCTCTACTAGGGCCTGTTTCCACCTGGCCCAGCCCCCAGTCCCAACATGCCTTTCTGGCTGTGGTTCTCCCTGCTGCCCACTCTGAGCCCCCCCCCCCCCCCCCCAGGCCAGAGAGTTCTTCACCATCCCCTCACTTATCCATTCATTTTGGCCCATTTTCTCCCATGTACCAAGCCAACCTATATGAGCTCACGTGGGCTCTTAACGCCCAGCAGTTGGTCATAGAGATCTCTTGCATGTGATCTAACAGTAAGAGATGAGGGAGCAGAGCAGAAGCAACGGAGTCAACAGCATGGGAGCCTGGCCACCTCCTCATGAAGTTTGCTTGTGCCCCGCAGCCCTACTCTTGCTTGATTCCAGTTCACAGATTTTGGGCAGGCTACCCCACTTGACTGCTTGGTGGAGCTTATAACAAGGCCTACTGGGGCATGAAAATTGGGATACCACATGCATCTTCCCTTCCCTTTCTCACTCAGGCCCCTTTCTCAATGAAAGAAAGATCCCCAAAGTTCAAGTACTGTACAGTGTTCCCCAGGCATGGTCTTCCTGTGAGGAGCTCAAAGCTGGAGGACCTTGGGAGACAGAATACTTGCCATCCATGGGTCTCCATCTGTTGATGTCTTCAAGGAGCAAGGAGTGGAATTCCCAGTTGCCGATGATGCTGGCAGCTCCTCCTAGTCTAGCACCTCAAGAGAAGCTGTCAAAATAATAAATGACATATTTTTAGGTCACAGGATTGCCCCTTAGCTAGGCTCTCCTGGTTTGATTAGCAGTTACTTTTCCTCTTAGCGTCTTTCTTCATCTTCTCCTCCTCCTTCTTTTCATTTTCTCCCTCTGCCCCTCTCATCAATAAAGGTCACCACTTTAAGGAAACTGCATCTCTGGGAAGAATTTAACAGTATCCTATTACAATCACATTGTCTTGTTCAGAAGCAGGTGGTATTACCTGTCAGCTGGGTTTGGGACATAGCAAATAGCTACTCCCCCACTCAGCTGAGCTACTTACTACCTGGCTCCTGGGCAGATAAAGTGGCAAAAGGAGAGAGGCCTCAAAATCTCATTTTCATTCCCCTTGCAGAGAAGAGATTGCCTTTATTGACAAAGACGACTGAAAATTGCTTGAGCGTTCCAATAAGCAGTCTGCGTTGAAGCAGAGAGACAGTCTGGCGGAGGCGCACTCCCTGCTCCGCCGCGCAGCTCCGCCGAGCCTCGCTTTGCTGCGGCACAAGTCTGTGGCATGTGTAGGCTAGACTGAAAGGAGCCTCCTGTCGTCCTCAAAAGCAGCTCCTCTCCACCTCCACGCCCAGTCTGCTGGTGCATTTCCTGGATCCCTACCATAAATCAGCACGAGTTCAGGGAATCCCTGCCAGAAACCAACCTCTCAGACTGATTCAAGGGCCTGGGGTCAGGCCTGGGTTAGCTGGGCAAGGCCAATGTCCTACCTCCCACCCCAGAGTTCTGGGATGCCACTGCACGTTCCAAGTAGACCACTAGATGTCACCCTCTTTGATTCCAGGGCCTGCGCGTAAGCCAGAGCCCTGGCTAGGATTCCAGACAATTCCATCACCACCTTGACTGTGGGGCTGCTACACCGAAGCTCTTCCATGGGACTTTGCTAATCCAGTTAGCATCTCAGATGATGCAAAAGAGTGAGTAGCAAGTTCAGCAAGACCGGAGCTAGCTAGAGCAAACCCCAGCTGTCACAATCAGGTCCCCTGGTCTTGCTTCTCTTCCTCCTAGTGATAGTTGTGTATCCTTTTGGTTTATTTCAGTAAGAAATAAATTGGGATGTGTGCCTTGTCGCACACATGGATGTGCTGCAGAAATAATGTAGGTCTCTGGCTTTTAGCAGAAAATGAATGACAGATGGATAATTTATGATGATTTCTGAGACCCAAACTATAATTATGAAGTATTTCTAGGTATATATTCAGGATGCAAAGTGTAAGGAGCCCAGAGCTAATGCTAATTTATTACTGACAGCTGTATATATATAATAATATATCATGTCTTTTAATCTTACATTCCTTCTGACTTACATCAAGCAATCTTTTCATTCATTAATAAAATCAAGCCTTGCCATCATTCTTAATGATGAGGTCCCATTTTGAACTTGGAGGACTCCTGTAATTAAGTTCCCCATTTCCATATACCAGACATCTGAAGCTCCAAAAAAAAGGGTACATCGAACTTCTTGTTTTACAAGCAAGGTGAAAAGATCAGAAAGATTGGAGCCCACCTGCTCACAGTCCTACGGGAGCTACTGAGAAAAATCAGGAACAATTTTCGAGTTAATCTTCCCAGTTCGCACTCCTACATCTTTTTCCCTTTTAGCTCCCCTGCCTCCTCTTACCCTTCCTGGGTCTTTTCCTTTTTTGAGACGGTGTATTTTTTAAAGGTCATGACAGTTAAAATTACAGGCCACATGTCTCATCCAATTTTCTGTGCTGTGCCAAAGACGTACATGATTAATCCTTTCAAAAGAAATCTAACCTAATCTTATTATATCCAAGACAAGGTGTCCTTCATAAGTATTGTGGCTGGAAACAAGAAGGTCTTCCTCAGGCTTCTACTGGTTCGGTGTTTCAAGTAGTCATCACTCTAGCCACTTACTCACGGTGCTGTCCTTACTGTTTCCAAAATTTAAACAGTGCTCTGGTTCAGGCTGTAAAGCACTATGTGTTATCAGACTCTCTGGTCACTTCAGGAGATACAGACCCATGATACTTGTAGAAAAAGGGAAACCTTTAACCTCATCAGCTAATTAATGACCTCAAAGTAGAATAATGAGGTGTGTGTGGAGATAGAGATTCAGTTATCTGGGTCATCTTTCATCTGCAGACAGAATCAGATTCCACTGAAGAGGTGCTAGGTAATTGAGTAAGCAGGTTTCCTATCTATAACACTAAATCTCACTATGATTGGTTAATTAAATCATGATAAATAACACCTGCAGCAGATGGAAGGTGCTGAGTTTAGGTGAGCTCTGTACAAGTTCAGTGGTACAACATCTCAATGTCTTTCCATTCTTCTGACTTCAAAATACTTCCTGTAATTTCCTGGAGAGACTTACTTTTAGAGAAAAGAGACATATTAAGGTTTTGGTGACACTGGCTCTTTAAAATGGTTTAGGTTTAGGCCAGCACCGCGGCTCAATAGGCTAATCCTCTGCCTTGCGGCGCCAGCACCCCGGGTTCTAGTCCCGGTCGGGGCGCCAGATTCTGTCCCGGTTGCCCCTCTTCCAGGCCAGCTCTCTGCTATGGCCCGGGAGTGCAGTGGAGGATGGCCCAAGTGCTTGGGCCCTGCACCCCATGGGAGACCAGGAGAAGCACCTGGCTCCTGCCATCGGATCAACACAGTGCGCCGGCCGCAGCGCGCCAGCCGCGGCGGCCATTGGAGGGTGAACCAACGGCAAAGGAAGACCTTTCTCTCTGTCTCTCTCACTGTCCACTCTGCCTGTCAAAAAAAAAAATGGTTTAGGTTTTTCTATCAGATTTCACATCTTGGAGCTTCTCAGTCTTCAAAAATGAAGGGCTGGGACCAGCATTGTGGTGCAGCAGGTGAAGCCATCGCTTGAGACATCCATGTCGCATATCAGAGCACCTGTTCAAGCCCCAGCTGCTCTGCTTCTGATCCAGCTCTCTACTAAGGCACCAGGGAAGGCAGCAGATCATGGCCCAAATGCCTGGGCCCCTGCCATCCATGTGAGAGACCTGGTTGGAGTTCCAGGCTCTTGACATTGACCTGGCCCAGCCCCGACCATTGTGGCTATTTGGGGAATGAACCAGTGAATGGAAGATTGATCTCTCTCTCTCTCTCTCTCTCCCTTCCTCCCTCCCTGTCAAATAAATAAATAAATAAATTTTTTACTGAAATCCCTCTCCTGTTAGTACTCCTTTCTGAGTGTAAGCATTTCTTCCTGTTGGCTCTGCCTCTCATTGACTTCTATGTAGGGAAGAGTGTCAACTACAGCTGTGTCATGCTGTAGCAACAGCTCCATGCCTGAGTGATGTGTTCACCCTCCAAACCCATTGTGAGTCAGCTGGGGTATCAGCTCATCACCGTCACTCTAAGATGTAGGCTGGCAGTGATCAACCCAAAAGAAAAAGAAGACTCTGGAAGGAAACGCACTCGCCATTCAGCGCTCCAGTGTGGAGGTCCCGGCCCTCATTTCCACACAATTCATTAGCCAACGGCAGTCACAGGCCATGCTGCCAAGCCACATGAGCGCTGGGAAGTTCTAGCCAACCTCGTGCTGGGAGAAGCATGAGAAACACCTGGTGAATGCCAGGAATGATTACCACAGGGCCTTCAGACAGGGAGACCCTCTTTCACTTGTTTTAGAATGTTCTCATGTTTTCTAGATTATATTCTACTTTGGTTAATTAAATCATGATAAATAACACCTGATAAATAACAACTTTGGTTGTGCACTCTCCCCTGGTCATCTCTCTCATCTATGTTCTGTTTACTTTCAGATTCATGAATATTAATGTTGGGACATTCTAAAAATGGGGCCAACGTTGTGATGCCACAGTTTACGCTGATGTTTGCTACACCAGGACTGGTTCGAGATCAGCTGCTCTGCTTCCAATCCAGCTTCCCGCTAATGCATCTGGGAAGGCAACAGAAGATGACCCAAGTACTTAGGTCCTTGCCACATATGTGGGAGACCAAGATGGAGTTCTTGGCTCCTAGATTCAACTGGGCCCAGACTTGGCTGTTGCAGCCATTTGGGGAGTGAATCAGTGGATGGAAGATCACTTTCCCTCTCCCTCTCTCTCCCCTTCTCTGTGTTACCCTTTCAAATAAATAAATCTTAAAAAAAAAAAAAAAGACATTACAGGGGCCACTACTGTGGCATTTTAGGTAAAAGCCATAGCCTGCAGTGCTGGCATCCCATATGGGTGCTGGTTTGAATCCCAGCTGATCCACTTCCAATCCAGCTCCCTGCTAATGTGCCTGGGAAAGCAGTAAAGATGGCCCAGATCCTTGGGGCCTCTGCACCCATGTGGGAGACCCAGAAGAAGCTCCTGGCTCCTGGCTTTAGACTCACCCAGCCCTAGTCCTTTCAGCCAACTTCTGGGGAACCAGAAGTTGGAAGATCTCTCTCTCTGACTCTCCCTCTCTTTGTAACTCTTTCAAATAAATAAATCTTAAAAAAAAAAAAAAAGACATTACAAAAGAAAAGCTTCTCTCCAGAAATTTAGAAACTACAACTGGGGCCGGCACTGTGGCATAGCAGGTAAGGCCGCCATCTGCAGTTCCGGCATCCCACGTGGTCACCAGTTAAGAGTCCTGGCTGCTCTACTTCTGATCCAATTCCCTGCTAATGCACCTGGGAAAGTAGCAGAAGATGGCCCAAGTACTTGGGCTCCTGCACCCATGTGGGAGACCAGAATGAAGCTCCTGGCTTCAGCCTGGCCCAACTCTGGCTGTTGCAGCCATTTGCGGAGTGACCCAATAGACAGAAGACAACTATCTCTCTTCCTCTCTGCCTCTCTCCCCCTCTGCCTCTGTGTCTGCCTCTCCTTCTCTGTAAATCTTTCAAATAAATAAATATAACTTTAAATAAATAAATAAAAATATACAAGAAACTACAACTGTTTGTGCCAGAATCCCAGGGAAAAGAGACATTTTCATTTTAGTTGTTTGTTCAACCTTTTGTATTTCTGGCTTTTCTTCATTGTTTTTCTCTTCCACCCTTCCATGTTAATCTCCCGTTTAATTTCTTAACTTTTGTTATGCAGGCTTTTATTTTTACTGCTCCTTCTTTACTGGGCCACTTGGCAAAGACCTATGTGGAGTATCACCATTCTAATTTTGCTGGCTGCCCAAGGCCCAAATTTGGGTCAGGTTTTATTTTTTTAGATTTATTTATTTATTTGAAAGGCAAAGTTACAGAGGGAGAGGCAAAGAGATGGGTTCTTCCATCTGCTGATTTACTCCCCAAACGGCCAGAATGGCTGGAGCTGGGCCTATTTGAAGCCAGGAGCTAGGAGCTTCTTCCAGCCAATTCCACTGCTCTCCCAGGCTTTTAGCAGGGAGCTGGATCAGAAACGGAGCAGCCAGGACTCGAACAAGATACAGTAAGGAGAATTACCCATGCATCTGAACAGTGGCTATACATCTTATTTTGTATATTTTGGGTTTTCCTCCTACTGGATAATTGACAGCCAGCTATAAAGGCTTCTGAATAGACGTGAACGCCCCACCTCTTTCCACAGTATGACCAGCGTCTTCAGCTTTACTCACTCCTTCCCGTCGGTGGCTTACCAACCCCAGCTCTCTGCGGTGCAGTTCTTAATATACCAAAACTGCCCAGTTTTCATGGTGGAGTTGGGTGGAATGCCACACACTCTTGGCAGTTCACTAGCTAGCAGAGGAGCCAAAACAGGACTGCCTACATCTGGTGTTCATTTTATGAAGCTCAGAGGGACTAAGGCTTTGCGACTCCATCAGCCTACCTCTGCAAATCCTCACATCGTTCAAGCAAAGACGCACTCAAGGCACGCCTGAAATCCAGCCGTGGACCCACACCTAACCCAGACCAAAAGAACGAACACGAACTCAGAAGCCCAGGAAGGCAACGAACGCCAGTGGCCACTTGCTTAAAGCCCATTCGGCGGTGGACAGAGGGGTAAAGCCAGGCCCCAGCAGATTTAGGCCACCGGGGAAGCCTCTATGGTGAACACACGTGGACTTCTAGACAGGCCAAGGCAGGGGCCGTGACAGCCGCCCACCACCGACCCCGACCCCGCCAACGTGCGGCGGGAAACCGCAGGCAGCAAACCTGACACCTCCTGAGCCGGCCCGGCCTCAGCGGCCCGGGATGCCCGTGGGCGGGGCTTGGACATCGCCCCGCCCCCGCCGCCCGCCACTCGGGTCACCTGACCTGCCGGCGGCTCACGTGATCCGTCCTCTGCGCCGCCATTTTGGAGCTCCGAATGAGGAGGGGGAAAGTGGGGGAAAAGAGGGAAAAGAACCGGGAGAGAGGTGGGCGAGGACGAGGGCGAGGGCACGGCCGGGTCCTAGCCGGCTAAAGGAGGCTCGCGGAAGCAGCAGCCGCCACCCGACCGCAGGTACCGCGCCCCGGGGCCGCCCCTCCGCCCGCTCTGAGCGCCGCCGCCGGCCATGTGCAGCTTGCCTTCAGGCCTCTCCCGGCGCTCGCTTCCTCCGCCGGCCGACACCCTCCCGGTGCTCGCCACATGCCCCAAGTTCCGTGTCCCCTTTCTGTCCTCTGCCGCCCACGGCCTTGCCCGGCAGTTGGGGGTGGGGGGAGCCTGCCGCTCGCCAGCTGCTGTCACCAGTCGGGTCCGCAGGCGGGCCCGCCCGTCGGAGGCGCAGCTCCTCTCCCCTGTGCTGAGGTGAGGTGGCGGCGGCCGGCCAGGGTGGAGCCACCACGGTGCTGGCGCCCCAGCTCGCCTGGCCCTGCAGGGAGAAGCAGCCCTGGCTGGCCCTTCTGCACTTTCTGCTCTCTTCGCTGGGGTGAGCTTTCCAGCGGTCTCTGGGCGCCCATCTTGGAAGACCCGGGGGCATCTGGAGTGAATGGCTTTTGGTGGACGTCCTGGGTGATGGATCAGGCAGGGGCCCGCTCGCCCAACCCGTAGGCGATCTTTTCCAGTCCTTGCAGTGGGCCGTAATGGGCCATCAGCCTGCATCGCTCGTAGGCTTTTACTGGCTTTATCACCTCCTTGAGTTTGTACTTTCTTCAGTACTCCTCGAAGTGTATGGCTTGCGTTATCGATTAAAAGAGAAAGCTTGGCTCTCTCTCCAGTCCCTTTAGGTCCGTACCTCGTTGAAACTTAACTTATAGAGGAGGCCCCCAAACGTGCTCGGGGCCCTGGCAGTGAAGTGTTTTACTTAAGCGGAATCGATGAAGCAGTTGCAGCCTGGGTGAGAGGAGGAAGCGTTCTTTGATGTTTTAGGTTCATTCTAGGTGAGGGGAAGAACAGCAGAGCCATGTAGGAGCAGGGTAGGAAGGAAGCTGCATTAGCAGGTATGTAGGCCAAGCCTCTGTGTCCTGTCTCTCCCTGCCTTTCTGCCCACTGTGCTCATAAAATTAGCATAATCACCCTTAGGGTTGTTATTTTTGGTTGCGGTTAAAATAGCAATATGCAGGTTACTTTTCCATACTTATTAGGACATCAGGCCAGTAAAACCAATAGTGTTTTGAGGCAATTACATAAATTCTGAGGTAAAACACAAAATGTACACTTACCCTGAGAAGTTTCCAGGGCTACTTTTTTCTCACTCCAGCACAGTCCTTGAGTCTTCTCACTAGGTAAATTATATAAATTTGAATCACATAATTGGGTGGCATGAGTATTCCTCTGAATTTCTTTTCGATATGGAATATTGGGAAGTTTTTCACTCTCCCCTTCCCCCCAAAAAAAAGAAAAAAAAAAAGAGAAGTGTTTGATACTGTATACTTTCATTCTTGGCCACAGCTGGATTTGGAAGATTGATCCAAGGGACTGTATTAATTTCAGGAATTGATTTGAAAGACACTGGCTCTGCCACTTAACAGCCATGTAACCTTGGGTAAGTCACTTACACTGCACTGAGTTTCCTTATTTATAAAATTGTGTAACGCCCACCCAGGCTGTCCCAGAGAGCTAAGAGGATCGAGTTATGGTGCAGCCTAGCTGTGAGGGGCTGATACTTCTCAGCATCCATGTTTTATAAATTTTTGTTCTCACTGAGAATAGGAAAATTAGGATTAGAGAAAGCCTGGTTTTAGAATCAGATTGGCCTTGAGTCCTGTTTTTTGTTTTTTTTGTTTTTTTTTTTTTTTTTTTTTTTGACAGAGTGGATAGTGAGAGACAGAGAGAACGGTCTTCCTTTTTGCTGTTGGTTCACCCTGCAGTGGCCGCTGCGGCCAGTGCATCTCGCTGATCCGAAGCCAGGAGCCTGGTGTTTCTCCTGGTCTCCGATGCAGGTGCAGGGCCCAAGCACTTGGGCCATAGCAGAGAGCTGGCCTGGAAGAGGGGCAACCGGGATAGAATCCGGCGCCCCAACCAGGACTAGAACCCGGTGTGCCGGCGCCGCAGGCAGAGGATTAGCCTGTTAAGCCACGGCACCAGCCTGAGTCCTGTTTTTAAACCAGTTACTACTTTACATCTGTGAAGTTCCTCATCTGTAAAACACGAGCTGGAATTACCAGGAATTACATGAATATTACACAGAATCCACACAGGCGCTGCTCCCTGGACTTGCACCTCAGGGGCAAGGATTTCCTCTTTACCACTTTTGTAATTTCCAGCACACTGCTTGGCACATTGTAGGTGTTCAATAAGTGATGGTAAATCTGAACGTTGGTTAATGTTAGTTAGACCTTCTGTCTAATTTGCAGCTGCCAAATTAGAATATTGTCTAGGCTAGATGCCAGCTAAGAAATTCTAGACTATGAAATTCATATACGTGTGATATTTATACTTGGTTTTTTTCTCAGTGGCAATTTGTAATTATATTGCTAAGGAGATTTTAAACGAAATGGATGATAGCTGACATTTCTAAGGTAAACCCATAAATAATATGTAAGCATTTTTCAGGTCACTTTTCATAAAGTTTATAATTCAGGGATCTGGAAAGTTCTGCCCTTCCGTTTTATATCTGAGGACCCTGAAACCCCCAGAGATAGTGACTTGCCTAAGGTCACGCAGCTAACTGTAGGCACTTAGGGCTTACGCCCCCTGCCGTCTTTTGTTCGAGCAAAATAAAGTTTTGTATTTTAGAATCATAATCCAGAAGAGTGGAGGATTAACTGTCAATTAAATTCTATAGAACACTTTTTTTTCCAAATTGGGAAAGAGCAAATTGTTAGTATGAAAGAGAAGGTGCTCTTTATCCTACTGAACTGTCTTTATGTTTACACAAAAATTACAGCCTTTTCTCCAACCCATGTGAATTGTTCAGCTTGATTTTACTTATGTTAACATTACTGCTATAACTAAAAAGAACTAAGTAGATACACAAATAAGCCCAATAGCAAATTAAAAGGAAATCAACAATTGAAGTAATTTGGCTCTTTTTATAAGCTTTTGCCTGTAGAATACTTTTGTCCTGGAAAAATGTAAGAAACTCTAGGAAAGGTTATAGAACATTTCTGCTTTGGGATACAATGTTGATTTACATATTTATTAGTAACAACTGGATATATTTGGTCTAATGTTCTTATGTCTAAAGATTCCAGATGAGAAATCTGTTTTGCTAATGCCTCTAGTCTTCCCTTCTCATAAGCCTTCATATTCAGCTATACTGATCTTTTCACTAACCACTAAACAGCATGCTTATTTTCATTTCCAAAAATATAATAATGTTATGGCTGCCTTCCTTGTCAGTCTTGTCCTTGTGTCAACAATATTCCAAAGAAGCAAGTGGCATGTTCAGATTTGCAAAGACATTAATAATAAAGGCATTGGAATTGTAGGTGAATCTCAGGAATAATGTAGTTATCTAGAACAGGCAGCAGCAGGAAAAGAGAGAGGTACTAGAACTACAAAATCAAGGAAAAAAATGCTATGAAAAGATAAATGGTAATTTAGGTACCAAAAAAAAAAAAAACTTGGAAATCCTTATATAAGTTTTTCATAAAATTTTTCATGAAATTTCTGAAGACCCGTCATAGAAGATTGTTGTAGAGAGTGTAGCTCAAGAGAAGTGGCCTTCCATTGAGAAGCACAGCCAGTCCAAGGTGATCTAGACATAAGGAGTCTGGACAGTGGATCTCCTGATCCCACTCTCTGGGCTTACTCTGAACCGTCATGATGCTCCATTGGCATAAGTCAGCCAGAAACTAGAGACCAGGGTAGCCTAATGATGTAATCCCTCCTGGGACTCAGAGCAGAATGGGGAGGAGGATACAGTGAGCCCAGAGCCCATCCTTTGGGGTTCAGGGCACATCTGTCTTTAAGAAGTCTTTGCTTACCTTCCTAGCCAAAAGGAGCTCTTCAGTCTCTGTTGGGATTTATGCATAGATTATTGCTTTCTATTTTACCTTGTGCACTGCTACATTACTTCATTTTAAACTTAAAAACTGTTACTTCATTTTAAATATTTATTTATTTATTTACTTGAAAGGGAGAGAAGGAAAAATCTTCCATCCTCTGGTTCTTGCCGCAAATTTTCACAATGGCAAGGGCTGGGTCAGGCCAAAACCAGGAGCCCAGAACTCCATCCAGTTCTCCTATTGGGGTGGCAGGGGCCCAGGCAGTCAGATCATCTTTTGGTGGCTTTGCAGGGAGCTGGGTCAGAAGTAGAGTAGCCAAGATACTTGAACCATATGGGATGTTGCATCACAAGCAGTGGCTCAACCTGCTGTGCCATAATGCTGGATTATACTTCATCCTTTTTAACTTTTTTTTTTAAAGATTTTATTTATTTCTTTGAGAAGGTAGAGTTACAGACAGAGGGAGAGACAGAGAGGTATTCTATCCACTGGTTTGCTCCCCAAATGGCCGCAACAGCCAGAGCTGGGCCTATCCGAAGCTAGGAGCCAAAAGCTTCTTCCAGGTCTCCTACATGGGTGCAGGTACCCAAGTACCTGGACCATTTTAAAGCTCCATTTTCCCAGGCCATTAGCACAGAGCTGGATCGGAAGAGGAGCAGCTGGGACATGAACCCATGCCCATATGGGATGCCGGCACTGCAGGCGGCAGCTTAGCTTACTATACCACAGTGCTAGCCCTCTTTTTAACTTCTAAATGTATTTGTCTTAATCCATTTAATTTGATTTTAAGCTATAAGTGCTGTGAATTTAGTATTTTCCCATTTTCTTGATACCTTGTGTCTTGCAGATGACTTTTTAAACATTTACACATGTGTAAAAGAATGGTACATTGAACTCCTAGGTATTCATTAGTCAACTTCCTTTATGGAATTTGTCATTCTTACTGCATTCTCACCTTCTCCCCACCCATCTCCCTCACCTCGTGATTATTGTTTTTAAGTTGTGGTCACATTGATCTCTTAGGGTCCAAGGATAGTATATAGATTATCGTAATCCATGTTGTAATCATTATTGAGAGGCTGGCGCTGTGGCATAGCAAGTAAAGCCTCCGCCTGCAGTGCCAGCATCCCATAGGGGCGGCAGTTCAAGTCCCAGCTGCTCCACTTCCGATCCAGTTCTCTAGTATGGCCTGAGAAAGCAGTAGAAGATGGTCCAAGTCCTTGGACCTCTGCACCCACGTGGGAGACCCAGAGGAAGCTCCTGGCTCCTGGCTTCGGATCAACTCAGCTCCTGCCATTGCGGCCGACTGGAGAAGGAGAGTCAGAGAGACACCTTCCATCCATTGGTTCACTCCTCCTCTCTGCCTCTCCTTCTCTGTGTAACTCTGACTTTGAAATAAATAAATAGATCTTTTAAAAAAAGCATTGCATTACTAGGATTGCATTTATATTCCTATTTTCCTTTGTGATTCAGACAAATTTTATTTTGCCTGCCATGCAGTCTGATAGATATTTGCATTAGTGGTCTAAGTAAAATTTTTGTGAAAATTTTGAAGAGTTGGCTTTAAGGAAATTCCCCTCTGTGTGTATATTATTGTGAGCTGTTCAACCTTTTTTTTTTTTCCAAACAGAAACTTGTTTTAATGAGATTTTACTGGTGCATTGATTTTAACATGTGGGCCCCAACTAGTTTTTCAGGTGTTTCTTGGTGTATTTTATGTTGTCATATCTGCTTTATGGTTGCCATTACTGTACTTAATCCCCACATGTATGCAGCATCTAAAATGAGATACTTACATAAATGTTCTGGGGAAATTGGAGCATCTGCTGCAAATTTCCATTAGCTCTTAATGCCTGAGCACACACAGCTTTCCAAATCTGAATGTTTTGTCAGATTCTTTTGTACTAGTCTTTCTTGAGATAAAATGAACTCCTCCTCCTCCTCTTCATTTCACTTTCTTTTTAAGGTATATACTGAAACATCAAAGGGGAGCAGTTTTCACTGCTCTGCCTCCCTCCTATCATGTCACTAAGTAGAAGAGAGATAACATGAGTCACCTTTGTAACCCTCTGGGTATACAAGGTCTGTTGAGCAAACATTCACGTGTTAACCCCCAAGTGATCCGTCTGCCTACACAGAGGTTACATTGCATAGGAGAGAAGATCTTACATCTAAAATAGAATCATATCTTGTCCAAAAAATTGAATGTTTAGGAATTTCTGTTATTAAATGAATTTGCATTTAACATTTGAGTTGAAAGGAATGAAGCCTTAAGTTAATGACCCTAACAGGAAATGGGTAGTCAGATGAAGAGCTACCACTCCCCTTGGCTTAAAAACCTGGAATTCTATGACAAGTTAGAGGAGCATAGGAAGTCACAAAGGGTTTTTCTGTCACAACAGATTGTTTTTCCCCATTGATCTCCTCTTCAGTGACTTAAGGTAGATGTAGAGTTAAAGAGAGGTTGATTCTTTCTACTTGAGAAAGATTAAAAGAAACCAGTTTTTTGAGAGGATGTTTAAAGGAGAGAGTAGCTGGCCTTTGGAGGCAGAATAATAATATCAGTAGCTATGGAATGCATTCCCTTGCCACAAGGGTAGATAAAGGCAGTCAGTGGATGAGACCAAAGCTGCCCCTACAGGGAGGGTAGGAGGGAGGGTAGAGGTAGGGCCACAGAAGCCAGTAATTTTTGCCTGATGTGGACCTACATATAGCAAGCTGGTTTGCCTGAAGAAAATAAGTGAAGACAACCCTAGCTGCCCAGAGTTAATGTTGTGGGTACTCTGGCACTGTAGCTGACCAGTGCACTGGTGGGGTTTAGCAGGACAGTTTTGGTCTGATCCTGGCAGGGGCCAAAGCATCCTTATATTTCGATTCAGCCATGTGGGGACGAGGAGCCGTGATTCACCACCTAAAATAAGAATTCAGGGCCTGTGACTAAAGTTTAAGAATAGTATGGTCTTTGGTCTGTAGCTAGTGCCACTAAAAATTTTGTTGGCATTTATTGAATGTTGTGAGTAAGATTCCAGAATGCACCTAAAATGTGGAAAAACAAAACTTGTTGCTGGAAAAAAGCCTAAACTTAAAAATGTGATCCAAGTCAACAAATTAATCTCACTTTAAGCCAAAGGAAATGTTTGAAGGGAAATTACTGCCAGGAAACATAAAGAATATTCAAGGTTAGGCAGAAAGATTTATGAGTGTGCTATGTTGGTGACTTCCTTGGCCATAATGCATTGTTAGAACCTACAGATAACCCCCTCTATGGACTCTGTTCATGCCTGGACCTGATACACAAATGGGCTATCAATTTTTTTTTTTCTCTGATGCCTTTCCCTTTCAGGAGAGAAAACACATACATGTGGGTATGAGAAATAGTTGACCACTAATATGACCTCTAGTAAAAAACCACAGCATAGTTTGCGGTTTATCTCTAGGAAGATAAATCAAGGGAAGTAAAAGAAGGAACTAGTTCATTGCTTTTATTTAGTTTCTTTGCATGGTACTTCCCAAAATTCACTATGCCCTTTACACTATGTACGTGACTTTATTTTCGCAATTCCAAATATTTGGAGAGAAAAAAAAAGTTTATAGTTTTAATAATAAAACTATAGTTGCATTTGGTGTAAAAATAGTTTCTCAAGAATTTTATAAATCATTTTGAAGTGGTTCCCCAAAGAATAGAAGTTGCTTTTTGTTTTTGGCGTTATGCAAAAGTTAATTGGGTCCAGCTAGATATATAGGGCAAAGAAAGTGAAGAAAAAGGAGATAAGGATTGTTAAAAGTCATTACCAAAGTGGCCGGCGCCGTGGCTCAACAGGCTAATCCTCCGCCTAGCGGCACCGGCACACCAGGTTCTAGTCCCGGTCGGGGCACCGGATTCTGTCCCGGTTGCCCCTCTTCCAGGCCAGCTCTCTGCTGTGGCCCGGGAAGGCAGTGGAGGATGGCCCAAGTCCTTGGGCCCTGCACCCCATTGGAGACCAGGAGAAGCACCTGGCTCCTGCCTTAGCACCTGGCTCCTGCCTTTGGATCAGCGCAGTGCACTGGCCGTGGCAGCCATTGGAGGGTGAACAACGGCAAAGGAAGACCTTTCTCTCTGTCTCTCTCCACTCTGCCTGTCAAAAAAAAAAAAAAAAAAAAAGTCATTGCCAAAGACATAAATGAAGGATTACAAGATCTCCATCATCAGTCTTCATAGGAGATTGTATTTAAAAAAAAAAAAAATCTAAACAATTTAAGTCTATGTTGGGGATAGATAGGTACATTGATATGGAGCTCTCAGCTTAGGAAATATTTAGATTGGCTTAGACACTGAGACTGGCATGTATTTCCTCAATTACATACCTGTTTCTGTCCTGTAACCTGGTATTTCTATTGTACATTATCCTTTTTAGATATGGAAGAAGGCAGCAGTGTTGCAATGTTGGTGCCGGATATTGGGGAACAAGAAGCTATATTGACTGCTGAAAGTGTCATCAGTTCTTCATTGGAAATTGATGATCAAAGAAAAGCTAAAGCAGATCCATTAATCCATGTTATCCAGAAGTTAAGCAAGATAGTGGAACATGAAAAGTCACAGAAATGCCTCTTAATTGGGAAAAAACGTCCACGTTCAAGTTCTGCAACACACTCTCTTGAAACCCAAGAACTGTGTGAGATTCCAGCTAAAGTAACCCAATCACCTGCTGCTGATATTAAAAAGGCTGAAATGTCACAAACAAATTTGACCCCTGACTATCTTGCCCAGAATGATGGCAAGGCTATGTCTTACCAGTGTAGCCTTTGTAAGTTTCTGTCGTCATCTTTTTCTGTGTTAAAAGATCACATCAAGCAGCATGGGCAGCAGAATGAAGTGATACTGATGTGCTCAGAGTGCCATATCACATCTAAAAGCCAAGAAGAACTTGAAGCTCATGTGGTGAATGACCACGAAAATGATGCCAACAGCCACACCCAAAACAAGGCCCAGCAGTGCATAAGCCCCTCTGACTCCTTATGTCAGAGAAGCATAGAAAGAAATACCGAAACCGTTCCTGATGTCCCAGTAAATGTGGGCAGCCCACAGATTCCTGCTGTCCAAAGTGCGTCCGTGGCAGAAATGGGGAGGAGGAAGTGGTATGCATATGAACAGTATGGCATGTATCGATGCTTGTTTTGTAGTTACACTTGTGGCCAGCAGAGGATGTTGAAAACTCATGCTTGGAAACACGCTGGGGAAGTTGACTGCTCCTATCCAATCTTTGAAAATGAAAACGAACCCCTAGGCTTGCTGGGCTCTTCAGTGGCTGCTGCACCTGGTGGGGTCGATGCCGTAGTCATTGCTATCGGAGACAGTGAACTGAGTATCCACAATGGGCCATCGGTACAAGTGCAGATTTGCAGCTCAGAACCATTGTCATCTTCATCTCCTTTAGACCAGAGTGCAGAAGGAAGAGTACACCTAAGTCGGTCAGTTACCCTTGACCCTAGTGAGGAAGAAATGCTAGAGGTGATTTCCGATACGGAGGAGACTCTGATTGCCGATAGCCTCCTTTCGTCAGCACAGAAAATCATTAGCAGCAGCCCAAACAAAAAAGGTCACGTTAACGTGATTGTGGAGCGTTTGCCAAGTGCTGAAGAAAGCCTGTCACAGAAACATTTCCTCATGAACGCTGACATTGAAGAGAGGAAAAACCTGAGCCCAGCCGAAACCCCAGTTGAGTGTGAAGGCACAGAGGATGTGTATCATGCCGATAAATGTACTGTTGATATTGGGGGCTTGGTCATAGGCTGGAGCAATCCAGAGAAGAAAGAAGAGTTAATAAATAAAGGCCTGGCAACTGATGAGAATGCCCCCCCAGGCCGCAGGAGGACAAATTCCGAGTCTCTTAGGCTACACTCCCTAGCTGCAGAAGCCCTCGTCACAATGCCTATAAGAGCTGCAGAGCTAACGAGAGCCAACCTTGGACACTATGGGGATATAAACCTTTTAAATCCAGATACCGGACAAAGGCAAGTAGATAGCACATTGGCGGCATATTCAAAAATGATGTCACCACTTAAAAACTCTTCAGATGGATTAACTAGTTTTAACCAAAGCAACTCGGCCTTGGTCACACTCCCGGAAGGCAGGCAGGAATTGTCAGATGGGCAAGTTAAGACAGGTATCAGCATGTCCTTACTCACCGTAATTGAAAAATTGAGAGAAAGGACAGACCAAAATGCTTCAGATGATGACATTTTGAAAGAGTTGCAAGACAACGCCCAGTGCCAACCCAGCAGTGACGTGAGTTTGTCAGGAAACAATGTGGTAGAATACATCCCTAATGCTGAACGCCCCTACCGTTGCCGCTTGTGCCACTATACGAGTGGAAACAAGGGCTACATCAAGCAGCACTTGCGAGTCCATCGACAGCGACAGCCCTATCAGTGTCCCATCTGTGAGCACATAGCCGACAACAGCAAAGACTTGGAAAACCACATGATCAACCACTGCAAAACAAGAATATACCAGTGTAAGCAGTGTGAAGAGTCTTTTCATTACAAGGTAAGCACCGGTTCGCGAGATCTTTGACAAGAGCCTAGAATTTGCAGAGGGATCTCGTCCAGGGTGTATAGACAAGGAACTGAGTCCCAGAAAAGTTGGATCATTTGCACAGAGGGCTCCCTCCCTAGTGAGTACTACAGCTGAGATTAGGCCTTCAGAATTTCTGCGGTGGAATTATTTCTGCTGCCTGCTGCCTCCTTCACAGCCTCTGCTTCGTGCTTCCATGTTTTAGTGTGTGTGTCTTTTTTTAAAGTGTGGATATTCATTTGCAAGGGAATGTGGGTTGACATACACACATCTAACTTAACACAAGTTTAACTACATCATTAAGGCAAACAGTATGTATTTCTCATCCTACGTGGCCCCAGAATGCAAGTCATTCACTTCAGCTGCTACACAGCCAACAGTGATTTGTATCATGGCAGAAGGAAAAATGGACTATCTTGGGTTTATCAAAAGGCAGTAAAGTGGAAATTGAGCCTTGCATGCTGTGTTTAGTGGAAAGTTTAAGGGGCTTAACAGGGTTATTTTGACCATCTAATTTTCATTCTAGGGACTGACCTTAAAACCAGTACCCAGCCGGTGCCGTGGCTTAACAGGCTAATCCTCCGCCTTGCGGCGCCGGCACACCGGGTTCTAGTCCCGGTCGGGGCGCCGGATTCTATCCCGGTTGCCCCTCTTCCAGGCCAGCTCTCTGCTATGGCCCGGGAAGGCAGTGGAGGATGACCCAAGTGCTTGGGCCCTGCACCCGCATGGGAGACCAGGAGAAGCGCCTGGCTCCTGGCTTCGGATCAGTGCGATGAGCCGGCCGCAGTGGCCATTGGAGGGTGAACCAACAGCAAAAAGGAAGACCTTTCTCACTGTCTCTCTCACTATCCACTCTGCCTGTCCAAAAAAAAAAAAAACCAGTACCCAATAAGAAATGCTGTTCTTTTGTAAGGGAAACTTGGGACTCACTGATTCATTGGATTAGAACTCTTTGTTAATGGTCCAAATGACTTGTTGAAAATGCTTTAAAATGTATTGTAAAAGGCTAACTAGGAGGTAGAATTTTTCACTCAGATGACCCAGAACTGGGGTCCAGCTGGAGGTACAAAGGTGATCAGAGCCTTGGAGTCTGAGATCCAGTTCTGCATTATTACTTTCATGAAATTCCAAGAAGCACATTCAAATAGATCGCAAAGGCAAATTGCAGAAGCTTCCAGGAGTTTCTTTTGCTGCTATACCCTTGATTTGTAGGGGTGGAAATCCCTGAGCAGTTCCAGTTAGGTCTGCCTTACACATTTAGTTGACACATAAAGACAAAAATTAGCAGGATTCCAGTGATTACTGAGAGGATCTGTTTTTGTGAGAATGCTGCATTATTCTAAACACTGCTGTTTCCCTGTCTGGGCCTGCCACTGGCTTAGTAAACATAAGCACCTGCACAAGCACATTGTAAGTGAGTGGCGACTTCCTTCCAGAGAATACGAAGAGGAAAACTGCCTCTTTGATGAAATTGTGATGTCCCTAGTGTAGTTCTAGAAATTGCTGATTTGTTAAATAGCCTTTTGGCAGACTTGATTTTAAAACATTGGTAGTATGTTCTACATAGTAGGCCAGGAGTAATTAACCCCTTTGACAACCTCCTAGTAACTGGACCATGCATGTTTATTGAAATTACATATTAATTTCTCTCAATTGTTTAGAGTCAACTGAGGAATCATGAGAGAGAGCAACACAGCCTTCCAGACACCTTGTCAATAACATCTTCTAATGAGGCGAGAGTTTCCAGTGAGACAACTGATGGAAAATGTGTTCAGGAAGGTATCTGTGCACTTTTTTATAGTAGGCCGTGGTAATTAGCATGTGAAATTAAAGATGTCCTTAGTTATTTTCGAAGCATGTTGCCTGTTGTTATACTGTAGATGTGAATGAATGTTATCTCTGTTCTTGAGGCAATTCCTAGTGGTCGATTAAGTGAATTATTACCAGGCCCTAAAAAAGGAGCGCTAGAGTAGTAAGGGCTCAGCTTTCACGTGTAGGTCCAGTCCAGTAGAAATGTGTGCTGTGTGGTAAGAGCCGAGCCCGGGATGCCGCCTCCCAAAGGCCAACCTTCTCTCCCTCCTGGCATCAGCTGACCTGAGGAGAAGCCTCTGAACACGGAGGCCCCGCCTCGGACTTTAACTAGGCTTCCTGCTGTGATCTTTCTCTTACCCACGGGTGACTACTTAGATTTCATCTGCAGTATTTTTAAAAAAAAAAAAAAAAAAAAAAAAGCTCAATCTTTTTATGTACTAGTTAGGTAATACTAGGAATATTAGAATCAAAAGATTTAATTAGAGTTTCCTGAGAAGGCGGATGCCACATCCGGAGAATTAGGGATGAAGTGTAATAAGCTGTGCTTTCTTGCGTCGGCTCACTGAAATTGATATACTTTAAATGTCTCAAGTGTGGCACATAGTGTTTATGGGAAATAAAACATACTGGGGTGACTTTTCCTTTGTAGATTTCCTAAGAATTAAAGTTAGAAACAACTGCAGAGTAAAATGTTTCACCATAATGTTTCATTAAATTATACCCCAGAAAGCATAACCAGTTCTGGAATGTTTCTGAAAGAACTGATTTTGACACCACTGTAGCACCAAAATTCTCTTGTCAAACAGATGCCATCCCTGTAAAACTCTCCAAAACAAAAGGAGTTTATGACACAGCATCTGTTTCTGCGATAGATGGCTGAGCTAAAGCAGTTTTGTTTCCTTTTTACAAAATAGCCCTAAATGCCTCCTTTTATTTTAATTCATTATGTTTCCATAGCCCCTTTAAAAGAGACGTTATAACATTAGAAATGATTGAACCGTAAATCCCTAATGAAGGAATAAAGTAAGTGCTACTCAGTAGCACCACCTGCAGTTAATACCAGTTTTGGAATGTATCTTTTCTAGCACCATCTGAAAACACAAACATTTAAAACTGCCCAAATGGGTTAACAGATTAATATTCAGTTTTAATAAGAAGATGAGAACGTCAGCTCAAAATTAAATAAGCAGTTCAAACCAGAGTATTAGTGTCTGCCCCCCAGATGCTGTTTCACCTCATCCCTTCTGGTGGACATACTCAGGGTAAATGTCTGCCATGCCCCCTCCTTTGCTCCATTTGCTTTTCTCTCTACTGGGAAAGAACACAGATAGCTTATATCTTCCTGCGTACTTGCATCCAGATGGCTACTTCATTAATTCAGTATTAAATATTTGGGGTCAGCCATTTGGCCTAGCAGTTCAGATGCCTGCATCCCACCTCAGAGTGCCTGGGTCAACACCCAGCTCTGGCTGCGAGTGTACATCTTGGGAGGCAGCTGGAGTGAGTGAGTTCCTGCCACCCACATGGGAGCCCTGGACGGAGTTGCCAGGTCCCGGGCAGGGGTCTGTTGTGGGCATTTAGGAAGTGAACCAGCAGATGGAAGCTCTGTCTCTGTTTCTCTGCCTCTAAAATGAATTTTAAAAATAAATGTAAGTTGCATGTATTAGGTATTTTTAAATCTTGTTGACAGACCAAAGAACAAATTTTTAGCTTGGAAGATAAAAATAATTTGCATTTTATAAAACTTCTTTAATCCTTTAATAACCTTATTAAACAAGAAGGGAGATGTGAGCCCTGTGGTCCCCAGCGTCTACGTGTTATGATAGCACAAGCAGATATGTTCAGACGTGTTTGCCAGTCTGAAGTCCCTTGTAGTTGTGTTTCTGACGGTCCTTCAGCGAAAAGGCAGAGCATGCCTCTCTTGAACTGGAGACTGTACTTAGTAGGGGACAGCAGTAGGATTGAGGGGAGTCCCTGCCCTTGAGGAACCCAGTAAAGAAGACAACTGGACTGCTGGGTGTCGGCAAACCACCGTGGTGCTGTAATACAGCTGCCTGGCAAAGCGCTTTCATCCGGTGTTTCTTGGGGAAAGTTAATTATTCTTTCCCAGAAACCTAGCTTTGCCAAGCACCTGGGATCCAATCTAAACAAAACAGGAAGATCCTTGCCCCTGGGGAACTTCAGCTTAGCGATAGGGCCGCAGTGAAGAGAAACAGCAGGACTTAGGGAACTGTGCTCTGAGGGTCTGTTGTCTCCATTGTGTGGATGAGGAAACTGACCTCGAGGAGGAGGAGGAGGATTTACCCATGATCATGTAGGTAGTAAGTGGCAGAGCAAGGACTAAGCCCAAGTTTTTGAACTTAAAATCCAGTCTTCTTTCCATTGGAAACAGTTGCTTGGAGTGGCACAGGCTCTAATTCTGTGCTATATTAAGTTTTTCCATCTGTCAGTTTTATTAGTTGTCATTGATCTGTAATATTTCTCACACAAAACCATTATCCAATATTTCACACTTCACTTTTTCAGGGTTTTTTTTTAAACTGTATTTGGAACAGTGCCATTTATAATCAAGTCCAAGTTTTTAACCTACCAATTAAGAGCACTACTTAGATTATAATTATGATTAGTGTGTATATTAATGTTATAGATTTATACCAGGAAATTAGGTCATTTTGTTCTGCCTGGCAGTACTTATTAGCAAAAGAAAATTTCAATTTTAGAAAGCTTAAATTTAACTTAAGGATTTTCTTTGTTGAAATTTCAGTGTGGGTTTTCTTTTGTGCCTGTAATTTTACTTTTGTGCACCACGTGCTCTGTGTCTACCTAAGCTTTCTTCTTGCCAGGGGAGACAGCACTCCCTGTCCAGCCTTACTCGTGAGCTTCCATGTTTGCTTTGTTTCTGAATATAAAGCAGTCAGCATGGAACAGCCTGTGGACTTTCTGCTAACAGAAAAATAAATAAAGCATCCAGTGTCTTCAGGAAATAGCTCCATATGATCAAATCATTCAGCTTGCATTGTCACACTTGAATTCCACAGCCCTGTTACCACAGAGGGAGCTAGTAACATGGCCTGTTTCCTGCGTTTCAGAGAGCTGCATATTCATGTTAGTCCTAACCTTTGCCCCTGAAGCCTGCTTTTTACGGGGTGTAATTATACTACATTAGGAGCACTTACTGTTTTGCAGTTGCTTTTCCTCTCAAGCTGACATTTAGTTGTAAACCAAGGAAACCCACAAGGTGAAACCTTTAAGCTTTTTATATTGAGTTTGTTTTATATGCTTCATGGCTACACTTGGTAATATCAGATTATAGGCCGGCGCCGTGGCTCACTAGGCTAATTCTCCACCTAGCGGCGCTGGCACACTCTAGTCCCGGTCGGGGCGCCGGATTCTGTCCCGGTTGCCCCTCTTCCAGGCCAGCTCTCTGCTATGGCCCAGGAGTGCAGTGGAGGATGGCCCAAGTGCTTGGGCCCTGCACCCCATGGGAGACCAGGAGAAGCACCTGGCTCCTGGCTTCGGATCAGCGCGGTGTGCTCGCCGCAGCGGCCATTAGAGGGTGAACCAACGGCAAAGGAAGACCTTTCTCTCTGTCTCTCTCTCTCTCTCACTGTCCACTCTGCCTGTCCAAAAAAAAAAAAAAAAATCAGATTATAGTAGTAAATAAGTTTGTTGGCAAATTAATGTTTCCTTAAAACAATATATCTAATATTGGTTAGACTAGCACCTTTCTTTTTTTTTCCCCCCACGGTCAGGCCAGCAGGCCTGGCCCCCTGGGCTTGGTCTGCCTCTCGCCCGCCCCAGGGCACGCAAGAGCCAGCCCTGTGCTCCAAACGGGCCCCAAGTCCTACCTAGAGGCTGAGGCCAGCCTCTAGGGGCCTCAGGCACACCAAGACTAGCACCTTTCAAATCAACAGTATTTACCTGGTTAATTTAGCTGCTATGCAGTCAGGGCAGCTGAAAGCAAGTTCAGTATTCGTTGGAATTTTGTACAAGGTTATGCAGAAACCATGCCAGGCTTATCTGTGTTTCCAGGTCTAATGATGTTCAGTTTCTGTCTGCTAGGAGGCTGGATGCAGAACGAATAGAGCCACTTCACACTTGTTAAATTTAAACAGTGACAAAACTTTGATTGAAATGTTAATTGTGTGTGGTAGTCATTTACAATGCCATGTAAATGCTGTCCTTTGAATGTTATCAAAGCATGCTTCTAAAACTTTGAAATACTTTGTCTAGGGAATAAGTCTTCAGTCCAGAAACAGTATAGATGTGATGTATGCGATTATACGAGTACAACATATGTTGGCGTCAGAAACCACAGACGAATCCATAACTCTGATAAGCCATACAGGTAAGTGTGATGATCCTAGAATATTAAATGTCTGAATGAAAATATTTTGTAATAAATAAAATAGAAATAATTAGAAGTTCATTGTGATTGTTGAAATGCAGGTTAAAAGCTAAGAAATTTTTTCATAAGAAAGCGGTTTCATAAGTTCTTTTTTTTGCCTTTTTTTTTTTTTAAGATTTATTTATCTGAAAGGCAGAGAGAGAGAGAGGTCTTCCATCCGCTGATTCACTCCCCAAATGGTTGCAATGGCCAGAGCTGGCCAATCCAAAGCCAGGAGCCAGGAGCTTCTTCCGGTCTCCCACTCGAGTGCAAGGGCCCAAGCACTTGGGCCATCTTCTGCTTTCCCAGGCTATACCAGAAAGCTGGATCGGAAGTGAACCAGCTGGGACTCGAACCGGTGCCCATTTGGGATGCCGACACTGCAAGTGGCAGCTTTACTTGCTACGCCACAGCACTGTCCCCTTCCTTCATAAGTGTTCTTTAGCTTGTTAAGGAATATGAGCCCTACGCTTGAGTCTCAATACAATAAGCATTTTTGTCTAGAAGAAATATAGGAAGATGTTCCTATCAGTTTTGGGTTTTCATTTCTTCTGGGTCTAAATTACCATAGCAATTTTTTGTACTTCAGAGTACATTGCAGTAATTTGGTGGTTTGGTACTATTATTTCCAGCAAAAAATCCGTAAAACTTAAAAGCAATAAAATTCCCCATGAAATACACTGTTTTTGAAAATTAAGCTGTTGTGTAGAATAAGATCATTTAATGTTGTTATTTGATTTTTCATAGTTTAGTTCTAATCTTTTTTCAGAAAATACAAGAATTCTCATCAAAAGTCATCTGATAACTAGAAGTCTTTTTTTTCTAAAATGAAATTTTCTTCTTGAAGATCAACTGTTGTTTATCTTATATATATATAGTTAAGATGCAGACATTTTGCAAACAGTTTGTCCAGGTGTCACACAGTTTGCTCTACTTGTAGCCATCGTGAATCATCATGTTCCCAAGTCCAAGCTAAGCCAGTCACTGTGACTAGTAGTTCTAGGCTCTGGTCATGAACTCTTTCGCCTTCCCTGTCAAAACTTGTTTCACATTTAGCTGTCTCCCCAAGTTTTATAGGTATGACACAGGTGACTGTGGAAAACCTGTTGTATTATCTAAATGAAAACCAGACAGACTATACGATAAAAGGTCATGATTTGTGCCTGTAGTTTGGCGCTGTCTGTATATGATTTTAAATATTTCATTCATGCTGAATTTGCTAAGCAGAAGACTTACTGATAGTCACTCTTCAGACAGGCATGTGTTTGCAAAGTGTTGTAGCTCTGTGGTAAATTTTCAGCCTTGCCTCTTTGTCTTTTTTTTTTTTTTTTTTTTTCGAATATTTTCAAAACTGGGATCACTACGATTTTTTTTTCCTCCAGAGTATATAAAGGCCATTGTTAACAGGAACTCAGAGCCAGAAACTCTGGATGAGGAAAGACAGCTGTGACAACATTTGTCCAAGTTCATGATTTCCTCTGGGAAAGTCTAGGAAGACATCATGGAAATGGAATGTTAGTTTACCTAAATGAGGAGATTTTGCCTGTACATTTTGGCATCTTTATTCTTGAATTTAATGACATAACCATAACAAATTCCTACAGATCTAGAACTAGAGCATTAACTTGTTCATTGAGAAGCATTTATTGAGCAAATGTTCTATGCCAGGAGTTGGCCTGGGTTCTTGGACAAAAGTCATAACAAAAAGGCATGATCTTTGCTGTCATGGACCATGTCAACAAACAGTGAACAAGTAAACTCTCAAATGCAGGTTGAGCATCCCAATATGAAAATCTGAAAGTTTAAATTCTCCAAATTCTGAATTTTTTTGAGCAGCAGCAGGAAGCCACGAGTGAAATATTCCTTGGTCAAAACACAGGCACGCTAAAAATACTGTGCAAAATTACCTTCTGAGGCAGGTGCTGTGATGCAGCATGCTAAGCTGACAGTTGGAACATCCACATCCCATTTCAGTGTGTCTGGGTTCAAATCCCACCTCTAACTTCCAACCCAGCTCCCTGCTAATGTGCACCCTGGTGCCAACAGGCGATGGCTGAAGTACTGTAGTTTCTGCCACCCACCTGGGAGACTGCTGGCTTCTGCCTGGCTCCAGCTCCAGCTGTTGTAGATTTTTAGGAAGTTAACCAGCAGATGGAAGGTAGCACCTAACACTCTCCCTCTCTCTCTGATTCTTTCTTTGCCATCCAAATAAATAAAAATAAACTTTTAAAATAATTACCTTCAAGCTATACATATCAGGTATATATAAAACATAAATGAATTTGGTCTTCGGTCCCATCTTCAGGGTACCTTGTTGTATATATGCAGATATTCCAAAAAATAAATAATCCAAAACACTTCTGATTCTAAGGGATTGTAAAAATCAACCTGTATATAATTATGCTAAGTTTATTAAAGAGGTTAATGGTTTTGATTGCTGGTTCTATAAAGAAGGGCTTTACATCTACCAGAGTAGATGACTTTTTCTGCTTAAAAGCTTGTTTTGATAGCTTTTGGTGTCTTAGTGGTGTTTTCTTATGTTTTCAAAGAAATCACAGACTCATACAATTGGCTGCAGTTGTGCTAGGGACTTCCCAATAATGGACAACATCCTATGATATTCTGCTTCATGTAATGTCTCCAAAGTCTTATTTTCTAATCTAGTGACTCTCCAGTTAACTTTCTTCAAATACTTTAATATACATCCTCCTTTGTCTTCATATCGTTTACAGTCATCAGAGTATTACGTGGCACTTTCTATTCCTGTCTGTTTCTAGGAGTTGCTCCTCTTTGTCAAATACTGTTTGCCGTAAGTTAAGACAGTAAGCACAGCCTTCTTAATGATTGATTTACTCTGAGGATCACAGTAGTTTTTCTGGCTTATTTCACATTTGTTTCATTCCATGTAGTTGCCTGGTACACTTAAGGTCAGCGTTTGAGCTTGGCTTGCTTTCTCAGAGTCCATACCCTGTGCATTTTGAATCTCTACATTTTGTTAAGAAACATGCTCACAAGTAGCAGTGATGAATTCTTACACAGCAAAAATACCTTATTGCACAGCTTCTAATTTTTGCACAAGAGCACAGAAGATTCGTTTAGTATTTTACCTTGTCTGTTATGTAACAGATTTTTCTGCCATGGCAGTACAGGTTCCTTTCTCATGCCTTTGCTCTTATGTTGTCATTTCAATTCTTCACTGAACCCGTTTTTGTGGTCTGGGCAATAATTTCATGGGAACAAATAGTCCTAATAATGAATCTGAGAGCTCATGTATGGTATTTTATGACCCTGGGTAAACTCTTTACCTCTCTATGCTTGGTTTTCTCAATTGTAAAATGAGGATAACTAAGATGCTGAGGTTCAGATGAAATGCCTATGCCATAGGAGGTACTAGCATATAATAAGTAGCCAGTCAATGGTAGCTAATGGTTATTTGTCCTCGTTCCTTCCCAATAATTTCTTGACTAACCAAAAAAGAAAAGACTGTTGACCTCCTCTCATTTGGGAAGCAAAGGAGAACAATTCCGTTCCTGTGTAGGCAGGCAAACCTCCTTTTACAAGGCGGAAATATGTTCACTGCTGAGGTCCCCATGCCACATCTGGCTGCTTTGGAGGCACTGCAGTGTCTTAGGGAGCCTTGCTTTAGAATCCCAAGTATGGATCACACTCTGTGTGCCCAGTTGGAGACCACAGGGATGTTATTCCAAGCTAACCCTCCTTTCCCAAATGAAACTGGGGAGAATGCTGCCTGCTTCATAAGGCCTTTGAAGACTGAATGAGAATGTATTTCTGAGGCACCCAGAATGTTACCTGGTGCTTGGAAGGGCCTGGTTCCCTCCTTTTGCTTAGGAAGTTGTGAGTCGTCTGAGGAACTCCTTACTGCAGAAGGAGGGCTGTTTTCCGCTCCTGTGTAAGGACAGAGAGAGATGCAAACACATCACCATTAACACAGTCCCTGCCAAGTGCAGCTGACTTGGTTTTTATGCAGTGTAAACCACATACCAGTGGTTGTACCTGATATTTATAACATTGACTTCAAACTTTCAGTGAAAGAATCAATTCAGAATTTTCAAATACTAGGTTTTCATTGGTTACTTCAATATTCCAGTACTAGAATTGCCCTGATTTTCATCCCCTGATACCATTTTTGTAGAGAGCAAAATGAGAGAACAAAACATTCTCTTGAGGTTACCAACTCTCTTCTAATCATATGGCATTGAGCCCATTTTCCCATAGAAACACAAGTGTATTGATTACTTGGGTTGTGAAACTAGATGGTGGCCAGAGACGACCATGGAGGGAAGTACACGGGCTTTGGACTAACATACTCTGCACATTGCTGGCACACAGTAGGGGCTCTGTAAATGTTGACAGTTACCTGTGTACCTCAACTTGTCTTCTATAAAATGGCTCTTACTGTATAAGTTTAGTTTATTATTGAAAATAAATGTATAGTGGTATTACTGTACCTTTTCTTCCTTAAGTAGGTGACCTACCTAAATATGTATGTTGAAATTTTCTAATGCTAAGTCCAAAAAATACCAAATTCTTCTTTAAATGTTCTAGACTATACCTTTAGTTTGTTCATATCAGGAATCAAACAAGAGCCAAACACCTCATTTGTATGTTACATCTCTTAAATGTCTCCCTCCTTCTTCCTCTCTCTTTCCTTCTCTGAGTTTTTAAAATAGACTTTTTAATTGAGGCTAGCATATATCCTAAAAATTACATAAATCATAAATGTACAGCTTGATGAATGATCATAAATCAAATTTTTTAGAAGGAAAGAGAGGGAGAGATCTTCCATCAGCTGGTTCACTCTCCAGATGGCCACAGTGGCCAAGGCTGGACTGGGCCAGAGCCAGGAGGTTCTTCCAAGTCTCCCACGTGGGTGGCAGGGGCCCAGACATTTGGATAATCTTCCACTGCTTTTCTCAGGCCATTAATAGGGAGCTGGATCCAAAGTGCAGCATCTGGGACATGAATTGGTCCCTGTATGAGATGGCTTTCCTGCTATGCCAAAATGCTAGCCCCTTGAACTCTTGTTTTAACAAATAAACCACCGCTAGTCCCTTCTTGGGCCTTCTCGTCCTTAACCATATCTTACCCATTTCTTGTAACCATTGTCTTAACTTCTAGCATCATGTTAGTTTTACCTGTTTTTTAACTAAATAGAGGTGGAATCACACAGTATATGTTCTTTTTTATGTTTTTTTTTTCTCTCAACATCACTTTTTTCTGTGTGTATAGTAATGTAGCACTAATATATCTCATTGCTAGATAGTATTCCATTATAAGACTATACCACAATTTATTTATTTATTCTACTGTCAGTTGATATTTGGATAATTACTGAGTTTTCCTCCTCATTATCAGTAATGCCATTTTTAGCATTTTTTGTGCAGATATAAAGTGAGTCCATTTCCATTGGGTTTATACCTAGGAATAGGATTTTTAGGTAACTGAACATGGGCATTCAGCCTTGGTAGATAGTATCAGCATTTTTGTGAAATGTTTGTACTGATTCATATCCTTACCAACACTTTGTATTTTTAGTCTTTAATTTTGATCATTCAGGTAGGTGTGTAATAGTGTTATTGTAGTTTGTGTTTGAGTTTGTGTTTCCCTGATAATTTATGAGGTTAAGCATCTTTTCATTTGCCTGTGGCCTACGGTCCATTTCTTTATTGGACTGTCTTCCTTTTTCTTACTGATTTACAGGAGTTCTTTATGTGTTCTGAATACAAGTATTTGTTGTATATACTGCTGATGTCTTCTGAACTGTGACTTTCTGCTCTTAGTGATGTCTTTTAATGAACAGAAATCTCTGGTTTTAACATAGACAAGTTTTTTAATCTTTTTATTTGTAGTTAGGAATATTTTGTCTTTGTACTTTGAAACTGGTGTTTTTGTTTTTGTTTCAAAAATGATGAGTAAAGTAGAAGATGGTACAGAAGAAAAAAATGTTTGCTGATTTTCAGGGATGACACATCAACTGGGGCAAAAATACTCTGTGTTTTTGTGAGCTTAGGTTTCTCACAGGGCACAACAACTGAGAGAAAAATCTCAGAAACAAAATTCCAGAAAGGTTTTGGCAGCAGGAATGACATTTTAGAATGACAAGATTGCCTGTCAGTATGGTCCATCGTTGATTGCATGGCTTCTGTATAAACATGTAAGAAAGGATAATAATAGCTGACATTTTCGAGACCACTTTCTGTGGGCCAGGCAGTGTGGCGAGTACTAGGTACGTGTCAGTTCACTTGATCCTCACACAGCCTTAGGTGTGGAGACAGGGCTGCAGTAGATTAAACAACTTTCCCCAGGTCTCACAAGTGGCAGAGCCAGGTCTTGAATCCTTGCTGCTAGTGCCATGCCATCCTGCTTATCTCAGCTATGCCAGGGATACACCATGAAGCGGATGACAGACTGCCCCCAGCTCAGTGGTATGAAACAGTAGCTATTTCAGTATACTGTGGAGATCCGGACTAGCAATTTGGACGATGTCTTGCCTCTAGCCCATACAATCCCTCAGCAGGGAAACTTGGAGGCTAGAGGTGACTGAGATAGCCAGGGGTTGCAGGCACTAGGACTTTCTCATCTACTCTCTGGTAGCTAATGCTGGCTGCTGGCTGAGCTTCAGTGGAACACATAACATGATTTTTTCTCCTGGACTTGCCAAATAAAAAGCTTCTTAGGTAAGAGCTAGGCAAAAACTTTATTGGTTTTTATGACCCACCCTTAGAAGTCTTATACTGTCCCTTCCACCACAGTGAGTCTCAAGTTTCTTGTCATTGGTGGGTGTGATGACTCAAGTCAGTGGTGTTGGCTTGGGGAAGAACTCAGTCTATGAGAAGTTCAGATTTGTTTTCAGGAAAATCAGTATAGCAGATAGTATAATTTGGAGAGCAAAAGTATGGGGTTTTTTTGTTTTTTGTGTTTTTGAACAAATTAATTGAAGGAGTTTCTTTTTTCACAATGGCCTTTTCAGGTTTATCACAAAATTTGAAGTGATATTTCTCTGGGTTATCATTCCTTTACAAGCATAGGAAGAACCTATTGGGAAGCTTCTGTTGAAATCTTTGTATATACTCAAATCAAACTCAAGTCACCCCAAATCTTGTAGGATATCCAGTTTCTTCCAGCTAACCCCTCAAAGCAGTTGTCCCTAATTGAATCAGACCTAGAGACTAACCAAGTCAAGACCCAGACTAAAGAAATAGGGAAGTTTTCACCAGCGTGGTTTTCTCCCTGAAGTCCTGGGTCTGAAGTCATGGTTGTTAGCACTGGGATTAGCACTGTTACATCAGTATCCATTATTAATTCAAATGTACTTGTTTCCTCTTGACTCGTTTCTCTCTGATTTAGTAAACTCTGACAGCTCAAAACCTTAAAAGTGGCTGTGTCCCGCAATCCAGGAATATTCTTAACTAGTGGGGAAAAGAGGCAAAGGTGGGGCACACAGGGAGCCTCTCTACAGGTGTATTGGTGATGTTCTGTATCTTACCTGCGAGTGTCCATTTTTCCTTTGTTGTTCCTAAATGTTCTGGAGGAAAATAGACTTTATTCTAAAAACAGTCAACACTGCACAAGTGGTCAAAAACATTCTAACCGTAACTAGTGGTTAATTTATTCTACTTTTGTAGAATGGAGCATTATAGCCCATTGAAAATATAACTTTTAACTTGAAAAGTACTCATGGAACATTTTCAAAAATAGGATTAAAAATCTGTAGTATGATTCTACTTTGCATGAAATCTGCACATGTACATTTAAAAATTTGGGAAATTATGCAAGTAATATTTTAAAATTTGTCTTTGTGCTTACCTCTGTATTCCTTTTTGGTACAAAGACTGTAAGTTAATCTGTTAGCAGGGGGCTCCCGTGTCAGACAACATAGTAGACTAGATAACCTGAACTACTCTCCCAATGACAGCAACTAAAGCATTAGATAAATATTAAAACAACTTCTAAATATTTTACCTCTGCAGTTTCTGTCAGGGAAATTGAGAAACTACAGAAGCAAAAAAAATCGAAATCGAGTACCTTGTAAGGGAAATAAGCTGTACCTATTAACATAAATGAATCTCAGAAACAAGAAGCAGGTCACGGAAGAATGCATAAAGTATGCTTGTACTTATGCACTCAAAAACATACAAACAGTTACCTTAGGGATACACAAAGATAGGACTGAAAAACAAATCACACAATATGAAATTGGAAAATTGTCCTCTGTTGGGGAGAAAGGAACACCCAGATCTTGAGGAACACCCAGAGCTCTTAAGGTAGCAGTAATGATTTTTAGCAGATGTCATATCCAGTGTTTACTGTTGTTTTTTTAAGTCTGTGTGTACCTTATACCACTCTTACATGACAACTTTTTTTCTGTTATGAATGCAAATTAAACCAAATCTATAGGACAAGTAGTGGTAAGGAATTGGAGATAAGTAGATTTTGTGGGTAGTTCAATTTTTTTATTTGTTTTGAATGAGTGATATGTGTAGGCACATAAGAATTTTAGCAGCCACTTGTGTATTAAAATAAACACTTGCTTAGTTTACTCTTAAAGTAATTATTATTTATATTGGGGTCATGTTAAGTTTCTAGATTAATTAGAAAGAATTAACAACTTTATATAAAGTATAGGCTTTTTTATTCCTTTAAGTCATCTATTCTGTACCTCAGTAGTATGTTAAAGTTTCTTCATTTATATTAGTCCGCACATTTCTTGTTTTGTGTGTGTGTGTGTGTGTGTGTATAAAAGTACTTCAGAACATCTGTGGAAGGGCAGGTGTTGTGGCACAGCAAGACAAGCTACCGCTGGGACACCTGCATTCCCCATCAGGTACCTGGCCACAACGATTTCTGATTCAGCTTCCTGCTGACACACCCTGGGAGGCAGCAGATGGTGGCTCAAGTGCTTCAGCCCCTGCCAGTCATGTGGGAGACCCAGGTGGAATGTCAGACTGCGGGCTTCAGCCTGGCCCAGTCCTGGCTGTTGCTGGCATTTGGAAAGTGAACCAACAAATGGAAGATCCCCCTCTTTCTGTCACTCTGCCTTTCAAGTAAATAAATTTTTTAAAGTATATTTTGTGGAAATAGGATTAAAAGATAAATTTATTTTAGTACTCACATGGGAAAATAGGCCAGTGTAAAGGTACTAACCCCATTCACAGGGTCTTACCCTCTCATAGTTTAGTTACTTCCCAAATGCTCCACCTCTTCATACTGTCACCTTAGGAGTTACATTCCAAAATAGGAATTGCAGGGGCCACATACACATACATTCAGACCATGGCACCTGTGATTTCAAACAAAAATTTGGAGAATTAAAATGTGTTATCTCCTACAGTTTGGAATAAGCGTCCTTACTATGTCTTGGCAAATTGTCAGCTGTCCTTTGTAAGCATGGGTCAACTTTCAGCATTTCATCTTTTGCTGTTTGGTATCAGGAAATATCTCCAAGAATTCCTTTCAAGTGAAATTTTTGCCAGTGTAAGTTATCTCTGGAAAGCACATAACTTCATTTGTTTCACTGAGTTCAGCCTTAGAAAGACCTGAAGGCTGAAAATGCTGTTCTTCAGTGGCTACAGGGGCAGCATCCCTATGGTCAACTATTTGTTCTATAAATCCATTTGCATTTGTGTCTAATTTTGCTCCCAGCGATACTGTTTCCTGGATTTTTGTAGCACTTGCATTTTGTGTACAAATTTCCCCTCCTTTTCACTGTCCATTTTTGTAAAATGTCTTGTGGGTTTATCACTGGGAGACAAAGAGGCAGCACAACTGTAAGCTTTGCTGTGTGTGTGAACTAGAATCACAATGAGCACTCACTGACAGACTTTGAAAGGAGTGAAATGATTGGTCATTGATCATGATGCACCTCTGTTTTAGCAGGGAGCTAGAGAGCAATGAAGTTTTGACTATATAGTTATTCACAGTTAGTATACCTATCACAGTCAGTGCAATTTGAATCATGCTGTTGGAGGACTGCTGACATTGAAGCCAGGGTAACTGAAATTTGTGCATAACAGAACTGTGCAAAGCAATATCTGCCTCCTCCCCACCACATACACATCTTTATTGTGCATACTCGTACATAGGGTTTCTTTTCCCATTGCCATTATAAGTTGTGTCCTTTCCTTCCTCCCAGCATTTTAATGTTGTTATATATAGGAACCTTCTTGACCTATACAGAATGTTGGCTTTATGTTTTTATAGACTTATTATTTGTGCCAGTTTTTCATTTCTGTTGCATTATCTAGTTATAGAACTATTATCTGCAGATGTTGGTCTCACCCCTTCCTCTATGATATTTGTACCTCTTTTTTTGTTTCTTGTCTCGTTGTACTGGTTAATACCTCTGCAACACTAAATAATAGTGGGGAAAGTCAACAACCTTGTTTTGTTCTTGGGCTTGATGGAAATGCTTCTGGCATTTCTTCATTAAGCCTTATATTAGTTTCTGGTTGAGATATGTACAGTTTATCATGCTGAAGAATTATCCATCTACCCGATTTTACAAAGAAGTCTTATTAAGACTATATATTGGGTTTAGGTATTGTCAGCCTGGTCTCAGTACCTCCTGAAGTGTGGTAGTAGGAGATACACAGCTGTAACCATGAAGTATATATTTTTTAAACTCTGACCTTGTGTTTAATGAATCTTCTAAATCACCTCCTCAGAGGACATTTGCCAATCTCTAGGGGCATTATTGTTTTGTTGTTTGTTTTGTGAGTGCAAATATCATTTCAAACCAATTTATTTCCTTGCTTTATGAGAAGGAGCGTTCTAAAAGCAGTGTGGCCAGCCTGCAGTCACAGTGCTGCAGAACTCTGAATAGGCAGAAGCACAGGGACAGTGACCTGCGGAAACGAGGAAACAGTCCGACAAGGGAGGCCTGGAGCGGAGTGCCCACGGTGGGGACGTCGGCTGAGGCAGTCCATGCGTGCCGTTAATTACAACAATGGAATGGAAGTGCTTTAGTTGAAACTGAGTATTTCAGGTTCTCGCTGTCGTAAACTGCACCAAGCTTCATAAGTTTCAGTAGTCCCATAAACCAGCATTGGTGCTTAATGATTAGATTGTTAAGAAACTGATTTAAACTTGGAAGCAAATGATTTGTATGACCGCAGATATAGCACCATGGATTGTTTTGAAAGTCACTTGTATGTCTTTGAAAAATATTTGTAAAGGTATCCTTTAGGACATTACTGTTTATCACAGCTGAGAGAGAGGGTACTATGAGCTTCAAGTGGGTAGGAGCCAGGAACGCTGCTAGACAACATACAATGCCCAGACAGCCCCACTGCTTAAGAATTATCTGGCCCAAAGTGTCCATAGTGTTGAGATGAAGAATCTTTTCTCTAGGTCCACTAGCAATTTACAAGAGAAGGAGGAACTTGATAAACTGTATCATCAGAAAGTCATCAGTGCATTCCACAATGTGAGGAATTCTACAAGGCAGAAAACCTGATGTCTTAGCATATCCACAGCATGAGGATATTGCAGGGAAGACTTAGTGTAGATCAGAAGAGATTTAAGATATTTACCGGGGCTGGCATTATGGTGTAATGGGTGAAGCACTGCCTGCAATTCATGGCACTGGTTTGAGTTCCAGTTACCCCACTTCTGATCCCGCTCCCTGCTAATGTGCCTGAGAACGCAGCAGAGAATGGATGGCCCAAGTGCATGGGCCCCTGTAACCATGTGGGAGACCCAGGAGAAGCTCTTGCTCCTGGCTTCAGCCTGGCCCAGCCCAAGCCATTGTAGCCAGGGGAGTGAACCAGTGAATGGAAGATCTGTCTCTCTCCTCTCTATGTAACTCTGCCTTTCAAATAAATAAATCTTTTTTTAAGAAAAAAAAAGATATATACCAACCAAATGTAATACTTAGAGCTTTTTTGGATCCTAATTTGAGTAAAACATTTCCATAAAAATCAAGGAAATTTTAGTGGGGATAAAATATAAAGCAAGTTAAGCAAAAAGCCAATAAATAATTACTGAAGCTTGATAATGGAGATCCATTGTATTTTCCTTTATAATTTCATCTTTGTTTAAGGATTTTTATGGATTTAGAATTTTTTAAGATAAGTTTCAGTAAGAACAATAAAAATGTAACTTTTCTATCCTGATCCTTTCGAATGGTGAATCCTCATCACAGCTTTCCTAATATTGAGTTGTCAGTATTCCTGGAATAGCTCCCCACCCGAAAAAAGAGTGTGCATATACTTCCATTGGTACACACTGGAGCTTATGGACTGTGTTCTTAATTATTTTATCCAAAGGTTTAAGTGCTTGCGATTCTTAACATGAAGATAATTATCAGCTTTTAGAATTACTTTTTTACCTGAAACAGTAGGGAATTAGTGATAAGATTCCACCAGTTCCATCCAGTGTTGCCATTACTAGGCAGCCATTAAATATTTAGTGTAGAAAGTTTATATCGGAGAATAGCAACAGAAGAGCAGGCTTACGTGATCTCAGCTTTATAAAATAATATATGAATTTTTAAAGACTGGAAAATAGACATCAAAATCAATTGAGTGGTTTTTATTTTCTACTCCTTCCCCTGCCATTTCTAAATTTTCACTGTGAATCTTTGAAATCAGGAAAAAACTCTTTACAAAAAAATTTTTTCTTTCTTTTTTTTTTTTTTTGGGCCAGACAGAGACAGAGAGACAGAGAGAGAGTTATAGACAGTGAAAGAGAGACAGAAAGGTCTTCCTTCCACTGGTTCATTCCCCTAATGGCCGCCACGGCTGGCGCTGCGCCGATCTGAAGCCAGGAGCCGGGTACTTCCTCCCAGTCACCCATGCGGGTGCAGGGACCCAAGCACTTGGGCCATCCTCCACTGCCCTCCCAGGCCACAGCAGAGAGCTGGACAGGAAGAGGAGCAACCGGGACTAGAACCCGGGGTGCCAACACCACAGGCGGAAGATTAGCCAAGTGAGCCACTGCACCGGCCTACAAAATTAAAGTAGTTCACCTGGCATCCAGCTCTTGGTTCCTGATACATTCTCCAGTGAAATATCCATATCAGTACTGTTGTCATACAGATAGTTGTAATGAGATTGCCAGTTACTTCTATGATCTTTCTCCCAAGAACCCAAAGAATGAGTCTAACCATGAGAGGAACATCAGACAGCCACAACTTAGGGGATATTCTACAAAATGTCTGACCAGTAGGCCTCAAATCTTAAGATCAGTTAAAATAAAGTTGGAGAAACTGTTAGAACGTAGATCTTAAGGAAACATTTGAGTGAACGTAACCTGGTGTCCTAGGTAAGATCCTGGACCACAGGAAGCACATTAGATTAAAAAACATGACAACCAAATCAAGTATGGACTTCAGTTAATAATATGTCAACATTGTTTCCTTATTTAGGGCACACATACCACAGGGATGTAACATGTTAAGCAGAAAAAGCTCAACTTTCCTCTAAACGTTTACTATGACAGTTCAGAAATTGAGAAGTGTAATTTTGATTTTTTTAAATGTTTATTCATTTTTTAATTTATTTGGGAAGGTAGAGGGAAGGAGATCTTCCATCTGCTAGTTTACCCTCCAGACGTCCACAGTAGCCAAGACTGAGCCAGGAACTCCATCCAGGTCTCTCACATGGATGTCAGGTATACTTGAAGCATTATCTGCTGCCTCTCAGGCACGTTAGCAGGAAGCTGGATCAGAAGCAGAAGTGGGACTCAATCTCACAAACTCTGACATGAGATACAGGCATCCCAAGCATCGACTTAACCTACTGTACTCCAGTGTCCACCCCAACATTTCTGTTTTTGGAAAAAGAGAACAGGCATGGGCATTGCCTTAGAGGTTAAGATGCGATCCAGGGTGCTCACATCCCAAATCCCCAGTGCCTGAGTTGGAGTTCTGGCTCCAGCTCCTGTTCTGACTTCCTGCTAATGGGAACCCTAGAAGGCAGTGACGATGGCTCAAGCAGTTGGGTCCCTGCCACTCGTGTGGGAGGCTTGGATTGAGTCCCCGCTCCCAACCCTAGCACAGCCTCAGCCATTGTAGGCACTTGGGGAGTGAACCAGTACATGGGAACTCTTCTCTTTCTGTCTCTCCCCCACTCAAAAAATAAGAGAGCAGTTACTTAATTGAATAGCTCAACACTTTTTTTTCCTTAAGGTTTAAGTAATATTGGAGAGGTTCTACAAGATAAATTTGAAATTTCTGGGGTTTCTTTTTATTTTATTTTTAATAAATGTGTTTATGGGATGCAGTGTGATATGTTGATACATGTATACAATGTGTAATGATCAAATCAGGGTAGTTGGCATGCCCATCGCCTGAAACTGCGTTTCTTTTGCTGCGACTATGCAGAATGTCCTCTCTTGATGCCACTTTGAAATATACCATAAAGTGTTGCTAACTGTAGTCACTCTGCTGTGCCGTGGGACACCAGCAAGTAATTGTCCTGGCTGGCTCTGGATGTAGTTTTGTACCTGCCCCTTCTCCTACTCCTGCCCAGCTTTTGAAAGCCACTCTTACTCCCCTCTTGTTTAAGCTGGGGTTTATTTCCTCGGTTTTCGAGTGAAATTCTACTTGCATGACACTGACTTCCACACAGGGGACCCTTTGTGCAACGTGGTTCATTCTGCTTAAGGAAGTTTCTCGTGAGCCTTCAGAGCAACAGCATTGAATATGTGAGGAGACAAGTAATTTGAACAACCAAGATTTCATGTCTGCTTTCCCTTTGCATAACATAAATAGGAGAGTATTGGTATTATAAATTATCTCACAGGCTCAAGTTACATGCAGGCATTGACTTAGTGAAAGTACTAGAAAGAAATGACTGGGCCCGCTCTTGCTTAGTGTTGACTGAGTGCCCAACACCGGCATGAGGCTGGCATTCCTTTCAGTGAGCTGATATCAAAAACACTTAGGCAGTGGACTGCAACCACACTACAGGCTACGGTGTGACCAGTGCAGTGATACACAGGCATCCAGTTTAATGGCTTGGGCTGAGAGTGATTGCCCTGCTGGCCCTTCTATGGAGATACTGCTGAAAACACATTTATTGAGATTTGTCACAAAATTGATGCATCTTAAATGGGAGTAAGCAAAATAAAATGAATTAAGTTTTTGTGTGTGTTGCCAGTAATAAATGTGGTAATTTTATTTGTCCTTAAAGTCTTAAGGAAAATAGGCTAGCATTTTTTAAAATATTAAAAAAAATTTTTTTCAAACATTTTACCACATTGTAAAGAAGTAAAATTTTATAGAAATAGCCAGAACCTCACATCTTCAGCTCTTCCTGCCCACTAACTCATTGTCCTGAAGTTAATGTGTGTTGTTTCAGGCATTTTACAGTAACTTTACACATAACATGTATGTGTGTATTAATAACAAGAGAGCAAATCTTTTTGTTGCTTCTTCTTTTATTAACATTGGTTCATCAGTATAGATCTAGTTCTTTATTTTAACTACTCTATAATGTTCCTTTATATGTTCCATATCCTTGTGAAAGAACACTGGTTGTAGGTTTTTTTGTTTTTGGTTTTTACCATGCATGGCCTCAGTATTATTCTTATATGCATGTCTTTGTGAGTGTGTTTGAGAATGCCTTTAGCGTGAACACCTAAACCTGGACTTTGTGAGGTGGCAGGTTTGCGTATCACTGTTTTAAGAGCTGCTGCCACATTGTTCTTTGGAATGCTTGTGTATACATGCATGCAACTTGTGCTTTCCCTGTCTCCACATGGTGAAGAATCTTAGCAGACTTACTCATCTTTGCCAATCCAGTGCATTTCCTTGACTGATGTCACCGAGCATCTTTTCATGGTTGAATTCTTAGGAGTTCTCTGGAAAATACTGCTGTATTGTCTTTATCTAGGCTGGTATTTCTTGAGATCAAAGACCTTTGGTGTTGGAGCTAGTCCTCAGGACACATAATAAAGGAATACTACTAATGCTGTCATGAAGTTAAATTGGCGATGGGTGAGAGTAAGGTTTTAGTACCTGTCCTTATCTAGTTGTTTTGTTTACTCTTTGATTTGCTTTATGCTTTGTTATTGCTTACTGGTATAAGAAAGAATTCAGTTGAGCTATCTGATTTATGGAGTTTGTAATTAAGTGTCTTTTACAAAGTACATTTGCAATTTCCTAAAAAAGGCAAACATAGTTTTACAATACAGTCTAGCAGTTATACTCCTAATTATTTACCGAAAGGGTGAAAACTTCTAGTCACAGAAAAATCTGCAAACACATGTTTATATCATCTTTGTTCACAATTATAAAAAACTGGTAACCAAGTTATTTTTCCTCAGGTGAATGAGTAAATAAACTGGTATATCCATACAGTGGGATCTTACTCAGCAATTAAAAAAAGCTGTTCAGCCACTAAAAGCATAAAGGGGCTGTAAATACATGTTGCTGTGATTCCAGTTATATGACATTCTAGGAAAAGCAAAACGGAGATACTAAAAAGAGATACATGGTTACCAGGGACTGGGACAAGGAGAGAGGGCTGACTAGGTGCAAGATCTCAAGTTAGTGAAACTCCTCAGGATGAGTGATAGTACACATTTGGCAGAACAGGTAGAATGCTCATGTAAGCTGTGGACTTTAATAATAGTATGATTCATCAGTTATTACTATTATACCACACTGATGCACAATGTTAATAAGAGGAAATGGATAGAAGGGGTGGATGGGAAATCTGTTATGTGACCATGTAAATTTAAAAGTACTCTAAAAAATAGTCTATTAATTACTTTTAAATGGCTTCATTGTGAAATTCACATTTTACCAAATGTTCCAAAATATATGCAACAATTTGTTTCGGGGCCAGCACCTGCAGCTCCAGCATCCCTTATGGGTGCCAGTTAAGTCCCAGCTGCTCTGCTTCTGGTCCAGCTCCCTGTTAATGTGCCTGGGAAAGCAGTGGAAGATGGCCCAAGTGCTTGAGCCCCTGCAGCCATGAGGGGAACCCAGATGAAGCTCCTGGCTTTGGCTTGGCCAAGCAAATCTTTTTTTGATTTATTTATTTATTTGAAGGGTAGAGATAGTTAGAGAGAGAGGGGTCTTCCATCCATTGGTTCACTCCCTAGATGGCCACAACTACCAAGGCTCAGCTGATCCAAAGCCAGGAGCCAGGAGCTGCTTTCAGGTCTTCCAGGTGGGAGTAGGACCCAAGCACTTGGGCCATCCTTTGCTGCTTTCCTAGGCCATTAGCAGGGAGCTTGATTGGAAGTGGAGCAGCTGGGACTCAAATGGCGTCTGTATGGGATGCCGGCACTGCAACTGCCGGCTCTACCCACTACGCTACAGCACTGACCCCATAAATAATTTTTTTTAAATGTATGCAGTAGCTTCTCAATCTGAAATGTAATAATTGCCATGGGACTCTCATGAAGTGTTAAAGTTGTGCATGCCTGTCTTTCAGATGCTCTTTGTGTGGCTACGTGTGCAGCCATCCTCCTTCTCTGAAGTCTCACATGTGGAAGCATGCAAGTGACCAAAATTACAACTACGAACAAGTGAACAAGGCTATCAATGACGCAATTTCCCAAAGTGGCAGGTATCTCTTCTACCCCTTCCCTTTATTGCTATAGATAAATTCAAGCTAGGATTAAAACCACTAGTCTGACATTATGACTCATTCAAGCTTTGCATGTTTTGTTTTGAAGAGTTCTTGGAAAAGCCTCTGGAAAGACTCTAACCGGCAGTGAAGAGAGAGCTGACCCTGTCACCGGAAGTTCAGAAAACTCCGTGTCATCCTCAGAGCTGATTTCCCAGGCTCCCAGTGAAGTTGTAGATCCCAACGAGAATGAGAAACTGAGCCCAACAAATAATACCTCATATAGTGTAGAAAAAAACTCCAACCTGGCCCCTCCTGGTATGGAGTATTGTGTTTTACTCTTCTGTTGTTGTATTTGTGGTTTTGAGTCAACCAGCAAAGAAAATCTCTTGGATCATATGAAAGAGCATGAGGGTGAGATTGTAAACATCATCCTAAACAAGGACCACAACACAACCGTAAACACAAGCTAGGGGGAATAATCACTTGAAGAACATGGTAGACGAGGATCCCCTTAAACCACAGCCTCACCTTTGTTGTCAGGTAGCTAATTTACTAGACACAGAAAAAAGAGTCGGTATGGTTTTCAGAAGAAGCGACAGATGCAACTTTGGAACTAAACCCGTTGTAAAATGAATTCCAGATGGGTAAGCAGTGAAGGGAAGTAGGTTGAGGAGGAAGCAAAAATGTAAACCTGTATTAACCCTCTACCACCCATCTTAGTGTCAGGTGTATTTATTATCAAAAGCTTATTGTAGTGTAGAAATGCAAGAAGAGTTACAAAAGGGCTTTGCAAGGCGTTGTTCTAAAATGTATGCTATCTGTGTCACAGTCTTCAGCAGAGCCTCGTTTTCTTCATTCTCACGTTTCACATGCCAGCTCTAGGATGACAGGCCTCTGGTGAGAAGAGAGAGGCAGCTCGAACAGGGTTTCTTTCTGTGTCACCGACAGAGTCGACAGGGAAACGGAGGGCTTTAAAATGACCCACTTAAATCAAATCGTTCCCTCAATTTATAGGAATTAATCCTCTACCCGAGCTGAGATTTCTCCCTTTACACCTAAAAAAAAAGAAGGAAAAGAGAAACCTCTAAACCAAATCTGGACTGTCAGCAACGCAATTAAGAAGTAAATTATTGTCTTAAATTACAGTGAATTTCTTGTGGGCAAAGGAGGAAATAGGTGAATTCCCATCAGACTTGAAACAGATCTCAAGTTCACAGAAATGGTAATTCACTGGGCACAGTGCACTTCTCACAGGTTCTTTTCAGAGTGTTGGATGGGACACAGCACACTTTGCCTAGATACACGGTCCTCCTATCCCTCTCGGCCAAACAAGATCATGCTGGTTATCTGAAAGAGTCTGCTGAGGCAACAGGGTGTGACAACTGGCTTTTGATCATCAGCCCCATAGAAATAATTTGAACTCCTAAGGTGAAAATCAGCTGGATGAGGGGTAAAATTCAGGAGCCTTTTACAATGAGTGCTGCTCTTGAGATTTTCCTTCCTGGAGTTTATTAGTTTAGTCATGTTTAACAGAAGAGGAGAAACCAAATGTGACTAAAATACAGTAGAAATTCAGGTTCTTTATAAAAACTTAATCAACACAAAGAGCATTCAGTAAATCCATAGGATTTCTAAGAAATTCCAAAAGGAATTTCCAGTATGATATAGGACATGTTAAAAACCAACTAAAAGTGCTTTTGCCATCAAATAGATGTAATCTCATTAATTTCACATTTTGTACTATAGTTATTTCCAAAGGTGAAAGACACAGGTCGTTTCTGTTTTTGTAGTTGTATTCACTTATTTATGCGTTGTTTATTAACGTGAACTCCACCTACAAGTCAAAAGGCCAGTGCGCCAGTTTTCACGGTGCTATTTCTGAGTTTCTGAATATTCTGAATCCTGATTTTTTAACATCTAGAGTTAAGGCCATGACTCTGCTAAACTTAGAACGTGCGAAACAGAGTTTTTTGAGTGGGCAACTCTGTAGACATTTTGTTTCCAAAGTCCAGTTATGAATTGAATGAATATTTTTAAGATAGTATTAGGAACTATTTAAGTGGGGCCAGGTATCTTGAAACATTGTCTGATTTGTTTTTTTATCTCATTTTGATAATGATATTTAAACAATTGATTGTAACTTTGCAGCTCTATGATTTAGTTAGCTTTAATTTATTTATGAAACAATCCATTTCTGATTTGTGCTTTTAAAAAAAAAACATGAAGTTATATATACTAAATTATATACCCCAAATCCATTGTATTTGGATTTAAATTCATTTTCTCCTGTTTTCAGAATTGAAATATTTATTTCAAATTCAAATACAGTATTTTAAAGAGTCACATTTTTTACCACTCATGTTATTGCCATTTGTGTCGACCAGTTTTTTCATTGCTGATAACTGTGACTCATTATTTCTTTATAAATCTGTTATTCCAGAAGTTAACAACCTTACAAGAATTTTGTTTGATAAATTTTCTTTGTCTTTCATTTTATGTAATCATTTGGAAAATACTAATAACCAAAGTATCCCAAAAACTTCAATAGTGTGACTATTTAAATTACCTTTCTTCCATTTCCTTAATTAAACCACTTCTGTTGGTTGCTACTTAAGTCTTTCCATTTGGAATCATGGATTTAAAATTTCCCTAGTTCATGGGGGAAAATTAACCCACAGGTTCAAAGCCTTTAACCTTTCATGGAATTCTGGCTTTTGAATGTCTTAAAAGCTTTCTCCTGGCCTGTAGGAGGAATCATATACCAAGAATGTTCTATACCTTCCTATTGTTTTGTGGCAAGCCTTAATTTAACAGTGTCTCTACCATGAACAGTTGAGTTTTCTTAAAGTAATAATGAAGATTAAATATGCAATTGTAATTGTAAAAGAGATAGCTATTAAAATCAGTAGTAGTTTGCTTTATAGGAATATTATTTTATTTATTGCTGTTAGACCTTTTGTTATCCAATGCCCCTTGTATTTGTTTTCTGCTCTGAACACCTACAATTCCAGAATTTGATAGTGAAGTTCAATTTTAAAGGAAACTTACTGGATAAGGCCGCGCTGGTGAGGGAAAAGGTGATGCATTCTGATCATTATGAGATATTTTTCAGGGCTCTGTCGTTTACTCCCGGTCTTAATAAACCAGCACATGGTTGGAGTCCCCAGTGTTCCCGCAATACCGTGCTTACCTTCCATCTGATCTGTAGACCTCAGACAGTGCAACGTAATGACACTGACTGAAGCCTTTCTCTAGATCTTTAATCCTATCTAAGGTAGCGTTGGTGGTTCCATAGTTTTCTCTGTTCTTTCTCACGAAACAAATGGTGGGCATCCATGTTTACATTGTGTCTTCCCGCAGTGTGCTTGCCCTGACAGAGACAAGCAGGCTTCTCTATTGAGACTTACTATATTTTTAGTTTTCATAGACACTTATTTAATCTTTTTTTATTGTACAGCAAGGTGCTCTAAGTAATATTCTATAAAATATATTTAATAGAAATTTGAGTTTGATATTCATGGACATGAATACATGTATTTTTTTAAGAAATAAGTATTGTGTAACACTATGGCATTGCTTCTATAGCCAAAGTATAAAAATTTCTGGAACACTGACATGTAAAGACTACAGTTAATTCTGACACTGTATCTTATTAAAATAGGATGATTTGCATTTTGTAAAATTATCCTGCACATCAAGCTGCATGCCTTAAAGCTGAACCTCTAGGATTGCGTTCATGGTAGAACAGTTCGTCTGTTCAGAACAGTGAGGCAAGGTCCATAGCGCTTCTCTAACTACCTTTGGAAATACTGTACAATGTTAGAATAATTTATTTTGCTTTACAGGAGTTTGTCATGTATTGACTTTAATACTGTATTTTGGTAATAAATTTTTTGTTAAAAATACTGGTCTCTAACTTTTATTAATAGTGATTCATAGCCAGTCCTAACCTGGAAATGTTGATTTGATTACCTAGGAAGTTGTGTTTCAATAATTAAAAGCTGAGCCTTGTTTACCTTTTGGTAATTTGTTAAACTGTTGCTGACCAGCATTGAACTGTGCTATACCAAGATGATTGGGAAAGCTAGTTATCGTCATCGTTTTAAAAGTTCAATATGAATTTGAAGCCTTTTTTTCCCTTGCTATACAGGTCTGCATTTTATTTTCCAAATCACACACTGAATATTCTGCTAATGGCAGTTAGCGTTCTTTACTGAAGGCCAGAGATGACAATAGTGTGTTCACACTTTGGTCATTTTGTGGCCTGTACCAAGTCTCTCGACATGAGGTTTGTTGCATCGGCAGGTGACACTAGCATCATCTGACTGGATCATTGGTCTGATGATCAGTTTATGCCCTGGAATCCTGGGCTACCTCAGCTTAAAAGTGACCAAGGCCAAATTCTTTGTTTCCCAAAAGCTGTAATTCCTTGTCCTGTGCCCCCTAGAGGCAAAATCTCATCAAATCTCATCACTGTGTCCTGACTGCCAAATTAGTTAGCAATCCTAGCATGGAAAGGCTAGAACCTGTGGCCCCATTTGGTCACCACCAGCTACATGTGGCTATTAGAAGTATGGCTAATACGCTCTGTAAGTGTAAAATATACCACAATTGCAAAGACTTGGTACAAAAAAAAATGTAAAGCATCTCATTGATAGTATTTTATATTGATTACATGTTGAAATGATATTTTGGATACATTGGGTTAAATAAAATATATCACAAAAATTAATTCCACCTGTTTTTGTTTTTGTTTCACTGTAGCTACTAGAACATTTTCAATTACATGTGTGGCTTACTTTATATTTCTCTTGAACAGTGCTGGTCTAGAAGGAGGGTTTGCCAGCTATGGCCCTCGCTTCAAATTCTGCCTACCACACTGTTTTTGTAAATAAAGTTGTATTGGAAGACAGCCACACTCTCTTATTTGTATCATAAATGGCTATTTTCAAGGTATAATAGCAGCACTGAGTAATTGTGTGACAGAAACTATATGGCCCACAAAGCTACCAGAAAGAAAAGAGCTTTTTATAAAGAAAGCTTTTTATAGCAGTATTTTGTAACTAAATTATATTGTTTCCTCTTCTGTCATTTTTATAGTCCACGTAGTCTTCTGCAGCTCTTATCCATACTTTACGACCTCAACCTAACTCACTGTTTCATCAGTCTCTTGAAGCCAAACACAATTTGTTTAAAATAACAACACAGGAGCAGGCGTCTGGCCTGGTGGCCAGGATGCCTGCATCCTCTGTCAGGTACCTGGGTTTGATAACCTTTCTCTGCTCCTGAGTCCAACTTGGTGCTAATGCAGACCTTACGAGGGGTGATGATGGCTCAAGTGACTGAGTTCCAGCTACCCACTAGGGAGACCTGGGATGAGTTCCTGGCTCCCGGCACTGGCCCCAGCTAGGGGCCACTTCTAGCACTGGGGTGTGAAGCAGTAGATAAGAGGTCTCTCTGTACCTTGTAAATAAATAATGCATAAAAATAAGTTAAATAATGCTACTATAAAAAATGTTGTTTTCCTCCTAACAACCTGCTTCACCCTCTCAGTGCGGGTGGCACTACCACTGGTGATGGAGTCATACCACTTGCATCTGTAAACCGTGGTACCACGGAGCCACAGCAAACAGTGCATTCAACTGGGCTGACCAGTGGCTTGAGTAACCCAGGATGTAAGAAAAGAGCCTGAGATGTGCACCTCTTTATAATGAATAGCGTGTGCGACTCAAGCCAAATTCACGGGTGAGGAGGAGGGTGTAGTTGGCTCTGGATTAGAGCTGTCGATTAAACTGGCAGAGCTAAGAAAAAGTCACAGTACTCTCCTGCACAGATTTCTTCCAAATCAATCAGCAAGGATGTAAAATGAGAACGTTTTTGGCCCTATAAATTCCTAGAGAAGTTTCTGTTTTTAATTGGTGCCATACGATAGACTGACTTAGGTGGAGTGTTTTGCTGTATATCACAGGATCCAAATGGATGTGAGATGCTTAAACCATTTCCAGAGTCCTACATTTGTGCAGCAAAATCCAGTTTGAGTACTGTTAGGGGACTACAGACCTCATTTTTCTGTTAGTACATTAATAATGTACTGTTCTGTAGTTTTATCATTTGAATCATGAAGTGTTTATTTAAAAAATGACAGCTTTGGTTTTTTTAATCTGAGTTTTGTTTTTGTTTTTGCAACACGCTATTTAAATTGTTTATCTTAGAAAAGTGTATTATTATAAGGGCAGGCATTATGGCACAGTAGCTTAATCTGCCCACATCCCATATCGGGAGTGATGGCTCCAGTCCCGACTACTCCCTGCTTCTGATCCAGCTCCCTGCCAATGCACCTGGGCAGCAGCAGATGATGACTCAGTATTTGGATTCAAAGATAGATTCATTCTCTCTTTCTCCCTGTTACTCTTTCACATAAATGAAAAAACGGTGTGGGGTTTTTTTGTGGTGTTTTTTTTTTTTTTTTTTTTTTTTTTTTTTTTTTTTTTGACAGAGTGGACAGTGAGAGAGAGAAACAGAGAGAAAGGTCTTCCTTTGCCATTGGTTCACCCTCCAATGGCCGCTGCGGCCGGCGCACTGCGCTGATCCAAAGGCAGGAGCCAGGTGCTTCTCCTGGACTCCCATGGGGTGCAGGGCCCAAGCACATGGGCCATCCTCCACTGCACTCCCGGGCCATAGCAGAGAGCTGGCCTGGAAGAGGGGCAACCGGGACAGAATCCAGCGCCCCAACCGGGACTAGAACCCGGTGTGCCGGCACTGCAGGCAGAGGATTAGCCTGTTGAGCCACAGCGCCGGCCGGTTTGTTTTTTTTTTTTTTTTTTTAATGTATTATAGTAGAGCTTCCTTTGAATTAAGTTTAAATTTAGTCATCTAATATAAAAAATTTTTTTAAAGATTTGTTTATTTATTTGAAAGACTGAGTTACAGAGAAGCAGAGGCAGAGAGAGAGAGAGAGAGGTCCTCCATCTGCTGGCTCACTCCCCAGATGGCTGCCACGGCCGGAGCTGAGCCGAGCCGATCTGATGTGGGTGCAGGGGCTCAGAGAGCTGGATCAGAAGTGGAGCAGCCAGGACTCAAACCGGTGCCCATGTGGGATTCTGGCACTGCAGGCGGTGTCTTTACTCCTTATGCCACAGTGCCGGCCCTTAGTATAAATATTTTAAGATGTATTTATTTATTTGAAAGGCAGAGTTATAGAGAGAGGGAGGGAGAGACAGACCACAATCTTCCAGCCACTGCTTCACTCATCAAAAGACCGCAATGGCCAGGACTGGGCCAGACTGAAGCCAGGAGCCAGGAGCTTCTTGGAAGTCTCCCACATGGGTTCTTCAGTTCAAGCGCTTGGGCTATCTGCTGCCACTTTCCCAGGCACAGTAGCAGGGAGCCAGACTGGAAGTAGAGCAGCTGGGACTTGAAACTGCACCTATATGGGATGCTGGCATCGCAGGCAGCGGTTTAACCAACTGTGCCACAAAGCCAGCCCCTCGTATAAATTTACTGCCATGTAGTAAAACGGTCTAATATTGGTGCCTTTTGAGTTCCTAACTCAACCGTAATTACACCAGGTGTGTTACTTAAATCCCGATACTGAAGGCGCCATTCTGTAACAGTTTGCAAAGCTGAATGTAAGAACAGGTACTTCTTTGGTAACACTGAGGTACTTGGGGCCTTTTGTTTTAAATAACTCTACATATTAGATAGAATTTTATTTGCAGATACCAGAAAGTAATGACTCCTTGGCCATGAGCTCAGACCCAACTATTTCATCGTTACGATTTCTCAGCTTAGTCATGTGTTAAAAGGTAAAACAGAATATAATTACTTTCTTGCCACCAATACCAATAATCCGTGTGGTCTTTAAAACTAGTCGTGGAGTATGTGATTGTAAATGCGTACACGGTAGGAAACTGTGACCTAAAAAGACCTTCAACAAAGCAAGTTACTCATTTCAGGCTTTTCGCAAGCACTAGTGTTATTTTAAGGCTTATTGTCACTACACTGCACATCTCTGAATTTTTGTCTACTTGTCATTAATTTTAGTAACCATATTTCAGAAATGATGTGGCTGCCTTTTACTGAAATAGGCGCATCAATCCACATCTTGCTCTTTTTGTTTATATCTGCAGTCCTATTTAAATTCCGTATTTCCAACCACAAAAGGTGTTAGAAAATGCTATTTCAGGATGTCAGAGAAAAAGTACAGCAGGATGTGGTTCACATCTTAAACTGTATTTCTGCTCTCCTATAACTAGCATTGTGCAAAGGAAAAAAAAAGTTTGGAGATGAAATATTTAACAACTGTAGGAGCCAGTGGTTTCAGCGTTATTTTCGTTTCCTAAGCCCCTCTGCATAGGAAGCAGGAAGACCATCGGTGAGGTTGAGCCCCCTTGGAGTGATGGTCCCAGACCCCACGCTGAGAACCGCAGCCTAGGCTGGCATTCCTCCCAAGGCGGCTCTACAGCACCTGGGCCGCCTGGAGCAACCCTGAGCACAGGCGCTGGTGATAAAGCCTCCAGTGTATCGTCTGACAATTTTTAAAATTACTTTGTAATAGCAGAGGAGGAAACAAGCGTGAATGTTCCTAATGGGAAAGCAGTCACTGGGTCCCATGTGAAGCAAGGGGGCAGGGAGGATGTGTGGTGTCCAGACCACCAGGGGCTGCACACAAGCTGTGTGTGGTTAACTCAGCTGGTCTGGGACGTGGCCTTTCGCCTTCTTCTTTTTTTTTTTTTTTTTTTTTTTTTTTGACAGGCAGAGTGGACAGTGAGAGAGAGAGACAGAGAGAAAGGTCTTCCTTTTGCCGTTGGTTCACCCTCCAATGGCCGCCGTGGCTTGCGCGCTGCGGCCGGCGCACCGCGCTGATCCGATGGCAGGAGCCAGGTGCTTCTCCTGGTCTCCCATGGGGTGCAGGGCCCAAGCACTTGGGCCATCCTCCACTGCACTCCCTGGCCACAGCAGAGAGCTGGGTTTCTGTTATTTTCTCTTGGCTTTTTATGATGATGATGATGACTATAAAATCCATACTATGAGACCTAGCTCGTAGAGTTATAGGGATTCAGTGAGATAGTTACAAAACACCTTGGCAAAGTCCTGGGAGAGCTCTGGGCAGTGCTTGGTTCCAGTCCTAGAAAGCCATGTGATTGGGGGGAGGCAGGCAGTGTTTTTGAACTTCAGATTCTTCATCAGTAAAATGGATGACGAGGCCTGCCTTGCAGTGTTATTGTGAAGAGCACAGACCTGGATATAAAGGGCTTGGCTGTGTAGGAGCTTCAACAATGGTGGCTCTCATAGTTTAATCCTTAACTAGGGGGAGTGAAAAATTTACACTGCCTGTGTAAATCAGAGCTATGAGTTGAAAACCTTGGAAAGGAACCTTCGAATCACACGGGTTTGTGTTAAAAGACAGAATACCCGATGGGAGACCAGGAGAAGCACCTGGCTCCTAGCTTCAGATCAGCACGGTGCGCCAGCCGCAGCGGCCATTGGGGGCTGAACCAATGGAAAAAGGAAGACCTTTCTCTCTGTCTCTCTCTCTCACTGTCTACTCTGCCTGTCAAAAAAAAAAAAAAAAAAAAAAAGATACTCGGGATAACCTATCCCTTAAAATATACCCAGAAAAGACAAACCTGTTTTTTCAGCACCTGGAACATTGTACGCAGTTCACGTTACATCTCAGAAAATAACAGTCCAGGAGAAAGTGCTAAAACATTGCCCTGGTTCCATCGTGTTCAGTTCATGTAATCATTGATACAGAATTCTTCTTTTGCACCTATAAACTGCCAGTAAGGGCTTATTTGCACCTGCCATGTGGGATACAAGAAAAACATGAGAAATGGCCCTTTTCCCAAGTAAGCGTAAGAGCTGGCTGCATTGGCAAAACTCAGGCCCTGAGAAAGAGAATCCTACCCTGGGTTGTGCACACGCGGTATAATCCGCCGCTGGCTGGATGGGAGTGCGTGCTGTGCGTGGGAGTGCTTCAGGGAGGCAGTTCCTGGAGAAGGTATGGCATGGTCTGTCCCAGGCTGTGCACGGTTCTCACAAGGAAGCCGTCCCCTAGCTGTCTCACAAGGACGTTTCATCTGCAGGACTCTGGTGCAGAGCAGTCGGCGCTTCTGAAATGAACCCAGAGCCTGTCCAGGTGCCAGCCTCTCTGGCTGCCCTGCAGGCCCAGGCTGTCACCTGCCACACGTTCTTGTGATCAGATAGGGAAATAGCAAACATGGGGGCCACAAATCAGCACTTTTGTTTAACCCAGTCTGCTGGCCTTGAGGTTAAGACTCCCCTTGGAACACTGTATCCCACACTGAAGTGACTGGGTTTGAGTCCCGGCTCTGCTGGCAGGCAGCAGGTGATGGCTCCATTACTTGGGTCCTCATGTAGGAGACCCAGATGCAGTTCCAGACTCCTGGCTCCAGACTACCCCAACCTGGCAGGCATTTGGGAAGCAAACCGATGGGTGGGAGCTCTGCCTCTCTCTCTCCCTCTCCTCTCATCCCCTCACCCTTCCCCTCTGCCTCTTAAATAGTGAAAAAAGAAGACAGAGAATCTTGCCTATACAGTTAGTTGAATTTACACAGCCCCATTCAGCTGATCTACCCTAACATTTAACACCTACAAATTGAGTTGCTAAATGTCACTGAGATTCTTGTGGTTAAACCTACCCAAAAAACTTGATTTCCATTTATAAAAAAGATCTATTTTTCTATGAAGTTGGGGTTGGAGGGGGGATTACAATTAGGAGTCTGCATTTAGGACCTGATCAGATACTTTTATTTAGTTTTTTAAATTTATTACAGAGACCAAAAGACAGAGACAGAGAGATCTTCTATCTACTTCTGTCTCTCCTCAGATGCCTGCAAAAGCTGGAGCTGGGCCAGGCAAAAGCCAGGAACCCAGAACTCCACTGAGGTCTCCCACAAGGGTGGCAGGAACCCAACTCCCTGAGCCATCACTGCTGCCCCCCACGGTGTGCATTAGCAGGAAGCTGGAGTCAGAAGTGGGGCCAGGACTTGAACCCAGGAAAGCTGCCAATATGCGATGTAGGTGCCCCAAGCAACTTCTTAACCACTTTACCAAACACCCACCCACCCCCCAGATATCCTTTAGATTGATTTAATTTTGTATTTTCTTTGAAAGGCCAGAGACCGAGATCTTCCATTTCCTGACTTTCTCTCAAAATGCCTGCAATAGCTGGGTCTTCCGTGTAGATGGCAAGAGCTCAAGTATTTGAGCTTGGTCCCTTGACTGATACTAATAACAATGACTTGTTCTGGTCCTGCTTCTTAGCCCAAAGCCGTTCCCCCACACCAGCTTCTTCATCATTCTTACACTGCCTGCGTTTAAGGGTTTATTATCATCAATGAAACAAATAGTGTACACGAAGCAATACACATTCAGCCATAACCTAAAAAGCTAGATACTTCCCACCTGAGTTGTGGCAGGCACTGCCAATTGCTCCCCAACATCCATTTTTCTCTTCCATGGTGGTAAGGTTTCTGGCTGCATTTCCAGCCTCCCTTGCAGCCACACAAGGCCATGTGACTACATCACAGCTAAGGGGACATAAATAGTGATATAAGATACTCCTGGTTTTGCTTTTAAAATGAAAGGGAGTTCCATCCCTTTCCCTTTCTTGCTGGTTTGTATCTGAACGTGGTGGTGAGCCACAGAACTTGTAAATCTCAAAAACAACAAAAGGCTCAATAGATATTTCTCAAAGAAGATACACAGATGACCAATGAGCATAGGAAATGATGTCCAACATCACTAATCATTAGGAAAATGCAAATCAAAACTGCAGTGAGGGGTGAGCATTGTGGTACAGGGGGTTAAGCCTCTGCCTGAGTCACCCACTGCTTCACTTTTGATCCCTGCAAACACACCTGGGAAAGCAGTGGAAAATGGCCCAAGTACTCGGATCCCTGCCACCTACGCAAGAGACCCCGATGGAGCTCCTGGTTGCAACCTGGCCCAGCCCCAGCTGTTGCAGCCACCGGGGAGTAAACCAGCAAATGGAAGAAACACTTTCTCTCTCTCTCTCTCTCTCTCTCTCTCTCTCTCTCTCTCTCTCCTTGTCTCTCCCAGTCTTTAACTCTTTCAAATAAATAAATAAATAAATATTATAAAAAAACTAAAATGAAATGCTACCACACACCCATTAGGATAGCTACTATTGAAAAAAAAAAACCAGAAAATGACAAATGTTATGGATATAGAGAACTAGCACCCCGGTGCACTGTTTATGGGAATGTAAAATGGTACAGCCACTGTGGAAAACAGTATGGCAGCTCCTCAAAAAGTTAAAAATGCAATTACCATGTGATACAGCAATGTCTCTTCTGGGTATATACCCAGAATTGAAAGCAGGATCCCAAAGAGAGATCCATCCACCCATGTTCATACCAGCATCATTCACAGTAGCAGCAACCCAACATCAGTAGATGAATCAACAAAATGTGGGTTATCCATTCAATGGAGTATTACTTGGTCTGAAAAAGTATGTGTTACAATACGGATGAATCTTACAGACATTATGCTAAGAGAAATAAATCAGTCAAAAAAACACAAACACTGCACATTTCCATTGTGAGGTAGAAAGCAGAATGGTGTTTGCTAGTGGCCAGGGGATGGTGGAATGGGGAGTTACTATTTAATGGCCATAGAATTTCAGTCTTTCAAGTTGAAAAGTTGTGGAGGTGGGTAGGGTGATAGTTGCACAATACAGAAGCATTCATTGGCACAAAACTAGACAGTTAAAAGTCATCTGTATTAGACCACAATTTTAAAAAAATTTTTTTAAGATTTATTTGAAAGGCAGAGTTACAGAGACAGAGCTGGGGGAAGAGACAGAGACAGCGGTCTTCCATTCGCTGGTTCACTCCCCAAATGGCTGAGATGACCAGAGTTTGGCTGATCCAAAGCAAGGAGCCAGGAGCTTCCTCCAGGTCTCCCAAGTGGGTGCAGGGGCCCAAGCACTTGGGCCATCCTCTGCTGCATTCCCAGGCACATCAGCAGGGAGCTGGATGGGAAGTGGAACCACTGGGACTCCAACTGGTGCCCATATGGACTGCTGGCACTGCAGGTGGCAGCTTAAACCGCTATACTACAATACTGGCCCCCAGTTTTTAAAAAACTACAAAATATGTATGACATCCTGGTTACAAGGACCCTTGTCTGTGACACTGGAACTGAACTGCCTACATGACAGAAACATGAATGTCTTGTTTAAGCCACTGTTTCCTGAGGTGCTGTGTCAGCAGGCCATCCTGTATCCTGGTCCATACCGACTTCTCAGCTGCCATTTCTAGTGTTTCCCTCCCTGATCATCTCTGTACAGAGACCCCCAATAAAGGGAAAGGCACATTGCTGGGATGCCACCACACTAACAACACTAGCCTGGTGTTTTAATGTTCTGTTCTTTCTCCCTTCGTCTCCCTCCCACAGAAACTGTTTAGTCCATTTTCCTAATTTACTCTCTAGCACATGAAATTTTAATAGCATAGATGCACTGGATATCTATTTAAGTACTATATGTCTACCTGCTTCTTATATTAAAAAAATTACCCTATCACCATTTAGAGTACACATTCCTACATAAATGCAGTGGTGGTTCACTTAAATGGTAGCTGTGGGAAAAGATATTCCACACTTCATTTACTGGTGTCCTGTTTAAATAATTTTTAAAGGCTTATTTTATTTATTTGAAAGACACAGAGAGAGAGAAAGAGAGAAAGAGGACCACTTCCAACCACTGATTCACACCCCAAATGGCTGCAACAGCTGGGGCTGGGCCAGGCCGAAGCCAGAAGCCAGTAGCTCCATCCAAGTCTCCCTACATGGGTGGCAGGAGCCCAAGCCCTTGGGCCATCTTCCACTGCTTTCCCAGGCACATCAGCAGGGAGCTAGATCGGAAGCAGAGCAGCTTGGACGCATACCAGCGCTCCTGAACCATTCTTTGGAGCCTGAACAGCGGGTGTGGAATCCGGGGATCAGCTGGAATCCGGGGATCAGCTTCCTCCAGGCTCACGGATTGTTCCGGAGCTGCACCCTGACACTGACTGCATCCCTCCTTCCCTCCTGAGGGTCCTCAGAGAAGGCATTAGGAAATCATGTTAACCGAATTTGCAGAGGTTTAAAACGGGGAAATGGATGGGCAGATTAGCACAGATTCACAGGTACCCAAGGACTCTATAAAGGAGTTAGCAAACTATTTAAACATGATCAGTTTTGTTTCATTTTTTCCCTTAACACCCGCTAATCTTCTTCTATTTATCTGTCCCTTTTTCATTTCCATGGATACCACCTACACTTCTCTTCGTGTTCATGGTTAGAATAACTGTTGTAAGTGCACATTTTTGACTGAGGACACGGCGGAAGCTATTCGGGTAGACGGTGATGATTTATCACACGGGATTCTGTTGGATGTGATGACGGATAGGTATTAGCTGTTCTGGTTGCAGAGTCCATGGCCAGTGCCTTCAGTCTGTTTCTTTAGACTGCTCCCGTGTGGCTCTCGCCTCGCCAGGCAGACACCGGTGTCTAAATTTGTCCCTGCTAACAGACACCCAGGTGGACTGTCAGACTTGGGAGTTCTGGGTTTTTCAGGACTTCCAGCCAGAAATGGATGTGTTTCTAACACTCTCGAGTTCAGACACGTTATCATGCTCTAAGCTGTGGCTCAGGTGGTGCTGGGCTGGATTCTCGCCCTCAGGCTTCCTGGTGGACAGCGACCAGCTTTCCTGAAGGAGTTCTTATGCACAGGAAGGAGCTCACAGGTTTGATGGCAACTCTGTGGGCTCACAGTTGTCAGGACTCAAACTCTCCCCACAGCTGTGCGGAGACCGCAGCGAGTGGGTTCAGGCTTGACGTCAGTGATGCGCCCGTGATGGAGGTGACCAACTTTAGGGATTTGTGGTGACAGCTTCTTGATGACCTCTTTGAATTTTCAGTCAAGACATCAGGAAATGGGGCCCAGCATGGTGGCACAGTGGGTTAAGCCACCATGGGACGCCAGCATCCCATATTGCAACACATATTGGCTGCTCCACTTCCAATTCAGCTCCCTACTAATGTGCCTGGGAAAGCAGTGGAAGATGGCCCAAGGGCTTGGGCACCTGCCACCCAAGTTGGAGACCTGGACGGAGTTCCTGGTTCCAGGCTTCAGCCTGGCCCAGCCCCAGCAGTTGTGATCATTTGGGGGAGTGATCAGCAGATGTAAGATTGTGTGTTTGTGTGACTCTTTCAAATAAATAAAACAAATCTTGAACAACAAAGAAGAAAAGAGGAAGAAGAAGAAAAGTATGAAGGAGAAGGAGGAAAAGAGGAGGAGGAGGGGAAGGGGAAGCAGAGAAAGGAGAAGAGGCGGAGGAAGGGGAAGATGAGGAAGAAGGCATCAGAGAAGAAACCTTCTCTCTCAGGTCCCTGAAATGAGTTATACACAAAGAGTGCACACAGCAGTCCAAAAGGATGCAGGCAGAAGAGATCAGCATTCCATTTGTGTTACTTTAGTTCCATATCTATGTGTACCAACTGAGCAAGAAGACAAACATTTTTCTCTGATAAACACTGGATACCACTGCTCTGACTTCTCAGACACTTGAAAAGTCAGCCTTTGGACAAGGTGGAAAAATACAAATCTGATGACAGTACTATTAGAAACATACATGTAAGGAGCCAAACTCTCCTTAACCCAACACGTGCTCCTGCAGGGGAGGGAATACTGATCATGCTTAAAGATTGCACTGTGGCATAGCGGGTAAAACTACCACCTGTAGTGCTGGCATCCCATATGAGTGCTGGTTTGAGTCCTGGCTGCTCTACTTCAGATCCAGCTCTCTGCTATGGCCTGGGAAAGCAGTAGAAGATGGTCCAAGTCCTTGGGCCCCTGCATCCACTTGGGAAGACCCGGAGGAAGCTACTGGCTCCTGGCTTCGGATAGGCCCAGCTCTGGCCGTTGCAGCCAATTGGGGAGTGAATCAGCTCTCTCTCTGCCTCTCCTTCTCTCTCTGTGTAACTCTTTCAAATAAATAAATAAATCTTTTTAAAAAATCACTTTTCTCCAAAACATGCCTACACATTTTATACAATTCTAGTAAAAATATCATGGGTCTTTTTTTGGGAGGGAGGACCTGGTAAATGATTGTAAAGTATATTTGAGTGAATATATAAGCAAAACCTGCTAAACTGTATGTTTAAAAGATGTATAATGAAGGGTTAATTACTCTCCCAAATATCAGCACATTCTATACAGAAACAGTAATTAAAAACATGGGGAACTGTTAAGAAACTAGCTCTTTCTTTTAGTCATTTAGACATGCTAGTAAGTTTGTAAATACAGTTACTTATACACATAGCAGAATTTAGTGTGTGGTGTCAGAAATTCAAATCAGTAGGGAAGAATAAAATAGTAGACTATGCAATTACCAAAAAATACATCTGTTCTTTCTCACCCCTCATCAAATTGTTTTAAAATACCAGAATACGGTCCCAAGTGATCCACAGTCAATGCAATCCCCACCAAAATACCAACAGGGGCAGGAATTTGGCACAGTGGTTAGAACACTTCTTCTTCTTTTTTTTTAGATTTATTTATTTATTTGAAAATCAGAGTTGTAGAGACGCAGAGGGAGAGAGAGAGGGGCTCCATCCACTGGTTCACCGCCTAAATGGCCACAACACCCGGAGCTGGGCCAATCCAAAGCCAGGAGCTGGAAGCTTCTTCTCGGTCTCCCACATAGGTGCAGGGGCTCACGCCCTGCTTTCCCAGGCCATAGCAGAGAGCTGGATGGGAAGTGGAGCACCGGGACTCGAACCAGCGCCCACATGGGATGCAGGCACTGCAGGCGGCAGCTTTACCCACTGTGCCATAGTACCGGACCCCAGGATACTTCCCGAGACTCCCATATCCCACATTCGAGTGCCTGCATTTGAGTCCCCTGGGAGGCAGTGGGTGGTGGCTCAGGTACTGGGGTCACTGCCACCCATGTTGGGGACCCAGATGAAGTTCTAAGCTCCTGGATTTGGCCTGGCCCAGCCCAGCCCTGGCCGTTACAGGCATCTGGAGAAGGAACCAGTGGATAGAACATCTCTCCCTCTCTCTGCCTCTGCCTTTCAAATAAATAACATTAAAAAAAAATATTAAATAAACTGGTCAAAGAGCACATACAAAAAAAAATCATAGAAATAGAAACACTAAACACCTAATAAATCCAATTGTTGTCTTTATCTTCTTTTTTATTTTTTTTTATTTTTGACAGGCAGAGTGGACAGTGAGAGAGAGACAGAGAGAAAGGTCTTCCTTTTGCCGTTGGTTCACCCTCCAATAGCCGCCGCGGCAGCGCGCTGCGGCCGGCGCACCGCGCTGTTCCGATGACAGGAGCCAGGTGCTTCTCCTGGTCTCCCATGGGGTGCAGAGCCCAAGCACTTGGGCCATCCTCCACTGCACTCCCTGGCCACAGCAGAGAGCTGGCCTGGAAGAGGGGCAACCGGGACAGGATCGGTGCCCCGACCGGGACTAGATCCCAGTGTGCCGGCGCCGCAAGGCGGAGGATTAGCCTGTTGAGCCACGGCGCCGGCCATCTTTATCTTCTTAAAAAAGAAAAACATATAGGGGTGGCATCTGGTGTAGTGGTTAAGACACCACTTGTGATACCCACATCCCCTATCAGAGTTCCTGGATTTGAGTCCCAGCTCTGTTCTCAATTCCAGCTTTCTGCTCTTGCACACCCTGAGACACAGTAGTTAATGGCTCCAGTAATTGGATCTGCAGCTCATGTGGGAGACCTGGATTGAGTGCTTCAGCCTGGCCCAACCCCAACTGTGGACATTTAGGGAGTGAACCAAAGGGTGGGAGATATTTCTCCCATACAGTAATAATTTTTTAAGGGAAACAGGGGTGGGCATTTCGTGCAGCAGCTGTGTTGCCACTTGCAAGGACCACATCCCATCCTGGAGGGTGTGCTTTGAGTCCTCCATCGTCCACTTCCAATCCACCTTCCTATTCATGTGCACCTGGGAGACGGCAGATGATGGCCTACGTGCCACCCACATGGGAGAGCCAAATGGATCCAGTTTTTGGGCTGGCCCAGCCCTGACTGTTGCAGGCATTTGGGGAGTGAACTAGCAAGTGGAAGATCTCTCCATCTGTCTGTCTGTCCTTTAAATAAAATGAAAATAAATGAAAAACATACATGACTATGACATTATTTGTCACCCCAGATTGGCAGATTAAAAATACTCATTGTTGGCAAAGGCATGGAGAAATATGCAACATGTATAAATTTTTAACCTTGTGGAATCTAATTTGCCCATGTTTATTCACAATTTAGGATATGACTCCTAGAAATTCTATTTCTAGACATATCCTGAAGAATTACACAAATGTACTTACGTTCTTACAGCATTGCTAGTCATCACATAAAACCAGGAACAACTTAATATCCAATTAGGTGGGAATAAGTAGTGATGCATCCATACAGGGATTATTATTGTATCAGTCATCTACCATCATAAAACAAAACTACCCCAAAAGTCAGTGGCTGAAAGAAATAAACACTTGATTACCCTCAGAGTTTCTCTGTGTGAAGGTATTTGGGAAAGGCTTCAGTGGGCCTTTCTGCCTTGGGATCTTTGATGATGTCATCTGGAAGCTAAGGGGGAGCTAGCAGATCTACTTTCAGGATGGCTTACTCCCAAGGCAGGGAAAGTGGTGGTGGTGGTGGCTGCCAGAGGCCACTGGCTACCCAGCTGGCCCTGTCTGCAGTAGGGGTATCCCCATAACGTGGTATCTGACATCACCCCTCAGTCAGCAATCTGCAAGAGCCCAGAGCGGAACAGTGGTGTCTTTTATGACCCAGTTTCAGGAGTTTTCAGAGTATGAGCACTCCGTCAGTCACACAGAACAGCCATCATTCGGTGAGACAGGACTCTCCAAGGGAGATGCCCAAGGAGCAGGCATCATTGAAGCTGGCATCTAAAAGCCAAACAGCAGCTAGTCAGGTAAACAGAGTGTGAGAAGAACTCCCTGAGCTCTGGATGGCATTCATGTGAGTAGGAAGATGGGGCCAGGCGGGGCAGCAGAGCCTGACTCATGGCAGGACTTGCAAGCTCTGTTAGGGAGCTTAATAATAAAAACAATAAGGCATTGGAGGATACAGATTGTTAGATCACTGTGTTTATTACATGCAGGGCAGATTGAAGGATTGGGAGCAGCAAACAGGACTGAACGTAAGAAAACCAGTTAGGAGGTGACCAAAACAATCCAGACAAGAAATGGTAACTTGGATTAGTGACAGTTGAGATGTAGAAAAGACGGCAAGTTCTGAGGTAACTGAGAGATAAACTCAATAGGACTCAACATTTGATTGGATTACACAACTGGGAAGGGAGGAATCAGGGCTGGCTCCTAGGTTTTTCACTTGAGCAGTTATGCAGATGAAGCCCATGGAAGGAAAAGCAGATTTGGGGATAAGGAAAAAATCGATTTTTTAACCTGTTGAGTCTGCAGTGCTTGCACACATGGACATGTCCAGTAGGCAGTGAACATTCAGCACCCAGAGGTCACGAGGTATGCCTGGACATAAGTCTTAGCAGTTATCAGATTAGTGGAAATTGGAATCATAAGCCAAAAAAATCACTGATTTTAAGAGGAAGGGGAGGCCAGTGCCGCGGATCAACAGCCTAATCCTCCGGCTGTGGCGCCGGCACCCCGGGTTCTGGTCCTGGTCGGGGCACCAGATCCTGTCCCGGTTGCCCCTCTTCCAGGCCAGCTCTCTGCTGTGGCCAGGGAGTGCAGTGGAGGATGGCCCAAGTCCTTGGGCTCTGCACCCGCATGGGAGACCAGGAGAAGCACCTGGCTCCTGGCTTCAGATCAGCGCGGTGCACTGGCCACAACACGCTGGCCATAGCGGCCACTTGGAGGGTGAACCAACGGCAAAAGGAAGACCTTTCTTTCTTTCTCTCTCTCACTGTCCACTCTGCCTGTCAAAAAAAAAAAAAAAAAAAAAAGAGGAAGAGGAGCTGCAAGACTGAAAAGGAATTCCATAAAGGTAGAGAGAAGAAACTCCGAGAGAGTCTTATCACAGAAGGCAGGACTGATTTAAAGTGTTCATAATACTAAGCCAAGGAAATTTATAAAACTGGACACTGGGCCTTGGTGCTGTGGCATATGCAGGTTAAGCCTCCACCTGCGACGCTGGCATCCCATATGGGCACAGGTTCGAGTCCTGGCTACTCCACTTCCCATCCTTTCCCTAATGACCTCAGAAAAGCAGCAGAAAATGGTCCAACTGGTTGGGCCCCTGCACTCATGTGGGAGACCTGGAAGAACCTCTGGGCTCCTGGCTTCAGCCTGGCCCAGCTATGGCTGTCACAGCCATTTGGGGAGAGAACCAGCAGAAGAAACTCTCTCTTCCTCTCTCTGTAATTCTGCCTTTAAAATCAATAACATTCCGAACACGTGGCCTCAGATAAGCCAGTAGAATGGGAGAGCTCTCGCCCTTTGTAACCATAGATACTGCTATGCGAAGGATGTGATGAAAAGCGCTCATGACTTCCTGCACGGCACTTCTCAAGGTGTGCTGGGCACAGAAGTCACCTGGGCAGCACTTTAACTTCAGCCCCTGGCTTACCAGGTCAAGGGTACGGCCTAAGAGTCTGCGTGTCTCAGAAGGTGCCCGAAGATGGCCGTGACAGGTCACAGACCACACTCTGAGTAGCAAACTTTACTGAGCAGAGAATCAACTGAACTTTGATTCTGATTCCGTAGGTCTGGGAGAGGGCCTGGTAACCAGCATTTCTTACACGCCCCCTGGTCATGGTGCTGACGACGGGGCATCTCCCTCACACCACGCTTCTCGTGCTGTACAACTCCACTCTTGCTGGCTGCCGCAGAGAAAAGGCCAAGGAATCCATCCGGGCCTCCAGACATATTGCAAGGACCTGCAGACCACTGAGGTCACAGTTCCTTCCCTTTAGCCTTCCTTCCTGACTCCTTGGCGCATGGGAAGAAGTTGGGACAAGGGCGTATACCCATTTACCCAGCACCCCCAGTATCAGAACTCAAGACTCCTCGCCAAGACTGTCAGCAGTGGGTGCCCCACTCTTATCTAATGTCACCATCTTTGTCTTGCTTGGTAAAGCCATTCCACGAAGACTCTTTCCTTTACTCAAGGGCTGCACCTATCACAACAGTCAAATCTCCCCCAATTTAAGTAGAAAAACCCTGTGCAGGAAGAGGGAGAAATCAACTCACGTATGCACTTATTACACACACAAACGTACTGTGCGTGAGGCACCTTCACGTGAGACAGTCCCCGCCCTCGCGTCCACGTGAGAAGAAACCAACAACCACGTTGAAACCCAAGTGCCATCTGAAGAGCCAGCTGGCGTTTTCATTACAGCCACGCAGCAGGCACCTCACACGGTTCCTGCAGACACACAGGGAAGGCGAAAGATCTCCAGCAGGGTCGCAATTGGGGAAGGCTTCCTGGAGGAAGCATCCCCACACGAAGCCTCTGCACAGCCCACAGGTCCCAGAGGGCCGCTCTCGATTGAAAAAAATAATCAAAAAAAAAAAAAAAAAAAAAAGAGCCAGCCTGCCCTTTGAGCCTGTGTTGACAAACAGAAGGTTTCACCTATTGTTTTTCGCGGTGTAACGAAGAGACCCAGGAATAAAAGGCAGAAATCTACACTCAGAAAAGCCATATTTCTCCAGGAAGAGACGAAGGGGAGACCGCAGCGGGAACTCTCCCACAGCTCTGCGGTGGAACCCGGCCCGCAACCCGGGAAGCTGGGACAGGGCCGGGGCCTCACCGCGAGTCCCGTGGGCTGAGGCCCCGGCCGGCCGGCAGGCGGCCAGAGGTTTCCAAGAATGGCCCACTGCGAAGCCTGGACCGGGGGCTCTGGACCGGGCGGCTGCGCCCCACCGCTCGCCGACCTGCGGCGCCCCTCCGCCGGGGCAGCTGGGACCCTGCTCTCCAGAGCCACACCTCTCGCCTTGGTCAGGGGTGACGGGCGCCCGCGTAGCCAAAGTTTCTCGTCCCGCTGACCACATCGGCGGCCGGGAAGCTCAACCGGCAGTAAGGGGCGGGCACAGCGGCCGGAAGTGCGCCGCTTCCTTCCGGCCGGCGCCGCACGAGACTGGGCGGGGCGCCGCGGGAGGGGGCGGGGACTCGCCTTGACGGACGGCTCTTCGGGCCTATGGATGCGGCCGCGGCGGCCCGGCCTTTTTCCCCGGCCCGCCCCTTCCCCGGGGCGGTCGACGCCCCTCCAGCCCCCCATTTGCAGGGTGTAGCACAAAGCTCCGCCGCTGCCTGCTCCGCCCTGTCCTCGCGGCGCGCTGCGGCCCGACGTGCGGCCCCGCCCCCGAGGCCCTCGGCGCCGCCTCGCCCGGCCGGCCTCCTTCCCCGTCCGGAGCCGCGCGTGAGGACGGCGGAGGCCGCAGGTCTGTGGCTGCGTGTCGGGCCGCGCGGGGCCGCGCAGTCGCCAGGCTGCCGCGGCGGGCCCCGAGGGTCCCGCGGGGCGGGCGGGAGCCGGCTGCACCGTCGCGGGAGGCGCGGCCGCGGCGGCTCGGGGCGTCCCGGAGGGACCCGGAGCGCCCGCGGCCGCGCGAGAGGCGGGGTCCGGGCCTGGGAGTCGCGAGTGAGGAAGTTTGCGGGGCGACTTCTCCGCAGTTGGCCGCGGGGCGGGGCGAGGGCCCGCGCTCTGTCCCGGGAGCCCCGGAGCCGGGGCGGAACTTCTCGGGCACCCAGGGGTGGGGATGCTAGGTGCTGCGCGCGCGGAGCGCAGGTGCGCGGGCCCGGGGATGCGCGGCCTGCTGGTGGTCACTGTCAGGGACAGAGGACTGCTTGCGAGTCCCCCTGTGAAGCGCTTAATGAGGACAGCTTTCCTGTTCATTTAACGGGGCAACTTTGTTTCACAGTTGCTGGGACCCCGGCGGTGCCTGACACGTAACTGGCCCACTTCGTAGGTGTTGATGTTCTGTCTCCCCTGGTGAGAAGGTAGCAATGGTGGAATTTAAGTCGCTGCCCCCTTTATAGAGGGCGTGACTTGAGGTTCGGGTCACCTCCCAGGTGACCCCGCAGTGTTCCAGCCTCTCGGTGTCCAGCGTTTACAATTAAGTCTGCCTGCCGTGAATGAACGAGTTGTATCCTGTTGGTCGGTCCTGTCCTATCGGGCGAGTTCTCTCTACCTGTAGCAATTAATAAAAACTGCTGAAACAAACATGTCAGGCTTACTGGTCGTATTGTATAGATGATGAGGAAGACGCTCTTCGTCCCTGCGGGGAGTGAAGCCAGGTGTTCCCGGGGACTGGCAGCCGCTTACTCACTGCCAGCGCACCCCCGCCTCCCACTCGCAGCTTCCAAAACCAGGCTCCGGCTCCCTGCCGATCCTCCCACTGGTGCTCCCCGGCAGAGCAGCTGCCCTGATTGGCACACCCCCGCCCGCAGCACCACTGAGGCATATCCCCGAGGCTGGCAGTGTGAATTGTTTTAGAGAACATTCGGATACCCAAGACAAAATATTTCAGCTCTTCTGAGCCTGCCTGTCAACAAATTTACTCTTGAATACCTCCCACGTGGTCAGCTCTGAGCGGTGCGAAGTTATATAAAACTGTCTAGTTATGTGACAGATTGCATGGTAACTGCCCTGGCTCAGGGAGGGAAAAGATCCGCAGGGAATTGGAGCTTCCTGGAAGAAGGGCAGAGGCTTGTCCCCGTCCTGGCTCCGGACAGCAGGTGCTTCGTGAATGTGGTTACGTGCGTATTCCTGTTGCCGCCTGCGTAGCCTTGCAGGCTGATTTGGATGGGAAAGTGACCTAAGTGGACTTGGGGAGCATGGGTGGGTACAGAGTGTGTGGGAAGAGACGACGGTGATGACACGTGGATGGGCCATTCATGTCTCTGTTGTTTGTAGGAGCGCTTGGAAGAACAATGCGTGTGAGTCTTTGACATGATGATATCCATCCGGCAGAGAAAAGAAATAAAAACCACAGACGTTTCTGAGCATTTTCCAGTACAAGAAGAAAATGTGAAGTTGGAAAATAAAGTGCCATCTGGTAGGTGATTTAAACTTAAGCAGTATTTTGGATTGCTTTTATTCCTGTAAATTAAGATATTCTCCAATAGGGCAAAAATTAGATAGACCTAACAGTTGAATGAATATGTTCTGGTACCCTGATAACTCTGATTGCAGTCTGATTATCTTGGCTTTACAGAGCTTTGAGGAAAGCTGGTATGTTGCTTTGTTCGTTAGCTTCCGGTCATATAAAATCTGATTCTTTGACTCTCTAAAGCAATGCTTGTCCCTGCCAGATTTTAGAATATTCCTAATTTTTTTGTCTTATGTGTGTGTTCACCTAGTCACCCTCACCTTCTCAGCTAATTTCCTTATTTCTTTAAAATATTGAAAAATGAGGGCCGGTGCTGTGGCATAGTGGGTGAAGCAACCGCTTGCACTGCCTGAATCCCATATGGGCGCCATTTCGAGACCCGGCTGCTCCACTTCTGATCGAGCTCTCTGCTATGGCTGGGAGAGCAGTTGAGGATGGCCCAAGTCCTTGGACCCCTGCACCTGCATGGGAGACCTGGAGGAGACTGGCTCCTGGCTTCAGATCGGTGCAGCTCCAGCCATTGCAGCCATCTGGGGAGTGAACCAGTGGAAGGAGGCCTCTCTCTCTCTCTCTCTCTCTCTCTCTCTCTCTCTCCTCTGTGTAACTGTGACTTTCAAGTCAAATAAATAAATATTTTTTAAAAATATTGAAAGGTGAGAGGCTGGCACTGTGGTGTAGTGGGTAAAGCTGCTGCCTGCAGTGCTGGCATCCCACGTGGGCACCGGTTCTAATCCCAGCTGCTCCACTTCTGATCCAGCTCTCTGCTATGGCCTGGGAAAACAGTGGAAGATGGCCCAGGTGCTTGGGCCCTTGCACCCACATGGGAGACCCAAAAGAGGCTCCTGGCTCCGATTGACCCAGCTCTGGCCATTGTGGCCATTTGAGGAGTCAGCCAGTGAATGGAAGACCTCTCTCTGCCTCTGCCTCTGCTTCTCTGTAACTCTGCCTTTCAAATAAAATAAATCTTTTTTTAAAAATTTAAAATGTTTTATTTATTTTCTATGAGATTCCTGAACTTTTCTGTTTTTATTGAGAGGAGAAGAGGAAGGGAGTGATCATAACTTGGTAAATTGTATAATGCTGAGGATTTGATAAGAGATATCAGATGGCATTCATGACCATCTTTTTACCTTTGAGTTACTTTCATAAATAAGCATAGTCAAGATTTGAAAAGAAAACATGAAACGTTTCGTTGACCACTTTGGATATCTCAAAGAATTTATGTTTGTAGCCATGTTAATTCTTACCAGCCAGAGCTAGTAAGATAACTTGGGGAAACAATTTAATTAAATAAAAATGATCTGTACTGGGAGGAGATACTACCAGCAGTTACTGGATTGCCCACAAAGTATTTTCAAAAGTACTTTTTTTTTTTTAACCTCTGAAGGCAGGGCCCAGCAATTTGCTTTATTTGTTTATTTAGAAGATTTTATTTGAGAGGCAGAGTTACAGAGAGAGGGAGAGACAGAGAGAGAGGTCTTCCATCCACTGGTTCACTTCCCATATGGCTGCAACAGCCTGAGCTGGGCTGATCTGGAGCCAGGAGCTTCTGGGTCTCCCAGGTGGGTACAGAGACCCTGTCACTTGGGCCTTCTTCCACTGCTTTCCCAGGCCATTAGCAGGGAGCTGGATAGGAAGGAGAACAGCTGAGCCATGAACTGGTGCCCGTGTAGGATGCTGGTGCTGCAGGCAGAGACAACGCACTGTGCCACAGTGTCGGCCCCAAAGTACTTTTTGAACACCTCATGCAGTGGAAGTTCAAGTTTGTCTTCCTTTTAAATTAAAACATAATTTGGGGGATTGTTCACTTTACCCAAGAAGTATTTACTCATGTCAGAAATTTTAAGAATCCTGAAAAGTAAAAGAAAAGTGAAAAAGAAGGAAAAGATACTCGCACTAAGCACCCACCCTGAGCCAGCCCCCTATGAGGCTTTTTCTTGTTGTCTTAGTGTTGTCTGCACATGCGTCCCCATGAACATTCATTTTTAGTTTTGCAAAGCGGACATCTTCATACTGTTCCGTAAATCGTTACTTTTATTATAAGCATGAGTCAGTTTATTTAAAAAAATAATGTCTCTGTATAGTCTACCATTGTGTGGCTGCAGCAGAACTTAACTAATTCCTTGTTGAATTCCTTGTTAAGATGGGTTGGTAATCACCAGAAATGTGGTAAGTACCTTTGTGGCCAAGACTTTCATAATTTCCTCTAGTAAATGCCTGGATGTAGGATTCCTGGTCAGATGGTGTGCTTGACTCAGTGGCTCCCTGTTGTCATTGCAGAGAGGAGCCAGTTTGTTCCTCTACAGCAGTGTTTGAAGATGTCTGTTTTCCATACATGTATCAAATGCTATGAAATCAGCCAAGATTTTTTTTTTTTTTTTAAGATTTATTCATTTGAAAGTCATAGAGTTACACAGAGAGAAAAGGGGAGACGGGGGTGGGGGGGTCTTCTGTCCTCTAGTTCACTCCCCAAGTGGCCACAACGGCCAGAGTTGCACCAATCTGAGGCTAGGAGCCAGGAGCCAGGAGTTTGCTCTGGGTCTCCCATGTAGGTGCAGGGGCTCAAGGACCTGGGCCATCCTCTGCTGCCTTCCCAGGCCATAGCAAGGATCTAGATCAGAAGTGGAGCAGGCAGCCCCACCTGCTGCGCCACAGTACCTGCCCCAAGATGTTTTTAAAGTATAGCTTATTGCTTTGATTTGCATTTCATTGACACTACTGAATTGAAATGAATTTAAACATCGCTTCTCTGTCTGTTGGCCATTTTGTCTTTCATGTATCACCTATTATTCGTGTCCTGAATCTGTTTGCTACTGGAATGTTCCTTTTTTTAATTATCTTGAAGTATTTGTTTTATAGTAAAGATATTCATGGGCTACAAGTATTTTTCCTGTTTTATATGTTCTTTGAGTTATTGTGGATTATGTTTTCCTGTGGACTTTCTAAAGCTTTTAAGTAATCAAGTTTTTTGTCAGCTTTTAATGAGTAAACTACACATTGTAAGTAGATCATCTGAAAGGTTGCTTACACCCTAGATGTGTAATGCATTCTTTCCTCATTTAACAGACTTCCTAATTAAATGATAGTTGTTCATCGATGCTGGATATAGGCATAAATAAAGTCACGTACTTGTCCTTGAGATAGTCACATTCCAATTGGCAAAAAGGAAGCCTGGACAGTGAGGTACAGTGGAGTAGAAACTGTAATACAAGAGCAAAAACAAGTGTGTGGAATCACCAAAGGAGCCTCAGATTGCAGGTGACAAGGGAGGTCTCACCAGTGACAGGCAGGTGGAAATGGTGACTTCTTTTTACTAACCCAGATATTACCTGTTTTGTGTTTTGTAAAGGTTGTACCAGTAGAAGATTATGGAAGATTGTATCATTTACAGTTGGTGGAACCGTTGCCCTTTGCATGGGACTTCTTACGTCTGTCTACCTTGCCACATTACATGAGAATGATTTGTGGTTTTCTAATATCAAGGTATGGGGTTTTTGTGATATTGTATGATGTACTCATCAGTGTTTCCAGTAGTGAGCCATGTAGGTGAGTGACTACCACAGTGTGGTTTTGCTATGAAGAATCTAATCTCAAGGCTTTGGTCCTTCCTGTTTTAAAATAACATATCATAATTTTTATAATCAAGTGAGTTTTCCTTTTCATCAACTTAATTCTGATTATATAACAGTTCCTCTAAACTACAGTATTTTTTTCACAGTGGATTATGAAATTGGTGCAGTAACATTTTTTAATGAAATCAGAAAATGATGCTGTTATATATCATAGAGTTGAGAATTGTTTTGTGACCTTGTAATTGCATGTATGCATGTACAAACTGAGTCCCATCAGAAGTTTTTTTTTCTGTTGGTTGCAATAGGGGGAAGGAAAAAAAATCAAAAGCCAGTACTTTAAACTGTGGGTTGTTTTTTTTTTTTTTTTTAAGATTAATTGATTTGAAAGGCAGAGTGACAGAGAAAGGGAAGAGATGAATACAGATCTTCCATCTACTGGTTCTCTTCCTGAATGCCTACAATAACCAAAGCTGGAAAATGCAGTGAACCATAAAATGGGATTGCTCTTTCTGTCTCTATCCCCCCCAACTGTCTCGCCACCTCTCAAAATATAAATAAATAGGTCAGCTTGTTTTGATGCATACCTTTTTCATGTTAGCCATTTTCTGTGAACTTTTTGGAGACCCCATTTGTGCATGGCTTTTTAAATTTCTTGTATCAAAATGAACTTTTTAATTGCATTTTCTATGAACCTGTTGAAGCACCCTCATGTTTCATGATCTCTTACCTCATTTACATGGATTCTAATGATCAGTTGGTTGCAAAAGTAAATACTTACTTTCAAAGCCCAAGATTTATCATCTATTATGAGAATCTTCAGGAGAGCTGATTGAAGGACAGGCGTTTGGCCTAGCATTTAAGGTAACTGTATTCCCATATTGGGGTGCCTGGTGTGATGGCAAGCTCTGGCTCCTGACTCCATTTTCCTACTAATGCAGACCCTGGGAGGCAGTGGTGATGGCTCAAATGGTTGTGTCCTTGTCACTTACATGGGAGACCTGGATTGAGTTCCTGAATTTGGCACCAGCCCAGCCCTGGCCATTGAGGGCATTTTGGGAGTCAACCAGTAGAAGGGAACTCTCTGTCTCTTTCTCAAATAAGTAAATACAATTTTAAAAAGAAGGAAAGAAAAGGAATTGATGCAGTATCTAAAGGCATTTCCTGGCCAGTGCCACGGCTCACTAGGCTAATCCTCCGCCTGCGGTACTGGCACACCAGGTTCTAGTCCCAGTCGGGGCGCCGGATTCTGTCCCAGTTGCTCCTCTTCCAGTCCAGCTCTCTGCTGTGGCCAGGGAGTGCAGTGGAGGATGGCCCAAGTGCTTGGGCCTTGCACCCGCATGGGAGACAAGGAGGAAGCACCTGGCTCCTGGCTTCGGATCAGCGTGGTGCACTGGCCACAACGCGCTGGCCATAGCGGCCACTTGGAGGGTAAACCAACAGAAAAAGGAAGACCTTTCTCTCTGTCTTTCTCTCTCTCACTGTCTAACTTTGCCTGTCAAAAATAATAATAATAATAATAATAAAGGCATTTCCCAGGGAAAGTTTTCTACAACCTCTTGAGCTTTGGTCCTGTTATTGGAATGATTCTCCAAAGGAAACCTCTTTGAATGACATATAATTTCTATGAATAACTTCAAGTATGATTTTATTTATTATTTGAAAAGCAGAGAGAGAAATGGAGAGATCTTTTATCCTCTGGTTCACCCCCTAAATGCCACAACAGTTGGGACAGGGCCTCATTCCAAGTATCCCACATGGTGGCAGGGACCCAATTTCTTGAGCCATCACCTGCTGCCTCCCAGGTGAGCATGCCAGGAATCTGGTATCAGTAGTGAGGCTGAGACGTGGAACCCAGGCGCTCTGATATGGGATGTGGGTGTCCAGATGGTGTCTAAGCTGCACTAAATGCCTGCCCCATGGTTTTTTTTTTTTTTTTTTTTTTTTAAGATTTATTTATTTATTTGAAAGTCAAAGTTACACAGAGAGAAGAAAGGCAGAGAGAGACAGAGGTCTTCCATCTGCTGGTTTGCTCCCCAATTGGCCATAAGGGCCATAGCTGTGCCGATCCGAAGCCAGGGGCTTCTTCTGGGTCTCCCACATGGGTGCAGGGCCCAAGGATTGGTCCATTTTCTACTGCTTTCCCAGGCCACAGCAGAGAGCTGGATTGGAAGTGGAGCAGCTGGGACTTGAACCAGTGCCCATATGGGATGCTGGCACTGCAGGCGGCGGCTTTACCCACTATGCTTCAGCGCTGGCCCCTCATGTGTTTGTTCTTAAAATCTGTCATCTCACCTTATGAGTATAGCATGTGTCTAAGTGTATATATTTACATGTTATCAAGGCATCAAAGGATAATAATTCTTATTGTTGGGTAATAGTTGGTAGTCTTGTCAAGAAAAATTTTACTCACATCTCTTTAGTACTTCAGATTCCCTAGAATTAAGCAGTGTGGTGCTTGTTTACTAACATAGGTATCTTGAATAAGGGCTGAGCCATCCCTGTGTGGGCGTAGAGCCACAATTAAACACAAATAACTGCTTAGCAAGAAGACACGTGGAAGAGATTATGTAACAGTTGTAACTACAAGTTAATTTTTAAAGATTGATTTATTATTTGAAAGGCAAAGTGACAGAAAGGGAGAGAGACACAGAGATCTTTCATTCATTGGTTCACTCCCCAAATGGCCACAACAGCTGGGGCTTGGCCAGGCCGAAACCAGGAGCCCAGAACTTCATATGGATCTCCTGTGTGGGTAGCAGGAGCCCAAGTACTTGAGCCATCTTCTGTTGCCTTCCTAGGCACAGTAGCTGGGACTCAAACGGGCACTCTGATACGGGCTGCTGGCAGGGCAAGCAGCAGCTTAACCCATTGCCACCATAACTCCAGCTTGATAAACTCTAAGTTTAACTCTTTAGCTTAAAGCTTACGGTGGCCTTGCCAGTGTGCTTACGTAAAATAACACATCCTCAAGAAACCTGAGCATCTTTGATTCCCTTCTTTACTTGCACTGGGTTAAGGAAGCTGTCACACTTTCACCTGTCTTTACTGAGTACCTGCTCTGTGGATAACATTGAATTAAACACTGGGGAACCTGGAATGAATAACAGATTCCTGGATCTGGCAACAGATTTTCCAGCATGATAAATGTGTTCAGTAAAATATATATTTTAAAACCAATCTGTGTAGAATCCCAGTATATTTCTTTTTTTTAAGACTTATTATTGGGGGCCGGCGCCGTGGCTCACTTGGTTAATCCTTTGCCTTCAGCGCCGGCATCCAATATGGGCACCAGGTTCTAGTCCTGGTTGTTCCTCTTCCAGTCCAGCTCTCTGCTGTGGCCCAGGAAGGCAGTGGAGGATGGCCCAGGAGGAAGAACCTGGCTCCTGGCTTCGGATTGGCGCAGCACCGGCCATAGTGGCCATTTGGGGAGTGAACCAACGGAAGGAAGACCTTTCTCTCTGTCTCTCTCTCTCACTGTCTATAACTCTACCTGTCAAATAAATTTTTAAAAAATAGAGAAAAATACTTACTTTTATTTATTTGAAAGACAGTGTTACAGAGAGAGGTAGAGACAGAGAGAGAGGTCTTCCATCTGCTGGTTTACTCCCCAGATGGCCACAATGGCCGGAGCTGAACCGATCCGAAGCCCAGAACCAGGAACTTCTTCCTGGTCTTCGTGTGGTTGCAGAAGCCCAAGGACTTGGACCATCCTCCGCTGCTTTCCCCAGCGCATTAACAGGGAGCTGGATGGGAAGTGGAGCAGCCAGGACTCAAACTTGTGCCCATATGGAATGCTGGCACTGCAGGCTGGGGCTTTAACCCACTGCACCACAGCCCTGGCCCCTCAGTAAATATGTATTGAGTACCTACCACCCTGGAGAAGGTTACAGGCAAGTGCTTGGACAATGACAGGATGTGCAAAGTCATAGTGCTCTGATGCAGAGGGACAGTTCTGAGAGCAGATCAGAGGGTCACCAGAACCCCTCCTAGGAAGGTCAGTTTGCTAGAGGGAGTGATGGTTAACAAGACCTGCAGGGTGGGTAAGAGTTAACGAGGCAGCCTGGAGAGGAAAGGTGAGTGTCATGAGGGAGAAACATGTGAAGGAAATTCAAGATGAGAGCCTTGGAAGTGGTGGGCATTGCGGGAGCACAGACAGGGAGGGGGCTGCACTGGGAGTGGGGAACTGCGGAGACCTGTCGTCTGTGCCTCAGAGCTCAAGCCACCTCTGCATGTGGTCATGAGCCCTGGTGTAATGGGGCAGTGTTGTCGTCTGTTAGGATTTTAGAAGGATGGCTTGGCCTATAGTGTGGGGAACAGAGCTGAGAAGGACAAAGCTGAAACCATAGAAACTGCCGAGATAACCCAATTTAGTGGATCCATCAGTAACTGAATGTCCAATTAGCATATGTAATAAATGAGTAACTACAGCTTTGAGTGTGATACGGAGCTCAATTCTGATGCAGGGAACGATTTCAGAAAGAGAATGAAAATAAATCATATGGTAGAAGTCAACTGGATGACTAGGAGGCTACTTGTGACGGGGAAGTTAAGCAGACCACTTTGGGACAAGGCGTGCCAACCAAGGTTTAGATGAAAAGAGGGAACCAGCCAAGTCAAGATCTGTCAGAACATTTGTTTTTTAAATTTATGTGATAAGCAGAGGGACAGAGGGATCTTCTATTCACTGGTTCACTCCCCATATGTCTGCAAACAGCCTGGAAGCCTAGGACTGTATCCAGGTCTCCCATGTGGGCAGCAGGGACCCTAGCACTTGAGCTATCATCCGCTGCCTTCCCTGGCACATTAGCAGGGAGCTGGATCAGAAGCAGCAGCCAGGATTTGAACTGGCGCTCTGATACGGGATGCTGGTGTTGTGGACAGCAGCTTAATCACTGTGCCACAATGCTCACCCCTGTGTCAAAGCATTCAAAGCATAGGGAACAGCAAGCAAACACCCTCTGAGGTAGGAGTAAATCCGACAAGGACCATACCAGAGAAGGTACCTGTGGGCAGGATTTTATGAGCAGTGAGGAGACTGGTACAGGACAGAAGATCTGACCGTGTCTGGTTTTATTAGCTGGAAGGAGTTGGGGAGAAATGACAAATAGTCAAGAGCTTTGAGGAAGCAGACTTGGAAGGCCGTGTCTTGACTCATTGTGCGGAAGGCTGTTGAGAGGGAGGAGTTGTCCGCCTGACCTGCTCTGCTCTGTCCCGGCAGCTGGATAGGTGGGTGTGGACGTGCCACTCACTGAGACAGTGGACACAGTGGGAGGAGCAGATCCGAAGGTGCGGTGGCTTCTGATGCCCAACTACCCCGAGGCAGGCCAAGCTTCACGGGTTGAGGGTGCTGTTCTCCACCAAACTTGCCTCCCTGCAGGCACCTGCTACAAGTCTGGGGCTCCGTCATGACCCTATTCTGGTTCAGCTGGTTACCAGCTCTCAGGCTTCCACCACCTGCTTGGGTTCAGTAATGCACTGGACCAGCTCCCAGGACTCAGGAAGGGGCTGTCCTTGTGGTCATAGTTTTATAGGGAGAGAGATGCTCGGGCCAAGATCTGTAAAAGGGTCCCAAACATGGAGCTTCTGTCATCCTTTCTCTATGGGATCAGTCCACACTCCCCTCCTGACACAAACCAGGGCCACCCCGAGTCACCTGTTAGCACAAACTGAGACGCGGTCCGAGGGATCCACCGTCAATAGCAGGGAGACAGAAACACTCAACAATGGGAAACTCCATGCATTCAGAGGCTACCTGGCAAGAGCAGGGATACGGAGCAGCCGGAGCAGCCAAATCCGCCATCCGGCAGAAGCAAGACAGGAAGTGATGAGTTCAGGGTTGGCTGTGCCCGGCCCAGGAGAGCTACGGAGTGAAGCAGGCTGGAGCTGTGGGTCCCAAGGCAGGCGTCCCATCTGCGTTGGAAACGGACGTTTTCATATTGCCAGCTCGGGGATGTGTGGGCGAGATTGTTTTAGAAGAGAGGAGAAGGAGAAAGAGAAGCTCGGCCAGTTCCTGTTTGCGCCTCACATGCCATCTAGGAAGCTGTGACACAGGCACTCCCCCCGCTGTTTCTCCGCTCCCGCCACCCGTGTCCCCTGAGACCTAGGGCTGCGCTCAGCGTGCTGCTGCATTTTCCCTTTAACTTCTCATAACATAGGCTTTTTCCCCTCTTTGTCACAAGAGGAGTCCTTGGGTAGCGTGACCATCTCTCAAGCATGGTGATACCGCTGCAGGGGCACTTGGTTTCCATTTCTGCCTGGGTTATCTGGATCAGCTCTGTCCCATAGAGCTCTCCGGATGGAGGAGATCTTGTGCACCATAATACACCAGAGTGTTGTTATGCCAGTGCATTATGCCATCAGAAATGCGCTCTTACAACTTAGTCCAGTTTCACATTGTGAGATAGGGAATATTTGAGAAGGGAAAATTGGCTTCTGTTTTGTGTCTGTGGGTTATAACTTATCCTCATCAAAATTGCTGCACTAGTTTTTAATGAAAGTACTTTTTACAATTTTTAAATACTTTTAATTAGTTATATTTATTCAGAGATTTAAAAAAATCTTGAAAACAGACAAGTACACTGTGAGTTTATGCTTTTAAAATTACTTCTTAAATAGTTTTTTAGTATTTGAAAAATAGGAAACCTGAAACAGTAACTTGAAAGTCGAAGGAACAGGTACTGATTTTAAGTGATCATATCCTTTCTCAGATTTTTTTTTATATTAAAAAGTTACTTTCATACTACCTTAGCCATTGTGTTAAATTTTCCTTAGAAATTTAAAAAAAAAAATTTAATTTTAAAATTTTTTTAAAAATTAGAAATTTTTAGGAAGACTTATTTGTTTGAAAGGCAGGGTTACAGAGAAGGGGAAAGATCTTCCATCCTCTGGTTCACTCCCCAGATGGCTGCAATAACCCCAGGGCTGGCCCAGGTGGAAGCCAGGAGCCAGGAATTCCACCTGGGTCTCTCACACCCGAGGCAGGGGCCCAAGCACTTCAGCTGTCTTCCACTGGTTTCCTGGGCACCTTTGCAGGGAGCTGAATTGGAAGTAGAGAAGCCAGGACTTGAACCTCTGTACCTACATGGGATGCTGGTGTTCTAGACAGTGGCTAGATCCTCTGTAGCACAATGCTGGCCTCAGAAATTTTTTTAAACACCCTCTATTGAATTTGCTTTGGTACTGTTTTAGATGCATTTGTATATATTTCATTTAATCTGGCTGTCTCCAGAGCCTGGTCACTTTAAACTGTCCTTTGAGTGCCAACAACTTTTTTGCTGCCCTTTCTTATCCACAAAACAAAGGCACAGCCTATGTTCAGGCTTGCTGAGTGCCCTCATGGTGCCTGGCCGGTTGTCAGTGCTAAGTATCAGTCTCATCGCAGGGAAGTCCAGCCTCTTGTGTTGCAGGCGGTGGGGTAGGCAGTGGTGAAGGGGAGGCTGCTGGCCGCTGTGAGAGATCTGGCTTGGAACTAGACAGGAGGATGTGCTTTATGGAGCTCAGCTCTGGGGGAGGAGATCATTAGTGCCAGCAAGTAGGAGAGCCAAGTAGGCATTTTTAATGGCTCGTGTTTACTGGACATGGTAACAGCAGTCTTCCCTCTTTTTATTTTTTAAGCACGTATTGTTTTTTTTAATTGTATGAACTACTGTGACAGTAACAGATTTTTACAATGAAAAACATTCCCCAGTACTCTCTACCCTTAACAGAACCTTTCACTTCCCCCTTCATTCTTCACCCCGTATGTGTGTCTTTTACTTGTGTATGACCCCAATATACAGTTTATATAATTGCTTTATCTGATATTAAAGCTCACACTTTTTCTGTATTTTCCCATTTTACATATTTTCATGAGACTTTCACATTTGTTATGTAATTGATTATGGGTTACATCACTTAATATTTTTGAAGTCTTTATCCTCAGTTATTTTACCATTTCTGTACTTCCCAGTTTTGGATAGTTTAAGTTGTTCCTAATTTTGAGTTAAATTGCTGAAATTGCTTCTCATTTTAAAGTGGCCACCTAAAGAGGTCAGGCCCTGCTTTTCTTACCAAGGACAATGAAAAACAGCCTCATTCTGTCTGTCAAGAAAGTGCAGAGGTCCCTAATCCAGAGGGCCACCAGATCTGGTGGGACATGTAGGAGTGTGCAAGGATGCCAAGAGAGGACTCTCACAGCCACGCGTTTCAGATGAAGCGTGTGAGAGCAGAGTTTTCCTGTGTTTCTGGCGGCACTGTCCTGAAGAGACATGGGCACAGGTGTTGGGAGAAATGCTAGAAGCTTTCCTGGAAGAAAGCAAGCAAGAGTACTGACAGAATTGCAGAGACAACACAGGTCAGTAGAAAGGGGAGTAGAGAGAGACAGCTTGCATTCTGAACACCTGGAGCTCCCAAGCTCCACAGACAGAAATGGAGGGAAGGACCCACTCTTGTAAACCATTGTGCATCGTAACTGATATTCCTTGCCCCTGGCCTCTCCCCAACATGGATTTCCCGTCAGTGGCTGGTCTAATGAGAACTTGCCACATTCAGAAAGGCCCAAGAATCAGGAAGCAACTGTCCAGAGATCTGTACAGTGAGACCATGAGGAAAAAAAGGGAGAGAAACGAAAACAAATGATCGATGAAGAACACACCAGAAAAATTTTATAGCAAAGACAATATTGTCACGTTAAAAAATGCACAATAAAGCATGAAGGAAGTTAAGAATGTTCATGGAAAAAGATGAAATTAGAAGATAAGTTTATGGGGCTGGCATTGTGGTGCAGTGCGTTAAGCTATTGCCTGCAACACCGACATCCCATATGAGCACCAGTTCAAGTCCTGGCTGCTCCACTTCTGATCCAGCTCCTTGCTAACGTGCCTGGGAAAGCAGCAGAATATGGCCCAAGTACCTGGGCCTCTGTTGCCCACGTGGGAGACCTTCATGGAGTTCAGGCTCCTGGCTTCGGCCTGGCCCAGCCTTGGCCATTGCAGCCATTTGGGGAGTGAACCAGTAAATGGAAGATCTCGATCTCTACCTTGATCTCTCTATCTCTCCGTCTGTAACTTTGCCATTCAATTAAATCTTTTAAAAAATTATATTTTATGTGAAGCAGTTTGGAAATTTATGCATAGGTCTTTTATAATACACATTTTTCATGAACTTTTGGAAGATTCCATGTATGTGTGAATTTGAAAATTTTTGCATCATAGTAAACTTTTTTTTTTTTGAGAGATGGATAGACAGAGCTGCCATGTGTTGGATGATTCCCCAGATTCCCATAATGGCTGGTTGGGTGGGTCTGAAACCAGGAGCTGGGAACTCCGTCCAGGTCTCTGGAGCCATCACCTACTGCCTTCCGGGACGCACATTAGCCGGATATTGAACCCAGGCACTCCAGGGTAGGATGTGGGCGTCTTAACAACGAAGCTACATACCTGTCCGAAACTTTTAGTTACATGTCCCACAAGCTGTTTGAAGTATCCTCGTAGACATCACACGTAGATGAATTCAGAGAGAGGTGAGAAGGTTTATACCTTTTCAAGGAGGTTTAGGAAGGCAACAAAATGAACATGAGCTGGCAGAACATGGACAAGAAACAGCATTAGAAGATAAAACCATGATAACCAAGATAAAAATCAAGACCTGAATCTGCAGAAAGCACAGAGAGAAACGTTGACAGAATGATGAAAACAAGCAGATGTATTAGTAAACCTAAAATGTTGGGGACAGAGTGCCAGCTGTAGGCATGCATGATGTATATCCCAACCCAAAAGTAGACAACTAAAACAGTGAGAAAGAAAAAAGAAGCTTAAAGATACAATTGAAGAAAACTCCCCAAAAATAAAAGAAAAATTAAACCTATGAATTGGGAGGTCATGGGTTGCTGGAATAATTGGCCTAGAAAAATCATTAGCAAGATAAAGCTTTGTGAGATTGCTGGACAAAAAGTTACCCACAAGGGGAAACAGGCTCTTGTCTTTCTGCCCAAGCCATTGTCCCAGCCAGAAGGCAAACGTGACTTCAGTCTTCCTGTTACTGTCCCTCTTTGGTTCCTGATCCACCCTTCCCATGCACCTCATTCTTTCCAAAGCCAGGTCCATCTGGCTCCCAACTTTTCCATGGTGATATTTAATATCCAAAGGCCATGAAGGAGGCAGACCAAAATACTCAAGGAAAAGGAAGTGATTGTCACATTTAATTCAGTTGGCTGCATGTATATCAACACTATGTGAACTCTCTTGATTCTGAGAAATACAATTTTTTTAAAGATTATTTATTTATTTGAGAGATAGAGTTATAGACAGAGGGAGAGACAGAGAGAAAGGTCTTCCTTTCGCTGGTTCGCTCCCCGGATGGCTGCCATGGCCAGAGCTGCACTGATCCGAAGCCAGGAGCCAGGTGCTTCTTCCTGGTCTCCCGTGCAGGTGCAGGGGCCCAAGCACTTGGGCCATCTACAACTGCTTTACCAGGCCATAGCAGAGAGCTGGATTGGAAGAGGAGCAGCTGGGACCAGAACAGATACCCATATGAGATGCCAGCGATGCAGGCAGAGGATTAACCAACTGCACCACAGAGCCGGCCCCAAGAAATACAATTTTTAACAATACCTGGAACAGTTGGAAGAGGAAAAACCCCTTATTGCCAAGAGATAAATGGACAAACAATAGAAAGACTGTCGGTGGGGCTCAAATTTAATTACTGTTGTAATGTTAAGACTTCTATACACAGGGGCTGGCAAGGATTGTGGCTTAGGCCACTGCCTATACGAGTGCCAGTTCAAATCCTGGCTGCTCCACTTCCTATCCACTTCCCTGCTAAAGCTCCTGGGAAGGCAGCAGAAGATGACCCAAGTGCTTGGACCCCTGGCACTCATCTGGTAGTCCTGGATAGAGTTCCAGGCTCCTGGTTTTGATGTGGCCCAGCTTTAGGGAATAAACTGGCAAATGGAAGCTGTCTCACTCTGTCTCTCCTCTCCTTGTAACTCTGCCTTTCAAACAAATACATCTTAAAAAAAAAAAAAAAAAAAAAGGAATCTACTCAGTTGCTATTGATGCTCAATTTATTTAAAAATTATAAAACAAGCGGCTCACTAGGCTAATCCTCCGCCTGTGGCGCTGGCACGCCGGGTTCTAGTCCTAGTCGAGGTGCTGGATTCTGTCCCGGTTGCTCCTCTTCCTGTCCAGCTCTCTGCAATGGCCCGGGAAGGCAGTGGAGGACGGCTCAAGTGCTTGGGCCCTGCACCTGCATGGGAGACCAGGAGAAGCTCCTGGCTCTTGACTTGGGATCAGTGCAGTGCGCGGCCGCAGCGGCCATTGGGGGTGAACCAACGGAAAAGGAAGACCTTTCTCTCTCTCTCACTGTCCACTCTGCCTGTCAAAAAAAAATTATAAAACAAAATGATATAAACAATGTAGTAATAATTTTTAATGTTATATAATGTAATAACAATAACAACACTAGTTAGAAGAGGAATGAGAAGGTAAAAGATTATGGAGACAGTTTGATTTCTTCATCTTTCATAGCTAGAAGTAAAAATTTTCATTTAAAATTGATAAGTCAAGGACTAAGTGTGTAGTGTACAGGAAACTTCAAAAAGTTGGTGGACAGTGGAATTAAAAGATAAATTTGAAATCCATGCAAAGAGTATTCAAAGAGTTCATGGACCTTATTATGCAAAAGCTGCATGAATTCCAAGTTTTTGGGCATTGAGTTTTTTGGTTTTTTTTGTTTTTTTTTTTGTTTTGTTTTGTTTTTTTATTTGAAAGAGTTACACAGAGGAGGAGAGGCAGGGAGAGAGAGAGAGATATCTTCCATCTGATGGTTCACTCCCCAATTGGCCGTAACAGCCAGTGCTACACTGATCCGGAGCCAGGAGCTTCTTCTGGGTCTCCCATGCAGGTGCAGGGGCCCAAGGACTTGGGCCATCTTCTACTGCTTTCCCGGGCCTTAGCAGAGAGCAGGATTGGAAGTGGAGCAGCCCCTCTGCCTCTCTGCATTGCATCGTGGGTAGTTTTGGTTTTTTTCCAAAATCAACGCAGTGGCTGAGAATGCTGAACTAGGCAAATACTGAACCATTGTTTCCAGGGGAAAGATGAGTGCGTACATATATATGTACATTGTACACATAGATTAAAATTTTCAATCCTGAAAACATCCTGCTATGTTCTGCTCTCTCTGTTTTACAAGATATGAAGTTGGACTCAGAAGTGTTAAGTGACTTGCCTGAGACTCCCCCAGCACCTGTGACAGAGCTAAAATTCAAATCCCATCCACCTAATCCCAGAGCTGGAGCGTCTTGCACTGACCCCTGCTGTCTCCATCCTCTGCTCCTCTGTGTGTGAGAGCTGAACCAAAAGGCTGACCACAGCTGGAAGCACAGACATCGGGCAGCTGCAATGTTTCACCATTCTATTTATGACCTAAACTGGGACAGGGAACGTCCAGCCTGCGGGCCGTGTAATACCTGCAAAATCACTTGGTTTGGCCCTGCCAAGGAACCACAGATGGGACTGAAAATTCAAATCTGTAGAAGGCTAATTTTTGAAAACCACTTGAGAACTTGTTTGTTCTTTTTTTTATGTCAGTTTAAGATAATTTTCTCACCAATTCTCATGTCAGTGTGATATTGATAGAAAAAGAACAGATTCAGTATAGTTCAATATAAGTTGATAATTTTGTATGGCCTGCCAATGATGCTATAAGTATCCAAATATTATAAATATATATAAATATTATATGTTATATATATATATCCAGATGATATTCCCCAACCCTGTCTGAAATGACTGCAGAAGTGCTGCAAGTACTGATTTTGATATTCTTTTTCTTTTTTTTTTTTTTTTTTTTTGACAGGCAGAGTGGACAGTGAGAGAGAGAGTCAGAGAGAAAGGTCTTCCTTTGCCGTTGGTTCACCCTCCAATGGCTGCCGCGGCTGGCGCACCGCGGCCAGCACACCACAGCCAGCACACCACGCTGATCCAAAGGCAGGAGCCAGGTACTTCTCCTGGTCTCCCATGCAGGTGCAGGGCCCAAGCACTTGGGCCATCCTCCACTGCACTCCCGGGCCACAGCAGAGAGCTGGCCTGGAAGAGTGGCAACCGGGGCAGAATCCGGTGCCCCAACCGGGACTAGAACCCGGTTGATTTTGTTGACATCATTACAAATAGAGAAGAAAAATTACAAATAAGGAATCAGGGAACAATGAGGATGAACTGTTTGCAACCCAGGTAATGTTAGAAAATGAAACTCAGTGACTAGTCCTACTTATATAGTACAGTGAAATGAAAGTCCTAACACTAGGAAAGAAAATAACACATTAAATGTGTCACACACTAGGAACAAATCATTTTTATGCCAGGAGTACAAAAGATATTGTTGAGAGATCTGTTGGTATATTTGTTTGTTGTTGTCAGTACTGCAAAAGATGCAAAAAACATGTGAAAAAAAAATCAGACATTTCCTCATAGCATGTACAACTTGAACCATGAACGGAGCCGATGAACCTACCATGTCAATAAGATGAAGGACAAAACCCATCCTCTTTTCTCAGATGACGAAAGCATTTGATAGATTTCAACATGGGGGTTGTTGTATTGTAAAAAGTGTAGAAACACTCAACCACCTAGGACCAGAAGTGAACTTCAGCCTCAGAGAGGGCATTTGCTAACAAGACCTAATACATAATACATGGTGAAGACTGGAAGCTTTCCCCTAAGATTGGGAACAAGACAAGGATGTCTGCTTTTGCCACCTGTGCTTACTGGACAGTCTAGTCAGAGAATTTAGGCAAGAAAATAAAAATGTAAGTCCTCCAAATTGAAAAGGAAGAAGTAAAACTATATTTATAGATGGCATAATCTTATTTATACAGCCCACTAAAAAACTATCAAAGCTAACAAACTAATTCAGCAAAGTGCAGGATACAAAATATTTAAAAGTTAATTACATATAATAGCAATGAGCAAGTCAAAAATGAAATTAAGAGAACAATTTCATGTACGGTACCAATAAAAAGAATAAAATACTTAGGAATCAAATTTAACAAAAGAAGCACTGGGGCCGGCGCTGTGGCGCAGCGGGTTAATGCCCTGGCCTGAAGTGCTGGCTGTCCAGCTCTCTGCTATGGTCCGGGAATGCAGTAGAGGATGGCCCAACTCCTTGGGCCCCTGCACCCACATGGGAGACCAGGAAGAAGCTCCTGGCTTCGGATTGGCACAGCTCCAGCCGTTGCGGCCATCTGGGGAGTGAACCATTGGATGGAAGACCTCTCTCTCTCTGCCTCTCCTTCTCTGCCTCTCTTCTCTCCGTGTAACTCTGACTTTCAAATAAAATTTTATTTTATTTTATTTTTATTTATTTTTTTGACAGGCAGAATTAATGAGAGAGAGAGAGAAAAAGGTCTTCCTTTCTGTTGGTTCACCCCCCAAATGGCCGCTATGGCTGGCACGCTGCGCCAATCCGAAGCCAGGAGCCAGGTGCTTCCTCCTGGTCTCCCATGCAGGTGCAGGGCCCAAGGACCTACACCATCCTCCACTGCCTTCCCGGACCACAGCAGAGAGCTGAACTGGAAGAGGAGCAACCTGGACAGAATCCGGCGCCCCAACCGGGACTAGAACCCGGGGGGCCGGCGCTGCAGGTGGAGGATTAGCCTAGTGAGCCGCGACACCAGTCTAAATAAATAAATCTTAAAAAAAAAAAAACATAAAACTTAGTCCCTGGACCTGGAAGAAACTCCTGGCTTTGGCCTGGCCCAGTCCTGGCCATTAAAGCCATCTGGGGAGTGAACCAGCAGATGGAGGATCTCTCTCTTTCTCTCTCTGTAACTTTCAATAGATAAATAAATACATGTATATTTTTTAAAAAGGTTACAAATGTAGATGAAGGTGTGGAGAAATTAGAATCGCTCTACGTGGCTGGTAGGAAATTTAAATGATGCAGCTGCTGTGGAAAGTAGTCTAGCCATTCCTCAAGTTAAACACAGGGTTTCTGTATAATCTTAGCTGTTCTGCTGCCAACTATATACCCAGGGAAGATGAAAACATGCCCACCCAAAGGTTGTACATGCTGGTTCCTAGCAGCATGGTTGTGCTAGTCGAAAAGTACAAACAACCCAAGAGTCCAGCTGATGAATGAATGGATAAAAGTAGCTGATTCCATACAATAGCAGGTTATTTGATGGTTTTGAAATTGATTGCCAGTATGTGCCACAACGCAGGTGAATTTTGAAAACATGCCAGAGGAAAGAAGCCAGGCACGAAGGACTGCCTATTACATGATCTCGTGTACATGACATGTCCAGCGCAGGAGGTTGTCTAAGGCTTGGCGGGCGTGACCGTTGACAGAACGACAGTTCAGTGGTGCGGGTTTCTTTTTGGGAAATGCAAATGTTCTAAGATTGATCGGAAGATACATGCAGTAGTAAGAGCTGTTGAGCCGTACACTCTAAATAGGTGAATTGTATGGTTTGTGAATTCAGTCTTAAGCTGTTAAAAAGAATCAATGCTTTGTTGTTGTTTAATACAGCTTGCACACATCGCAGACTCAGTGCTCAGTCAGACCTTGCCCAGCAGAGAAACAGTTCTCCAAAAGAACTCTCTGTGACCATGGGAAGGTCTTCACCAGTGCTGTGCTGTCGAGTGCTATAGCTGCTAGCCAAGTGTGTCCAGGAATCCAGGAACTGGCTTTTCTATTTCCATCACACTTAAGTAGGCATATCCGGTTAGAGGCTAATGAATTGGACAGCGCCCCATTAGAAGTGTATCTCCACGCCAGAGCTCTTTCTTGTCGCTGCTGTTACTTAACATCGCTTAGGAAGTGCCAGTCACCCAAAATAATCAAAGTAAGAAAGCATAAAAATGGGGAAGAAGGAGATAAAATCATTATTTGCAGATGATGTGACTGTATACCTGGAAATTCCAAGAGAATGAGCTGGAAAAAAGTATCTTACAGGCAAGAAAATTCAGAAGTTAGCAGGGTATGAAATTAAATACCCAGAAACCAAAATATTTTATTTTAAAATTTGTCAAATTGGTACTACCAGAGAAGGAGGAACTCAGATACGCCTTTTAGAGTCGCCTGGCATTCCTGTGACACTGCCTTATCCGATTGTGCCCAGCTTTCTGGGCTCTCCTGATAACCTTTTCTTCCCTCAGCCCTTTGCTGCACCTTCCCAGGTCTCTGTCCTCAGCTGATGACATTGCTCCTGATAACGCTAGGTAGAAGCAAGCCGGTTGCATCTGTCTGGATCCCTGCCCATTTGTACTGGCTTTTCTCCCCTGGTGTAGGAGACCCCATCCCCCTCCCTTCTACTGACACACGCTGTTGGGACAGTCGATCAGTCGATTCTGTCTCTCTCGCTCTTCCATCCTGTGGGAGAAGCCTGCTCTGACCTTGAACTTCTGTCCCATTTTTCTGCTCACTTTTAACACCAAAACTGCCCCTCAAAAGTTGGGCAGCCTGTTCTTTCTTCCTGTTTTTTCTCTTGAACCTATACCAGTTGGGCTTTTACCCTGATGCTGCTCTAAAAATGTTCCTGTGGAAATCGCCAGTGACCTCCAGGACACTCCGCTGAGTGGTCGTTGTGCCTCATTTTCCTTGACTCATTAGCACGGTTTTCGTGGCCTGCTGGCGCTGTTCTGGATTTACCCAGGCATCGTCAGCAGATACGTGCAGCCCTTGCAGTCTGCTCAGCCTCCCGACCTCTGACTGGCAGGGAACCTGGGACGTGGCCCTCGAGTTGCTGTCCACTGTTGCTGTCTTGTCTGCACCTCTGGCTGTCTGTTGATGGCTCCCCTCCGCACAGCCATCTTCGTGTGGATGGCCAGTAGGTGCTTAAGGCTTAACCAGTCCAAAACCAAACATCTGACCAGTAGTCGGGCATTTCTCCTCAGTCTTTTCCAGCTCTACAGATTGCAACCTCGTCCTTCAGGTCCTTCAGCGGTGCACATCTCACGTTAGATCCCTAAGCAGAGCCAGTCTGCTGTGCTCTCATGGCCTCTAGGGTCAGGTCCCCTGCAGCCTCTGCCTTGGCATCCAGCTGGGTCATGACGCAGCTCCCTCTTTGATTTCCCTGCCTTGCCTTCACCTCCTTGTCCAGTCTGAACTCAGCAGCTCTAAAAATATAAACAAGCACATACTCCCACTCAAAGCCCTCCTCACCCACACTGAGCATATCCTAAACCAAACTCCTCACCTCCTCCCCCCGCCCCGGACCCACACTCACACCTCCAAGCCCCAGCGTCCCAGCCCTGCTACCTCTCCGACTCTTCCTGCCCATTACCCTCCTGACCTCATTCACTGCCCTCCTTTGCTCCCTCCCACCCAGGCCACTGTCCCTCCGGGTGCCTGTGACAGATAGGCTCTTCCCTCAGATACCTGCTGGCTCAGAGCCTCACCTCTAGGTTTCTGTCCAGATGGCACTGTGCCAGTGAAGCCCTACCTGCCTACCTTTAAAATCACACCCCTCACACCCCTCCCCTTCTCCCCCTTCCCTGGTTGACATTTTGCATAGCATTTATATTGTTGCATTGTGCAATTTACTGATTCTTTTAAAAAAGATTTATTTAGGAGCTGGCGTTGTGGCACAGAGGTTAAGCCTCCATGTGCAAATGGCCCAGCTGCTCCACTTCTAATTCAGCTCCCTGCTAATGGCCTGGGAAAAGCAGCAGAAGATGGCCCAAGTGTTTAGGGCCCTGCCACCCACATGGAGATCAAGAAGAAGCTCCTGGTTCCTGGCTTCAGCCTGGTCCAGCCCTGGCCATTGGGGCCATCTGGGGAGTGAACCAGTGGATAGAAGATGGATGGATCTCTCTCTCTCTCTCTCTCTCTCTCTCTTCCTCTTCCTCCTCTCTCTATAATCCTGCCTTTCAAATAATTTTTTTAATGTTTAAAAAATATTTTTTAAAAAAGATTTATTTATTTACTCGAAAGAGTGATAAATATCTTTCATCCACTAGTTCACTCCCCCAAAGACTCACAACAGCCAAGTTGAGGTTAGACTGGAGCTAGGAGCCAGGGACTCAACCCACATTTCCAAACAGCGTGGCAGGAACCTAAGTGTTTGAGTCATCATCCACTGCCTCCCAGCTGCATTAGCAGGAAACTGGATCAGAAGCTCGGAGTACCCGGCCTGGAATCAGGCACTTCAGTGTGGGTGCAGGAGTCCCACGTGGCGGCTTAACCCACTGCATCATGACACCTGCTCCCCAGATTCTGTGTGTTCTTCTCTCCTCTACTCTAGATTATAAACTTTATGAATCCAGACATTTTTGACTATTTTATTCTCTGCTGATCTCCCTCCAGAAAATATGCTTGTCATGGCAGGCGTTTGGCCTAGTGGTTAAGATAGCAGCCACTGGGGGGTGAACCAATGGAAAAGGAGGACTTTTCTGTCTCTCTCTCACTGTCCACTCTGCCTGTTAAAAAAAAAAACTACTATATCCCACGTCAGGGTGCCTGGGTTTACATCCCAACTCTGGCTCCAGACTCCAGCTGCTTGCTAGTGCAAGCTGTGAAGCTGTGATGGGTTAAGGACTTGGATTCCTGCCAGGCACATGGGAGACCCGATTGCATTCCAGGCCTCTGACTTTGACCCCAGCCCAATCCCACCCTAAACTTTGCAGGTATTTGGGGAGAGAACCAGCAAACTGGGGGCTCACTGTCTCTTTGTCTCTCAAATAAAGAATTGGGGAAGCAGTACAAATTTATTCATCCATCCATTCATTCATTCCTGGCACTAGGCTTGTAAGAAAATAAAAAGCATGATTGAAGGAATGAATGTTGAATGAAGAGAACGATGGGTTGGAGAGGAAAAAGGCCAGGTAGGAGCACAGGATCTGGCAGGAAAGCTGGTTGAACAGTGGAGGCACAGGGCTGCTCCTTCTTCCCACTGTTTCCTTGATAGCCTTTTTCCTTTACTTACAATGTGTTCTTTCTCATCGAAACATTAACTGCATTGATCAAGGACGGAATGCTGAGACTTTCGTGTTTCCCCAGCAAATCGGTGACGGGAAATGATAATTCTCATTTGGTTGAACACACTTGGGCCATGCATCTTTCAGTCTTTTTTTTTTCCCCCTTCTGCTAACATTTTTTACTGTTGCTTTCTCATTTATCTGATATTGCAGAACTTGGCATATCTTCCCATTGAGTCCTTGTGCAAAACAAGGAGTCCTTAGAATAAAGAGGGTTAGTCCATGGCACTGGGCACACCCGTGTCTCAGTGGCCCCGTGAGCACACTGTCACCTCAGCAGCGGTCTGACTGCCTCACAGGCACCGCTTGGCAGCTCTCACGTGCCTCAGCTCTCGTCAACTCGAGGGCAAGAACCATTCCATTGTAACAGATGGACATGAATTTAACCAGACAATAAACCATGTATGTGCCATAAATGTGTTTGCGGAGGGCATGGTTCCCAGTGCAGAATTTTTAAGAACAGCTGTCCTATCGCGAGCTCGTTTCTTGGTGAGATGATTTGTTAACCTAATTCTGAAACAGATTACGTTCATAAAGTTAATCTGTCAATGGCTTCTCCCCTACTACCCACATTCTAATTATTCTGGGGGGAGGGGGCAGTTTATACAAGCAAAATTTATGTACATGAGGCTTAAAAACTAATTTGATCTGTTCTCTTTCCAAATCTGGTGTCATTTGTCTAAAAGGGGTCTTTAACCTTTTGTGCATTGCTAGCAACTTGCCTCAAGGCCTGTGGGGCATACAGATCATTCACTGAGAACCGTCATTTTACTTTCCTCGCTGCTTTCTCCTATTAAATTACTCCAGAAACGACTTAGTTTGAGCTGCACAGTTCTTTTAAAAAGTGCAGTTCTTTTTGTCTTCCCACTTCTTCCTGTCATTATCTTCGCAAAAGATGTTTTCATTCCCTCCACAAACATTGCTTTCCCTGTGGAATCTATGCAAATTAGAACATGGAGTATTTGTTCGTTTTGCATTCTTTAGAGGGTGACTTCTGTTGGTGTACATTTTCACTGGCGTGATCCACCAGGCAAAGTATAAATTGCTGTAAAACTGGAAAAGTGTTTGAATGAATAAAGCAGATGTTCTCTTAGCATGAAGCAGATGTAAAACTTGCAAGTGTCTGTCTAATAAAGTATAGCATTTGGTTCTATACAGCTGGTGCCAAGATTACCGATTAATCACGTTTGAATGCATTTTTACTAATTAGGTCCCCCTCTGTTCTTTACTGTTTGGGGTATTTTAAAGAGAGGGGCGGAGCACAAAAGCTTTTCGCTTTGAATGCTTTGAGCAACATTTGTTTCTTTCTGTGGTTACAAGGCCATTCTTTCATTCTTGGAGCTGTATAGGAAATGAAGCCCATGGATGTGGATTACTGATTTAGCTCTGCAGTCTGATTTGGGGAGGTTGGTTTGCCGTTAGGATCTTACACTGAAAGTAATGGTTACTGCTTGGAACACTTTAGGACAGCTGGAGAGAAGAAAAGGAATGTAATTAAACTTAATGTTTTCCTTTCTTATTTGCATGGACAAAAGCCAGTATTTGTTCAGTTAACATCAATTCCTAGCCTCTGTGCTTGTCTAACCAATTAGGAGTTTGAACATTGTTTTTTTTTTTTTTTTTTTTTTTTTAAATTAATTAATTAATTAATTTGAAAGGCAGAGTTACAGAAAAGGGAAAAGAGAGATCTCCAGTCTGCTGGTTCACTCCCCAAATGGCTGCAATGGTCAGGACTGGAACAGGCCAAACCCAGGAGCCAGGAGCTCTGTCCGGGCCTCCCACTAGGGTAGCAATACTGGGGCCACCTGCTGCTGCCTTCCCCAAGTACATTAGCAGGAAGCTGGATCGCAAGTGGAGCACTCAGTGGTACCAGCATCACAGGCAATGCCAGCCCCAGGAGTTTCAACATTGTAGAAACAAATTATACCAGTTTCTCAGATTAAAGATGAGTGGGTTGACATAACTACTAAAAAGTGTTGCTTGTACTGCTATGAAAGACAGCACAACTCAGTAGCGGCTAAGAAAGCTTAAACAGCTGTATTCTGGGGGCCAGTGCTGTGTCATAGGTTAATTAGCATCCCATATGGGCCCCAGTTCGAGGCTTCTGATCCAGCTCCCTGAGAATGTGCCTGGGAAGGCAGTAGATGGTGGCCCAAGTGCTTTGGCCTCTGCACCCACATGAGAGACCTGGAAGAAGCCCTGGGTTTTGGGCTTTGGCCTGGCCCAGCCCTAGCTGTTGCGGCCATTTAGGGAGTAAACCAGCAGATAGAAGATCGATCTCTCTCTCTCTCTTCTTCCTCTTCCTCCTCCTCCTCCTCCTCCCTCTGTAATTCTGCCTTTTAAATACAAAAAAAAAAAAAAAAAAAAACTTTATTGTTATATATTGCCCATCATATAAAGCAGGAGTAGGGAATGTCAGTCCCGTGGGCCTTCAGCTGATCTGACCCTGACAAGGCAACCTCAGGCAAGATTTGAAACTCAGTAAATCTACAGCAGGCTGATTTTTAAGTCAATAATTTGGTATGGCCTGAAAATGATGTTACAAATATCCAAATTACCGTTGACAGAAAAAAGGTTCCCCACCCCTGATATAAAGCGAGGAGGCTAGTGAAATTACATTTTTTTTTTTTTATTTGACAGAGAGAGACAGAGAAAGGTCTTCCTTCACTTGGTTCACTCCCCAAATGGCCACCATGGAGCTGTGCCGATCCGGAGCCAGGAGCCAGGTGCTTCCTCTTACCCATGCATGTGCAGGGGCCCAAGCACTTGGGCCATCCTCCACTGCCCTCCTGGGCCACAGCAGAGAGCTGACTGGAAGAGGAGCAACCTGGACTAGAACCCAGCACTCATATGGGATGCTGGCACTGCAGGTGGAGGATTAACCAAGTGAGCCACGGCGCCGGCCCCATGTGAAAGTACATTTTCGTGCCTGATGGACCTTTCCTCCATGCTTGATTTTCACCTGAGAAATTTGTTTGCTGTGAAAGGAAGTTCAGTATACAGGCAGACTGGCTACCCACTTTCTGTTTTTTTTGTTTTTTTTTTTTTTTTTTTTTAAAAAGACTTAGTTAACAGTGATATAACATAATAGTTTGGTTTTTGGAGTCAGTAATTGTATTGTTTACACTCTTTGGTAATTAAGATAGTATTTCATCAATGCTTTATCCATGAACTGATTTATAATACTTTTTTTCTAAAGGATCAGAGAAATATTTCAAGGATAGAGGAAATAGAGTAAATAATTTCCAGGTCTGAAGATAAATGGCACAAGGAGTTCTTCTAATGAAATATTTATTACTATTTGAAGAACAGCTGGAGGTGTGTGGAGTGGTTCCTGGGCAGGAAATGCAGAATCTGGGTTCGTCCTCTCCCCCCCCAGTCCAGCTAGTTTGTGGGATGTGGAGAGAGTGTTACACGTGTGGCACACTCTAGGACCTGGCTTTTTGAACATGGCGGGTAAAAGAATCTGATGATGTAGACTGTAACTTTCCACTCATTGTTGCTTTGACACACACATGAAGTACACAATCTAAGTGTCACTAGGGTTTTTCTAGAAAGGCTTCCTCATCCTCATGCCCCATTGCCTCCATATTTTACGTTAATGATTTAAATTTTAAATTTGGTAAGAGCATCTTGCCGCTAAATTGACTAATGCTATTACTTTACAGTTTCAGATTTTCTAGGATTGAACACTTGCCTAAAAGCAGTTTCAATATTTCACGTATCTGTTTGCCTGCACCAGCTTCATTCCAGGATTACAGTTGTCAGAATAAAATTCGTATGTAAAGGGTGTGCTGTATTTGACGAAGAATACCTTACGTTTTTAGGTTAAAAAGAAAGTCCTTGATCTTAAATAATTAGTGCTAGATAGGTATTTAGTGTGATTACAGTCCTTTTCCTTGGGAGATTTTTTTTTCTTTCTATAATGCCCTTGTTTTTCATTGATATGTTAGAATGGTGACTTTTTTTGTTAATTTTTGAAATTTAGCTTTAATATGTCTTGATAGAAAAAAAAAAACATTAACTAGGAAATGTCAGCTTAAATGGAACCAGCTGTCTCCATTTGTTACGGTGGTTTGTTATGGAAAAGGTTCAGCATCCAGGATAGAGAGAAGTGTGAGATAAGCCCCCGAACTGTCCATCACCCAGCCCCAGCAATTGCCAGCCTTCTCCAATCCATGTGTGTCAGCTTTCTTGAGACTGCATTTTCAGAGTTTTTTTTCTCTCCTAAGTTATAATTCATGTCCTGTTTCTACAGTGACAATATATATTTAAGCAAAACCAGTAGATCTAACTTTGTTTCAGGAAGTGGAGCGAGAAATCTCATTCAGAACGGAATGTGGACTGTATTACTCCTACTACAAGCAAATGCTGCAGGCGCCAACCCTTGTACAAGGTAATTACAAGTCAAGTAGTTTCATTTGGGGTCTGCTGCGTTCATTTCAATGTTTTAGTCAAAATGGGAGCAGGCCTTTAGGCTAGCGTCAGGAGGCCCACGTCTTGGGCCAACATTGTGGCATAGTGGGTTAAACCGTGGCCTGCAACATGGGCATCCCATATGGCTGCTAGTTCGAGTCCTGGTGGCTCCACTTCTAATCCAGCTCCCTGCTAAGGTGCCTGGGAAAGTCACAGACAATGGCCCAAGTGCTTAGGCCCCTGCCAACTACATGGGAGACTTGGATGGAGCTCCTGGCTCCTGGCTTCAATCTGGCCTCGCCTTGGCTGTTGCTGCCATTTGGGGACTGAATCAGCAGGTGCAGGATCTCTGTCTGTGTCTCTCCCTAACTCTACCTTTCAAATACATAAATAAATGTTAAAAAAAAAAAGCTCTTTTTAGCCAAAACATGCTTTGCACTAAAACAGTTTAAATGCTTTGAGGAGCATGAATAGTTCTTTCTTGTTAACATCTAATAATTTCCTGAAAAACTCTGCTCTGTAAGAAGTTACATAATTTTTATACATATTTTATATAACTCCCCTTCTTGCTTTCCAGCCCCTCTCTGTTCTAAAAGTAGTCTCTCTGCACTTTCTTGATTTTGTTGCTGATTTTTGTCATAATCCTTTTACTTTTATTTTTTTGTTTTCACTTTATTTGAAAGATAAGTCTTCCCTCTGCCAGTTCACTCCCCAAATGCCCCTTGAGGGCTGGACAAGGGCAAAGCCAGGAGCTCAAAATGCCAACCAGGTCTCCCTCATGGCTGGCAGGAGCCCAAGTGCTTGAACATCGTCTCCTGCTGCCGCCCGCAGTGCACATTAGCAGGAAGCTGGACGGAAGCAGAGGAGCCAGGACTCGGACCAGGGGTCACAGGCATTCCAAATGCCGTCTTTAACCCCAGTACCAAATGCAAACCCTTCATGATTATTTTAGAAAAAGTTTTACCAGTGAAATGAGCATTGATTGTCAAAAAACAGGAGATAGGTTTGGTAATGCAAATTGTAGCTGTTCTTCTTGTCCCTGGTGGCCCCCAATCATTCCTTTACTTTGCAATGGCCACTTCCCTGCATTTTCACTTTTCCTAAGTGGTTTAGCGCCCACGCTCTCCACCATCAGTCCCTTCTAATGGAAGCTCCAAAAGGATGTCTTCTACTTACTGTGCCTCTGATGTGACTGCGTGGGCCCACGTGACAGAGAATTGCCCTTGTCTAGGCTTTGCTTGGATTCAACTAGAATGTTTTTGGAAAGAATTCTTTCCAGGTGATGTTTTGTACTTCTCATTTTACCAAAATATGAGACATGAAGTTTTGGTTATTTTTCCAGAAAAATTATTGGGATCTCGAGTTGATAGCTTGATTCATCCATAATGAGGAGAAGCAGCCCACTGTCCTGTAACTTCGTGTTCTTAGCAGCCGTTGAGGATGGTTGCCACTGCCCACTGTGACATTCTAATTGCATCACTGTTCCTGTATTTACTAGCTGGAGCTCTGTTATATAGAAAGCCTTTCCTAGGCTGGCGCCGTGGCTTAACAGGCTAATCCTCCGCCTTGCGGCGCCGGCACACCAGGTTCTAGTCCCGGTTGGGGCGCCAGATTCTATCCCGGTTGCCCCTCTTCCAGGCCAGCTCTCTGCTGTGGCCCGGGAGTGCAGTGGAGGATGGCCCAAGTGCTTGGGCCCTGCACCCACAAGGGAGACCAGGAGAAGCACCTGGCTCCTGGCTTCGGATCAGCGAGATGCGCTGGCCGCAGCGGCCATTGGAGGGTGAACCAACGGCAAAAAGGAAGACCTTTCTCTCTGTCTCTCTCTCTCACTGTACACTCTGCCTGTCAAAAAAAAAAAAAAAAAACAACGAAAAAGAAAAAGAAAGCCTTTCCTCATCAATTGTGAGGTCGCCCTGAGGTACCATTTATACAAAAAAGGCAGAATAATGCTTGATCCCACCCCGACCCCACACAGTCAGTCATTGCTGTTCACATGTTCTGTAGTTGCATAATCATCTACTCACAAAAATGAATCTCTGGCCACCCCCCACCCCCCCCCAAATCAGCATTCGTGATACTTTCACAGTCATTCATGGACACGTCCCAAGCTGTGGACAGTTCCAGTCATCCATGTGCTTGCTCCCAGCAGAGACTGAACAAGGTGTCACTCTGCCTGTCTCTGCCCTCCTGCTACAGTGCCCTTTCTGCAGTCTTACTGAGTGCCGCGTTCCCACCTTTTTCTGCTGTTCGTTGGTGGTCTTGCAGTTGAAAGTGGCCCGCAAGCGTGTGGAAAGTGCTGTCTCGTGCTCCTAAGTGCAAGCAGCCTGTGCAGTGCATTACAGAGGAACTGTGTGTTCGATAGGTGCCATTCAAGCATGAGCCATGGTGCTGTTGACCATTAGTTAGTTAAATGTTAACAAATCAGTAAATATTGAAGAAACTGTCTTTAAACAGAATCCCACATGAAACAAGGATGCGTGTAGGTCACTTGACCAAAATCCGTAACCATAAGGTTGCAGGAACCTAACCCTTTAATTCCTAATAGTATTCACTAATTCCCTTTCTACTGTGACTGTGTGGAACATCACCACTCTGAATACTGAGAATTGATGCTATTTGCCAGTTCTCAAGTTGCTTCTCTAGCATCCTCTAAGACAGTGATTCTCACAGGTAATGGTGGAGGAAGGACCGGGATGGGGCTGTGCCCCAAGGGGACATCTGGAATGTCTGGAGACACTGTGGACACCTCGAGGCTGAGGGTCCTACTGGAATCCAGTGGGTGGAAGCCAGCGTTGCTACCCGATGTCCTCCAACACACAGGTCCACCCCAGTGTCAGTCAGTAGTCCTGAGGTCAAGAAACTGCTGGACAAGTGCCGTGAGAGTCACTGTGGATGCAGTGGTCTACTTACTGGGATTCATTTGTCGTTCATTAAGTGCTTTTTTGGAAGGCTGAAGCACATAAAAAGGTGGAGAGAATCCTCTGCTGGGTTTCCACAAGTCCGTTACACAGCCAAAGCAGTTACAAACTCCTGACCAGTCTTGTGTTCTCCTTCCCCTGCCTGCAGCCTATATTTTGGACTAAATCCAAGACAACATTCTTTTCCTTTTTTAAGATTTATTTATTTGAAAGTATTACAGAAAGAGAGACAGAGCAATAGATAACTTTTCCATCCTCTGTTTCACTCCCTCCATGGCAGCAATGTCAGGGCTGGACCTGTCTGAAGCCAGGAGCCAGGAGCTCCATCCAGGTCTCCCATACAGGTAAAGGGTCCCAAGGACTTGGGCCATCTTCCACTGCTTTCCCAGGTGGATTAGCTGAGAGCTGGATCGGAAGTGGAGCAGCTGTGACTCGAATTGGCACCCATATAGGGTGCTGGCATTGCAGGTGGCAGCTTTAACCCGTTATGCCACAACTCCAGCTGCCAGCAGATTGTTCTGTGAACACATCAGTGCGTTTCAAGAGTTGATGTTTTGTCCAGAGGGGTGCCCTTCTGACCACTGTCTTCTTGACCTGACGCTGGTGGCCTCTGAAGACCCCCTTCCTTTTTGGACAAAGATCTTTCAGGCCCATATGGTGTATTTCCTAGAATCCACGCTTTCTCCAAGGAGCTCTAGTGCATTTGGGCAGCAGGGACATTGATTCCAAGTAGAACTTGGAGCTGTGCTCCCCCTCAAAAGAAAGTGTGCAAATAACCAATTTCACTTCCAAGTTGAGGTAACACGGATTTTACTTTTTACTTTTTTTGGTTTTAAATTTGTATTTTTTTAAAAGTTGAAAACTGATTCCTTATAATATTAGTGTTATTTTTATGCTATTTTATATCTGTAATGCTTTCAAAGTAACAGTAATAGCATTGCTGCTTGCAATGTTAATTACCTGAGAAGCTGTCTCTAAGCTCATCTAGGGCCACACATGGTCACTTCCCTGTGTTTTCAAGTCCCTTGAAAGCATTCTTTCTCTGAGACTGAGCCACCACTCAGTAGGTTTACTTCGTTAGCCTGCTTTTGGTTTTCAGGCATTGTGTTGTAAAATTTTTTATTTACTTTGCTTTATATTTATAGAAAATGTTTACATGTTCCCAAAATTAAAACTATGAAACAGAAAGCACCCAGAAGGGGCCTCCTTCCGTCCCCCCGTTTCCTTCCCAGCTCTTTAGGTAACCATTTTTATTAGTTTTTGGTTTATTCTTATGCTGTTAGTAGTTTAACTACAAGCAAGTACTTCATTCACATTTCCCGTTTTATCAGAGGAAAACTGCTTACCGTATACACTGTTCTCTACTTTGTTTTTTCCACTTAGCAAAAAGTCTTGGGGATCACTCTGTGGTGGAGCATGAGGGTGGCCCTCATTCCTTTTTGCAAGTATGGGGCACTCCTTGGTGTGATGACCACAGGTGACCATTCGGGGAGGCCCCTTAATAGCTTGCTCGGGCTGCCGCACAAAACGCTGTAGACTGCGTGGCTTGGGCAATAGAAACCTGTTTCTGTGTGTCTCTGGAGGCAGAGGTTGAGGTGAGGAGGCCAGCCTGATCGGGTTCTGATGAGAGCTCTCTCCATGACTTACAGACAGCCGTCTTTTTGCTGTGTCCTCGAGTGGCAGAGACAGCAGGCGAGCTCTGTGGAGTCTCGCCCCATGCTGGAGGGGCAGGGACACAAACATCCAGTCCCTCCCAGTCCCATTTTGCTCTTCTAGGGCTGCCGGGCCTGCATAGCACAGACGGGCAGCTTCAACAACAGACACTTGTTTTCTCTCACTTGGGGAGGCTCAGAATCCGAGGGCAAGGTGCTGCCAGGGCTGGTTTCTGCTGCGGCCTTTCTTCCTGTCCCGTAGACACCCCCTGCCATTGGTGTCCTCACGCAGCCTCTTCTCTGTGCAAGTGGTGGGAGGAGGAAGAGCAGGAGCACAGCTCTTATCTGTTCCTCTTCTGACACGGACATCAGTCGCCCTTTACGGATCTTCAGATGCAGGGAGGCTAGGACATCAGCCCAGGAACTCGAGTTCGGTCCGTGTCTCCTCCCACTGAGGGATGTTTGGGCTGTTTCTGATCCTTCCCTGTCTTGAATGACCCTGTATAAACGACCTTGTGCCTGCTGTGCTCTTGCCAGACTGCCTTTGACAATTTTTAGGTTAGACCTGGCCTTTTCAGATCAGCGGGCCAGTGCACACGATTCGGCTGGGTGGTGCCGAATTCTTCCATAGGGATGATGCCATTTTGCATCCCCAACTGCACTGCATGAGAGTCGACTTCCTCACAACCTCACTAACTTGATTTTAGCCCAGGTGATGGATGAGAAACAGTATCTCAGTGCAGTTTTAATTTGCACTGTCTGTGGGAGTGAGGTTGAGTGTCTTTTCCTACGCCCAAGGACGACTGTGCACATTTTCTTCCACGAACTAGCGAGCTGCACCTTATATTGTCGGCTTAGTTGCAGCAGCAGATGACCCCGGTGTGACAGTGGGTTTCTGTGACAACAGGTTTAAGTCTCTCTCATCACGTCTGCTGCGAGGCAGCAGCGGCCCTGCCTGCCATGTCCTCTTACGCTGGCCCCTATTCGGAACATGCCAGCGTCATGGCAGAGGCAGAGAGTGACATTGGTAGAAACGTGTCCTCTCTTAAAATCCCACGTGCGGTGTGCTTCCCGTCCACTCACGTGCCATGGGTCAGTGTCCCAGGGAGTGGGGAAGGCTGTGAGTATCTGCGGAGGACTGCCCGGCGAGGTGGCAGTGTGGGGGATGTCAAGTCCTCTCACCCAGTGTCTGCACAAGAACCAGTGTGTTTTTCTTTGTCATTGCAATCACTAAGGTTTTGTTGACCTGTGTTTGTGCGAACACTCCAGTAGTGTCCATCTGATACATGTGGAAAGCTCTTTGAGGGTAGGACTGGAGGTTTTTTGCTTACTGTTGTATCTCCACTGCCCACCACAGTCTCTGACACAGCCTGAAGAGTCAGTAATTTGAATGAATAATTTTAACCTTTCCCCCCTGATTTCTCAAATATTAATCTTAGGTTTTCATGGCTTAATATATGATAATAAAACTGAATCCATGCGGACAATTAACCTCCTTCAACGAATGAATATTTACCAAGAGGTTTTTCTCAGTATTTTGTATAGAGCTCTCCCCATACAGGTAAGTTGCATTCTGTGACACTGAATTGTTAATATCAAAGGAAAGAAAAATCTGCCACTTTGAGCTGAAAGTCTCTTAGATGTTCTTTTGATGTTTTCTGGCTCAGAAGCAAATCAGCAGTGCCCTGATTTTCTCCATGTATATTGTGAATTGTGCTTTTTATTTATATGTTTCTCTTTTCAAAGGTTTTTATAGAGAGATGTTTCCTGGTTTATAATATATGTGAGCAGCCTAGACTTTGATAAATCCTTTCATTTGGAAATGTGTAATCACTCTGGGTTTATCTTTGAGATAAAAAAGATAATTTGTTAAGTTAGCAAATTGCAGTGACCAGTTCTCATGTGGATGAGATAAAATTGGACTAAGTAAGTGCAACTTGGCTGAAGAATGGAGCTGGAACCCTCAGGGACTTCCCTCCCTGTGCACCTGTTGGTAGGGAGGAAGAGCAGCAGGTGCTCGTGCAGATGGAGGGGGCGGTGTGGGCTCACAGCTGGGAGTGACAGCCAGCTTCTGAGCTTCACATTGCTACTGCCATGGTTTTGTTTGTTTGTTTTTTGTTTTTAACATGGCAGCAAGGAGAGTTGCAGCTTCCCTGACAAATACTTTTTCTTTTTCCCTTCTACAGAAATATTTAGAGCCAGTTTATTTTTATATTTATACCTTATTTGGGCTGCAAGCAATCTACGTGACAGCTCTTTATGTCACCAGCTGGCTCCTTAGTGGTACCTGGCTCTCAGGACTGTTAGCAGCCCTCTGGTACGTCGCAAACAGGTGAGTAGAGGCAGTCTGCCCCTCTGTCTGTCTAGAATGTGAGCGAGCCTGAAGTTAGCTCCATTTCCAGGTCAGAGGCATTCCCTCTGCCACTTGTGTGGATAGGAGCATTTCTCTTTGGTTTGCCTGGTAGTTAAATGTTTCTTACTTGGTAAGGTGAAAGTCCCGCTTGCATATTTCCATCTGAGGAACAGTGAATTGCAGATCGGGACAGTCCTCAGTGGTAATCTCAGCTCAGTCCGACCAGTCATTCTCCACATGCCACCTATGCTGGTATTTCAAAAAGTTTATACGGGGGCCCAGCTGCTCCTCTTCCAATCCGGCTCTCTGCTCTGGCCTGGGAAAGCAATAGAGATGGCCTAAGTGCTGCACCCACATGGGAGACCCAGAAGAAACTCCTGGCTCCCGGCTTCTTATCAGCCTAGCTCCGGCTGCCGCAGCCATTTGGGAAGTGAACCAGCATTTGGAAGATTCTCTCTCTCTCTCTCTCTCTCTGTCTCTCTCTCTCTCTGTAATTATACCTCTCAAAAAGAGTTTATGCAGATGCAGAAAATTTTGAAAGCCATGTTTATGAGGGTCTTCAAAAAGTTCACAGAAAATGCCATGAATTTCAACTTTTTTGGTGCAAAAATAGATTAATTTTTTTAAAAAATATTTTATTTACTTTATTTGAAAGAAAGAGAGAGTGACAGACAGAGATCATCTATCCACTGGTTCATTCCCCAAATGCCCTTAATAACCAGGGCTGGGCCAGGCAAAAGCTCAGGAGCGCAAAGCTCAGTTGGTGACCCATGTGGGTGGTAGGGAACCAAGTACTGGAGCCATCACCTGCTGCCTTCCACAGTGCACATTAGTGGGAAACTAGAATTGGGAGCAGAGCCAGCAAAAAACCAGGAACGTGGATATGGGGTGTGGGCTTCCCAAGCAGCATCTTAACCACTGCACCAAACTCCCACCATAAATATGTCTTTTTTTTTTTTTTTGATGAGTTTTTTTAAGTACTCTTACATTGTATCCTGAAGGGCTTTAAGAATATCTTTGGGGCCAGCGCTGTGGTGTAATGGGTAAAGCCACCGCCTACAGTGCCGATATCCCATATGGGTGCTAGTTCAAGTCTCGGCTGCTCCACTTCCAATCCAGCTCTCTGCTATGGCCTGGGAAAGCAGTAGAAGATGGTCCAGGTCCTTGGACCCCTGCACCCACATAGGAGACCCAGAAGAAGCTCCTGGCTCCTGGCTTTGGATCGGCACAGCTCCAGCTGTTGCAGCAACTGGGGAGCGAACCAGCGGATGGAAGACCTCTCTCTCTCTCTCCTTCTGTCTCTGTATAACTGACTTTCAAATAAATAAATGTCTTTTAAAAAAAAAAAAAAAGAATATCTTCACCAAAGAGATGTGTGCCACTCTGAGTTAGCAAGGCATAAAGTACTAAGAAAATAACACAGAAATTCTTACATTAATTAATATCTACTATTCTATTCATAAATATTGGAGCCTTAGGAAATGGAATTTTAAAAAACGTATTCAAGGTGTATTGAATTATCTGACCTGCAATAGTAACACCAATATTCGGTAAGAGGCTTAAAACTTGAACGTAAGTTCTAGTAGATTTTATTTTGTAATCCTAAACAAATTGGCTTTTTTTTTTTTTTTTTTGGTTATAATCTTACTGAGTACTTACTATGTGCCAAGCATTTTACAAAATGTTTTAGATGTATTCTCTTGATAACCCTATAGGGTAGATATTATTATCCCCCTTTTAGAGATGAGAGAATTGAGTTTTAAGCGATTACATTGTATGTATACGAGAACTTCAGAAATTTTGTTGGAAAAGGGAAGTAAAAGATAAATTGATTTTGGTGTAAAACAATTTGGAGGGGGCTGGCGCAGTGACTCAACAGGCTAATCCTGCGCCTTGCGGCGCTGGCACACCAGGTTCTAGTCCCGGTCGGGGCGCCGGATTCTGTCCCGGTTGCCCCTCTTCCAGGCCAGCTCTCTGCTGTGGCCTGGGAGTGCAGTGGAGGATGGCCCAAGTGCTTGGGCCCTGTACCCCATGGGAGACCAGGAAAAGCACCTGGCTCCTGCCTTCGGATCAGCACAGTGCGCTGGCCGCAGCGGCCACTGGAGGGTGAACCAACAGCAAAGGAAGACCTTTCTCTCTGTCTCTCTCTCTCTCACTGTCCACTCTGCCTGTCAAAAAAAAAAAAAAAAAAAAAATTGGAGGCTGGCACCGCGGCTCAATAGGCTAATCCTCCGCCTGCGGCGCCGGCACCCCAGGTTCTAGTCCCGGTTGGGGCGCCGGATTCTGTCCCGGCTGCCCCTCTTCCAGTCCAGCTCTCTGCTGTGGCCCGGGAGTGCAGTGGAGGATGGCCCAAGTCCTTGGGCCCTGCACCCGCATGGGAGACCAGGAGAAGCTCCTGGCTCTTGGTTTCAGACCAGCGTGGTGCGCGAGCCGCAATGGCCATTGGAGGGTGAACCAACGGTAAAGGAAGACCTTTCTCTCTGTCTCTCTCTTTGACTGTCCACTCTGCCTGTCAAAAAAAAAAAAAAAAAAAAAAAAGACAATTTGGAATCTGGGCTGTTCTTATGGTGCAGAGGGATAAGCCACTGCCTGAGACACCTGTATCCCATGTGCACGCTGGATCCAGCTCCCTGCTAACATGCCTGGGAAAGCCGTGGAAGACGACCCTGCCACCCCTGTGGGAGATCAGGTGGAGTTGTGGGCTCCTAGCTTTGGCCTAGCCTTTGTGGCCATTTAGGGAATGAACCAGTACATGCAAGATTGCTCAACTGATTGATCCCTCCCTCCCTCCCTCCCTCCCTCTCTAAATCTGCCTTTCAAATAAATGAATATGTCTTTATTAAAAAATTGAAATCCATGAATAGTTTTTTTCATCATATGCATTTCCATGAACTTTTTTGAAGATCCCTTGTGGTGTGTGAATGTGTCTGTGTTTGTTGCATTCCTCATGCCTAATATGTGCAGGGATGATTCTCGGTACTGAGCATACAAAGATAAACACTATACTTGCTGTCCAGGGCTTTACATTCCAAAGAGGCAAGAAGTCTGTGAAAATTATTGCCAGTGGTAAATTTAAGACTCAAATATAAAGCCCTGAAGAAATGTAGAGGGGGAGAATACACAACACTGCCTTGTGATATCAATGAAGTTAGAAATAAAAATAGCAAGCAGTTTGGCCTGGTACATTCGTGGGTCTAGGAGTCAGGCTGACATGGGCTTGAACAGTCAGTTCTGCCACTTAGCAAAACGCGTATCTGCTGACGATCACTCAGATTTTCCCACTGTCAACCTTGTATTATGGAGATGATGATAAGGGCAGTTTTAGTTATTGAGAGCCAGTGGCCAGATTCTGAGTATCCTTTTGTGGGATACTTCCAAAAGTTCATGGGAAAATGTAATTTAAGAATGGCTTTATTTTGGTATAAAAAAAATGTTTTGAAATCCATGTGTGGTATTTTCCATAAGATGCATCTTCCGATGAATTTTTTTGAAGTATCTGCAAACTTAATGTATAATTTCTTTCACTTTAGGAAGCCTTTGAGGCAATTATGAAAGTTATCCTTTTGTCCATCTGTGTTTTCTTTTGTGCAGAATAGATACCACAAGAGTTGAGTTTACCATCCCGCTGAGGGAGAACTGGGCACTGCCATTCTTTGCAATTCAGATAGCAGCAGTTACCTATTTCCTGAGACCAAACTTACAGCCTCTTTCTGAAGTAAGTTTTTATAACACTTCATATATTTTCCAATTTCCCAGGTTTATATAAGAAGCTGGAAAAAAATGTGTGCCTAGTGTCCCAATGCATGCAAATAGTTCTTATTCTATGACCAACTTTTTAACTCGAGTTAAATTTTTTCTTCTGAGCTCTATCCTACTTTGCAAAGAAAATGTTTTCATTTTTTGATGTTAAAAATGTACTCTAACATAATCTGCCCTTAAATAGTTGCAGCAAACCCACACACAATTTCTGCAAAACTGTCAGAATTTTTAAGCCATTGCTCTTGAGATGTGACTTAGTGCATTATCGCCTCCATAATAGTGTGGAATACACATACCGCATGTGAGCATTTATATGCAAAGTGTCACTGAAGGATATTTAGAGCTTAAATAACAAATGCAAGGGTTTTCAGAGCAACAGTTTACGGTTTCTTTATTTGGTTTATAGAGATGTAGGCTGCTCTTGAGCAAACTTGTCGGCAAGATTTTTTATTACTAGAGGCACGCACGTTATATAAAGGTTTTCTCTCTACAGAGGCGGACGCTTCTTGCCATTTTCATATCAACTTTTCTCTTTAGTCTGACATGGCAATTTAATCAATTTATGATGCTGATGCAAGCATTAGTGCTGTTCATACTGGACTCCTTGGACATGCTGCCGGCAGTGAAGGTAAGCTTTGCTTTCTTTTCTCATTTTGAGAATTCCATTGGTTAATGTCGCAGAATGTGATGAAAGTGTGCCGATACTAAAGGATAAAGCTCTTCCTTAGCTCTAACGTAAATATGCTGTTGTCAGTTGAGACTGAGTTATTTGTGCAACGCAGCTTGACAGTCTTGACTTTTATTGTGCTTAAAAAATGGATTTGTTTGAGGCGTAAATCCAGATCAATTGTCTTCATTGAGATGGTTTAAATTTTAAAACATAAATGTGTTTTAAATGTAAATGTGTGGCTACAATTGCCTTTTCTTCAGGGAGCTCAGTGGGTATATAGCATTCTTTGTATAGTACTTTATAAAAGTTTCATAGTAACATTTAACCATTATGGGATGTGAATCCTATTGACTAGGCAAAGGTCACACGGGGAATAAGGAAACCCCCATCTGTCTCCCAGTGTGTGCTGCTGTCATTTAATCACATGGGTTTGTTTTGTTTGCAGAAATGTATTTTACTGTGTTGTGTACATTTTAAAAATGCTCATACATAATATTCTATAATAGCAGTAACTTAGATATTTTCCAAGTGAAATAAAATATCTCTAAACATAAGGCAGCAATATAGCCCAACATAGAATTACACTCAGCTATTCCAAATCATAGGAGATGTGATAAACTTTGAAAACTGAGTCTGAATTAAGAAACATTAAACTCAGTTATCAAATATACCTTGTCCACTGAGTCACAAGATTAGCATAGGTACTATAGAACATGCCAGTCTGTGTAAGAAATTGCCCCATCTCCAGGGAATTCACTATCCAGGTTGGAAAATAGATATTGACAACTAGAACAACTAGAGAAATTATAGCTGTCAACTTATAGTAATGATATGGGCTAGAAGTCTAGAAGAGAAGTTCTTTTTAGGCAAAAAAGATTTCCAGGAGCGGAGAGACTAGAACTGGGCCACAAAGAAGGAGAGCAGAAATTGGGTCGAGTGTGACACGGCAGGATAGGTCAGTGAATAGATACGGAAGTAGATACAGTGAGTTTTGCACATTTTATTCATGTTTCTGCAGGTGTGCGGCCCTGGCCATCCACAGACTGCTGGTGAAGTATAAATCCTTGTCTGCAGTGTAGCTTGACAGTAGGTATCAGAAGCCTTTCACCAGCACTTCCACCTCTGGAAATCTATGTCAAGGAATTTACCATCCGTGTTCCTTTCAGTTGTGTTAAAATAAGGAAAGTCTGAAAATGACTCAAGTCAGTAGCAGTAGGGTGTAGTTACACACACACACACACACACAAATCGTGGAGACTACAAGGGAGTGGCACAATATTTTTCCAGGTGCTGAATTTAAAAAAATTTTTAAAAAATTTTTAAAAAATTTTTAAAAAAATTAAAATTTAAATTAAAAAAAAAAAAAAAAAAAACCCTGTCATCCCAGAATCCTATCCACAATGAAACTGCTTCAGGAGTGAAGGGGAAATCAGAACATCCCCAGTGGAACCAAACTCGCAGAAGTTGTCAGAACAGACCTGCCCTGTGGAAGAATCATGAGAGAATAGGAATCAAGAGACAGGAAGGAAGTGATAAGTAAGTTTTTCAAACAAAAATGAGATGAAACAAGAAGAATTTTTGTATACTAAGAAGAAAGAAAGGCAGTGAAGAAAAGTAAACATGAATAGATATAACAAGCTTTCGTTCTCTTGAGTTTTCTAAATTTAATGGCCAAGGCAAAATTATAAAATGTGTGACATGGCTCTCAGTGTGTGTAGATTTAAGACAATGTATTATAAATGGGAAAGGCAAAAGGACTTAACAGGTAAGTTTTCTATGTTTTGCTAAGAATAGTAAAATGACCATATGAGTAGACTATATATAATGGGTTATAAATGCATAATACAACACTCAGAAGAACCACTAAAATATCTGCATGAGGAAATACACTCACAAACACTACACATAAACAATAATGGAATTATGAAAATGTTCAAGTAACTCATAGGAAAAAGAAGAGAAAAATACATTAACAGCAAATGAACAACAGTAACAAAGCCCAGTACAATGGCCAATTTAAGACCCAACATATTGGTAATTACATTAAAGTAAAAGATCTAAATTCACTAATTAAAAAAAGATGAGCAGAGTGAATAGTGTGACCCAAGTGTTATAAGAAACTCGCTTCAAATTTAACAGGAGAGATCAGTTCAGAGTAAAGGAAGGAGAAGGGCACTGTGCAAACATCGACCCAAAGAAGGTAGGAGTGACTGTATTAATATCAGATAGGGGCCGGCACTGTGGCGCAGTGGGTTAACGCCCTGGCCTGAAGTGTCGGCATCCCATATGGGTACCGGTTCGAGACCTGGCTGCTCCATTTCCTGTCCAGCTCTCTGCTATGGCCCAGGATAGCAGTAGAAGATGGCCCAAGCCCTTGGGCCCCTGCACCCATGTGGGAGACCTGGAAGAAGCTCCTGGCTCCTGGCTTTGGATCAGCGCAGCTCCGGCCGTTGCAGCCATCTGGAGAGTGAACCATTGGATGGAAGACCTCTTTCTCTCTCTGCCTCTCTTCTCTCTGCGTAACTCCGACTTTCAAATAAATAAATAAATCTTAAAAAAACAAATATCAGATCAAGTAGAGGTTAGGCAGAGAAAACTATCGGATCAGGACATCGTGCAATAACCAGCGGGTCATTGCTCCAGTGAGACGGAGCAACCCTCGATCCGTGTGCTCCGGACAGCAGCACTGCAGCGTGCTCAGTGTGAAGCGGACACTGATGGACCTGGCAGGAGAAGCAGACGACTCCACAGTTGTAGGTGGGGACGCAACACTCTCCTCTAGCAGTTGATAGAACCATTCTCTCAACGGTTGATGGAATGCTAAACAAAATCATCAGCTATCTAGAACTCAACAGTATTATTTACCAGCATAGATTATATCCTGGACCATGAAACAACAACAAATACAAAAGAATTAACATCATTGAAAATACATGTATTCTTTCCCCACAATGATTGATTTCAAGTTAGAAATCAACATAGAAGAATAGCAGGAAAATATTCAATAATAGGAAATTAAACACCACCACTACTAAATAATCCTATGGGTCAAAAAGGAAGCCTTGGAGAACATTTAACTCAATGAAAATGAAAATTGGAGCATGTCAGAATTTGTAGGGGCATGGGGCCAGCGCTGTGGAACAGCGGGTTAAAGCCCTGGCCTGCAGCACTGGCATCCCAAATGGGTGCTGGTTCAGGTCCTGGCTGCTCCACTTCTGATCCAGCTCTCTGCTAATGCGCCTGGAAAACAGCAGAGGATGGCCCAAGTCCTCGGGCCCCTGAACCTACACAGGAGACCCAGAAGAAGCTCCTGGCTTCAGATCAGCTCGGCTCTGGCAGCCACTGGGGAGTGAACCTGCGGATGGAAAACCTTTTTCTCTAACTCTTTCAAATAAGTAAAATAAATCTTAAAAAAAAAAAAAATGTGGGGCACGTGTAAAGCAGTGCTAAGAAGGAAATATCTAACATTAAATGCTTATATTATGGGCCAGCACTGTGGCACGGTGGGTAAAGCCGCCACCTGCAATGCTGCATCCCATATGGGTATCGGTTCAAGTCCCAGCTGCTCCACTTCCAATCCAGCTCTCTGCTGTGGCCTGGGAAAGCAGTAGAAGATGGACCAAGTCCTTCGGCCCCTGCACCTGGCGTGGGAGACCCAGAAGAAGCTCCTGGCTCCTCGCTGCGGATTGGCCCAGCTCCTGCGGTTGTGGCCATTTGGGGAGTGCACTGGCGGATGGAAGACTTCTTTCTCTCTCTCTGCCTCTCTCTCTTTAAAAAAAAAAAATGCTTACATTAGGAGAGAGGAAAAGTCTGAAATCAGAAATCTAAGCTCTCACCTTAAGAAATGGGTGCATATGTGGCCTACTGGTTGAGATGCCACTTGGGATGTCCACTTCCCTTATAGGAGTCCTTGGTTTGCATCCTGGCTTCACTCCTCACTCTGACTTCCTGCTACTGTGAACCTGGAGGAAGCAGTTGATGGCTGTGGGTTTAGGTCCCTGCCACCCACATGGTGGAGCTGGTTTGAGTTCCTGACTCCTGCTGTGGCGTGGCTCAGCCCTGGCTGTTGCATGCATTTGGGGAATGAACCAGCAGATGTGACCTTGTACTCTATCTTTGTCTCTCTCTGTATCTCCCTCTCTACATCTCTTTCTCTTCTCAAATAATTGGAAAAGAAAACAAATAGAAAAAGAAGAGTGAGATAAACCCAGTGCAAGTAGAAGGAAGAAAATAATAAAAAGCAAGAATCAATGGAATTGAAGATAAAACGGTAGAATCAATGAATAAAAAAATCTTGTTCTTTGCATGGAAGAGATGGATAAAATTACACACCACCAGCAAGACTCCATGATTGCCTGGTGGTGTTAAAATTTTCTGGCCGGCGCCGCGGCTCACTAGGCTAATCCTCCGCCTTGCGGCGCCGGCACACCGGGTTCTAGTCCCGGTCGGGGCACCGATTCTGTCCCGGTTGCCCCTCTTCCAGGCCAGCTCTCTGCTGTGGCCAGGGAGTGCAGTGGAGGATGGTCCAAGTGCTTGGGCCCTGCACCCCATGGGAGACCAGGAGAAGCACCTGGCTCCTTCCATCGGATCAGCGTGGTGCGCCAGCCGCAGCGCGCCAGCCGCAGGGGCCATTGGAGGGTGAACCAACGGCAAAAGGAAGACCTTTCTCTCTGTCTCTCTCTCACTGTCCACTCTGCCTGTCAAAAAAAAAAAAATTTTTTTTTTTTCCGTTTGAGCATACTTTGAGACCAAAGTTCTGAGTCTCTGTGCACTACCTGTATTCTGGCCAGGATAGCATAGTGGTTAAGAACACAAACTCCTAAGTTTGACTTAATTAATACAGCTGTGTCCTTTTGAACACCACCTGATATTGTTAAATACTCACCGTGTGGTGATGAGGCACTTGAGCAGGAGCCAGTGAAGAAAATCTCACGGACGCCATACAGAAGCAGTCTACTTTTGCTGCCTTGTTTCTACACAGTTCCGTAAAAGAACCTGTGAAGGAACATCAACTGTACCACTGTTGACCCAGGGCCTTCTAACGTGCGGTACTGCTCAAGCCTGCCTTCCTGGCTGCCCACCAGCAGTGTCTCGTTTGAACCTAGGATATTACTATGTTTATAAAATTCTACACTTGTTACTAAACAAGCTATGTTTTTTCTAGAAGTGTGCCCACTTGATATAAAAAAGAACTGCTGGCATGAAAAACATAACCCAAATAAAAGCAAACAAATATTTTTTTTGAGAAATGAGTAAAAACATTTACAAGTCAATGAGAAAAGGGAGTGCAGTATACAAGTATGAGAACAAATAACAAAAAAGAATTAAATACTCAGGTGTAAGTTTAGCAAGAAATGTGAACATGTACTCTGAAAACGACAAAAAAGTTAGATGTTAAAGAGCCAAATAAAATGGAACAGTATCCCATATTCATTGATCAGAAGACATGGCGGTACATCCTCAAGATTCACCCAACACAATCCCTTTCTGAATCCTAGGTGGATTTTTTTTTTTTACAGAAATTGAAAAGCTGATTCCAAAATTCATATGAAAACTCAGAGGACCCAGAATAACCCAAAAAATCTTGAAAAAGAAGACCAAAGTTGGAAAAATCAACAGAGCTGCAACGTCAAAACAGTGTGGTGCTGGCAGTAAGATAAACATAAGTCAATGGAATAGAATTAAGAGACCAGAAATAAACTCTCACAGGAAGAGTTGATTTTCGACAAGTGTGCCAAGATAAATAGAAAAAGAATAATCTTTTCAACAAATGGTACTGGAATAACTTGATATCCACATGCAAAAGAATGAAGTTGGACCTCTTCCTCTCACACTGTACATAATAATTAACCTTTAAATGGATCATAGACCTGGATATAAGAGCTAAAACTATACAACTTTTAGGAAAAACAGAAATAACTCTTCATGACCTTTGAACAGTCTATGCCTTCTTATATGCAACATCAAAAGCACAAGTGATTTTTTTTAAAAAAAAGATGGAAATTTTTTTGCGATAATATGTAGAAAGTGTATATTATGAAAGAAGCTACGCATGGGTTTCAAAAAATTTTTTTGTACTGAAACAAATGCATGCTTTTATTTCCATTTTCTCCGAAACTTCCTGAAAAAACCTCATATTTGCAAATCATATATCTGATGAGAAACTTCCAGAATATATGAAGAACTCTTATACAACTCATTCAGCAATAAAGTAAGGTCAAAGGATTTGGGTAAACATTTCTGCAAGTAAGATATATAAATGTTCAATAAACACATAAAAAGATGCTTGACATCATTAGCTATCAAAGAAATACAATTCAAACCCACAATGAGATACCACTTTAAACCCACCTAAATTGAGAAAAACAGCAGATGCTGCAAAGGATGTGGAGAAGCTGGACCTTATCATATATTGCTGGTAGGACTGGAAAATGGTGCAGTTGCTTGGTGGAAAGCAGCATTTCTTCAAATTTTAAGCATAGGGTTACAGCGTGATCCACTCCCAGATAACTACCCAAAAGGAATGAAAGCTCATTAAAATATGTGTATGTGAGGCCAGCGCCGTGGCTTAACAGGCTAATCCTCTGCCTTGTGACGCCGGCACACCGGGTTCTAGTCCCGGTTGGGACGCCGGATTCTGTCCCAGTTGCCCCTCTTCCAGGCCAGCTCTCTGCTATGGCCCGGGAAGGCAGTGGAGGATGGCCCAAGTCCTTGGGCCCTGCACCCACAAGGGAGACCAGGAGAAGCACCTGGCTCCTGGCTTCGGATCAGCGAGATGCGCTGGCTGCAGTGGCCATTGGAGGGTGAACCAACGGCAAAAAGGAAGACCTTTCTCTCTCTCTCTCTCACTATCCACTCTGCCTGTCAAAATAAATAAATAAATAAATAAAGTTCGTCATTTAAAAAAAATATGTGTATGTGAATATTCTTAGAAGAATAATTCATACTCCAAAGGCAAAAGCCACCCAAATACCCATCAACCAAGGAGTGGAAAAGCAGAATGTAAGGTAGCCATACAATACATAATATCAGCAATACAAAGGAGGGAGATACTAATATGAAGCTGGATAGTATTGTTCCAAATAAAAGAAGCCAGTCACATCTCTCTCTATGTGATACTTTTCCATTTATGTGGAGTATCCATTCTGTTGTTTACATTGCATTATAATTCCATTATGCAAATCCAAAGGTAAGAATGTCAGTAGATGCCAGGGCTGGGGAAGGGGAAAATGAGGAGTGACATCTAATGGGCATGAGGTCTCTTTTGAAGTAATGAAAATATCTTTAAAATGAGACTGTGGCAATAGTTGTACAATTCACTGAATACACAAACTGTACACTTGCAGTGGAAGACTTTGATGGTATGTGAATTGCATCTTAATAAAGTTCTTACAAAGGAAAAGAAAAAACGCCTTCTCTGACCAATAGTTCTACTTTTAGGAGTTTATCCCAAAGAAATAGGTTCATTCATTCCTCCAATATTTATTGAATGACACTGTTCTGGTGGGCATCTTTTGGACTACTGGGTATATAACAATGAATAAAATAAGTAGTCAGATATAAGGGTTTGAAGTTGTTGTTTGTTTTTTTTTTGTTTGTTTTTTTAAGATTTATTTATTATTTGAAAGCATTACAGTGAAGGAGAGGCTGAGCAGAGAGAGATCGAGATCTTCCATCCACTGGTTCATTCCCTGAATGGCTGCAACAGCCAGGGCGGCTGAGCCAGGCCAAAGCCAGGAGACAGGGGTTTCATCCAGGTCTCCCATGTGGGTGCAGGGGCACAGGGACTTGGGCCATTTTTCCGCTGCTTTCCCAGGTGCATTATCAGGGAGCTGGATTGGAGGTGGAGCAGCTGGGACTCGAACTGGCGCCCATATGGGATGTCAGCACTGCAGGCGGAGGCTTTATCCACTAAGGCGCAGTGCTGGCCCCAAGTGTGAAGATTTTTAAAGTGATATTCATAATGTGACTTTAGTAATATTGAAACACTAGAAACACCTGAGTGACGTGGTGGCAGCCAAATTCTGGCATGTAGAGAAATGTTGTAATCGCCATTTAAAACGTAAGTTTGCACAGAGCAGTCAGTGATGTGAGCAAACTGTGCTGTGAAGCAGCACCCAGTCGTGTGAACGTAATGGTGTTGGGTTTGACTCCAGAGCGCACATTCCTATTGATCGCTGTTTTTTTTTAATGTTCTACTGGCTTCGAAATTTGCAGTAAGGTACATTATCGTTACAATCCTAAAAACTATCAGCATCTAGCCCCTTGAGTTTCCATGAACATTAAGCCAAAGCTCTGGACTGTTGCAGGCCTTTCTTTGAAATGCTTGGTGTAGGTTTGTTTCCTTTGAAATTAAGAGAACAAAGCTATAGGGAAAATCCAGTTTGCTGCAGAGTAAAACATTTTTTTGTGTGTGTCAGCATGCGGATGGAATTGTCTGATTTGAAAGAAAATAGGAAAACTAACAGAAAAGTATCTGCTCTTATTAGGATCTGTCTATTTTTCTTTGTGACATTATTTTTGTGTTCAGTTGGTTACGTTTTGCTTCTTTCAGTGTCAGTCAGGGGTTGTCTCTTGCAAGTGTTTATTGTAACCAGGCATTCTCAGGCACAGTCGCCTTTTGTCCTTCCATCAGGCTCTTGCCAGTTTTGGCACCGTAGGTCACACAGCTGGGTTATGCCAGATTCAGGACTACAGTACAGGTACTGTGGTCTTCAGGGCTCCTGATCTCGGCCACTGCTCCATGCTGTTGTGAACCCGTGAGAACTGCAGAAGGAGCTGTCAGTCATTCTGGGATCAAGCCCACACTCAGACAGCATGAAGCTTTGCAGTGCGCATAGTATGGAGAAACAGGAAAGATAAAGTACTGATTGTTGGAAGAAGATAGTAAATATCAAAGAATTTAAGGGAATATTGAAGATTATAAACTGCACTTGCTAATTCCAAGAATACATTGGTACATACCATTATTTGCTGCTTTTACTTTATATAAACACTTTTCATTTGCCTTTTAACCAAAAAATTTAAAATTTAAAATGTTGTCATCGAAGGGTAAATAAACAGTTGGTATGTATATGGTTAGTTTTTAGATTTGTGTTTCTTGAAGTTGTGTGTGTGTTTTCTGCATTATTTGCAAACTGAGATTTATCCAGCATGTCACCACGGGTGATCTCCCAATACAATCTGTGTAACTATTTAATCTTTGGTCATTGCAGGCAACATGGCTGTATGGTATACAGATAGCAAGTTTACTCTTGGTCTGCATTCTCCAGTTTTTTAATTCCATGATTCTTGGATCATTGCTTATCAGTTTTAACCTTTCGGTGTTAATTGCAAGAAAACTTCAGGTAGGACATTCTTTTTGCCCTTAGTATTACTAAAAGTAGGCTTCTTTTTTTAAATTGTATGGTTCATTGGACCTTATTTTTATGCAACATACAAAGGAGAATTTATGACCAAATTCCCACTAAAAACACAAGTAGCATCATTTGCTTTTGTTCTTTTTTTTTCAAGTGCATGTTATAACATTCCTGTTTGATGCTTTCTGAAGTCACAGGTCATCCTACTGTTTTGACATTTATTATTTCTTTATTTTGATGGCTGACATTTATTAAGCAATTGCTATTGATTATGAAATTGTGCTGATAGGTTTTGTTGATGGACATTTTTATGGGGTACAACATAATGTTTTGGTTCATGAATACATAGTATAATGACCAAATCAGGGTAATTAGTATATTCATCAATATTTGTATTCATCATTTCTCTGAAATGAGAACATTAAAATGCTCTCTTCTACCTGTTTTAAAATATAAAATACAGTATTGCTGACTGTAGTCACTTCACTGTGCAATAGAAGACCAGATCTTATTCCTCCTGTGACTATACCTTTGTACACCTGTTGACCAGCCTCTCCCCTCCCCACCCTGTGGTAGCCCCCATTCTACTCTCAACTTCCTTGTGATCTAATTATTTTAACCTTTCACATATGAGTGAGATCATGCAATATTTTTCTGCCTGGCTTATTTTAGTTAACATAGTCTCCTGGTCCATCCATGTTGTCACAAATTACAGGATTTCATCCACTGTTGGCCAAATAGTATTCCATTATGTATATATGGCACATTCTCTGGATCTCCTAGACTATGTTGAATAAAAGTAAATGTGAGTATCCTTGTCGTATTCCATATCTTAGAGGAAGAACTTTCAACGTTTCCCCATTCAATATGATAATTAGCTGAGGGTTTGCCATATGCAACCTTTATCATGTTGAGGTATGTTCCTATTATGCCTAATTTGTAGAGAGTTTTTATCATCCATTGATGAACATTGAGGTTGGTTCCATATCTCGGCTGTTGTGACTAGAGCTGCAGTAAACATGGGGGTGCAGACCTCTTCTATAGACTGACTTCCTGTCCTGTGGCTGCATGCCCAGTTGTGAGCTTGCTAATTCTTCATTCCATTTTCTGGAGGAGCCTCCATACTATTTTCCCCAGTAGCTGTCCTAATTTGCATTCCTGCCAGCAGTTTCTAAGAGTTCCCCTTTCTCTACGTCATTGCCCGTGTGTGGGATTTTTTGCTTTTTAATAACAGCCATTATCCCTGGGGTTAGGTGATATCTCCTTGTGCATTTCTCTGATGATTAGTGATATTGAGCACTTTTTAATACATCTATTGGCCATTGGTATGTTTTTGCTTTTTATTTTTTATTTATCTTTACCTAGAAACCTTTTATTTAAGATAAACTTCATGCATTTCATATATACAAATTTAGGAACAGTGATTCTTCCCACCTGCACTCCCACCCTTCTTCCTCCTCTCTCTCCTCTTCCCATTCTTATTTTTTACTAAGATCTATTTTCAGTTAACTTTCATTTTTATGTCTTTTTAAATGTATTTTTATGTATTTTGAAAGACAGAGACAGAGATCTTTCATCTGCAGATTTATTTCCCATGTGTGTGCAATAGCCAGGGGGGCCAGACCTAAACCAGGAGCCTGGAACTCATTCCAAGTCTCCCACCTGAGTAGCAGGGACTAAAGTACTTGGGCAATGGTGCACCTTGGCAGGAAGCTAGAATCAGAAGTGGAGTCAGGATTCAAACCCTGGTATTCCTGGATGGGTTGTAGGAGTCCCAAGCAGCATTTGTTTTGTTTTGTTTGTTTTTAAGATTTATTTATTGTAAAGGCAGAGTTACAGAGAGGCAGAGTTAGAGAGATGTCTTCAATCCTATGGTTTACTCTACAAATGGCTGTAACAGCTGAGGTGAGCTGATCAGGAGCCAGGAACTTCTTCTGGGTCTCCCAAGTGGGTACAGGGGCCCAAGGACTTGGGCCATCTTCTACTGCTTTCCCAGGCCATAGCAGAGAGCTGGATCAGAAGTGGAGCAGCCAGGACTTGAACCAGTGCCCATATGGGATGATGGCATTGCTGGCGGTAGCTTTACCCACTATGCCACAGCGCCAGCCCCCAAGTAGCATCTTAACTGCTGTGCCAACTGCCTACCCTTATGTGCCTTATTTTGAGAAAAATCTGTTCTGGTCTTTAGTCCATTTTTTAATTGAATTATTTGAGTGTTTGGCCATCGAGTTGCTTGAGTTCCTTACCAACTCTGGAGAGATTCTCTTCACTGTTTTGCTGTGCACAAGCTCTTTAGTTTGTTTTAATCCTATTTGTCTATTTGTGTGTTTTGTTGCCTGTGATTTGAGATTTTATCTTTAAAAAAAGCTTTTCCCTGACCAGTATCTTGTAGCATTTACCCTAGGTTTTCTTCTAGTAGTTTCTGGTGGGTCTTACATTTAAGTCTTTAACCCACTGAGTTTCTGTGTAAGAGAGCATGTTGTCTGCAAACAAGGAGTTTGACTTCCTCCCTTCCAGTTTGGATGCTTTTTACCTCTTTCCACTGACTAAGTGCTTTAGCTGCATCTCCTAGACTATGTTGAATAAAAGTGGTCAATGTGGGTATCCTTGTCTTATTCCATATCTTAGAGGAAGAACTTTCAACTTTTCCCCATTCAGTATGATAATTAGCTGAGGGTTTGCCATATGCACTCTTTATTGTGTTGAGGTATGTTCTTATATTCCTAACTTGTAGAGAGTTTTTCTTGAAAGGATGTTGAATTTTATCAACTGCCTTTTCTGTATCTATGAGCTTATAATTTTTGTCTTTGATTCTGTTTCTGCAATGCATTATATTTATTGACTGGCATATGTTGAGCTATCTTTGCATCACTAGGATGAATCCCACTTGATCAAAGTGAATGGTCTTTTTAATTTGCCATTTAACATGATTTGCAAATATTGTGTTGAGGATTTTTACATCTGTATTCCTTTTTTGTGTTCTGTCTTTGTCCAGTCTTGGCATCAGGGTGATGCTGACCTTGTAGAGTGAGTTTGGAAGAATTCCTTCCTCTTCAGTTTCTGGAGTAGTTTAAGAGTTGGTGTCAGTTCTTAAATGCTTGATAGAAGGCAGCAGGGAAGCCATCTGGTCCAGGATGTTCTTTGAAGAGAGACTTTACTACCGATTCAAGCATGTTGCTTATTACATGTCTATTCAGGTTTTCTGTTTCTGAATTATTCAATTTTGGTAGGTTGTGTGTGTCCAGAAATTTATCCATTTCCCTAAATTTTTCAATGAATTGGTATACAGTTGCTCATAGTAGTCTTTTATGATGCTTTATATGTTCATGGTGCCAGTTATGTCTCCACTTTCATCTCTGATTATATTTGTTTCTTTTTTTTTCTTAGTCTATCTAAAGATTTGTTGATGTTTTTTTTTTTTTCTATTCAAAAACCAGCTCTTTGTTTTATTGACCTTTTGGGTTTGTTTTTAAAATCTTTTATTTGTTTCTGCTCAGATATTTATTATTCCTTTCCATCTAATTTGGGGATTGTTTTTTTCTCTAGTTTCTTGAGGTGCATCATTAGGTTGTTTGAGATCTTTCTTCTTTTCTGAAGTAGGTATTTATTGCTTCTCTCTTAGAACTACTTTCATTTTCATTTGTCTTGATATTTTTAAATTTCTCCTTTAATTTCTTTATTGACCTATTGGTTCTTCAAGAGCTTGTGTTTAATTTCCATATATTTATACAATTTCCAAAATTCTTCCTGTCGTTGATTTCTGGTTTTATTCCACTGTGGTCAGAAAAGATACTTGACATGAGATTTTTTTTTTTTTTTTTTTTTTTTTTTTACTTTCATTGATGACTTCTTTTGTGGCCTAACCTGTGATATATCTTGGAGAATGTTCCAAGTGTAGTTGAAAAGAAAGTATATTCTTTCTTCAGCTATTGGATGGAATGTTCTCTGAATGTCTCTGAGGTCCGTTTGCTCTAGAATGCAGTTAAAATCCAGGGTTTCTTTGTTGATTTTCTATCTGGAGGAGAGGAGTTCATGTTCCCTACTGTCACTGTACTGCAATCTGGCTCTCCTTTTAGATCTATTCTTGTTCACTTTATGTATTTAGGTGTTCTGACGTTGCATGCACACATTATATTTATAATTGATCTTGTTGTATCTCTTTAGAAGGGTATAAGAACCTTATTTTTGTCTTTTTATAATGTTTGACTTGAAGTCTATTTTATCAGACATAAATATAGCTCCTCCTGCTCTCTTTTGTATCTATTGGTATGGGATATCTTTTTCTGTCCGCTCTCAGTCTGTGTGTGGCCTTATAAGTGAAGTGATTATCTCCTAGGTAAGCATATACTTGGGTCTTATTTTTTCATCTGTTCAGCTACTCTGTGTCTTTTAATTGGAGAATTTGATCCATTCACGTTCAAAGTAATTACTGATAGGCAAAGTCATAGTGTTGTGGAGTTGACCCCTGGGGGCTTGGTTCTGGTTCTTGTCTCTACACAGGAATTCAGGTAGGAGACAGAGTTGTACAGGAAAGCAGGAGTTATGTAAAGCAAAGGAATATTACATGCTCAAGATGTTAGTGTGGATAAGCAAGAGCGACAAAGAGAGGAAGTGAACAAAAAACACCAAGAAAAAAAAAAAAAAAACAAGGTTTGGGCCATCCTTTTTTACTATCAGTAGGCATAGAGGGTAGTGTCTAGGGTGGGACTTAATTGACTATTCGGAAGGGCAGAGTTTGGGATGGGGTATGAATTCTGCCCATTTCCATGCCCTTTTTGGACATCTTGGACGTGTCGGGTGCATGATGGGAGTGGGAGAGCTAGCCGTAATTTTATTATGATGACCTAAAGGTCATCGTGGAGACACAACCTGAAGCCATATTGAGTATTTCCAGATGGCACTAGTTCTAAGTTTGCAGTATTGTGGAACTTGCAGTTTCTGCTGCATGGCAATGGGGGGCAGTGCACAGAAATGGAGGTTTGGGTGGTGCAGACTTGTCTCGGGTAGCTGGGCTGGCTGCAGCTGACACACCTGCTGGCCAGGGCTTCTACCTAGGCTGTTTGGAACTATCACATTGCAGAGTGTGCACCACACAGATAGGCTGGGGCGGTCGAACCTCAGCTCCTCTATTAGCTGCCCACCTGCCCACATCATTAGTATTCCCATTTTTTGTTTGTTTGTTTGTTTTGTTTTGTTTTCTAGTTGTTTTGCAGATCCTCTGGTTTTGTTTTTTGTTTGTTTGTTTGTTTGTTTGTTTGTTTTCTTCTCCTCTGACTTCCTTTGTGGTTAAGTGATTTTCTCTGGCAGTCTGCTTTGATTCCTTGCTTTTTATTTTTAGTGTATCTATTAGAGGTTTTTGCTTTGTGGTTACCATGAGGTTTACCTTGTTTTAGTTATAATGAATTATTTTAAAGCTGATAATGTTTATCACAGAGAAAGAAGAAAAACATTCTGCACTTTAACTCCATTCTCCTCTGCATTTTGAACTTTTGATGTCACAGTTTACACCTTTTTATATTGTTTATCACTTAAGAAGTTATTGTAGCTGTTACTATTCTTGTCTTTTAACCTCCTTACTTAAGATATAAGTGGTTTATACCCTCCACGATTACAGTATTGGAGTATTCTGGTTTTTTCTGGATACTTGTTTACTTATAGGTTTTAAACCGTCCCAGGTTTTTGTATTACACACTCGACTTCTCCAGTGCCCAGAACTCCCTTTAGCATTTCTCTTAAGACAGGACACTGGTGTTAATGAATTCCCTCAGCCTTTGTTTGGGATGAAATTCATTATTTCTTAAAGAGTTGGAACCTTTATTTAATTCAATTATTAGGCAAAGCTGCCTGGTCAAATGTCATTGATTTAAAGTTGAAGTAAAGGGAACTGTAGCTTTTCTGTGTGTGAACTCAAGATTGAGAAGAGCCTGCTGCCTGCAGGAGTGTGTGCACGGCTCCAGCTGCGCACCTGCTGTTCTTCCCCAGCCTTCCATATTGTTACTGAACATTCACTCTGTTTTCAGTTAACGTCTTAAAACCTTCAGAAATAATTGCACATTTCCTAAGGTATTGTAAAGCCCTGTGAAAATACTGAACTGATCTTTTGGTTTTACTATATAATTACATTTCTTAAATTTACATGAGATTTGAGAGTTTGTTTCTCCTTAACATTGTCACAAAGCCCATTTTCTTTTGCACATGCTGTTAAGTATTTCTGTCTTAAGCCATTTTGTTTTTTTCTTCGAGAAGAAGAAATCCCTTTTTTAAAAGATTTATTTGTTTATTTATTCATTCATTCATTTGCCTGATTTATGGTTTGAAAGACAAAGGGACAGAGACAGAGAAAGAATTTTATTCTGCTGGGCTGTGCCCTCTCTCTCTCTCTCTCTCTCTCTCTCTCTCACACACACACACACACACACAGCACCTGCGCTTTATTAGTCTTTTGAGGGAGCAGCGCTGTGGACACACTATAACAAAGATATTTTTGAAAACCAGGCTTTTAGTCATCTATTAAGAACAACAGTTCTTATTCATGCTTTTAACCTTAATTATAGATAAATAACTCTCAAACTTGGAAGCTTTTGATGTTATATTGAGTATGTATAGAAAGGGCACAGTTTACTTTCTGTGCTGATCGATCTTTTATTTGAATTATAGCTGTGTCTGTGATCTGTGAGGTAATGGATAAATGCTATACTGATCTGCTCAGTTCGCACACCTCAGACCTTCCAAGCGATAGGCCCCAGTACCTGGTCACGAAGGTCTTTTTAGAAGCGCTGTGGCATAGTGTGTTAAGCTGCTGCTTGTGGTACCAGCATCCCACATGGGTGCCAGTTTGTGGCTGCTCCACTTCTGATCCAGCTCCCTGCTAATGTGCCTGGGAAAGCAGTGGAGGATGCTCAAGTGTTTGGGCCCCTGCACCCATGTGGGAGACCTGTAGGAAGCTCCAGGCTCCTGACTTTGGCCCAGCTCAGACCTTTGCAACCATCTGGGGAGTGAACCATCGGATGGAGGATTTCTCTCTCTCACTCCCTCTCTCTTTCTGCCTCTGCCTCTCTGTAACTCTGCTTTTCTAATAAATAAGTGAATCTTTAAAAAATAAATATAAAAGAAAAAGAGTAGGACACATTTCCTCATCTTATTGAGCTCAACATTAAGGGATTCGTTTAATCCTGGAGAATTACTAATATTAAGACTAACGAACAGAAGGTTATGTTTTCTATATACATATTTCCTGTACATTGTGTGATCCAGTGCTTTAAATCCTCAGGCAATTTCATTTTGTTTATGAAGTTATACAAAAATTTAAGAATTAAAACAGCTCTTTTAATTTCTAGAAAAACCTGAAAACTGGAAGCTTCCTTAATAGGATTGGGAAACTTTTGTTACATTTATTTATAGTTTTATGCTTAACACTTTTTCTCAACAACATTATTAAGGTAAGTTAACAAAATGGCATTTTAATATATTTTTAAAAGTTTTAATATGTTTTTAAACTTACTTAGAGCCTTGGAGATAGGTTTTGAAACTTTAAATTTTAAAGGAATTTTTGCTTTATACAGCACATAGCATTACTTAACAGTTACCAGTTTTGCCAAACAGGCTCAGTTTTAACTTTGTGTTGGTAATAAGGGTTAATCTGTTCATTTCATTCACTGATTACTGTTGATTCTTCTTTAGTATGTTCTGCCTTGAACTCACCTTTTAAGTTCAACTTTTTAAGAGCTCAACTTTAGAAGCATCAAGTAAAGATATCACTAAATTTTGAATATTTTACTTCTAGAAATAGCTTTCCCGCTATGGTGCTAAAAAAGCAGATGGCATGGTTCTTGGGCTCAGTTGATGAGTAACTGGCCTTCCTATCTGATTTCTGCTATGGAAAGCATCATGCTCATTCTTGGGAGTTCTCCAACATTTAACCGAAGAGTGGCCCCCGTCCAGCAGAGTAACACTTGTGGTGACTTAGCTTATATATCCCGTAGCTCTGCTAGAAGTGCCCTGCTGGAGAGTTTACTTTGAATCTGTTTTCTGATATTTTCACTGCCTTTTTTTTCATTATAGACCGTCTTTAGGGTATATAGGTCTTGGACTGTGGAGTCCCATTTGTTTTTATGCTGGAGCAAAACTACAACAAATTTTTCAGATGATTTTGCCCCTTCTAGACGACTGGGGTCAGAATGGCAGTCATCGGCAAAACAGACCCCTTCTCCCTAAGAGAGTGTCAGTCCCTGTTCTGCTCATCGCCCTCGAAGATGGGAAGAGCCTCCCTCAGCCAGCCACGCCTGCATCCTTACACTCCGTTCCCCTCTGTACAAACCTGTGCTGGGCCTCCTTCTGCCCACCTGACATTGCATTTCAATGATCTGTTCTTGGGTTAAACCAGTGGAAAGCTGCTGTGTGGACCACCTATTTCTGACTCCACAAACAACATCTGTTGCATTTCATTTGATGTTTTGCCGGTGACCTGCCATGAGAGGAATTAGAAAAAATGAAATGCCTTACTGTTTTTACTGTAGCCACAGGAAACATTTCTTGAGTCCCAGTTCTAGAACTGAAGATTTCCTCAGAGCCACTGGTTTGTTTGACTCTTACAACCCTATGAGTAACATAAATTCTTTTGTTTCCCTCTTTGCATTTGCTGGTGGAATGCATAAGAACAGATTTGTGGCCCATCTTTAATGAGCGTATTTTGTGTATTAGCCTCAGTTCCGGCTTCATCTTATTTATTTATTTATTTATTTTTTGTCTTCAGTTTCTTCCAATGTAATTTCTTTACCATTGCTGTCCTAATGGATTGCTATAAGCTATACATTTAAAATTGCATTAATTAAAATTATAATCACTACTGAGCACTGGCATGTGTTCACCTCTTGGAGGGCTACTGCTGTCTTGAACTGTCTTGGAGTGAAACAGCCACCGATTGTATCTGTAGACCCAGATTTCCAAAGCCAAACGAGGCTGGGGGGCTCCATTCCCATTCACTTTTCAGGTCAGAGTAGTGTAGGTTTTCTGTCTGTCCCAGAAGCCAGAAAGGCTCATCTTTTACCTATTTTGCATACTGAGTAAATGCATAAGAGTTTGAATAGAGGGTTGTGCTTTTTAGAAAGGGAACGAAGGAGAGGGAATTTGAAAGTCTCTGCTTTAGAATTCTTCAGTTCTGAGCACTGCTGTGCACTTGTTCCATGTACCCACACTCTCTGAAATTGGACACTCAATGGGAAATTACCAAGAAACTCTGCCTAAGGCACTAATGGCATTTTTTTTTCTCTCCCTTCTATAGAAAATCCTTAATCTGAGGTCAGATGAACATATATTTAAATTTCTGAAGGCAAAATTTGGGTTTGGAGCAACAAGGTATGACTGAATTGAACATCTGCTTGCTGTTGAATATTAAATCAGCAGGGATTTTAAAGCTTAAGTCGTCATTGTGCCTTCAGCTATTAGTTGAAGACTCATTTTGGGGGGAAATACAGTGTAGATTCCTCGCCTTGTGTGAATTTGATTTTGCTTTCCCTGTGTTCCCTAGGGATTTCGATGCAAATCTGTATCTATGTGAAGAAGCCTTTGGCCTCCTGCCTTTGAATACATTCGAAAGGCTTTCCGATACTCTGCTTTTTTATGCCTACATATTTGTTCTGTCCATCATGGTGATTGCAGCATTAATTGTTGCCTTTCATAATCTCAGGTATGGCATATTTCAGAAATTTAACACCCACTTTAATGAGCTTTTTATATAATGGAGTTTTTTTTTTTTTTTTTTTTTTTTTTTTTGAAGCTGAAGAGCAAAATATCAAACACTGAACAGAGAAGTGTTGTTTATCTGAGAGGGAAGACTCTGCTCTCAGTAGCTAAGAGACAGCCAAGAGCAGTGACCACCACACACATTGGTCTGGCTTAAGCATTGGCTTGTACTCTTGGCAACAATGTGATCTTTGAGCCAGTTGTGTTACCTTTTGGGATTTCCTTTTCTTTCTCTGTAGATTGAGAATCCTAAAAGTATTTATTCTAGCCTCTTCTGAGAAGTAGAAATAAATTGAAACAACATAACATACTCACAAAAGGGTCTCATGCCTGGGATATTTTACAGATGTTAGCTGTCATTAGCTAGTGTTGCTGTTGACTCTTGAGCTTCTATTTTGTTTGCATTAGGCCTTTCCTTTGGTTTTCTACCTTCCTCTAGCTGCCTTTTTAATATCTCATGATCAAGAGTTAGTTGGTGTTCATTTGTTTTCTTGCATTTTGTTTCAGGGTCATAACATTGGAATGGACCATAAATATTATTATCTAATAAAAATTTTAATTAATAATTCCCAATTTGTAAACCACATGTCTGCCAGTCTAGTTTAAAAAAAAAAAATCAGAATAGAAAGGCTTTCTTAAAACTCGTAGAATGCCTACCCATCAAGCTGATGGGGTGTTTTGCATTTACTATCCATGTTAAATTGAAAGAAAATTAAGTGTGAGAAGTTGAAGCTACCATCATTTGTGAAAACTTAATGAAGCTCACAAGGAGCCCCTTCTGTGTCGGTTGCTTGCCAGTTAAGGCGCTGGTGAACCGTGATTCACAGCCACGAGAGAGCTGTCGTTAAAAGGAGTCCCAATCACTTGAGGTGTTTTATGATTATGAAGAATGAAGCAACACTGAACCATGAAAATATTTCACTGACTATAAACTATTTTAGTATCTTTCGGCAGTGTTCTTTTATACCTAAGCCAAGATAAAACTTAGGCCTGTGAAAATGGATGGAAATTATTCTAGACAGCATAATTTACTGGTATTCCAGATGCACCAGGTGTCGACAGCGCTCTGGAGTGCCTGGGAAGCAGGAAGCTCAGTTGGCCCGCGGTGTCTTTGTGAAGTCTGTGCCCTGCTCAGGGTGGGTGAATCTGAGCCATCCCTGGAAGCTGACTCGTGTAGAATTAGAGATAAAGATTTCAGAGCAGCTTTCTCACCAGGTAGGGGTATTAGGACTTCTTAGAGGAAATACACTACATTAAAGAACTGTAGTATCAAAATGTGAATTAAGTTTTAAGTAATTTGAAGGGCATTTTGTTAGTGCCAAATATTTAAAGTATCTCTACCTGTCTAGTACGCAGAAGGATGATACTGTTAGGTTTATACAACAGCATTAGTGTGAAGGATGAACTAATAGGAGTAACATGATCCATATTTGTAGAATTAATAAGAAACCTCCTGTCTTGGCTGGGGAGGAGGGAGCTTCTGCAGGATCCTGCCAGGTGTCAAGGGGAGATAAGAGCATGTGTGTCTGTCTGGAGTGATCTTGTAGTGTCAGTGTAGAAGCCAGTGTTCAGGTTGTGATAGTTAACAGATAAGTAAGGGTTACTGCCAACGGTGAGAACTGCATCTAGAGTATCATTTTAGTTTCTTTGTGAATCTACAGTGGTTGAAAGGAGGGTTTCTGAGAAACAGAAGTTCTCTAGTTACCCAGAGAAGCATCACACATGCACAGTCCTGTTGAGTGTATGAGGGATTAGTAGGTCCTTAGGAAAACATTCTTTTTCTCTTAAACTTGCAGCCCTTACTGTTTTATTTTCCCCTCCACAACAAATGATGCAGCATCTGAGCTCACTCATCGGTCTTGTCACTAACGGAGACAGCCAGCCAGCATGTGCTTCCAAATGTGTTACATTAGAGTAGATCACATCCCCATGAACTACTCTTGCGGAAAAAGAAAATGAACTTGAGTCTAAGCAACTTTGCAATCCGATTACAAGTTTATAAGAAGGACATGGAAACAGAGGAGTGTATTAACACCACTGTAAGGAGACAGCTGAATCCAGAAGGTGAAATACGGGTCAGGTGTTTATGTTCCCGCAAACTGTTCACGTCTTATAACTCGGAGAGAATTTAAAGAGCTCCGTGAATGGAGCTGTGGACCTGGAGTCCGAGAGGCCTCCCAGAGATCCCATGTGCTGCCAGCAGGGAACACAGCGTGCACTGGTGTTGGGGTCAGGGAAGAATTCATGTCAGTCTTATTGGCTGTAACAACTTTAATGTAGCTGTCTTTTAATAAAGGTCATCTGTTGAACATACAGTGTGTAGAGATTATTGGTAAGTTAAAAGTTGGTGGTTCTTTGTAAAAAATTTGCAAATACTGATAACTTGTAAAACATCTTTAAAGATCTCTTATGGTTTCACTGATTTCAAAAGGATCTTTTGGCTATTTCTTAATTTAAAGAACTGAAACACTTACATGTGTAATGAAAATCTGAATTTGTATTATGCTAGTTGCTAGTATACTGTGACACAAAGCCTCATAAATTCACAATGAAGGCTGCTTGATTTCATCTTAAGTAAATAATACATTCTTCAATAAGGCATAAGTTTTCTTCTTCTTTTTAAAAGAGATTTACCTGAATTAAGATTATTTATACAGCTTTAATTTTTTATGTTTGTATTTCAGTGATTCTACAAACCAACAATCCATGAGTAAAATGGGAAAATGCACAGTGGACCTGAAACCAGAAACTGCATACAATTTAATTCATACCATTCTGTTTGGATTCTTGGCATTGAGTACAATGAGGTCTTTTTGTCATATCCTTTTATTTGATTTACTTTTTAATTCGACCACTCTTTACTTGATATTAGTTAGCAGTAAAATTTGGAAACAATCATTTTCTTAAATATTATGGTTCCTATAAAATTCTTATACTATCTTCTCCAACTGCAAAATATTACCTGCAGTTAGTTTTTTTCCCCAGTTACAAATGTTCCTCTTTCTTTCAATCTTTCTTTTTTTTTAAGATTTTTATTTATTTATTTGAGAGGTAGAGTTACAGACAGTGAGAGAGACAGAGAGAAAGGTCTTCCGGTTCACTCCCCAAATGGCTGCCATGGCCGGGGCTGCGCCAATCTGAAGCCAGGAGCCAGGTGCTTCTTCCCAAGTGGGTTCAGAAGCCCAGGGACGTGGACCATCTTCTACTGCTTTCCCAGGCCATAGCAGAGAGCGGGATGGGAAGAGGAGCAGCCGGGACGAGAACCGGTGCTCATTGGGATGCCATGGCGCCGGCCCCAGTTCCTCTATCTCTTACTTACGTGATAGTTCCCAATAGGCAGTTGAACTAATAGTGAACCCTTTGATGATGCTTTCTGTATGATGTTAAGTGAGGTTTTGTAAGGCTGGCTTTGCAGCGTTCCCGACTCTGGGTTGATGCACTCTTGTCTCTGTCCTTGCAGAATGAAGTACCTCTGGACGTCACACATGTGTGTATTCGCCTCCTTTGGCTTGTGCAGCCCCGAGATATGGGAGTTACTTTTAAAGTCAGTCCATCTTTACAACCCAAAGAGGGTCAGTGCTATTCCGTTTTCTTCTAAATTAAAAAATTTTTTTTTATTTATTTGAAAGGCAGAGTTAGAGATCTATCTTCTGTCTGTTGATTCACTCCCAAACGGGTGCAGTGGGTCAGGACTGAACCAGGCTGAAGCCAGGAGCCAGGAACTCTGTCTGGGTCTCCCATGTGGATGCAGGGACCCCAGTACTTGGGACGTGCTCCACTGCTTTCCCACGCACTTTGGCAGGAGCTGGATTGGAGCTGCTGGAACACAAACGTACTCATATGGGATGCCAGCATTGTAGGCAGTGACTTCACTGACTATTCACCAGCCCCTAATTTTTATGATTTTTAACATTTCTTTTGTACTAATTCTCTTGTTTTCCATAGTTAGTCATATATCAGTCTCAACAAAATGGATAGTAAAATTTGAAGCTAAAACTAGATAACTGATTCATTGAGATTTTATAAGGAATTATTTTTAAATAAGTTTTTAAAATAATTATTTTAAATAATTTAAATACTTAAATTATTTTATTTAAATTATTTTAAACATTTAAAATATTTTTAAATAAACATTTTTTAAATAACTTTAAAAATATTTTTATCTGGACTGTAAATTAGATATGTTCCTTATACAGAATTTTAAAAGACAAGAAGGAAAATTTAAAAATCACCCTTGGTCCATTTTTTTGGAATTACAACTTTCTATTATAATATGCTTTCCTAAAAATAATTGTTAGTAAGTGCATGATAATGTTTAGTAGCCTGCAAATGCAGTTTTGAGTTGTTCTGCCCTGTAGATTCACTAGGTGGCGATATGGTAGAAGCTACAAGTGTCTGTCAGTTGTTTTACACAGCGGAGACTCATGCTCCACTAAATTGTATTTCTGTTGCTTAAAAAAGAAAAAAGAGAGAGAGAGAGCCCTATGTTTATAAAGTGAAACCGTAAGCCAAAAGAGTTAAAAAATACTTGAAATCTAAATAATGTCTTTCTTACATATAGATATATATAATGCGATATTCAGTACCGATATTAATACTGCTGTATCTGTGCTATAAGGTAAGACCGATTTTCCTCATTCTTGTCATTCATCTGTTTAGCAGAATAGCTGCCGTGATTCATGTATCTTATGTATTATTTGGCAAATAGAGTGGCTTGTGGAGTTTATAAACCTCTCTTTAGCTTCTTGTTGCAATTGACAGTGAAAAGAAAACTGCTATGTTCCGCAAATAGTTTTTAAGTAAAAAGTCTATAACAGCAACTACTATTCAGTCATTCTAATTAGTTTTGGCTTTGATCTTTATTATTCAGCTAATGAAAATTCTGAAAATACAGTGTTTTCATACCTACTTTGAAATAAATAAAGTAGGAAAATTATTGCCTCCATTACCCGATCTGTATAATAGTGTAGGAGATTTTAAAGTGTGTCTTACTTTACTCTGTATTTTATTAGATGTTATCTTTGTGAGAAAACTGCACACACATTAGTACAGTCTGAGGTTAGGCCTTTTTATCTGTTCTCCCACTTCCAGTGGGGAGTAACAAATTCTTCATATTCGCAGCTGACGGACTTCCAAAGCAGCATTAACTGCTTCAGCTGAGGCTGCTCTGTCAGGGACAGTGGTCACTGATCAGGTTGACAGACTTGTGGCTTGTGTCATAGCCTGGCAGGTAGCACAGATTGTTCTACCTAACCAAGTGCTTGCTCTTTTTAAGAAAAAAAAAAAAATTTAAGTTTTTTTTTTTTTTTTTTTTTAATCTGATTTTAAACTTGACCTTGAGAAGGCCCTGGTTTGGGAGGGGTTAGCCTATGGGGGCTAACAGAGCAAGGGTCAGGGTCAGTTGTAGCTGCTCAGCTTTTGGTTTCCTTTGGGCATATTTTCATGTAAGATTTTGTGAATGGAAGGTTTTAGGTTAAAAAGAAATGATTGGTAATGATCACGTTGTAGATTTTTTTTTTTTTTTAAGATTTATTTATTTATTTGAAAGTCAGAGTTACACAGAGAGAGGAGAGGCAGAGACAGAGAGGTCTTCCATCCGCTGGTTCACTCCCCAGATTGCTACAACGGCCAGAGCTATGCCGATCCGAAGCCAGAAGCCAGGAGCTTCCTCCGAGTCTCCCATGTGGGTGCAGGGGCCCAAGGACTTGGGCCATCTTCTACTGCTTTCCCAGGCCATAGCAGAGAGCTGGATGGGAAGTGTAGCAGCTGGATCTCAAACTGGCATCCATATGGGGTGCTAGTGCTTCAGGCCAGGGCGTTAACTGGCTGAGCCATAGCACCAGCCCCACATTATAGATATTGTAGATATTTCAAAAAATCATGTTGTATCCAAACAGTTACTAGTGTAGAGCTCCCTGGTAACTCTCAGAGGTTGGAAAACAGAAATTGATCTCTACCTCCTTGCAGCTGGGAATTTTATTGCGCTAGTGTCATTTCAAAACAAAACTTCTTAAATCCTCTGGAAAGCAACTTAACTGTCAAAGGGTTTTTTTAGGAGTAAGGCACCCCTACACATTGATTTTAAGGGCTCAGACACCCTCACAGGAAAGACAACTCTTCCATGTGAACTACAACAGCCTTCGTCATTGTCTGTAGCTCTGGAGGCCGAGTTCTTTCATGTCTCAGCTGTTTATTGAAACTGTCTTGATTTTCTTGAAAGCTATATTAGGACTTAGGTCTCTTTCCTTGATGAGGGCGAGGAAGACGCTGACCAAGAAGCAGACTGTGTAGTGCAGTGTGGCCCCTGACCAGCAGCATCGGCGTCACCTGAGGGCCAGTTAGAGCCACGTGTTTGGGGCCTGCTCCAGGCCTGCTGAATCAGAAGCTCCAAAAACAGTGCAGACATTCAGGTTAGAACCAGGCCTCCCAGGGATGCTGATGCACCGTCGGGGTTAAGGCCCCCACTGTAGTGTGGACAGGGCGACGCAGCGCTGCCCTGTGTGTAGCAGGATGTTTAGCAGCATCCCCACCTTCTACCCGGTAGACGCCAATAATACTGCCCAGTGCCACAGCCACGAAGGTCTCCAGACATTGCCAGCCATCCCCCAGGGCCTGTGGCAGGGTGCAGTTGGGGTGGGGTTGAGGGGGACAGAAGCCCTTCCCTCATTCCTTTTGAGAACGACCGCTGTGGAGATGGACCAGGGATAGCACTCAGACCCATCAGGTCTAGGAAGTCCTTGTAGATTTTCCCTTCGTTGGGGAGTTTGTGTTTTAAAGAAACCGCCAAAGGATGGGACCCTCCTCTGCCTCAGCGTAGCGTGGGCCTTCAGGAGAGACTCGAGTGTTTGCAGTTTTCACTGCATAAAACAGTGCAAATCTCCTCAAAATCTCCTCAAAACCTGTGAAATAGAAAATTTCAGAGAAAATAAGGATGTCATGGGTATTAAGGGTTACCCTGAAACCAAATCTGCTTTTTAGCTATTCCAGTTCTTACTGATTTATATGTAAGTCAAGTGAATTCATTTCAAATCCTGATTTCAGTTTTACAGAGCATTTGTGATGAGAGTTTCCAGATTTCTTGTTCATAATGCCAATTTTGCTGTATCTCTCTTTAGGGTAATCCTATTAAAAAGGAAAAGCATGTACTAGTCTCCTCTCTGGAGTCAAGAGTTTAATGAAATTATTATTCTGGCCTTAACTTCTTTGGATTGCTAAAATCCCACATACACTGCTGATTGCTTGAAAACAGCATTTAGTTAATCTAGCACTTACTTTCACATCATTTAAAGAGTTTGCCACAGCACTGTTAATAGGTTTTAACATTGTCAAAATTAATGCCAGCAACTTTCAAACTGTAAAAGTATCTAATATTCATTGAATCCACAGATTTCAAATGTTTTATCCTAAAAGAATTAGAGCATTTTATTATAAAGCTGGTATTCTACTGATTTTTCAGATTCATAGGGGAAATGGACTACTGAAACATTACAAAGCTATCAGCTAATCAGAAATTTTTATTTGATCTCTTCCAAAAACTAGAACCAGAAGGGCTGCCACCTGAGTCCATCCCCGGCAGTTTCTCTGATTCACCTGCCTAGGAAGCAAGATGTGAAGGAGCAGTAAAAATCAGCCAGACATGAGTGGACAGGCTGGGAAAGTTGTCAGGCCAAACCCCAGCCACAAACCAATCATTGGTTACTTTGGTTCTGCTTAGTGGTTCATCAATTAAATGATTGGATTTTCTACACCAGTGAAGCATAGGTACATTCTCATTGGTCTTCTGTGCCAGTATGTGGAATGAATTCTACAATGAACCTTAGGATGTAGGGAGTTGAACAGTTCAACTCTCATTTGATAGACTTAAGAATTAACTGTTGGATTACAGAGTTAAGCTACGTTGACTGAGTAGTGGACTCAGAGTGTAGTTTTCGTATTGTATCTCCGTGGCCTTAAGTAAGTCAAAGTGAGCAGTGTTGTGAACACAGTGATCAGGGCAGCAGCTGTCAGAGAGTCCTGCTCTCAGAACTTCCTCTCCTGTTGTTCCGCAGTCACATTCATGTATGCCAAACCATTTGGCCAGATGTCTAGTACAAAAAGTGTGATTGTGACGTTGTGTATTGGAAAGGGGGCTGGGTTTAGAGTCAGGTCTAGTTCCTAGCGCTGTGACCTGGCCAAGCTACCTCACTGTCTGAGCCAGCCTCTGTAACTTGTAAAATGAGAAGCCAGTCCCCATGGCGCTGCCTGAGGACAGAATGAGATCCTGTGTTCAGGAGCGTTTTCGCAGCTATAAAAGTGTACTGTCTCCTCGGGCACTTCCTGCAGCTAAGGGTAGATTGCACAGTTTTAGCTAATTACACACCGTGAGCTTTCCAGTGGCTGTACTCTAGTCAAAGCACAGTCATGTTGTACTAGATATTAACCCCCATACAAGAGAATTTTTATTGGAGTAAAATGAAGCTCGTTTTTAAAAGTTGACAACACCTCTAGTCCTAATTAGCTTCAGCTCAAGATAATTTCAGGAACTTGACTCAGAATTCTAGCCCATTGTGCTAGGAGAGTTGACCGCAGAGTGAAGTAGTTTTACATTGCAGTTGCCGTGTTTATTTAGCTCACAAGTTAAATGCAGTTTCTCTCTTTTGTTTTCATTTACTCTTTAGTGATAGTTGTGGGTATAGGGGTGGATTTTGTTTTTGTTTTGTTTTTAATTTCAGTTCTGGCCAGGAATGATGGATGAACTCTCCGAGTTGAGAGAATTCTATGACCCAGATACAGTGGAGCTGATGAACTGGATTAAGTAAGAGGATTTTTTTTTTTAATCTTTAAAATTTTAAGTGCCTTTTAAGAGTCACTGTAGACCTTATTTGTTTTTCGGGGATTTTTTGTTTTTGTTTTTTCCTGAATCTAACTGTGAAGAAATATTCATTTTTATTGAATTTTTCTTTAACAAACTGTATTTGGAAATAACTTACTTCTATTCAAAAATAATTCATTCCAACAACATCTCATGAAGAAAATACTCATTTAGAGATGCAAACAGGATCAGGGAATAGAATTTGAACAGAAATGGAAATAAAATGTTATTTAGCACCTGTGATAAAGTTACTTACTCCCTCCCAATTTTATGTGTACTGTTTTCTTTTTAATGCCACTCACATTTTCTGTTAATGCTGACACTTGAAAGCCTTCTTTCCTTGTCAACTATTTTAAAATCACATTGGAAAGCACAGTTAACCAGAGACAGAAGAGCTGAGTGCAGATTTCACTTTAATCATTGCCCAAGCCTAGGCCTAGAAAGTTTGAGATACAAAGACTGGAGCGTTCCCTTTGGTTAGTATCCTGCTGTCCTTATTTCTGCCTACACCCCCTTGCTGTGCCTCAGCATTCAGCATTGGAATGAGACTCACATGTTCCAAAGCTTTGTTTGTGAAACCTGCCTCCCACCAGCAAAAATGAACTTTTCTACCCAAAGCAGCCCTCCCATGCCCTGCACTACTGTCTTTTCCTGCTTTAAGCCAAATAGCAGCAGTGTGATTATTTGCGTGTAAATAGATGTTGCAAATCTTGGGCGACAGAATCTGGAAGCATTGGCTGCATTGTCTCCATCCCTTAGAGTTTTAGTGGCCTTATTGGCACTTGTTTATGACTAATGTTTACTAACCAGTACAGTTTAGCACTGCTTGTGTAATAAGAGATGGTAAATGTTTGATAGCGTAGGTCTCTTGAGTGCAATTCACAAGATTTTATAGAGATTTATGTCTAAAATATATATATGGCATTGGTCCCAATGTTGGACCCAGTTGGACAGTATGCAATGAGAATAATTTTTCACATATTTCCAGCACTGAGAATTGCTAAGCTGTGCTTTTTGTCTTTATTTATTTATTTAATTTTAAATCATGGCAGACAGTTATACAGAGTAAATAATTCCTTCAGTATGTATTGTATATAGGAAAGTTACTGGTGTGAAGGAGAGCTAATTACTTTTGCATTAACCACAGTCAGCTGGAGATTTATGACAAGTGCACCTGCAGGGGAGGCGGGTATTTTCTGTTTTTAATATGATGCAAGTGCATATTACTGAAATTAATGCCTGGGGACCCCCACTTTCTGAGGGCACCCTGGAGGCAGCAGGTCCTCCAGATCCACCTGGATGAGCACGGGGAGCACCCACAGCCTTGAGCAGTTCACTGGAGTTGTGAAGAAGGGATTCTAGCAGAGCCGCAGGTTGTCCACTGCCATCTCAGACTGGGTTGCTCGGCTGTGGTGTCGTTGTTCCCGTGCTCTCCCTCAGAGGGAAGTACCAGGAGTAATGTGTCTGGCTGTGAAAGACTGCGGGTGAGAGATTATTCCACGTGTGAGGACGACAGTATGTTAGCCTATGGCTCCTCTCTTGGGATGGGGTCTTGGTTCCTCAGCTCCTCCTCTGACTCAGTTCCTCTCGGTGGGTTGTGCCTTGTAGGCTTACAATCTTGACTGTTTTTTAATTCTGAGAAGCTAAAGGATTTGTATTGTCCCCTTCTCCCCAAATTTCTTCCATTATACTCTGGTCTCGCCTGTTTTCCCCTAAAGTTCTTCAGATGTAAATTGCCATTTTTGTAAAAATAGCTGCTAGGCATGTTTGTGAAATAAGCTTAAGTGATGATGAATGTATGCCAAAAGAGTGTCTATTTAGACACAAAATATGTTTGTTTAAATCAACATTTAAATCAGCTCTAGTCTGGCTCCAGTTCCAAACACAAGTGAATGTACTTAATACTGTTCCCACCCACCCTGATTTCTTCTGTTTCTGAAACATGGAATGCGACCTTCAACTTTGACTTCGCTGCTTTGATTGGTAGCACAGTGCCCATGCTGCTAGGGCGGTTGATCTATGCCTAGGGAAAAGCTGAGGAGTGTGTCTGACAGCAGCCACGAGACCCCCACCGGGGACCCAGCACTGCCAGTTGGGACATCTCAGGTGTCTGCGTCCTGTCCACTCTGCTCTCAGACAGCCAAAGTGCACAAAGCTGTCTGTCTTCTGTCCTTGTAGTCATGATGGCATCTGTTGGGACAGGGGTCAGGGTGGGGACTGTACTGGAGAAGAAGTAACTGTGGGAACCCCAGGACAACTGTGATGTGAGGCACTGGAAGAAGATTATCCGTCTCTTCCCAGCCTCTGCTTCATGGACTTGATCAAACCTCACAACTGCGTTAGCACGGTTGTGCTCCAGGGACACTGGGCTTCCGTTTGGAGATTCAGGCTTTCTACGTAGTCACCAAGGGCTTCTCTACCTCCAGGTCAGATCGAAGGATGCCATAGCCTCAGCCAGAATTAGTGCTTTTCTTTCCCTGTTGTGGGCCCAGTGTGATCTTTTATAGGCCCGAGGGAGAAATCAAGGGCACCGCTTTAGGGTGACAACATTAATCTGAGGTCATAGCCATGGAATTTGAATTTCTGTGACAACATTGAAGCTGTGTTATATGAAGCTGTTTACTTCTAAAGTCCTGTACTTTTTTTGAAAGATTTATTTATTTGAAAGAAATTTATTTATTACAGAGAGAGAGATGAGAGACAGAGAAGAGAGACAGAGAGAGAGATCTTCCATCTGCTGGTTCACTCCCCAAAGGGCCACAATGGCCGCAGCTGGGCCAGGCCAGAGCCAGGAGCCAGGAGCTTCTTTTGGGTCTCCTACATGGATGCAGGGACCCAAGCACTTGGGCCATCTTCTGCAGCTTTCCCAGGTACATTAGCAGAGAGCTGGATTGAAAGTGGAGCAGCCAGGATTCGAACCAGTGCCCATATAAGATGCTGGCACTGCACATGTCAGCGTAACCTGCTGTACCACAGCACCGGCCCCTGAAGTCCTATACTTAGTATAGTTCAATAGGTATTTATTGCATATGTGCTACATATATGTGGGGCACTGTGTTAAACATGTAAACTTGTGGTAGCGAGCTAATGTAAGTGCCTCTTCGTTAGCGTCAACATCGAGCCTCACCTCACTTGCTGCTGGCTTCATTCTTTTCTTCTGTATTCTTGTCTCCAGTGGATTAAGATTTCCAGAGGCTTAACAGGTTTAGTGGGAAATTTTTTTAGGGTTCTAATTTTTAGTCATACAAAATACTGTTTTCTGCCTTCCTTAAAGGCACAGAGATTTAAGTATAAAACCAAGGATTTTTAGGAATTAAATTTTTCTTCTTTAAAAGGACATTTTTGACTCTTCAATTAATGACATTTTGATCTACAAGAATCTTTTGTTGAAATCAGGCTCCCAGGATGTGGTCGCCCCAGCTGCCGCTCCTGTGAGAACAGGGGGTCAGAAGCCACGAGCCTCCCATGCTGCTGGCCCAGGCTTACCAGGCTGCCAGCTTTGCACAGTGCACTGTGGTCCCGCGAGATCATACCTCCCCTTTGCTGGTCATGTTTCCTGGAGTCAGAGGCCAAGACTCCAGGTGTGTTGCCGTGGACTGCGCAGCACACTTTCAGGGCTGAGGTGTGATTGGAGAGCACACTGGCTCCACAAGGCCAAGCGTGCCTACAGCCTGGTACACCCCTCATTCCTTTATGTCCTCAAGCACTTCATTTTGGCTTCCTGAAAATTTTCTTTGACATTACGCAGTTAAAGCTAGGTCTGCAGATTCGAGTGTTGGTTTTTGTTTGTTTGTTTTTTTTTTTTTTTTTTTTTGGACAGGCAGAGTGGATCGTGAGAGAGAGAGACAGAGAGGAAGGTCTTCCTTTTTGCCGTTGGTTCACCCTCCAATGGCCGCTGCGGCCAGCGCATCTCGCTGATCCAAAGCCAGGAGCCAGGTGCTTCTCCTGGTCTCCCATGCGGGTGCAGGACCCAAGGACTTGGGCCATCCTCCACTGCCTTCCCGGGCCACAGCAGAGAGCTGGACTGGAAGAGGAGCAACCGGGACAGAATCCGGTGCCCCAACAGGGACTAGAACCCAGTGTGCCGGCGCCGCAAGGCGGAGGATTAGCCTGTTAAGCCACAGCGCCGGCCGATTCGAGTGTTTTGAGGTCTGATGTTCTTTTTTTTTTTTTTTTTGCAGGCAGAGTGGACAGTGAGAGAGAGACAGAGAGAAAGGTCTTCCTTTTGCCGTTGGTTCACCCTCCAATGGCCGCCGCGGTAGGCGCGCTGCGGCCGGCGCACCGCGCCGATCCGATGGCAGGAGCCAGGTGCTTCTCCTGGTCTCCCATGGGGTGCAGGACCCAAGCACCTGGGCCATCCTCCACTGCACTCCCGGGCCACAGCAGAGAGCTGGCCTGGAAGAGGGGCAACCGGGACAGGATCGGTGCCCCGACCGGGACTAGAACCTGGTGTGCCGGCGCCGCAAGGCGGAGGATTAGCCTAGTGAGCCGCGGCGCCGGCCGAGGTCTGATGTTCTGACTCCTTGGCTTTCAGGGATTTTTTTCACTAGAAGCAGCTTCTCTCCAGGAGCAAAGCCGGTGTGCAGCGTTTCCTTAGTGGGACTGAGAAACAATGCACCAGATTCCTTTCACACTTCTTACTCAAGGCAGCAAGAATTATTGTATATTTAAAACATGATGGCAGCTAAGTTCAGACCTTCAATGCCTTTAAACCTCTTTTGTAGTTAATGAATCATTTTGTAGCACTTGCATAATTGTATACATTTTTGAAGTGTAGGTAAAGCAAATGTTCACAAATAACATAATGCTCAGTTTACCCATTAGTTCAACAGTAATTAACTTGTTGAAGCTTAGAGCTTCAGAAATAAATGAGATGATTTGTCCAAAATGCCATCAGGTCTTCCTGGAATGACATTTAAATTATATAATGTAAATCCGTTTGACCTGTGAGTCCTTGTCATCGTTTAGTGACATTTCCTGCAGAATAAATTGTTTGCAGGTTGGGCAGCCTGCTATGGAGCTTGGCAGAGAGCTGTGAAAACAAATTATCCTTTCATTTTATACATCATTTATTCAAACATTTGTAAAAATTGCTTTGTTTTCCCATAATAGAGAAGTGTCATTCAATGGTTAAAAGCACATTAGCCGCCTTAGAGACAGCCCAAACTGTGGTGAAAGTATCTGTGGAGGAAGAATGCCCAGCGTTCTGTCATTGTGCACCTTGGGAGCTAAGGACAAAGACTGCCTTCTCAGTTAGCCTGTGGCGTTCACCACAGAAAGCGTAAAACACAGTTCATGTAGGTTTTCCAAAGTTTAGAGAAATACATGACAGCTTTCCACCTTGTTCCACTTTGCTGTGGTTTTCTCTTTTGCATTTGCTTTGCTCTAGATTTAAATATTTAAAGCAGCGGTGTGATATCCCAGATTCACCATGAGGCCAGGATATAAAAGCAGGTCCAACAGAGTCAATATCATCCGTGCTATCCTCAGAAGTCCACAGCTTTCACAGAAGTATTATTTCTAATTCATTTTACAGACGTTAAGGAACTCGAATTTTATTGCTTTCAAATTAAACCAGGGGTCTTAGTGAAAAGAGTATGTTAACAATCCAAAAGGTTATTGCACTAACACTTTAAACGGATTAGTATTTTTTTAAACTTTCCGATTTTTTTGCTGAGAACAAAAATTAACAAATTCCAGTTTTCCTAACTTTCTCTGAGCATTCATATGGCATAGCACCTCCCACCACCTGCCAGTGGCTCCACTGCTGGTGTTGGGGGTATGCCTGCCAAGGGGTTAGAGGTAGGAGCCCCTGAAGTGTTCTTGGAGTGTATTGAAGAGAGCGCATCCTAATGCCTGCTATGTTCATTTCCAGAACATCTAAAGGCCCACAGCAAGCATTAGTAAGATGCAATAGGCTCATTACTGGTGTATTTTGAAGGATTTGCCTATAACGGGAGCTGAGTCTGGCTCTGTTAACTGGTAAGCTTCTTGAAGACAGGTTATCCCTACCATGTTTGCTCACCTAACATAGTAGTCCCTCCGTAATATAACTTTGTAAGTCATATTTGTAGCATAACTTTAAGTCTCCCGTGAGCAGTTCAGGACTTTGGACATTGACGCCTTCATGAACCCTGCAGTTCATCGAGTGTTACGCTTACAGCCCAGGAAGTAGGCTGCAGCCTTGGTCCGTGGCAGCGAACAGACAGCGAGGCCTTTCATCAGCCGCTGCTGCTGTCATTGTAAAATGCACACTTTGAACAGCTCTGTGCATCTTGGTGCTGACTCCTGTTAGGCATTCAAAGCAGTGATGCCAAGACAGGCTTGTGATTTGAATGGATGTTGTGTGCCCAGCTGCTGGGTTTGTCTTTTGTGTGGAAAGAGCGGCTTGGCATCTTAAAGCCGTAAAAAGACTCGAGCCAGGATCATGCGCCCTGTGAGCTCGTGCAGTGCCAGGCAGGGCAACCAGGCTCACTTGCTCCCCACCTTCTAAAGCTGTCCAAATATGTCTGGTTCAGAGGACCCAGAGACAGCCACTCTTTGGCACTAATGTGCGATGTCAGGGTATCATTTGTTACAGTGGAGTGCTTGATGCCAGTGGCGAGCATATAGGACAGTGACTTCGGGAGATGATGGCGCTTTGTTTCATTCCCGCTTGTTCAGATTGATTCTCTCTAGCACCTAACAGTACACTGTAAATGATGGTAGCATAGTACATAAAAGCTCAGAGACAGCGTTATTTGAATTAACGAAATTTTTATAGACTCTTTCACCAAGGAGCTCTGTGCACCTTCACATGTTTTCATGGAAACCCTGCTGTTTCTCTGACAGTGTGGGACCGATGTCAGATTCGTGGTAGAGGTGGAGATGTAAGAGGGACAGAGCAAACGTCTGTTCTTGTGCCCCCTGGGCCTCGTTGTCAGAATGACGACAGCCTGTCAAGTGCAGCCACGCTCAGGCAGAGCTTTGCTCCACTGAGTCCACATCCCAGAGCCGACCTGGGCAAGGGAGGGTGCAGGCCCCCGCGCTCCGTCATTCCGTCCACTCTGGTCCTCACTTACAAAGGCGTGTTGGAACATGAGCAAACAAGAGTGTCGTTGTAGAGGAGAACTTGGAACTTTTCAGAAGTGAATTCCTTGTAAGCATCACAGCTTAAATTGTCCGCTCATAGACATCCGGAGGCCGCCACCGAAGAGCGTTCGCACTGTGGCCTCACCGTCCAGTTGGAATGGAGAGAACCTCGCGGTGGGCTGCATGCGTGTGGCGCGGCTGCTCAGGGCCCTCACACCAGAGCGAGTGCCTCCTTGTTCTCCGCAGAGACAGGAAGGCAGCGGCCTGCTTTGGCTGCGGAGGGCGTTGGGTTTCGATGCTCTCAGATGCAGTTTCACAGCTGTCCGCGTCGTGTAGCTCAGCCCGGCAGGCAGAGTCCTCTTTCTGAACCCAAGGCTAAACACTTAATCTCACAATGTTACTAATGGACCTAGCATTGAGGAGAATCACTGGAAGAGCTGTTGCATTCTCCATGCCAAAACAACACCTCCTGGGGTTGTGACTCGCAGCAGGGCAATAAACTTGAGACTGGGATTCTTTTTTCCAGAGGGGGAGCAGGACAGATGCTTTGACTGCATTTTGGAAGCCTTTGGTTGGTTCTCCATCACTGTCCATCACACCCCACTCAAAGGCAGAGAATCCTACCTTGGTGGTAGCTGGAAAGTGAGACATGATTTGATGCTAGGATGCCCTGTGTTCCGTAAACTGCATGATACAGGTTTTCATGATCCAGGACTAAAGAAGAGGGATTTGTGAAATGTGTGTGTATCTCAGAAATCCTGAGTGTCTCCATACTCGGTAGTAAGATACTTATTGTGGCAGCATCTTCTTTCCACGTTTTGTTTTGATTCTGTTTTCCTTTCAAGTCATTTATGGTGGTATCTGGGGGGTGGAGGGGGGGGGGGGTCCCGACCTAAACAAAAATCCTGGAATTAACTCAAGATCACCTGTAGCTCCTGGCTTTATCACTTGTTACACTTTACCCTGGGCACCCTTTTATTTACTTTTAATACAAAGAAGCAGCAGCAGTTTTTGAGCTCTTTCTGTTAGAATCTGTTCCTCCCGGGACAACAGCGAGAACGGACTGTGGGCTCAGCCTGGGAACCTTAGGGGCTGTGCTGCAGGCCTCCTAAGAAGTTCATTAGAGAAGCAGACCCATCACAATCACTACTATAGAAGCTTCCTGACTGCTTCTCTGGTGACCAGTTGGAAACAGACACGAAAATTTTGTCAAGTAGTTTGCGTGCAAATCAGGACCCAAGCAACCTCTTGTTTTGTTTTGCAGCTCTTACTGTTCCCTAACATGGCTGGGTAATTCTGAAAGGGAGATACTGTCTTTTTTGATGTCTTTGAGGAACCCTTAGGAGTGGGGTTAATTCAGTCTAAAATCTTTTAGATCTAACACCCCAAGAAAGGCTGTGTTTGCTGGAAGCATGCAGTTGCTGGCCGGAGTGAAGCTGTGCACGGGACGGACCTTGACCAACCACCCACACTACGAGGACAACAGCCTGCGAGAGCGGACCAGAGCGGTGAGGGCCCCGGGCGCCTTTGCCCACTTCTCGTAGGCCGCCCTGAGTTTGGCGGAGATGGGCTTCATGCCTGTCACTGCACAGGGCTTGTGTCTCCTGCTTCTGGCTTTCAGGCTGCCCCCCCTAGTAAGGGCTTGCTGCTTACACCACACACCTTCCTCTGACTGCAAGAAAAAACCAGAAGACAAACGCCTTGAGATGTACAAAAGAGAGCATTTGGGAACCAGGCCTACAGAGCTGTTGACTGGAGAGGGAAGGAAAGGGAGTCAAGCCATACTTGTCACATTTGTAATAGACCATTTCTAATATGCTCTGTTGTTAGATAACTATAGATAATTCAGGGCAGGCATCGTGACACAGCTGCGGCTTGGAACACTGGCATCCCATATCTGAGCGCCACGTTTGAGTCCCAGCAGCTCCGCTTCTGATGCAGCTGCCTGCTAATGTGCCTGGGAAAGCAGCCCATGATGGCCCAACTGCTTGGGCCCCTGCCAACCAGGTGGGAAACCCAGATGGAGTTCCTGGCTCCTGGCTTCAGCCTTCAGCCTGGCCAGCCCCAACTGTTGTGTCCATTTGGGGAGCGAACCAGTAGATGGAAGATCTCTGGCTTGCTTGCTCTCCTCTGTCACTCTGCTTTTCAAATAAATATTTTTATTTATTTATTTATTTATTTATTTTTTGACAGGCAGAGTGGACAGTGAGAGAGAGAGACAGAGAGAAAGGTCTTCCTTTGCCGTTGGTTCACCCTCCAAAGGCCGCCACGGCCGTTGCACTGCGGCCGGTGCACTGCGCTGATCCAATAGCAGGAGCCAGGTGCTTCTCCTGGTCTCCCATGGGGTGCAGGGCCCAAGCACTTGGGCCATCCTCCACTGCACCCCCTGGCCACAGCAGAGAGCTGGCCTGGAAGAGGGGCAACCGGGACAGAATCCGGCGCCCCGACCAGGACTAGAACCTGGTGTGCCGGCGCCGCAAGGTGGAGGATTAGCCTATTGAGCCGCGGCGCTGGCCATCAAATAAATATCTTTTAAAAAAATAGATAATACAGCCACAAAGTTCAAATTAAGAATGTGCAAAAGGGAATATAGTGAAAAGTGTCCTCCCCCAATCCTATATTCCAGCTACTGGTTTCCCTCCCAAGAAACAGATAATTTTTTTTGAAGATTTATTTATTTGTTTGAAAGAGTTCACAGAGAGAGAAGGAGAGGCACAGAGAGAGAGAGAGAGAGAGGGAGGTCTTTCACCCGCTGGTTTACTCCCCAACTGGCCGCAATGGCCAGAGCTGCGCCGATCAGGAGCCAGGAGCTTCTTCCGGGTCTCCCATGCAAGCACAGGGGCCCAAGGGCTTGGGCCATCTTCTACTGCTTTCCCAGGCCATAGCAGAGAGCTGGATCAGAAGTAGAGCAGCTGGGACTCCAACCAGCACCCACATGGGATGCCAGCACTGCAGGCAGCGGCTTTACCCTGCTACACCACAGCACCAGCCCCCCCCCTTTTGTTTTTAATAACAGAAGTCATAATGTATTAGTCTGTTTTTTGTTGCCATAACTAAATCCCTGAGGCAGACTAACTTTATAAGAAGATGTTTAGGGGCTGGCTCTGTGGCGCAGTAGGTTAATCTGCCTGCGGCGCCAACATCCCATATGGGCACCGGTTTGAGACCCAGCTGCTCCTCTTCCAACCCAGCTCTCTGCTATGGCCTGGGAAAGCAGTAGAAAATAGCGCAAGTGCTTGGGCCCCTGCACCCACGTTGGAGATCGGGAAGAAGCACCTGGCTCCTGGCTTCGGATTGGCACAGCTCTGGTCGTTGCGGCCATCTGGGGAGTGAATCAACGGACAGAAGACCTTTCTCTCTGTCTCTCCCTTTCACTATCTGTAACTCTACCTCTCAAATAAATAAATAAATCTTTAAAATAAAATAAATAATGAGAAGAGGTGTAGAGGCTTGAAGTCCATATAGCGTGGCTCTGGCCAAGGCCCCATTGTAGCTGACAAAGCACATGTCAGAGGAGAAGCCATGTCTTGAAACAGGAAGCCAGCGAGAGTCGGGGGTCAGACTCCGGCTTTTACAACAACCTGCTCTTGGGAAAGCTCAGCTCCAGGAGACAGGTGCTCCCTTCTGCGGCAGCCCCCAGTGCGTGGTCTTCCCACCACCTCACCTCTACAGGGTTCCACAAGCTTTCATGGCACCATGCTGATGACCGTGTTCCCCAGACAGGGAACTTTAGGAAACAAGCTTACATCCAGACCACAGAAAGGAATGTACTACAACATACTTAGGTTTTTTAGTTCATTCTGTATCAGTACACTAATAGCGTATTTGTTATTTTTAAAATGAGATTTTATTTGAAAGGCAGAGTGATAGAGATCTGCCATGTGCTGCTTCACTTCCCAAACAGCCCTGATGGCTGGGGCTGGGCCAGGCTGAAGCCAGGAGCCTGCAGTGTCATCCAGGTCTCCATGCGGGTGCAGGGGCCCAAGTAGTTGAGCCATCCTCTGCAGCTTTCCCAGGCACATTAGCAGGGAGCTGGATAGGAAGCAAAGCAGCCAAGATGCAGACTGGCACTCTGATACATGATGCTGCAATATTGCACATTTGTTATTTTTATGTGTTTTCATTTTATTCAAAAGAGAGAGAGGTTCCTCCATCCACTGGTTCACTCCCCAAATGCCTGCGATGGCCAGGAGCCCAGATCTCAGTCCAGGTCCCCCGTGCAGTTCGCAGCGGCCCAGGCTGCCCCGTGGTGCACTTTAGCGGAAGCTGGATCAGAAGCAGAGGTGGAGCACTCTGATGTTGATGTAGGCGCCCAAGTGGCATCTTAACTGCTATGCCAAGTCCCCCTCCCCTTCTTATTTCTAAAGCTTCATAATATTTTATGTGGATGTAGCGCGTTTCATTTAACTGTTCAGGCTATTTCCTGTCTATGCCGTTCTATAGACCGTACTCCAGATGTTCAGCTTGTGTTTCTGTCTGTATCATTTTTTCTCAGCACAGTTTATATCTGTGCTTCAGGTTCCTGGGTGTGGAATTGCTGGGTGAGAGGGTGCAGGCATTTGTCTCAAGTCCCTCAGCACAGGTCTTGTCAGTTCACGTTCTTGTTGCCGTTGCAGGAGAGTGTCTGTGCCCCCTGCTCCTCTCCAGCAAGGTTTCACACTTGTGAAGGTTTCATGTTGTCACTTCTTAATGCAGTGACAACATGAATGTGGTTGAAAAGTTGTTGAGACAGTTTTTTTTTGAGGTGGGGTTTGATGAGCCTTAAAGCAAATGATTTCTATCAAATACCCAGTAATTCATGAGAATGATGAGAACTGCTAAAATGTGGATTTTTTGTTTGACCCATGCGTCTCAGCTCTAACTAGAAGGATCAAGGCAAGTGGTGACAGTGTCCCTGGCTCCCCAGGCACGAGGAGGTGGCCTGTGCTCCCTGCAGAGAGCTGCAGACAAGACAGATCAAGTGCAGAGCCCTGTGCACCCCACTCTCCGAGATTCAGTCCTGTCCAGGTCCTACTGCTATGCCCTGACACTGACATCTCCAAGTCCTTGGAATGCGTTCAGTCTGAGGTCTTGTTGACTTCAGTTTCTGCAGGAGAAGCGGCTCATGTCCCTACCATATTACACTGAATTAGGTCCTCACACCCAGTCCCTTTCACAGGAGCCTGTCATTAGAAGTCACGGGGCAGCCAAGGAAGCAATACTTCCATTCACCACACGTGTGTGTGCACGCTCTCCCCAGCGTGGGGTCCCGGAGTGTGGGACACCCGGTGTCTGCGTCTATGCAGGTGGAAGGTGCTGGTGCTGCAAGTTGCTGGAAGGAAGAATGAGAGGTAGAGATGAGCTCTTGGGTCTCCTGATCAAGGGAGCTACAGCAGAGCAGTGATAAAGCAACCCGTGGTGCCCCACCCTAGGACCAGGGCGCTAGAGGGATCCGTTCCCCACATGACATTACCAGCAGCTGTGTCTCTCTCCCCAGACTGGACCATCACCCCTGTGGATCATTTTAGTCCAAGGAGGAGACTATGTCTTACTCAGTTTTCTTTTGAATTCGTTAATTTCTTTGAGACACAGAGAAAGAGAACTCCTATCTACTGGTTCATTCCCCACATGGCTGGGGCTGGGCTGGGATCAGAGCTGGAAGCCAGGAATGCAGTGCAGGTCTCACATCTTGGTAGCAGGAGCCCAACCACTTGAGCATCACCCAGGGTACGCACCCCTGGGAAACCAGAACCAGGAATGGAGCCAGAACTCAAAGCCAGGCCCTCCGGCTGGGAAGACAGAAGTCCCTGCTGCCGTGACGGATGCCCACCCCTCAGCCTTGTGCCTGCCTGGGTGGAGCTTTCCCAGGACTGGCATCAACTGATGATCATGTCCGTAATTCTGAAGCCGGATGTATCGGCATGCCCCACTCCTCCTCTTCCCAAGGCTAAGTAGTTGTTAGGTTCTTTTGGAAACAGATGGGTCAATCAAAATGCAGATGAGTGGCCTGGGCAGGGAGGGGGTACACCTGGGTGTTTTGGTTCAGTTCAGCCCCTCTGGAGGTCCCACCGTACATGTTCCTGAATCTGCTGCCCAGCAGTTTAGAGCTATTTTGTCCTACACCATTTTTCTCTCATTTTGCAGGTCTACCAGATATATGCAAAGAGGTCCCCAGAGGAAGTGCACGCCCTCCTGAGGTCCTTCGGCACTGACTATGTAATCCTGGAAGACAGCATCTGCTACGAGCGAAGGCACCACCGGGGCTGCCGGCTCCGGGACCTGCTGGACGTCGCCAACGGACACGTGAGCGTGACCTCTTGCTCTGGGCGGGCAGACGGGCGGGCTTCCTGCTGGGCTCCTAAGTCACCTTTTCCTACTTTACAAGAATCCGATTACGAATCGAGTTTTCACTTCTCTCTTAGAGTCTGCAGAACTCTGTACCTTTGTACCTTAACACTTTATTTCAGAGTAGCTTTAAGTTTACAAAATGCAAATCGTGGTATAATACAGAGTTCCCATATAGCCCTCACCCCATTCTCCCTATTAACATCTCATATCAGTATCTGTCACAATTAAAGAACCGCACTTAGCTTCCTTTCTCCTTTCAGTTTCAGTGCCTTTTTCTCTTGCTAATGCTTCCAATGCTGTATGGAATGTGAGTGATGAAAGTGGATATCCTTGTCTTATTCCAGATCTGAGGGGGAAAGCTGAAAGCGTTTCCCCATTCAGTATGATATTAGCTATTGGTTTGTCATGTATCACCTAATTTTGAGGTATCTTTCTTCTGTACCTAATTCATTGAAGGTTTGTATCAAGAAGGGATGTTTAATCTCAGTAAATACTTTCTCTGCATCTATTGAGATGATCTTTTTGTTCTTCATTCTCTTGATGTTATTTATGACATTTATTGAATTGCAAATGTTGAACCACCCTTGCATATCAGGGATAAATCCCACTTGATTGTGATGCATGATCTTTTGTGATGTAATGCTGGGTTTGACTTGCTAATATTTTTGCATCTATGTTCATCAAGGAATAGGTCAAAAGTTTTCTTTCTGCGTTGTATTTTTGGTTTTGGTATCTTTGGTATCACTGATTCTGACCTTGTAAAGAGTTTGTCAGAGTTCCTTCTTTTTTTTAGTATTTTGGAATAGATTGAAAAATCTTGGGAGTCAGTTTTCCTTGAAATGTCTTTTTTATTTTTTTAAAGCCATCAGTTTCTGAACTTTGATGGAAGACTTTTAATTTTTGATTCAATCCTGTTGCTTATTAAGGACCTATTTAGATTTTTGTCTTACTGATTTATCCTTTGTAGGTTATGTATATCCAGTTTATTTTTTTCATGTTTTTCCAAATTGTTAGCATATAAGTTGTCCATACTGGTTTCTTCTGATCCTTTTTATTTCTGTGGTTTTAACTGTAAAATCTCCTTTTTCATCTCTAATTTTGAGGGTTTTTTTTTGTTTGGCTAAAGGCTTATTAATTTTCTTCAAAAATCGTTTCCTATTTTATTAAACTGTCATATTTAAGTTTAAATTTAATGTATTTCTGTCCTGATTCTTATTTCTTACCTCCTGCTAATTTGGACTTTAACCCCAAATTCTTTTTTTTTTTTTTCTATGTCTGAAATGAATCACTAGATAGGTTATTTAAGAGTTTCCTGTTTTTTTCTGATATAAGCACTTATGATAAACTTCTGTCTTAAAACTACTTTTGCTGTATCCTACAGGTTTTAATATGTTTTCATTTTCACTTGTTTCGAGCAAGTTTATTTCCTTTTCTTCAGTGACCCCTTGGTCGTTCAGTAGCATGTTGTTTAATTTCCATGTATTCCTGAGTTTTCTGTTGTTCTTGTTGTTGGTTTCTAGTTTTTTGCCTTTGTGATCTGAGAAGATACATGGTATGATTTCAGTGTTTTGAAATTGACTGAGACTTGATTCATGGCCTAATATATGGTCTGTCCTAGAAGATATTCCATGTGCTGACAAGAAGAATGTATGTTCTGTAGCTGTTGGGTGAAATGTTCTGTAAATTCGCTCAGTGGTGTGGTTTACCTCTGAAGTATCTTTGTTGAGTTTCTCTGGATGATTGATGACAGTGGAGTGGTGAAGTCCCCACTATTATTGTATTAAAGTCTGTGTCTCCCTTTAGGTCTATTTGCTGTATATATCTAGGTGATCTTGTGTTGGGTAATTTATGATTGTTTTATCTTCTTACTGAATAGATTCTTTATCAATATATAATGCCCTTCTTTGTCTCTTTTTACAGTTTTTGATTTAAAGTATGTTTTGTCTGATGTGACTGTAGCTATTCCCAATTGGTTTTGGTTTTCATCTGCAACAGTATATCTTTTTCTAGCCCTTCAGTTTGTGGGTATCTTTTTTGTGAAATGATTTTTTTAAAGGTTTACTTATTTGAAAGGTAGAGTAACAATGAGAGTGAGAGGTCTTCCATCCGCTGTTTACTCCCCAAATGGCTGCAACAGCCAGGGCTGTTCCAATCCAAAGCCAGGAGCTTCTTCCAGGTCTCCCATGTAGGAGGACTTGGGCCATCTTCCACTGCTTTCCAGGTGCGTTAGCGTGGAGCTGGATTAGAATTGGAGCAGCCGGGACTCAAACCAGTGCCTACATGGCATGCCAAAACTGCTTTACCCACTATACCATAGTGCTGGCTCTGAAGTGAGTTTCTTGTAGGCAGCATATAGTTGGGTCTTATTTTCTTTTTTAATCCAAAAGAAATAGCCAACCTATATCTTTTGACTGGGGAATTTAATCTATTTACATTCAAGGTTAGTAACAATAAATAAGAACTTTCAAAATACTTTATTTCTCCTTCACTTCTAAAGCATATCTATCTTTGCTGGTTATAGTATTCTTGGTTTTGTTTGTTTTTTCTTGCAAGACCTTGAATAGGTCATTCTACTCTCTTCTGGCCTGAAGAGTTTCTGCTGAGAAGTTTGATGTTAATCTGATTCGTTTCCCTTTATGTGTAATTTGATGTTTTTCTCTATCTTGAGTATCTCCTTGTCCTTAACTTTGACAGTTTGACTATAATGTGCCCTGGAGGAGATGTTTTTTGGTTGAATCTTTTTGGGGTCCTCTGGGTTCCTTTTTTCAGATGTACATATTTCTGTCAAGACTTGGAAGTTTGAACTATTATTTCATTCAGTAGGTCCTCAGTGCCTTTTTCCTTCTCCGTCAGGTATCTCTGTAATACAAATATTTGTTCTCTTAATGAAAGCCCATGTGTCGCAAAGGCTGCCTGCCTTCTTTTTCATTATTTTTCTTTTTGTCTGACTGGGTTATTTCAAAATTCTTTCTCCACTTGGTCTGTTCTGTTGTTGAAGCTCCCTCAGCTGTACTTTTCATTTCGTTGATGGACGTTTTCAGAGCCAGAATTTGGTTCTTTTAAATAATTTCTATCTCTGTTAGATTTCTCATATCATCTATTGTTTTCCTCACTTCTTTATATTCCCTTGCATCTCATTGAGTTCCCTTGGGATCATTACTGTGAATTATTTTCCAGGCATGTCATAGATTTCCTTCCTGTCAGGATCTAGGATCTATTTCTGTTGTGTTCCTTTGCTTCTTTCTGTTTGCTGTCCCCCTACATTGACATTTGTGCACCTGGTGTAATAGTTTTTTTCCTTTTAATGGACTAGGTTCTGCTGGAAAAGTTGTTTTGTTCAGCTTGAACACGAACTGCCAGCTGGGTTGTTGATTTGTCTTTGGTGCTAGGGGAGCCCAGACATGTAACCTCTGAGTAATCTCTGCAGTGCTAATCCGAGCCAGCAGTCTGTGGAGGCAGTGTTGTGACTGCAGTGGATGTGAGCTTCCAAACGTGTGTGTCCCCAGAGGGCTGGGTGTCAGTCACTCTAGGGTTTTGGTGCTGTACCCATGTTTCTGGTGCTCTGGGACAGAGAGAGAAGTCCCCTTATCCCAGCAGGCAAGCATGAGAGGTGCCAGGGCTCTGGCACCCATGGCTTGGCCCTTGGACTGTATGATAGGGATAGGACCTTCTCCAGCCCTGCTGTGCGGGCATGGCTAATGCTGGGGCTCGGGGCTTCTTAGCATAACAAGATCCCTAGTCCCAGTATTGGGGAATGTGAAGGGAACCTTATGCCAGCCCCACAGGGTGAATACAGGTTATACCGATGATTGTGCACCGGCAGGTGTGGGTCTGGAGATCTGAAATGCAAGTAGGATTTTTCCTAAGTCCTTCTGGGTATGTTCCAGTGACTGGGGAATGTAGTACTAACAGTCACAGTCCTGGATCTGCAGGGTACAGTGGGGTCCTTGTCCACGTCATGCACTGTTAGTGCCAGCTATGTTGGACATTGTGGAGTGGCAGTCACCAGCTTGAGGCAGAGAGATGTAGGCAGATCCCTCTAGATACCACAGGTGAGTGCAGGTCCTGCAGGGGTTATAGCACCAGCAGCAGCAGTTACTGGTCCAGAGTAGGGGGAACTGACCCCAGTTCCCACAGGGCATGCAGGGTGATGCTAGGGTTTATGTTCTGGCCCTGCAGCACCCTGTTTGGACAGCAGAAGGAGAGTGTGTATAGCCTGCTGCTGGCAGGCAGCCCCAGGAAGCCTTGGGGAGCTTCATGAGGGTACAAGGTTGGCAAGTGTAGCCCTTGGGCTTGTGCCCAGAGCTCCTGCAGCTGCAGGGTTCCAGGGGCCGGCTCTCTTCCCTGGCAAGTGCCTTTATGTCTCTGAGGACTTGTGGTAGCAACGCAGCTGCTGGCTTCCTCCTAAGGTAGGTGTTTACCACCTGCTCACGTGACTTCCTTCCTTGTTCTGGAACTTTCTGGCTGAGTGGATGCAGGTCCTTTCTCTTCGGCCATCCTAATGGTCTCCCTGCTTTCTTCCCATTTTCATCATAGTGACCGGCACAGGGGCTAGAGAAGATGGGGCAGCTCCAGGTCCCCAGATTCAGGCAGAGCAGCCCTGCCTCTGGCTAGTTGTATGATGGGGCTCTGCGTAAAGTTTATTTTTTAAAAAGATTTTGCTGCTAAAAACAAAATCTCAGAGTGTTCTGTGTCATCCCTGAGCGACCATCAGCAGGGCCCCCGTCCCCTGCAAGTGTGGTGGTGGATTCCTGCTGCCCTCTCGGTGCACACGACCACCACGGTGGCTTTCTGCACCGAGCCTGCACTCCAGATCGGAACAGCAAGCGCCGTCTCCTCTCTTCTCAGGAGTAGATTTTGCATCTCTGCCAGGTCTCAAATAGAGCAAAAAGATCTTCCACTTTAGAGGTGTGCCAGTGTTGAAATGACAGATATTTGTGAGTTGAAGGGACAGAATGACCAACCTCGCCTAAATCCCGGGGTGGGGGAGGTTTGACTGTACAAGATTTGAGATGCGTAACCGTCCTCCGCACCTGACTTGCAGACGATGGACGGCCCGGGAGAGAACGATCCCGACTTGAGACCCGCGGACCACCCTCGCTTCTGTGAGGAGATCAAAAGGAACCTGCCCTCCTACGTGGCCCACTTCACCCGAGTGTTCCAGAACAAGACCTTCCACGTCTACAAGCTCTCCAGAAATAAGTAGCAGGTTTTGGTACAGCGAGACCGCGTCGTAATCAGACTCAGTAGGTGGCGTGTCCTCTGTAATAGGCTGCCGTACCTTAAAGCTGTGATGCGTGAGGTCTGCCTATGTTTACACGCGCGTCGCCACCTTCAAACGCTGCTGCTTTAGGCTGTCGTCTCATCTGTCCTTTCCACGTATGTATTTTAGCGCAAATGTTCACAGCATTCTGAGTAACCAGGAGTTTTTTTTTTTTGTTTTTTGTTTTTTGTTTTTTTTTTTTTTGAGAAGATAATTGTGTGTTCCGTGGATGGTCTGGACAGCCGCGGAAAAAGACGGGAAATGAGAGTGTGATCAAGACCTGGGATCCTTCACGTTTTCAGTTGACCAAGACGACCGCAGTGGTTGTGTGGTACCAAGAGGATGCATCATTAAGTTATTTAGTCGTATTTCACTAGTGAAGATCAGCTGGTGGCTTTTTTACAAAGCTCTTTATTATCCTGTTTCACCTTAAAATTGTATGATGTTTTTCAGTCATCATGCTTTTAACATTAACTCCTCCCCAAAACACCCCACATCATGCAAGGTCTTTGTATATATCTTAAGCGTTTTGTCATGCTGCGTCTAAGACGTAAGGTATAGCAGTTCAGTATTACCTGTCGTGTATTAACTGTGTGTATGTGTCTTTTAGTACTGGGCACAGAAAACCGTCACAAGTTCATGTTGAGTCCTTAAAGGGACACAAAGGTATGTAGTCAAGTGGAATTTGTTACTGTTTAGTGTTATCATTTAAAAAAACCTGATACTCTGTAACCTTCTCCTGCAAGCAGCTTTGCTTTCTTACTCATTTCAATTTACTAGGTTTGCAAAATTTTGTAACCTTTTTGTGTTTTTAGCCTTTGTATTTTTTACAGCCTAGACCCTTGCAAAGTCTGAAACTTTTTTAAATGTTGTATCTGAACCAGTTCACTGATACCTGATTTTTGGCAGACAGAATTTGCATACCAAGCTTGCCGTGGTCTCCAGTCTTCACTGCGAGGGCCCTGGGGCGTCTTTCTTTTCCTTACTAGAAGGTAACCAAGTGCCTCTAAGCCCTGCTTGTTTGTAAACAATGAAGAGGATCATGTGAACCTGCTCAAAATTTTTTGATAATTGCTTTTATAACTCATTTCTAATGATGGAGACATGTAAAAGTTGCTGATAAAAGCATAGTATCCATTTAATTAAGTCCAGATGGCTAATGAAATTAACTTTCTCTCCTCCCCTTACCAGTTGGAAATGATTGAGACATTTCTCCTCGCAGTTGTGTTGAAGTAAATTACTATAGGCGTCAAGACAGACCCGTCACGTGATCGCATGATTCTGTATGCAGTGACTACTTACTAATGAGCGTTCAGAAAATTTTTACACTGTCAAGTCAGAACCCAGGATACTCAGTTTTTAATCAAAACTCGTTTAAAATAAAAATTGACAGTAACTGGGTTATTGAATTATGTAACTGAAACCGCCTAGGTTATATATTTCCTGTATCCCTTAATAAGGTTGGAGACCACTGCAGTTTAGGATAATAAAATAATAAAACATTTCAATAAGCACTAAAACTTTAATTAAGCCAGTAATGATGCGTGTCTGTTGGCTGACAGCGCGGGTCGGTACAGCCTTCAGCGAGTGCCTGACTGTTTGAAACCACGCACATGCAAGGTACAGTCAGTCAGATGATGTAGTTTTGTTTCTAAAATCCTCTGTTACTTTTTGGGATATATTTAAATTTGTTTTCAGTATTCCTGTATGTATTAGTCTAAGCATTTGGGTATTTGAAGGCTCCTTGTCCAAGAAACAGCCACCGAAGTTTTTATGCTTATCATCATCGCTGCATTGATGGCCTACAGTGAATTTTTTTTTTACAGTTTAGGTGCCAGTGTTGCCAAAAATATTTATTGTTCAGTCTTTAGTGAAAAAATACAAAGTGCCAAAAAAAATAAAATAAAATCTTTGCAAGCCAGAGTCCATACATAAACTCTTCCCAAGACACTGTGACCATGTACAGTAGAAGTTTCTATTTCCTGATGACCGAATCCCTCAGTGGATTCATGCACTCATCAGTATTTTCTTCCATGACCACCTCCTTGGAGTGTGCAGGCGGAGAGGGAGGACGAGCGCCTGACGCCAGGCTCTGGTGTCCGGCCCACCCAGCCAAAGCAAGAGACTTGTGGCTTAAGCTCCCCACCACACAGGCCTTCGTGGCTGTCTTAACGTTTGGTAATAACCTCAAGCATGGCTCTGTTTTTTATCAATAGAAAAAACCACTTGATTTTTGCTTCTCAGCAGTCAAAAGAACCTCTAAGTCCAACAGAAGTGCTCTTAACGGACTCCTCAGAGCCCGCAGCCTCCACCCCTCCAGGGGCTGCCTGCCCAGCACAGCCGGCAGCTGCTCCCGGCACCCGGCACCTGTGCTCCCACCCCCACCAAGCTTCTCTGTGCAGGTTCTACTTATGTTGTAAGGACATATCTCAGTTAACCATTTACGGAAACTTAGGGAATATGATTTTAAAAAGAACATTATGTATGTAAAAATTAACTTGAATGCTTTGAGAAACTAATAAAAATTACTTTGAAATGAGGAGTGATTGAGAAAATTGTAAAATATTAGGGAGAAAAGAAGTCAAGAAGATTTTTGAGTTTTGCTTCACGGATTTATCTAAGTACTCATTCCACCTTTAAGAAAAATCTAAGCCAATGGGAAGGTGTTAGAAGGTACCCAAATCACGTCACTGGTGTCACACAGAAGTAGAATGGTGATCATTGCGTCCTGATGCAGACAGTCCTTGGCTTCAGGTCGGAAGTTAGCAGATGGACGTAGAGTTGTGCATTTCAGGTGACGCGTCCCTCCCTTATCCCACTTAACTTCATTAAATGACCCACTGCTGACACTGATCACAGTGGCCAGTAGAGATCCACGCGAGCTGAAGCAGCCCAGTCGCTGCATTCCAGCCTTTGGAAGGAGAGATTCATTTCCAACGTGCTAGCCGGGAACGGAAGAGGACACGATCTAGACGTTTGTCATCTCCTGAAGACGATTCTCCTGCCGTGTGAATCCAGCTTGGCCTGTGTCTGCGTGTGCGTGTGCGTGTGCGTGTGCATGTGCATGGCTGTTGCCAGGTGACAGGGCACATGTAGATATTACATCCAGTCTGCATTTTTACTTCACAGTAACTAAAAAAAATGTTTATTTTGACTCCACACTAACTTTCTCTAAGTTGTAAAAGTTTTAGCTCATCTTTGGCCAAAATCTACCTGAATTAACAGAGATATTTAATTTTAAAACTTTGGAATTACTAGGATATATAAAATCTTGGGTCATACATCTTGCTTTATCCATAATAACTTTTTGGCCTAGGAGAGAGTGCTTGTCTAAGAACAAAGCTTTGAAAATAAGAGAGCAACTTTCTTGTTGGAATTGATTTTTCTGTTTTTAACATCCTAGGGTTGAAATCTTACAAAGAGCTTTTATAACTTGTTGTACTGAATTGTATGGAGATTATATACTAAATAAAGCTCTTTTAAATTCCACAAGATGATGTCTATCGTTTTTAAATTTCATTTTCATTTATGAGGTAATTTTTAAAAGATTTATTTATTCACATGAAGTCAGAGTTACAGAGATCTCCCATCCGCTGCTTCACTCCCCAGTTTTGCTAAGAGAGTGTAGATAACAAACGTGTTCGGCTGTTGTGTTGAAGAGAGAAGTTGAAATTCCAGGCGGAAGTCATCAGACAAACAGAAGATGCGGGCGGTGGGTCGTCCTGCACTCCGTGCCCTCAGACAGCGCCCAGCAGTCAGAATCGCAGGCACTGAAGGTGCGTGAGGGTCTCGGGATGAGAAGGAACCAGACGGGGAATGGGTTCGTGCCGGACACCCGGCGCTGGGCAGGTGAAACACTCTGCTGCCCCTCCTTTCACACAAGGTTTCTGAAACTCCACTTCATAAACCTCCCCTGTTGATATTTAATTATTATTTTATTCAAAAGGAAAGCTCCCACCTGCTGTTTCACTCCCTGTAAGCCTGCAGCAGCCAGGACTTGGCCTTGCTGAATCCAGGAGCTGGGAACTCCGGCAGAGAGCCAACGACTTGAACCATCACCCGATGCCTCCCGGGGTGTGCATTGCCCGGAAGCTGGAGTCCAATCAGAGCAGGGACTCAAACCCAGGCGCTCCAGTGTGAGAGGCCTCCCAAGCTGCACCTTCACCGCCGTGGAATACCCCACCCCCTGTTAATTTAACATTTAGAAGCTGGCTTGCTAGGACTGTTTCCCAGAATGCAAATAAGAGCTCTAGCAGAGTGCGAAATCCGTCTCGTGGGCTGCAGCCAGCGTCTGAAAGGAGGAAAGGCAGGGAAGGAGGTAAAGGCAGGTGCGATCTTGTGGATGGTTGGTTTCACTTACACACGTAGGTGTTAGTGTCCTGGGCACAATACAAAATGCAGTTCTTACTCTGACTTGTAGTCAGAGTTCAAGAGCTGTGGCTCACAGCCCTGCAGCCTGGGGAGTTCCGAGAGGGAACCATGCATTTGTCCCGGTGCTTGTCCCTGGACTCTAGCGGAACTGTGGACACAGTGATTCTACAGGGCTGTGTCAGTTTTAGATGTGAGTGCACATCTGGTTAGGTTTTTAAAAGCCCTTATCTTATAAAATACATAAGTACTCACATAAAACTATATTCCAGGGCTTTCATCAAAATCATTTTGTGGAGCATCTAGATGAAATAGATGATTGACATAATTTAAGCTAGTGTTAAATGTTTCATAATGAAAAAAGAAATTAAAACCAATAAATAAAAAACTAGGGAGGTAAAACTTAGAAGCTGAAGTGAGTCTATTAGAGAAATAGGATAAATAAATCCAGAATCTACTTCTGTTTAAAAGACTAACAAAGTGTATAAATGCCTTATAAATCTGATTGAGAAAAAAGAGCAAAGACACAAAATATTTGGAATCTGAAAGAAGACATAATCCTAGTCAGGAATGATGAAAATTAAAATAATGCCTATAATTCTATACAAAAGTAAATTGGAAAACTACATGAAATGGATGATCTCCTAACAAGAAAATTGTCAAGATGGACCCCAGTAGAACTGGAAAACTTTAATAAACGAGGACCATAATGGGACCGGCACTGTGGCGCAGCAGGTTAGGCCGCTGCCTGTGACTCCGGCATCCCACGTAAGCGCAGGTCTGAGTCCCAGCTCCTCCACTTCCAGTCCAGCTCACTGCTGATGGGCATGCGAGGGCAGCAGGAGATGGTCCAAGTGCGTGCACCCCTGTCACCCATGGGAGATGCGGATGGAGTTTCAGGCTCCTGACTTTGGCCTGATCCAGTCCCGGACACTGTTCATTTAGGGAGTGAACCGATGGATAGAAGATCTCTGTCTCCCTCTTTCTGTAACTCTGCCTTTCAAATACATCTTTAGAAAATAAAATAGGGGCCATTGCTGTGGCAAATAGGTTAAACCTATGCCTGTGGCACCAGCATCCCATATGGGCACCAGTTCATGTCCAGGCCACTCCTCTTCCCATCCAGGTCTCTGCTAATGGCCTGGGAAAGCAGTGGAAGATGGCCCAAGTGCTTGGGCCTCTGCACCCACGTGGGAGACCTGGAAGAAGTTCCTGGCTCCTGGCTTCAGATGGACCCAGATTTGGCCATTGCAGCTATTTGGGGAATGAACCAGTGGATGGAAGACCTCTCTCTCTCTTTTTTCCCTCTCTGTCTATAAATCTGCTTCTGAAATAAATAAATCTTATAAAAAAAAAATAAATCTAAGGGGCTGGTGCTGTGGCACAGCAGGCTAAAGCCCTGGCCTGCAGTGCCAGCATCCCATATGGGCTCCAGTTCTAGTCCCAGCTGCCCTTCTTCCGATCCAGCTCTCTGCTATGGCCTAGGAAATCAGTAGAAGATGGCCTAAGTCCTTGGGCCCCTGCACCCGGATGGGAGACCGGGAAGAAGCTCCTGGCTTCTTATCGGTGCATCTCCGGCCTTTGCATCCATCTGGGGAGTGAATCAACAGACGGAAGACCTTTCTCTCTGTCTCTGCCTTTCTCTGTAACTCTTTCAAATAAATAAAATAAATCTTTTAAAAATAAATAAATTTTGAAAAGAATCATAGAACATTTGGAAAGGGGGTTCAGAGCTGCAGAGGACCTTGGGACAGGAGTGGTACACAACCCAGTATTTCTAACTATTGAAGAAGGATGACTCCAAGTTTATTTAGTGTCAGCCCTAGAACAATAAGGAAAGCTGTCAGGTTTGTTTGGGAAACTAGTCAGTTTTACCCCCAAAACCACACGGATAGTACATTAGTTTTCTGTGACTGCATAACAACAGGTCATCACAAACTCAGCTCAGAACAGCACGTGTGTATTATCTCAAAATGTACTGCGTCAGCTTACCTGGCTCCTCTTCCAGGTCTCACAAGGTACAGTTGAGATGTCAGCTGGGTTGTACTCTCCTTGAAGTCTGGAGACCTCTTCCAAGGTCGTATAACCTGGTGGCAGAATTCATTTACTTACACTTGCAGGGTTGAGGCCATTAGCTCCTAGAGGCCACCAGTCTTGTGCCTCTTCAAGGCTAGCAGAAAACTGTAGGAAAGATCCAATTCCTCATTTAAGGGCTTGTACTTGATTAAGTCAGGCCCATCCAAGCTAATCTCCATTTTTGTGAATTAAAAGTCAACTGCTTTGGGACCTGAATGTCATCTCTAAGTCCCTTCACCATTGCCATAGAGCATAACCTAACCAGGAGAATGATGTCTGTCATGCTCTCTGCTCCCACTCATATTCAGATGGAGGAGTTTGTACATGGGGTGGGAATCTTGGGGGCCATCTTAGAATTCTTTGTCCTACAGAGGTTTAAAATATGGCAGCAGTTACCACAGGGCAGTAAACTCAGAGCAGGGAAATCCACAAGCCGAGTGCCAGTTTTCACGCTAGCTGTCTCCCTTAGAGTGTTTCCCAAACTGTGGCACAAGGAACATGGAGCTCAAACAGGATTTGGCAGATTGACTGGAGGAAACGTTGATTTCATGGCTACTGGGGTGGCTGGGATTTGTCAGGGGTTCAAGGAGCAAGGCACTATAGAGAAATGCAACCAATAGAAACCTGAGAAATTTCCTGTTGAATCCTTGGCCAATTCCTAACTTGTACGGTACAGTTAAGCAGAGAACATCTGGTGAGTAGCAGGAAGTTGAACAGAGCTAAGTTGCTGAGACAGTGGAAGTGGGCCCCAACCAGAGGGAAGACCATGGTGAATCTCCTGGTCATCCAAGCAAAACCCTAGGAAGGGTGTGTCTCATCCTACGTCAGGTAATGTAGAGACTTACCTGTTACCAGATTACCTGCCGGGAGCAAATGTAAGTCTGCTGTGAAGAATGGTAATCTGACCCACGACCTCAAATTATCTCTACATTTAAAAATTTTTTTCAGTTTATTGAAATGTAGAGAGACAACGGGAGATAACATCTCTTAGTTCAGTCACCGAATGCCCACAGTAGCCAGGGCTGGACCAGGCTGAGACCAGGAGCCTGGAACTCAATCTGAGTGTCAGGCACTGAAGGACGCAGGTTCATCATCTGCTGCCTGCTGTGTTCGTCAGCAGGACGTTGGATCAGAAGTGTAGCAGCTGGGACTCAGCACTGTTTAGCATCCGAATAAAAATAGGAATGTTTTAAAAAATAAGACTGAAACAAAATTGAGTTTGAAATAGAGCCATAGGTGAATTCGATTAGAGTCTAAAGCATAGACTTTCATGTAGTTTGCTAATTCTATTCAGGAAATTAAGTGGCAAGGTAGAGAATTTAAATGAATGAAAACTATTTAAAAAAAAAAAAGTGGGAAGATTAGAACCAAAAAGTGCAACAAATTAAATTCTTAATGTGGATAACATAGCAAATCAGACACAGCTGAAGAGAGAATTTTTCAACTGGATAATAGCTTAAAAGAAAATATCTAAAGCACCCAGGTTGAGGGTAGATAAGAAACCAAGGAGAAAGCATGGAGTGTGTTTCAGACCATCTCACTGTATCCTGTAGGTGTAACTGAAACCCCACAAGAAGAATGGGCCCTCATGACTCTGGGCAAGCTCTGTGCCTCAGTCCATTTTGTGCAGCTGTCAGAGCATTTGAGACTGGGTGGCTGACAGCGAACACGAATTTAATTCCTCACAGTTCAAGAGGCTGGGAAGTCCAAGATCAAGGTGTTGGCACTGGACAGGTCCTTCCTGCTGCATCTAAATGGTGAAAATCATTAAGGGTGGAGGGAGGGGAGGCGTGGGGGGGGAGGGGAGAGACCGTCTTCTCAGAAGGAACCCACCCTTATGGGAACAGCGTTGATCCATTCTGAGAGCAGAGCCCTCACTGCCTAATCTCCTCTTAGAGGCCCCACCTCGTCACACTGTCATTCAGCACATTCAAACCACAGCATGACTTGTAGCCTTATGCTTCTTTTGCAATGGAAGAGGAATAATCTATATACGGGGTTGCTGTGCAGATTGAGTGAGTGACATTTAAGGGGTGGATCCCAGTACCGGGCAGGCATGTGGTCGGTACCGTAGGTAGAAGCTGCAGGATATCACCAGAATTAGAATGGGAAAAAGAAAGCAAACTCACATGTGAGACAGATACTAACGAGTACTTAGTAATTTCAACTGAATTATTTTTTCTGTAGAAAGTATCTTTTTATTTAAAGAATGGGGATTTAGAAGAGAGTAACAAAACAGTCGGTAAGGAACTCACTCAGCAATTCCTGCGGTATATATTTGCATCCCAAGAAAATGTGTGTTTGTGTATGGCGGGTGGGGTGCAGAATGTTGCAGGACCATGGACAAAGAGACTCCAGTTCACTGTTTAAGAAGAGAGAGACATGACCCTCGTTGATGAACGTGGACGCCCTGTCAAGATGCGCACAGACAGAAGTCGAAGTGGCTGATTGTGAGTCTGCTCCAGGAGGGAAGGCAGGGAAGCATTTCAGGACTGCTGCAGTCATTAAAGCAGCAGTATGCTAATTAAGGCTCATAAATCTAATGAAACCATTAGCATTTCCTCTTACTAGAGAAGGTGGAATCCCCCCCCCCAGAAAGTGACACCTGTGAACAATTATCTCTCTTATTATTGCTATTAAGATTATTTACATAAGTTGTCCTCATTTAGCACTCCCGACTGTTAATGATTTGTTCCAACACCGGATCTCTCCCTGGATTTACTGTCTGTGGCTAAGAAAGTCCTTAGGAGATTGTTGATCCGAACAGTGGAGTGCAGGCAGAGGACCTACTGTGCTGTTGCTTGGCTGTGTGCTTGGGTTTCTGTTGCCCTAATAGAAGGAAATGGTTCAGAATCTTCGCGTGTCCATAGGGGCCTGTGACAACCGTCGTGAACACAGCTTCCCTGTGTCATCCCGCTCAGTGATCCCGTGAGCACGCACTGGGTACCCAGTCCATGCCACAGGGAAACCGAGGCAAGGCCGTGAGCACCGCACAGGAGGACGTTTAGGACAGAAAGACACACAGATCCTAACACCGGATAGAAGTGGTTATGAGGACCTCTAAGGAAAAACAACAGGGTGCCAGCTAGCAAGTTTCAGATTGTGAGGTACAGCAAACCTAACCCAGGCCGGCTTTAAGCATTATGGGAACTTTTTAGCACATTTAACTGTTTCTTAGGCTTCAGGTAAGGCTTAATTGAATGTCCCCGTGACTGAAGTCCTGAGTGATATTCACTGACGTGTATAGGCACTGAGGACACGTCAGGGTACAAGACAGACAGGTTCTATGCTAGCTTGCATTCCCACGGGAGAACAGACACCTGATAAGAAGATGCCCCTGATGTTTGAAGAGAATTAACAAAATGCCGTCACAGAGTGTGATTGGGTAGTACTTGCTCTCAAGTGCTCAGCGAGGCCAAGGAGCTTGGCATGAGTAAGAAAGAGATCGGGCACGTGGGCAGGGAGACAGGAGGAGTGTGCACAGTGGGACCACACAGGCCCCCTTAGAGAGGCTGAACTTTTTTCTAAATGGGATTATGAGCCGAGTAGCGACGTCATCTAATATGTCTACGGAGGCTGTACTAGTTCTCTCTTGCCGCACACAGCAGGTACATTGTCCTAGGGTTTGTAGTCGGAAGTCCAGGTGGAGCAAGGCCTGGCGCTTTATGGAGCCTCATTTGGGATGAAGAACCAAGGCTCTCGCTTTGCTTGCTCTTAGCAGAAGGCCACCATTCTTTGCTCCTTGAGACGCTGGTCCTTGCTCATAGTCACCATGCCTCAGGGCCAATAAGAGGGAGGGCATTGATACTTCTGCATTCCTTGTGCCTTCTCTCAGCTGCATTTAAAAAAAAAATAAAAAATATTTATTTGAAAGGCAGAGGGAGAGAGGCAGAGAGAGAGAGAGAGAGATCTTCCATTTGCTGGTTCACTCCCCAAATGGCCACAATGGCTGCAGCTGGGTTGTTATGAAGCCAGGAGCCAGGAGCTTCTTCCAGGTCTCCCACGTGAGTGCAGGGGCCCAAGCACTTGGGCCATCTTCTACTGCTTTTACAGGCCATCAGCAGGGAGCTGGAATGGAAGTGGAGCAGCCGGGACTCAAACTGGTGCCCCTATGGGATGCCAGCGCCACAGGCAGTAGCTTTACTTGCTAAACCACAGCACTGGCCCTTGTTGCATCTTTTCTTTTTTGAAAAAGATTTGTTTGAAAGGCAGAGTGACAGAGAAAGAGAAGAAAGAGTGCTCTTCCATCCACTGGAATAGCCCACAGCAGCTGTGGTTTGGCAAGGCCAGAAACGTGCCACGTGGGTGGCAGGACCCCAAACCCATGGGTCAGCACCTGCTCCATCCAGGGTGCACATTAACAGGACCTGGAGTTGGAAGCAGAGCTGGGACTCCAACCCAGGCGCATCCATATGAGATGCAGGCTTCCCAAGCAGCAACTTAACCCCTGAACCAAACACCTGCCCCCTGACCTTGTTGAGGGATCCCCATGTTTCTGTGCTGCTCGCTGTGCACTGAGGTCCTTAGGGACAGGAGTCTCTTTCCTCTTAGAGCCCTCAGCGGGTGCTCAGCGTGCAGTGTGCTATGTGGGCTTAGGGCACGGGTTCCACGGGCGAGGTCAGAAGACTGAGGGGCACTCAGTGAGCTGTGATCAGTAACTTGGTTCCTGCTACCCACGGGGGAGACCCAGCCTGAGTTCTGGACTCCTGGCTGATGTGGGAGATCGCTGTGTAGGTATCTCTGTCTGTCCCTCTCTCTGACTCTGCCTTTCGAATAACTTTTTTAAAAAAAAAACACCTCTAGGCTTCCACCTTAAGAAGCTAGTTAAAAAGAGCAAATTAATCAAAATTATTATTTTGAATAATATATATACATCAGTAAAGGAGAAGACAAACAGAAAATCCAACAAAATAAAATCTGTTCTCTATCAGCTTGTTGATGTGTTCTGTTACACAGCGTAGCCAGTAGGAATAGTGTGACAATGCACACGGATGGACAGATGACTCCTGTCCCTGGTACCGTGTGAGCCTAGGACCACAGTGGGATGGCTGCATTATATGGTAGTTGTACTTTCATGTTTTTGAGGAACAGCCGTACCGTTTGCCATGATGGCTGTACCAATTTACATTCTCACCAACAGTGTACAAGGATTCCCCTCACACCCTCAGCAATCCTTGCTACCTTTGACCTTTTAATAAATGATACTCTGAACGGGTGTGAGGTCATAGATCATTGTGGTTTGATTTGCGTTGTCTTGGTGATCGGTAATGTCAGACACGTTTTCATGTAGCTGTTGGGTTTTTCTGCGTCTGTTTTTGAGAAGTGTAATGCAGACCCTTTGTCCATTTTAAAATCAGGTTGTTTTGGGGAATGTGTGTCTCAATAAAATTGAATTTGCCTTTGAAAGCCTTTCTGGAAAGTTCTGATTCTAGAGTGGCAGCATGAAGAATTCTGAAGAGCTGTTTCTCAATTAAATGAACTTAACCGGGAAAAGTATACCCAGGGAACAGTCATGGTGTCTCTAAAAATTGTCCTAAGGGTATAAACAGCAAACGAAGAAACATTCTTTCAAGAAAAGCAACTAACACTTAGTAAAAACAGTAAGAATCTGTGGCACTGGAACTACAACTCCTTCTCACCCTTGTCCCTCACAGTCCAGCAGACAGATACCACCCCCACCCTCCAGCCCCCTGCAGCCCATAATAAAGGACTCCCTCTCTCCCTCCAGCCAACGGTCACTGACTATTGTATCTTTCCAGGAGGGACAGGCCACCAGTGTTTCTCACCACTCCCAACTCTAACTACATGTTGCAGAGGTTAAATTCCAGGCAAATCTGGCCAAGAGGTTTTGGGATCCATTCTGCTACCCAGCGCCCCACATAAAATGGAGATTCTTAAATATTCACGCTTAGAATACTGGGCTCTGGTCATCCTTGTGGAGGCTTATTGCAAGGCACTGAGACAGTCCCAAAGCTAAGGAAGCCACAGGCTCCTCTTCTCTGCCCAGAAATGCAAATCCTATGCAAGCCTGTTAGACCATGGGAAACTCGCCCTAAGTGAGAAGACACTGCAGTTAGAAGCATGCTTGTTGGATTGTAGTCCATGTTGTATCAGATAGCCACTGGCTTCCCTGCCCACTGCTCCCTTGCAATGTATAGCACCAGTCAGCTTCTGCCTGTCCTGCCTGCTGCTCTCTTGCGGTGTGTTCAGTAAACCTAACTCTTCCCTCTATCTGCTTTGGTAAATTCTTCACCATGGGCAACACCAGTTGATCACAATCCTTACCCCAGGCTTTTCGCTAGTTCAGTGCCGGGAGAAGCAAACTGGGAAGACCAGACACTACCGCCTTCACCAATGTGCTTATCTTATGCCCGGGGTCAGAGGTAGACTAAGAAGTCTCTGAGGCCGCAGGGTTGTCTAAGAGCAATGGGGATGTGGTGGTAAACAGTTGAGGGGAAGCTGGTGGCTTCTGGTGAGACACAAGCTGAACTATAGTTCCAACACTGGCTTTTCCTCTTCCGATCCAGCTCTCTGCTAAAAGCCTGGGAAAGCATGGAAGAGGGCCCAAAGGCTTGGGCCCCTGTACCTGCGTGGGGGACCCAGAAGAAGCTCCTGGCTCCTGGTTTCAGATTGGCCCAGCTCTGATCCGTTTGGGGAGTTGTGGCATTTGGGGATTGAACCAGCAAATGAAAGACCTTTGTTTCTGTCTCTCCCTCTCTCTGTAACTCTACCTCTCAAATAAATTTTTTTTTAATTTTATTAAAGAAAAATGAGTGTTCCTGGGACCAAAGCTGACCTCCAGCATGGGCTGATAAACCACCCCTCCACAGGATCAGACTGGAGCAACCGGTGTCCAGGGGCATTGTTGAAAACAGCAGAGTGGTCCATCAGCAATTAGTGGAGCCTATAGATGGGTGTGATCCTAGAAAGAGGCAGTCAAAGGAAGCCCTGCTGAGGCTGCCGCCGTGGGCCACCACTTCATTCAAACAGTCCAACCAGTCCTTGGGAGTGGAGTCAGTGTCTGTGTTATCTAAAATGTCTAATCATCAACAAAATAAAAATACAGGCAACGGAAGTTGTGAGATAGCCCAGTTATCAGAAGATTTCAAGGCATCCATTTAAAATATGCTCAAAGAAGTAAAAATCACATTTAACAGTATGGTGAAAGGAGTAGGCGTTTCACCTAGTAGTTTAGATTCCCAATTTCCATATTGGAGAGTCTGGGTTCAGTTCCTGGCTCCTACCAGTGGAGACCCTGGGAGGCAACAGCGATGGCTCAAATAATTGAGTTCCTATCACATGTGGGAGAAATGGGTGGGATTGCTGGCTCCTGGCTCTGCTCTCACCCAGTTCCAGCCATTGCAGGCCTTTAAGAAATGAACCAGTGGTTGGGTGGGTGCTCGCTCTCTCCCCCTCCTCTCTCTGCCTCTCAATAAACAAAATTAAAGTAAGTATTATGATGGTGCCTCATTGAATAATCAGTTGAGAGAAGTTATTTAAAGGGACTAGATGAAAATTTCAGAACTGAAAAGTGAAAACTGAAATTTTAAAATATTAACTAGAGACGTTCAACAGATCTGAACTGGCCAAAGAAAGAATCAACAAAGATAAATCAGTAGAGATTACACAGCCAGAGGGACTGAGGGAAAAAATAAACAGAGCTTCAGGGATCTATGGGCACCGTTAGTAACTGGTGAATCAGAAGCAAGAGAGAGAAAGAGAAGAAAAGATTGTTATAATAGGGGCTGGTGCTGTGGTGTCCCATATGGGCACCAGTTCAAATCAACTCTCTGCTATGGCCTGGGAAAGCAGTGGAAGATGGCCCAGGTCCTTGGGCCCCTGCACCTACATGAGAGACCCAGAGGAAGCTCCTGGCTCCTGGCTTCGGATCAGCTCCAGCCACTGCAGCCAACTGGGGGGTGAACTAGTGAATGGAAGACCTCTCCCTGCCTTTGCCTCTCTAACTCTGCCTTTGAAACAAATAAATAAATCTTTTAAAAAGATATAATAAACAATGGCTGAAAACTTGCCAAATCTGATTAAACAGAACATTTCACACCCAAGAAGGTTCACAAATTCCGGGTAGGTTAAACACAAAGAAATCCACACAGAGACACAGTAGAGTAAAAACACTGAAGGATAAAGACAATGACAAAAACTACTTGATTCACAGAAACGAACCCCAGCAGGATTAACAGCTGACCTCGCATCAGAAACAATAGTGACCAGAAGCAGTGGGCTGACATTTAAAGTGTTAAACAAAACAAAACAAGAATTCTACATCCAGCAAAACTATCTTCAAAACACGGAGAAACTGAAACATTCCCAAACAAAAACTCACTGAATTCATTGCCAGCAGACCTTCCCTACAAAATAAACACTAAAGCAAGCCCTTCAAGCTAGAATGAAAGGGCACAGACAGTAACTCAAATCCACAAGGAGAATTGAGGACCACTGGAAATGTAACTACATAGGTCAAATATAGAATAAAAGTATCTCTGTGTCCTACAAAGGTACAACTCTGCCTCCTATCAGATTTCAAAGGTAACAGCATGAAGCAATAATTACACATCTATATTTTCATCTTTTTGATACTATTCTAAAGGGAATTGTATTCACTTCATTTTCAGAACTTTTATTGCTAGGATACAGTAATACTAATGGTATTTTTGTATTTTCCTTGCTACCTGCATGTTTGATGAAGTCTTTGATTAGTTCTTGTCCATTCTAATAGTTGTTTTAGTGGATTCCTTAGGATTTTACAAATAAATGATCATGCCATTTGCAAATATGGTTTCACTTCTTTCTAATACAGATGATTTGTCATTCTTTTTTTCCCCTGGCCAGAACCTCTAGGGCAAATTTTTTTTTTAAGGATTTATTTATTCAAAAGGCAGAGTGACAGAGAAAGGCAGAGAGGGGAGAAAAAGAGACGCCCCAATCTTCCATCTGCTGGCTCCTCCCCTGATGGCTCCAACAACTAGGATTGGGTCAGGACCTCCATCAGAGCCTCTCACGGGGGTGGCAGAGGCCCAAGCACTTGGACCATCACCACATTCCCGGGGGCATCAGCTGGGAACTGGATCAGAAGCGGAGCATCGGCTGCTGCTTGGGATATCAGCGTCACAAGCGATGGCCTAACTTACTGCCCCACAGCACCAGACTCCTCTAGTACAATGTTAAATAAAAAGGCAAAAGCAGACATTCTTGACTTTTTTTCCTGATCTTAGGGGAGAATGCATTCCGTCTTTAACCACTAAGAATTATGTTAGCTGTGATTTTTTTCATAAATTTCTTATATAAGGTTGAGGCATTTTCTGTTACTCCTGGTTTGTTGAGCATTTTTTTTTTTTTAATCATGAGGCCGGCGCCGCGGCTCACTAGGCTAATCCTCCACCTTCCGGCACCGGCACACCGGGTTCTAGTCCCGGTCGGGGCACCGATCCTGTCCCGGTTGCCCCTCTTCCAGGCCAACTCTCTGCTGTGGCCAGGGAGTGCAGTGGAGGATGGCCCAAGTGCTTGGGCCCTGCACCCCATGGGAGACCAGGGGAAGCACCTGGCTCCTGCCATCGGATCAGCGCGGTGCGCCGGCCACAGCGCGCCTACCGCGGCGGCCATTGGAGGGTGAACCAACGGCAAAGGAAGACCTTTCTCTCTGTCTCTCTCTCACTGTCCACTCTGCCTGTCAAAAAAAAAAAAAAATCATGAAAGATAATTGCCTGAAGACCTAACTGAAGAATATGCTGAAGTCGATTAAAGTCACCAGATTACACAGGCGAATTCTAGCTTGTTGAACTGACAACTTGGCCAAAATGCTTTCTATCATGGAGACAAGCCAAGCAGCCCCCGGGCGCTCCATAACGTGAATGCTTGGAGAGAAAAAAAATCACCCTCTGCTAATGTCACCTGTCCCATCTCCTCAGGCACCACCCCCCCCCCTCCAGAATCTAGATCAACTGCAAATAAGCCAGAGGTTCCTAAAGAAGAGCTCGTGTCAGACAACCTTTTATCCTTGGACTCAAGTGAGTGGCCATAAGCTCCAGAAAATTTTAATTATCTGTCATCACAGAATTACAAAGTAAAACAAGGAGCTACCACTGCGTGCCTGCGGGAATGTCAAAAATACAAAACGCTGACACCGCCACCTGCTGGTGAGGATGTGGGGCACAGGAATTCCCCTTCATCACTGGGGACTGCAGAATGCGACAGCTTCCGGGGACCACAATGCGGCTGCTTCTTTAAGGCTAGGTCTACCCTCACCATACAGTCTAGCCCCTCGATATTTTCCCAAGTGAGCTAAAAACTCAAGTCTATGCTAAAACTCGCACATAGATACTTACAGAAGTTTTACTCATAAGTGCCAAAACTTCGAAATAACAACACAAAAAAATCTTTCCGTGGGAAAAAACAAGCTATCGTACCTCCAGAAAATGGAATATTATTCAGCACCGAAAAGTGAGCATTCCAGGGATGAAGACACATGGAGGAATCTTAAGTCTAAGTTACTAGGTGGGAAAAGCCATTGTGAAACGGCTCCACGCTCCATAGACATTTCAGCAAAAGCTGTCTCGGAGATAGTAAAAAGATCAGGGTTGCTGAAGGGGAGGAAAGGTCTCACGGGCAGGGGGCAGAGGGTTTTTAGGGCAGTGCAAAATCCTACTATAACGACGGCCACACGTCATCACACCTTTGTCTAAACTCAGAGACTGCAAGGCACCAAGGGTGAATCCCGTGTGTGAACTGAGGGCTTGTGGCCACCACGACGTGTCAGTGGAGGCTCAACATTTTAACCACGGCACCACTCCGTGGGAGGTGTTGGTAACGCAGGGCTGTGCACGCATGTAGGCAGGGGGTATGCGAGGAGTCTCTATACCTGCCTCTCAATTTTGCTGTCAACTTAAAACTTCTACAAAAAAACAATTTTTTTTAAGTTAATTAAATGAAAAGTATTAGTTTACAGACCTTAAAACTAACAAAGAATATAAAATACAGGGGCAGGCCCTTGATGGTGCACTGGCTAAGATACCGCATTTAGACAGTCACATCCCATAACAGAGCGCCTGGATTTGGTCCAAGCTCCACTTCCGATTCCAACTTCCTGCTAGCACACACCTTGGGCGGCGGCAGTAATGGCTCCAGTGCCTGCGTACATGCCAACCACATGGAAGACTCAGATTAAGTTCCAGGTCCTGGCTTTAGCCTGGCCCAGCCCTGCCTGGCTGTGGTGGGCATTTGGGGCGTGAACCAGCAGATGGAAGCTTGCTCTCTCCATCTCTGCCTTCTCTAAGCCTTTCAGATAAATCAAATAATAATAAAATGCAGAGTATTGTGGTCTTGATAAAAACACTATAAAACAGAAAGAATAACTGCTCTTCATGATCATACTTGGGTTTGTCCGGATCGACAGTGTTTTACAGGACCTAGCATATGAGCAGCTGCGAATCCAACATAAATCATCAGCCTGCTGATATTCCTGTGATGTTGCAGATTAACACGCCCACTCGCTGTGTGATAGTTTAAGGATTGTCACACAAAAAACAATTAGCGAGTCCTCTGTACATTGAAGCTGCCTTCTATCTTGCTATCAAAACATCTAATGGTACTTAGGACTAAGATATGTGAGATTAATTTTCCCTTCACACATACAGTTCACTCCACGAAACCCAAGTGGCAATGGACACGAGTTTCTAGTATCTTCCCCTGCCAGCGTGAGGGTTCTGCCCCGCCATCGCCACTGACCGCGGGTGAGTGACCTTGGGCACTTTATCTGTCTCAGCTTCCTGACCTGTAAATAGATTAAATCAATAGGCTTAACCCATAGGCTTTTGGAAAGGATTAAACTGGTTAATAATTTAAAGCTCTCAGGACGGCGCTGGGCATGGAGTGAGCACCTAATAAATATTTATTGCTATTATCAGCACAATTCTGACACTTCCTAAAAGGGAGTTTTGGCTTGTGTAATGATTGCTTTTACCCTCTGGAAGAAAATGTTTACCCTGGATGTGGCTAAACTAGACCTTCCCCTGCCCTCCCCTACTCCCTGCCTATTTTGCAACACTTTATGCCATCAGAAAAAAAAAAAAAAAAAAGCAATTCAGACTTCACAGAGCATTGGCGGCCACTGCGAGAGCAGGTGCTCATGGCAACCCCTGCCCCCCCACCTCTCACTGCCTTCTCAATTCAACCTTTCCGTTCCAATATCGCCTTCCAAGAGAGACCTGCTTTAGTCACCCTGACTCGGTTTTGTGTTGTCTACCAGCACCCATGTCTGCATCTTTGTTTCCAAATCTCGAAGGTGAGTTTCAAAGGCGACAACTTTATCTTCCGCCTGGCTCTATCCTCTGCTTCCGGAACCCACGGTCGTTAGGCTGCCCCGGCCTCCCTGGGCAAGACAGCACCCACCTCTGTTCACCCTGGTTCCTGTTCTTTCTAGCGGACGTTGCCATCTTGCCTGCTGATGTCCCACGTTCCCCACTGGAACATGAGCCTTGTGTCCCCACACTGTCTCGAGCACCTGACACCAATAAGACACACAATAAACACTTGGTAACGGCTGGACTGGCCCTTGCCAGACCCTCAGGAGATGTGCTGGATGAACTCGTATCCTGGAAGATGTCGGGCAAAGACTGCCCAGGAGGGCTGTGTGTCCCACGGCTGATCAAAGAACAATAGAATGAAGCTGTCCGTGAGCAAAGGCTCGGGTGTGGCTGCACCGCCATGGTGCAGCGCGGTTATGTCCTACTACAAAGCCACGATGGATGGCTAAGCTCAGAGAGGTGCTCCCTTTAACACAGTTCCTCCAATGCTCTCCTTGCTCTAAACATCTAGACCCTCCCTAGACCCCACTCATCTGTTGTTGGATAGCACAGTACTCCAGAACTTAGGGGCTGAAAACACAACCGAACTCACTATCACTCACTTTCTGATGTTTAGGAATCCAGGCATGGGCCGCTGGCTGCCTGTGGCCCCAGGCCTCTCGTTAGGTTTCAGGTGAGCTGTCTGCGGGGTCTGAGGTCCCTTCTGCAGGCTTAGCTTGGGGAGAAGCCTCTTCCCAGCTTGCTCCCATGGCTGCTGGCAGCGTTAATGACCTTGAGGGCTAGTAGAGGCCGCCCTCGCTTCCTTGTCCCGAGAGCCTCTCTGTCAGGCAGCTCAGCCTGGCAGCACATTGTCCTCAACGTGCAGGTGCACCCAAGGGCGCCTAGGTCAGAGGCCGCTGCCTGGGACGTCACCCGAATAGCAGCAGTGGCACCCCGTTAGCCCGCCACATCGTAGCAGAAGCGAGTTTCCAGGCTCCAGACCCCACTCAAGAGGATGGGTTGGCGGCAGACTGGCACCGCGAGCACAGGTTCTCAGCAGCGCGTCTGCCACGTTCCACTTGCAGTTTGACAAAGACAGAAGCCGTGGCCTGAGAACGTTCATTCGTGTGTCTCCTGTGCGGCCCTCTCCCTGTGCCTCCCGTCCTGTGTTGATTGTTCCCAGGAAGCCTGGGTAAGCGATCAGCCCTCTTTTGGGGCACAGTCCGCCTCTCAATTCAGTGGGCTCCTTCCCGTCAGCTCTGCAGTGGGCTCAGGCCTCTTCCAGCAGAGACAAGTCAACAAAAACTTGATGTAAACTCTCACGTGTCTTCGTCTTCCAACATCACTCTATTTCTCTCCATTATTTAATAGTCCAAATACCCTCCTGCTACGAAAAAAAAAAAGTGCTGTCTATTGTTGCGGATTCATTCTGAGAGGAGGAGCGTGGTGGGGGTAAGAAAGAGACATGGAGTCACCACACAGATCCTGGGAGTTGGGTGAAAGCGGGCCAGAGGCAAGCAGCCCGCAGACTTGTTTATTTCAGTTGATACAGCAGCTGACATAGCCAAGGCAGTCAATCCGGTCAAGGGGCAGTTTCTGAAGCCATCCAATCACAGCCTGTTGCCAGGCAAGCGCCATCACCGGCGGCCATCTTGGCATGGTCTTCTCATTCCACCACAGTCTATCACTTGTCAGCTCACATCAAAGCAGCTTTTCAAAAATATACTTTCATTGTTTTCAATCGACACGTGGAAATTGTACATATTCCTGGGGAACATTTCAACATGTATACATACATACATATATTCAATACACGTATCAGGGACCACCCACATGCACCGGCTCACAAACCAACTTCTCCAGTCCCAATCTGCGTGCATCTCGGCCCACCGACACCTCTTCACGATGTCTCAAAGGCACTTGAAGTTCAATGTGTCCAAAACAGATCCCATGACTCCCACCGCTAAACTTTTATTTTTTCTGTGTTTTACTGTATTACTTCCCTGGAGTCACTGTAACAAACAGCCACAAACTTGATGGCTTAGACCAACAGAAATTTATCCTCGGACGTCTAGAGACCAGAAGTTCAGCATCCCTGTGAGGACTCGGTTTCAGGGCCGATCCTGTCTTTGCTCTTCAGCTTTGCCTGGCTCCACTGGTGCTTGGTTTGTGATGCAAACTTCAGTCTCTTCTCCTGCATGTCTGAAATCTCCCTGTGCCTTTCTTTTACAAGAACTCGGATAATACAGGATGATCTCATCTCAATATCCTCAACTTCACTCTATCCACAAAGAGCCTATTCTCCAAATAAGGTCACATTCGCAGGTTCAGGATAGACATATCTTTTGGGAGATTCAACCTACTACGTCTGGCTCAGCAAACGACAGCCTCACCCAGTCCGTTGTGCCAATCAAAACTCTCCCATCTCTGGGGCTGGTGTTGTGGCGCAGCAGGTTAGGCCACCGTTTGTGATGCTGGAGCACTGGTTTGAGTCCACACTGCTTTGCCTCTGATCCAGCTTCCTGCTAACGTGCCTTGGAGGCTGCAGATGATGGCCTAAATATGGCCACAGTGGCCACAGCGGGGCCAGGCTGAAGCCAGGATGAGCCAATAGCTTCTTTTGGGCCTCCCACATGGGTGCAGGGGCCCCATGAGTAGGTCCATCTTCTGCTGCTTTCCCAGGTGCATTACCAGGGAGTTGGATCAGAAGTGGAGCAGCAGGGACTTGAACCAGTGCCCATGTAGAATGCTGGCACTGACGGCAGCTTAACCTCAACACCAGCCCCCAAATAATAATTTTTCTTTAAATCCCATAATTATGTCACTGCTATCCTTCCTCCTGCTCCCAGTAGCCAATGCGCCTACAAGGTGTTTTGTTTGCTCAGCATGCCTGGTATCTGTCCATTTCTCCCTCTTGAACACAATCTGATGCAAGCCAGCATTGCCTCTCCCCTAGGGTCTACAGCAGCCTCCACCCACCTGCAGCTATGCCTGTGCTCCAACCCTCACCCCCCACCCACCCCCGTTACCCACACGGTGCAGCAGAGTTGTCTCAAAACGGAGATCTGCAGTGCTGCCCCCACCACCCCCCCCCACCTTTCCACTGCTCTTAGGAGACGGATTAATGCCTAAACCTCAGAATAAGAGGATCAACTTGCAACTCTGAGGCGTTTAAGGCAGTGGAACACAGAAGACAACAAACATTTGATGAGACAGCTAGGAGAAGTCACTACAAACATTGATGACTTTGAACTTGGCCTGATCTGCACCCAACAATTTAATAACATTGACCTCCTTGGGCCCCTTCTCCAGTCTCTAAGCAAACAAAGTCACGGGGACCAGATGTTAGGAAGCAGGTGCCTCCTTTCAGCACTCATCACACAGTGGACAGTGAGAGGGCTGGGATCCCTCCAAGGATTTCTGCCAGCAGCATTTGAAACTTGTCATACCTGCTGTCCCCATGCGCATCTTTTCCTACAAGCCTTCTGTTGCAAGACCTGAGTGTGAGCTGTCCAAATGGGTTCAGAATAAAGCGCCACCAAGTTGCCAACTTTCCCATTCCTGTCACTACAGAGCCGTCAACTCCAATTTATGTTCTAATAATAGCTAAGTGGAGCCCTTACAGGTCCAACGGAAGCAAATCTCTAGCATAAAAAATATGACATTCACCAGTCAATCATAAACCACATGCTGGCAGGCAGCATCGTGTTCATTCCACTTTGGTCTTCAGCAAGGCTTCTGGCCCTGAAACAGGGAGACGGAGTGCAAGGTGACTTCACGGCAGTCACATTTTCCCTGCACAATTTCTGTTCTTTTGGATAGGCTCCATCTCACGACATAACAAACACCCTCAAAGTCTTGGTGGCTTACAGTAATGAAGGATAATCTCCCCTCCTTTGCTATGCATCCAGCAGGTTGGCTGGAACTTTGCATCAGGGAGAGGCAGTTCTTGAGGGTCTCCCAACGCCGGCAGCAGTGCAAGCGATACAGCGTCTTCTGCTTATGCTGCATTGGCCGACGGTCACAAGGCCTCACTCAACCACCACGGGCCCAGACAGCACAACCTTCAGCTTGCCCGGATGCGAGGAGCAGCCTAAGTATTGACAAATAGCACTGAGGATTTCCACGCTCTGCCCTCTGGCCACTAAAATAATCGGATCATCTTGCTTCCCAACAATTAGCACCTTCTCATCTCCAACCTCGAGGGACATAATCTAAAAGTGCTACTCGGCCGGGGACCCCTGGGTGATTTGCAGGAATCTCTATGGTGGGTCAAAGAGGCCCTGTCTCCATCCAGACACCTGGAAACCTAGAGCCAAGCTACTGCCCCACAAGGAAGGGACAGGTGGGGGTTAACTGCCATCAACACACCCTTCTAAAAGGGACAAAGTGGAAGGCTCATAGACACTGCTTGCATTTCCACTCCAATTGTATTGACTGCGTGTAACGTTTATATAGTGTCTGCCATCTGTCGGTACTGCTGCTAGGCACTGTCCATATGAGGGCCCTCCAACGTGTTCACGGAAAGTGGCCCTGCAGGGAGATGGAGCCAGCGTGCAGTGAGGAGCAGGTGTGTGGAAGCATCCTGGCAGCATCCACATCCCAGTTCTGCTCCTCCCTAGAGATCCCCATGGCTGGAAGACACTTCTTCCAGGGGAGTTCTATCCTGCGGTCATCAACACGGTAGCTGTGCCATAACTGATTTAACCTGTCTCCTATTGTTGCCTCCAAATTTACCCAATTTTAGTGACTGCAGATATCCGACAAACTTCCTTGTTCCTTGAGCCTGACTGAATCATGTCAATGGAAGACAATCATAAAAGCAGAATTGGGGTGGGGGCTGGCGCTGGGGCATAGCAGGTAAAGCCACCGCCTACAGTGCCGGCATCCCGTATGGGCGCCAGTTGGAGTCCCAGCTGTTCCTCTTCCAATCCAGCTCTCTGCTATGGCCTGGGAAAGCAGTAGAAGATGGCCCAAGTCCTTAGGCTCCTGAACCCATGTGGGAGACCCGGAAGAAGCTACTGGCTCCTGGCTTCGGCCATTGGGGCCAACTGGGAGTGAGCCAGCAGATGGAAGACTCTCTCTCTCTCTCTCTCTCTGCCTCTGCCTCTCTGTAACTCTGCCTTTCAAATAAATAAATCTTTTTTAAAAAAAGTAGAATTGGTTTCTACTTTTAAAAAAAATTACTGATGATTTGGAAACGTGCTTTTAAAAACCACTTGATATTACTGATCCTGATATGCTATGTCCATCATTAACGCGTGAGGGTCTCAGCTCCCCCACCCTCACCAACACTTGCTGTAATCAGTATTTTAATTGTTGATGACCGGATACCAATAAAGGTCTAAAGCCCAAGACCTCTGGGTGGGAAAGATAAGTCAATCTCATTGCTTCTACTGGAATTTCTTTAATGTGTATGATCGTTTTATATTTATTGACTGTTTGTCACCAGTTCCTGCATTTCACTGGTTTCTTTAATCTGGAGGTTATTTTGGTATAGGGAGGAAAATGAGGATTCCATTTAATTTTTAAATATTTTTAAGGTTTTATTTATTTGTTTATATCTCAAAGGCAGAGCAATAGAGACAGAGAACTTCCACCCACTGGTTCACTCCCCAAATGCCCACAATGACCGGGGCTAGGCCAGGCCAAAGCCAAGAGCCCAGAACTCAAGCTGGTTCTCTCATATGGGTGGAAGCGACCCAAGCACTTGAGCCATCACCTACTCCTCCCTGGGTGTGTGTCGGCAGGAAGCCGGATCAGAAGCAGTACAGAGACGGAAAGCCAGTCACTCTGAAATGGGATGCAGGCATCCCAAAGGGCACCCAAACCACCGTACCAATGCCTGCTTCTCCCAACTATGTTTTTAAATGTATGTGTCTTTCAATACCACGTGGCTCTGAAAAGCTACTTATCTCATAAAATAAATTACCTTATATATATAGGGCTACTTATGAGCTTTTTGGTCTGTCCTATTAATTTGTTGCTCTGATCTTACTGATTGTTATGATAAATGAAAATTGAGTAAGTAAGGGCTGGCATGGTGGTGTAGCAGATAAAGTCACTGCCTGTAATACCGGCCACCCGGTATGGGCGCTGGTTTGTGTCCCGGCTGCTGCACTTCTAATCCAGCTCTCTGCTAATGGCCTAGGAAAAGCAACAGAAGGTAGCCTAAGTGTTTGAGCCCTTGCCACCCATGTGAGAGACCCAGATGAAGCTCCTGGGTTCAGCCCAAGTTGTGGTAGCCATCTGGGGAGTGAACCAGTGGATGGAAGATATCTCTGTCCCTGTCTCTCCCTCTTTCTATAACTCTGCCTTTCAAATAAATAATTTAAATAATTTTTAAAAAAAGAAAATGGAATAAATAAACTATGGAAGGCCGGCACCACGGCTCACTTGGCTAATCCTCCACCTGCGGCACCGGCACCCTGGGTTCTAGTCCCGGTTGGGGCGCCGGACTCTGTCCCGGTTGCCCCTCTTCCAGTCCAGCTCTCTGCTGTGGCCCAAGTGCTTGGGCCCTGCACCCTCATGGCTTCAGATGGGCGCAGTGCGCCAGCCACAATGTGTGGACCGTAGCGGCCATTTGAGGGGGGTGAACCAACAGAAGGAAGACCTTTCTCTCTGTCTCTCTCTCTCACTGGCTAACTCTGCCTGTCAAAAAAAAAAAAAAATCTACTGATTCCCCTTATGTGAAAAGTGAACAAACCACTGTGTTTTCTCTTCTTTCTCTCCTTCCATTATTTCTGCTGGCACTGGGTGGAGTTCTTGTGATCTACTGCATCTCTGCAATAAACCCCACGACCTAAAAATACCATCATAATGGATAAATTCTGGTTTTATGGGCATCATTTCCAGCCATTTAGACCTAATAATTTTGCTTTTCACATCCAAGACACATCATATACTTCTTTCCTCATCTTTATAAGTTCTTTTTAAAATGTATCTTAAAGATTTAGCTATTTATCCAAAGGGCAGAGTTACAGAGAGGCAGGGAGAAAGAGAGAGAGAAAGTCTTTCACCCATGGGTTCACTCCCCAATTGGCCACAATGGCTGGAGCCAGGCTGGTCCAAAGCCAGGAGCTTCTTCCAGGTCTCAAACACTGGTACAGGGGCCTAAGGACTTGGGCCATCTTCTACGGTTTTCCCAGGCCATAGCAGAGAACTGGATGGGAAGTGGAGCCGCCAGGACTCCAACTGGCGCCCATATGGGATGCCAGCACTGCAGGCAGTGGCTTTACCTACTGTGCTGGCCCCGTAAGTTCTTGTTTTTATTCTTATTTCAATACGTATTCCATCAACTAAAGCATCCATTTTTAAAAAGATTTTATTTATTTGACATACTTGAAAGGCAGAGTGCCACAGAGAAGGTGAGACAGAAAGAGGAGGAGAGCTTCCATCTTTTGGTTCACTTTCCAAATGGCCAGGTCTGGGCTGTGTGGAAGCCAGGGGCCAGGAACTCCATCTGGGTCTCCCAGCGGGGTGGCGGGGGGCCAAGAACTTGAGCCATCCTCCGCTGTAGAGCACACGTTTATTAGAAGTGTTGTGGGTCCCCGGGCTCTGTCGCCATTATGCGATAGCTGTTCCATGACCTTTCGGCATCCTGAGTTTTGGAGCAGAGCTGGGAGACAGCCTGACATGTCCCGTGGTGCGCTGACATCTTCTGCCCAGACGCTGACAGAGTTTGCAGGAGCCTGATGGTTTTCTATATACCTTAGAATTGTTACAGTAAGAACACTCCTGGCGTGCAACTTCTCTCTCTGAGTTTGGTTTTTGTTACATTGAACCGCCTGTCCTCGGGGAACCCCACTGCGTGTCCTGTCAGTACTGCTGGCTCCCGTAGCCATCATCACATCATCTCTGCCCTCTACCTCTGCCCCTGCCGCTGACGTGTTCTCCCTCAGACCTCCCGTCCGTGGCCGCAGCACAGGTTGGATTCTGAAAGCATTTATTGTGAGTTCATTCGCCAAAAGCCAAGTTTTTCCCCTTTCGCACTGTTGGCTGCTCTTTTTTTTTTTTTTTTTTTTTAACCTCATGGGTCTCTTGTTTGAACTCTTGCTTCATAGGCATGTCCTTTGATGAGACTTTGGAGAAACTTCATCTAATGTTTCTTCGATTGTGTGATCCATTTCTTAATCATTTGTTTATTTAAAAGACAAAGGAAGGCCGGTGCTGCGGCTCAACAGGCTAATCCTCCCCTTGCGGCACCTCGCTGGCATACCCGGTTCTAGTCCCGGTCGGGGCGCCGGATCCTGTCCCGGTTGCCCCTCTTCCAGGCCAGCTCTCTGCTGTGGCTCGGGAGTGCAAGTCCTTGGGCCCTGCACCCCATGGGAGACCAGGAGAAGCACCTGGCTCCTGCCATTGGATCAGCGCGGTGCGCCAGCTGCAGCGCACTGGCCGCGGCAGCCATTGGAGGGTGAACCAACAGCAAAAGGAAGACCTTTCTCTCTGTCTCTCTCTCTCTCACTGTCCACTCTGCCTGTCGGAAAAAAAAAAAAAAAAAGACAAAGGAAGACAGAGAGAGATCTTCCATCTTCCACTTCAGTCCCTTAGCGCCCGCAACAGCCAGGGCTGGGCTAGGCTGAAGCCAGGATCCTGGAACTCCATCTGGATCTCCCATACATGGGTGACAGGGACCCAAGCACTTCAGCATCACTGCTCCCTTCCAAAATGCACTTTAGCAGGAAACTGGGATTGAAAGTAGAGCTAAGACTGACCTCCAGACATCCCAATATGGGATGAGGCCATCACAAGCAGCGTGGATCCCAAAAGTTTTGTGGATCCCAAAGGCTTCCATAGCCCAGGCAGCTCGTGTCAAGAGCCTCAGTGGTCACTGACGTCATACCTAAGGGTGTTAATTGCTAAATTAACAACAGGAGTCACTGTGTACCAACTCCCCATGCAGGACCTCTGTCCTCAAAGAGTTCTATTATGAGAGTTAATAGCGAAACTTGTTTGCAAAGATTTACCTCATTGTAATGTACCAAGTGGAGGATATTTTTTATGTCTCAGAAGCTATAGTAATGTCTGAGTGCTCACAAAAGACGTATCATTCTTGAGTTCTTCTTCAAAGTTAATTAAGTTTCTCAAAAAATATATAAATTAAACCTCAGAAGGGCTTACTTTTATTGAATTAAAAAGTACTTTTTTTCCTTATTCTAACAATAATCCTTTTGGTGTTCTACTGCACAGTAGGGTAACAATAGCTAACCATAACATACTGCATTTTTCTAAACAGCTACAAGAAAGACTTTTGAATGTTCACACTACAAAGAAATCTTGAATATCTGAAGTGATGGATGCTAATTAACCTAATTTGATCAATAAAATGTATGCACATATTGATTTACATTGTACCCGGTAAATATGTACAATTATTGTTTGTCAGTAAATACAAGTAATCTAATAAAAACAAAAAATCCTATTCTTAAAATTTATTTTTAAATTTTAAATCAACATGTAATACGTGCACATTTTAAGGGGTTATAAGGTGGCATTTCAGTAAATATATTCAGCTTAAGCAGACCATACCAGACAACCAGCCTAGCTCCTTATCTGGTCCTGGTGCTTGGAGCCTCCCAGCTCCTGTGGGCCAGTGCTGGTTTTTTTTTTTTTTTTTTTTTTTTGACAGGCAGAGCTAGACAGTGAGAGAGAGACAGAGAGAAAGGTCTTCCTTCCATTGGTTCACCCCACAAATGGCAGCTATGGTCGGCGCACTGCGCCAGTCCAAAGCCAGGAGCCAGGTGCTTCCTCCTGGTCTCCCATGCAGATGCAGGGCCCAAGCACTTGGGCCATCCTCCACTGCCTTCCTGGGCCACAGCAGAGAGCTGGACTGAAAGAGGAGCAACCGGGACAGAACTGGCACCCTGACCGGGACTAGAACCCGGGGTGCTGGTGCCGCAGGTGGAGGATTAGCCAAGTGAGCCACGGCGCTGGCCCGGCCAGTGCTTTATACAACATATGTGACATGCTCCTGAGCCAAAGTCGCCCCACTGCACTGCAAAACACCAGCGCCCGTCCTGTTCACCCTACTGAGTTTTGTTTCCCATCACCCAGCCTCCCCCATTCCCCCTCCCCTCCTGGCCTCTAGTAATCACTGTTTTAGATTTAAATACTTAACATCCAGCATGAGAGAGGACACACAGTTTGTCTGGCTTATTTAACTCAACATCATGGTCTCCATTTCCCTCACTTTGCTGCAATGTCAGTACTTCATTCTCTCTGGGAGAACACTGTTCCATTGTATTTCATTTCCTTCAACTATATACCCCTGGGTGACCTGGTATCTAAGTTTAGGGTTTTCTTTGTTTAGTTATTTACTTATTTGAAAGGCAAACCAACAGAGAGAGACAGGGAGATCTTCCATCAGCTGGTTCTCACTACAAATAACCACAACACCCAGGGCTTGGCCAGGCCAAACCCAGGAGCCCAGAACTCCACCCAGGCCTCGCACGTGGGTGGCAGGGGCCCAAGTACTTGAGCTGTCTCCCACAGTGCATGTTAGAGGAAGCTGGACTGGAAGTGGAGGTGGCACTGAAACCCCAGTTTTCTGAGGAATCTCCTCGTTGTTCTCCATAATGGCCTCACTAGTTGAAATTCCAGCCAGCCATGCCTAAGGAGTCCCCTATTCTCTGCATGTCCGCCAGCACTTACCGTCTTTGCCACAACAGTCATTCTAACTGCAATGCAATTATATCTCACTGTGGTTTTGATTTGCATTTCCCTGTTGGCCAGGGACATTGACCATCATTTCATGCATTTTTGGCCATTTCTATTTCTTCTTCTAAGAAATATCCATTCAGATCTTTTGCCTATCTCTTAACGGGGTTGGTTGTTATTGGAGTGTTCAGCATTTTGAGTTCCTTAAATATTCTGGCTACTAATCCTCTCTCAGACGCACAGCTTGTAAATATTTTCTCTCATTCTCTTCACTCTATCATTTCCTTTGCCATGCAGATATTTCTTTGTTTGGTATCATGTGTCGGTTTTAGCTTTTATTGCCTGTACTTTGGGGTCTCATCCAAAAAGTTGTTGCCTATGCCAACAAGTGATTCCCCCGTTTTCTTCAATTGCTTTGCATCTTACATTTGTTTGATCCATTTTGAGTTGACTTCTCTATAGGGTGAGAGGTAGGCATCTTGTCTCAACTTTTGGCAAATAGCAGAAGCTATCCTGAACAGAAAGAACAATGCTGGGGGCATCACAATACCAGATTTCAAGACTTCCTATGGAGCTATTGTAACTAAGACAGTATGGTATCAGCATAAAAATAGGCACACAGGCCAACGGAACAGAATAGAGATCCCAGAAATGAATCCAGTAGGTAGGCAGCAAATTCGTCTTTGACAATGGAGCTAAAAACATACCCTGGAGAAGAGACAGTATCTTCAACTAATGTGTTGGAGAAACCATATATCCATATGCAAACTATTTAAATATTTATATATTTGATCTGTACTTCCCACCCACACATTTTGGTCTTCTCTATGCCTAATTCCTAGGTGGGATCCTTCCCAGTCCTTACTGAATGGGGGAGGGGCTCTCTCCAGGCCTGCCCGGGAATGAGATAACGCCATCACCCTCTCTTTCTTGATAACCCGAGCGCTGTTTTAGTTCTTCCCGTGGGGAAGTTAAGAATTAGTGGTTCAGTATGTATTATACAATATCGATTCACTTCTCCAGCTGCTGAGATGGGAGAGGGGTGAGGAGCTAAAGTAGCCGGCTAGCTCAACTTGGGAATGTAGCCCGCAGATCTCCACGGTTCTCTGACCATTCCCTTTCGTGTGAGCGAGGCCTTGACATGGCTGTGACAGACATGAGTGGTGGGGGTTAGAGGGATACCACAGCCGGCAGCTGGGACAAAACGACACCTCCTTCGGTCTTGGGGCAGCAAAAGGAGGGTGGGACACCCGAGTGTGTGGGTTACAGGAAATCTGTGCTTCTCCAACTAGAAAGCGTGCAGGTGGGGCCGGCGCTGTGGCGTAGTGGGTTAAGCCACAGCCTGCAGTGCTGGCATCCCATATGGGCGCCGGTTCTAGTCCCGGCTGCTCCATTTCTGATCCAGCTCCCTGCTAATGTGCCTGGGAAAGCAGTAGAAGATGGCCCAAGTGCTTGGGCCCCTGAACCCACGTGGGAGACCTGGAAGAAGCTCCTGGCTTCAGATCAGCTCAGCTCTGGCCGTTGCGGTCATTTGAGGAGTGAACCAGCAGATGGAAGACTTTTCTCTCTCTCTCTTGTACTCCCTCTCTGCTTCTATATAATTCTGCCTATAAATAAATAAATCTTAAAAAAAAAAGAAAGTGTGCAGGCCCCACCTGGTGTCTTTTTATAAATGTACAGTGCCGTGTGTCCACCGTGGCCATCGTTGTCCTGCTCTGAAGAGTCCCCTCCGTGTCACCCTGGTCTGTTCACTATGTCTTCAGTTTCACCCTCTCCAGCAGGTCAAACACAATTATATGGTCTGTCACCTTTTCAGACCCGCATTTTTCAGTTAGCAGTAACGTAGCTCTGGGTGGTACATCGGTGCACTCCTTCTTACTGACGAATAAAAGGTATTCTGTTGTGTGGCTGCTCCCCATCTTGTTTATTCACTCACTGACTGAGGGGCATCGTTGTGTCCAGCATTTGGTAATCATGAAGATTCGAAACCTGCTAGAAATATTCATGTTCAGGCTTTAGTATGAACACAAGCTGACAGTCACCTGGTTATAAATACCCAGGGGTGTGATCGGTAGATCATGATGAGATTGTTTAGTTTCATTAAAAAAAAAAAAAAAAAAAATCAGGCTCCTAAAACAGTTGTACCATTCTGCATCCCAACCAGCTATGAATTTAGGAGTTCTTAATGCTCTTCATCTTGCCAATAGTTGGTATTGCATCCCACCATTCTAAGAGGTATATACTTTTACACTACTGTAATTCCCGTTTCCCTAATGATAAATGCTGAGCATCTTTCCATGTGATTATTTAAATCTCTAGATTCTTCTTTGGTTAGAAGTCTGTCCAGGTTTTTTGCCTGTTTTTTAATGAAGTTGTTTTCTTTCTTATAACTGAGTTTTAGTTGTTTCTACTAAGGGGCCCATGCTGTAGCACTGGTTCATGTCCTAGCTGCTCCACTTCTGATTGATCCAGCTCTCTGCTATGGCCTGGGAAAGCAGTGGAAGATGGCCCAAGTGCTTGGGCCCCTGTACCCACATGGGAGACCAAGAAGCTCCTGGCTTTGGATCAGCCTGCCTCTGGCTATTGTGGCCATTTAGGAAGTGAACCAGCAGATGGAAAATTTTCTCTCTCTCTCTCTGCCTCTCAAATAAATAAATAAATCTTTAAATATATATATATGTTTAAAAAAAGAGTTGATTAAATTTGTAGGTCTATTTTTAGTTTTCCTATTCTGTTAGACTGATTGTCTATTCTTTTTGCCAAAACCATGCTGTCTTGTTTATGCCAGGGTGGGGAACCTGTTTTCTGCCAAGGGCCACTTGGCTATTTAGACATCATCCACAGCCCATACAAAATTATCAGCCTAAACATTAGCCTGCTGTAGATGTATTGCATTGATTCTTGCCCGCGGTTGCCTTGGCAGGGCCAGACGTTCCCCACCCTGCTTTATAGGACATCTGGAAAGCAGGTAGTGTGCGTCTTCCAACGTTGCTCCTGTCCAGTGACCTGCTGGTTATTCGGCGGCTTTTGTCTTTGCAAACACTTGAGGATCAGTTCACTGCTGTCTCGGCCTAACTCAAAAGGTTTTCCATTCAACTTCTTCCCATGGTCATTGGTTGACGGAGGAGCTCTTTTGAAAGATCATAGCACAGTGTATGTTTAAAGCAAGATTACGTCAGTTACTAGAGCTGATAGGGAATGGTTGGGGAATGAGATGGGAGCAGAAGATGCAGACAATAAGCAGAGACCAACCAGCCCTCCACTCACATCATCTAAGCAACAGGTTGGGAGGCACAAAGGATGCCCACGACACTGGACCACAGTGCCTGGGGCGTGTGCACCAGGAAATAAAGGCAGTGCCAAGGATGCACCTGCAGGGCCAGCCAGCTTGCCAGAGCCACTCCTCAGCAACAGTGAGGTCAGTGAGCTCAGTTCCCCAGCCTTGCATGGAGATGGCAATGATGCCTGTTCACAGGAGGCCATCAGGAGAATGACACGGAGCAGTGGATCTGGTCCTCACCGAGGGCCAGCACGTAACAGAGTCTCAGTGATCCCTAACTCTCCCCACTGCCCACTGCTTCTCACCTCATCACTTGAAAATATCATTTAAGGGAGAGACATTTGGCCTGCCGGTGAGGACACTGGTTGGGATGCCCGCATCCCATAGTACAGTGCCTGGCTTTGAGTCCCAGCTGTTCTGCTCCCAATTCTAGCTTTCTGCTAACGCACAGCCTGTGAGGCCCAAACGCTTGAGTCCCTGCTACCCATGCGGGACACCCAGATTAAGTGATTTGTCCTGGCCCAGCTCCTGCCGCTGCAGGCATCTGGGAATGAACCAGCGGATAGGAGCACTCTTGCTCTCCCGTCTCTGCCCCGCCCCCGCCTTCCCATCATTTGTGAGTGTGTCTGTCTCTCAAATACTTTTAAAAGAAAATAACATTTTAGAGTTATTTGCAAATTCATAAGAAAAATGTACATTAAGTGCACCAAGACACACTTCCTCACCTATTACATTAGCAAACATGGATACTCATGTGACAGAGTTGGCCTCATACGATGGAACATTCAATAATAGTCTTGGGACAATATATACAGAAAAAGATGAAACTGAAACTCTATCTTTTACCTGACTGGTAAGATTCTTCAAGGTTAAAAAGTTTTAAATCTGAAAGACAAAATTTTTAAAATGCCTAGAAGAAAATGTAGGCTAATATATGATCTTTTTTTTTTAAAGATTTATTTATTTATTTGAAAGAGTTACACAGAGAAGGGGAAAGAAGGAGAGAGAGAGAGAGAAAGAGAGAGAGAGAGAGAGAGAGAGAGAGAGAGGTCTTCTTCTATCCACTGGTTCACTCCCCAGATGGCTGCAATAGCTGGAGCCAGGAGCTTCTTCCAGGTCTCCGACGTGGGTGCAGGGGCCCAATGACTTGGGCCATCTTCTACTGCTTTCCCAGGCCATAGCAGAGAGCTAGAACCGAAGTAGAACAGCCAAGACTCAAACTGGCACCCATATGGGATGCCGGCACTGCAGGCGGTGGCTTTACCTGCTATGCCACAGCGCTGGCCCTTAATATATGATATTGAGTAGAGAAGGATTTCTTTCTTTCTTTCTTTTCTTTTTTTTTTTTTTTTGACAGGCAAAGTTAGACAGTGAGAGAGAGAGAGACAGAGAGAAAGGTCTTCCTTCCGTTGGTTCACCCTCCAAATGGCTGCTACGGCCGGCGCACTACACAGATCCAAAACCAGGAGCCAGGTGCTTCCCCCTGGTCTCCCATGGGGTGCAGGGCCCAAGCACTTGGGCCATCCTCCACTGCACTCCCGGGCCACAGCAGAGAGCTGGCCTGGAAGAGGGGCAACCGGGACAGAACCGGCACCCAACCAGGACTAGAATCCGGGGTGCCGGCGCCACAGGTGGAGAATTAGCCTAGTGAGCCGCGGCACCGGCTGAGAAGGATTTCTTAAAGGAGATATAGAAGCCATCATCCATAAAAGAAAATATTTATAAATTTGTACATTAAAATTAAGAACTTTTGTTCATCCCCAAACATCATCCAGGTTCTGTAAGATGTCCCTGGATGGGGCCAGTGTTGTGCAGCAGGTTAGGCCTGCAGCCTGTGTTGGAGCACGAGTTCCAGGCCGCCGGTGCCGCTCCTGATCAGCTCCCTGCTGATGCACAGGACTGGCTGCAATGAAGCCGGGGGCTGCGCTGGTGAGCTTGCGGGCCAGCGGGAACGGCTCACTGCTGGTCCAAGTGGGAACTGCCAAACCACTCCAGCAGAGCACGTGGCAATTTGACAAAGTGAACACACACATTTCCTGTGATCGAGCAAGGCCCTACTATTAGGCAGAGACTGAGAGGAAATCTAGCATAAGAGCCCCGAGAGACAGACGCAAGATTCTTCGTAAGAATGTGATTTATGGGGCCGGCACTGTGGCGCAGCAGGGTAAGCCAGGGCCTGCAACACCAACATCCTATATGAGTGCTGGTTCTACTTCTGGTTGCTCCACTTCTGATCCAGTTCCCTGCTAATGTGCCTGGGAAGGCAGGGAACAATCACCCAAATGCTTGGGCCCCTGCCACCCACGTAGGAAACCCAGATGGAACTGCTGGCTCCTGGCTTCAGCCTGGCCCAGCCCTGGCTGTTATGGCTATCTGGGGAGTGAACCAGCGGATAGAAGATCTCTCTCTCTCTTTCTCTGTAACTTTGACTTTCAAATACAAAAAGAAATATTTTTTGGAAAAAAAAAAAAAAAACAGGCCGGTGCCGCGGCTCAGTAGGCTAATCTTCCACCTGCGGCACTGGCACCCCGGGTTCTAGTCCCGGTTGGGGCGCCGGATTCTGTCCCAGTTGCTCCTCTTCCAGTCCAGCTCTCTGCTGTGGCCCAGGAGTGCAGTGGAGGATGGCCCAAGTGCTTGGGCCCTGCACCCCATGGGAGACCAGGAGAAGCACCTGGCTCCTGGCTTCAGATCAGCGCGGTGCGCCAGCCACAGCACGCAGGCCACAGGGGCCATTGGAGGGTGAACCAATGGAAAAAGGAAGACCTTTCTCTCTGTCTCTCTCTCTCACTGTCCACTCTGCCTGTCAAAAATAAAAATAAAAAATAAAAAGGTCACAGAGAATCATATACAGGGTGGCACACCTTTTATAAAACTCAGGGAAATTAAATGATATAAAAGGTTTTCAAAAAATGTGTGGAAAATTCACATTATCTTTTAATTCCATTTTCCCACAAACTTTTTGAAGTATCCTCACACATTGTTTAGTGATATACACGTGTCATAAAATGTTTACTTTTACCCAGGAGAATCAAAGCTGTGGACAGTGGCTGTCCCCAGGAGGACTAGAGATGGGGGTGCATGAGTAATACCCCAGGGCCAGGCCAGCCAAGAACTGTTGACAAGAGAGCGGGTCTCAGTCACTGTGCACAAAGGAGCTTCAAAAAGTTCCTGGAAATGGAATTGAAAGATAAATTTGTTTTTTCAAGTTACGCACTAATTTGTGAGGTGGAGCAATAGAAGCAGGCTTGTATCTGCTGGTACATTCCCCACGCGCTTGCACCAGCCAACAGCTGAGGCCAAAGCCGGGAGCCAGGAACTCAACCAGGACTCAGAGCGAGAGAGCAAACCCAAATACTCCAGTATGGACACCGGCACCTTAACAGCGAGGCTACATGCCAACTTCTATTTTGAGGGAAAAAAATTGAAAATCAACACAGTGGTTTCATCATATGCATTTTCTGTAAACTTCCTGAAGACTCTCTCCTATGGATGGATTTCCAAAATTTTGCACCAAAACAGACATTTTTTAAATTCAATTTTCCATGAAATTTTTTGAAGGATTCTTGTACATGTAGTTATTATGTGTATTGTGTATTTGTATAAGGGATGTGGTAAATAAACAGTGGCATATGCCTTTTGCAATTGAATGCCATGTAACCTTTAAGAATCTTTTCTCAAAGGCTATCTTAGGGTCTTGAAAAATATATATCCTTGAGTGGACAAACATTCTCAGAACTTCACAGAGAGGCTGGAGAAAGAAGGTGTATCCAGCCTCCTCCAACCACAAATCACATCATCACACAACTATAACCTGCTTTTACATCCAGGACAGAGCTGGAGAGCAGCAAGATGAGGAATCCCTGAAATTCGGAAGCAGGTGGGCCCCCACTGGAGAACACAGACCCAGGAGTGGACTTGTGTAGGGGGGGGCAGCTGAGTGCTGGGGAAGGAGGGGGCTCCAAGCTCCACAGGGGGGTCCTGGGGGGTCCCCTAGGTGGTCAGCACTGCAACGGTAACCCCCAGGCAGATCCCCTCCCCCACACAGCACAAAAGGCGTGTTCCTGGGAAGCCACAGAACACGAATGGGCCTACAGAAAGAACACATACGAATCTTGGAAATGAATGGATGACTAAGGAACAGAATGGTCAGCGCCAAGGACACACGAGTGAGGAATTACTCAGGGCAGATGGAGGTGCAAGCAGAAGTGAGGTACAGGCGCCTTGAAGGCGAGATCCAGCAGTGTCCAGGGTAGTCCAGCTAAAGGTCCAGGCAGAGCGAACCTACGGGAAGGGAGAGGGATGGGAGAAGAAGGAAGAATGACCAGGGCTGAAGACAGACCTAAGGCTGCAGGTGAGAAAGCCCAAAGAGCGTCAGACAGGAAGAATGAAGGGGATGCTTGCCCAAGACACAATGAGCAAACTGCAGAATGAGAGCAAGAGTGAGCGAGAGAGAGAGAGACCGTGCGAGCGTGTTCTGGCCATTGTGGTCATTTGGGGAGTGAACCAGAGGATGGAAGACTTCTCATCCTCTCTCCCCCTCTCCCTCTCCCTTTCCCTCTCTCTCTCTTTCTCTCTCTCTCTCTCTCCCCCTTCTTGCCTCTGCCTCTCTGTAACTCTGCCTTTCAAATAAATAAATAAATCTTAGAAGAAGAAGGAGGAGGAGGAGGAGAAGTAGTTATTTGCACCATCTACAAGGGCAAGAAGTGGAAGACACAGAGAAATCTGTGGAAGGGATGGCTGGATTTTCACAGCGCTGAAAACTCAGTGCTGTGGAGATGGCAGCCCTTGGGACAAAGCCAAAGGAGCGCCCGTCCCCGTGCCTGGGGAGGTGCCTTCTGCTGCACTGAGACTTATTCACAGGAAGAATTATTCTGCTCTCCATGTCTTCTGGGCCAGGTTCACGCTGTGAGTCTCTCTCTGACCGACTTATTAAGCTCCATCCTTCCCCAGCCACTCCAATCCTGTGTACTGAAATGGGTGAGCAACCAGAAAGAAATCTCCTGCAAGGCTCCTTCTTAATCCCTAGTGGCACAGGGCAGAGTTCTCCTTACCAAATCATGATGGGAAAACCCGATCGGGATGGGTGGTTAACTCAGTGGTTAAGGGGCCAGTTGAGACAGCCCTATCCCACATAGAGCACCAGCGCTCAACACCCAGCTCCTGACTCCAGCTTCCTGCTGACCTGGATCCCGAGGGGGCAGCGGTGATGGCCCAAGTAATTGAGGTCCTGCCACCAATGAAGGAAACCTGGATTGGGCTCCTGGTCCCCAGCTTTGGCCTGGCTCAACCACATTTGTTGGGTTTTAGGGGATGAACCAAGGGATAAGGGCTCTCGTTTGTGTGTGCTCTCTCTCTGTCTCTCAAGTAAAATTTTTAAAAATATCATAGAAGTTTTTATTAAATATAAAACCTGGTAATTTATTAAACATACTTATTGGGTTAAATCTATCACAAAACCTTACCATAACCATAAAGCAGTACAGCAAAAGGGAGTGTCGGCTTTGAATCTCCAGTAAGGCAATGTAGAACTTCAAAATCACCAGACAGGCAGAACAGGTCACACACTGACCTCGGAAGACTTTTTAAACTCAAGAAATCCTTTCTTTTTGGTCAGCATTCCATGGCACACCAAGGCCTCAGTTGTTAAGATTTCTTTTTTTGGCATAAAATCCTTTTATAGAGGATGAACATAAATTAGCTCAGAGTTTTAGCTGAATAATTAACATAAGATTCAGCTTCTTATTTGTAATAAGATTGAAAAAGATAAGTAAATCAGGCCTGTGACCATTTTAACCCAAAATACAATTTCTTCATTACAAGGAACAAAACAGAAAAGAAGTTAAAGAACTTCCTTAATAGAAGCACTGAACTGCCACAAGTCTAATAGACTATTAGAGCCTAGATGAAGATGGAAAATTACCTAATAAAAATTGCAATTTGCATAGATTTGCCCCATAATTACAAAACTTATTAAGCTCCATTTTCCAGATACTATAATGGGGTTCACCTTTCATTTAATGTGATTTGTGATCACTGACTACTGCAGGCAGCAAACGTCGGTAAAATCAAATCCATAATTACATTTTTGGTTCATACGTGAATGACTGAAATATTCATTAGCTGATATATATACTATTTGTTAAAATTAAGTAGAACGAAAAATTCTGAAGAGGGTTTTACTTGATCTTTAACTATCTTTTCCAGGGCCCTTGGTCCATTGACTCGCACAAGGTAAGGTTATGAAGGTTACAAGACAGGAAACGCTCACTTCGGGCCTCCGTTCATCCAGTCTGGTTCAATACAGCAACTGTTTATAACGATCTTCCCATATGTGTGCCCTGTCTGAATTAAGCAGGTAGCAGAGCTGTCAATCATCTGTTTCATGCTGAATCTTACAATGAGCAACTGATTTCTGGTTTTGTGTTAGACTGAGACAGGCAAAGCGCCCCCGGCAAAGCATGCCTCCCTGGGTCCACAGCCCTTTGCAGTGTGGTCTTTGTGGTTCCTTCCCTCGGGTGGTGGAGTCTATTTCCTGACTACCTGAGTCTAAGCTGGCTTTGTAACTCACTTTGTGCATGGGAGGTGAGGTAGTGAGAAGCCTTACAGCTTCCTCTCCCACCTCTTGGATTGTCTCTGCTGCTAGGTGAGAAAGGTGGGGCTAGACTTTCACCTGATGAGAGACAAGCAGCGGGAGAGGCCAGCCAACAGGCAGCACCAAGACCCCACTGCAAGTGAGGAAACCATCTTGAACACTCAAGCTCCCCAATGACTATCCTCACGTGAGTTACCCCAGGCAAGACAAACAGAAGAACCTCCCAGCTGAGCCCAGACAAGCCTTGTGCTATGGTTTGGATCAGTTTAGGTGTTTCCCATAGGCCCATGTGCTTAAGGCTTGGTACCCAAAGTTAACAGTTAATGGATTAAGGGTGGAAATTCAATCTAGTTATGGCACTTGAAGGTAGGGCCTTTGAGAAGTGATTAGATTGTATTAGGTTGTTAGGGTGAAGCTTCCACAGTCAAATCACGGTGGCTTTATAGGGAGGGACCCCATCGGCCTGGGTGACGAGCACGCTCCCTGTCTGTTTCCTGGTTCACCAGTGACCCTTCGTCTGCACACACTTGCCCGTTTCCATCCTCCAGCCTCACTGGCTGGCCAAATCAGTGGGAACCACCCAATCTTGGACTGTGAGCCTCTAAAACTCTGAGCCAATATGCACGTCTTTCCCTCATAAGTAGCTTGAGTATTCCATCTTAATAACAGAAAACCGAGTAAGACACCGTGGGACTGTGAGAAGTAATAAGCCAGTGTTGTTTTATTTGAGAGACTGAGTTCCCATCAGCTGGTTCATTCCCCAAATGCTCACAAATGTTGGTGCTGGACCAGGGATGAAGCTTGGATCTGGAAACTCAATTTGTGTTTCCTACATGGGTGGCAGGGACCCAAGGACTTGCATCATCACCTACTGTTTTCCAGGGTCTGCAGCGGCAGGAAGAGGGAATAGGGTACTGAGGCCAGGTGTCCAACCCAGGAACCGAGACGGGATAGAAGCAGGACTCACTAAATCAAGGTCCTCCTGACCTCCCATGCATCTGTTTCCAGTTCCAAGCCAATCAGGAGCAAGGAGCCTCTGGACCCTAACAGCAAAAGTGCCCCCTACTGCCCAGAAGAGCCCAACAGGACTGATAGGTGACCTTCAGCAGGGTGGCAGTAGTGAGCAAAGCATCGTGTGCACTTCCTGTGCAGAACGCTGACCCACATGGATGCTGAAGTGTGGTGTGCTGAGGAGGGGGAGCCAGACCTGCAGGCCGGGTGCAGACAGAAGGGCTGTGTGCAGAGAAAGACTGCCACACCCTCCCAACCTATAGAAGCACCGGTTCAACAACATTGACCTCTTGGTAATTGCCATTGGCAAGTGAGCCAAAGAACCTGGAGTCAGCAACAGTACTTTTTTTTTTGTTTTTTATTTTTTGACAGGCAGAGTGGACAGTGAGAGAGAAAGAAAGAGAGAGAGAGAGAGAGAGAGAGAGAGAGAGAGAGAGAAAGGTCTTCCTTTTGCCGTTGGTTCACCCTCCTTTGGCCGCTGCGGCCAGCCGGTGCGCTGCAGCCGGAGCACCGTGCTGATCCAAAGCCAGGAGCCAGGTGCTTCTCCTGGTCTCCCATGCAGGTGCAGAGCCCAAGGACTTGGGCCATCCTCCACTGCACTCCCTGGCCACAGCAGAGAGCTGGCCTGGAAGAGGGGCAACCGGGACAGAATCCGGCGCCCCGACTGGGACTAGAACCCGGTGTGCCGGCGCCACAAGGCGGAGGATTAGCCTATTGAGCCGTAGCGCCGGCCAGTAACAGTACTTTGATTTGAGATACAGGCATTTTAAGCAACGTCTTAACTGCTAGGCCAAACATCTGCCCCATAAATCAGTGTGTTGGTAAGATTTATTTCTTTTCAGCTACTCAAAAGACAGAGTTCGAGAGGAAGAATATCTCCTCCATCCACTGGTTTACTCCCCAAATAACTGCAAGAGCCAGGGCTGGACCAGGCTGAACCAGGAGCCTGGAACTTGATCCTGGCATCCCACATGGGTGGCAGGGGCCCAAGCACTTGAGGCATCATCCACCCTTCCCAGATGCATTAGCAGGGAGTTGGATTGGAAGCATCAAGCTCCAGGACTCAAACAGGCAGTCCAATGTAGGATGGATAAATAAATACATAAATAAAAAAAATCTTAAAAATAAACCTGATTATAATCTCATAACAGACTCTCAAATATACAAGATGATTGATAGCTCAACTCGTTCATTTATAGTAAACTCAGATCCACTGGCATTTTTCTGAAATTTTTTTTAAATTTTTCTTTTGAAAGGAAGAATTAGCAGAGTGGGGAGAGACAGAGAGAGATTTTCCATCTGCTGGTTCACTCCCCAAATTGCTGCAAAAGCTAGGGCTGGGCCACGCTGAAGTCAGGAACCAGGAGCTTCTTCTGGGTCTCCCACATGGGTGCAGGGATGGGACCCAAGGACTTGGGCCATCCTCTGCTGCTCTCCTAAGTGCATCAGCTGGAAGCTGGATTGGAAGTGGAGCAGCTGGGACTCAAACCGGCCCTCATATGGGATGCTGGCATTGCAGGCAGTAGCTTTTACTCACTTCACAACACTGCAGAACACAGTTTAGGATGTAGAGACGGAAGCCTGCAAAAGAGCTGGTGTGCCCAAACCACTGGCCAGTCCCCCAGCCCAGCAAGGACTTACCCTAATTCCAGGAAGTCCTCCACACCTGGCTTCCCACCACTCAGTCAAGTCTCCCTAGGCCCTGAGTTCCAAAACCCCTCTCTGACTGGGTTGAAGGGAAGATCTGTTTTGAGAATCAGAAAAATTATTCAAAACTTACACACAGAGGGAAAGAGATCAGCTGGGTGTTCTCTGAGGAAGGTGTAGCTTCTGCACCTTTGATGACTTCCTGTGGACTGAGCTATTCCACAGAGCTGTAAGGGCCCCGCCCTCCCTCTCTCATCGCCATGGTTACGGGACCTGTGCCATTCGCCAGGGGTTGCTCTCTCTCCTGACGTGCACTGCTGTAGTTGAAGGCATTTTAAGTGTTTTCAAGAGACCCATTCCCAGGATGGCAAATTCCACTCTAGTGCTTCTCTCGCCTTTGTTGTATCTGTTTTTGCTTACCTTTGTTGGTCTTCCTGCTTGCTGCTGAACACTAGGTGTGTGCGTTTTCACCCCCTTTCCCAGCAGTGAAAACATTTCCCCCCTGCTCCTGGCTGGCCTTGGCCGCATCTCCCATGGGCTCTGGTGCTCCACCACATCCACATCCTCACATCCAGGGGCGCTGTAACTGCTGGCTGGACTTCCTCTTTCATGGGAAGGGAACTTAGAAGGATTTGCTGGACCAGCTTTGTGGCATAGCCAATAATTAGCCATTGCCTGGGATGCTGGCATCCCACGAGGGCGTTGGTTCGTGTCCTGGCTGCTCCACTCCCAATCCAGCTCCCTGGGAAAGCAACAGAAGATGGCCCAAGGGTTTGGGTCCCTGCTGCCAATATGAGAAACCTGGACAGAGTTCTTGGCTCCTGGCTTCAGCTGGGCCCAGCCCAGGCTGTTGTGGCCATTTAGGGAGTGAACCAGCAGATGGAAGATGTCTTAGTCACTCCCCTTCTCTAACTCTGACTTTCAAACAAATAAGTTTCTAAAAGAAAAAAAAGATTTGCTGCTCAACTTCCAGAGTTTGAATATTTTTCTTTTTTATTGTATTATTTATTTGATTAAATGAATCTAAAAAAATTCCTATACACATTCTGTAATTAACACTTTGCTACATATCAAAAATATTTTTTTCTTTTTCAATATTTATTTATTTATTTGAAAGGCAGAGTTACAGAAAGAGAGGAAGAGACAGAGAGATCTTGCATCCACTGGTTTACTCCCCAAATGGCAGCAACAGCTAGGTCAAAGCCAGAAGCCAGCAGCTTCATCCAGGTCTCCTACATGGGTGGCAGGTTCCACTGCTTTCCCAGGCACATTATCAGGGAGCTGAATTGGAAGTGGAGCAACTAGGGGGCGAGCACTGTGGTGCCAGCATCCCATATGGGTGCTAGTTCAAGACCTGGCTGTTCTTCTTCTGACACAGCTCTCTGCTATGGCCCGGGAAGGCAGTAGAAGATGCCCCAAGTGCTTGGGCTCCTGACACCCATGTGGGAGACCCGGAAGAAGCTCCAGCCACTGCAGCCATTTGGCATGTGAACCATTGGATGGAAGACCTCTCTCTGTCCTTCCCTCTCTCTGTAATTCTACCTCTCAAATAAGTAAATAAATCTGGAAAGGAAAGAAAGAAAGGGGAGCAGCTGGGACTTGAACCAGTGCCCCTGGTTTACTGGCATTGAGGTGGCGACTTAACCCAGTGCACCACAGTGCCTGCCCCCAAAAATATATTTTCAATGTTGTTATTGTTTAACTTTATTGATGGTATTTTATATATATATATATTTTTTTTAATTGGAGTCCAGTGTTGTGGTACAGTAAGTTAAACCACTACCTTCAGCGCTAGCATCCCACACAGGGGCCGATTCTAGTCCTGACTGCTCCACTTCTGATCCAGCGCCCTGCTACTGTACCTGGGAAAGCAGCAGCGGATGGCCCAAGTGGTTGGATCCCTGCACTCGCCACATGGGAGACCTAAATGGAGTTCCATGCTCCTGGCTTTGATCTACCCCAGCCCTGGCCACTGAGGCCATTTAAGGGAGAGAACCAGCAGATGGAAGATCTCCATGTCTCCCTTTGCCTGTCAAATATGTAAACCTTTTCTACAAAATTTCTTTAAAATTTGGGTCCCCTCGGTTGCCCCTCTTCCAGGCCAGCTCTCTGCTGTGGCCAGGGAGTGCAGTGGAGGATGGCCCAAGTCCTTGGGTCCTGCACCCCATGGGAGACCAGGAGAAGCCCCTGGCTCCTGCCATCAGATCAGCGCGGTGCGCCGGCCGCAGCACGCTACCGCGGCGGCCATTGGAGGGTGAACCAACAGCAAAAGGAAGACCTTTCTCTCTGTCTCTCTCTCTCACTATCCACTCTGCCTGTCAAAAATAAAATTAAAAAAAAAAAAAACTAAACATAAAATTTGGGTCCCCTCAATTTTTCTTCTATTGCTTCCAGATTTCTATCACGCAGATTACAAAACTCCAGCTCCCACATTCCCCTGCTACAACTGTAACAGTGCTTTGACTTTTGACTTTTAATCCACCCAGACTTCTATGAGTGACATGAAGGCAGAGAAGTAAATTCTCTGCCAGTGGATGGTCAGTTGTCCCAGCAACGAGCCTTGGCTCATTACTGAGTCGGTCCCCCCAAAGCACAGCACTGCTACCACAGAAGGAGGGATTCTGGGTAGAGGGAGAAACAAGTGTGTAGCCCGGGGCATGGAGGATTCTATCCTATGGAGGTGTCCTGGGCCCCCCTTCTGAGCGGAAACAGCCATTGTGGGGTCAGGAACCACCTCCAGCCCGCAGAGTGCTTCAATTATGCAAGGAAGACAAACCTTGTTTCACAGAGGAGACCAGACTCCTGGTCCCAGTCCAAGAAGATGGACCCCCCTGTCGCCAGCAGACCCCCTGGGTCTCAGAGAAAAGCGCCCCATGCTAAGTGGTGAGAACACTTCCATGGTGACCACCACCCCACGAAGCCATGTCCTCCGTTTTGACACAACTCAGCAGGAGAGGGGTTGCCATGGTAACTCCAAGGCAGCATCTCAGCCACAGACCGGTTGTTTAAACTCCAGAGGACAATCTTTTCCTCCATGGTGACAATTAGAACCCAACAGAGACGCGGAACCTGGCAGCACCAGGACCAACCACGGGGCGGCCGTCCCCTGGCTTTCAAAACACTTCAAAAATGGTCAAAGAGGGACTCGGAGATCTGCGACTCGCCTTGCAGAAGCCGAGTCAGTTGTGGCTTCACTGGGTTGTTTTACTATATGGGTATGAAGTGGTAAGAGATAAAAAGACAAAATGAACATGGTAATGATTATAGTATTATTACCACAAGTTTGCTTTTTTAAAATATGGGGATAGTCAATATTAAGTTAAAATACCCGGCCGATGCTGTGGCTCAATAGGCTCATCCTCTGCCTGCGGCGCCAGCACCCCGGGTTCTAGTCCCAGTCGGGGCGCCGGATTCTGTCCCGGTTGCCCCTCTTCCAGGCCAGCTCTCTGCTGTGGCCAGGGAGTGCAGTGGAGGATGGCCCAAGTGCTTTGGCCCTGCACCTGCATGGGAGACCAGGAGAAGCACCTGGATCCTGGCTTCGGATCATCGCAGCACGCTGGCCGCAGCGGCCATTAGAGGGTGAACCAACGGCAAAGGAAGACCTTTCTCTCTCTCTCTCTCACTGTCCACTCTGCCTGTCAAAAAAAAAAAAAATTAAAATACCCAACCAGGAGCTTTCTCTGCTCTTATCATCTTCAGCTTCCAAGTGATTGTCTTCTGTCTCCAACCTCCATCTGGACAGCGGGCACTGGGGAATCTGACGGAACTGGGTAGAATCCGAGCCCCTGCACCTGCCAGACGCGTGGCTACAGGAGGTACAGTCCCTGCTGAAAGTACAGCAGGGTTAAGGGAAAGCAGCTCCGAGAAGAGACTTCTCAGAGGTGTGCGCTGGGGTGTGGGAACCAACCCGGCGACAGCGACATCGTCAAGCTGCTCTCCCTCTGAGCCTGAAGGGGCAGGGCAGGGAGCCATCTGGCCTCCATGAGTACTGGGGTTGTGGGAAAGGAGACGCGCAATAGGCAACATGACCTCGGGCTGAAGAGGGCAGTCAGGTGCGGAACGCGGGCTCTGAAGCTTAAATCCTGGGTGGGGTAGGCTTCGTGCCGCCGTGGATTAAGCACTGCACGGCACTCCTGCAGCCCATATCCAAGTGCCTGAGACCCAGTCCCATCCCTGCTTCCCATCCAGCTTCCTGCTAATGCACATCCCGGGAGGCGGACGATGGCTCAAGTGCTTGGGTTCCTGCCACTCATGTGGGAGACCCAAGTGGAGTTCCAGGTTCCTGGTTTCTGTCTGCCCAGCCCTGGTTAAGTGAACCAACAGATAGAAGATATACACACCCACTCTCCCTATCTCTCCCTCTCTGTGTCTCTGTGTATCACTCCGCTTTTCAAGTAAATAAAGCTAAATAAACATTTTTAAATAAAGGGATGATTAGGGGATGCAGTGGGGATTCCTGCATCCCATATGGGAGCGCCAGTTCCAGTCCCAGCTCCTCCACTTTCGATCCAGCTTCCCACTAATGCGCCTGGGAGAGCAGTGGAAATGACTCAGGTGACTGAGCCCCTGCCACTCACATGGCAGACCTAGATGGAGTTCCAGGTTCCTGGGGCTTGAGCCAGCCCCAGGCCCAGTTGTTACAGACATTTGGTGAACCAGTAGATGGAAGATGACTCTCTTTGTCACTCTTTCAAATAAAAATAAATGAATTATTAAAAAATAAACCCTGCCTGGTGGAGGAAGGGGCGTTTGGTCTTGCGATTAGGATGCCTACAGCCCATAGGGAGTACCTGGCTCAGTACCCAGATCCGGCTCCCGACTCCAGCTTCCTGTCAATGCATACCCTGGAAGGCAGCAGAATGGCCCATGTACTTGGGTCCCTGCCACCCACTAGGGAGCTGGACCGAGTTCCCAGCTCCGGGTGTCAGCACCCCTGCCCTGACTGATTATTGCGGGCATTTGGTGAGTGAATCTGTGTGATGAAAACTTTCTTTCTCCACGTCTATCTCTTTGTATGTCTGTCTCTCTGCCTCTCAAATAACATTTTTTTAAAGTTTATGGAAAATGGAATTAAAACATAAGTCTATTTTGATGTGAAAAAAATTTTAAATCTATGTAGATGAATGAGTTCTTCAGAAGGATCATGGAAAATGCATGCTATGAAGAAATTATGTAGGGGCTGGCGCTGTGGCATCATAGGCTAACCCTCTGCCTGCAGTGCTGGCATCCCCTATGCATGCAGGTTCATGTCCCAGCTGTTCCTCTTCCAATCCAGTTCTCTGCTTATGGCCTGGGAAAGCAGCAGAAGGTAGCCCAAGTGCTTGGGCCCCTGCACCCACGTTGGAGACCCAGAAAAAGCTCCTGGCTCCTAGCTTCGGATCAGCACAGCTCTGGCCATTTGCAGAGTGAACCAGAGGATGAAAGACCTTTCTCTCTGTCTCTCCCTCCCTCTGTAACTCTAGCTCTCAAATAAAATTTAAAGAATCTTAAAAAAAATTATGTGTGCAAATACCCTCATACGTACCAACGATAAAGTTTAATTTACAAGATCGGCACAGGAAGAGAGTAACAGTGATATCAAACAGAATAATTACAAGAATACCCTGTAATAAATGTTATTTAAACCTTGTGAGCTGTAGGTTTCTGGAAATTTCCATGGAACATCTGTCAATCTGTGGTTGCCCTTGGATGACTGAAAACACAGAAGTGAAACCTCAGCCAAAGGGAGGCTCCCGTACTCCCACAAACCCTTGGAAGGCTGCTGCTCACACATCAGCACCCAGCGAGAGGGGAAGGTAAACGAGCCTCGCTAACGGCTCGGGCAGCATACTCTCAACACTGGAACTTCTAACCCAGGCCACCAGTGCTTCAGGTGTTTCCAAACACGTAACGATTTAGAGAACTCACCACTGACGCCTCATTCTGGGAGGAGTGGCACGTGGGTTCACTGAGTCAGTCACCAGGGACTCTGGTGAAAAGTATTCACATGATCGCAAACTTGCTTTTTTATAGATAGCACACAGCGCTGCAATGGGGTCTGCTTTGTGGATTAGCTTCCATGCAGATCAGGAAAGACACACACAGTTACAATGTTTTCACCTTGAACATAGTAATGGGTGGGAGGCACGTGGGAAAGAAGTGGGGAGATGTCAGCAGAGGTGGAGGGGAGGCAAGTCAGAGAGGGTCAGTACCTTTGCTCTCCATGGTGCCAGGCTTAGAAATATTCCTGAAAAGTGGGGGCCGGTGATGCGGCGTAGCCAGTAAAGCTGCCGGCAGCAACACTAACATCCCATATGGGAGCTGGTTCGTGTCTTGGCTGCTCCTTTTCCAACCCAGTGCCCTGCTAATGATCTTGGAAAAGCAGTAGATGGCCCAAGTGTTTGGGCCCCTGCCACCCACCTAGGGGACACAGATGAAGCTTCTGGCTTCAGCTTGGCCCAGCCCTGGCTGTTGTGGCCATTTCTCTGTAATTCTTTCAAATAAATAAGTAAATCTTAAAATACATGTATTACTGAAGATCCCAGAAACAAGGGGCAGATGCCTCTGTCAGCTATTTAATGCTGCAAAGGTAACTATTACCACTGCTGCTGACGTAAACAGGATGGGGGGTGAGGCCGGAGCCCCTCAACCTCCCTTCACATGGGGGCATCAGCTGTGACGTCGACGGACTGCAGATACAGGCATGTTAATTACAGCTATGCGTATACACACTAGAGCGACTGAATAGAAAATGTCAAATGACTTGGGAGAGAGAAACCAATGTAAGCAATTCTCTGTTATTTCAGGCTTCAAGCATGTGAACACATTGATAAAACGATTTCAATTTTTCTCTGTAGATCATCTCACGGGATCTAAACGCGTCCTTGATCACTTTCAACAGGTGGTGTCACCGCATGGGAGACCCACGTGCAGGAGGGCTCACAAAGAAAACTACCCGAAGAAAACTACCCGACAGTGCAGCTGGGAGAGACATTTACACACACCAGGGACTACCGGCGGCTGGGGTTAACCAGCGCAGGGGCGAACAAGCACAGGGAGGATTGTGATCAGAACAGCTGGGCGGGCAAGTCCCAGTGATCTGCGAGCCACAGCTGTGTCAGGCTCCCACCTGCTCCCCACCGGACTCCACTGAAGTTGGGAGGGAAGGCCTGCCTGGCCCGCAGGCCAGCCCCAGGGCGTGGAATGCTCCTGTTCTTGGGACAAGGCCAGCCTCAGGAGCTCTCCCCATGGATAGTCGGACCCTCTGAAGGGAGACTTGATCAGCACCCGGAAAAGGGGTGGACGTACAGCTTGAACAACATCGTGGGACCTCGTTGAGTTACAGCATGCGGGCTTTTATCTGGGAGTGACAGCAGCACTTGAAAAATAAGTAACTGAAATGGCACTTGCTGATGAGATAATTAAGGAATTTCAGGAGAAAAGGACGGACGCGATCATGCTCTATGGCTTCCTTTAATTAGTCCTTATTTTTCTAGAAACCTTGTATTCATCAGCCTTTTATTGCTAGAACAAAACACCTGATGCACCCTTATGAAGAAAAAGGGGTTTGTGGGTTTGTCTAGTTTGCGATTTTGCAGGTTCAAGGGCGTGCTGCTGGCACTGGCTGTCCTCTGGGGAAGTGTCCTCTTGCCTAGGTCGCATCAGGGCAGATGGCAATGGTGGAAGACCCTGTGAGAGCCAGTGCCTGACGATCCATCCAGGAAGCCGAGGAGAAGCAATCCTGGCCCCCAGTGACCTACCAGCTCCCACTAGGCACCACCTCTTAAAGGCTCCATAGCACCTCCCAGCACCACCACCGCGGGAACCAGGCTACCAACACAGAGACCCTAGGGGGCCCTCCAGCACCACCACCGCGGGAACCAGGCTACCAACACAGAGACCCTAGGGGGCCCACCACAGCCCAGTGATTACAGATACACACTGAAATATTACAGACGAGTGGATAAGGTATCTGGGAGTGCTTCCAAATCACCCGATAAGAAGAATGGGTTGGGGGCAGTGTTGTGGTACTGGGTAAACCCACCACCAGAGACGCCGGCACCCCATTTGGGCGCCAGTTCGTGATCTAGCTGCTCTGCTTCTGATCCAGCTCCCTGCAAATGGCTTGGGAAAGCAATGGACGATGGCCCAAGTGCTTGGGCCCCTGCTACTCACATGGCAGACCTGAAAGAAACTCCTGGCTCCTGGCCTAGCCCTGGCTATTGCAGCCATCTGTGGTAACCAGCAGATGGAAGATCTCTCTCTTTTTCTCTGTAACTCTTTCAAATAGAGTATAAATCTTAAAAAAGAAAGAAAGTGTGGATGAAACCAACTAGCTTGAGGTTGATATTTTAAAGATTTATTTATTTGAGAGGCAGAGTTACAGAGAGGTCTTCCATCCACTGGTTCACTCCCCAAATTGCCACAACGGCTAGAGCTGGGCCGATCCGAAGCCAGAAGCCAGGAGCTGCTTCTGGGTCTCCCACATGGGTGCAGGGGCCCAAGCACTTGGGTCATCTTCTACTGCTTTCCCAGGCCACAGCAGAGAGAGCTGGGTCAGAAGTGGAGCAGCCGGGACTGGAACTGGTGCCCATTTGGGATGTTGGCACTGCAGGTGGCCGCTTTACCCACTACCCCACAGCACCGGCCCTGAGGTTGATAATTCTTAAAGTGTGGGCTCCACCATACTATTTTCTCAGCCTGTGTGTATGCGTGTACTGTCCTGTATTGAAGACAGAGGAATAGAGATGTACAGTCTAAGTGATGAGAGCTCACATTTTGACGTCTCTTTAAATTAAATATAAGGAGTTCAGCTTTAAAATAGAGCTCTCGTTTGGGCAGACTGTCCCTTGCTAAGGGCTTTTACATAGGTTTCTGGACTGAACGTTTGCACTGCGGTCAGAACTCAGAACTCGGGCTCCCGAATGCCACAGAACAGAGAGGCCGGCGATGCACAAGAGGGGAGCAACGCACTGACTCCCACAAGGACTCCCGAGATGGACCTGAGCCCCTCTCGCCCCAGTGTGGCACCCCAGTTCCCGCGTCTGGCTGCATTGCAGTGCCAGGCTGACTTGCCACTTTTGGAGAGGGGGAGGAGACTCAAACAGGAGTGGGGGCAGGGAGGATATGGGCCAAGATTTGGAACCTAGAACCAGACTGTGAGCTGGAATGATGCATACAGCAGGCACTTAATAAACGTTTATCCGGATGGATGGGAACCAAAGGATAGGCACTGAAGAAACATTTGTCCAGGGGTGACAGAACAGGCCTGATGATAGAGCCATAGTAAGAAAGCACATAATTTTGCTGTGATCCGAACGTCCGTGTCCCCTCCAATTTAGACAATGAAACCCCAACTCCCACAGTGATGGTGTTGGGAGATGGGGCCCTGGGGTGATGAGATCGGGAGGACGGAATGAAGCGGCAGGATTGGGATTAGCACCCTTATGAAGGGGGCGGCAGGTGCAGCTCCACGGGCGGGACAGCAAGGTGCTGTGCAGGAGTGGACTCTCACGGGCACTGGGTCAGCCTGCACCTCCACCTGGGACCTCCCAGTCCCCAGAACTGAAGGAAACAAACCTATGCTGTTAGGGCAGCCAGCTTTCGGTATTTTGTTACAGTAGCCAAGGGTTTTCTAGCAGGATTGCCTTAGCCAATGTTCCACACATGCTACTGTTGCCTCTGACAGAGCCCAAGAAGTTTCTCTAGTTCTTAACTCTTTGTTGACCTTGCAGCTTTCTCTGCTATTTTTCTTTTTTTTTTTTTTAAGATTTATTTATTTATTTGAAAGGCAGAGTTACAGAGAGGCAGGGAGAGAGAGAGAGAGAGAGAGAGATCTTCCATCTGCAGGTTCACTCACCAAATAGCCACAGGAGCCAGAGCTGTGACGATCCAAAGCCAGGAGCCAGGAGCTTCTTCTGGGTCTCCCACATGGGTGTAGAGACCCAATGACTCAGGCCATTTTCTACTGCTTTCCCAGGCCATAATAGAGAGCTGGATCGGAAGTGGGGCAACCAGGACTTGAACCGGCGCCCATATGGGATGCTGGCACTGCTGCCACAGTGCCGGCCCCTCCCTGTTATTTTTCTACTGTTTGTTGATTGGCATAGTGCAGCCCCAGCAACCTACCCAGTACCATAAATGTGCAAAAGAAATCCAAGAATCTTAAAGAAATTTAAGATACACAACACTTTCCCAAAATATGAGTTAGGAAAGGCTGTGCGGTCCTGGCAAGAGTCCACATAAACTGTTCCAGCTGAATCTAAACACTCAATTAGGCACTTAATTATCCTGAAGCCCTATTGATCCCCTATTAGAAGTGACCCCACCCCCTTAGACGCAGGTTCGCTTCCCGGAGGAGCCCAGGGCACAGGGGACGCGGCAAGGGGGTGGGGACAGATCAATCAGCGGCTCCCAGCCTCCTCCCTCTGTGTTCTGCCAGCCACGCCACTCACCCACTCACGGCACAAGCCCTTCTCCCCGAATCTGAGCTCTAAGTGCAGGGTTGGTTTCAGGCACTCGTTCTGCGTAGCTCTCCTCTAAGGATGTCAGCCTTCGGCAGCACCCGACCCCTGCTGGACCTTCGCGGGGTTGCTCATCAGAGAGGCTCCCAAAAGCGGGGCCGGGCCAGGCTCTGACGGATGGGGTCAGTTCATGGTCCACGGCCCTCCCTCATTAATAATCCACCTCCACAGGCAGCCGGCTGCAGGTCCCTGCCCCTGGCATCACATCATAGGCTAATTACACTCAGATGCATTTTTTCATACCCTTTGGACAGAGGCCTGCTCATTTCGATCCTGAGACATTCAAGCCTTGTGAAGTTTTCTAGTGATTTTCGGCCCAGTTTCTTAATTTGAGTGCCCTGTGTGGAGAGAAAAGGCATGGCCACCGGCTTCCTCCGAGAACGGAGTCCTTGGGAGACAGGAAGAAGTGACTTCAATCAGAAGCTCCCCAGTGGGCTCACACTGGATTCCGTACCTGATTTCTTTCTTTCTTTAAAAATGTTTGTTCTTCGTCTACTTGAAAGGCAGAGTGACACAGATACAAAGAAATCTCTTCTATCCACTGGTTCACCCCCCAAATGCCTGCAAGATCCAAGGCCAGAACCAGGAGCCCAGAACTCCACCCGGGTTTCTCACAGGGGTGGCAGGGGCCCAGGTGTTTGAACCATCACCTGCTGCCTCCCAGGATGAATTCGCAGAAGCTGGATCAGAAGTGGAGTAGCGGAGACTCGAACTGGGCACTCTGGTGTGGGATGGGGGCATTCTCATGTGCTGGCTTAATTTGCTGTACCACAACACCCGCTTCTCAGCACCTGATTTAGACATCCCTCAGGAAAAGGCACCTACGATCATCCCCACCCCCACCCAACCATGGGACACTCGTCCCAAGGCCCCCAGCGGATGCTTGAAACTGGGTCACTGCTGACCCCTGTGCACAAGCTCTTTGATCTGAAAATGCCCAGGGTCCCCAAGGGACCGCCAGGCACGGCACTGCCGGATCTCACACACATGAAGGTGTGATCACAGCGTGGTCCCACCCTACGTGAAGTCTAAACAAGCCAGACTCACAGAAAGAGCGGTTTCCAGGAGTTGGGGGGTGGGTGGCAGAGATGGGGAGACATGGGTCAAAGGGCTCACGCTTAGGATGGACGTGCCAGGAGGTCCGTTGTGCAAGCTGGCGACGATGGTTAGGAGTGAAGTATCGCATACTTGGAATCTGCTGAAAGGGTAGACCTGAAACGTTTTCCCCGCTGCCCACCCGGAGTGATAACGAGGTAAGGCGACAGGTGGACTAACTTGACCGAGGTAATCGCGTGTAGACAATCCACGTGCATCAGATCATCGCCCTGTACTCTGAACTTTGCACAATTTCATTTGTCGACAATGCCTCAGTAAACCTGGGGGAAAGAGTGCCTGTAACCCGCGTACCGGCCACCTCGCCCCTCGCTCAACAGCAATCACCCTCCAGATCTCCGAGGCTCACAACACGGACAGCAACGGGAACGGGGAACCCGACGGCCGCCTGCGCTACTCGTTTGTTCGTTCCCTCGTGGTCCTCAGAAGCGGGACAGGATTCCCTCCTCAAGGTGGGACAGGACAGTCACAGCGCGGGCTCAGGGGCTGCAATTCAGCTCCTAGCAGAAGCAGCTGCTCAGCCTCTCCAGATTCTGCTTCCTGTTCTATACAATGGGGCTACTGGTGGGATTCACAGCAAATCCTTCCCAGAGAGCACGGAAGACAGAAAAAGAAAAAAAAGTTATATACAGTACTTGTATATTATAGAATAATATATTATGTATGAGGGTGTTTCAAAAGGTTCATGCAAAAATTTTGAAATCCATGCACACAATAAGGGTCTTGAAAAAGTTCATGAAAATGTGTATATTCTGAAAAAAATCATATATGGATTTTAAAAAATTTTTGCACCCAAATTTAGCTTTTAATACCATTGTTGGGGTCGGCGCTGTGGCACAGCGGGTTAAAGTCCCAGCCTACAGGCCGGAATCCCATATGGGCACTGGTTAGAGTCCCAGCTGCTCCATTTCTGATCCAGCTCTCTATTATGGCCTAGAAAAGCAGTAGAAGATGGCCCAGCCGGCGCCGTGGCTCAACAGGCTAATCCTCCGCCTAGCGGTGCCGGCACCCTGGGTTCTTGTCCCGGTTGCCCCTCTTCCAGGCCAGCTCTCTGCTGTGGCCTGGGAGTGCAGTGGAGGATGGCCCAAGTGCTTTGGCCCTGCACCCCATGGGAGACCAGGAGAAGCACCTGGCTCCTGGCTTCAGATCAGTGCAGTGCGCCGGCCCAGTGTGCCTACCGCGGCGGCCATTGGAGGGTGAACCAACGGCAAAGGAAGACCTTTCTCTCTGTCTCTCTCTCTCACTGTCCACTCTGCCTGTCAAAAAAATTTTTTTAAAAAAAAAGGAAGATGGCCCAAGTCCTTGGGCCCCTGCACCCACGTGGGAGACCCAGAAGCAGCTCCTAACTCCTGGCTCAGCTCTGGCTGTTGTGGTCATTTGAGAAGTGAAACAGCAGAATGGAATACCTCTCTCTCTCTCTCTCTCTGGCTCTACCTCTCTCTGTAATTCTTTCAAATACATAAAATAAATCTTTTAAAAAAATCCCATTGCTGCACGCACGTTTGAAGCACTCTCGTGTATGCATCCACTGCTTTAGGATGGCTGGACAAGCAAAGACCGTCCAGTTAGGCTCGGCCTAGTAGACATTCTCGTCAACTCTCCCTGCTCTTCTCTCACCTGACCGAGTCTGTCTGTCTCTCTCGCCGCCTTGCCCTTTCTCTCCACGAACTGCCACACACTGAGGTGCAACTCAGCTCCCACGAGCACGCTCTGAGCGTCGCCTTCTAACTTTCCAGCTCCCAACATGGGCTCCTTGTGCCTCCCTCTCCCCTGCTCTCCCCCACCTGCTGGCCCGGCTCCCCTCCCTGTCTGGACTCCCACACTGAACTCCAGGGCTGATCCCTGGCGCCCCTCAGTGTCCTTGTCTCAGTCCCACAGCCCACCTGCTGGGGTGGGGCCCTGTACCCCCAGGCTGCTGAGCCTGACCAGACGTTGAGGCTGCCAGAGAAGGCCATGTCCCCCAGCCCAGATGGACCCTGACACATGCCTTCCTCGGGACTCCATATGCCAGGGCTGGCAGACTGTGATTGGGTCAGACTATTTCATGATAGGATTTTCTCATCAAAAATTTCCAAACATTGAGCTTGAAGCTCCAATGACAGTTGTGGGGCAGCAATTTCCACAAACGTAAGGCTCCTCAATGGTACAGAGTGTACTTCAGAAACCAACATAGACATCAATGGCCTTTTTTCCTTAAGATTTGTTTTTATTTATTTGAAAAGCAGAGAGAGAGAGAGAGGAACTTCCCATCTATTGATTCACTCCCAAAATGGCCACAATGGCTGGGGCTGGGCCAGGCCAAAAGGTCAGGAGCCTGTCCTCCATCCAGGTCTCCCACGTGGGTGCAGGGGCCCAAGCACTTGGACCATCCTCCACTGCTCTCCCAGGCTATTAGCGGGAGCTGGATCAGCAGTGGAGCAGCCAGGACTCAACCCAGTGCTCATATGGGATGCCGATTTTGCAGGTAGTGGCTTAACCCGCTCACTACAACGCTAGCCCCAGTCAATGTCCTTTCAAGCTAGAATTGTGCACCTGGCTCGTGACGGACCCGATCAATGATATTTTCCTTTAAATTCATAAAGTTCTACCAAGTACCAGTGTGAAGGTTAAGGAAGCCTGGTATTCTAATTTTCTATGTCCAGACAGAAGGCTAGGAAGGACACAGCATTCTTTTTTCTCAAGATTGTTCTGCCAGCAAAACTGCACTCTTACAGAAGAGTCTTATAACACAAAAGAGAGAGAGAGAGATTTTCTATCTGCTGATTCACTCTTTGAGTGGCCACAACAGCCAGGTCTGGGCCAGGCCAAAGCCAGGAGCCCAGAACTCCACCCATGTCTCCCACGTGGGTGGCAGGGGCCCAAGTACTGGGGCCACGTTCTGCTGCCTTCCCAGGCACATTAGCCAGAAGCTATGTTGGAAGCAGAGCAGCAGGGACTGGAGCCAGCGCTGCAGAAGGGGATGCTAGCATGGCAAGTGGCAGCTTGACCCGCTGTACCACGGTGCTGGCCCCTTGTATAGGTTTTTCAAAAATCCTCTAGGAAAGCAAGGGGGAGAGAAATAGAACTCTCTTGAAATAAGTGCCATTCTTGAATTTTGAAACTGATTTAGAAGAGAGCCGAAAGTAAAGGAGTTGATACTCAGAAATGGTGACTGTGGGGGCACAGGGGCAAGGCAGGCAGGAAGTAAGAAGGCTGGGGAGGCTGTCAGGAGAGTCCCTAGACTGGGCAGAGCTGGGAAGGAGCTGATTCAAGGTGGCAGAATCTTCAGGACTCAGATTAACCAGGAGGGGAGATGGAATCTACAATGTGTCTTCTGTTGTGTTTGCTGGGGATGGAGGAAAAGCTGCCTTTGGGACCTGATGAATTGGAGGCACCTGCAGAAGGCTCCTAAAGAGAGGTCAAAAGACAAATGGATTGGCTGGCGCCACGGCTCAATAGGCTAATCCTCCGCCTGTGGCGCCGGCACCCTGGGTTCTAGTCCCGGTTGGGGCACAGGGTTCTGTCCCGGTTGCCCCTCTTCCAGGCCAGCTCTCTGCTATGGCCCGGGAGTGCAGTGGAGGGTGGCCCAAGTCCTTGGGCCCTGCACCCCTTGGGAGACCAGGAGAAGCACCTGGTTCCTGGCTTTGGATCAGCGCGGTGCGTCAGCCGCAGCGGCCATTAGAGGGTGAACCAACGGACAAGGAAGACCTTTCTCTCTCTGTCTCTCTCTCACTGTCCACTCTGCCTGTCAAAAAAAAGAAATAGGAGGCACACACAAAAAAATCACCCTAAAAATAAATAAATAACGAAAAACACCACAATCCAGTTCTGGGATGATCTTTGATCCTGAAGGGTCTGGGGTCACTTCCCAAGGCCAGAAGCTGAAGTCCTTGTTGAAAGCAAAGGGAGTAGTAGTGGAACAGGTTACATAAAGACCACATGATGTGGGTGCAAATTGTGGAAATCTTTACTTAGTATAGAGTTGGTCTGCTGTACATAAAGTTAATGAAAAACGAATCTTATTGAAGAATGGGATGGGAGAGGGAGCAGGAGGTGGGACGGGAGTGGGGGTGAGAGGGCAGGTATGGGGGGAAGAACTGCTATATTCCTAAAGCTGTACCTATGAAATCTGTATTCATTATATAAGAGCTTTCTTTTTTTTAAAAAAAATATTTATTTATTTAATTGAAAGTCAGAGTTACACAGAGAGAGGAGGCAGAGAGAGAGGGAGAGAGAGGGAGAGAGAGGGAGAGAGAGAGAGAGAGAGAGAGAGAGAGAGATCTTCCATCCGATGGTTCACTCCCAAATTGGCCGCAACGGCCAGAGGCCAGAGCTGTGCCAATCCGAAGCCAAGAGCCAGAAGCATCTTCAGGGTCTCCCACACGGGTGCAGGGGCCCAAGGACTTGGGCCATCTTCTGCTTCCCCAGGCCATAGCAGAGAGCTGGATTGGAAGAGGAGCAGATGGGTCTCAAACCGGCACCCATATGGGATTCCGACGCTTCAGGCCAGGGTGTTAACCTGCTGTGCCACAGCACCAGCCCCTATAAAAGCTTTCTTTAAGAAAAAAAAAAAAAAAAAAGACCATGTGACTAGTGGTAAGAAGAGGTTTTTATGGGCAGCAGGTGGTGGAGTGGTGGAGTATGTTTTCCTTGCTTTGAAATGGACGTATCCGTGTGCACATACATACAGTATATTCCTTGCCCCATGCCCCTCTAATCTAACACACAGCATGCTGACATGACAGGGCTACACACAGGTTTCAGTGTGTAAGTCACAGGGTGTCTGCAGTAGTTTGTCCCCCAGTGGGTCCACGTGCCGGGAGCTTGGCCCCAGTGTGGCAGTGTTGGGAGGCGGTGGAGCCTTTAAGAGGACTCACCTGTGGAAGGTGATTAGGTCATTAGTGGCACAGCCATCAGAAGAGAGCGATGCAGTTCTCACGGAACCTGAAGTAGTTCCTGCAAGAGTGGGCCGGGGGCTCAGATCTCACTGGCATCCTGTCTCACCACGTGCTTTCTCGCGATGTCTGCCATGTTGTGGCAGAACCAGAAGGCTCTCACCAGAGACCAGCACATGCCAGGACCATGCTCTTGACTCTCCAGAGCCGTGAGTTCAACAGACCTGTTCTCTTGATGAAGTACCCAGCCCTCAGCGGCAGCAAACAGCCTGAGACAGCAACAAGGGCGGACCGCGGCTCAGCTGGAGGAGGGATGCATGTCGCCTGAAGCCGGGACAGCCTGACCCTGCTGCTGTCTTTCTGTAGAACTTACACGTGGGCGAAGGAGCAGCGGACGCGTGCCAGTGACAAAGGGGCGGGTCTCTTGGATTGCAACCTGTCAGCCCCGCCCCTGGGAAACCCACTTCCTGCTTGGTCCTGGCTTGGAGTTGGCCGAAAGAAGACTTGTGTGATTCAGAAAGGGTGGAAATGAAGCAGAAATCATTTCTCTTGGAAGGTCTCCTTGGAGATTCACTGCCTAATTTCAGGTTCCTCCAACCAACAGCTGAGCCCAGGGCAAGGGGGCGGACAAGACACAGCTGACCACATGACTCCCACCCACACACCCTGCTTCCTGGGTCTTCCCACGGCCCAGCCCTGCTGGTTACACCTGTGAGAGACTTCGGACAGAACTTTGATCCCACACATTGGTGCCAACTCTACTTCTCTAGTGAAACCCCCTGTTTCTGTAAAATACAGTCAAATCAGAGAGGGACAAAAGATGGGAACAAGCAGTTCACTAAAAAGGAACCACAAATTGTTCTTAAACACACGGAAAGATGCACAACTTCAGTCATTCCAGCAAAGCTGATTCAAGTTGCACAAGATAACATTCCTCCAATCGGCAAACACCTACAGGTTTGTTGACGGGGCTGTGGGAAAGCACCTTTCTCCACTGCAAGTGGAAATAACACACGAAGGAGGTCTAAGGAAGCCCAGTGAGCATCAGCCGTCAGAATGACAAAGATGGGTCTTGGCAACTCGGCACTGCTTGCTTCTACAGATAGTCACAGCACACTCCCAGGTGAAAAGGTGTTCCAGGGTGTTCGCTCTAGTGCTGTCTGCAACAGCAAAACAGAGTAAACAACCTTCCATGTGTCAGGAGTTAAGTAGATGATGGTGTTTTCACACAGCGGAATGTTCTGCAACTGTAGTAAAGCCTAAAAACAAGAAAGCTCTTTGTGTATTGGTATGGAAAGATTTTTAAGACATTATTAAGTGAAAAGGGCAAGAGGGAGAGAGAGTGTACTATCGTGTGCAGCAAAGCAAGAAAAATAAAATATATTTTGTATTTGTTTTTGTATATGTAAACAATATCTAGAGGAGAGCACAAGAAACCAATGTCAGAGCATGAAATGGGCGAGAAGCAGAGCAGGCAGATGGGCACAGGATGGAAGGATATTTCGTTGTAAACCTTTTTTCCAATGATATGAACATATTTCTGTTCAAAAGTCAAATGTGCCCCCAAATTAACTGATTTAACAAAAGCAAGTCTTGTATATTTTAAAGACTTACTTATTTGTTTGAAAGGCAGAGTTACAAAGAGAGAGGGAAAGACAGAGAGGGGAGAGAGAGAGAGAGAGAGAGAGAGAGAGAGATATTGATTCTCCATCTGCCAGTTCACTCCCCAAATGGCTGCAACAGTCAAGGTTGGGCCAGGCTGAAGCCAGGAGCCTGGAATTTCATCCAGGTCTCCCATATGGGTGGCAGGGATCTAAGCATTTGGTCCATCCTCTGCTGCTTTCCCAGGCACATCAGCAGGGAGCTGGATTGGAAGTGGAGCAGCTGGAACAAGAACCTGTGCCTATATAGGATGCTGGCACCACAGGCTCCCAAAAGCAAGTCCTATTACAGTTATATAGACATTCCTTTAGAAGTCCATGTGCACATAAAATAATTATTTTTACTTAAAGCATATCAAATACATTTATATGGAGAAATAGTCACATTATTATTTAATTATTATTAAACCTTCAGAAAAGTTGAAATCATTATATGATGAATAGCCCTACATCCTTCTCCTAGCTTCACCACTTGCTAGTATTTCTACACGGTTCCACACTTGTGTGCACAAGCATCTTCACTCTTCCCTGAGCTAACTGACCTGAGCATTAGTTGCAGGATCTTGACACTAGACCCTAAATACTTCCACAGGTTGCTCTGGATAACAAAGACACAGCCCCTACATAACACGCACTATTGCAACAAGGATGTTTAAGTTTATCATCTAACTCATAAACAGCCCATGTTTAAATTTCTCCAGTAATGTCCTTTATACTCATTTTTTTCTGAGCCAAAATCTAGTCAATGAGCCCATATTGCATCTAGCTGTTATCTCTTTCTCTCTTTTTCTCTAGGTTTATTTTATTTATTTGAAAGGCAGAGCAACACAGAGAGGGATGGTGAGGGGAGACAGAGACCTTTCACCTGCTGGCTCACTCCCCAAATTGCCACAATGGTCAGGACTGGGCCAGCTGGAAGCCAGGATCCAGAAACTCCACCCGGGCCTCCCACATTGCTGGCAGGGGCCCAAAGCACTTGGGCCAACTTCCACTGTTTTCCCAAGAGCCTTAGCAGGGAGCTGGATTGTTTGCCAGCATTGTGAGCTGAGACTTAACCCACTGCACAATGTCAGCCCCAAGTTATGTCTCTTTTACACTAACCCTTCCTTGGTCTTTGTTGACATTGATGTCTTTGTGACTCCAGAGCTACAGCTTTGAGAATATTCTTAAATCTAAGTTTTCCAGTTGACTGCTGGAAAATTTTCCAGTTGACTGTTATGTGTATTTAGCAACAGTACTAGCAAGTGCTGCTGTACCCTGCTGGTCCCCCTTATTGGTAATGAAGTTTGATTAGTTGGTTAAGGTGATGTCTGCCTTGTTTTCATCGTAAAGATCCTCTTTTCTCTTATTATGGGTAAGATTTACAAGATGATGCTCTGAAACTTTGTGAATATCCTGTTCCAATGGCATATCACTTGGTGGCTTAGCATCTATGATGATATTTATCCATGGGTCGACTTTGTGGTGTGGTGCGCTAAACTGTCCATATTGGCGTGCTGGTTGGAGTCCCAGTTGCTCTGCTTCCAATCCAGCTTCTTGCTAACGTGCTTAGGAAGACAGCAGAAGAGAGATCAAGTACTTGTATCCCTGCCACCCATGTAGGAGACCAGTTGGATCTCCAGGCTTCTGGCTTTAGGTAGGACCAGCCCCGATCATTGCAGCTATTTGCGAAGTGGAGCAGTGTGTGGAAGATCTCTCTCTCTCCCTCATCACTCTGCCTTTCAAACCAATAAACCTTTTTAAAAATTTGCATGAAATCAATTATAAAAGAAGTTCTTGCAAAAGGTGATTTTCTAGTTGTATCAATTCTTCATTTACCTATTGATTGTCATTCTTTTGTATGTGTGGGGGGGGATGAGTGGTGAGGTGCACTATTGCTATGACTCAAAGTATTTTTTCAATGCATTATAATCTATCACCACCACAATTCTTTTTGCTCAAATTGATATGCCCACTGATCTGGTATCTCTTTGACATATTCCCGCCAACCTTGCAGCGGTCTTGGCATCAGGGAATGAGATGCTCCAGCCTCTGTTTATACATTTCTTGGACCAGACACGGAATCCATCATTTTTCAAGAAACCTTGGTTTCTTTCAGTAGAGAATGGTATTTAGAGACCACAATCTGTGTGCTTGTGGCTTTTGTTGCTCCAGGGTTCCTTATACTCAGTCTGGTTAAAACCAAACCAAAACAAAATTTAAAAACTAGTCTTTGATTTTTAGCTGCCTCCCAACTACTCTCTCTCTCCCATTTTCTTTCCACCTTTCTCCAGGATGTCCTTGGGAAAACATTGGAAGCACTGAAACCTTGAAATCTAAATGGTACAACACCGAAAGGGAGACAACCTCCCTTCTCAGTCCAAGCTGAAATGGGTTCGACCTGAGCCACTTGCAGGAGGCCTTGTAGAGAAAGGGGCTGGAGGTTCTGTTTCCCATCCAGTTGTCTTCCCTGGGGTGGGGTGTTGGGGGGTGGGGGTGGGGAGAAAGGAGAGTTCATCTAATACAAGTATCATTTGAATTTTAAAAGTCTATGTCTAATTGCTACTTATGACTACAGCAAAAATTGATTTTATACACTGTAATTGTATGGTTCGAATATGTAATCAGAAATGCAAAGCTTGACGCCGTTGATTTTAATTTCCATAACTAATGCCCCTCAGTTCACATATTTCAGTCATTTCTGGGCTGAAACATCTTTTTCTAATTAGTGATCAAGATGCACACAGCAGTTCAAGACCTCCTCGTGGCGCGGGCTGCCCTGAACTGCACATTTGAATCCCCCTCAGGATAATGCTTGGCCATTTGTTGAACCGGCCATTACCTTGGCCATCGAGAAATATCCCACAGGGACTCAGTTCTTAAATTCTGAAGTGGTCTGATATTTGCATCCCTGTGCGAGAAAAAGTGTCAGATTTGCCTATGAATTATCAAACATTTTCAAAAGGCACAAAGCTGGTGACAGTTTGCGACACCTGGGGTTGTACTCCAGCATTTCAATAAAAAGTTCTTGGTTTGGGAACAGTCTCAGGACACACCTGACTCTGTAAGACAGACAACAAGCCAGGGGGTGTTTGTCCTGTGAAAACAAAACTCTGGCCACCCCCAGCACTCTTCTATTGAGATCAGCCTTCGTGGTACTACATGTCAAAGTTCCCAAGCTGCATGGGCAGCCACCAGAAACTCTACAAGCAAAATGCCTCAACCAAAAAGGAGTCAGCTTTCCTGGGAATACTCATTTTCTGATGTACACTGCTTTTATGTGGTGTTAAAAATGACAGCGACGATGATGATAACAACTGTAAGTTCTAAAAATAATGTATGGATTCGGTTGCACAGAGCCTGTGTGGTTAAATAACATTCAATACACCTTTGTGAATGAGTAGCCTTTCTTTAATAATCTGTTTTTAAAGATTTATTTATTTGAAAGGAAGAGTTACAGAGAGGCAGAGCAAGAACAAGAATGAGAGAGAGAGAGAGAGAAAGAGAGAGAAAGAAAGTGAGAGAGAGAAGTCTTCCATCTACTGGTTCACTCCTCAAGTGGCTGCAACGGCTGGAGCTGTACTCATCCGAAGCCAGGAGCCAGGAGCTTCCTTCAGGTCTCCAATGTGGATGCAGGGGCCCAAGGACTTGGGCCATCTTCCACTGCTTTCCCAGGCCATAGCAGAGAGCTGGATTGGAAGAGGAGCAGCTGAGACTCGAACTGGGGCCCATATGGGATGCCAACACTGTAGGTAGCGGCCTCATCCACTATACCACAGCACCAGCCCCTCTTTAATAATCTTTGATAGTACCAGGACCACAAGAAGGGGTTGTTAAGCCAAAACTCTTGGGGCCAAGGGATCTCTGAAATAAAGGGTTTACTGAGCTGTTACAAATGCTAGCCCAGATCCTTCATGGGAAGCAGGATACACAGCAGACTCAGAATGGCAAAAGCCCTAAACAGCACTCTGGCCTCAGAATCAGTCTTTAAGGCACTCGGATATGGCTAAAAAGCCCATGAGAGTTTGCAGGCATGGAAAGCCAAGACATTGTGGCAAAAAAAAAAAAAATGACCTAAATGAAAGATCTGTGAGTGAGATCCCAGCGGAAAGAACGGGCCATCAAAGAAGGAAGTACCTTTCTCTGAAGGGAGGAGAGAACTTCAACTTTGACTATGGCCTTGTCTAAATAAGATCGGAGTTGGTGGACTCAAGAGGCTTCCATAGCCTTGGCAGCTCATGACAAGAGCCTCAGGTGATTACTGACGTCATAAATAAGAGTGTCAATTGTTAAATCAACAATGGGAGTCACTGTGCACCTGCTCCCCATGTAGGACTTCTGCCCTTAATGTGTTGTACTATGAGAATTAATGGTAAAACTACTACTCAAACAGTACTCTATACTTTGTGTGTCTTTGTGGGTGCAGTCTGTTGGAATCTTTACTTAGTATATACTAAGTTGATCTTCTGTATATAAAGATAATTGAAAGTGAATCATGGCTGGCGCGTGGCTCAACAGTCTAATCCTCCACCTAGCGGCGCCGGCACACCGGGTTCTAGTCCCGGTCGGGGTGCCGGATTCTGTCCCGGTTGCCTCTCTTCCAGGCCAGCTCTCTGCTGTGGCCCGGGAGGGCAGTGGAGGATGGCCCAAGTGCTTGGGCCCTGCACCCCATGGGAGACCAGGAGAAGCACCTGGCTCCTGGCTCCTGGCTTTGGATTAGCGCGGTGCGCCGGCCGCAGTGCGCCGGCCCCAGCAGCCATTGGAGGGTGAACCAACGGCACAAGGAAGACCTTTCTCTCTGTCTCTCTCTCTCTCTCACTGTCTACTCTGCCTGTCAAAAAAAAAAAAAAAAAGTGAATCATGATGAAGAATGGGATGGGATGGGATGGGATGGGAGAGGGAGTGGGAAATGGCATGGTTACAGGTGGGAGGGAGGTTATGGGGGGAAAAGCTGCTATAATTCAAAGGTTATACTTTGGAAATTTACATTTATTAAAGTTGAAAAGAAAAAAAATGCTAGCCCAAAAAAGAAGAAAGGAGCCAGCATTGTAGTGCATTGGGTTAAGCCATCACCTGTGATCGCCATTTCAAGTTCTGGCTGTTCTACTTCCAATCCAGCTCCTGCCTAATACATCTGGGAAAGCAGCAGAAGGCAGCCCACATGCTTGGGTCCCTGCCACTGATGTGGGATAGCCAGATGGAGTTCCAGACTCCTGGCTTCCAAGGCCATTTGGGGAGCAAACCAGCAAATGGAAAATATCTCTGTCTCTCTGTCTCTGTCTCTCTCTCTCTCCCCTTTCAAATAAAATGAATCAAGATTTATTTTATTTATTTGAAAGGCACAGTAACAGAGAGAGGAAGGGACATCTTCCATCCTCTGGTTCACTCCCCAGGCGTCCCCACTGAAGCCAGGAGCCTGGAATTCCATCCCGATCTCCCACGTGGGTGGCAGGGACCCAAGCACTTGGACCTGTTACTTTCGTTTCCTTAACTGGAATAGGAAGGTCCAACCACCAACAAAGAAACGCATCATGCTGTCTGCCCTGTTCCTAAGGGAACGCTGTTGCTTCCGTTAGGATCATTCTGAAGGGTATGTGACCCAGAAGGTTTGCGTTTTTCATGCACTTTTCTTCCTCTCCAGAGTTATTTTTCTCTCTTGGTCAACTCTGATTCTTATGAAAATCATCATTTCTAGATGTGTTTCAGCTCCTCCTCCCCCGCCCAACACAATGACTCCTAATTCTAAGTGCTACAAAGACCCCAGAGGAAATCACTGTCAATCAGGGTGGGCAGCTCTCAGTCCAAAGTTTGAAAATGCTCCAAACCCCAAAACTCTTTAAGTGCAGACATGATGCCACAGTGGGCAAGTCCAACCTGAACTCATGTGACAATCGAAACACAGCTGCAGGGCCAGCGCCATGGCTCACTTGGTTAATCCTCTGCCTGCAGTGCCAGCATCCCATATGGGCACCGGGTTCTAGTCCTGGTTGCTCCTCTTCCAGTCCAGCTCTCTGCTGTGGCCTGGAAGGGCAGTGGAGGATGGCCCAGGTGCCTGGGCCCCTGCACCCGCATGGGAGACCAGGAGGAAGCACCTGGCTCCTGGCTTCGGAACGGTGTAGCTCTGGCCATAGCAGCGATTTGGGTGGTGAACCAACGGAAGGAAGACCTTTCTGTCGCTCTCTCACTGTCTAACTCTGTCAAATAAATTTTAAAAATTGCTCTTTATAAAAAAATACAGTTGCACTAAAAATATATAAAATTGCCTTTGGGATACACATGTAAAGTTCACACAAAACCAACAAATTTTGTGTTAAGACTCGGGCCCCCTCCTCAAGATATCTCATTATATACATGCAAATATTCCAAAACACAAAAAACTCCCCAATTCAAAACACTTCTGCTCCCAAGCAGTTTGGTTAAGGGACAGTCTAAACCTGAACACATCACAAGTAGAGAAAGCAAACACAGAACATCTGAATAACATAAACAGCTACATTTACCAATGTCTGTACCTTGCAAGCAGCTCCTATCTTTTCAAATACCCATGACGTATTTAAGGCAGTCGTGCACTAAGCTACAGAGAACATAATTTCCAGAATAACAAGGCACAAATGCTTGCCACCACGAAACAAAAGAGTAATGTGATCAGTTACACAAGCTAATCTAATAACCTGTAAACTAAAATCACTCTTTTGGCCAGTCTGGAAATGAACAAAAGTTCAACAGCTATACATCCATGACAGTAACAGCAAGGCACATGGCATCTGTCAGATGGGACATAGCTGCTTAGACTGACAATCAAAGCCACAACACTTTACTAAAAGGTAGTGTTTACTCGGTCCCTGAACTTGGGCTATCCTCTGGCTTGCTTTGGTATGGTAGACTGAAGGTGCAGGAGTGACACTGTACGAGCTCCTGAGCCTAACAGTTCCAGCTTCGCTCTCTTGAAACACCAGCCCAACACTGCCTCTTAGGGGGCCGGCTCAGTGCCTGCAGTGTTGGTATTCCAAATGGGCACCGGTTCAAGTCCTGGCTGCTCCACTTCTGATCCAGCTCTCAGCTTATGGCCTGGGAAAGCAGAAGAGATTGCCCAAGTGTTTGGACCCCTGCCACCCATGGGGAGACCCAGAAGAAGCTCCTGGCTCCTGGTTTTATATTGGCCCAGCTCTGGCTGTTGTGGCCATTTGGGGAGTGAACCAGGGGATGGAAGATCTCTCTCCCTCTCTCTCTAATTGCCTTTTAAATAAACAAATAAATCTTTAATAAAAGAGAGCCAGTGTAGCCCACTGAGGAAGAGAGATCAAGTGGGGTACCAAGGAACCAGACTGACCACCTGACCCATGAGTGAGGCCATCTTGGACCTCCCAGGCTCCTTGATCCACCATCTGACCACAGCGCACTAGCGACACCAGGTGGAATAGGCCTAGAACCACTCAGCCACTAAAAAATTGTAAGACATAAACTGTTGACAAAGTTGTTAAGTTTTAGGACAGCTGCTTATGCAAGAGTTAACAAGCAGTAATTTTATTTATTATTAATCACGGAATTTTGAACTAAGCATACACACATGAAGCGACTGTAGTGGGGAATCTGCTGTGTTGGCAGGAGACCCCAGTTCCCCCTCCTCTTCTCCTGGAGCTCCATGGGCCTCCAGGAGTTGAGAGACTCAAATCTAAGTGAACCTCTGTGGTTCCACCCCTCTGGTGTGTGATTAGTTCACACGTGCGCCAGGTCCCCAAGGCGGCCCAGTCAGTGAATCCTAGCACTTTGTCGCCCAGGTGCTGCCTGTGAACAATAAGGCTGCTGCCGGTCCGGCCCTTGCAGGTTCAGCCAGAACCAGCCTCTCCTGCGGCCCCAGCTCACGGTTCCTCCTAGGCTCAGCTGGGTCCCTGAAGCCAGGGTATTAGAGACTTGCCGGCTCGCTCAGCCCTGGGCCCTTGTGTGCCTCCCTGGGAGCTGGGAGTTGAGTTCTCAGCCCTTGAGAATGTGTTCAGTATGACATTATCCATGTTATTCTTAGCTCCTGAAGAACTAAGAACGGCCGATGTTCCAGGTAAGGAAGAGGCCCTCATCAAGTTATTCCAGACTTCCTTATCCGAGCAGACGCTGAGGGCTGGGACACAGGACTTCATGATGCCCCAAGAGGCGAAGCTGGTCACTCCGTTCCAGACAAGTACCTAATGCCTCTAAAACATGTGCAGGGGGGGAGGGGGGAGGAGAGGGATTTTTTTTCTTCTTTTTCCTTCTGAAAAGTATGTTTATGTGGTTATCAAAAAACCAAATCAGAGCTGGGTGTTTGCCTATAGGTTAAGATGTCCCAAGTCACCGGATCCTGACCGGCTTCCGGGAGGCAGCAAACGACAGCTCTTTAGTACCTGGGGCCCGGCCACCCGCATGGGGGACCTGGGTTGAGCCCCTCCCTGGCTCCTGCCCCCGCTTCGGCCAGGCCCAGCATCTGGGGAGTGAAGCAGCAGGTGGGAGACACTTCTCTGTCCATATCTGCCTCTCAACTAAAGAAGGGGAAAGGTAGTACCAACAGCAGCTGTATCACACTCCTCCTCCAAATCGGGTCTCCTTATGGACGAGCCTGCGCCCCCCAATAACTGGAGGCCCCTTGAGCGCTCCAGAGGGGAAGACCCCAGGCCCTCCGACCCCGGCAGGGGCTGTACTCTCCCGCCCATCCTCCCCCTGGGGAACGCAGGGAGAGCCCAGGGGAAGGGACAGGAAGTTTAGAGGCCGTGAGGCCCAGGGCAACGTGGGCACGAGGGTTTCGTGGGACAGAAGTACACCCCTATGCCCAAGGGGGGGTCCTCGCCGTCCCTGCGCGCGCGGGTCCCGGGACCGCCTCCCCAGGACGCCGTCGGGGTGGCGCGCTCCGGGCGGGCCGAGCTGGGTGCGCAGGCGGCTCCCGGCGTGCCTTCCCCGAGCTGGCCTCCCTGCCCGGCCCTCGCAGGCGGCGGATCGCGGAAAACACGCCCACGCGCAGCGCGCACGGGTCCAAGCGGGGCGCGGGCTGGGGGCTCCGGCCGGGGCTGCGGGGTGGGAGGGAACGGAAGTGCCGCGCAAGCCCTCGGGGTTTCCGCGCCATCAGCGTCTCGGTGGCCAGGTGAACCGCAGCTGTGGGCGGTCGCGGGAGGCGCCGTGGGGCCAGCAGCTGCGGTCACGGCGCAGCCCGAGGCGCCCACTCGCTCCCTTCCCAGCACCACAGCCGCGCCCTCAGGGAACCACCAGGACCCAGCGTCTGCTGCTGGGCTCGCCGGGGTTCTGGGACGTAGCCAGGGGCAGGTCCACCCTGGACCTTCTAGGATAAGGGTGTGGGCTGTGAAGTTTCTCTCCTGCCAGGTCTCACCAGATAATATATTCATTTTTTTTAAAAAGATTTATTTATTTATTTGAAAGAGTTACACAGAGAGAGGAGAGGCAGAGAGAGAGACAGAGAAATCTTCCATCCGCTGGTTCACTCAGTTGGCTGCAATGGCCAGAGCTTTGCTGATCGGAAGCCAGGAGCCAGGAACTTCTTTCTGGTCTCCCACGTGGGTGCAGGAGCCCAAGGACTCGGGCCATCTTCTACTGCTTTCCCAAGCCACAGCAGAGAGCTGGTTCAGAGGTGGAGCAGCTGGGACTCGAACCAGCGTCCATATGGGATGCCCACGCTTCAGGCCAGGGCGTTAACCTGCTGCACCACAGGGCCGGCCCCAGATAATGTGTTCATATAGGGCAACATCGGACAACCTCAGGCACGGGCAGAGAAGACCGCCTGAGAGCTGGAGGTCCTGCCAGGCTGAGTGTCTGGAATAAGACTGAACCTGTCAGAAAAGTCTGTACACATTCCTTGTACCCTGGTCCACCTAAGAATATTCTGGGTGTTTTTTGTTGTTGTTGTTGTTGTTTGTTTGTTTGTTTTTTAATTAAAATGTTTCATTTACATGCACTTTGCTCAGAAATAAAGGCAGAAGCAAATCAGATTTTCTTCAGGAAATAAGGCCATGAAAACAGAAAAGACTCCCCTTGCTAGAAAATTAACTCTTCATCACAAGTCTTACAAATAAATACCTGTGTTGTTTTAAAATGTCTATTTATTTTATTTGAAAGGGAGGGAGGGAAAGAAGAGAGAGAAAAAGAGAGAGAGATCCCATCCACTGGTTAACTCTCCAAATGTCCAGAATAGCTGGGGCCAGGTCGAGCAAAACCAAAGCCAGGAGCCAGGAACTCCATCCAGGTCTCCCACCCATCACCTGCTACCCACCGTGGTGTGCGTGAGCAGGAAGCTGGAATCGGAAGTGGTGCCAGGACCCAAACTCAGGCACTCTGACATGGGCTGTGGGCAGCCTAAGTGGTGTCTTAGCCACTGAACCAAACGTGTGCTCCCAAGTAACAATTCTTGAATTCAAGGAATTTGTCTTACACACGCACGCACACACACAGTTTAACACAACGCTTTACGAACTTTGCCACAAACTAGATGTTGTGCCTAGTGAAACACACACAGAGGTGAAGATTACTGTTTCCTTACCAAAGTCAATGTCGTGTTTTAGAACCAAGATGATTCCAATATGGCGAAATAGGGAGAGAACTTACTGATCTAGTCTAGGGGAAGATAGTTTTTAAAAAAAGTGGAGAGACAGAATCAGCCCTTAAGGCATTCGGATCTGGCTGAAGAGCCCATGAGACTATTTTAGGCATGGAAAGCCAAGACACTCTGGGGAAAAAAAAAAAAAAAAAAAAACCTAAATGAAAGATCTCTGCGAGTGAGATCCCAGTGGAAAGAATGGGGCCATCAAAGAAGGAGGTACCTTTCTTTGAAGGGAGGAGAGAACTTCCACTTTGACTACGACCCTGTCTGAGTAAGATCAAAGACGACGAACTCTAAAGGCTTCCATAGCCTTGGCAACTCATGACTAGAGCCTAGGGAGATTACTGACGCCATAAACAAGAGTGTCAAATTGTTAAGTCAACAACAGGAGTCACTGTGTACTTACGTCCCATGTGGGATCTGTCCTTAATGTGTTGTCCAATGTGAAGTAATGCTATAATTAGTACTGAAACAGTATTTTACACTTTGTGTTTCTGTGTGGGTGCAAACTGATGAAATCTTTACTTAATATATACTAAATTGATCTTCTGTTTATAAAGATAATTGAAAATGAATCTTGATGTGAATGGAATGGGAGAGGGAGCGGGAGATGGGAGCAGTGCAAGTGGGAGGGAAATTATGGGGGGGGAAGCCATTGTAATCCATAACCTGTACTTTGGAAATTTATATTTACTAAATAATAAAAATAAATAAATAAAAAGAAAGACATGCAAAAAAAAAAAAAAAGTGGAGAGAACCCAATCTCAGGGAAAAGTTACAGAGAAAACTACAAAGGAAACTCTACCCAAATTAGAGGGACACTGGGGATCTGTGGCAGAGGCCTTTGTCTTTTAATTAAACTTGTTTCTAACTGACACCCTTGACGTTGTGGTAGAGGCCTTCCCAAGGTCAAAAGAAGAAAGAGAAATCTGCCTGGGAATGAAATGTGGCTTCATCTGCTTACCTATGAATGCTGCAACTGTAATCCCTGTCTGCTTATATGCAACCATGTCAGTTCTGCAATGATGTCAGCCCTTGACAGACAGCAGATGGCTCAGTATGTGTGTTAAAAAAGACATCTTGGGGTTGGTGCTGTGGCACAGTAGGTTAATCCTCCACCTGCGGTGCCAGCATCCCATACGGGCACCAGTTCTAGTCCTGGCTGCTCCTCTTCCGATCCAACTTTCTGCTATGACTTGGGAAAGCAGTAGAAGATGGCCCAAATCCTTGGGCCCCTGCACCTGCATGGGAGACCTGAAAGAAGCTCCTGGCTCCTGACTTTGGATTGGTGCAGCTCCAGCCATTGTGGCCATTTGGGGAGTGAACCAGCAGATGGAAGACACCTCTCTCTCTCTCTCTCTCTCTCTCTCTCTCTCTCTCTCTCCCCCTCTCCCTCTCCTCTCCCTCTCCCTCAATGTCTGTAACTCTATCTCTCAAATAAATAAATAAAATCTTTTTTAAAAGATCTCTATAATGAAAATTACAAAACCTTAAAGAAAGAAATAGAAGATGACACAAAAATATGGAAAAATTTTCCATGTTCATGAACTGAAAGAATCAATATCATCAAAATGTCCACACTACCAAAAGCAATTTACAGATTCAATGCAATACTAATCAAAAAACCAAGGACATTCTTCTCAAATATAGAAAAAACGATAATGAAATTCATATGGAAACACAGGAGACCCCAAATAGCTAAAGCAATCTTATACAACAAAAACAAAGCCAGAGGCATCACAATACCAGATTTCAAGACATACTACATGCAGCTCAATTCACGATAGCTAAGATATAGAATCAATACAAATGTCCATCAGCTGAAGACTGGATAAAGAAATTATGGGATATGTACACTATGGAATACTACCCAGTGGTTTAAAAAAGTGAAATCCTGTCGTCTGCAACAAAATGAATAAAACTGGAAAATATCATACTTAGTGAAATAAGCCACTCCCGAAACAACAAATACCACATGTTCTCCCTGATCTGTGATAACCAATAGAGTACCTAAAAGGTAATCTATAGAGGTGAAATTGACACTTCGAGATGCAGTGACTTTGAACAGCCCTTGTCTCAACTGTAGAGAAACAGTTTCTTTTTTCATACTATTTGTTGAACTCTTTACTTAATATAGAGTTAGTCATATGTGCATAAAGCTAATAAAAAATAGATCTTAGTGAAAAATAAGAATGGGAAAAGGAGAGGGAGAAGGAAGAGGGGTGGGAGTGTGGAAGGTGGGGCGGTTACGGTGGGAAGAATCACTAAGTTCCTAAATTTGTATTTATGAAATGCATGAAGTTTGTATACCTTTAAATAAAAGGTTTCTGGGTAAGAAAAAATTAGCAACAAATAATTGGAAACAAATTATTATAATAGCATTTTAAATATCATCAAGGATAATTTGTACTGACATAAATCAGATCAAAAAGTATGAAACACTTAGGAATAGATTTAATTAAATATATGCCAGACAACTAAGACCACAAAAGCTGAGAGAAACTAAAGAAGATCCAAATCAGAGGTGAGGAACCTTTCTCCTGCAAGGGCCATTTTGGATATCCAGAACACCATTTACAGGCCATACAAAATTATTAGCTGAAAAATTAGCCTGCTACAGATTTGTTATTTATTGTTTGTTTGCTAAAGATTTATTTGTTTATTTGAAAGAGTTACACATAGAGAGGAGAGGCAGAGAGAGAGAGAAAGAGAGAGAGAGAGAAAGGTCTTCCATCTATTGGTTCACTCCCTAATTGGCCTCAACGGCCAGAGCTGTGCCAATCCGAAGCCAGGAGCCAGGGGCTTCTTCCAGGTCTCCCACCTGGGTGCAGGGGCCCAAGGACTTAGGCCATCTTCTGGTGCTTTCCCAGGCCATAACAGGGAGCTAGATCAGAAGTGGAGCAGCCGGGTCTCCAACCGGCACCCATATGGGATGTCAGCGCTTCAGGACAGGGCATTAACCCGCTGCGCCACAGCGCCGGCCCCAGCCTGCTACAGATTTATTGAATATAGAATCCTGCAAGGCTATACCAAATGATTTCATGGACTGGGCATTCTCCATCCCTGAATAAATGGAGATATACACCAACTCAATGGACGGGAAGACTCACAGATTCAGAGTCACGGCCATTTGAACCACCAGTAGGTATTACGTAGAAATTGAGTCTAGCATGTATTTGGAAATTCAAAGGATCAGGAATGGCCACAGTGATTCTGAAAAAGAACAAAGACGAAGGACTGATTCAAGATTCCTGATCTTGGCAGGTGCCGCAGCTCACTTGGCTAATCCTCCGCCTGTGGCACCGGCACCCCGGGTTCTAGTCCCAGTTGGGGCGCCAGATTCTGTCCCAGTTGCTCCTCTTCCAGTCCAGCTCTCTGCTGTGGCCCTGGAGTGCAGTGCAGGATGGGCCAGATGCTTGGGCCCCGCACCCGCATGGGAGACCAGCAAGAAGCACCTAGCTCCTGGCTTCGGATTGGCACAGCGCACCAGCCGCAGCGCACTGGCCGTAGCAGCCATTTGGGGTGAACCAATGGAAAAGGAAGACCGTTCTCTCTCTCTCTCTCTCTCTCTCTCTCACTGTCTAACTCTGCCTGTCCAAAAAAAAAAAAAAAAAAGGTTCCCAATTTCAAGATTCGCCGTAAGCGGCAGTCTGGGCAGCAAGATCAATACAGAGATAAATGGAACCAAATAGGGACCCACAAGCTGACCCACACATATATGGTTAAGTGATGCCTGACAAAAGCACCAACAGATTGGAAAGGAGGAAGGGACAGTCTTTTCAACAAATGATGTTGGTACAACTTGGTATCCATATGCACAAAAATGAACCTTGATCCTCACCTCATAGTGTACACAAACATTGACTTGAAATGCATCAGAGACCTAAATGCAAAAGCAGCAACTGTGAAATTCCTAGAAGAAACATAGGAAGAGTCTTTGTGGCCTTCGGAAGGTACAGAGGATTTTTTTTAATTTCATTTGTTTATTTGAAAGACTGAGTTTCAGAGAGAGAAGGAGAGAGAGCGGGAGGGATCGTCCATCTACTAGTTTACTCCTCAAATGGCTGCAAAGGCCTGGTCCAACCAGGCTGAAGCCGGTTCTCCTACCGGGATGGCAGAGGCCAACCCCTCTGGCCATCTTCTGCTGCCTTCCAAGCACATTAGCAGAGAGCTGGATCAGAAGTTAGGCAGGGGCTGTCCCTTGGTCTGCAGTGCCAGCATCCGATATGGGCACTGGTTCAAGTCCCGGCTGTGCCAGAGAAAGCAGCAGAGGATGGCTCAAGTCCTTGGACACCTGCACCCATGTGGAAGACCCAGAAGAAGCTCCTGACTCCTGGCTTTGCATTGGCATGGCTCCAGCCATTGCAGCTGTTTTGGGAGTGACCCAGCGGATGGAAGACCTTTCTCTCTGTCTGTCTTTACCTCTCTTTGTAACTCTTTCAAGTAAATAAAAAAAAATTTAAAAAAAAAAAAGAAGTAGGGAAGCTGGGAAACAAACCAGCACCCATACAGGATGCTGGCATCACAGGTCATGACTTCACCCACCTACATCACATGGCTGGCCCTTAGAGGAGTTCTCGAACGTACAAAGCACTAAAGCCATGGGCCTTTAGCATAGTGGTTGAGACACTGCTTAGAACACCTGCATACTAGAGCCTGGGTTCAAGTCTTGGCTCCACTCCTCCCCCTAGGTTCCTGCTGGTGGGCACCCTGGGAGCAGGTGATGGTTCACCCTGCTGAGTTCTTGTCACCCATGTGGGAAACCTGGATTGAGTTCCAAGCTCCTAGCTTTGGCCCGACCCAGTCCTAGATGTTGCAGGCATTTGGAGGGTGAACCAGCAGATGGGAGACATCTCTTTCTGTCTTACTCTCTGTATTTCCATCTCCATCTCCATCTTTCTATAAAGCAAAATAAATAAATTTTAAAACATTAAATTTTTAAAAAATTGATAAATTTGACTATCAAAACTGAAAAGTTCTGCTTTTCAAAAATCACTGAAATTACTTGTATCTAGAATACATAAAAAAACCTGTACAAATCAATGAGAAGACGATAAACAACTCACATCTTTAATTTACCGAGATCTAATTCATGTGCTATCCAATCCACCCACTGAAAGTGTACAATTCGATGGCTTTTAGCATATTCACACAGTTGTACATCCATCACCATGATAAACTCTGGAACATTTTCATTACCCCCAAAAGAAAACCTATTTCTTTAGCCATTACCCTCAACCTGCTCCAATTCTCCAAGCCCTAGGCAACCACTAATTTATTTTCTGCCTCTCTATATTTGCCTATTCTGGACATTCCATATAAATGCAATCATATAATACGTGGCCTTCTGTGTCTGGCTTCTCTCAGCAAAATGCTTTCAAGCTACACCCGTGCTATCCCATGCTGTAGGACTCCATTCCTCTAGTTACCGGATAATATTCCTGGAAACGGGCAGATATGTCACCCTTTATGTATGTGTTCATCTGATGATAGACATTAGGGTTGTTTCTACAACTCAATTTTCAAAAATGCAGAAAAGACTTAGACACTTCACAACAGAAATATTCACATGGTCTGTAAGAACGTGGAAAGGCACTCAAGGTGATTAGTCATCACGGAAATGCAACCTGGAGGCACGGTGAGTCACCTACTCAGGTGGTTTAACATCTTACAAGGTGTTTGTGAAGATAAACCAACTGGAGCTCTCAAACTACGTAGGCATACAGAATGGTACAACCACTTTGGAAGACAATTTTGCAATTTCTTATAAAGTTAAAAATACATTTATAAAATGACCTCGCAATTTCATCCCTGGGTATTGACCCAAGAGAAATGAAAACACATCCAACACAGGGACTTGTTGCAAGTGTACATCACACCTTTACCTGTAACAGACCACAGTTGTAAACAACCCAAATGCCCATCAATAAGTGAATGCATCAATACCACTGGCGCATCTGCTCAATGGGATTCTCAGTAATAAAAAGAACAGCTATGAAATCGCACAACATTGTGAAAACATTATGCCAAGCAAAATACTTCCATGACACAGGGATTCATCCTACTATCCTGATTGGAAGACTACACCATGTATGGGAACATCACACGGTACCCCTTAAACATGTACTGTTTTTATGTATCAGTTAAAATTCAAATTAAAAATAAGAATGTATATTGTATGCTTCTATTTCCATCAGATTCAAGAACTCACAATATAGTGCACAGTGATAGACTCAGGTCAGTGGCTGCCTGACCCGGGACAGACCCCGCAGGTGGTTAAGTACTGGTGCCCTGGAGCCAGCTCCTACTGGCTCATGAATACCAACTGCTAAATTCCAGGAATTTGGTGAGCTGGTTCTTGAATATATCCACTATTAAAAAGTAAACTAAGGGGCCGGCGCCATGGCTCACTTGGTTAATCCTCTGCCTGTGGCGCCAGCATCCCATATAGGTGCCGGGTTCTAGTCCCAGTTGCTCCTCTTCCAGTCCAGCTCTCTGCTGTGGCCCGGGAGGGCAGTGGAGGATGGCCCAAGTGCTTGGGCCCCTGCACCCACAGGGAGACCAGGGGGAAGCACCTGGCTCCTGGCTTTGGATCGGCGCAGCACGCCTGTCGCAACACGCTGGCCATGGCAGCCACTTGGGGGGTGAACCAACGGAAAAGGAAGACCTTTCTTTCTGTCTCTCTCTCTCACTATCTAACTCTGCCTGTCAAAAAAAAAAAGCTATTGTCTGCAGGTGGGTGTTGTGGTGCAGTGGGTTAAACCACTGCTTGGGATCTCCACATCCCATATCAGCGCACCTGTGTTCCAGACCCACGTCTGCTTCTGATTCTGCTAATACTGATTCCTGCTAATGCACACCCTGGGAGGCAGCGATGATGATTTCTCAAATGCTTGGGTCTCTGCCACCCATGTAAGAGACCAAGATGGAGTTCCTGGCTCCTGCCTTCAGCCTGGCCCAGCCTCAGTTGTTGAAGGCATCTGGGGAGTGAACCAGTGAATGGAAGATCTCCTACTCTCTCTATCAATCTCTTCATTGCTCTGCCTTTCAAATAAATAAAAATAAATTAAAAATTTTTAAATAATCAACTATTATCTGATTCAGCAAAGAAGTTGCTTGTGCCACTGACAAACAAGTGATATTCTAAAATATGTCTTTGTTTCACTTTTAACTCTAAGTAAATGAAAACAGCAATCACCATGCCAGCCAGAACTACACTGATTAATTGCATCATTGGAATTGATTGGTCATAGATACAACACTGGCAAAAATCAATGAAAACAACTTGTGATGGGGCTGACACTGTGGCATAGTGGGTAAAGCCGCTACCAGCAGTGTCAGCATCCCATATAAGTGCCAGTTCAAGTCCCAGCTGCTCCACTTCCGATCCAGCTCTCTGCTATGGCCTGGGAAAGCAGTAGAAGATAGCCCAAGTCTTTGGGCCCCTGCACCCGCATGGGAAACCTGGAAGAAGCTCCTGGCTCCTGGCTTCAGATAGACGCAGCTCTAGCCGTTGCAGCCAATTAGGGAGTAAGCCAGCGGATGGAAGACCTCTCTCTCTCTCCCTCTCCTTCTCTCTCTGTGTGTAACTCTGACTTCAAATAAATAAGTAAATCTTAAAATAAAAACTTGTGACAACCAATTGGCTATATGGAATTTAGAATCAAGAATATCATACATTATTTTTTGACAGGCAGAGTGGACAGTGAGAGAGACAGAGAGAAAGGTCTTCCTTTTCCATTGGTTAACCCACAATGGCCGCTGGGGCCGGCGCACCATGCTGATCCGAAGCCAGGAGCCAGGTGCTTCTCTGGACTCCCATGCAGGTGCAGGGCCCAAGGACTAGGGCCATCCTCCACTGCACTCCCCGGCCATAGCAGAGAGCTGGCCTGGAAGAGGAGCAATTGGGACAGAATCTGGCGCCCCGACCGGGACTAGAACCTGGGGTGCCGGTGCCACAGGTGGAGGATTAGCCTATTGAGCCGTGGCACCGGCCAGAATATCATACATTTTTTTTGACAGGCAGAGTGGATAGTGAGAAAGAGAGAGACAGAGAGAAAGGTTTTCCTTTTTGCCGTTGGTTCACCCTCCAATGGCCGCTGCGGCCGGCACATCTCGCTGATCCAAAGCAAGGAGCCAGGTACTTCTCCTGGTCTCCCATGTGGGTGCAGGGCCCAAGGACTTGGGCCATCCTCCACTGCCTTCCCGGGCCATAGCAGAGAGCTGGCCTGGAAGAGGGGCAACTGGGATAGAATCTGGCGCCCCAACCGGGACTAGAACCCGGTGTGCCGGCACCGCAAGGCGGAAGATTAGCCTGTTAAGCCACGGCGCCGGCCAGAATATCATACATTTCATAAAGTACATAACACACTTTTTTTTTTAACTTTTATTTAGTAAATATAAATTTCCAAAGTACAGTTTATGGATTACAATGGCTTCCCCCCCCCCCATAATTTCCCTCTCACTCACACCCCTCCCATCTCCCACTCCCTCTCCCATTCCATTCACATCAAGATTCATTTTCTTTTTTCTTTTCTTTCTTTTTTTTTTTTTTTTTGACAAGCAGAGTGGATAGTGAGAGAGAGAGACAGAGAGAAAGGTCTTCCTCTTTGCCGCTGGTTCACCCTCCAATGGCCGCTGCGGCCGGCGCATCACGCTGATCCGAAGGCAGGAGCCAGGTGCTTCTCCTGGTCTCCCACGTGGGTGCAGGGTCCAAGGACTTGGGCCATCCTCCACTGCCTTCCTGGGCCATAGCAGAGAGCTGGCCTGGAAGAGGGGCAACCGGGATAGAATCCGGCACCCCAACCGGGACTAGAACCCAGTGTGCCAGTGCGCAAGGCGAGCATTAGCCTGTTAAGCCACGGTGCCGGCCAAGATTCATTTTCAATTATCTTTATAAACAGAAGATCAATTTAGTATATATTAAGTAAAGATTTCATCAGTTTGCACCCACACAGAAACACAAAGTGTAAAATACTGTTTCAGTACTAATTATAGCATTACTTCACATTGGACAACACATTAAGGACAGATCCCACATGAGAAGTAAGTACACAGTGACTCCTGTTGTTGACTTAACAATTTGACACTCTTGTTTACGGTGTCAGTAATCTCCCTAGGCTCTAGTCATGAGTTGCCAAGGCTATGGAGGCCTTTTGAGTTCGCCGACTTTGATCTTACTCAGACAGGGTCATAGTCAAAGTGGAAGTTCTCTCCTCCCTTCAAAGAAAGGTACCTCCTTCTTTGATGGCCCCTTTCTTTCCAATGGGATCTCACTCGCAGAGATCTTTCATTTAGGTTTTCTTCTCTTCTTCTTCTTCTTCTTTTTTTTTTTTTCCAGAGTGTCTTGGCTTTCCATACCTAAAATACTCTCATGGACTCTTCAGCCATATCTGAATGCCTTAAGGGCTGATTCTGAGGCCAGAGTGCTATTTAGGGCATCTGCCATTCTATGAGTCTGCTGTGTATCCCGCTTCCCATGTTGGATCGTTCTCTCCCTTTTTGATTCTATCAATTAGTATTAGCAGACATTAGTCTTGTTTGTGCGATCCCTTTGACTCTTAGACCTATCAGAGTGGTCAATTGAACACACATCTTTTTTTACCAATAAAATTTACAATATTTTTAAATGTCGAATTATTAATACGTTAAGTAAATAAATGTTAAATATCTAGCACTTTTTCCAAAGAGCCTGCTGATAAATATGTACCAGCAAACTACTAGGGCAAGGGAATATTTGGGGTGACAGAATTGATCTGTACTTTGGGGCCAGCACTGCGGCACAGTGGTTTAAGCTGCTGCTTGCAATAGCAGTGTACTGTATCAGAGTGCTGACTCAATACCTGGATGCTGTACTTCTGAGCCTGGTTTCTGCTAATGCACCTGGGAAAGCAGCAGATGATGGCCCAAGTGCATGAGCCCCTGCCATACACATGGGGATCCAAACGGAGTTTCCAGCTCCTGGCTTTGGTCTGGCCCAGTGCCAGCCATTGAAGCCATTTAGGGAGTGAACCAGCAGATAGATCTCGATCTCGATCTCGATCTCGATCTCGATCTCTATCTCTATCTCTCCCTCCCTCTCCCTTTCACCCTGCCTTTCAAATAAATAAGCCTTCTTAAAAAAAAGAAGAAATTATGTGTATTTTGATTGCAGTGATAGTTTCATCAACATTTGTTAAAACTCATCAAACTACATATTAAAGTGTGAGCATTTGATTGTGTGTAAATTATACCTTAATAAATTCGATCTTAAAAAATGTAAAATGGAGGACAATCCACTGACACACGGATGAAGACCGCAGTGAATTCCAGTTGTTGAGAAAATGCCCTGGGAACCACAGAACAGTGGGTTTCTGTGAACTTCTCTTGAGTCCAGAGAAGGAAGTCACAAAAGCCCCCTAAGCACCGGCCCGTGCCACGGTTGACGCACGGCTGCAACTCCAGGTCCCTGGTCCTGGAGCCATTGCACCTTTGTCTCTCATCCCCCAAAGACATCCCAAGGATCACTTGTCTGCTAAAACCATAATCCGTGATCACAGCCTTTGCAGTAATCAGCTGGAGTAAAGCAAGAGTGGATTTGCACTAAAACACCCTCTTTTATCTGACTCTTGGACAAATTACCCAAGAGAAGCACCTCAGTGCCCAGCTCTTGTGCCCTATGGGGGCATAGTGTGGCCACATACCAGCAAGGAAATCCAAGTCTGAAAGCCAAAGTCAGCCGGGTAAGGGGACAGTCACGAATCCACGTGCTCCATCTGAACGGAGATGAGCGTTCAGAGGGCTTGGAAATAGCCAGCTGCCCACAGAGGCATTCATTTTCCCTCCAGCCAGTTCAGTCTGCTGTGCCTGCATTTATGTACATGTAGGATATATTCGTCTGTATCACGTACACAAGCCAAGCACTTGGGCCATCCACTGCTGCTTTCCTAGGCGCTTTAGCAGGAAGCTGGATTAGAAGCAGAGCAGCCAGGACTTGAACCAGCATTCTGATACAGGATGCCGGTGACAGAGTCCAACCTTGCAACAGATATTTCTGATGTGCAGTTGGCTGTATCTGGAGTTGCAGAACCCGCCGATACAGAACACGGGCCAGTCAGTACCCAAGCCCTTTGCTGTCATTTATTGTGTACTTGTACATTATATTTGATGTGGGATGGGGTGCATTTCTGTATGACATTTTAAGTAGCTGGAGCTCCAAAAATAAAGGGGGTTGGGAGATCACGGGAATGTTAACTCCCTAGTTCACCAGAGGGAAGTCCTGACAGGTAATTCAGCTCCGCTCTTGCCCTCTGGCATGGAGATGTCACAGTGAGAAGGAAGCTGTCACCCCAGCTGGTGGCCATGAAATCTTGAGCTGAGCTGCTTCCGAGGGGAAGGATTCTGTAACTGGTTTTCGACGAGAAACTCTTTTCTAGATGTTTTCTGTCAGACCCCTTTCCCGCGGGACAGACACGATGGCTGGTCTGAAGGTCAGGAAAATGGAGCTGAGGTTTTCCCGCCTGAGGATTTGGGAAGGAAAAGTGGGAGTGCTCTGGGGGAAAGGCCGATGTTTTTCTCTTCCCCCAGAAGGAGCATTGTGAGGAACAATCGCGGCGTGTCTTAGTGACAAGACTGATCCTGGGGCCTGCGATCCTGACATCATACCTCGCTTTAGCAGTGAACGGACTCTGAAAAATAGCCACTGCATACCGCATGCAACTGCATATGAAATCCGGTTGCTCTGAGCAAAGCAGCATCAATATCTATTACTTGGAAACAGACAAGAGGCGAGTCGGCACCTGCTCGACAGACAATCCCACCCCACTCTGTTCTGTGCCTCCAGGTGTTCTTAACCATCCAAACTCTCCTTCTGCCTCTTGGGTCACGTAACAGCTGGATTCAGCAGCACATTTTTGCAACACAACAATTGATTGGCTGCAGTATCATGGCCAACACACGGATACAAGACAGCTTATTAAGCCACAACCTTTAAGTGTATGAGATCACGATATGCAAGACAGTGTGTGTACAAACAGCTCTGAAGCCCAAGCTCAGGGCCACGCTCACTGTGGCGTTCTCCAAGTGAATCCAGGCATATGGCGCCATAATGGAGCGTGAATGTACAGCAACGGAGATGCACGGGGGAGATTAAAGCCTCATCTGGAAGGACATTCTGTGTGGCAAAGGACAACAATTACGGTATTTTTCTGCTTTGTATTCTAATGAGCAACGCGATGCCTTTTGGTAGAGTGTGGGCTCCCTCTGCTGCTGGCAGGAGACAGCAGGACTCCAGGCACTTGGGGCTCCCTGGACACCCGGGCGGAGAAGGTGGCCTGCCCTGGGAAGAGAAAGTCAGGGCGGAACATGGCAGAAAGCTCACCTTTGTTCTGCCGGCGCTGCCCTGTGGGGTTTGGGGACCATCTGTGCTGCTTACAAGCATCAAAAAGTGGAAGTGACAGAAAACACAGAGGAACGGTCGTTGCTGTGATCCACTTTGTGGCTTGTCCCCCAAGGGCTCGTGTGTTTGAACCTTGGTCCTCAGTGTCGGGGGATGGTGGGGCTTTGAAGAGGTGAGATGATCAGAGTTCTCAGGGGACCCCAGGGAGTTCCAGCAAGAAGGCGTCTCAGCAAGACCAGCCCCTCCTGGCTGTCGGGACTCCTGCCTCACCGTGTGATCGCTCTCACATCTGTTCCTGCCTTATTGCAATCCGCCTCACATGAGGCTGAGCTGATGGGGCCACCCAGCTTCCAAAGCTCTGAGCTAAATAAACATCTTCTCCTGACAGAAGACCCAGCCTCAGGCGTGTTGTTATAGCAAAGGAAAATGGACGGACACAGAGGCTTCTGTCCGCATCTCCTGTGTTCAGACTAAATACGTGGCAGCAGAGAGGCCAAGTGGCGCCTCCACGGCCCCTTCTCTTCCTCCCTCACTCCCTCTCTCCTTCCCTCCCTCTCCCTTCCTTCTCTTCCATGAGGGCTGCATTTCAGAACTCTGTGGAGCATTTTGCCAGTTTTTTGGGATCTGTTTGCGTTGTCATGGACTCCCAGCAGCTGACATGTGGGGCGCCAGAGAGACTGCACCCCAAGAAGGTCTCTCCCTTCCCTACATCCGTAGGCAATGCTTCTCAAACCTGGCCATGACCGCTCCACCTCCCACCACCAGCTCCACCTGGACAACGGCTTCGGTTCAGCAATGGACATGTTATGAGAGCAGACACATTGCAGTGCCACAACGCTGAGGCGTCCCTTTGGGCCAAACCAAAAAATAATGCCTTCAACTCCGGCCCATGCTAGAGGTGAGAGGTCATAGACTCCAACCCCAGGAGATGGCCTGGTGTTTGGGGAGTGCAAAGGCCCAGGGGTGCAGGGCAGTCACCATGTTCTTTGAAACTAGAGCTGTGGCCAGCACTGTGCTACAGCAGGTTAAGTTGCAGTCTGCAACACCGGCATCCCATAAGGGTCCCTGTCTGAGTCCCGGCTGCTCCATTGCCAATCCAGCTCCCTGCTGCTGTGTCTGGGAAAGCAACAGAAGATGGCCAAAGTACTTGGGCCCTTACCACTCATATGGAAGACCCAGATGGAGTTTCAGGTTCCTGACTTCAATCTGGCCCACTCCCCAGGCATTGGGCCATTTGGGGAGTAAGCCAGCAGATGGAAGATCTCAATCTGTCTCTGTCTCTCTCTGTGTGTGTGTGTGTGTCTGTGTCTCTCCCTCTCTCTCTGCAACTCTTTCAAATAAATAAATATTAAAAAAGAAAGAAGGAAGGAAGGCCACCCTTGCACCTCTCCACCATCCACCATCCTAAGTGAAACATTCTCTGGCAGTCTTGTTCTTGGCATGATCAGTCTCTGGTTTCTCTCAAAGTTCTAATGGCCACACTTTCAATTAGGCAGAGACACCATGTGCCCATGTGCATGTGTGTGTGTGCCTCCTGGTGATGCTTTACTGGGTAGAAATTAGATACTGAGAGACAGAGGAGCAGCGACACTTATGTGATCACTTATTCTCACCTGCAACCTGCATGGGAAAAAGTCCAACGACATTTCCGTAGTGTGCTTGGTAAAACACACTTAGACTGAAATCTTCATTTCTTCAACACTCGTAGCGTATACTCACTTGCTCACTCAGCTAGGAAGGCACCCATCATCGAGATAAGAGAAGAAAACGGCTTGGCCAAGGCTATGTGGAAGAAAAGGCAGTGAGGGGTCAGATCCTGGAGGTATTTTGAAAAGAAAGACAACAGAATATTCAGGTGAGTTGGATGTGGAGTGGAACAAAAAGAGAGGCATCAAGGTGTACAGTTATGAGGGTGCATTTATTTATTTATACTTGAGAGGCAGACAGACAGAAATATCCCCTACTTCCCAAATGCCCATACCACCTAAGGTTGAGCCAAGCCAGTCCAGGAGCCTGTAACTCCACCCAGGTCTGTCATGTGGGTGGCAGGGACCCAAGTACTTGAGCCATCACAGGCGGCCTCCCAGGGTGTGTGACAGAAGCAGAGCTGGAACTTGCATGCAGGGACTCCAATATGGGATACAGGCATCCTAAGCAGCATCTTAAATTCTGCACCAAAACCCAAATCAATTCTTTTTTTTTTTTTTTAATCTTTACCTTTTAATTCCATCTTCCGCAAACTTTTTGAAGTCTCCTGATGTAAGCCGACCATTGCTGACTGAGACCTCACAATGCAGTGTGAGTGCACTCTGGTGTAGCAGAATGAGCAGCCCCAGCTGGGGCCTCACACAACAGGACTGAGGCTGGACATCCAAGAGCAAGTTGGCCGGTTTTGCTTCTTCTGAAGCTTCTAGTCTCCGCTTGCAGATGGCCACACCCCCTCTGTGTTACCATGGGGCCTTTTCTCTGTGTGCATGTGTCCCTGGGGCCTCTTCCCTTCTTTTAAGCACACGGGTCACATGGGATTAGGGCCACACTTTTCTGACTCCATTTAGCCATCTCTTTAAGGGCTCTATCTCTACATATGGTTGCATTGAGAGCTGAAGTCATGACATGAAGTGACCCCATATAAGGGACTCACACAATACTTATCTGTTTCTGACTGGTTTGTTTGACAAGAAATACATGGATGCTGCTCTCTTTTTTAAGATTTTTTTTTTTTAATTATTTGAAAGGCAGAGTTACAGAGAGACAGAAAGAGAGAGATCTTCCATCCACTGGTTCACTCCCCAAATGGCTCCAACATCCAGGCGTAAGCCAGGCCAAAGCAAGAAGGCAGGAACTCCATCCGGGTCTCCCATGTGGGTGTCAGGGGCCCAAGCACTTGGGCTGTCATCTGCTGCTTTCCCAGGCACATCAGCAGGGAGCTGGATCAGAAGTCGAGCAGCTGGGACTCAAACTGGTGCTCCAATATAAGATGTCTGTTTGCAAGCTGTAGCTTGGCTTACTGTGCCCTGTGCTGGGAGTGAGGTGGTATTTCACTATAGTTTTGATTTGCATTTCCCCAGTGATTAGTGATGTTGAGCACCTTTTGACATGCTTGTTGGCCATTTTTATATCTTTAGAGAAATGTGTACTTGAGGCCTTGGTCCATTTTCGAATTATGTTGTTTTCTCTCCCCTCCCCAGCTTGAGTGCAAATGTATTACATGTCCTCGACAATGCCTTATTTTTTCTTTTCAGTGTCTTGTTTGGCAGCTTCCTTGGCCCTTTTTGCTGGAATACCAAACAGCTGAGCATTGGCACAGGCCATGCAAAGACAAACACCTTGCAGCTCTATTCCTCGGTGATGACTCTGGCTTTCTCCTTCTTGCAGACATTCCAGGCAGGCATCCCTGGTCCTGTTGGCTGGGTGGTCGATCCGAGTGCTTCATCAGTGCTGTTCCCCTTCCTGGGGGCCCAGGATGAACGTGAGCTGTACTCCTTCAGCTGCTGCACAGAGGCCTGCAGAGACTCAGTGGCTTTGTCTGCCTCCTCAGATCCACGGAGTATCCAAAGATCCAGGCCACCGTTCCGTGGATCTTTCCGTGGATACCCACCATGGTCGGCCCACACCTTGGTGTGGAACTTCACAGTGGGTCACCACTCCATGGGCCTGATGGGTCACTGATGCACACTGCGGGGTGATGCAGCGGGATGGGATTCGCCAAGTCTTGTGTCTATAAATCTGTGCACCTGCTGCTTGAACCATGTGGCCACACGCCACGGCCAGTCCCTGTTCAAGTGGGGCTTTGGGGTTGTGCCAATCCGGCTGGGTACTGTGGCTGCCTACTCCACTGGAAAACAGACAAACGGGGAAGAAAGGTTTTTTGTGGTTGAGTCCTATATGATTTATTTAGGTATTCAAGCTATCAATCCCTTCTCAGATGATTTGCAGGTATGTTCTCCCACTCCAGAGGCTGCCCTTTCATTCCGTTGTACGTTTTGATGCAATTTTTAATTTTTTTTAGGTTTTAATTTTGAAGAAGTTCAATCTGTTTTTGACGACTGTGCTTTTGGTGTTATAATTAGGAAGTCACTACCAAATGCCGTTGTCATGAAGCTTTTCCTCGACGGCTTCTTCTAAAAGCTAACTTTCACATATGGTACAAGGTTAGGTTAGGTTTTTCTTGTTGTTTTTGAAGAAGGCAGATATGGGGTGGGCCTTGTGGCACAGCAAGTTCAGCCACCACTTGGCATGCCCACCTCCTGGCTGATCCACTTCCGTTTCAGCTCCTTGCTAATGCGTCTGGAAAGCAGCCTCTGCCACCCAAGCAGGAGACCCAGATGGAGCTCCAGTCTCCTGGCTCCAGCCAATGTGGCCATTTGGGTAGTAAACCAGCGGATGGAAGATCTCTCCCTTCCTCCCCTACCTCTGTAACTCTGCTTTTCAAAAACAAATCTTTAAAAAAAAAATAAGCAAGATATTATGGAGTATCACTGGGCTGACGGCAGTGATCCAGTAGAGACAGAAACATTGACATGCAGATGAGAGAGAGAGAACTGCAGAAGCAAAGTCCGTGAGAAAGTGAGAGAGCTGGGATGCAGGGACTCTCTCCGGTTGTGTCATCGCCTTCCCCTTGGCATCTGATCATCCTTGGCATCTGATCAAGTTTGTATCCACAGTTGTTAATGTCTAAGCCCTCAGCCTGAAATCCTCCTACCCTCGATGTCTCCTTGGCTATACATCCCCACTTGTACTCATATTCAGAGTAGAGCCTGAATTGGCAATAGTGTAAAGTCTTCCTTACCATGGTAACAAGTGTCAGAACAATTTTGCTTTAACTTGTTCAAATGGGGTATTATACCAGAAGTATAAATAGCAGCCATTTGGGGAGTGCACCATTGGATGGGAGATCTCTTTCACTCTTTGTCTCTTTCTCTGTGTCACTCTACCTTTCAAATAAATAAGTAAATCTTTTAAAAGTAAAGTGTGTATCCACTATGAACTGATACATGGCAAACAAGAGCACAAAACCATAATAAAGACAAGAAATCTATAGAAGCACAACACTGTAGTAAAAATCTTTTGAATGCTTCTTTAGTGTTTGATAGACTAGTACATTTTAAAAATTAAGAAGCATTCAGAAGATAAAAATAGCATCCTGTTGGGGCCAGCACTGTGGCGCAGCAGATTAAGCAGTCACTTGAAATGCCAGAATCTCACGTCAGAGAGCCAGTTCTTCCAGTCCCAGCTACTCTGCCTCTTATTCAGCTCCATGCTAACATATCTGGGAAGGCAGCAGAATATGGCCCAAATACTCGGGTCCCAGGCTCCTGGCTTTGACTTGGCCCTAATTCAGCCACCGCAGCCATTTAAGGAGTGAACCAGTAAATGGAAGTGCACGCTCTCTCTCTCTCTCCAAATAAATAATCTTTCAAATAAGTCTTTGTAAAAATAGTATCACGTTGGCTTAACAAGGATGTGCCAAACTTGTCCACAACCAGTAACGAATACATCTTTTATTCCCAGTCCCACAGAACACTTACAAGAATTGATCAGGGGCCAGTGCTGTGGTGTAGCTGACGTCCCATATGGCTGCTCCACTTCTGATCCAGCTCCCTGCTTTCCTGTGCCTGGGAAAGCAGAAGAGGATGGTCCAAGTCCCTGGGTCCCTGCAACCCCCATGGAAGAACCAGAAGAAACTCCTGGCTCCTGGCTTTGGTCTGGCCTAGCCCCAGCTGTTGAGGCTATTCGGGGAGAGAACCAGCAGATAGAAGATCTCCCTCTGTATGTCTCTCTCTCTCTCTCTCTCTCTCTCTCTCTCTAACTCTTTCAAATAAATAAATAAATATTTTAAAATTTTAAAAATTAATCAAATAATACAGTGCAAACCAACTGTAGTGAGCATCTGGCCTAGCAGTTAAGATGCTGGGCTAAGACACCTGTGCCCCATATCAGAGTGCCTGGGTTAGATGTCTGCCTCTGGCTCTGACTCCAGCTTCCCGCAAAGGCAGCAGCGACGGCTCAGACAACCGGGTCCTTGCTAGTCATGTGGAGACCTGTACTGAGCTCCTGGCTCCCAGCGTCAGCCTCAGCCAAGCCCCAGCCATTACAGGCATTTGGGGAGCAAACCATTGAATGCCAGCACTGCACTCACCTGTTTCTCTGTTCTCAAATAACTAAATAACTGTTAGCTCTGGTAAGCAAAATTCAGCAAAAGAGCAGGATAGAAAGTCAACGAACAAAAATTAGTTACATTGCTACATACAAATAACCCACAATCTAAAAAGGAAGCTAAGAAAATAACTCCAGGCCAGCATGGTGGTAAACTGCTTCCCGCCATGCAGTTTCTTGCTAATGCATACCTTGGGAGACAGCAGGTGATCAGTCAAGTGGTTGGGTCCCTGCCACGCACAGGGGAGACCTGGAATGAATTCCCAGCTCCTGGCAATGGCCTGGCCCAGCCCAGGTGTTACAGGGCATTTGGGGAGTGAACTGGAGGAAGAGAAACCTAAAATTAAAGAAATAAATATAAAAAACATCAAGAAGAGTAAAAATAAGTTTAAAAGCAATACTAATCACACTATTTTTGAAAAAGGGTAAAATACTTAGTAATTAACCAAGGAGGTGAAAGATGTAAATAACAAAAAATACAAAACATTACTGCAAGAATTATTTTAGACATAAATAAATGGGAAGACATTGTGTGTTTGTATATTTAGAAAATTTTGTATATTTAGAAAATTCAATATCACCCCCCCACCTCTGCCTCTCTGTAACTCTGCCTTTCAAATAAATCAATCTTTTTTTTAAAATATTTATTTTATTTATTTTAAAGACAGAGTTACAGAGAGAGGTAGAGACATAGAGAGAGAGGTCTTCCATCCGCTGGTTCACTCCCCAGATGGCCACAACGCCGATCCGAAGCCAGGAACCAGGATCCTCCTCTGGGTCTCCCATGGGGGTTCAGGGGCCCAAGGACTTGCGCCATTTTCTACTGCTTTCCCAGGCCACAGCAGAGAGCTAGATTGGAAGAGGAGCAGCCGGGACTCAAACTGGTGCCCATTTGGGATGCCGACACTTCAGGCCAGGGTGTTAACCCGCTGCGCCACAGCGCTGGCCCCAATGAATCTTTTTTTTTTTTTTTTTTAAGAGCACTCAATGGGAAATGGACAATCTTATCAATATATGCTGCTAGAAAACTGGATATCAAGAAAAAAAAAAAAAAGAAGAAGAAGGAGAAGCTGTACCCTTACCTAACATCAAATACAAAAATTCAAAACAGACCAAAGACCTGGGCACAAGAGCTAAAACTACAGAACTTCTAGAAGAAAACCTATGAGAAAAGCTTCATGACACTGCATTATTTCTTGGCCATGACACCCAAATCACAGGCAATAAAAAAAAAAAATAGACAAATTGAATTTCATAAAAATGAAACTTTTTGTGCATCAAAAAAACACAATAACAAGTCAATCCATGGGAGAAAAATTTGCAAAATCACTTATCTGATAAGGAATTGGTGTTTATTATATAATGAATTCCTACAACTCTAGGAGAAAAAAAAAAAGCCAACTTAAAAATGGGCCAAGGACTCAAGTACACCTTCTAAAAAAGATACCCACGTGGCCAACAAGCACATGAAAAGACGATCAACATTACTGTTAGGGAAATGCAAATCAGACGCACAAATCATGTTACCCCACGAGGACGGCTGCTGTGAAAAGGGATGCCTGCGTCCCATACTGAAGTAGCTCGGCTTGGTCCTGGCTGCACGCCCTAGCCCAGCCTCCTGGGAGCCGGCTGGTGATAGGCAGCTGGAGTCGTCCAGTCTCGGCCACCCACTCAGGAGACCCGTGCTCACCGGCACTGTGGTGGACACGGGGAGGGAACAAGCTGCTGGGAGCTCGCCCTGTCTGTTGGTCTCTCTGTGTCCCTCCAACAAATAAATAAACAACAGAAAATGACAAGAGCTGGTGAGACTCTCCGAGAATGTGAAACAGTGCAGCCACAGCGGAAGATGGCATGGCCATCGCTCAACTCCGAAGCCCTGAATGACTGGACTGTCCAGCAGTTCCTCCCCGAAGTGCACGTCCGAGAGGTGCTGTGAGACCTGAGCCTAAATCCAGGTGTAACTATTTTAAATTAGGCCTCCATCTTGTAACTTGGGCCTGACCAGGCCCTGAACCCTAAGCAAAAGTAAATAAATGAGCTCACCTTGCAATAAACTCTCCTAGCAACAGCCGATTAACAGATAACAGACAAATACCTAGAGTCCCTGGTGTCTTCTCAGGGCAGATAAGGCGACTGATAGCTACCTGAGACCCTGCAGGTTGGCACATACACCCCCTATGCTTCGGCCAATCAATTGAAAAGGCATCAACCCCAAAGCCATCCAACCACCTTTAGTAGGTCCGTTCCCGCCACTGGATGCACTAATCAATTCTAGGAGATGTCCTCTGAATTTCCCGTGGGGTGAGATGATTTGCTAAATGGTACCATGATGTATAGAATGTCTCTGAAAACCCTATAAAAACCCTGTTAACTGAAGGGTCGGGGCTCTCAATTCAGACCCAATGCGTCGGTGTTCATTGAGAGACCAGGCCCGGACCTGTAATAAAACTCTCGTGTGCTTTACAGCAGTATTGGCTCCTTGGTGGTCTTTGGGGACGACTGAACTGGGCATAACAGTGCGGGCAGGACCCTGAGCCGGCGAGCCCGCCGAGTGCCCGGGACAGGAGGGGCGGAGAACCCCGGCCTGGTGGCCTGTGGGGTTCTGGAAGATTCTGCCGGCTGCTGCCCCGTGGATGACGCCTGAAGGCATTACAGCCGGGAAAAGAGGCCAGCGCGAGAGTGAGCTCTGTGTGGGTTCACGGACACAGGGTACCCCAGAGCGGGAACGCGCCATGGCGGCAGTCAGGGGCACAGACGGTGACCAACTTCGCGTTGGTGTGCTTAACGCCACTGACCAATGGCGAATTGGCCGCAATTTTTAAAAAAAGCGAGGCGAGGCCCCCACCCACCCACCTTGGAAGTGGGGGGGCGCGGGGGCGGGGCTCACGGCCGCAGCCCCTCTCCCACTTCCGGGGTGGGCGAGCGCCGGGCCTCGACCTCCCGGCGCTCCCGCCGCCCCGTAGGCCACGTGCTTCCGCGTTACGTCGGTGCTGCGTAACCATGGCTACAGGCCAGCGTCAGGACGTTCCCATCACCCCGCGGGGCCCCTCGGAGCGCCTTGGTGCCGCCTCTGTAACCTGCGACAGTGGACGGCTGGCCCATTACAGGCCCACTAAGTGTACCTGTGACTGTTACCCTAGTGGACGCCTTAGTGTTCATTTCACTTTCTCCTCCAAGGCGAAGTCTCCGCCCCAAGCTTCTGCCCGCGGTCCCGCCCCCAGCCTCCATCCGCGCCAAGAATCGATCGCGGGATCAGGCCTCTCCCTGGCTGGATTGGTGACTCCGGGCTGGATTGGTGATGCCTAGGGCGCTGCGTGCGCCTGCGCAGTGCTGAAGGCCGCGCTCGCGCTGACGGGCTGCCGGAGCTCCTTCAGAGTGAGCGGGAGACTAGCCGAGGCTTCTCGTGCCTCCTGCGGACACGCCATGGCGGACGAGGAGCTGGAGGCGCTGAGGAAGCAGAGGCTGGCGGAGCTGCAGGCGAAGCACGGGGTGAGCGCGCCCGCCCTCGCCCAGCGCGGCCCCTGCGGGGCGCCGCCCTCGCCCGGAGCGGAGGGCGCGGCCTCAGGCGGAGGCTGCCGGCGCCGCGGTCCGGGGGCCCGGCCGCTGCCCCCCGGCGGCCTCGTGGAGGGAGGGCTCGGTCGCCCGCCTCAGTCCCCGTCCGCGTCCCGTGCGGGCTTGCCCGGGTCTGGGGGCCGGGCGTTAGTCCGCAGGTGCCCTTCGCGGTGCTGGCCGAGCAGGAGTCCGCTCTTGGAGAACCCAGCGGGCCTGAGCCCTGGAGAGGGTCCGCCCGGGTGGAGGCGGGGCCCGCGGACCTTGGACGCCAAGCCCCCTGATCCGGACTCGGGGCGGAGGGGAGAGGGGCGCCGTGGCGGGCCGGGGTGGCCGGGAAGCCCCTGGGGGGGGGGGGGTCCTCGACGTCCTGTCCCCGAGGCGCAGGTGTTCCCCAGAGTGACGCGAAAAGGTACGGGGGGGCTGGGGGTACAGGGAGCCCCTTCCCCAGTGTGGTTTGGATTCTCAAACATTCCATTGGATGATGATTTTCGAAGCCCGAAACACGAGGGGGAACTCGGTCTGCGAAGCCCCGTGTAGAGTTATTTGGTGAACCGTCGCCAGCACTGCGCGCGGCGGGAACACTAGGCCGTTCCTTGTGTGCAGTTAGTCGATTGAAAGGTGAAATTTTTTCAGGACCCCGGCGATGCAGCGCAGCAGGAAGCAAAGCACAGGTAAGAACTGGAACTCTGCACTGTTGGAAGCGTGGTTCTGCCACGTGTGCGTGTGTGTGTGTGTGCACGCGATATGTAACAGTGTGTGCATCTTCCTGGGATAGTGCTTTCCCCATAAATGATCACCAGGGTAGCTTCATTAGTGACTGGTTAATTAAGTAAACATGTATGGAGCCCCCCTTAAAAACTTGGATTGCAGTCAGGGGTTTATGTTGTTTATACCTAACCGGGATCATCTGAAAACGAGCAAAATAGTGGGAGCGCTCCGGGGGGTGCTGGGAGGATCCTGGGTCCGAGTGCTCCCCAGCTGGTGGTCCGTCAGTGAATACCATTACATGCCTCTGGCTGCTGTTTCACCCCAGCCAGGAGCACGCACTTCACACAGGTGCAGGTCCGTGACTAAATATCTGAAGACCCCAACTTGCGACCTGTTTAGAAATTGTGGTAAAAAACATGTAACATAAAATGTATCATTTCTGCCGTTTCTGAGTGTGCTGTTGAGTCGCTCTGGCTGTCCTGTGCAACAGCTCCCTAGAATGTCTTCATCTTGGAAAACAAACCCTGTGGTCAGCTCCCCTTCCCGCTCCTCCTGTCCTGCTCCCTGTGGTGCCTTCACTCACTCAGCAGACACTTTGTGCTGGTTTTGTGTGAGGCACAGTGCTCTGGAGAAATTGACAAGGCAGAGGAAAGCCGTCAGAAGCCCTGAGGTGAACGACATGACTTCCATCCCTTCTAAGATGTACTTTTTGTCTTTGTTTTCTTACAAGTTAGCGTCTGAATATGGGGTGCATTTTCTAATCAGTTACTTTTGTCCTGGATTTCCCCAGAGAGGATTTACTTTTGCGGCTGCCATCAGTGGGGCACATTTCGGAGACTTCTTAAATTCAAACTACCAACCTGGGAGTGCAGATTCGGATAACAGTCCTGTGAGAGCAGAGCTTGGAGTTCAGATTCTCAGAGGCCCTTTTTTTCCCGCCTCCCCTCCGGGCCAGACGATACAAGCTTCCTTGCAGTCCTTTTCAGCATAGTCGGGTTATTTCTTGTTTGCCTTGTACTGAGGATGTTGCTACTTGATTCCCCAGGTTCGACGTCATCTAGTGAGACTTTTCATTCATAGACATGAAATTATGGTCTATCTTAACAACCGGTAGTGCCTTCCCTTTGGTGAAGTCCAGTACTAGTAGCTAGTGGGCAGGGGTGAAGCATTCAGGAGCTCTAACCATACTTCCTGAACGAAGGGCCCAGCTCGCCCTCTGATTCAGCCAGAGCGTCTCTGTTCTTGTCTGTTCTGTGTATTAAGTTCCTTGAAGGGCTTTTGGGGGGGGGGGGGGCAAGTCTGCTACTTGGGTAGTGGGAAGAAGCAAGGACAGTGCGGAGTTACCATTTTACTCCCCCTCCTCATCTAAAAACAAGCTAGAGTCCTGAAGTACAGGATGGGAGTCTGGATGGCCAGTTGCCTGTGCCCGCTTCACGTAGCCTCCCTGGCATCAGCATCCTTCCAAATGCCGGCATCCTTTCCATAGCTTCTTTTTAATTTTCTTTTTTTTTTAAATTTATTTTTGGAAGTCAGTTACAGAGAGAGGGAGAGATCTTCCATCCACTGGTACATTCCCCAAGTTTTGGCCACAACGACCAGGGCTGGGCTAGGCTGAAACCAGAAGCTTCATCTGTGACTGCCAACTGAGTGCAGGAGCCCAGGGACTTGGGCCGTCTCCGCTGCCTGCCCAGGTGCATTAGCAGGGAGCTGCTGGATCAGAAGTGGAGCAGCTGGAACTTGAATTGGTACCCAGGTGGGAAGCTGGTGTCACAGGCGGTGGCTTAATCCATTAACTCCATAACACCAGCCCTCCCTCTTGTTTAAATATTTATTTTTGGAAGCCAGCATTATAGGCCAGGGGTGTGGGGGACCACCACAAGTTTCTAGCATCTGTCACATGCTACGCACTTCAAAAATCATTGGTAATGGTGGTTGAACTGAAGCTCCATCCTGAGTTATGAAAATGTAGCATTTACCTTCCAGCCTGATAGGCATACACCCATATATCGTAAGGTTGGTTGAGGGCAGAGCACGTACCATAGCAGTCCGTATATACCGTAGATGTCTGCTTGGGAAACACTGCATGAGTTTCTGTCTGTCTGTTCAGCAGAAATGCTGAGAGCTTAGTTCTAATTTTGTGTGACCTATGTTTTTGTTGTAGGGAAGCAGAAATGAGAAACAGTATCTTAGCCCAAGTTCTGGATCAGTCAGCCCGGGCCAGGTGTAAGCATCTTCAGCTTCCTGTTTCCATAACGTTGGCTTGTCAGTTTAATTGGGAGATGCGCATGCAGTTACTGCCGTATCTAGATTAAGTACACGTTTAACCTAAAAAACATGCAATAGATTTTTGTAAAAAGTGTAAAATCTGTAAACCTAGAGAAATGTATTTAACTGCTTAAATTACCTGCTCAGTTCTCTTAACCAAGGAAATATCCTCCAAGTGCACATTAGGTAAAATTTATAGGAAACACTTCTTAAATAGTAGCAATCAGAAAGCTGCTCGTATTGACAGGGTGTTGGAACTTAGAGGTGCATTGTATTCTCAATTACAGTCTGTGTTTGTGGTATTCTTAATAAAAACCAGAAAGAATAAAATGAGCCATTCAGACTAAGCTATGATTCTCGTCTTGCACCTTGAAGTCCAGTGTGAGTTTTGAAGAGACAGCTGTAGGTCTATCGTCATCACTACTGCACACTGCTAGACAAATTGCCTCTCAGAGGGCAGACTTATACTTCTGGAGGCTGAGAACTTTGTTTACCAGGTTTAACTGCAGGCCCATCGCTACCTCCATGTGGCTTTGAGATTGACAGGCCTGACCTTCAGTTCTCTCAGGTTCTGAGAGGGGTCACAACACTGTCTGCTTCACTGGTTGAGACACACGCGGGCTTGTGCAGTGCTTTGGAAATGTCAGCACATAGTTTAAAGGTACAATATAAGTGCATTTAATTTGGACACCTTTTGCATATGTATTTTTTTTTTTTTTTTTTTTAGTAAGTAACTTAGCACTTGTAAAGCCTGAAAAAACTAAAGCAGTAGAAAATTACCTTATACAGATGGCAAGATACGGACAACTGAGTGGGAAGGTATGTTAACCTGTTTTATCGAAACATGGCTTCAAAAGGTCAATTTCATATTCATCAGATGATAGAATTCTTGCTGAGTCATTCCATGAAGAAATTTTTAAAGGAGAGAATCATACCCACCGTAAATCCTAAATAATTGCCTTTCCCAAAATCCTTAGCTTCTCCTCATCACTGACACTGCTGTGGAACCTTGGTGCCTGTACTAGGTTAAACCGCTCCTGCACTGGAACCAGGTTTATCAGTAATGCCGGCGAACATTTATTTGCCAGTGTGGGGAAAGTTGGGCTTGTTCTGCAGAATCCCTCAGTCACTCTATGTGTTGCTATAACGCCGTGCAGGCTGCATGTATTCTGTGAAGCCCTCCTGCACTCCCAAACCCTCTGCTGCCCTCAGCCTAGCAGGATCAGCCCTTTCCCCTGAGCCCCTCACACCAGAGCCACACGTGTGGGAGACGGTGGGTGGGTGGATTTTGAGATTATTCCTTCAAGATGGCATCTAAGCTTCTCAGGGCAGAGGTGGCCTGTGCGTACCCCAGACAATACAGCAGTGAAGTGAACATGGTTGGTACTTCTGTTAATGGTAATGAAGATGTGCTTCATATTTTGTAACTTTGAAAGGGTAAATTCTTTGTTTAAAAAAGTCCTGTTTTTCCTTCTGGTTATCCTAGGTATCAGAACAAGGTTTAATAGAAATCCTTGAAAAAGTAAGCCAACAAACAGAAAAGAAAACAACAGTTAAAGTAAGTTTCCCAAATGCACGTGGCAAAAGAATGTTAGTGTTGGATGCACACCTGCCCTATCAGAATCTCTCAGCCCGTAGATACTTGCGTCTTGTAACACTGGGAAGTTTCGGAAAAAAGGCTGACTATATTGAAGGGGGTGGAAGGCTTTTGTCTCCCAGCCGCCACCCTCGTAGGTCACTGAGTGGTTTTAAGGCAAACAGAAGTGTCTTGCTAAAGAAAGTGGATGTTTTTCTTCTCAGGAATCTGAGCGATGATTTATTAGACATGTTATGACACTCATTTCATCTTCCCCCAGTTCAACAGAAGAAAAGTAATGGACTCTGATGAAGATGACGATTATTAACTAAAAAACTGTTCAGAAACTGGAACTTAATGTAACAGATCTGATAAATGTTTACCTTGTTTATTGTCTATATGCCTTTTAAAAAATAAACTTGTTATGCAAAATAAAGCCATTCGGGCAACTTGTTTTACTACCATAGCCAAGGGACCAGGAGATCTGCACTTTGACTCTTCCCCCTACACCATCAAAAGCTTTCAATGTGTAGCAGCATGGATTTATCCTTTAGAGTTGTGACTAAGTATTAGGTAGGGAAATGCCCTTAGCAGACAGAGAAGCTGCTCCAGCACTCTTCAGCGAGAAGAAAATAGCAGTAACCTGTTACATGGTGGAATTAAGACCCACGAATGGAACTGAATCAGCTTTAACATCTGACCACAGCTAGTATTTCCAAGACTAGGTTCTGAAAGCAAGCAAGCCATTTCTCTTCCTGCAGTACTTACATTTGGTATGAGGAAACTCCTGGTTTTAATCCTTCATAACCTGCTTTTTGAGGCATTGAGATTAAATTGTCTAACAAGTATCATTTCCATCCAACACAACTAAATAATAGTTAAATAATCAAATTCAGTAGGACATAACTGGTAGTACTTAACAATAAGAAACACATTGTAAGAGAAATGACTTAAAATTCAGTTGAGACAGTTCAACAGTTAAAATGTTTTGGTAGAAGTGTTCTGAGTTCTTAACTGATAAGGTTGCAGAAGGCTTCACTTCTCATAAATTGAACTTGTAAAGGATCAACTAAACTGTTTAGTGCAATCTTTTGGACATCTTCATCTTGTGAGACAACCCACGAATATGTTCATAACATGAGTAAGATGGATGGGATTAGTATCAGAACTGTGATGGGAAATGTGTTTCATAGTCCTCATCTCTGATTTAGCCAGCAGAGCTGTATTTGAGATTTACTGTATTTGAATTTGTAACTACAGTTGAAGAAAGTCAGTGCTGGAACAAATGTGACCATTCCTCAATAAACCAATGAGTAGAACCATCAAGAACATTTTTTGAAGGAACACAGGATTATCAGAGTCAAAATTTGGAAGGAGGGGTGCAGGAAGAGGGGCACACATATTTGGCACAGCAGTTAAGAGGTGGCTATTAGAGTGCCTGGGTCTGTGTCCTGGCCCTGCTCCCAGTTCTAGACTCATGCTAATGCATGCCCTGAGACTTGGGTCCTTGACATCCACATGGGAGATGGATGGAGTTCTAGGCTCCTGGCTTTGGATTGGCCCAGCTCTGGCTGTTGTGGGCATTTGGGGATTAAACCAGCAGGTGAGAGATTTCTAAGTGTAGGTCTCTCTCTCTCTCTCTCTCTCTCTCTCTCTCTCTCTCTCTGCCTTTCAAATTCTAAAAATTTTTAAAAATTTGGTCAGGAGTTTTAAAAATTCCAATTACAGGCTGATTTTGCTTTAGGTCTCATGTAAAAATGCTGGAGGGACATTAGACGATTTCTAGCAACTTTGTTATAAGCTGCTTGCAGCTACTGACAGGAATGGGTTTTTAAATTGTCAAATCTTTGAAAGGCACTTATGAATGAAAAGTGGTTCAAGCCGGCGCCGCGGCTCACTAGGCTAATCCTCCGCCTTGTGGCGCCGGTTCTGTCCCGGCTGCCCCTCTTCCAGGCCAGCTCTCTGCTGTGGCCAGGGAGTGCAGTGGAGGATGGCCCAAGTGCTTGGGCCCTGCACCCCATGGGAGACCAGGATAGGCACCTGGCTCCTGCCATTGGAACAGCGCGGTGCGCCGGCCGCAGCGCGCCAACCACGGCGGCCATTGGAGAGTGAACCAACGGCAAAGGAAGACCTTTCTCTCTGTCTCTCTCTCTCACTGTCCACTCTGCCTGTCAAAAAAAAAAAAAAGAAAAAAGAAAGAAAAGTGGTTCTGTACACAAGGATAGAGGTTCTCGAAGACGATGGAATACAGTCCACTCCGGGGACTGGTGATTCTGAACTTCCTCACTGTGAACTGTCAGTACTTGGAATTCAAAAACTTTTTTTTACACAAAATGGAGATTTGGGCATTACCAGTTTGTGATCTGTCAAGTCCAGTTGTTCTTTCCACGGGGAAAGCAATTGGAAAAAACACTAAAATGTTTTTTACTTGCTTCCTCATTTAACAATTCTGGTGCCGTGATGACTTTAGAATCAGATGGGTCTACATGAAACTTGTCAAAATTACATTGCATCACCCAAATCAATAAGTGCTATGGGATCAGAAGTCTGTGTTGATAATGCCTGTGCTGGTAAACTGCACTAGGATGGTACAGACCACAGCAACTTGAGTCAGTAAGGCAGTTTTGTCTAAAAGTAGGGGAAAGGAGGAGCAGTAAACCGCAGTAGCAAAACCGCAGTGCTCGCTTTGTCTGGGCTGGGAGGCCCTCGGCACTGCCTGCTGGAGTCAGCCTCAGTCCAGTGCGTGGCTGTGATCGCTCTGAGTGGCCACGACTGCATATTTCAGTCACACACCTGTAACTGAAACATCCAGTGTACACCCCGTCCAGTGGGACACGCAGAGGCTGAGCAACAGCTCTACAGTGCATTAGAAAAGTATACCATGACACACTCAGAATCATAAAGTTTACTATTTCTTTTCCATCATTTGGCACATTTCCAAGGCACATTAGAAAATTAGAAATCATAAATTACTTTGTAGAAAAATAATCACCGCTCCTTTCTATACATACACAAGCATTTCCAAGAACATGCACAAAACCGTTTCCTTATTACAAAGTTATCTGAGGAGGTACTCAGGACAAACCCATGTTTGCAGCTCTAGACCAGTAACATAAAAAAATAACAGTGTAATCTATAGAAATTTATAAAAAGGAATAAGTGGCCATAAATTCTAACCTAAAGTAACTTTGACCTGGTTTGTGCTGTTTGGATTTGAATCAGAAGACTAAGAAAAGATGTGCCAAATCGACTCTAGTAACCATCTGTCGGGTGTGACATTTAAGGGAGGTTCTCAAAAGAAAGAGACATTCCTGGAAACACTTCTGCGAGTACGCGTGTGCAGTGCTGCGGGAGAAAAATTATACCCAGCTGCTTCCATATTCATGGTGTGGGCTGGTTGTAAGATGTCGCTACAATGAACATCACGATGGCATCTAGGCATCTTTGGGTTCAAGTCTTGCTTTTACAAAGGAACGTTTTCCAGGCCCTGTTTCTGCATTCAGATGTGACATTTCTGCCTGGCCCCCGTGGTACCATGAAACCTAAACTGCTGCTCTTCAGCTCACCCCAAGTGGGGGGATTGTCTTAGCTTGCGGTTTGCTGGTTCTTACTGGTTCATACACATCCCAGAGGCGCCCTGTCAGCAGGAAGTGCTCCTGCTCTGGCGCTGAGACCCACACCGGACTTGAGGATCTGGCCATGAACACTGGAATTTCTGTCCATTCCTTATCACATGCGGTCATTAGCCTTGAAGAGGACGGCCGAAGGGTCTTGTCGCCTTCTTTCCTTCGCCCCAAAAAATCCTCTCTTCAAGCCAGTTATTTGAGAGTGCTAGCGTTAGCACCAGGCTGTGCTCATGCCCACCACCTGGTGTACTCACTTGGCCACAGATTTAACAACCCCTGATTACTGCTGGGACTGGGAATTACTGGCCTCTTGGGGCATGGCAGGGTGGCCAGCGGCCTCAGGGCCCTCGACTGTGTGTCTGCGCTGCAGGCGCCTGCTGCCCCCGTTTGCCGGAGCAGTCTGTGTGAGGCCGGGCGGCTCGCTGTTTCCCCCGTCCGCGGTCTGAGGCCGGCTCGGCTCTGGCAGGACGTTACTCTGTCTCAGGGTGTCTCCTTGCCTCTCTGGCTAAAGAAAAGGTACAAGTCAGCCGATGTCTGCACCGTCCTTTCGTCAGCCCCCGCTGCGCGCTCACTGTGGCAGGGCTCCGTCCTGGACAGGATCATCCCCGTGTGATGTCCCCGTGCTGACAGTCTCTGGGCCTCCCACCAATCTGCAGGCCTGTCAGCTAAGCTGTGGGACATTAAATATGAGATCAAGATTCTCCATGTTCGGCTGGTGCAGTGGCTCAACGGGCTAATCCTCTGCCTTGCAGCGCCGGCACACCAGGTTCTAGTCCCGGTCGGGGCGCCAGATTCTGTCCCGGTTGCCCCTCTTCCAGGCCAGCTCTCTGCTGTGGCCCGGGAGTGCAGAGGAGGATGGCCCAAGTGCTTGGGCTCTGAACCCTATGGGAGACCAGGAGAAGCACCTGGCTCCTGCCATCGGATCAGCGCGGTGCGCAGGCTGCAACACGCCGGCCGTGGTGGCCATTGGAGGGTGAACCAACGGCAAAGGAAGACCTTTCTCTCCCTCTCTCTCTCACTGTCCACTCTGCCTATCAAAAAAGAAAAAAAAAAAAAAAAAAGGAACAAGATTCGCTATGTTGAGAAGAGCCACTGATTGCTCTGAAACAACAGTTTTGAATTTTTTATGTGTTTGTCCCAGCAGGCATCTGCCACGGCTGTAAACTCTGTGTCTCACCAGCAAGGAGGGAAACTTTGTGCTGGCAGAAGTCACCTCACAGGCCCCTGGACTGTGTACCAGCCTCCCGTCTACAAGGTGGTGCAACAGGAAGATGGCCACAGAAGGAGCCTCCCCATGCAGCGTTACCCCGTGCTTGGGGGTGCTCCCTACTCATCCCTTCCCTTCGAGCTGACAGCACAGGGCGGCTGCAAGGATCCCATTACCCCACACACACACTGCAGCACCCCACACGTGCCTCACCCTGGCCCCTCGCACCTGGCTTTCTCTACCTGGAAAGGTATTAAATTTAACAGCCAATGATGTCTAGTCTGGACTGCTCTACTCAAGACTCGCATTTTCTGTAGCTGCTAACCCTTGTGTCGGGGATAAGGAAATGAAGATGACTACCAAGGGACGTGTGTTTACCATGGATTACTTTTGGAAAAGCCAGGTTTTCAAAAATAGGATTATCATGGCCGGTGCCACGGCTCAATAGGCTAATCCTCCACCTGCAGCGCTGGCACACCGGGTTCTAGTCCCAGTTGGGGCACCGGATTCTGTCCTGGTTGCCCCTCTTCCAGGCCAGCTCTCTGCTGTGGCCTGGGAGTGCAGTGGAGGATGGCCCAAGTACTTGGGCCCTGCACCCTCATGGGAGACCAGGAGAAGCACCTGGCTCCTGGCTACAGATCAGCGCAGTGCACCGGCCACAGCAGCCATTGGGGGATGAACCAACGGAAAAGGAAGACCTTTCTCTCTCTCTCTCACTGTCCACTGTGACTGCCAAAAAAAAAAAAAGGATTATCAGCCAGGGTTCAGTAACTCACCTCACGCAAAGAACCTTCAGTAAAATTAGGAACACTTCTACCTCTTGCCATAATCTCCCTTGAAGTCCTTCCCCTGAAACCCAAAATAAACTAAATATTAACCCAACAGAAAGAGATGTTTGGGATGGTGGTGTGAACACTCTGGCCACAAGGTGGCAGCATTAGATGACTGCATATGTGTCCACGGCCGATCAGAAGGGATTGTAAAGCCGCTGCAAAGCAGAGGCAGCTCCAGATACTCACTTGAACTGACCCACAAAGCAAAACTCTCTTGTGAAAGGTTCATTGGGGAGATCGTACATTTTTGAGTTCCCTGTAGAGAAAAGGATAAATTAAAATTGTAGTATATGGCTCGGTGCTGTGGCACAGTGGGGAAAGCTACCGCCTGCAGTGCCAGCATCCCATAGGGGCACCGGTTCAAGTCCCAGCTGCTCCACTTCTGATCCAGCTCCCTGCTAATGTGCCTGGGAAAGCAGCAGAGGATGGCCCAAGTGCTTGGGCCCTGCACTCACATGAAAGACCCAGAAAAAACTCCTGGCTCCAGGCAGGCCAAGCTCCGGCCGCTGTGGCCATTTGGGGAGTGAACCACAAGATGGAATCTCTTTCTCACTCTCTCTATAACTCTGCCATTCAAATAAATAAATGTATCTCTTTTTTTAAGCTTTATTTATGTGTTTGAAAGGCAGAGTTACAGAGAGGCAGAGGCAGAGAGAGGTCTTCCACCTGCTGGCCCACTCCCCAATTGGCCTCAACAGCCAGAGTTGTACTGATTCAAAGCCAGGAGCCAGGAGCAGCCTCCCAGTCTCCCACGCAGATGCAGGGACCCAAGGACCTGGGCCATCTTCCACTGCTTTCCCAGGCCATAGCAGAGAGCTGGATCATAAGTGGAGCAGCCAGGACACGAACTGGTGTCCATATGGGACGCCAGCACTGCAGGTGGCGGCTCCACCTGCTACACCACAGTGACGACCCCTAAATATATTTTTAAAAAATTGCAGTGTGAATAAACTTTCAATTTTTCTGTTCTAATGAAATTTAGAAAATTTTTGCTTACTTAAAAGAACATATTAGCAAACACCTGTTTATTGCTGTGTGAGCTCCCCTGCCCCCACAAGAAAATACATCCTTAACTCACAGATACTTCCTACATTCACTTCATATAGCCAATTATGGTGAGACAGTCGCAGGGTTGTGATTTTAAAAAGAAGAGATGGAACAAGGATCCCTTCTAAACAAACAAAAAAAAAGCCAAAACCACAAAATTTTTTAAGATGCACACATTCCATGTTGGAGGCCTGCTCTGAGAGCCACCTTCCTTGCTAATGTGCACCCCGGGAAGCAGCAGGCGGTGGCATAAATACTTGGGTCCCTACAACCCATGTGGGAGACCAGACCGAGTTCCAGGCTCCTGATTTTAGCTTGGCCCAGCCCTGGTTCTTACAGGCATTTGGGAAGTGAATCAGCACATGCAAATCTCTATCTCTGCCTTTCAAATAAAATGAAAGTAAATAAATTGATAAATAAAAAATTTTTTAAAAAACACCTGCTTTAGTCCCAACACTGCTGTTCTAATTATCATCAACCTCTGAATGCCTGCAAATTAAAAACAAAAACAAAAACAAAAATTTAAAAGTAGCATTTTTCCCTAGATGTCCAGGAAATGGCTTGGAACACCTGGCATGGAATATGAGGCAGGAGAGATAGTGTCAGCGGTTGCCCCTGGCTTCCAGCTGAGCCCTGGAGGTGATGCTGCGCCTTCCTGTCCTGCTTCCTCAGAAATGTCATTGTGATAGACCAGACAACCCGCACCAAGGGAAGCTTGGGGTCGGGGCTGTGGTGTAGTGGATAAAGCCACTGCCTGCGACACCGGCATCCCATATGACTGCCAATTTGAGTCCCGGCTGCTCCATTTCCAATAGAGCTCTCTGCTATGGTCTGGGAAAGCAGTGGAAGAAGGCCCAAGTGCTTGAGCCCCTGCACCCATGTGGGAGACCTGGAAGAAGCTCCTGGCTTCTGATGGGCTCAGCTCTGGCTGTTGCGGCCATTTGGGGAGTGAACCTGTAGGTGGAAGGTCTCTCTATTTCCTTCTCTAACTCTGCCTTTCAAATAAATACAATAAACCCTTTAAAAACTAAGAAACGCTCACCACTTACTTCGGAACACGGATCTCTTTGGTCCACGTATCCCCCACCAGAGTCCGGATCATAACTACATTTACGGTTACAGTTCAGAGGGAGCCAGCAAGTACCCATGCATTTCCAGATACCCCAGGCTGAGATGCCAGGATGAAGGTGAGCGCTCACATTTTTTCCTGATCTTCACAGTAACACACTCCTTGCTGTCTGGCTCGCCAGCAGCCTCTAGCGAGGCGACGCAGCTCGGGACGACCTGAAGTAACTCCATTATCTTGGAATTCTACGATTTGAAAGGAGAGGTGACCGTGACATTCTGTCCTTGTTGGGGAGCCACAGGTCAGCCCTGCCGCGGCTGGGCAGGAAGGGCTCAGAAACAAGTGCAGACAAAACCGACAGGCCCCAGAGCTGAGTGCTGAAAGCTGCCCGGCCTGGGAGCCCGGCTCTGCCTCTGCCGACCGCACCAGCGCCTGGTACTGTATGGCTATCCGGAGGCCTCCGAGGGCCCGCCAGGGAGTGGAGTCCTCAATGCCCATCCTCATCATCATCTGAGAAAGAATTTAAACAGGGTTTGAAATATTTCAAATTCTGTTAGGAAACATCCCTGGAAATAAGTGGGTTGGATTTATGGTGACTTTAACATCTCAACCGTGTCAGAAAACGAGATTAAAATTTAGAATGAAAGGGGACGGCGCTGTGGCGCAGCAGGTTAATGCCCTGGCCTAAAGCGCCGGCATCCCATATGGGCGTGGGTTCGAGACCCAGCTGCTCCACTTCCGATCCAGCTCTCTGCTATGGCCTGGGTAAGCAGTAGTAGATGGCCCAAGTCCTTGGGCCCCTGCACCCGCATGGGAGACTGGGAAGAGGCTCCTGGTTCCTGGCTTTGGATCAGTGTAGCTCCAACTGTTGCAGACAATCGGGGAGTGAACCATCGGATGGAAGACCTCTCTTTCTCTAACTCTCTTAAATAAATAAATAGGGCCGGCACCGTGGCTCACTTGGTAAATCCTCCGCCTGTGGTGCTGGCATCCCATATGGGCGCCAGGTTCTAGTCCCAGTTGTTCCTCTTCCAGTCCAGCTCTCTGGACTGGGAGAAGCACCTGGCTCCTGGCTTCAGATCGGCACAGCGCCAGCCAGAGTAGCCATTTGGGGAGTGAACCAACGGTAGGAAGACCTTTCTCTCTGTCTCTCTCTATCTGTCTAACTCTACCTGTCAAAAATAAATAAATAAATAAATCTGAGCTGGTGCCATGGCTCACTAGGCTAATCCTCTGCCTGCGGCGCTGGCACACCGGGTTCTAGTCCCAGTTGGGGCGCCGGTTCTGTCCCAGTCGCTCCTCTTCTAGTCCAGCTCTCTGCTGTGGCCCGGGAAGGCAGTGGAGGATGGCCCAGGTGCTTGGGCCCTGCACCCGCATGGGAGACCAGGAGGAAGCACCTGGCTCCTGGCTTCGGATTGGCGCAGTGCACCAGCCATAGCAGCCATTTGGGGGGTGAACCAACAGAAGACCTTTCTCTCCGTCTCTCTCTCTCACTGTCCAACTCTGCCTGTCCAAAAAAATAAATAAAAATAAATCTTCTTCAGTTTGTTAGTACTTCCATACTCTCTGCAATTATTTAGCTTTTATAGGTAGAATACATTAAATGGTGAAAGTTTTGACTTTATAAAACATCTTGTGTACTATAACGCATCTTGAGAAGAAAAGCTTACAGTTGTTTTGCATAGCTTCCTGTCTTTTATTTCAGTCTTTTTCTTTTTAAATCCAAGTGTTTAAAAAGGACATGAATAAAACCAGATTAGTTATTTCTGAGCTGGAAATTGGAAACTTTTGAAACTCAGGAAATTGCTCTGACAATGTTTTTAACTGCTCTCAACTTAAGAAAATTACAAAATGTATAAAAAAGACAAAAAAAAAATCTTTAAAAAAAAAATTTCAGAGTGAGAACTGGAAAAGCAAAGAGCCCCCTTCTGCCCAGTCCTCGGCCACCACCCATAGCACTGGAGAGGGCAGGACGCTGGAGTCACAGTTCTACAGAACCAGTGACGCCCACACACTAACACACCCTCCCTGGGCTGCGGCTAAGACAGAGGATGCCGAGACGGGAACAGCGGCCTAACTTGCTGCTTCCCCTCAAGTACTTAACACATGGAAGTGTGCCAGCCAGGTGGCAGCAGGGGACAGGCCTTGGAACGCCACCCCAAAAGGATGGGTCCCCGCTCCCGGGGCGTGCCACCTCTGCCTCGGTACCTAGGCCGCCCACAGGCTTCGGCACAGGGACTTGGAGGCCCCTGAGGCGGGAGTCCCCCGGCTCGGCAGCGCTCGCACTCACGCGTTCGGCACAGTCCACGGCCGTGCGCTGCCTCTTGTTCACGATGTGCACCGACGCCCCGTGCAGCAGCAGCAGCTCCACCACGAAGACGTGCCTCCCCATCACCGCCTCGTGCAGCGCCGTGTTGCCTTTGTAGTTGCAGGCGTTGATGGCGGCTCCGTGCTGGGGAGGGAGGGCTTACGTCAGCAGGGGCGCTGGGAAAGGGGGATGCGGGACCCGGCGGGGAGCATCTCCAAGTCGCTTCAGGTATCGTGGGGAGAGTGACCCTGGGAAGACAGGCTCAGGCACAAAGGCGTGCACCGTGGCGCCCAGTGCTAATGCAGAACATGGCAGAAGCGAGAACAGCCGACGCGCACGGTGCACCTGCAGCCCCACAAAGCCAAGGCTTGGATAAACAGGACAGTACATGAAAAACAGCCGAACAAACTGGGCTAAATGACACGCATGTCTGAAGGCCACCGAGATGAGTTGCCTTTGAGTAACGTGGATCGGGACAGGTTGGTTTTTCCCTGCTTCTTAAATTCTTTGTTCTAAAGTCTACACAGTTTTATCAAGAACCAGGACAGGGCCGGCACTGTGGCACAGCAGGTTAAGCCTGTGACACCGGCATCCCGCATGAGCGCCAGTTCAAGTCCCAGATGCTCCACCTCTGATCCAGCTCTCTGCTAACGGGCCTGGGAAAGCAGCAGAAGATGGGCCATGTGCTGGGTTCCTGCCACCCATGCGGGAGAGCTGGATGGAATTCCTGGCTCCTGGGTTTGGCCTGGCCCAGCCCTGACTGTTGTGGCCATGTGGGAAGTGAACCAACAGATGGAAGATCTCTCTTTCTCTTTCTCTCCCCCTCTGTAACTCTGCCTTTCAAATAAAATAAACTTTTTTTTTTTTTAAGATTTATTTATTTTACTTGAAAGTCAGAGTTACACAGAGAGAGGAAAGGCAGAGAAAGAGAGAGGTCTTCCATCAAATGGTTCACTCCCCAATTGGCCACAACGGCTGGAGCTGCGCCAACCCGAAGCCAGGAGCCAGAAGCCTCCTCCGGGTCTCCCATGCGGGTACAGGGGCCCAAGGACTTGGGTCATCTGCTTTCCCAGGCCACAACAGAGAGCTGGACAGGAAGTAGAGCAGCCGGGTCTCGAACCAGCAGCTATGAGATGCCGGCACTTCAGGCCATGGCGTTAACCCACCAGCCCCAATAAATAAATCTTTAAAAAAAAAAAAAAAAAAGAAGTGGGGGGGCTGGAGCTGTGGTGTAAGGGTAAAGCCACCACTTGCGACGCTAATTTGTGTCCCGGCTGCTCCTCTTCTCATCCAGCTCCCTGCTAATGGCCTAGCTGCTTGCACCCTGCCAGAGAGCCTGGATGAAGCTCCAGGCTCCTGGCTTTGGCCTGGCCCAGGCCCAGCCATTGCAGCCATCTGGGTAGTGAACCAATGGACGGAAGCACTCGCTCGCTCTCTCTCTCTCTCTCTCTAAGTGTGTGTGTGTCTAACTCTGCCTTGCAAATAAAAAGGAAGAGGAAGAAAAAGGAGCACTGGCAACCCACGCTTCAGGTCACAGCACCCCCAGAGGAAACAAGGTGAGGCCCCGGCCTTCAGCCACAGCAGTGTCTGCGTCCCCAACAGAGCAGTGCTGACGCTGAGGCGCCAGCCCAGGCCCATCGGAGAACGGTGAGCGGATCGTGTTCACGAGCCCCGTCCCAGCTCGGCACCCCCGGCACTGGCAGGAGCCTCAGCCGGCAGGGCTGGGGGGGGCCCTTACCTGCAGCAGCAGCGCCACGACTTCATGATGGCCGCCAGAAGAGGCATAGATGAGGGGCGTGTTCCCACTTCCGTCCTTCGTGTTGGGTTTTGCGTGAGAATCCAACAGATACTTCACCACCTGGACCAGACAAGAAGTCTCAACTCCAAGGGGAACGCGCGGCAGCCGGGGGTGGGGGCTGGGTGGGGGAACTCCTCTAACTTGGGACCCTGCTGACGTTTCTCCAGGCTTACGGGGAAGGCTCTCTGCACGGGGCCTCGCCTGTGGGAAAGGAGGCGGCTGGAGGCCGAGGGTAAACGCGGGCGTGGGCTCCGCCGGGCACTCAAGCTTTCGTTTCATCTCCGCACCCACGCTCTGCAGAGGTGGGAATAGGACCCATTTCACAGATTAGGAAGCTGACGCTCCAAGCGCTGTGCTGGGTGTTTATGAGATGGGAGACCTGAATGACAGTCCCTCTCTTCAAAACTCTGACAGAGGAAAACGCAGGCATACACACAAAGACCATTTTCTAAAAGTTCATCATTCAAAAATTATTTATTCTATGGTGCCCCGACTGTACTAAACTGTCTGGCAGGAGTAGAGGACTCTGGGTAGGGCCCTTGATGATCAACCCCAAGCACAGGAGCCAGCTCTCGCTGGGGTCAGAGGTGAATGACGACACAGGAAGGGAGCTGGCTCTCCCAGGGAGCACCGATCTCTTCACCTCTGGTGGAGGGCTGTGCCAGGTGCTGGGGGAGGAAGTGTGCCCATGCCCTGGGCCAGCCACCCCCCGGGGGCAGAGCCCGTGCCTGGAAGTGGCCCTTCTGGCAGGCCAGGTGCAGGGGGGTGGCCTGGCTCGCAGTGCTGGCGCCGACATAGGCACCGTGCTTCAACAGAAGGGGCACGAGGTCCGCCCGACCGTGCAGGGCGGCGACGTGCAGCGGGGAGCAGCCATCCTGGTTGGTCACGTTCACACCAAGCCCACTGGCGGGAACCTTTGCCAGCTTCTAGAGGGGGCACAAGACAGAAACAGAAATGTCATCAGTATTCAGGAAATCAGGCCGAAGGAACCAGACTCATCTGTCCAACAGCTCCCTGTACAAAACTGGAGCGCCCAGTGGGACCCAGACTCTCACAGCGCCCAGGTGAACCCCTAGTTTAGAAAGGTTCGTCCCAGCCGATGACGGGCTTCCACGTGCGGCAAAGCAGCCCCCTGCAGACTGCACTAGCATGCTGGAATGCTGGACAATTCCCTGGAAACCAAGGCTGGTCAACAAATGGTCCTGAAATGACTGGACAGCCATAGGTGGAAACACTCTATGTCAATCCTTACCTCACAGCAAATACAAAAGTCGAGGTGCCTCACCAGGGGCGGGCTTTTGGTCAGCTGACCCAAGTCCGAGTGCCTGGGCCAGTGCCTGGGCCAGTGCCGGGACCTGGCTCCCGAGCCAAGCTTCCCCCAGGGCAGATGCTGGGAGGCAGCGTTCTGTGGCTGAAGCAGGTGGGTCCCTAACACCCACATGGAAGAATTGGATTGAGTTCCCAGCTCCTGACCTCAGCCCGCAGCTGCAGGCACTTGGGGAGTGAGCCAGCAGACGGGAGCTCTGTCTTTTTTGTCTCTCTGCCTCTCAAATAGATAAAAATTTTAAAAATAAAAAAATAAGGGGCAGGCATTTGGCATAATGCTTAACTCAACACAAGTGTGTTTGTGTGTGTGTGTGTGTGTGTGTAAAATATGATCTTGTTTACATAAAAGTCTATAAAACATGAACTAATTCATTTTTAAAATTTTTTAAATATTTATTCATTTGAGAGATAGAGCTATAGACAGAGGGAGAGACAGAAAGGTCCTCCATCCACTGGTTCACTCCCCAAGTGGCCACAACAACTGCAGCTGGGGTGATCTGAAGCCAGGAGCTTCTTCCAGGTCTCCCACGGGGGTGCATGGGCCCAAGCACTTGTCCATCCTCCACTGCCCTCCCAGACCACAGCAGAGAGCTGGATTGGAATAGGAGCAGCCAGGCCGCGAAACGGTGCCCAAATGGGATGCTGGCGTTTACCCGCTACACCACAGAGCCAGCCCTGAACTAATTCATTTTTAAAAAAGATTTAGCTACTTATTTGAAAGGCAGAGTGACAGAGAAAGAGAGGAGACACACGCAGAGATATTTTCCATCTGCTGGTTCACTCCCCAAACACCCAAAACAGTCAGGGCAGGGCCAGGGGAAAGGCAGCCGCCAGGAGCCCCCCCTGGGCCTCCCACATGGCTGGCAGGCACTCAAGTCATCCAGTCATCATCTGCTGCTTCCCCCGTTACATTAGCCAGGAGCTGGATCAGAAGCAGAGTGACCGGAACTCAACCGGCACCGACATGGGAAGGCAGCATCGCCAATCAGCGGAGCAACCCAGCACAGCACTGGCTCCATAGCAAAGCTTTTTTTTTTTTTTTTTTTTTTTTAAGCAAGGTATCATTATTTTGCAATTCAAGGAAAATACCAGTCTATCCGTTTGGGAAAGTTAAATTCATTTTCCTAGTATGGGACATGTGCATCCATAGTGAGACAGCTAACACACAAGGACACACTGTGTACACCACACAATTTACAGCTGCTCAAAAGAAAATGAAATACTTCACAAAACACAGACTCTGTATGCTAAAAACCACAAAATGTTGATGAAAGACACCAGAGAGGACTGAAATACTTGCACAGTGGACTACTTCACTGAAGACAATATACAAAGAAGTTATTTCTACCCAAATTGATCTATAGTTTGTCTGAAGATTTATTTATTTGAAAGGCAAATGACAGGGAGAGACAGGGTTCGGGGAGAGCTGGGAGGTGACAGAGAGAGAAAGAGAGAGAGATATCTTCCATTTGCTGGTTCACTCCCTAAATGGCCACAATAGCTTGGATTAGCCAGGCTGAAGCCAGGAGCCTGGAACTCTATTTGGGTCTCCTGTGTGAGTGGCAGTGGCCCAAATCCTTGGGCCATCTTCCACTGCCTTCCCAGGCACATTAGCAAGAAGCTGGATTGGAAGTGGGGCAGTCGGGACTTGTACCAATGCTCATATGGGATGCTGGTGCCGGTGTTTCTGGCGCTGGCTTAACCTGCTACACCACATTGGCAGCACCGGATCCATAGTTTTAATGTAATTCCTACGAAAATCCCAGCAAGTGTTTCTTCAGACACAAAGTTACTCTAAAACTTAAATGGGAGGAGCAGGCATTTCGTGGTTGAGATCCCTGCATCCCACAGCAGGGTACCTGGGATGGGCAGCTCCTGACTCCAGCTTCCTGCTAACCCAGACCATTGGAGGCAGCCATGATAGCTCAAGCAACTGGGCTCCTACCACCCACATGGGAGAGACCTGGATTGCATGCCCGGCCGCGGGCTTCAGCCCGGCTGATGTGGATGTCTGAGGGGTGACCAGCGCATGGAGCTCCCTCTGTGGCGCCCCTAAATGAACTAACCAGCGTAGTCAATAACAATAAAGTATGTATGACAAGGCACAGGCGCGGGAACAGCTCACACCATCCTGGCAGAGAGGAATGACTTGGGAGGAGTCAGCCACCCTCCCCGGATCAAAGCTGCCTCTCCAGAGACAGGAATTAAGACAGGCAGGACGTAGCAGTGGGGGGACGTAGAGCCCGGAGACAGACCCACGCGATCCAGGGTCCACTGAGGCCCCGGGCAGGTCAGCGGGGGAGGGGCAGCCTTTCCAACAAGCACTGCTGCACCAAGTGGGCACCAGCGGGCAGAAGAAACAGGCAAGATGAAGCTCAACCGGCATCTCACACCTCGACAGAAGTTACCTCGAACTGCATCAAGGACTTAACTAGGAAATGTACAAGCAGCTTCCACAGCAGGATCCTTACTCACGGTGGCTTCTCTCCAGCCTGGGCTAATAAGGACTCCCCACGGCAGCTCCCGGGCTGCCTGTTAACAGGCACGCAGTGAGGATGTGGCTGAGGAGCCCAGAGCTTTCCCGAGGGAGAGACGCACGTGCCTCCCCCCCGCCCACCACCGCCAGCAGCAGCAGCAGCCGCGAAGCCGAACCTTCTGAGCTGGAGCACACTTGGGGCACTGGCACAGCGGGTGGCAGAATTCGAGATCCGCGGCGCTGCCGGCACCCTCCGCCTCATCCAGGTCCTCCTCTGTCCACTCCAAAAGGTAACGCACCTGGGGTGAAGAGCGGGGAGAAACAGGAACTCAGCATTCGCCCCGGGCAGGCCGCAGTGTCTTCCACAGACATGCACGTGCACACACACACGCGCGCGCACATGCTCCTTCATTCCTTCCTCAGCCACGGAGCCATTTCCACGACGTCTGCTACCCTGTGGACGCCAGGTGCGGCTGAGCTCAGGCCCTCCTAGGTCCTCCTAGTGGGGACCCAGAGAGCCGAGGCGGCCACTGTCACAGCTGACTGACGTCAGAGGGAACTTTCTTCTACCTTACAAAGGGCAGGCAGGGCGGCCGCAGTGACAGCCAACACCCCGGGCCTCCCGTGGGACCTGCTCGGACGCTTGTGCCAGCCTCTGCCCTCTCAGCTGACAGAAGCACACCGAATGGCCAACAGCTGCTCCAAGGGCGCCCGGCTAAGCACACACAAGGTCCCCAACTCCATGCTGGGGCTCCTTCCACTGCAATGCACCAGCCATGCACGGAAGCATGGAAAAGAACTCCAAACAGCCCGAATGTATGTCCTAGCAAAGACTTGTTTTCAGAACACGCAATTTGAGAAACAAAAACAAAACATGTGTCTAGACCTGGCTCTAAGTGTCGAGCAGCCAGGCGTGACGCAGGGCACTGGGGACAGCCACCGACTGCCAGCGCTCCCAGCTCAGGCCCTTCCACAGCCCAGACGACTGACCCTCCTCCCCGGGACACTCCCTGCAGAGCAGGGCCACGGAGCACAGAGGACAGGTGAGCTGGGGAGTGAGGGGCAGGTGGCACCTGCGGTTTAGGTGTGGACTCCAGGCACTGGGTAGTTGGTCTCTGCTTGGTCCCTTTGTGAGCGCCCTTGGCTCCCTGCCTGTTGGTCCCCAGTAGGAGGAAGTGCAGACATCAGGGCACGGGACAGCCATTGCTTCCCCACACACATGGTGCCAAGGCCTTCCACCAGGGAAGCCCCCAAAGAACACTGGGTCCTCCTGGGGCTGGTCTCATGAGGAGCAACCCAGCATCAGCCAGACTTCCCCCAGCCTCAGGAACCACACATCAACTTGATGGACCAACAGGGGCCTCTGGGCAATGCAGTGACAATGACATTCAGATTCCTGATATCCCAGTGATTTCTGTGCATACAACTGACTCAGGGCTCCTCCACAGGCCAGCCTGGGAAACCATGCACAGGAACCTCACGTGGGCTGCCTCCCTGCCCACTTAAGCCTATCAGGTGTGTCCACCACCCAGCAGTGATGGTGCGGACAGATGCAGTCCCTCAAGCAGCGACACCCTCTCCAGGTGCCAACTCCTCTCATCCACTCGGCCCTGCCCACTGCTGCTGCAGGTCCACGCCAACACTGGTGGTCTCTGCCCTTGCCTCCACCACCCTCCGTCTCCTTATAGCCCTGCCCGCTCTCACAACCGGCTACCTGCCTTGCTCTCTGGCTCAAGGGCCTGGCTCTGAGCCCCTGCACTTGGCCGGTATACCTGCCAACCTCTCACCACACTCCTGCAACAAGAACGGCCAAAGCACTCGGACCATGCTCACGACCCTCCTGCCAGTCCCCCGGCAGCACGTGCTCCTCGGAGGCGCCACCTTCCGTGTGAAAGCACACGAGGGCAGCTGCGGGAACCCAAAACTCACCATTTCCAGATCGCCATCGGCTACCGCTCTTAGAAGTTTTTCTACCTTAAGTAAAAGAAGCGGAATGTCAGAAACGTGATTTTAGTAATGAAATACTAATGGAAACACAAACCCTCTGCAACCCTAGCAGCTCTCACGAGTCTCTTCGTTTGTGGCATTTAAGTATCTCATTTAGTGTCTTTCAAACATATTCCTACACCTGCTCAGCCGGCACATCCCAGGAGGCTGCTAGCATGCAGAAGACTGGCTGTCACTTGAGATCTAGGGTGCGTGAGCATTACTCACGTGGGACGATGAAGGGGTCAGCTCAGCACTCGTGATCCAGGGGACAGGGCCACGCGGGCGGCCACCCCTCCCATCCCATGAAGGTTTCAGGTCCCCGTCACTGCAGGCCATGTCCCCTGGCCTGCCTTGCTGTGGTGCTGCATTGATCGGGCTCTCCGAGAGCAGGCCACAGCTCAGGGGTCGAAGGAGAGAGACACTAGGGTCAACCCCGTGAGGACCCACCCTGCGTGGTGTGGCCACACTGCCCAGTGACCGATCAACAAGCTGACACTCAAACAGACTCTAAGCTAAATGAGGTTTTTACAAAATGCAGTGTGTGCTCGCAGGTCAATGCTGGCACAGACTTTGCAAGAAGTGAGAGTTACTAACGGTTACTGACTGGAATGCTGTGGGGGTGGAAGGTGGAGGGCAGAGAACACACTCTTACAGATCTGAAGTCGGGGACCCACAGAAGATTCCTGCGCCCCACCCCCCTCACCCCCTCTGAAACACACGCACGCCACACCCAGCCAAGAGCTGCTTAGGGAACGGACCATGGAAGGCAGCACGAGTACAGAGCGCTCAGAGACGCAGCTGCCCCAGCAACTGGGGCGCAGCTGACCAGGCAGCCCTTGAACTGGCCGCCGCGACAGCAGGGCCGCACGTCGTCCCCTGCCTTCCATGGGGAAGCCTCACCTCTCTGTAGTCCTTCTTGGCCTCCTCCTGCCTGGAGCTCGCTGACGCCGACGAGAAGCTGGAGCTGGAGGAGCCCTGGCTGATGGAGTCCCCGGAGCGTGGAGGCGACTGCTCGGGGCCCTGCAGCGGAGCCAGACGAGGGGGACGAGGAGTGACCCACACGCTCGAGGACCAGCGGAGAGGCCCTCGGTCCCAGGGAGCTCACTCACCTCAGCGGACTTCTGCCGCCTGTCGAAGGATGGCTGACGGGCCTCCAGGATGGCCAGAATCTAGGTGGACAAAGGGGACACGGGAAGGGCAGCAGCAAGCAGCACCACCTACTCCTCCCCGTCCTCAACAGCCGCACAGCAAGGGCGTGACGTCCTGCGGGGCGGCCACAGCCCCGCAGAGGAACCAAGACCCCAGTGGGCGGGAACCCACTCAGGATGGAGCAGGGCTCCTCCAGGGCTCTGAGGGCAGGAGAAGCCCAGGCACAGACGGGGCCTCCACGGCACCCAGGCCTGTCCACATACATGAGTGTGAGATTTCTGGAACCCACGGGTCTGTGCAGGAAAGCTCAGGGCCTAGCCAAGAAGGGGCCTGCACCTTCCCTCTGCAGGGGTCCCCTGGCTCTGGCTGGAGCCAGCTCTGTCCCAGGCAAGGGTGGCCAGGCTCAGCTAGGGGTTCTGGGCAACGTGGCTGGGACCGCTGGGTGCAGGGGAAGGGTAAAGTGTGCTCCTGTGGGCCTTTTGCTAAGTGCTGTCACCCCCTACACACACACAGGGTAGACAAGGAGCACAGGAGACAGGGTGTTGGGTGTGCGTAGACAGCGGGGATGGCTTCATGGGAACACACTTGACTCTAAACTCATCCATTTGCATAAATTAAATATGCACAACTTTTTCTAGATCAGTCACATCTCAATATAGCAGGCTTTTTTTTTTTTTTTTTTTTTGAGAAAGAAACTATAACGCTCCCAGATTTAGATGGTGACCAAGCTGGAATAACTCCCTAGAAGAGAGCTGGAAATCATCCAAGGGATGCAGTGAAAGTGAAACACGGGAGCCCGCGTCGGTGCAGAGGGCTAAGCCGCAGCCCGCGACGCAGCACCCCCTGCTGGAGTGCTGGTTTGAGTCCCAGCAGATCTGCTCGTGCCCTAGCTCCTTGCTGCTGCACCTGGGAAGGCAGTGGAAGATGGCCCAAGGGCTTGGGCTCCTGCCACCCACACAGGAGACAAGGCTAGAGCTTCAGACTCCCAGCCTCAATCTGGCCTAGCTCCAGCTGTTGCAGCCATGGGGGGCGGGGAGGGGGGGGCAAAACTAGCAGATGGAAGATCTCTCTGTTGCCCTGCCTTTCAAATAAATAAAATAAAGCTTTTAAAAAAATCTATAAAGCAGAGAGTCAGGCCCGTGAACAGGAGGAGTTAGAGACCTGCTTTAGACAGAATCGCCGATGTGATGCTGGGGTGCCTGTGACAGCAGCGAGGGGCGGGGGAGCCTGCGTCTCTCAGGGGCCCTGCACCCACCAGAGCCGCTCCCCTGCCCCTGCCCTTGCCCTTCAGGTTGCAGAACTGTGTTTCCAGAAATTACACCCAGGGAGAGGTTTCAGATCACTTGTGAGAGAAAGCTACACGCAATGACGTTCAGAATTGAACGAGAACAAAGCTCGTGGCGCCCAAGAAGCGCTGGGAACACAGGGCTCTGGCACACTCTGCCTTCAGTCCCCATCCCCACAGCCTCCTTCCTCGTGCGGAGCCGCTGTCCCCTCGCCACCCACCCCGTGTGCTGGGAGATCACCGGCACTCCGAGGCTGCAGACAATATAAATAAGTAAAACCCATTAGCAGCGAGCTCCCAGATGCAGCTGAGACGGTGGGGGCCAAGCTCCACCCTCAGGCACAGATGCCATTTGTCCCTCAAGGCCAGCCTGAGAACATGGATTTTGGCAAGGTCACGCTGTGGCCGGAGAGGGAAGAGCTACCTTGGAGTTTAAGGCACAGGTGAGCGGCGTCTCTCGCAGTCTGTTCTGGGCGTCGGTGGGGGCTCCGTTTTGCAGCAGTGTCTCTATGATGCCCTGGTAGCCCCAGCGTGCAGCTATGTGCAGGGGGGTGTCTCCCTTCTCGTTGCCGATGTCTAGTCTGCGTGACTGCGCGTCATAGTAGACCAAAGCCTTCACGCACTGCAGAGAAACCAGGACGCGGGCCCACTTAAGAACCTGCCAGCCCTCGGCCACGTCTGCGCTGTCTCCTAGCCCTCAGCCCATTTCCCAGGTCGGCCAAGGTGCCACCCCCAAGCAGTGTGTAGCGAGACATACTTGGGACTCAAGAGGGCCACACTACCTGACTGCTACTTTTAAAAAGGATCCAAGTGCCACTCAATGAGAAATGGTAAAAAAAACAAAAATGACGTCTCCGTACACAGCCGGTTGCCAGAGCAGCCTGAGGCCGCCATCCCCTAGAGGGCCCGCGTGCAGGACTGTCCCCTGGCCTGCAATGTCCCTGGGCACTTGGGTTTGGGGACTGTTCCCATAGTTCCCTCACTGGGCCTCCACAGCTCTGCATGGCAAGGCGGCTGAGGTCGAATGCATGCTCGCCTTTTGGGAGCAGGCACTTGGGCACACGCTGGGCACAGGGTGCTTCCCTGACAAGCCTCAGCAGAAGCGTGGGCCCGGGTCTCTAAGGTGCGCCCCTGGGAGGCCATGCTTCCTACGTGCAGTCACAACGCACTCTGCAGGGAAGCAGCACACACATCCTGGTGACTCTATGGCCGGGGACTGCTGGGAGCTCACCCGGTTTCCTTGACTTGCTCCATGTGCCTTTTCCCTTGGAGGCTTTTGCTCTGCAGCCTTCCACTTTAACAACTCACAGCTGTGGGCGCAGTGATGCGCTGGTCTCATGAGTCCTCCCAGCCAATCACTGACCCTGGTCTTGGGAGACCCTGGCACAGCACCCATGATAGATCACTGCACAGCTGTTAAGAAGGGGCTGGACCTACACTGGCTCGCCTGGAGCATTCCCACAATGTGGTCCCAGGCTAGGACAAGCATGGGGTGTGAGCCCATTTTTGTACATCGACCACCTACCCAGCCTAGGTGTGAATCTGTGTAAGCACCTATGGAGAGAAGCGGCATGGAGAGTAGGTAGGAAAAGTCACACACACACAGTGAAACAGTCAGTGAAGAGAAATGAACATGTACAAAGGTAAGAACCAGATGGTGGCAGCAATGAATGGAAATGATTTAATTTCAAGACCAGTTACTGAGCAATTAAGTTTCAGATTTGTTACTTCAATACAAGCAGCTATAATACATTTTAAAATGTTTTCAGCTTTCACAAATTACCTCCCCAGTGTTCCAATAATCATCAAAACAGAAATGCAGCATTAGCACTAGAGGCAGGCACTTGCCCTGGAGGTTAAGGCGCCAGTCGGGACACCCATGTCCTCAAGGTGCCTGAATCTGTGTCCTGACCACACTCTGGCTCTAGATCCCTGCTGATGAGCAATCTGGGAGACAGTGCAGGTCCTGGCTCCTTGCCACCACCTGAGAGACCTGGATTCAGTTCCCAGCTCCACTGCAGGCATTTTAGGAATGAACAGGTGGATGGGAGTGTGCACCCTCACACACAGGTGCTCTCTCTCTCTCTCTCTCTCTCGATTGCCCTCCTTCCCTCCATCCCTCTTTTTACCTCCCAAATAAATAAATAGGGGCTGGTGCTGTGGCACAGTGAGTAAAGCCTTAACCTATGGTACCAGCATCCCATATGAGTGCAGTTCAAGTCCCAGCTGCCCCACTTCCGACCCAGCTCCCTGCTCATGTGCCTGGGAAAGCGGCAGAAGATGGCCCAAGTGCTTTGGGCCCCTGCACCCATGTGGAGACCTAGAAGCAGCTTCTGGCTCCTGACTTCGGATCAGGCCCAGCTTCAACTGTTGTGGCCATTTGGGGAGTGAACCAGTGGATGGAAGACCTCTCTCTGTGTGCCTCTCTCTCTAAGTCTGCCCCTCAAATAAATAAACAAATCTTAAATTAACCAAAACAAAACAAGATAAACAACAACAAAAAACCACCATTAAGCTAATCAGAAATCCACATTTCTCCACGAGTGGGGGTGGGGTGGGGGGACAGTGACTGGGGACCAGCAAGTGCCACTCACGTCCTCATGGCCGTAGGTGCAGGCCAGGTGGAGAGGGGTGTTGCCGTTGTTGTCCTGGGTGTCGGCGCTGGCCTTGTAGTGCAACAGCAGCAGCTTCCCAAGGAGAGAAGAGGGAGGGTGAGACCCGCAGCAAACACGCACACAGCACGCACAGCTGCCCCGGGAGGCACGGCCGTGAGTCTCACGAGGGAGGCATCACTCGTTCCCTTCTCCAACCTCATCCCCTTACACAGCTTGAGCAGCCCCAACCCAAAATCCAACACTGAAACGCCCCATGTAGGAAACCTCGAGTGCTAACAAGATGCCACAAGTGGAAAATGCCACACTTGACCTCACATTGCCGTCAAAACACGGCCAGCACCAGAACCATTGCAATTACCTTCAGCCTGTGAGTAAGGCATACAGATGTGGGTCCCTGCCCCCAGCTATCCCACCGTGTGTATGCAAATGTTCCAAAACCCAGAAAAACCTGAAATCCAGTACACGTCTGGTGCCAGGATTTAGGATAGAGGATGCTCAGCCTGTACCTCTATTAAAATTGTACCGCTGACCTCATCCTCCCTGTCTTACAAGAGTGGAGAGAAAAGGAGAAAATCATCCACGAGGGACTTTTTCTCTCTTACACGATGAGGAGGTCTCAAATGTAAACCTAACAACCTCGTGCGATGGACTCTGGGAGGCAGCTGAGGCTCGCAGCTCCCAGGGCGCTGCTGTGGCAGAGCCTCCCACAGAGGTAGCACAGCGTGGGAGGGGGGCCCGGCCAGCCCACTCACCGTCACGCTCTGACAGCCCTTCTGACACGCCAGGTGCAGCGGCGTCGCCCCGTGGTAGTCTGTGGCATTGACCGCGGCGCCCTTGGAAACCAGGAGGTCAATGAGGGAGGCCTGCCCTGCAGAACACAAGGATTCACAAGGAAGAAGGAAGGAGCCCGGGCAGCCCAGAGCCCAGCTGTGAAACAAACCACACTGTTTTACCCCTCCTTCCCTGGCATGAAACACACCAGGAGCTGTCTGTTCTGCGGAGATGAACCAGAGCAGGCATCACGCCAGGCTGTGCACACCTGGAACATTTGGGTGGCCCTGGCAGGGGACCTGGCTCGGGCCCAGCTCTCCGAAATAAAAGGAATGGCAAAGAGCCACAGGCATCACAGAAGATTCTGGGGTTGGCCGATTCACAGGATGGAGCATTATGCGGCCATTTAAGAAAATACTGATGAGGAGAAATGTCTCCGTAGGTCCCCGAGTGGAAAACCGCCCAGTTCAGAACAGTGCGAGCCCACACAGGTCACCTACTGTATACATCAGTGCACAGGGATTCCTGACACTTGGGAATCAAACTTCCTTAGAGAGAGGAGGGTGGCTGGTGACACTGGAGGAATTCGTGTTTTCTACCTTGAAGGTGCACTTTTCAAAAACAGTCAAAGTGCTGGGTAAAGACGAGGCTACAGGAACCCCCAGCTGGGGCAGGCATCTGGTGCTGTGGGACACCTGTACCTCACATTGCCGTGCCTGGGCTCCAGTCCTGGTTCTACTCCCAATTCCAGATTCCTGCTAATGCTTACCCCGAGGCAGCAGGGAATGGCTCAAGTAGATGGGTCTCTACCACCCACATGGGAGACCAACTTCAGCCTGGCCCAGCCTCAACTGCTGTGGAAATTTGGAGAGTGAACCGACAGGAGACTGTGCGTGTGTGTGTGTACGCATGCGTATGTATTTCTGCCTTTCAAATAAAATAAAATAAAACTTAAAACTTTTTTAAAAAGGAACCTCTCCCTGACAATTCTGAGGCTGTTCTCTGAGTTGGAGTCAAGCCTTCCCTTGCCAGCCCAGGTAGGAACCATAGACTCGGGCTCTTCAAGCCCAGGAGGCAGCACGGTGGCCATGCAGGCCTGTGGAAAATCTGCTGTTCTTGGGGCCGGCACTGTGGTGTAGCAGGTAAGGCTGCCGCCTGCAGCGCCGGCATCCTATATGGGCATCGGTTCGAGACCCAGCTGCTCCACTTCTGATCCAGCTCTCTGCTGTGGCCTTGGAAAGCAGCAGAAGATGGCCCAAGTCCCCGGGCCCCTGTACCTGTGTGGGAGACCTGGAAGAAGCTCCTGACTCCTGGCTTTGGATCAGCACAGCTCTAGCTGTTTTGGCCAATTGGGTAGTGAACAGTGGGTGGAAGACCTCTCTTTCTTTGCCTCTCCTTCTCTGTGTAACTCTGACTTTCAAATAAATAAATAAATCTTAAAAAAAAAAAATTGCCATTCTTCTGTTTCCAGCCCTTGAGGAGTAGGCCCACTTCACCTGCTTCACCGCACCTCCCCCCATCAGCCAGGCACCATCACTGTGCTTGACGACCCCAGAGACCACGTACCACAGAGGGCGGCCACGTGCAGGGGCGTGTGGCCCCTGTCATCTCTGGAGAACGGAGTGACAATGGAGGGATCGTTCAGCCTCCTGAAACAGAGTGGAGACATGGAGGAACCACCCCCGGCACGGCCTGGCCACGCCGCTCACCGGGGCGGGGACGAGTGCGCTCACGCTGCAGGGCCCCATGGCTCGCCCTTACCCGGACACGAGCTTCTCGCAGTCGTCGCAGAAGCACAGCGGGTGGCACATGGTCTGGGTGGCGTCTCTGTCGTGGTCTTCCTGGCTCAGGAGCCTTTCCACTTCCTTCTGGTCGCCTGATGCGATGTGCTAGAAAACGACACCCAGAACACCGTCCGTACGAAGGAACCGTCAGTGCGTTATGAAAGCATGAATTTTTTCAGAGTCCTCGTAGGAACATGCATTTTTGTTGTTTTTTTTTTTTTGGACAGGCAGAGTGGACAGTGAGAGAAAGAGACAGAGAGAAAGGTCTTCCTTTGCCATTGGTTCACCCTCCAATGGCTGCTGGCGCACCACGCCAATCCAAAGCCAGGAGCTAGGTGCTTCTCCTGGTCTCCCATGCAGGTGCAGGGCCCAAGGACCTAGGCCATCCTCCACTGCACTCCTGGGCCACAGCAGAGAGCTGGCCTGGAAGAGGAGCAACTGGGACAGAATCCGGCGCCCCAACTGGAAATAGAACCCAGTGTGCCGGCGCCTCAGGCGGAGGATTAGCCTATTGAGCCACGGCGCCGGCCGCATCTATGTTTTTATTTACGACATGATCAGCTCTTGGACACCTGCTTCAAAGCAATCCAGGTGAATGGGATAAGAAGGTGGGGACTAGGTGAAACCAGACTGGGGACGGCTGCACAGCAGGCTGCTCGTTTCACAAATGTCAGCAATCTCCCATAATTTAAAAAATAAACAAATAAACAGGGGCAGGCACGTGGCCTGGCAGTGAAGCCACCATTTAGGAGGCCACGGCCCATACTGGAGGGCAGGGTTCCACTCTCAGCCCGGCACCCAGCTCCTGCTTTCTGCCGATGCCCATCCTGTGGGGCAGTGCTGACGCTCACGTGTTTGGGTTCTCGGCACATGCACAGCAGACCTCATGGAGTTTCCTGGCTTTGGCCTGGCCCACTCCTGGCTGTTGCAGGCATCTGGAGAGTGAACTAGGAACCAGTGATGGCAGCTCTCTCTCCCTCTCTCTGTGCCTTTCAAAGGGGGGGGAGGGAACATGCAAAGCAGTAGGAATAGGGCGCGGGGAACGTATCTCTGAACTTTAGCATGGGCTCTGACCTCTCAAGGCCTAGTCCTCTTACACCTTTTTTTTTTTTTTTAAACTTTCATGTGTCATGAAATATTCATCATCTATTGTTTAAAATTTTTATTTCATTTTTAAAAAGTTATTTTATTTATATGAAAGGCAGAGTTACAGGAGATATGAGACAACACCTACCCCTAAAATTCTTATGTCTTCTTTTTTTTTTTAAAGTTACTTATTTATTTGAGAGCCAGAGTTACAGACACAGAGAGGGAAAGACACAGAGAGAGGTTGTCCATCTGCTGCTTCACTCCCCAGACGGCTGTGAAGGCCGGAGCTGGGCCGACCCAAAGCCAGGAGCCAGGAACTTCTTTCAGAGCCGTCCTCTGCTGCTCTCCCAGGCCATCAGCAGGGAGCTAGACCAGAAGTGGGGCAGCCGGGACCCACACTGGTGTCCATATGGGATGCCGGTGCTGCAGGCGGAGGTTTAACCTACTATGCCACAGCACCTGCCTATGTCTTTATTTTATTTATTTGCAAGAGAAGAGAGGGAGGGAGAATCTCATCTGCTAGTTCACCTGCCAAGTACTCACAACAGCCAGGAACTCAATCCGGGCCTCTCATGTGGCTGGCAAGGACCCAGCTCCTAGAGCCATCACTGCTGTCTCTGGGGTGTGCATCAACAGGAAGCTGGTATCAGGAGTGGGGCCAAGACCGGAACTCAGGCACTCCAACATGGGTTGCAGGCATGCCTGCGAGGCAGAGCTAGGCCACGCGCCAGCTCCCTTCTTCTATTCTAATAGCCTCAGCATCCGGAAAAGAGAACAGCTGTGATCAGCAGGAGCCCTCATTAACAGAGAACCCAGCAGAGCTCAGGCCCTGTGACTCCCGGAGGCGCTCCCTCCATGGAACCCACTCGGGCTCCACAAAGCCTGGCAGCATCAGTAGGCTCTCCAAGGGGATCTGCCCTCACCACCCAAGTGCTGCTTCCAGCCTGGGGTTGGCATTCGGCTCCAGCGCTGCCTGTCGCTGTCGCCGGCACGGTAATTAGGTAATTAGCCGTCACCAAGGGGGAGTGCAGCTGCCAGCCGTGAGCCAGACTCTGGCCTCCCTCCCAAGGAGGCCCCTGAGCTCTCTGAAGGGAGAGTGGCCGCCTGCAGTACGAGGGATGGCCCAAGCTGGTCAGTGAGTACCTTAGCTGCCTCCACTGACAGGTAACCAACTCACCAAGGAATCAGGCCCTGAGTGCGCGGCACACACACACACAGCCATCTGCAGCCTGCAGCTCCTCGGCCAGGGCCACCGGAGCGAACTTCACCAAACCAGGAGAAGGCGCCAAGCCCTGAGTCCTCAGTGCACTGCCCAGCACCAAGGGCATCGTGGGAAGTGGGAAGACACGCCGATTCCAAATTTAAAACCTCGGCATTCCCAGCACCCACCCTGGGCCCAAAACGAACGCCGGCGTCCACGCGGTCACCCTGGGGTCTCACCTTGAACAGGCAGTCGATGGGAGTGGAAGTCATCTGCGACAGTAAGCTCATTCTCTGCTTAAGGAACAGTCTGTCACCAAACCCCTCCGACTCCTGCAGGAAAGCCCAGACCGGGGGCGTGAGGTGTCAGGGCACATGCCCAGCCTCGCACCTCAGCAAGGGGCCAGGATGGCAGCCGCTCCCCCCCGACACCTGGCATGCATGGACCCCCCACCCCCACCAGGCAGGTTCAGGGCTCTCTGGAAGTGGCAGCTCTGGAGATGTTCCCCGGGGTGTGTGGAATGCAGCAGGCTCAGGCCATCACCTGGCCGCCTCCCTTCTCAAGCCTCTGCCCTAACACCTGCGTGGCCCTGCACACGAGGAGAGGCATGGGGCAGGCTGGTGCCTCCTTCCCAGTGCCAACCAGCGCCATAGTGAGTACAGCCCAGAAACTCCATCCAAGAGCAGGCGACACACGCCCAGGTCCCAGAAGACACTGGGGGAATGCCACACCAGGAGATTCAAATCCTGTTGTCAAATCCTCCTGTTCCAGGATCCACCCCACTTGGTACATTCAGCTGTCCACATTACCAAAGTCTAATCCTTACCTGAAGTAACTTCTAGCAAGATATTGCAATGCTCACTTGAGCACCTGGACTAAATCACTGAATGACAAGGTAACTTTCTAGAAAGATTCCTGGTGGGAAGTCAAGGGGATTTCTTCCCTGCCGTGCATCCGAGGAACTCACCAAACCCTGCGGAAATCGTGGGGCACCCCTGTTCGTACAGCCCCTGAGCCCTGACTTAGAGGTCGGGCTGAGGACAGAGCCATTCCTGGGGCCACTGCCCCTGGTTGGCCCTACAGAGAGCACCATGATGTCATAGTGAGAGCCAGTTCCACCCCCGCAGCCCTGCGCTATATAAAGCTCTCAATCTGCTTGACGCAGTGGCTTACACCTTAGCGGCTTAGGGCTGGAGAACCTCAGAGACGCTCCTGCCTCGGCTCGGGGCGGCCCCATCAAGGGCAGGCAGGTCTTCCCTGACTGAGTCTCCAGCGAAGGCCGAGCGATGAGGAGGGCCGGGCATCTGTCAGCACCCCGCTGGGAAGGGGCAGCAGGGGAAGGCAGGCAAGGCCTCCCTGCGCTCCCCACCCAGAGTGGGAGTCGCACTGACCCCCACCCGGAGCCATCGCGGTGGCACGGATGAAAGGAGGGTTCGTGGTCATCTCAAGTGTGAAACTTCAGTGCACAAAGAGTCAAGAGTGAAACCTAAATTGATTTCCTAACATTTAGCCCCTAATAACTTTCCAGAACCCTTGCCCTCTGTGCAGACTCCTTTTCCAGGAAGCAACACCTACACCCAGCACTGGCTTCACGCACTCCTAAATGGGACGTCCCCCCTAAGACAAGCCTGTGTGCAACTGGGACAGCTGCCGTTATCACAGACGAAAGCACACACCGGTGTCGCCAAAGACCAGCGGGCCCACAAGATGCACTCTGTCCACGACAGGCCGGCAGCTCATCCCAGGCCTGCCTCCTCAACACGCTAGGCAGGGACTACATCGACCACCACAGGGATGCACAACTTGTCCCGGCGCCTAACAGACAATATCCAAGCAGGAAGGCAGGGAAGGGCCAGACACCGCAGACAAGAGAGGTCTCTTGTTTCTCCCTTGCCTACCCCAGCTGAACACCATCCCTGGAGGCTTCCTTACAGGATACACCAGAGGGCCCAGAACCAGAGACACCCAGGAGAGGGACACAGGAGGAGCAAGCAAGGGCACTGGTGTCACACGGTGCTTCCGATGCAAGGATCCATCGGGAAGCCCATGGCAAAACGGAATTAGAAGGTGAGTTCATTTGGCTGCATCATTTTGAAATCCATGCTCATGAGGTGTCTTCAAATGTTCATGGGAATCTGTGCACATGGCCCCACCTGCCTGAGTGCCACAGAATGCAAGCAAGCAGGATGGCCACGCCAAGGGCAGGGGGGTGGACACCTCCCTCCGGGTGTCGCCAACAAGGAGCATGAGGCTGATTCCTCTGTGGGGCCGAGGAGCCAGGAAGAGGGGGAATTCTCAGACCCATTGGAAGGAACGAGGGGCAGGGCAGCCATGGACAACTCCCCCGAGAGCGGCACAGGTCCTCAGAGCCTCACAGAAAACAATTCACACTAAGAACCCTTATTCCCCAGCTGTGGACATGATTCTGCACACAGGCGTCACGCAGAGCCACGCCTGCACACATCCTAGAACGTTACGCGATCTCTCGCCACATCCACAAATAAACAAGGCAGCAGAGCCACGGCCACGTACACCGGAGATGGGATGGACCACGCTGAGTTCCACGTGACTCGGGGATCAGATCAGACCCCAGCCGAGAGCAGATCTTCACTCGTCATGAGCCCCTGCAATACTGTCAGGTTAGGTGCCAACACAGGCAGGCCGACCCCGAATTTTGGTTAAAAATGCAACTGTGTGGGCAAAGAAAAAGACCAAGTCATCCCTGGCTACTGAGTCTATGTGCTGTTGTCACATTCACTGCAACTTTACGAACTGCAACTGCTGTTTATAAGCAAACACTAGTGTTTTAATCTGTAAAAAACATAAGCTCTTCTTTCAGGGAAAAACATGTTACACTTTCAGTTATGTAAAATAGACGCGGATGGGGACAAGGCTGGAAAATGTGAACGTTCACAATGAGTGAGCTCGGGGCCCTGCCTTCACCCGAGTGCTCCCGCCCGGACAGCTCACACCACTGTCGAGGTGCTTCAGCTGCAGCAGAAAATGAGGGCAAACCTATGGTCCAGTCTCAGGACTCTTCACCTTGCCGACTTCAACTCTGTGATTTCTGTGAGCGCCAGCAGGTGTTGCTGGCTGGTGTGTAGTGAAAGAGGCCAGCAATGCAATCTTGCTTTAAGATCCCACAAGCCCTAAAAGCACTATCTCCTCCTCTTAGCCAAAGCTCACCAACCAGACAGCCAAGAACACAGTAACACAGCCACTGAGTCCTAAACCTGCACCTGTGGATAATCAGTCGCTTCTGGCCTACCATCACCAAGAAAGCCAGATCTCCACTCTGGCTTCCAGGGCTCCAGGAAGCAGGGCGTTAAGGGTGTGAATCCCAGGGACAGCGATCAACCAGGAGCTCGCTGCTCAGTTTGCTGCGTGGTCTTCAGGCCTCACAGCCCCCACGCAGCTGAGGGTGGGCCTCACTCTGGAGAGACCACTCGGGAGCCCCGCAGCCTGGAACCCTATCCCGGGGGCAGCGCAGGGGTGCGGCTCACAGGTGGCTTGGCGGAGAGGCTTTCCTCGCCGGATGTACTCGATCGCTGCCTCCACCGACGTCAGGCAGTAGCCCAGCTCATCCTTTGCTGAGCTGCTAAACCGGAAGTTTTTGATGTAACTCAGATTTGCCATCCTGACAAAAGAAGAAGACGGTTTCAACTGTTGGATACCAACCGACACTTCCGCAAAAACAGCGCTACTGGCGTGGGCGACTGGTCGAACACCTGCGGTCAGTCAGTCCACCCAGGGTGCTGCCTCCTCCAGCTCTATGGAGAGTGTGTGCAATTAGGAAAATGAGTGAAACCACGTGTTACTTCCCCAGAATAGGCTAGTGTCTAGAAAGCTTGTCGCTGTCAGGCAAGCTGTGGGTTCCTGTGGAAAGAGAATGGGCTCTGGGTCAGAAAAAAACTGGAATTAACCTCCTGCTCAGCCCCCAGCCAGGTGCACCACCTGGAACGAGAAGGGGACGCCCTCTGGGCCTCAGTTCCCCGGTGTGTGAGTGGAAGGACAGCCATCCCTGCAGGAGGAAGGGAGGGAGGTCCCTAGGACGCACACAGTCAAGGAGGCTCTTCCCAGGCTGCACTGAGGCTGCACGGCCCAGTGCTGCCATTTCAAAAGAGCATTTCGACAGAAATCATTACCAGTTAGGGATGTCTGTTTTCACAAGCAAATATAACAGGACGGACAGCAGATCGTCAGCACACATGGTCTCCAAGTTAACTGCAAGGGGGAAACACAAGTTCAGAGTCATCCTGAGACTCCAGTGGACCGGCAAGTGCACCAGCTCCCCATGAACACCCAAACCACAAAACCACACTCCAGTCAGGCTACACAGCAGGCAGCAATGAACTGCACCACCTCCCTCACAGGGAAAACCCACATCTTTGGAACATATGTGAAAGAAGGTCATTCCATGCAGACTGGGCAGTTATGGGCAGCCAGGGAGGCGGGGGCAGAGCCATCGCCAAAGCCTCTCTAGTCTCAAGGTCACTGTGTGGAGTCTAACGTCTACGTGAAGCATCACTCTATTTTTTTTTTTTTTCAGTTTGAAAGTTTAAATAATCCATTCCCAGGTTTAAAAATGCAAATACAAAAGAGGGAAGTGGAAACGCTCCCCCAGTGGAAGCCACCCAGTGGCTTCCTGTGCACCCTTGCGGGGACAGGCCAGGAACTCACCATCACACAGTCACACACACACACCCATCATCCCCTGCACACCCCCTGCCACTCGCACACACCTGTGCACTTCCCTCACACCATGAGCATCATCCTCCATCTATACCACAGACCTGCCTTCTCCTCATGAATTACTTCTCAGCTTGTTTTGTTTTACTTTTTATACTATAAAGACTGGAGGGGACAACCTGACGAGCTTACCCCTGTACGTGTCACCGGCGTGGCTCCTTTCTGAGCCTGCTGCCCCGTCACTATCTCCTTGCCCTGATCACGCCTGGCCTGGCTCCCCCACCCCGTCACTAAGCACCTGCTCCTCAGAACAGACGCTGGGACACCGCACCGCAATGCATTCAACATGGCCCTGTCTGCAGGAGCCCTGCGTGCTGACTTGCACTCGTCCCCTGCGAGACCCCCGCCCCAGCACCAACCTCGCTGGCTGGGAGACTGAGTGATGAGCTGCACTACCCTGCGCAGGCACAGCAGCTTCTGGTGAGGGGAGGTGCATCTGTTCAGCTGGGCCAGCTCTCTCTTGGCACGAGGGATGTTGAAGCTGTAAGACCATTCGGAAAGTGACAACTTCAGAGGGCGGCGGGAGGGGGAGGGGGAGGGCCCTCCCTCCCTGACCCAACAATGGACCTCGGGTTCATGCACTTCTCACAACAGACATGGTAATGAAGAACAAAAACAGGTACCGAGAAGTAATGTGACCCAAGGCACAACAGGACAGCTTTAAACCCCATTCAAGCTGCTTAGGTGGCAGAATTGTGGGGTGGGAAAAAAAGTCCTTAGCTCCAGAGGGACTTGGGTACTTCAGACATTTGTGTGCCCCAAGGAAACTTAAATGTGCCTGCGTGGCGGGGTTCCCTCTGATGGGCAGGTGTGGAGCCACATCCTGCACACACGGCCCAGCAGGACAAGTTAGGTGCCACGTGCAGACCGGCTGCTCAAAACTCCCTGCCCTTTAGCTCCCGCGCGGCTGGCACGCTGGCCCATGGGTGCAGGGGCAGTCACTGGGCCCCCCACCGCGGGCTGCCTTCTCTGGTCGTGAGTGACCACACTGCTCCACAGCACCGGCCGGCTCCCACTGGTGTGCCGTGAGGACACAGACGGCGCCCCGGGCCCCGAGCACACCCTTACCTGAACTCGGGCTTCACACCTATGTCTTTTTGCTGAAGATCTTGAAGGCTTCTTGTGATTTTGTTAAAGGCGGCATCCTAACAACAGATTTCAACGTGGCTTCAACTTTCTCATCAGAAAGCACGGGAGGGGGCTTCCACCCTGCACGAAGGTGACTCGGCACCTACCTCGCTCGCCTCTACGGTCCCCACGTACTTAAAGATCAGATCATAAATCTCATGGTGGACGTACATCTGGGAAAACGGCAGAGCCCGGGTCAGGAGGCGCCAGGCGCGTGGGGTGGGGCTGGGGGGCCCCGGCTGCTGCCGCCCTCCCCCTCCTCACCTCCACTGCCTGCTTCATCAGGTTCATCTGGGCCTCCTGCTTGGCAAGCATTTTCTAGAGACAAGAGAAGCACAGTTAGAGGGCCGGGCCTGGCATGGGCAAGCGCCACCGGCTCTGGGAAGGAGGTCCTCCGCTCGCTCACCAGGTGGGAGTCCCGCAGGAGCTGCTGCAGGCATTTGGTGTAGAGCGCGTTCACCGAGTCCTGTGCAACAGAGCAGGGGGGGGCACCGCCCTTACCGTCCGAGGCCACGGCACACAAACCTCGGCGTCACCCACACTGCGCTTCCCGCGTGAACAGCTTCCGGGGCTAAGGCAAGCTTTATCAAGTCAGATACGCGAGGACTTTTCCACTTTTTTTTTTTTTTAAGGTATATTATGCATTAGAAGTTGGCAGAAACTCCCCTCGGGGATTAACACACAGATGGTAACACTACGCATTTTTATACTTCACGGTTTTCAAATGCTCTGCAGTGCCTTAGGCTACGGTTGCCATCAGAGAAAAACATTTAAAGCAAAACTCCCAGCAGTGGAGGCAGCACCCAGGGGAGGCTCAGAGTAAGCAGAGAGGGTGCCGGGACCTGCAGCAGCCTGCGGCAGGCCCGCCCGGCACAGCACGACACGGCTACTGACTATGTGGTGACGGAGGCTCTTCCTCTCGCACTCCCGGCACGCCCGGTGGAAAGAGGCGATGTTCCTGTCAAACTTCTCAGAGTGTCTTCCCAAGAACTCTCTGACGTCCTCGATGGTTTTCAGGGAGAAGGGATCTGAGGGCACTGGAGGCTCCTCTGAAAGAGAGATGGGCGGTCAGGCCGGGAGGAAGGGAGCGCCCCAGCCTCGTCCTGCTCCCACGGGGGCCAGGGCACAAGGGTGGATAGGGCAGCATCCTGATCGTAGGGTACTGTCAGAAAACAGCTTGGTTGCAGGATGGCCTGGGACCCAGGGAGCAGCGTCTGCTCCAGGCCTCTCCCTGGGACAGGCGCCATGGATCTGGACCTGAGTGTGTGACAGGCGAGGCTCAGGTGAGAACTTGAGTGCACTGTGCACACCAGGTGTGACCTCAATTTCCTGGGGCAGCTGCAGAATTACTACTCTAAAAATAACGGACCCCCAAAGAGGCACAGCTGTGGGGCGCGGTGGGTGATCACACTGGGACAGCTGAGACCCAGAGACAAAGCCAAGGCTGTCCCTTTGCGTCATCACATCACAGGTACCACAGGAGCACCAAGGCGTATGTGAATGGTGCCCCTTGGAACTGGGCAATATCCAACCTCTACAACCATACACGGCAGCCCCGTCCAGGCCCCCTCAGCTCGGGATGACTGAGCACTGTAAGTAGTAGGCAGGTTTCTAGCAGGCTCCTGAGGATTTTCTGCGACTCGTAACTTTTAAACTCTGTGGTCAGGAAACAGTTCAGCCAACACATGTCTCCTACCTGAGCTCTCTCTCTTTTCCAAAGGATGGGCTATACACAAGATGCTGAAACTCTCTTCCTTCTCGTTGTAGAAAGTTTCTTCAAAGAGAATGGGCACCGAGAGCAGAGAGGCAAAGCCCGCCCCTAATTTGATCCTGTTCCCTTGTATGAAGACAGCCTGCAACAAGAAAGCTGTCAGTGCACCAGCAGCTGGGGGTGGGGTAGGGAGGGACCACTGAGCGCCTCCCAGGCCACCACCTTAGCTAGAGCCTGCCCGCCTTCACCCCAATTTGGCTTTGCTTGGGGCACACTCTCCCACTTTGTTCTCTGGGAGACTCAAATGTTGCAATGGAAAAAGCACTAGGTTATTTCTGGACTAGAAAAAATCCTGTGCCCTTGGGGGAAAAACCAAGAAGGCTCTCCTGTTTGAATGAGGCATCAAAGTGATGCCTGTGCCCTGTGGCCAGCCTCCCCGCACCCCTGCTGCCCACATCCAGCTCACTCTGGCCATGGCTCGGATGCCCTGGCTGCGGCAGCCCAGACACACTTTGCAGACTGGGTATCCAGAGAGAACCTACTCACTGGCGACCAATGGCTCGTGGTAAGCAGATCCTAAGCAGAACAGTGTCACGCCTGGAGAGCCACAGGGCTGCTGACCCCACCCCCCACCAGCAGACCTCTTGGACACCCCACCCTCCTGGCCCCCACCACCGAGTCCAATGGCCTCAGCTGCCGAGCTACGGGCCCAAGGGCTCAAACCACAGCACCAGCCCTAGCAAGGAGGGCAGTGTAGCCCGGCTCCCTCAATAAGTGTGTGGATTGTGGGGGAACCAGGCCAGGCCTGACTGCAAACAAAACATCCCTCTCTCAGAACCTACATGACTCCATTAAAGAAAAAAAAAAAAAGTTTAAATGCATATCCCAAAGTTAACACTGACCAAGACAACTCGCCATCACTGGCGACACTGACACTGAGAGAAACACCACACCCCTTCCGTGGCATCCCCCAAAGTGCACGACCGACTCTCATCAGACAAACCCCCACCCAGCGGAGGAGGGGGTGTAGAACAGGCCGGAAGGCCAGTGTTGTCAGAGACAGACCCAGAGAAGGCGGGCCGGCTCTCCGCGCCTGACGGCTGCGCCCAATTCACGGAACAGGAACGGGGCGACTGCAGCCCACTCGGGAAACAGTGAGGGGGAAAGAAGCGCGCGGGTGTATATGGAGAGGGGACCAAGGCAGCGAAACAGCCAGCGCCGACCAGGCTCCGGCCCCTCGGCACTCCACTGCCGCTTTCTGCAGACTAAAAATTATGTGGAAACAGAGAGTTTGTCAGAATGAAGATGATCATTCCTGAGGCTCAAGTTGTGTCAGAAAACAAAAAGGCCAACAAGCTCTCCCAGGCATGGCAAGAGCTCTCCCTGCCACAGGTGTACGGGGGAGAGGCACCCGGGCTAGGGGAGACGCCGGCCCTCCCCAGGCCAGGGCAGCAGCCTGGGACCCCTGTTTCTTTCTTCAAAGGCAGGAGTCCCTCCAGCCACTCCACAGGCTGCTCTGTGTGTGTGCGTGCGTGTGTGCGTCACAAGTCACATATGACGGAGCAGATGTCAAAGGCTGGGAACCAGGGTGCCTGCCCCTCCTCCCTAACCGCCCACCCAAACACCGGGGGAGCGACGCAGGCTGGCCCCTCCAGGCATGAATACCTTTCCATTTAAGGTCTGAAAATGCTCGTCCACCGGAATCAACACGTAGGACTCAAACTGACAAGTGGACTGAACGCTGCTCGTCAGGCTTCCTTTGCAGGGCACCAGCACCTGGAAGAAACCAGCGGAGTGAGCGCTAGACACGGGGGCCACTCACAGCTTCTGCAGAACCGGCTGTGCCAACGACACTCCAGCCGGGGTGCCCGGGGGACACGCAGGCCCAGAGCCACCCGGCATCTCTTGCCAAATGCCCACAGCTGCTGCGGCTGAGCTCCTGAGTCGCTGTGCGGGAAGCAGACACCCCCCCACACCAGGCAAGGACGTGCATAACCCTGTCCCACCTTCAGACCTGGGGCATGCTGGGTTCCTCCCAGACCCCAGAAGCCCCCTTCGGAAAACAGTCCAGTTCCCAGGACCAGAAGAAGAGAGGAGTTGGAGAGTCCAGAAGAGGGAAATGGAGCAGTCGCACATAATCCCACCACACGAACCAGAAACACTTCACACTGAGACAGCCTCCTATGCTTTTTCTGTTTTCAGCCACACTGGGATCACAGTTCGCAAGGACGCAACAGAGAGGCCAGAGACCAGGGCCCCTAGCACAGGCTGCCGCCTCCACCAGAGACCCTCAAGGTGCCAGACTTGGGCTGTAGGGCAGGTTCCATCCAAAATGTGCAAAACCAAACGCTGCTCAGAGCACACAGCTCCTCAGCACAGCACAGCCACAGAAGGGGGTCTGGCCACCAGGGAGGCACTCTGCCCTGGCCAACCACCAGCCATGCACAGAGCTCTGGCTCAGGGACTTTTTCTTTATTTAAGAGACAGAGAGAGACAAACACAGAGAGCACAGGCGCATGCCAGGGCGCTCTCATCCACTGGGTTCACTCCCCAAATGCCTGCACTGGCCAGGAGGCCGAAGCCAGGAGCTGAGAACTCAATTCAGGCTTCTCCCATGAGTGGCAGGAACCCAAACATGGAGCCGTCGCCACCGCTGCCCAGGATCTGCGTTGGCAGAAAGCTGGAATCAGGACAGAGCCGGGACCTGGCCCAGGTACTCTGATGTGGGACACAGGCATCCTAACCAGTGGTTTACCTGCCAGGCCAGATGCCCACCCAGGGCTCATCTTAGAAGGATTCTCTCAGAATGTGTGTGCCTCAAGGGATGCCCCAGCAGGAACACCCCCCAGAGGTCCACCACCGAAGGCAGCCAGAGCAAAGTGCTGGAAGCAGATGGCCTGGGCGCCTCTCCTGGTTGCACACTTCCCAGCCATGGCCGGTCACTGTTCCTTGGTTCCCATTTGTGTGGCTGCACACAGGAGTACTGGGAGTGTGAGGCAGGATCAGCGACACACTCAGTGCAGCGCCAGGCACACAACCCCACGGCATCACAGGTAGTCTTTTCCTATGTCCCATGGAGCTCCCAAAGCAGAACACAATCACCAGGATTAAACCAGTGCTCCTCAGGCTGTCACGGAAGAGGAATAACCTGGCCTGCCGAAATTCACTGGCTACCAGTGAAGCAGCTGACCCCAGCAGGAGGCAGAAATGTAAGGCCCCTCCCAGAGCTAAGACTTAATGATCTAAAGAGTTAATATTAAAAATCTTTTAGTTTACAGGAACACCAGAAAAAATGATGGAGTAGGAAGCTCCAGGGGTCAGGCCCTCCAATGCAACCCCTATGCTTGAAAAACCGTCACAGGGTTGGCATTGTAGCCTAGTAGGCTAAGCCTCGGCCTGCGGCACCAGCATCCCATATGGGCACCAGTTCAAGTCCCAGCTGCTCCTCTTCCAATCCAGCTCTGCTATGGCCTGGGAAAGCAGTGGAAGATGGTCCAAGTGCTTGGGCCCCTGCAGCCATGTGGGAGACCCAGAAGAAGCTCCTGGCTCCTGGCTTCAGATCGGCCCAGCTCTGGCTGTTGCAGCCATATGCGGAGTGAACCAGCAAATAGAAGATCTCTGTCTTTCCTTCTCTCTCTCTAACTCTACCTTTTGAATAAAATAAATACATCTAAAAATAAATAAATAAAAAGAAAGAAAAAAAATAAGAAAAGCCATCACAATAGACATCGCTGGAGTTCTGCAATGTGATCACACCACACAGCAAGCAGAGGTGCACCTGATGGAGGGAGAGGCTGCGGCCGGCCCTCTTCCTCCCACCATCTGCCTTGCCTTGCTGCAAAGACAGCAGCCCACACTCCAGGAGGGACTGGCTGGAGCCAGGGTGGGCAGAAGGGACCTTGTCCTCCCAAATGTTCAGCCAAGTGGGAAAGCAAAACAAAGGATACAGACGTTTGTCCTAACTCGTTCCTCCAATCTGCAAACAGTTTCTGGAGTTCCCTGAAGAAGTCCCCTTGAAATCTAGCAAGCCACCTAGCACATAGCAGGTGCTCAGTGAAAGTCTGTTGGGTGACTCTACACTAAATAAATGGTGAGAATTGGGCCACACAGGTACTCTGCTTGGAAGTCAGCTTTTGGGAACCCGGAAGACATGTTGCTGGATTCCAAGGGAGCCTCCAAAAGCCTATTCAACCAATAATTAAGAGACATTAATAAAAGAACTAAGCTTTACCTCCTTTTGCAATATTTGCTTTTCTTACAGCCAAATGGACCCACTCCCAGTGTACATTTCAGAAACATGGAGGATTTCCCCTTGCAGCCCATGGACAAGAGCCCCATGGATACAGACCTGCCTAGCCCAGTCTGAGGAAGCCACACGTGCATAACTAGCCAGCTGGTTATAAGAACAGGGTGACTGGGGCTGGTGCTGTGGCATAGCGGGTTAAGCCACCCCTGCAACACTGGCATCTCATATGGGTGCCGGTTCATGTTCTGGCTGTTCCACTTCCAATCCAGCTCCCCACTAACAGTCTGGGAAAGGCAATGAAGATGGCCCAAGTACTTGGGCCCCTGCCACCTACAGAGGAGACTCAGAAGGTTCTGGCTCCTGGTTTCAGCCTGCCTCAGCACAGCCATCTGGGGAGTGAACAAGTAGATGGAAGATCAATCAATTGATCGATCTCTCTCTCTCCCTGTAGCTCTGATTTTCAAATAAATAAATAGATCCTTTAAAATAGAACAGGGTGACTATTATTACCGTGTAGGGTGTCACAAGCCTTTGTGACTGGGACCCGGAACAGGAGCTCCCCCTGTGCAAGCAGAGAGAGCAGGTAGTTGCAGGAAAGCGAGGCCGTCCCCGGGAAAGGGGGCTAGGGAGAGGTCAGGGCAAGGCCGTCCCCGGGAAAGGGGGCTAGGGAGAGGTCAGGGCAAGGCCGTCCCCGGGAAAGGGGGCTAGGGAGAGGTCAGGGCTAGGTCCCAGCAGCCGTCAAGCTGCAGCCTCGGCTGCCATCCGCAGCTGTTACAGATGGGAAGAGGATGAGGGGCCATCAGCGTGGCCACAGGAGAACGTGAGGGGCGGTTACTCCTGCAGGACATATACTTGTTAAAAGTGGTGATTTCAGGACCGGTGTTGTGGTATTAAACCGTTACCCAAAACACTGGCATCCCATGGGGCAACGGTTCAAGTCCCAGCGGCTCCACTTCCAACCCAGCTCCCTGCTAATCTGCCTGGGAAGGCAGCCACATGGGAGACCTTGAAAAAGCTCCTGGCTCCTGGCCTCAGCCTGGCCCTGTCCCAGCTGCGGCTATCTGGGGAGTGAGCCAATGGCTCTCTCTCTCACTGTCTCACCCTTTCTTTCTCTCTCTCTCTCTCTGCAACTCTACTCTATCTAAAAAGAAAAAAAAAAAAAGTAGTGCTTTCACATTTTAAATTTTTTTTTAATTTTTAATTTTTAAATTTAAATTTTTAATTATTTGAGATACAGAGCCAGCTCCCATCTGCTGGTTGGTTGTGGCCCCCCAAATGGCCGCACTGACCAGGACTGGGCCAGGCCAAAGAGAGAAGTCAGAAACTCAATCAAGATCTCCCACGTGAGTGGCAGGAACCCAACAACCTGAGCCATCACTTCCACGTTAACAGGAAGCTGGAGGTGGGACTCAAACCCGGGTACTCTGTTTTGGGACACAGCATCCTAACAGCTAGGCCAACTACACACTCCTGATTTCATACTTTTTAGAGCTCAGAAAAGGACCCCAAGGAAGATTCCAGGGTAATAAAAACATGGCCTGTGGTAGGCATTTGGCCTAGTGATTAAGTTGCCAGTTGGGACTCCTCCATCTCTTATCAGAGGGCCTGGGTTCCAGCTCCAGTTCCAGCACCTTTGCAGATTCCTGCCAATGCACACCCGGGGAGGCAGCGGTGCTGGCTCAAGTAGCTGGGTCTCCACCATCCATGTGGGAGACCTGGATTGAGTTCCAGGCTCCCAGCTTTGGCCTGGCACAGACCCAGCTGCTGTGAGCATTTCAGGAATGAAACAGTGGATGGCAGTGCTGCCTCTCTCTACCAAAAAAATAAACATTTTAAGAAAAAGAAAGGGGGCTGGCGCTGTGGCATAGCAAGTTAAGCCACCACCTGCAGTGCCGGCATCCCATGTGGGGACCAGTTCAAGTCTCAGCTGCTTCACTTCTGGTCCAGCTCTCTGCTAATGGCCTGGGGAAGCAGTAGAAGATGGCCCAAGTCCTTGGGCCCCTGCACCCATGTGGGAGACCTGGAGGAAGCTCCTGGCTTCAAATTGGCACAGCTCTGGCCGCTGAGGCCAACTGGGAAGTGAACCAGCAGATGGAAGACCTCTCTCTCTCTCTCTCTCTCTCTCTCTCCTCTCCTCTCCTCTCCTCTCCTCCTCTCTCTGTGTAACTCTGACTTTCAAATAAATAAATTAATTTTTAAAAAAAAAGTAAGAACTTTCTAAGAGACGAAAAGGGCCCAATAGCCAAGGAGAGAAATTAGCATTCACCTGCTACGTGAATCACTTGAAAGTGACAGAAAGTGACAGAAAGGGCGAGCACCCTTCTAGAGATCCCTGGAACACAGACGTGGCTAGGGTCCCACTGCAGGTTGGACAGGGGCGGCCCAGTGCCCCATCACTCAGAAGGTGACAACAGAGCAGCTCCTCCCACGGCCGGCTGCTGCTGACAGGGTAGCCGCGCCAACTCCCCAGGCCACTGAGCAAGGCTGAGGAAGGCCAGGAATTTGGGGTCACTGAATGTGGACCCCCATGATCTTAGGAGACTGGAGTAAGAGCCTGGGGCACTGTTCACAACACAAGATGGCGTAACTTAAGAATCTCTCAGGGCCGGCACCGTGGCATAGCAGGTTAAAGCCCCATCCTGCAACGCCGGCATCCCATAGCGGCAAAAGTTTGAGTCCTGGCTGCTCCACTTCAGCTCTCTGCTAATGGCCTGGGAAAGCAGTAGAAGATGGCCCAAGTGCTTGGGTCCCTGCACCCACATGGCAGACCCAGAAGAAGTTCCAGGCTTCGGCCTGGGCAAGCTCTAGCCATTGCAGCCATTTGGGGAGTGAAGCAGCGGACGAAGATATTCTCTCTCTCTCTCTCTCTCTCTCTCTGGACTCTGCCTTTCAAGTAAAATAAATATATCTTAAAAAAAAAAAAAACAAAAAAACAAAGTGTACCCAAAGGAGGCCAACCAAGATTGCAAAGCCCTTACTCAAACTGAGCTCAAGTGGGGTCCATGATTTGCAGCTGAGAAAGGATCCTCCCTCTGGGCGACAGGAACTGTACTAACCGCCAGCAGCAGGACTCTGGTGTGCCAGACACACAGAGCTTGCTGAGAATAAGTGACATTCTGAGAAGATGCCACGCGGCATAGGAGCACACGCTTGTATCTAGATGGCACTTCTAGAGATGCCAGAGAACAAAGACGGGAAGGGTGGGAAGATCCCGCAGCCTGCACGCGTTCTCTGTGACACAGCCACCACCGCGGATGGTGTGACTCCCCCCGGCCGGTGACCACCTCCCGCACGAGAATTAAGCTCTGTGAGGGTGAAGGCTGTGGTGCTTGTTCCCAAGCTTTACTGAACCCTCAGCGCCACAGAGAAGGCCTTCACGCCAGCCATGACTGCCCCGTGGCAGGGGTGCGCTCTCAGGAACGACGCGCTGGGCAATATCGCGCTGTGTGCACACTGCAGAGCGTACGGGCACAAACCGGATGATGTCATCTCGTGGCCCCAACACACCCTTGTACAGTGTGTAACTGGCGTAGTGTTTCATAACTGCTGTGCAAGGAATAGATGACAATGAATGTCTTTGGTGGGTTTGACAAGGTCTTCTTGGGAAATAGGCATATACTTACTCAATTGTTATTTACAATGAACACCATGACTTCTAAAATCCAAAGTAACGCATTTTGGGCACAAACATATGAATCGCAAAACTTAATCGTGAAAACTGGAAGGGACTTTACGCCAGGCTTCTGGGAGCAGAGGCTACGAGTAAACCTAGCTCTGGTTTCCCAGAGGGGCAGCCAAACCCTGCAGCAACCTGTGCTGACCCGACTTGCGCTTGCACAGAACACGGCCTTGACACCTGACGCCCCTGGGCAGTCCACCACGGTGCAAGAGGTGAACAACACCCAGAAAGAAGGAGGGAGACTTCTCAAGCAGACACTGCAGGAGACAAAATGCGTCCAGGACTCCGTGTCCCAAGGTGCTGGCTAAACAAGGCGCCCACCAACTCTGCTGACCTGAGAGCCGGAAAGACCCGCAACACAGGGCCTGCCCTCCCTTCACGCAGCAGGTGCCCAGAGACAGGCTGGTGCCTCCTCCCTGTTCCTCCCATGCCTGCAACCTGGCTGCCCCCCAAGGCTTCTGTGGCTGCGGCCTCTCTCGCCTAAGTTCTTTCCCTTTGAGAAACGCCACCCCCCCAAAACTATGGACCCATGTGTCCACACGCTCCCTTCTCCTGAGGGACTCAGAGGAGGTGACTGGCCTCTGCTCTGCAGGGGCCCTCAGGGTCAACAAACAAGAGAGACAGGGAGATGCAGTGCCCTGCGGGGCACCCCACAACAGAGCCCGGCAACGGACGACACCTGGGCTGCAGGCCCAGTAGGCCTCCTGGAGGAGTTCCCACAGCCCCTTGCCACTCATTCACTGACACATGGGCTGGGGGCTTCCTGGAAACCTCCTCTCAGTCCTCCAGATCTCTGGCATCACCCACACCTGAGGACCACCCCTGGGACCGGGGTACTTACAATGCCGTGGGCCTGGGCCACCTTGCTGCACAGGTCGGGCCGCCACTTCTGAAGAGCCAGGTAGAAAGGATTTTTCAGGAGATCTTCATCATACAGAGCCATATGGACTGCAAGTGGGTCAAAGTGAGTCTCCTGGGACAGGGGAGGAAAAGGCAGTAAATGAGCCACCTTCGGACTTCTGGAACACACGAAAGTCTCCACCTGGCAACTTCCAAGCAGCATCTCTCACATCTCTTATTCTGCCCCAGACCTAACGTGCCGCCAGGGATCACCAGACATAACCCTCCAATGTCAGGATGGCCTATTTATTGGTTCAGTGACGTGTACATTAAGTTCAGAAATTCTTGTTAAGCTCCAACTCATGGCTGAAGCATACATGGCCATTTTCACAACATCCTCCATGACCAAACCCGTGACATTCTAAAGACACACATGTATGTTTAATGAAGTATTTTAAGTGCATGAAAAAGTACTGAGTAATAATGCAAACCTACCATGCAGAATTACCAAATCACAGTATAAGTTCTGTTTTTAAAGTTTATTTATTTATTCTAAAGGCAGAGCAATAGAGAGACAAACAGAGCTCACTGATCTGCGGGCTCACTCCCCAAGTGCCTACAACGGCCAGGGCTGGGCCAGGCCAAAGCCAGGAGCTCTATCCAGGTCTCCCAAGTGGGTGGCAAGGGCCCAAGTACTTGAGCCATCACCCACTGCTGCCCAGGGTATAAAATAACAGGAACCTGGACTGGAAGCAGAGTCTGGGCTCAATCCCAGGCACTCTAACATGGGATGCAGACGTCTCAGCTGGCAGTATAACTCACTGTCTGTAACACTGGGCCCTAAAGAAAGAAAGTAGAGCATATCAATAGACACCCACCCACACACACACACACACACACTCACCATTGTGTCCCTCCCTGGTCCCATGCTCTCCCCCCTCCCCCTTCAAAGGCAGCCACTATCCTGAAGGTATCTAAAGGGCACCTGGCATCTTGCTCCTCCTTCCCTTTCCTCCTCCTCCCCCTCACCGCCCCATTTCCTCCCTTTTGTTGAGACCCTTGGTGCTCGAACAGACCCCTCCAGACTCCTTGCAAAGCAACTGGCAAAACAGATGCTGCACAGGGCAGCTATGAAGCAGATAAAAGTCCCCAGAGGCTAGAAAGAGCCCCCTACTCCTCTGCCAGCTGCCTTCTACCCACCCACCCACCCCACTACACCACCATAGTGGCAAATTCCCTCCTTAACCGGATAAAAATTCAGCTCTAAACACTACAACCACATGCTAATTATTCCAGAACATATCCTTCTCAGTCAACATCACCTTTTCAAATTCCACCCCTGCTGAGCCACCCGGCTCACTCACCCGCTGGCCCCTGCTGCACAGCGATCTAATAAGTGAACGTGTCACAGTTTCTCTCATATCCTACATTTAAGTCGCACCCACCTCTTCAGGAGGACGAGGAGTGGTGCAAGGAACAGCCCTGCACACGTACTGCAGCACGCTCCTGGGAGAGCGCCGAGGGGCGCGCTCGCTCCTCACCGCAGCAGATGCCGGCAGCGCTGGACTCCTTTCTACGCCTGAGTGTCTGAGCGTGCGGCTCTCTTCACATCACACTTAACCAGTGCTTCTTGGTGTCATCAGATTGTTTTACTCCCATCGGTCTGAGCTGTGGTCTGAACGCACGTCCCACCCGAAGTTCATGTGCTGAAAGCGTCCCCTCCTAGGTGATGGCCTCCAGGGGGTGACGGGTTATGATGGCAGAGCTCTCGTAAATGGGATGAGCACCCCCGAGAGGCATGGTGCTTGATGGCTGCTTGCTGGCACCCCACACGGGAGTGCCTGCTCCGCTGCTCTGGCGTTCAGCCTTCTGTTCATACACATCCTGAAAGGCACCAGGTGGGGGCTCCAGTCTTGCCCCGCTGCCCCCCATGGGGGAGACTCATACGAGTCAGGGCTCCTGGCTTCAGCCGGGTCCAGCTTTAGCTGGTACAGGCATTCAGGGAGTGAACCAGCAGACAGATCTCTGTCTTTCTCGACTTTTCAAATAAAATGAAAGTTAAAAAATAAGAAAGACATGAGACCCCGAGAGAGCTCCTTCCACCTGTGAGGCTGCACGGAAGACGCCAGGTCTCTGAACCGGACACCAGGTCTGCAGCAGCCTCACCCCGGACTTCCCAGCCTCCAGAATAGCCAGGGCATCACCTCTGTGGCTTACAAGCCGCCCAGTCTACGGCACTTGTTGTAGCAGCCCGGATGGACTAAGACCGTCTGCGAGCACCAAGTACTGTCTCTCTGTGTTGAGTGTCCTTTTCTCTGATAACGAAGTCAGAAGAATGAAAATTAAATGAAGCTGAACATCATTTCTTTATCTTTTACAAATTGCCTAATTATGTCTTTGGCCTGCTTTTCTTCTGGGTGGTTGGCCTTTCCCCTATGATTAATGTTTTCATACTTCTGGATACTGAAATATGTTGCAAATATCCTCTCCCAGTCTATCATTTGTTTCATTTTTCCAAATGGGTGCTTTCAGAAATAGATGCTTTAGGATTTAGTGTAGTTAGATTTGTCAATCTTTGCTTTTTGGATCTTGGAAAATTGAGCCTTCCCCTCTCCTCTCCACCTCAGCTCCCTTACCTCTTTGCAAAGTGACTTCACCAATCCCATCAGAAAGTGGGGTCTCTTCCCCAGCCCCCTGAATCTGAGGCAAGAGAGCTGCTTCAACCAAGAGAACTGATACTGGGGCCGGCGCTGTGGTGCAGCAGGTTAACGCCTTGGCCTGAAGCGCTGGCATCCCATATGGGTGCCGGTTTGAGACCCGGCTGCTCCACTTCCCATCCAGCTCTCTGCTGTGGCCTGGGAAAGCAGCAGAAGATGGCCCAAGTCCTTGGGCCCCTGCACCCGCATGGGAGATCCAGAAGCTCCTGGCTCCTGGTTTCAGATTGGCACAGCTCCAGCCGTTGCGGCCAATTGGGGAGTGAACCAGTGGATGGAAGACACCCTCCCCTCCCCGCCTCTCCTCTCTCTCTGTGTAACTCTTTCAAATAAATAAATAAATCTTTAAAAAAAAAAAAAAAAAAAGAGAACTGATACTGTCAGCCTCAAGAGGCCTTGCAGACTCCACTCCTGGTGTGTCAGCATCGGACAGCACGGTGCTGGACAAAGTCCACGTGACACAAGAGGCTGGAGGTGGCCCAGGAGCACAGCCAGATTGTCAGCAGACCACCAGCCACATTGGTAAGGCCAGGTGAGGCCTGCAGAAGAACCACCAGGGCAATCCACACACCAGGAGAAATGATAAATTGTGGCAGTTTTACACCTCCAAGTTTGGGGCTGGTTATGTAGTAACAGCAACCCGAAACCACATCCTTTCCAACTCCAAAGCCAGCAACAGACTCTACTAACTGCTAAAAATCTTAAAGCTTGGCCGGCGCCATGGCTCAACAAGCTAATCCTCTGCCAGCGGCGCTGGCACACCGGGTTCTAGTCCCGGTCAGGGCACCGGATTCTGTCCCAGTTGCCCCTCTTCCAGGCCAGCTCTCTGCTATGGCCTGGGAGTACAGTGGAGGACGGCCCAAGTGCTTGGGCTCTGCACCCCATGGGAGACCAGGATAAGCACCTGGTTCCTGGCTTCGGATCAGCGCGGTGTGCCAGCCGCAGCGGCCATCGGGGGGGTGAACCAACGGAAAAGGAAGACCTTTCTCTCTGTCTCTCTCTCACTGTCCACTCTGCCTGTCAAAAAAAAAAAAAAAATCTTAAAGCTTTTCACATTTAGATCCTCAGCCCATCTGGATTTCATTTTTGCATTTACAGTAAATTGAGCATCTATATATATTTTGCCACATTATCAGTAATACTGTCCCAGCCTCATGTTCTGAACATTCTATCCCTTTCACACTGGTTGCTCATGCAATGCTACCTTTGTCACACTTCAAGTTCCCGCGTATGTTTGGCCTGTTTGGGGCTCTACTGTTTCGGTGGTCTAGGTCAGCACTGTCCCATGACAGCATGTGAGAACATAATTATACACACATTGCATACAACTATATATATATATGGTTTTAAATTTTCTAATGACTTTAAAGAGATGACATTGATTTTAATAATTTCTATTAATATATCCAAGTTATATTTCAGCCTGTGATCACCACTTTTAAATTACAGTTTACATTCTTTTTTATTCCTACCAAGTCTCCAAAGTTGGTATTTTACATTCACAGCACTTCTTTTTTCTTTTTTTACTTATTTGTAAGACAGAGAGAGACAGAGAGACAAACACAGAGCTTCCATCCATGGTCCACTTGGATGCCCACAGCAGCCAGTTCTTGAAGCTGGAAGCCAGGAATTTAATCCAGGTCTCCCGTGTGGGTGGACACAATCACTAGAGCTGTCACCACTGCCTCCCATGGCTGCATCCAGGAAGGTGGAGTTGGGAGCCAGGGCCAGGAACTGAATCCAGGTACTGGGATATGAGACACAGACATCCTAACCATTAGGCTAAACCCGGCTGCAAAGCACTCCTCAATTCATTTCAAATGCTCAGTAGCCACATGTGACCAGTGGCTACAGCACTGAACACAGCAGGGCCAGACCATATTATTATGCATGACTATAACTTTATAACAAGCCTTGATAACTCACAAAATGCCTCCTCCCCTCTCTCATGCTACAGAATTGTCAGATAGCAGCCGGCGCTGTTGCATAGTGGGTAACGCCACTGCCTGCAGGGCCAGCATCCCATATAGGCATCAGTTCGAATCCTGGCTGCTCTACTTACAATCTTGCTTTGGCCTGGAAAACAGTGGAAGATGGTCCCAAGTCCTTGGGCCCCTGCACCCATGTGGGAGACCCAGAAGAAGTTCCTGGCTCCTGGCTTCAGATCAGCACAGCTCCAGCCATTGTGGCCATTTGGGGAGTGGGCCAGTGGATGGAAGACCTCTCTCTCTCTCTCTTGCCACTGCCTCTCTGTAACTCTGCCTTTCAAATAAATAAATAAATCTTTAAAAAAATTGTCAGATTATTCCTAGCTCTTTACAATGAATTAGAATCAGATTGTCAACTCCAGGAAAAATCTTGTTGGGATTTTCACTGGAATTGCACTGAATTTATGGGCTGGAGTGTCAATATATCTGTAACAAGAAATCTTATTATCCATAAATATGATATGTTTATTCAGGTATGTCTTCTTCCAGGTCCTGCAATTCAAGTTTCCCATACAGATCAATCCCATCTTTGATTTATGTATTCTGTATTAATTTTGCTTCTGTTGTATGTGAGGTTTTTTTCTTAAGATTTATTTATTTACTTATTTATTTGCGAGGTAGAGTTACAGATGGTGAGAGGGAGAGACAGAGACAGAAAAGTCTTCTATCCTCTGGTTCACTCCCCAAATGGCCACAATGGCTGGAGCTGCGCCGATCCGAAGCCAGGAGCCAGGAGCTTCTTCCAGGTCTCCCACACAGATGCAGGGGCCCAAGTACTTGGGCCATCTTCTACTGCTTTCCCAGGCCATAGCAGAGAGCTGGATGGGAAGTGGAGCAGCCAGGAGAACTCACGCCCATATGGGATGCCAGCGCCACAGGTGGAGGTTTAACCTACTATGCCATGGTGCTGGCCCCGTGTATGAGGTTTTAAAAATGGAATCAGGTTCTGTGGGTACAGCTTTGAAAGCAAAAGCAAAATGGAGTTCTATCAGAGTTGCACTTTACAAATAAAGTAAGAATCAGTGTGGAAGGCACCTACCGCCACCATCAGAACTATGGGTTCTGAAGCCAGAGTTTGCCTTGGTGTTGTCTGTAATTGAAGGGTCTGTGAATACCTGAGCGAGGACCACAAGTCAGAGTTTACCATACCTGAGGAAACAAGCGGTTTTAAGGATGCTGCTGGGGCCAACATTGTGGGCAGCAGGTGAAGACCCTGCTCACAACACCAACATCTCATATGGGAGTGCCTGTCTGAGTCCTTGTTGCTACATTTCTGATCCAGCTCCTGGCTAACAAGCCTGGTAAGGCAGTGGAAGATGGCTCAAGTCCTTGGGCCCTAGCCACTCACATGGGAGACCCAGATGGAGTTCCAACCCCCTGGCTTCTGCCTGGCCCAGCCCCAGCCATTGTGGCCGTTTGGGGAGTGAACCAGTGGATGGAAGATACATATCTCTTTCTCTCTGTCATGCTGCCTTTGAAATAAATAAATCTAAAAAAAAAAAAAAAGTTGCTATCTGCAAATTGTTACCTATAGCTAATTAATGTGAATAGGTGTTTTGTACACTGTAAAAACATTCCACAATTGATCGTCCATTGCCCCTGGTCTGCTCTCCTGAAGACAAAGGAGTGTGGTTTTACCAGTCTATCAGAAAGTCTACAAAACAGGCAGAGAAAAGATGACAGGGGCTGGTGCTGTGGCACAGCAGGTTAAACCGCTGCCTGCAGTGCCAGCATTCCATATGGGCACTGGTTCAGTTCCTGGCTGCTCCCCTTCCTATCCAGCTCCCTGCTAATGTGCCTGGGAAAGCAGTAGAAGATGGCCCAAGTGCTTGGGCCCCTGCGCCCACGTGGGAGACCTGGAAGAAGCTCCTGGATCCTAGCTTCAGTCTGGCTCAGCTCCAGCTGTTGTGGCCATTAGGGGAGTGAACCAGCAGATGGAAGACTGATACCTCCCTCTCTCTCTCTGTAAACTCTTTCAATAAAATAAAATCTTTAAAAAAGAAAGAAGACAACGATGACAGCCCTAACCATGGCATTGCGCCCCTCTGGGCCTCCATCTCAGCCTGTGCAATGGAGAACACCAGTCTCAGTTATCAGGATTCCCGTGAGAGTCACTGTTTCTGCCATACTGCATAGCAATGCAACACCAATTACTGCTACCCACATGGTGCCTTCATGAGAATCAGAAAAAGGAAACCCATCTTCCCCACGGATGCAGTCCTGTGCCAGGGCATATAGCTTGGTAAGCAGTCCACAGGCTGTGTATTGGCCCTGCCTGCCAGCCCTGCTGGCCAGGCACCTCTGAGCAATGAATGACCTGTGCACTTATACACAGAGGTTCTGTTGTTAGTCTCTGATCTTTTCCTTTAAATAGCCACTGTCTTTTTTTTTTTTTTTTTAAATGTTAACAAAGAAACCTTATGACTACTTTAAACAGGGTAACAGAATGACTTCCGACAAAGAGGAAAATCTTAACATTTAAAATTGTAAAAACGGGCAGGTGTTGTGGTGCAGCAGGTTCAGCCACTGCGTGGGATGTCCATTTCCCACATCACAGTGCCAGTCTGAGTCCCAGTCAGTCTGCTTCTAATCCAACTTCCCGCCAAGCATCCTGGGAGACTGCAGATGATAGCTCTAGTACATGGACCCCTGCCACCCATGCGGGGGGCCCAAATGGAGTTCCAGCCTACAGCCCAGCCTGGCCCAGCCCTGGCTATCCCAGACAGGAAGTGAGCCAGCAGATGCAAGATATCTCCCCCATCCACACCCCCACCTTCATTGCCGTGCCTTTTTTAAATGAATAAAATTATAGAAACAGTTGATGCTACTTAAACCTTAGTTAGATACTATTCCCTTCCAAAGGTTTTGAACTTGAGCCTGAGGGCTTCTTTCTTCATTGAAAAAGAGAAATTAGAAGGCGTTTGGCACAGCAACTTGGGTTGCAGCTTAGGAAGTCCACATCCCACGTGGGAGTGCCTGATTAGGGTCCCAGCTCTCTCACTTCTGATCCAGTTTCCCATGAAGGTGCGTCCTGGGAGGTAGAAGGTGATGGCGCTAGTATGGGGACCCCTGCCACCCACACGGGAGACTTGGATAGAGCTCTGGGCTCCTTCAGCCTGGCCCAACCCTGGCTATTATGGGCACTTGGATAGGAAACCAGGGGATAGAGGATCTCTCTTTGTCTGTTTCTCTGTCTCTCTAATAAAAGAAAATTAGCATTAAAGAACACCAAGCAAACTGATCCCCAATACAGTAAATTGGAATAAAAATGAATGAAAACCTGAGTGACCGTCTCATACGTAATAAGTCCCATCATGCCTCCTTGAGAAAACACCAGGACATATGCAGTGTAAGTAACTGCAAAACGAATTCTAACCCTCAGGAACAATGACGAAAACAGCCACCACCGAGGAGAACCCTTGTTCCGAGCTCCGTGACAACTCCTGTACACCCTCATCCTACTGTGGCGCTCACAGTAACCCAGCCCCTTGTTGCAGATGAAGACACCGAGGGCCCCCTGTCTGCCTCAGGTTACACAGACACCACAATTCATTCTTAAACTCATCCCTTTACCCACTATGCCTGCCTGTCCTGCAGAACACATGCAAGAGGCCCCCAAGCTCCTTGCAAATCCTCTTGGGAGGAAGGGCTGAGCGTGAAAAATGCTGCATAAAATCCCTCCCTCTGCGGGCGCCAAGGTCAGCTCTGCAATGGTTCAGGTATCTGAATTCAGTTGTTACCAGAAAGCAGCTCTTTTTATGAGTCCCCAACAGAACTGGACAATGCAACTTTGCTCAGAGCCACAAGAAAACAAAGTTCTTCTCGGTTCCCGACACAGTCGTTTCTTTGTAGCACAGCACAGAAGTACAGATGCTTTGGTCAAAAACCACAGGAGAAACAGGATGTACGGTGTGGTCAGGCTGTAGCTGGGAAAGGGCACCGCTGCCCCGCAGACGGGCAGCTGGCAGAACGCCGCCACCGCCACCTCCGAGACGGAGGGACCAAGGGCAGGCTTTTACCGAGCAACTCACGAGCTCATCTGGAGGTGAGGATCAGAGACAGGGGGCGGGGGCACGGGCGGGGCTGGGGGCTGGGGGAGGCATGTCCGGCAGGGACGGGGCACAGCCCACGGATAAGGAGGCAGGAGCCCCTTCCATGTGGGCACAAAGGCCCCAGGGCAAACTCCCTGACTACAGAAGATGAGTCCAGGGATACACTTTTTCTTTTTTTTTTTTCCCCCTTTTATTTGAACTAAAGAGAGAGAGAGAGAGAGAGAGAATATCTTCCATCCACTGGATCATTCCCCAAATGGCCACAATTGGGGCTGGGCTGGGCTAGGCTGAAGCCAGGAACTTCACCCAAGTCTCCCATGTGAGTGCAGGGGTCCAAGGACCTGGGCCATCCTCCATTGCTTTCCCATGTGCATCAGCAGGGAGCTGGTTCTTCAGACTGGAGCAGCCAGCACTTGAACCAGTGCCAATATGGAATGCTGGCACTGCAGACAGTGGCTTATCCCACTGGACCACAGCATCGGCCCCCCAGGGATGTACTAAGAATCCAAGCAGGGTGGGCACGCAGGTGTCAAACCAGAAGTGAAAGGCCCTGAACGCCACTTCCAACGGCCACATTCTCCAACCGTGCAAACACCCAAGGCTCTCAGCAAGCGCATAGCCTGCTGGGGTCTAGTCCCAAGCCACCTGCTTGCTCGTGGACAGCAAGGCCTCTTGGTCGCCAACGACTGAACCCTTGTCCAGGAGGAGGGATTCAACGAGCTCTGTCCAGGACAGTTGTCAATCCTTCCTGTCTAGTGTTAACTGAATGTAACAGTCACACTTGCTCTGGTGCATAGTGCCAGAGCTGAATTCTTACAGGGGGGTAAATGCTTAAAAATAACTTAATTCCCTGACAAGTTTCCTTTTCAAAATTCTTGGGTTATAAAACCCAAGAGATAAGTGAACATGCTTACAAAACTCCTGGAAAAAGAAAATCCCATCCCTGCCTGGGCTCAGATGACAGGGTAATAAAGAAAACCCTGCACACTCAGAGACCCCAGTCGCCCCTGAAGGCGAGTAACTCTGTGAACGGGAGAGCCACGAGCCCTCAAGTTACTACTGGGCATTTCAGGAGGTAGTGTGCACACTTGTGGCTTTGTGGTCTCCAACTGTCCTGGGGGCCCATGGAGGCCTGAGTATCAGGAACTATGTGGTCATAGTGCATGGCCTGCCTCAGCAGAATCCATCACGGGGGACTGAGCCCACCAGAGACGCACTCCCTGCTCAATTCTCACCGCTGCCGCAGCTGCTCCCACCCTTTCAGGCCCCGCCCAAGGACCCAGACCAGGGATAAGCAATATTCTCCAAATTGTTTAATTTGTGATTCAGAAGGGGAGGGGGAAAAAAAATAAGGAAAACTTTACGCTCACTTCTCTTCGATGCCAGTGGGGAAGCACTTGGCGATGTAACATATGCTGTTAGTCCTTCCACATCTGTGGATCTTAGCCATATTTTTCTCAAAAACCCAGCCCTACATTTGGATTTGGGCCCACAGTAGCTGCTCACCCACTTGTACAAAATGACAGTAGAGTGTTAAGAGGAAGCTGTCTCCTAGGCAGAGATGCTATCTCGCTGAGGCAGGAAATCCACTGCTCCTGTCTAGCATAATTAAGGGACTAGCCCAAGACAGTAGCCAAGCAGGCACAAACCCAAAAAGCACAAAACAAATAGGGTGTTCAAATCTGGCCCAACACAGTGAAAGCTGGAATGTGCAGGGTCGAGGGAGCCCCGGTGCGGGAAGCAGTGTGGCCATGGATGGAACAGGGCAGTGTGGAGGAACACAACTCTCTCACAGAATGCCACCCCATCACCCAGCTCCTGGAGCTGCGGATGGAACCACCATGTACCCTTCTCTCCAACATGCATCTCACGCACAAGGCAGGAGCTCCAAGCTCAGTTCTCAGCAACTCTTGGATTTAGAATCAGCCCCAGAACAAATCAGGTCTGGATTCTTCTGGACTGCATCCTTGCTAGGTCTGGTATGCGTCATTACGTGGCCACATTCCTTTGCTCCTCTGTGAGAGGCCAGAGCTGCTGGACACCAGCCTAATGCTGGCAACCGATAAAACAGGGACAGCTCCACCAGAGCAGAGGTCACAGAAACATCAAGAACAAAACCCAGCAGCTGCCTTCGCCGGGGCAATGCAGTCCAATAGCTACAAGGAGTCACAACTGAGACCCTGAACACAGGCCCCAGGCAGACAGGGCGGCCTGCTCTCCCAGGAATGCTGCCGGACAGGATTATTTAGGGTGACAAGTCAGGGCTGCAAGTGCATAGCAAGTGTCCCTTGGGGATATACATCTACACAACTTCGGAGCCCCAAATGCTTCCCAGCCACTAGCGACACTCAGAAGCACTTGCTCCTGCTCTCCTTCTCCTCCTCCAAGGCCGTAGGGCTCTGTGTCCTCTCGGTCTGATCGCACCTGCCCAGCCAGACACACAACAAAGTGATCTTCCCAACACTGATGTCTGCAGCATTCCTCAAAGGGTTCCCCAACTCTGTAGTCCCCCACAGCCAAACCCTCTGGCGTCGTGGCTCTCACATCTGGCCTCCATCCACTCCACAGTCTTACCTCCCGCTGCCCCCCAACCCCAAAGCTCCCCTTCAAAGTCCCGTGTGGGCAACCTGGGCGTGGCTGAGACCCTCCCTCCCAAAGAATGGCCTCACACCACCGGATAAACTGGTTAAGGCACAAACCACTAAGGGAGAGCGAGCCCTGGGGTCCTCTCCCCCGTAAGACCCATAAACTTAGAAAGTCCCAGTCTGCGTGCACCCTCATAGCGCAGCCCCCTCCCAGGGCCGCCACTCCCTGCTCCCCAGGCGTCCTGAACCCTCACTGGGGTCAGACCACCACGGGCCTCGCCCAGTGCCATCTGAGGGCGGCTCAGAGGGGCGCCGCCTGGCTCGAGAGTTCCCTGTCAAAGAGAAATCCGAACAGACCAAGTCCAGGGCACCTCGGGGTGCCTAGGAGCACCCCTGCATTACTCTCTGCCACTGGGCACCGGGAGACCATCCCCACCCGCCGCCGCCGCCGGCAAGCAGAGAGCCCCTCTCTGCCGGCACCTTCCTCACCCTGGCGACCACCACTGCCCCGCGCCAGGGTCCGCAGCGCACCCCAGGAAACCCCGGCGGCTCGGAGCGCGAGCCACGCCCACAGACCCCACGCCGGAGCACCGGGGCCCCGCACCCGCTCCTCCGCCCGCCAGTCCCAGAGCCGCGGGGGTCAGAGAGCGCATTCACGACGCCGGCCCCCATCCCGCTGCACACGAGGGGCAGGGTGGGCAGAGCGCGCTCCACGGCGGCCGGGACCGGCAGAGGGGCACACAGGGCGGGTGGGGCGGCCCACACCGCGAGGGGCCTGGGGCGCCGGCCGCGCGGAAAGGCGAGAACCCCTCCCCCTCCGCGCTCCGGGGCCCCGCCCGGCCTCCAGGCCCCGAGCGCGGCCGTGCCAAGAGAAGGGAGGCACGGGGAGGACACTTACTTAAAAGCTACATAGTTTCACTGCCAGCCCATCTCGGGACTGCGGGCGGCAGCTCCCGGGTACCCGGCCCGCACCTCTGCGCCCACTACCCTGGCGCGGCTGCTCAGTTCCACAGCCCACCCCCTTACTCCACCGTCGGGCGGAGCCTCGCCCCCAGGGGCCCAGGCCAGCCCAATGAGCGGCCGACTCTGTCCAGAGTGACGTGAGCACAGAGCAATCACTGAGTCCGGCCCCACCGGGGGCGGGGCTCAGGCCGTTCGCCGCGCTTCCTACTCCGGCTGGCCCCGCCCAGCGCCACCAACTGCGCGTGTCCAGACCCGGAGGGGCGGGGCCGAGAGCCTGGCTGGCCCTAGAGATGGGGTCTGAGCTCGGTCGCCTAAAGGGAGTTGGACGGCTACGGACAGGGCAGCCCGGCTGGGAAGGGGCGGGCCTGCAGAGCGCCCCTCTCTGCTCCCCCCTGGACAACGGAGGAGCCCAGCCCTACTGAGCACACTTCTCCCAGTTGCCCGCGGGGTCCAGGAGTCAGTGTCCCCGTGTTCGGATCCCCTCTTTGGCTGGGACTGCGCGCGAGGGCCTTGGCTTCCTCATCCCTAGAATGGGGCCTGGTCGGATGTGCCGATCGTTCCCTTGGCAGGACTCCAATGCATGCGGAGGAGAGACAGATGGGCGGCCCCACGTGACCGCCCCCGCGAGGCCCCGCCCGCTCCGGGTGCGAGGGTGGAGGTGTCCGGCGGGGTGGGCGGGTCCTTGGCCGTGGCTCCGGAGAGGCGCACGGCTCCGCGGCCCGTTAGCCTCGGGGCTGGGGCCGAGGGACATGGGGGCTGCAGCCCCGGCGTCGCGGGCGGCCGCGGTGCAGGCGAAAGCCCGGCGGAGACCCCGCGCGTGACCCTGGGCGCGTCTGGAGAGGATGCCCGAGGCGGCGCGCGGCAGCTGACGGGGCGCACGTCGCGGGTCCGAGTGGGCGACGACAACAGCGCGCGGGGAGCGGGCCATGAGGAGCGCTCTGGCCGCCCGGCCCAAGGCTGGCATCGGGGCTGGCGGCGTCCTGCGGCGCTGAGGGTGTGAGGCAGCGAGGGGCGTGCGCGGCGCCATGGCGCGGGAGGAGTGCAAGGCGCTGCTGGATGCGCTCAACAGGACGACCGCGTGCTACCACCACCTGGTACTGACCGTCGGCGGCTCGGCGGACTCGCAGAACCTGCGCGAGGAACTACAGAAGACGCGGCAGAAGGCGCACGAGCTGGCGGTGGCCGCCGGCGCGCGGCTGACGGGCGCGCTGCGCGACAAGGGCCTGGCCGCCGAGGAGCGCGCCGAGTTCGAGCGCCTCTGGGTGGCCTTCTCCGGCTGCCTGGACCTACTGGAAGCCGACATGCAGCGCGCGCTGGCGCTGGGCGCCGCCTTCCCGCTGAACGCGCCGCGACGACCGCTGGTGCGCACCGGGGTGGCGGGCGCCGCGTCGGCGGTGGCGGCGCGCGCCCTGAGCGCCCGCAGCCTGCGGCACGAGGCGGAGCGCGACTTCGACGTCGCCGACCTGCAGGAGCTGGAGCGCGAGGTCCTTGAGGTGGGCGAGATGATCCAAGACATGGAGATGAAAGTCAACGTGCCCCGCTGGACGGTGCAGGCCCGGCAGGCGGCGGGCGCTGAGCTCCTGTCCGGCGCCAGCGCCGGCGCTTCTTCGGCCGGCGGCATGTCGGTGGAGGAGCGCTCCGGACCCTGCGACCCGAGCAAGGCCCTGGCTGCCACCCTTTTCAGCGCAGTGTTGCTGGCTGCCGTCGCCCTGGCCGTGTGCGTGGCGAAGCTGAGCTGACCCACACCCGTCTGCTACCCCGCGTTCTCCCTGGAGACACGACTACGGACGGGCCGGGGGTCCCGCCTGGTCAAGGGGAGAGGCTGTGAGCCCCGAGTGTGCATGTGTACACGCGCGTTTCAAGCACGCGTCTGCCTGGGTGCGACATGGTCTGGGAGGAGTTAACTTGGCGCGGGCCGCCGGAGCATTAGTCTGCGGGAGATTTAGACCCTATTAATAGAAACGGTCGCCAGTCGCCGTCCCAGATCCTTCCGAGTTAATGGGTTAATACGAGTGCCGCTGGGCGTCTTTACGCGGTGCCCAGGTTCGGTGCCCCCCCCCCCCCCGCGCCCTGCCAGCGTGTCCCATGCTCCGCGAGGGACAGTTTGGGGAAGGCGCTGAGATGGAGGGAAGCGTGGTGGGGGAGGGAGCTGTTTTGCTCCGTGAGAGTGGTGGCTGTGTTGCCCGGACAAGAAACAAATCGCCATGAGATATTGTTGTTGTTGTTGTTATTATTATTACCTTAATCCTTTGGGGCCTAAACTTCGGGGAGTGCAAGCAGTAGGAGTTTGCGCAAAGTGCTTCCTCTAACCGCGCGCTGTTGCGCTTCTTGGCAAGAGCTTATCCGTTATGCACTCAGAGCAGGTGGAAGATGCTTGTTCCTGGAAACCAAGCAGCCCAAGACCCACTGTGTTACACGTGCGTGCGGGAGCGAGCTCACTCCCCCCCTCACCCCCCAGCCAGCCCGGGATCAGAGGCTTTGGCAAAGCCCACGCGCGTTTAAAACGCACTTTCTCCTTCACAGGGGCTTGTTTTTTTGTTCCACTGCTCGCCCCGCGTGTTTGATCCTCCTTCGGAGGGGCGCTGGGGAATCCTCTTTGAAGCACTTAATCCTGTCTATCTCCCGGAATTTGCTTGCCGGCCAACAGAAGAGCCGGCTTTGCAGGGAGCTGCTCAGCTCCCTGCCCACCCCCCACCCCCGCAGGGGGTCATGTGGCATTACTGGCCCACAGATGTTTGAGCCACTCAGCTCCGGGACTGGGAATTTAAGAAGCTTTTTATGAATAGTCATATAAAGAAAAGGGCAGAGCCAGCTCACTTACTGTCAAAGGTGTTTTTAATAAAAGACATTGGGCCAATGAGTCAAACACAGCAACTTTACGAATACCAGTGTACTCATGATATTAAATATATGAAAGCCTCTGTTTACAGTCTACCTTCTGGAAGTCAGAGGTGATAGCAAACACTGGGACCACGGGGACAGACGACAGAATAGTTAAGTGTCCCTGCTTCTTTGGATCAATAAATGAGGCAACGTGGGAAGCCTCAGGTGGGGAGTAGCCAGAGCAGCGCTGCCATTTTACAGCTGGGGGAAAGTGAGACAGAGAACACGGATGCCCGTGACTTTCAAAGGTGATGTGGAATAAAACCCAGAGACTTTGGTTTGGCTGAAAACTGATAAGGATTATTATTTATTATTATTATTTAACCCGGGTGTGAGGAAAGGGATTAAAAGGGGGGACTGGCAGTTTTTCACAAGGGTGGCGGGGCCAAGGCCAGTGGCAGCAGGGGTGCTGTCTGGGTGCCCCAGCCTGAGCACCTCTCCCCACCGCCACCCCATCCCACCCCACGCCTGCTCAGCGTACAGACTCCAGGACTTCAAACAGGAAAAACTCAGGTTGTTTTCATGCATCTCTGATCAGGCTTTTAAAAGACTCATGAGGTCTTAAGCGGACTAAATATTTTATAGCAATAACTAAAATAAGAAGCTCTTCTTGCCTCGCCCAGTTTGAGGGTGGGGGATCTGAACAGGGGCCACACTGCCAGGTCCTAGGCACCTGCAAGCCCCGGTTGCCTTTGGAGAGACACAGAAACCTCCTGAACTCCTGTTCCCATGCACAACACAACCAGCAGTTTGTTCATCCTTCCCCAGGGTCTCTCTTAGGTAACAGGCTGGGATATTCTGTGACTCAGTATTGGGAAATAGGCCCAAAGGCCTAGCCCGAAAGGTGTTCTGTTGTTCCTAAGACTGTAACCCGTTCTTGTCAGGTGTTTTGGTTCATGAAGAAGAATTGTCCCGCAGAATGTATTAAGGACTCAGTCCATCAGTGTTGTATAATCCAGCTGAGACAGACGGGTTTCTCTCCTGTTGCTCTTGGCACCCCCTTGGCAGATCTGTAGGTATTTACCTACAATCAGGTGTGGACCTGACTCTGAGGGTCCTCCTTTCCTGAAATTAGTGATGAAAAGTTAACAACATAGCTGGATTACAATAAACATTCATACTGCGGCCCTGTTGACCCAAACGACTCTCTGACTTTGAAAATGGTAAGCACTAGGAATATCAGGCAGTGTCTGGAGCCACACTGTTGCCTGATAGAACTTCTGCTATGTAACACAAGAAAAATCACTTTCTGCCTTGTGTAGTAGACTGCTTTCCACCTAGTGTCTCTGTTCTGGTTTCTACATAGAATTCTAGATATTGCTTCCTGATAGACAACTGATTCAACTGGGATGATTGACAGCAAAGTTGTTAATCTTCTGTAAAGATTTGGTATGGTCTTATGGCATGATACAAGGGATAGGGCAAAGCATTCAATATGCAAAGACAAGTATTGGAATATCAAGGCACTGATTATCATGGGAAGATAATAGTTTACAAGAATGAGTTATGAATATTGGTAACATAGTATTTGTAGGAGGGGAAAAAGCTAGCAAATTTTTTCATGTGTTTTAACAATTTATGTTTTGAAATGCCACAAGGGAACAATGTCTTTGGTAAATAAGGTTTACAGTAATCTACATAAAGATGTGTGATGGTGAATGACAAGAAAGAGATGTGTGATGCTGAGTGACTTACAGGTGTTTTTGGCTGAGGTCGTGTGAGAACCCAATAATGTTGCATTTCCTTTCCAGTGTGCTCGATTGGTACATCTTTAGCTACTCAGTTCCTTTCCTCTGCTTTGTGAGGAATGCTTGGTAAGGATGAGAACCCCAAACTGTGGGCCTGTGTGTGGGCCCAAGAAGCAAAGTGTTGTAGGACTCCCCTCTGTTCCTTTGGGGGTACTCCTCCCACGAGGCCTGGCCGGCAGTGATGTGCAGGGGCGTCTGCCTCTCTCTCCAAGTACCTCAGCAGGTCATGGACCTCCCTGTGCCTCGAACCCCCCATCTGTGCAATGGGGGTCCTGACTGGTGAACTCAAAGATCCCTTCTGGAGCTGAAAACATTAACTAGAATGTAGTTCAACAACAGCAACAACAACAAAAGAGTTATTCTATTTGTTGGCTTGGTTCTGGATTCTTTTTGTAAGTTTGTTCATTGGTTTTGGTGCATATTGGAATACAGTTTTACAGTTTAGGGATGATCGTCATTTTGGTGAAAAATTAGTACAAAATTCTTTAACATTATGTAATTTTAAAAATCAGCATTGACTACGCTTACTTGATTTTAGTGCACATCAGAATTAGCAAAGGTTTCTAAAAATTCAGCTGTGTGTAAATACTACTTATTTATAGGGCTTAGATTAGGAATTTAAATTCAGAATGTTAAGTCAGATTTCTGTTTTGCTTAGCAGTCAGGCCACCTGAATGGATTCTGAGAAGTTACAGATATAAAATCCATGGGCAGGCATTGTGGTTTAGTGGACCAGGCTGCCTCCTGGGGTGCTGGCATTCCATGTGAGTCCCAGCTACTTCGCTTCCTATCCAGCTCCCTACTGATGGGCCTGGGAAAGCAGAAGAAGATGGCCCAAGGACTTGGGCCCCAGGACCCATGTTGGAGACCCAGGTGAAGCTCCTGGCTCCTGGCTTCAGCCTGGCCCAGCCCTGGCCTTTGCAGCCGTTTGGATAGAAACTGCCTCCATCTCTCTCTCTCTCTCTCTCTCTCTCTCTCTCTCTCTCTCTTTCTCCCCTCTCTCCATAACTCTGCCTTTCAAATAAATAATAAATATTTTTGAAAGATACGTATACAACACCCCATCATTAGTCCTGGAGGTGACTAATGGGTGAGCTGCAATCTGCCTCACGTTGGCCAACAGGAACACAGCCTGAGTTCTTGTGTGTGTGTGGCCTCAGATTTAAGGTGGCATTACAGGCTTCATGTCTACTCTTTTGAGTGAATGATTTCTCTGGAATGATTATTAATAAGTAAAAAATAAAGATAATATGTAACATTTATAACTTAGGGGGGAAAGTACCCTTAAACAATTTCAGCTATCAACTTGTGATTTAAAAAAAATACTCATTTTCTCTATGCACATTGGATTGGAAGTGACCCTCATGAGCCACATATTCACCTCACAGGCTTCATTACATACACACACGTTCAGAGATAACCAGGATTATAAGACTCTGGGTTTTAGACTCAGCTTCTTAACGCAGGTACGACCCGGGAAGAACAGGTCTCCACACGAAAGCTCTTTGTGCGTGACCAACACAAATCAAAGCTGTGTTTCAAGCGCCGCTTCCTCTGGCCTGTGGAAAGTGACCAACAGCTGACACCGCAGCCCCGAGTCCCTGAGGTCAGGAGAAGTTTTTGAGAAAAGCTTCCCATCCCTGACTGATTTTCCATCTCATTCCAGAGGATTCTGGGTGTTTTCACTGCAGTACTACGAGACCTTGGATATCCTTGTGCATAGTGTTTTAAGTTGAAAATGTTAAGACCTGAAGGCTTATATGACCTATTTAAATAAGTTAAACGATACCTCCCACTGTTGGAATGATTTTTAAGGCGTCCTTTTAATATGCTGGACCCCTGCGTGTATGTATAAGTTAGCATATGGAGAAGATTTATACGGAAATACGCAGAAATGAAAATATTTGTGAAGTTGGTGGGATTATGAAAGGTGTTTTTTCCAATATTTTTATGTAATGTAACATCACTTTTACAATAAAATTTTGAATGCTCTTACCATCTAAATGATGTTATTCTGTTATTAGAAATGTAAACTTTTTTTTTTTGACAGGTAGAGTGGACAGTGAGAGAGAAAGAGAAAAAGGTTTTCCTTTGCCATTGGTTCACCCCCCAATGGCCGCTGTGGCCAGGAGCCAGGTGCTTCTCCTGGTCTCCCATGCGGGTGCAGGGCCCAAGGACTTGGGCCATCCTCCACTGCACTCCCGGGGCCTCAGCAGAGAGCTGGACTGGAAGAGGAGCCACCAGGACAGAATCCGGCGCCCGGACGGGGACTAAAACCCGGGTGTGCTGGCGCCGCAGGCAGAGGATTAGCCTACTGAGCCATGGCACCAGCCAGAAATGTAAACTTTACAGTGAAGGTCTCAAATGTAATTACAAATAGTTTTAAAACCTTAACCCCAGAAGCAAAGCAAACCCTTTAGAATCTTACCTTAAGGAAGCACAGTTTGAAATGCAGTCTCAAGACCAAAAAGGTTAAGCCTCCGCCTGCCAAGCCAGCATCCCATATGAACGCAGTTTGGAGTCCTCACTGCTCCACTTGGGATCCAGCTCCCTGCTAATGCATCTGGGAAAGCAGCAGAAAATAGCTCAACTCCTTGGGCCCCTACTACCCACGTGGGAAACCTGGATGGAGTTCCAGGCTCCTAGCTTCAGCCTGGCCCAGCTCTAGCGGTTACAGCCATTTAAGGAGTGAACCAGTGAATGGAAGATCTCGGTCTTGTCTCCCTCTCTCTCTCTGTAACTCTACCCTTCAAATAATAAATAAATAAATCTTAGGGGAAAAAAGACTGAAGAGGAGAGACTCAGCTTAAGAGCACTGACTATGGAATAGGGTACATCTAAGGGGGCTGGCACTGTGGCATAGCAGGTAAAGCCGCCACCTGCAGTGCTGGCATCCCATATGGGTGCTGGTTCAAGTCCTGGTTGCTCCACTTCTGATCCAGCTCTCTGCTATGGCCTGGGAAAGCAGTAGAAGATGGCCCAAGTCCTTGGGCCCCTGCACCCACGTGGGAGACCCAGAAGAAGCTCCTGGCTCCTGGCCTCGGATTGGCACAGCTCCGGCTGTTGTCATTTGGGGAGTGAACCAGCAGATAGAAGACTCTCTCTCTCTCTCTCTCTTCTCTTCTCTTCTCTTCTCTTCTCTTCTCTTTCTCTCTCTCTGCCTTTCAATTAAATAAATCTTAGGTTCAGATCAATCTCATGAACACTCTCCTTCACACCTGATCCCAATTTCCTTATCTTTACAACAGGAGTAATAATAGGCTATGCTTCCTTCTGCAGGCACTGTGCTTTCCTCAGTGACTATCCTCCATGCTCCCTCCTGCTTCCCTGGGACTCCTCCAGGGACCAAGCCCAGCTCCAGTACCGATCGCAAACACACAGCTTCTTAGGAAGACACAAAGGCAGAGGGGAAGACTGGCGCTGTCCTCCTCTCAGCTCTCCTTCTGTTAGGACGCCTTGGGTATAGCCAGGGCTCCTTGCTTCCATCTGTCATTTCTACCTGCACCACCCCCTGCCCCGATCCCACTGCTGTCTCTTCTCAGAGCTTGGCAGCGAGGGGCTGGGCCAGTGCCCGAAATTCACAGTGAGGGATCTTGTCGTGGCTGGAGCTGCTGCCATTCCAACAACAGCTTCCTGCAGCTTCACCTCCCATCAGCTGGCTCCTGGGGGTCCCAGGGAATGTCCTCTGACATCTGTCTCACTGTTTATATAAAATGTTCTTGTTTTTCTTGTCTTGAAAGCCGTGCCCTAGTTTCTCTAATGCGTGGAAACCAATTCTCACCCTCCCAACACTCATCATGTCTTTGGCTTAGAATTAAAAAAAAAAACAAAAAACTTTTTTCTTTCTTTTTGACAGGCAGAGTGGATAGTGAGAGAGAGAGAGACAGAGAGAAAGGTCTTCCTTTTTGCCGCTGGTTCACCCTCCAATGGCCGCTGCAGCCGGCGCATCGTGCTGATCCGAAGCCAGAAGCCAGGTGCTTCTCCTGGTCTCCCATGGGGTGCAGGGCCCAAGGACTTGGGCCATCCTCCACTGCACTCCCGGGCCATAGCAGAGAGCTGGCCTGGAAGAGGGGCAACCGGGATAGAATCCGGCGCCCCGACCGGGACTAGAACCCGGTGTGCCGGTGCTGCAAGGCGGAGGATTAGCCTGTTAAGCCACAGTGCCGGCCACAAACTTCTTAAATTGTTTGTTTTACCATTTCCCCCCCAACCGCCTTTCTTTCTTTCTTTCTTTTTTTTTTTTTAAGGACAGGTACTTTTAAAACTTTTTATTGATTTTTTTTTCCTTTTGTTTGAAAGACAGAGAGACAGAGATCTTCCATCCATTGGTTCACTCCCCAAATGCCTACAACATCCAGGGCTGGACCAGGCAGAGCCAGGAACGGCATCCAATTCTCCTACATAGGTGGGTGACAGAGATGCAATAACTTGAGCCATCAACTGCTGCAGGATCCAGGATCAGAAGCAGAGCTGGGTCTCAAACCAGGAACTCTGATGTCTTATCCCCGGTGCCAAATGCCCGCCCCACCACTCAGATACTTCTTGGGCACTGGCCTACCATGGAGAAGCACATTTCATTAAGCTCATGTGTGCTTTGGGCATAACTCATGTGACACACCCAACTCTGGTAATAATGCTGGGTTTCCTGCAGGTCCATTTTCAAGTAAGCCAATAAGAGGGTACCCTTCATTGGGATATTGAGCTAATATTTTTCCTGAGCGCAGGGCTCATTAAGGTCAGCTACCACTGCTACTATTACTTATGACAATATATTAAAGTCCTAAAAATTGGATGGTTGAGTGAAAGAAACATTGTACAAGAAAAGATTCAATTTTCCATAAATAAAATCTGCTAAAAAGCCAATTGAAGGTCAAAGCTTGATATAGTTGGTAAAAATGAGAAAGAAGCTACGTGTGTAGGGAAAAACAATTTCTACTCGTGAAACAGAACATTCCTGTTACCAGATGTGGAGGGTCTTTGCCCTACATGTCAGCAGACACCAGCTCCAGGAAGACAGTGTCAGACCCCACGGATTAGGAGCTCAGTCCCTCAAGACCACCCTCGTCCACCCTACTTCAAACGCCGCCCCAGTTGGTTATAAATTGGAGTTCCCATGATCCTTCCTCCGGGGGCTTATGGAAGTTATCAGTATCAAAATGGAGTCACTTACATTAAAATGGAGCCAGTGGCCATGAATTCTTACACACACCTGCCAGTGGTGGGATCCATTCAAGAATCCTTCAGGGGCCCGAGGTGTGGTACAGTGGGTTACGCCACGGCCAGCAGCACCACCATCCCATATAGATGCCAGTTCAAATCCCAGTTGCTCCACTTCCAATCCATCTCCCTGTTAATGCACCTGGAAAAGCAGTGGAATATGGTCCCAAGTGCTTGGGCCCCTGCACCCACATGGGAGACCTGCAAGAAGCTCCTGGCTCCTTGTTTCAGCATGGCCTAGCTTTGATCATTGCAACCATTTGGGGAGTGAATCAGCAGATCTCTCTCTCTCTCTCTCTCTCTCTCTCTCTCTCTCTCTCTCTCCTTCTCTGTCTATAACTCTGTCTTTCAAATAAATAAATCTTAAAAAAAAAAAATTCCTAAAACTGCAATATTCCAGATGAGCCACTTGAGTTAATGCCATGAGTTAATGCCAACTCTTACAATAATCCCCAGTAACCAGGGGTCTTTGTTTCAGAACAGAGCTTCCTTGTTGCCCCAACCCTCTTGCATGCACCACCCGTGGTCCATCATAGCAGGTGTATCCTGAATTGTAAGCCTGAGTCTCTGTGTCAGCGGTTTCAATAATTTGCTAGAGTGGCTGTCAGAACTCAAGGAAAACCCTTATATTTGCCAGTTCATCTGAGCAGCCAGAAGAAGAGATGCATAGGGTAAGATACAGGACGTATTGGGAGGGGTGCAGTCTCCACGCCTGTTCTGGGCACACTGCCCTCCTGGCACCTTCTGGGTGTTCAACAACCCAGAAGCTTGTCCAATCTCTTTTTCATAGAGCTTAATTTCCAGCTTTCCTGGAGGTGGGTGGGTGGGGCTGAAAGTTCCAACCCTTTAATCTTTCACTTGGTTCTTCAGGTGATAGAACCCATCCTGAGACCCTAGGAGTATCCCCCAAAGCCACTGTATTCGTGTAAACTCTGGTGTTATCAAAGGTACTGATGACCATGGCAGAGGTCACTCTTTGCTGTAGGGGTTAAAGACAGTGAGGACTTCACTTGGGACGCCTCCATCTCCTCTTACTGTCTGGGCTGCAGTATCTGCTCTGCTTCCTACCCCAGCTCCCTGCCAGTGCACCTCTGGGGAGGCAGCAGGTGACAGCTCAAGAAGCTGGGTGCCTGGCATCCACGTAGGAGACGCAGACTGAGTTCCCTCACTAGCTTCTTCCTGGCCTGTCCCGGCTGCTTTGGGCTTTTGAGGAGTGAATCAATGCATGGGAGATTACCCCTACCCACTCCCCCTCTTTGTAGGTGTGTGTCTTTCAAACAAATTTAATAAGTAAACAAGTATTTTTTTTTTAAAAAGGGACTCACTATAAATAACAAAAGCTACTCTTATCACACAGGGAATCCCAGGGATTTTAGAAGCTCTATGACAGGAACCAGAAACAAAGACAAACATATTTCATATTACATCACAGTATATGTATCAAGGTCTGAGTTACAAAGGGAAATTCAAGTTGACCTACACATTTTTAAAGCCAAATTTATTGAAGTATAATTTAAATACAGTAAAATTCACTCTTTTTAGCCGTGCAGTTATGAGTTTTAACAACTGTATAAAGGGGCTGGCGCTGTGGAATAGCTGGTAAAGCCGCCGCCTGCAGTGCCTGCATCCCATATGGGTGCTGGTTCGAGTCCCGGCTGCTCCACTTCCGATCCAGCCCTCTGCTATGGCCTGGAAAAGTAGTACAAGAGGGCCCAAGTCCTTGGGCCACTGCACCCACGTGGGAGACCTGGAAGACTCTCCTGGCTCCTGGCTTCAGATCAGCACAGCTCCAGCTGTTGCGGCCAATTGGGAAGTGAACCAGCAGATGGAAGACCTCTCTCTCTCTGCCTCTCTGTGTAACTCTTTCAAATAAATAAATAAATCTTTTTAAAAAGTATACAATAGTCTCCGCTTATCAGTGGAGACAAGCTTTGAGACCTGTACTCGATGCCTGAAAGTGCTGAACTCTTTATGTACTATATTTTTTCTACACTTACATATCCATGATAAAGTTTAATGTATAAATCAAACACAGTAAGAGATTAACAACAATTATAAAATAGACCAATTATAATATACTGTAATGAAGTTATGTGAATGTGGCTTCAAACTATGATACTGTATTCACCCTTCTCTTTGTGACAAGGTGAATGATGTAGGTACTAGGTAGTGTTTACCTGAACAAAAATACTGCAATACTAGGACAGATCATTTGATACCCCGGATGGCTACTAAGCAAATAATGGGCAGGTAGCCTAATGGATGAGTCATATCCTGGGCAAGATGGAACATGCTGGCAAGTGATTGCATACTGCTTCTTTAAAAGATGTTCAATTTAAAATTTATTTGAGAGACAGAGAGAGTACCTATTGGCAGGCTCACTCTTCAAATGCCTGAGATGGCGGCCAGTATTGGACAGGGTCCCAAGTCAGGAGCTCAGAACTCAATTCAGATCTCACATATGGGCACCAGGAACTCAATTACTTGAGCCATCCCCACTGCCTCCCAGGGTCTCAGTACTGAACCCAGACATTCCAATAAGGAATACAGGAGTTTCTTTCTTTCTTTTTTTTTTTTTTTGACAGGCAGAGTGGATAGTGAGAGAGAGACAGAGAGAAAGGTCTTCCTTTTGCCGTTGGTTCACCCTCCAATGGCCGTCGCGGTAGGCGCGCTGCGGCCGGCGCACTGCGCCGATCCGATGGCAGGAGCCAGGTGCTTATCCTGGTCTCCCATGGGGTGCAGGGCCCAAGCACTTGGGCCATCCTCCACTGTACTCCCTGGCCACAGCAGAGAGCTGGCCTGGAAGAGGGGCAACCAGGACAGGATCGGTGCCCCGACCGGGACTAGAACCCGGTGTGCCGGCGCCGCGAGGCGGAGGATTAGCCCAGTGAGCTGCGGCGCCGGCCGGAATACAAGAGTTTCAACTGGTGTCCTAACAATTCAACTAAATGCTCACCCCTCTAATTGATTTTTATTTGTGAATTATGATTTAGACAGCCTCCATTCTCTTTTTTAAAAAGATTTATTTTATTTATTTAAAAGACAGAGTTACAGACAGAGGGAGGCCTTCCATCTGCTGGTTCACTCCCCCAAATGGCTGCAACAGCTGGAGCTGAGCTGGTCCGAAGCCAGGAGCTTCTTCCCGGTCACCCACATGGGTGCAGGGACCCAAAGACTTGAATCATCCTCCACTGCTTTCCCAGGCACATCCGGGACTGGAACCAGCCCCCATATAGGATGTCAGCACTGCAGGCTGGGGCTTTAACCTGCTGCACCACAGCACTGGGCCCCTACAGCCTCCATTCTACAAGTAGAGAGCTCCTATTGGGTAATCACAGAACAGTGGGTTTTGTAAGACAGGAACAAGGAAACAAAGAGAAAAAAACTAATTGGTTAACACAGGTTACTTTTTTGTAAGAGTTAAAAGAACCTCTTTTTTTTTTTTTTTTTTTTTTTTTTTTGACAGGCAGTGTTAGACAGTGAGAGAGAAAGAGACAGAGAGAAAGGTCTTCCTTCCGTTGGTTCACCCACAATGGCCACTGGGGCCGGCGCACCACGCTGATCCAAAGCCAGGAGCCAGGTGCTTCTTCTGGTCTCCCATGCGGGTGCAGGGCCCAAGCACTTGGGCCATCCTCCACTGCACTCCCGGGCACAAGCAGGGAGCTGGACTGGAATGGGAGCAACTGGGACAGAATCCAGCACCCCAACCGGGACTAGAACCTGGGGTACCGGCGCCGCAGGCAGAGGATTAGCCTAGTGAGCCGCGGCGCCATCCTAAAAGAACCTCTTCATAACTTTGACTCAAGCAGGCTAGAATCTCCTGTTTTCAGAAAAAAAACTGATCTGTTTGGAGATCTCTCTGCTTCCTTAAATCTTCAGTTTGATTTTGTGTCATTTAGCCTGAGTGACTCCATCTTGGATTGGTCTGGTCTGTTGGAGCCTAATGCAGGAACACAATCCAAAACAATGACCTGCCAAAATTTTTGTTTCACATAATTCAAATGGCACCTATACATTCTAAGAAAACAAAGCTGGGAGCCTGTATTTGGTCCGTTTTCCTTTGTTATAGCAAAGTATCTGAGGCTTCATATTTTATAACGAGATTTGTTTAGCTCACGGTTTTGGACTCTGAAAGTCCAAGATCAGGTGGCCCCATCAATTTGGCCAAAGGGGCCTCTTTGGCTGCATCACATTGTGGTGGGTTGGCACAATGACAGGAGCTCAAGTGAGAGGGAGAGATCTCCTGGCATGACAGGGAGCCAGAGAGCAGGGAAGGGTCAGGCTTACTCTAAGAATTCACGCTTGGGGAATTAACCATATGCAGGGCCCCACAAGAACTACTTTAATCTCTTCCAGACAGCGCCCCCAGTGACCTAACCAACTCTCACTAGGCCCTACCTCCTAAAAGTAGCACCCCGTCTGCCTTGCCACATTGGGGACCAAGCTTCTGACACATGAAACCTTAGGGGACACAATCCAACCACATCTAAATCATGGCAGAACCTTTGCAAAAACCTTCTTAAAAGGTTTTTACGGAAAATAATTTTGATGTGGTGATTCCTGGAGTATAGTATGTTACTGGTCACTCACAGGTGAATTTTGTTTATCCCCACTTATATGCCTTAGTTTTAAATTTTTATTCATTTATTTTATTTTAAGGGGGGAGAGAGGGAGAGAGTGAGTGAGAGAGAGAGAGAGAGAGAGAGAGAGAGAGAGATCTCCTATCTGCTGGTTCACTCCCCAAACACCCACCATAGCCAGGGCTGGGCCAGGCTGAAGTCCAAAACTTAATTAAGGTCTCCCATATGGGTGTCACGGACCCAAGTACCTGAGCCGTCACCTGCTACCTCCCAGGGTGTGCATTCACAGGACACTAGATTGGAAATGGAGCTGAGACCCGAACCAGGTACGAGTCTGCAGGCATCCCAAATGGTATCTTAACTGCTGTGCCCAACACCCGTCACCCACCCCTCCAGCTGGGTTTTAGAAAGGTTAAGCCAACTCACCTGTGACGGGTGAGTCTCAAAGCTGAAGTCATCACTCCATGGCTGGCTTCGTAGATCATAGTCTCTTTTCTTTCTTTTTTTAACCAAACAACTTAGTAATGAATAACAGAAATGAGTTTGGACATGCTGTACTAGAGATTGAAATAAAACCTGTTTGGAGCTAGGAGAACAGCAGTATGACCCTTTGTTTGTTTGTTTTTTGGGGTAGGGACTGAGGGGAGCACAGTTTTTTTTTCCTTTCAGGGTTACACATGTTCTAATCAAGCCCATAAGGAGATTTCTTATTATAAAGAGAGCTGGGAAGGACTGAAGAGTGGAAGAGTAGAGAGTTAAGTGTTTGGGTTGTAAAGTGAGCAACTGTTTGTACACAAAGCTGTCCACTCTCTGGAGACCGAGTGGCACATGAGAATTGCTAGGATCACAGGGGACAGCCGTGTGTGCTTTCTGTCAAGCCGGGGCAGCGGCACTGTGCCAGGCCACTGGAAAAACAGGACAGGGCACTCCGGGAACTCACTGCTAAACTTGGAGCCGCATTTCAAGCCTTGCTGGCTGGGTGACCTTGAGTAAATCATTACGAACTGTCTGTGTACCTCTTGCCCATTCTTCTGCACAGTTTTTTTTCCTTTTCCACTTTTTCTAACCTCCAATCCTTAGTGATATTATTCCACATAATTTTCCCAGATTGCTATTTGTCCTAGACTTTGCTAATGATTTTTTTTGTTATGACAAGTCTATATATATGGGGGGGAGGGGAGTCAAATTTCCTTTATTGAGTCTTGATTTCGAATCAAAAGTTACAGAGGAATTTACCTGTTTTCTTCTAATGCTTAGATGGTTTCTTTCTTTTCTTTTTTCTTTTTTTAATCCACTGTAATAGCCAGCCTTCAGCAGGACGACAACCAGTGACTCTCATCTCCTGGTGTTTTCTGCCCCTCACGTTTATCTAGCTGAGCAGATGATGGACCATGACTTCGAGGCCAAGTCACAAAAGGCATCATGGCTTCTTCCTTCCTCTCTCATGGATCACTCTCTCTAGGGAAAGGTAACCACCAAGTGCTAAAGACATTTAAGTAGCCCTATGGGGAGATCCACGTTGCAAGGAACGGAGCCCTCCTGCCAACAGCCATGTGAGTGAGCCACTGAGCAAATGGATCTGGCAGCCCTAGCCACACTCCAACTGACCTTTTGACCTCACTGGAGGCACTGGGTCAGAACCACTCAGCTGAGATGCTATGATTCCTGATCCACAGGAACTGTGCGATGACACCTGTTTGTTGCGTTAAGCCACCGCCTCATTTGGGAGTAACTTGTTAGGAGCAGAAGGTAAGTACTAATGTGTTCTGGAGGCCGAGCGTATTAGACTTGAACATGATCGCTGTGCCTTTTTTTTTTTTTCTTCTCATACTCACAGACTGTTCTTTGCTTCTGTCTGGTTCTTGGCTACCATGCAGATAACTGAGGTTATACGAGGTCATCACTAGATCTGTACAGAAAGGGGCACCACATTATCACAGAGCCTCCTGAGTCCTGCAGACATGCAGTGTGCTGGCTTTGGGGACTGTTATGTGTCGGTTATGATCCAGTTTCTATCACTTTGGTATATACTCCAGGAATCGGTCATCTCACTCAAGAGTGACCAGCACCCTGGAAAGTGAGCTAATACAAACATTCACATGGTGCTACTTTACAATGAACAGTGTGTCCTTTGTTAAGATACTTAACCTCTCCATAAGTGGTTAGTTGTCTGTAAAGTGGTGTTAGCTGTTCATTTAACTCAAAGACCCGAGAGGAGCTACTTAGAAGAAAGAGAGTTTACTTTGGATTACAGTTTTGGAGGTTCTCAGTCCAAGACTGGGCAGCCCATTAGTCTGGTGTCTGATGAGGATGGTGGGTTGCAGAATGCATGCAGAGCATCAGATGGTAAGCCAGAAAGCAGGGAGAAGCCAGGCTGAACTTGGCTTAAATAATCGCCTTTCTTGGGGGCCAGCGCTGTGGCATAGTGGGTTAAAGCTCTGGACTGAAGTGCCAGCATCCCATATGGGCACTGGTTCTAGTCCCAGCTGCTCCTCTTCTGATTCAGCTCTCTGCTATGGCCTGGGAAAGCAGTAGAAAATGGCCCAAGTCCTTGGGCCTCTGCACTCGCATGGGAGACCCAGAAGATGCTCCTGGCTCCCAGCTTCGGTTCAGCACAATTCCGGTTGTTGCAGCCATCTGGGGAGTGAACCAGCAGATGGAAAACCTCTCTCCCTGTCTCTACCTCTCCCTGTAACTCTGTCTTTCAAATAAATAAAATAAATTTTTCAAAAAAATAAAAATCACCTTTCTCATGAGATTTAACTTCCAAGGGCACACATCAACGACCTAAACACCTCTTTACTAGCCCAGATTAGATGCTAGAATTATATCATGTCTCCAAACTTAATCTGTTAGCATAATTCTGAATGGATGAAGGATAACATAATTGTAGCACATCTCCACCCTTGATCAGTTAACATAATCAACATAATTAACATAATAAGCTCTGCATAATAAATCAACTACCACATTGCATCAAGTTGACTTCCAAAACACTCTTTGGATCATCCCTTTCTCCCTACTCCTCGCCACTTTCAGGCCCTCATTGTTCCTTGCTGATCACACTCCATGGTCTTCCCGTACAGGCCCCTATAACTGAGTCACTGCATTGATGGTCACACCAGCACTGGAATCACCTGCATGGTAGGGGATCATTGACAGTGCAGGCTCCACAGTGCCACCTGGACCCAGCGGATTTGGAAATGACTGTCTCAGAACCACGAGCAACACTTCAGAGAGGTGTCCCCCACTACAGAGTCTGCAGAGACTCAAGGTGTGCGGAAGTTGGCGGAGTCTTCAACAGGCCATGGGTCCACTCTTGGCCTCTACATGTGCTTTTCTCAACACCTGGTCCCACATTCTGTTTCTGGAGATGTAATCAATACGCAGGCATTTGCCCCTTTTAGAAAACGAGGGGGCTTTAGAATCAGGGAGGGGGCTGGCACTGGGCTGCAGCAGGTTAAGCCACTGCTTGTGACACTGGCATCCCACATAGGAATGCACCTCCAGTACCACCTGCACTGCTCCCTACTGCTGAACCTGGGAAAGCAGTGGAAGATGGCCCAAGTGCTCCTCATACACAAAGCTATCCACTCTCTGGAGACTGAGCGGCAGGTGACAATTGCTAGGGTCCCAGGGGATGGCCATTGAATGCTTTCTGTCAGGCCAGGAGTAGTGGCACAGTGCAATGCCACCAGCAGAACAGGGCAGGGCACTCAGAGAACTCACTGGTAAAAATGTGGAGCCAGATTTCAACTCTGGGACACCCAGATAGAGTTCTGGGGTCCTGGCTTTGGCCTGGCCCAGTCTCAGCTGTTGAAGCCATTTGGGGAGTAAACCAGCAGATGGAAGATTTGTCTCCCTCTCTGTGGCACTCTGCCTTCAACTTCTAAATATTTTTTTTTAAGAAAATGAGACTAGCAAAAAGCAACGCAAATATTGGTAGTGACATTTGTGAGTTCTACCCAAGAAATGGCATATTAAAATGCTCACCCCTACATTCAGCCTAGCAGTTAAGATTGAGAGACCATGGGGCCGGCGCCATGGTGCAGTAGGTTAATCCTCTACCTGTGGCGCCAGCATCCCATATGGGCGCTGGTCCTAGTCCCAGCTGCTCCTTTTCCAATCCAGCTCTCTTGTGGACTGGGAAAGCAGTAGAAGATGGCCCAAGTCCTTGGGCCCCCGCACCCATGTGGGAGACCAGGAAGAGGCACCTGGCTCCTGGCTTCGGATCAGCGCAGCTCCAGTCGCTGCGGCCAACTGGGGAGTGAACCAACAGACGGAAAACCTTTCTCTCTGTCTCTCCCTCTCACTGCCTGTAATTCTACCTCTCAAATAAATAAAATCTTTAAAAAAAAAAAAAAAGATTGAGAGACCTAGGCCCCACAGAGTTGTACGTGGGTTCAATAGCCAGCTCCTGACTCCACTGTCCTGCTCGTGTACTACCCGGGAGGTAGTGGTGATGGCTCAGGTAATCCGGTTCCCATGACCAATGTGGGTGACCTGCAGATCCCAGCTCCGGGCTTCAGCCATTACAGGCATTTAGGGAGCTGAGGGTGGGAACACTTTCCCTCTGCCTCTCTGATAAGCCAAATAAAATAATAATAATAATAATAAAATACAATGGTTTATAAACTCAAAGAGTGTAGTCTAACTCACCCCAAACCATAATGAATGTATGATAACTTATAAATAGCAATGGTGGCAGAACTGTTGGTAACTCAGAAGGAGCTGCTAAGAGCTCAGATCTAGGCAGGCTCCTTCCGGAAGACAGGAACACTTGTCTGGGAGGTGGTAGTCGTCTAGCCACTGCAAAGAGGAGTGGAGACAAATCCTTCTCTCTAGGTCTGGACTAAATTTCACTTCCATGAAAGTGGAAGCCACCCAATGATGGAAGACGGCTAGGGCGGTTCCGGGATGCCCTGTCCAGGAGCCAGGAGACCAATGTACCCAAGAGGGCATGGGGCCAGGAAGCAGCTTTCACATTCGGGCTGAGCTGCAGGAAAAATTGGAATCTGGCATCTGGTTCATCCATTCGTTTCACATTAGCAGGGCTAACTTGAGATTGCAAAACTCGGGCATCTGCCCCTTGAACCTGTTTGCCTAAAGGAGAAAGTCCCAGCCCTCGGGTTTGAGCGGGGTAGGCGGCATCGCACCGGGGTTTGCACCTCGTTTCGACTACTGCACATCAGGGGCGCCCTCGGGGGTCTCCAGCTCTGTGTCCAAGCTTCCAGAATGGTGACCGTGCGGCCCTCCTTTCCAGCAGCGGGGGATGACGATCGCCGGCTGGCAGCGGCGACAGCCCCTTGTCCCGCGAGAGTGACCAGGCTGGGCCCCAGGACAGTCGAGGCGGTCTCGCCCCTCCCACAGGCCGGCCCCGAAGGCGACACAGCCCAGGCTTCCTCAACGCCTCGGACTCAAGTCCAAGAAGAGCACCGGGTGGCGCGGAGGTGGGTGCGGGGCCCAGCGACCGGCCTAGGCGCTCTCGCCGCGCCACATCCCGAAGCCGGAAGCCGCGCGCCGCCGCCGCCGCCAACGCCCGCCATGAGCGGCCCTCTACGGCCCGGCCCGACCAGCTGGCGGCGGGCGGCCTCCGTCATACTGGCGGCCGGCTGGACGCGCCCGGGCGCCGCCGCCCCGTCGCCGCCGCCGCCCGCCGAGGGCTTCCGGATGCTGCTGCTGCAGCGCTCCGCCAGGCAAGGCTTCATGCCCAGCGCGCACGTCTTCCCGGGCGGCGTGCTGGACGCGGCCGACCGCTCGGCCGACTGGCTGCGCCTCTTCGCGCCGCACCAAGGGCCGCCGCGCTTCGGCCTGGGCCCGGAGCCGCCCCAGCGCGGAAACCCCTCTCCGGTGCCGCCCGACGGCGACGCCGGGGCGCTGCCGAATGACGTGGCCTTGCGCATCTGCGCCATCCGCGAGGCCTTCGAGGAGGCGGGGGTGCTGCTGCTGCGGCCCAGGGGCCCCCGGCCGGCCGGCGCCCGCGGCGGGGCGGCTCCGGAGCAGCCGGGCCGCGCCCTCGAGCCGCCGCCGGGCCTGGCCGACTGGCGCGCCAGCGTCCGCCGCGACGCGCGCGACTTCCTGCGGCTGTGCGCGCACCTGGACTGCACGCCCGACATCTGGGCGCTGTACGACTGGAGCGTGTGGCTCACGCCGTTCTTCAGCCATGGCCACGGCTACAACCGCAGCCGCCGCTTTGACACGGCCTTCTACCTGTGCTGCCTGCGCGAGCCGCCGCTCGTCTGCCCCGACTCGGCGGAGGTGGTGGGATCCCAGGTACGGCGTGCTCGCGGCGGGCAGTGGGCAGCCAGCAGGACTTGGGAACCCGAGAGAGCGGAGAGCTGGACCGCAGGAAGAGCAGCCGGGACTCGATCCCGGGTCGATAGGGGGTGCTGGCGCTGCGGGCGGAGGCTTAGCCTTCTACGCCACAGCGCTAACCCTTGTTCTCCTTTTTCTAGAGGATTTATTTATTTATTTATTTGAAAATCAGGGGGCCAGCGCTGCGGCGTAGCGGGTAAAGCCTTTGCCTGCATCCCAGATTTGGTAGTGGTTCGAGTCCCGGCTGCTCCACTTCTGCTCCAGCTCCCTGCTATGGCCTGGGAAAGCAGCAGAAGATGGCCCAAGTGCTTGGGCCCCTGCACCTGCGTGGGAGACCCGGAAGAAGCTCCTGGCTCCTGAATTCAGATCAGCACAGCTCTGGCTATTACGGCCATTTGGGGAATAAATCAGAGTGGAAGATCTCTCTCTCTCTCTCTGCCTCTCCTCTCTCTGTGAAACTCTTTCAAAATGAATAAATAAATCTTTTAAAAAATCAGAGTGACAGAGAATTTTCTATCCGATGGTTCGCTCCCCAGACGGCTGCACCGAGCCAGGTGGAGGCCAGGAGTCAGGAGCTTCTTGCGGGTCTCCTTCATGGGTGGCAGGGGCCCAAGTAGTTGGGCCATCATTGCTTTTCCTAGGCCATTAGCAGGAAGTTGGATCTGGTGCCCATAGGGGATGCCAGCACCTCAGGTTTAGGCTGCTTACACAACAAGGCCGGCCACTAGACAGTCAAAGACAGTCAACATGAGAAGATGTCTTTTATGTTGACCTACGGTGTTTATCATTCATAGCACTCTTCATTCCTTTGAGTAGATCTGAATCTACGTCATGTCCCTCCACCTAAATAGGTTCCTCTAATATTTCATGTTCATGTCTTGTGATAATCCTATAAATTTTGTGTGTCTGATAAAGACTTGATGTTGCCTTTTTAAAAATGTTTTTAAAGTATTTTTTTTATTTTGAAAGTGAGAGTTACAGAGAGAGAGGGTGAGAGGTCTTCCATCTGCTGGTTTACTCCCCAGATGGCCACAACTGCCAGCATCGGGCCAGGCCAAAGCCAAGAGCTTCATCTGTGTCTCCCACTTGGGCAGGGGCCCAAGCACTTGGGTCATCTTCCACTGCTTTCCCAGGCCACCAGGAGGGAGCTGGATCAAAAGTGGAGCAGCCGGGACTCAACTGGCGCCCATACGGGATGCCAGCACAGCAGGTGGCAGCTTTACCAGCTAAGCCATAGCGCCAAAGCCCCCCTCCCGTTTTTGAAAGATAATTTGGCTGGGTATAGAATTATAAGTTGATAGATTATTTTCTTTTGAGAGAGAAAGATCTTCCAGCTGGTGGTTCATTTCCCCAGATACCTGCGGAGCCAGGACTAGGCCAGGCTGAAGCCAGGAGCCTGGAGCTCCAGCTGGATATTCCCATGGGTAGCAGGCCTGAAGTGCTTGAGCCGTCTGCTTCCTCCCAGGATGCACACTATCAGAAAGCTGGACTGGAAGCACAGTAGCCAGGATGCAAACCAGACACTCTTAATATGGCATGCTGTCAGCCCAAGCAACAGCTCAGTCTGCTGGGCCACAGCACCCCCCCCCCCCTTCTGTTAATGAAATGTTGAATGAGAAATCTGCTATCAATTTTATCTTTTTTTCTGTGTACTTAATATAGGTGCATTTTTGTGTGTGTGTGTGTGTATGTGATCTTTTAATACTTTTCTCTTAATGATTGTGTTTAGCAACTTGATTATGGTATACATTGATTTGTTTGTTTTATTATTTCCTTAACTATTTCATCTCTCTCCCTATCCCTATTGTCTGGGATTCCAGTCACACGTGTGTTAGACTGCTTCATGATGTCTTACAGTACATTGATGCCGGATTCCGTTTTTCTCGGTCTTTTTCTTTTCCTCTGTTTTTCTTTGTTCTATTGCTGTTTTCTAGTTAGCACTCTGCTTATAAAGCACCCAACCTGCTGTAAATGTCAGCCAGAGTGTTTTTCACTTCAGTTATTTTTCCTCTCTGGAATTTCCTTTTTTTAAAAAAGAAAACAATTTATTTTATGTATTTGAAAGACAGAGTTACAGAGAGAGAGAAGGAAAGTTAGAGAGATCTTCCATCCACTGGTTCACTCCCCAAATAGCTGCAATGGCTGGAGCTGGGCCAGGCCAAAGCCAGGAGCCACAGGCTTCTTCTGGGTCTCCCATGCAGTTGCAGGGGCGAAGCACTTGGGCCATCTTCTGCTGCCTTCCCGGGCACATAAGCAGGGAGCTGGATCAGAAGTGGAGCAGCCAAGGCTAGGACTAGCACCGATATGGGATGCTGGCATTGGAGGTGGTGACTTAATTCATTACACCACAGTGCTTTCCCCTGGAAATTCCTTTTAATGCATAAATACTGTTTTCTCTCATAATGATGATACTTGCCTTTACATCTCTGAACTAAAGGCACAACCTTATTTTAATTTAATTTAACTCATTATTTAAAGATTTATTTGAAAAGCAGAGTGATAAAGAGAAGGGGAGAAATAATCTCTTTGATGGTTCACTCCCCAAATGGCTGCAGTGGCCAAGACTGGGCCAGGCCAAAACCAGGAGCTTGTAACTCTGCCTGGTCTCCCATGTGAGTGGTAGGGGCCCAAGTCATTTGGGCCATCTTCCGCTGCTTTCTCAGGCACATTAGCGGGGAGCTGGATCAGAAGTGGGGAACTGGCACTCTGATATGCAGTGCTGGCATTGTAAGCAGCAGCTTAACCTGCTGTACTACAATGCTGGCCCCTAATCATTTAAAAAATGTATATAAAGGCCGGCGCCACGGCTCACTAGGCTAATCCTCCACCTTGCGACGCCGGCACACCGGGTTCTAGTCCCGGTCGGGGCACCGGATACTGCCCCAGTTGCCCCTCTTCCAGGCCAGCTCTCTGCTATGGCCCGGGAAGGCAGTGGAGGATGGCCCAAGGGCTTGGGCCCTGCACCCCATGGGAGACCAGGATAAGCAGCTGGCTCCTGCCATCAGATCAGCATGGTGCGCCGGCCACGGTGGCCATTGAAGGGTGAACCAACGGCAAAGGAAGACCTTTCTCTCTGTCTCTCTTTCTCACTGTCCACTCTGCCTGTCAAAAAATAAATAAATAAATAAAATTAAAAATGTATATAAATAAATATATATTAGGGCCAGTGCTGTGGCATAATAAGTAAAGCCACTGCCTGCAGCGCCGGCATCCCATATGGCTGCTGGTTCAAGACCTGGGTGCTCCACTTTCGATGCAGCTCTGTGCTATGGCCCGGGAAAGCAGTGGAAGATGGCCCAAGTCCCTGGGCCCCTGGACCCACGTGGGAGACCCAGAAGAAGCTCCTGGCTCCTGGCTTTGGATCAGCCCAGCCCTGCCTGTTGCAGCCATTTAGGGAGTAAACCAGCAGATGAAAGACCTCTCTCTCTCTCTCTCTCTGCCTGCCTCTGCCTCTGCCTCTCTGTAACTCCTCCTTTCAAATACATAAATAAATCTTTAAGAATAAAATAAATTAATATTCATTTAACCCTAAAGCTGTGAAATGCACAACATATGATAAAAGAAAAAGAAAGGTGAACTTCCTACAGACGCTAATACATGAGATCTGTGCAGCGCAGCAATTAACCTTCACATCCTGGAGTCTTGTTCAAAGACCCCCAGAAACTCAGATTACTGAAAATCACAAATGTCACCCACAAAAGGACTGTTGGTTAGGTTCAAAAGACTTCTCAAAGGGCTGCCTTCTTTGAAGGAATTGCAGAATGTTGCTAGCACAGAATGGCTGCGCTAAATGTCATTGATGGCCCCATGAGAGGATGAGAATGCCCCGGTCAGCCCTGTTTTCAAGGTGTTTTGGGTGGCTGCCACTTAGCGCAGTCCTTACGTCTCTTCCTGGGATGCCTACACACCATTTTGAAGTGCCTGGGTTCAAGTCCCAGCTCTGCTTCCCCTTCCACATTCTGCTAATCAGCATTCTGGGGGGTAGCAGGTGACAGCTCAAATGCTTGGGCCCAGGCCATCCATGTGGGAGTTGTAGACTGAGTTCCAAGCTCATGGCTCTGACCTGCCCCAACCCTGGCTAATGCAAGTGTCTGGGGAGTGGACCAGCAGGTGGAAAATCTGTCTGTCTATCTCTGTCTTTCTTTGTTTCTCTCTCTCTCTCTCTCTTTCTCTCTCTGTCTTTCAATTGAATAAAAATACATAACATAAAAAATACATAACATAAAAAGAAAAGTCTTTTTAATGATCTGGGAGGGAAATTAGAAACAAAACAATCTACTCTTCTCTAACTTGTATAGCTTAGCACACAAAGAAAGCCTCTGTCCCCAAAAGATAGGATTAAGCTTCCTACATAGGATTAAGCTTTCTACATAGGATTACGCTTCGTTAAACCAGGGATAGCCTTTCATTTTCACGGTATGTGTTTTCTTGCAAGGTCCTTAGAGGCAACAGTTCCACTTGGATCCTAATACACACCCTGATGAGCTCAGCTTCCTGGAAACACCTGCTGGGTTCTGGGTTCTCCCTCTCCAGTGACTGATTCGCTGCCTCACAGCTACCAGCATTGCACATCCACCACTAACGTGATGAAACAGACAGCTAGCTACTGCTGCAAATTGGCATTAGTGAAACACATGGTGGAGTGCTTTCATCCTGGCGGTGTTTCTTGGACAGACTGGACGGACTGTTAGTATTAGAATCCCATGCTGAGAGTGTGCATCCCCACGGAAACTTCCGCATTGGCCACAGTGATGCGTTTGCTGGAGCCCGGGTTCCTCTGAGGGTGACTGTAGATGCAGACCTTCTTGATTTTCTTAACGCAAGTTTCAAATTCAATATAGGAGCAAAGTCTAGACAGAGGGAGCACCTTCTTCCTGTGCAAAGTGGCTTAGCTCGCCTCTGGTGCCGTTGTGGGTCCTGCCCATACTGTCTGTCCTACTGGAGCGAGGCAGCCAGTGGAGCCCATCCGCCCTTTGGGCAGCCAGTGTAGGCAATACCGTCTTCACAGGCTGCAGGGACCCAGCACCGGCCCAGACGGCTGTAGCTGGAGTCCTCGCTCGCTCCAGTGTTACCACGTTCACCCCTGCTTCAGTTCCCAGAGCTCCTCCCTTGATGTTTTTCAAGTGTGAGTGTAGTTGGCTTAGGGTGGGTGTACAGTAGCCTTTATTCTAGTGCTGATGTAGCTGCACTTCTCACGTGACTTTTTTGGGTCTGCTAGAATACTCCTTATATTCTACAGGGCCCCTACGTGGTAGTTAGAGGGTAACTTATTTTCTCGGGAATCGTCTTTTCCTGGCTCGTGTGGTTTCGTGTTATGCATGTACAGATAAGTGCCTAGCAAAGATTCTAGGACACCAAATCTGAGTTCTATTAGCCGTGGGCCCCTCCTCGCAGGGCCTCCCCAACTGCACACTCTGCCCCCTGGGGTCACTGAGAGTCCTGGATGCTGACCAGACTCTGCCTCCTTGTGGTGCAGCCCTGGAATGACTTCAGGCAGAAGCCACAGGCAATGTCAGGGCTCGCCTTGTTTGTCCTTCCTCCGAGATCACAGCTCTGCCGTGTTCAGTGTCTGGAAACGGCTGTTTCAGAGCTTTTATCCAGTTCTCTGTTTGTTACATTGCAGGGGGGAGGGGAGGAGAGGGCATTCTCTCCCGGCTGGGAGAGGAGGTTCCAATGAACAGTTCTTTACCCGGTTTAGACCGGTGGTTCTCCGCAGGAGGCCCACCCGGTCCCCAGGTACATTTGGCAATGTCTGGAGATGGTTTTGGTTGTCACTGCTGGTGAATTGCTATTGGCATCTGGTGGGTAGAGCCAAGGAATGCTTCTAAACACCCCTGTTTCGGGCATAATACAATAAGGAATTATGCGGCTAGAATCATTAGTGCTGAGGTTCTAAAGCTTAGCGGAAAGAGTAGAATTTGGGGGGCTGGTATTGTGGGATAAGCCCCTGCCTCCCGTGTGAGCACAGTTCAATTCCTGGCTACTGCTCCACTTGCAATCTGGCTCCCTGCTCATGCACCTGGGAAAGCAGCAGGAGATGGCCAAAGGACTAGAGCCCCTGTCACCCATGTGGGAGACCTGGATGGAGCTTCAGGACCAGTGAATGGAAAATCTCTTTCTGTCTCTTTCTCTCTCTCTCTCTCTGTAACTCTGCCTTTCAAATAAATAAATACTTAAAAACAACAACAAAATGTAGACTTTGGAGCCAGGCACCTCCAGAGTTTTATGCCAAGACTCTAGTCAGAGGAGCTGCCTGAATTTCTCTGTCTATAAAATGAGAATATGCAGCATGACCCTGAGAAGTGGAAACATCTGACGTGAAACATTTTAGGTTTGGTGCAGCAGTAAAACCACCACATGGGATATCTGCATCTCAGAGTGCCAGGGTTCATGTCCCAGCTCCACTCCTATTCCACCTTCTTGCTGGTGTGCACCCTGGCAGTGGGGATGATGGCTTGAGTACTTGGATCCCTGCCACCCACATGGGAGACCTGGGTGGGTTACTGGGTCCCAGCTTTGGCCTGCTCATGCCCTGGCTGTTGTAGACATCCAGGAAGTAAATCAGTGGCGAGCTCCATGTGTGTGTGTGTGCATGTGCATGTGTGTGCGTGCCTGCCTCTCTGCTTTTCAAAAATGTTTTTAAAAAATTTAAAAAGCAGGGGCCAGCACTGTGGTATAGAGGGTGAAGCTGCCACCTGTGGTGCTGGCATCTCACATGGGCGTTGGTCCCAGCTGCTCCACTTCCGATCCAGCTCTCTCCTATGGCCTGGGAAAGCAATAGAGGATGGTCCAGATCCTTGGGCCCCTGCACCCACATGGGAGAGCTGGAAGAAGCTCCTGGCTCCTGGCTTTGGATCTGTTCAGCTCCAGCCATTGTGGTCATTTGGGGAGTGAACCAGCGGATGGAAGACCACTCTGTGTCTCTCCCTCTCTCTCTGTAACTCTGCCTCTCAAATAAATACATAAATAAATAAAATCTTTAAAAAAAACTTATTTATTTGAAAGGCAGACTGACAGAGGGAAATACAGAGAGACTTTCCCATATGCTGGTTTACTCCCAAGTAACTATGGCTGGAGCTGGGCCAGGCTTAAGCCAGGATCCTGGAACTCCATCATAGGTGGCAGAGGCCCAAGTACCTGGGCCATCATCTGCTGCCTTCCCCGGGCCCATTAGCAAGGAACTGAATCAGAAGCAGAGCAGCTGGGACTCCAGCTGTTGCTCCAATATGGGAAGCTGGCATCGCAGGCAGCGGCTCCACCTGCTGTGCAGCCACGCCGGCCTCTTCATTCCATCTCCCGTGGCCCTTGTGGAGCACCCTCATATTTGCTAGTTCTCAGGGTCAGTGGCCCAGCAAGCAGCCTCTGAAGAGGACCAAGTCAGCTCCCTTCACAGATTTCTTGTAGTCTCAGAGGGATCTGGAAGAACGCACGCGGGCATCAAGTTTAAATCTCAATGAGATCTTGGGCACTGACCCAACAACCTCAAATCTCACAGTATATATGGAATGAACCTTAGGAAACCCTCCCTTTGTCTTCCACAGTGGTCCTCTCCTTCAGAGGCAACCAGAAGTTTAATCTCAAAGGAGATTTGGCTGCCTCCACCACAGTTCTACGAAATCAGAAGACTTGAGAACTTTGCCTCCCTGTCTGACTTGCACATCTTTTGTTTGGACCGTGCATTGGAAGGAGTGGAAAGATGGCTGCCCATCAGCTTGTTAACTGCTGATGGGGTGGTCCAGCTTTTACCTGGTAAGTTGTGATGCCCCCGTGCTTTTGTTAGAACTCACGTTCGGTATGCTGGGCTGTGCGGCATGGGAATGCCCAACACAGAGACATGAAATACAGTCTGGGTTTTAGAGGCTACAAGGTGTGTATTCAGTAAGGTCAATGCCTATAAAATAGCCCTAGTACTTGTTATAACGAGAATTCTGGATAATATGTTATACACATATATTGTGCTCATTTGCTTTTTCTTTTTTAAAGGATTTATTTCATTTGTTTGAGAGAGAGAGAGAGGGAGAGATAGGGAAAGAGTTCTTCCATCTGCTGGTTTACTCCCCAGATGGCTACAACGGCTTGGGGCTGGGCCAGACCAAAGCCAGGAGCTTCTTCCGGGTCTCCTGTGTGGGTGCAGTGGCCCAAGTACTTGGACCATCTGCTGCTGCTTTCCCAGGCCATAGCAGAGAGATGGATTGGAAGTGAAGCAGCTGGTACTTGAACTGGCACCCATATGGGATGTCAGCATCTCAGGTGGCAGCTTTACCTGCTATGCCGCTACACCAGACCCCACTTTTTAAAAAAATATTTATTTGGCTGACAGAGAAAAGGAAAGAGAGAGAGGGTGAAATAGAGGAAGAAAGAGAGAGCTCTTTCATCCACTGATTCACTTGCCAAATGGCTGCAATGACCGGGGCTGGTCCAGGCCAAAGCCAGAAGCCAGGAACTCCATCTCATAGGCTACAGGGGCCTTAGTACTTGGACCATCCTCTGCTGCTTTCCCAGGAACATTAGCAGGAAGCTGGATCAGAAGTCAAGCAGCCAGGACTCAAACCACCACTCTGATATGGGATGCCACTGTTGCAGTCAGCAGCTTAACCCAGAGTCACAATTATGGCCCCATACATGTTTACTTTTATGTAAATACATTTCCTAGACATTGACAAAGTTCTTTTTCATCTGTGTCACTTTAATTCTGAATTGTGAGCACTGGGAAGCTGGCAGCTTGTTTGAGCTGGTTATTGTTGGCCTGGTGCACATCAAGAGTACTGGTGGTGCTCCACACTGGGGCTTTGTGGCCTGTCTCCCTTCATGGCTGCCGGCTCGGTTCCTGAGAATAGTGATAACGTTTGCATTGCAACCTGCAGAGCCACGATTCAGCAACATTTCTATCAGTGGTGGTTTTTTTTTTTTTTTTTTAAGGTTTATTTATTATTTTGCAAGGCAGAGTTACCTCTCAGAGAGGCACAGGCAGAGAGAGAGAGAGAGAGATCTTCCATTTGCTGGTTCACTCTCCAAATGGCACAATGGCCGGAGCTGAGCCAATCCAAAGCCAGGAGCCAAGAGCTTCTTCCGAGTCTCCCATATGGGTGCAGGGGCCCAAAGACTTGGGCCATCTTCTACTCCTTTCCCAGGCCATGACAGATAGCTGGATCTGAAATGGAGCAGCCAGGACTCAAACCTGCACCCATATGGGATGCCAGCGCTGCAGGTGGTGGCTTTACCCGCTTCACCACAGCACTGGCTCCAATGGTAATTTCTTTAGATTATCAGAACACAATGAAATAGCAAAAGATACTGAGAGTCATTATCTAATATACAAGCTACTGTTCACGAACAGTATACCAGTCATAAGTGCTTATGCATGCAAAGAAAATCTTTGCGGGGGGATGAAGGCGGTGAGGTATTCAAAATATAAGAAGGGAGGCAGGCTTTGGAGATAGTGGTTAGCACGTTCATGTCTCATATCAGAGTGCTGGGTTTGATACCCAGCTCTGGCTCTTGATTCCAGCTTCCCACTGGGGATCCGGGGGCCCATGGTGCAGGCTCCAGTAATTAGGTTCCTGCCACCTGCCTGGGACGCTGGGACAGAGTTCCTGGCTCACAGCTTTGCCCTGTGAGTGAGACCATTGCAGGCATCTGGGGAATGAGCCAGCCGCTGGGAGAGCCGGATGTGCACTTCCTCTTTCTCTTTCTGCCTTCTGCCTCTCAAACTGACAAAGAAAAATACAAGAAAGAAATTGAGAGAAGCTCATATGGTTAGGACCATTTAGCAACTATCTTAGTCCCAAACAGTGATTCATGTGCGAGCAACATATTGGAGTTACTTGTAAAATAATACTCAATGGAATTAAAATTTTATTGTTTTTCAGGGGATGAGCTATACTTGAAAGATTCAGACTTTTTAGAAAAAGTTTTGTCTACTGAAAAAAGTATAGAAGAAGTCATGAGGGAAGGCAAGAAATTTCACCGAATAGTGATCCACAGCCGCCATCAGTATAGCCTTCACGTGACCATTCAGCCGCAGTACAAGCACATCTATCCCAAGAACTACGTGGCGAGTAAGAGCCACTTGTAGGGCGCCGCTCGTTGGCACGCTGGCCTGCTCGAGGTGGTGCTAATAACAATGAGAGTTGATTAAACTTACTTGAAATGTAAGAAACCTGTAAAAGTTCTGATGCAGTGATTCTTAGCTCTCTTGCTTTTTTTTTTTTCTGTAAACCTTACAATATGGCACAAGTATAAAGTTTATAAAGTATTAATGATCTTGCTACCAAGAATTCCATGGGCGATTTCTCATCTCAGAAGTTTAAATAAGATGTTCGACTGCTGTTGTTCTGCTGGGCCACTGTATTTGCACTTTCTTTCCCAAGGTGCTTTACAGAGTAACCCACGAGTTCCTCACACTTGCTGCTGGGAATTAACTAAAAGGATGTGTGATTGGACGGTGAGCAGTTGACTGCGACAGCCTCCAAATGATGATGTCACTGTTTTCTTTCGCATTTTATCTTGTCGATTAACATGCAATAATACAGTTGTACAAGGAAATCTATTTTAGTTAGTATTTTAAAGAAATATGAAGCCATAACAAAAGCCATCACTGTTTTTACTCCAGAGTGGTAGTTAATGAATGCAGAGAAGTTAGAGAGATGTGGTATTTAATTAATGAGTTTTATTTTTGGTACATTTAATATAAGTATTTTTCACCTCCTTTTGGAGAGGAATGTTTACTGATTAAAGGTGAGAAATGATCATTCTTTTTCAAGATCTTGACTGTATCATACAATTGATTGCATTTTTCATGAAATGTCTCCATTCCCTACCAGTAAAATAAAGACATTGGTAAATACAAATGAAGTATGTGTTATTTAATCCTGATTATAGGAAGTGGTTTTCAACCCCTGGCATTTCACTCTCAGAGGACATTTGCTGATGACTGGAAGTCACCACTCCAGGGGACGGGGGTCTGCTGCTGGCATCTAGTTGGGAGAGGTGCCCAACACAGATAGCGTTACCTGGCCAGGAGTGAGTGCTCCGAGCTGAAGTCCATCAGCGTACACTGTGGCTTTGCCAGTGAGGACACCGGGAAACAGACCCATGCCACTCGTCAGCACCACAGCCAAGAGCAGAACCTGCCTCCCAGCCCTGCACCCTTTAACGGGTTAAAGGTTAAACAGGTGGTTTAGATGTCCCGGTAGTTATGTGACTGGTCTTTCTCCGTGGAAGAGCTACAGTTTTGTCGTTAATCTGAGTAAAGCTGCCCCTAGGAATCCCTTCTGGGAGATTGTCACCTAACTTCCTACTTGTGATAGCCTGCTCCCCAGCCCCAAATAAGAGGGTTGTCCTCATGCATGGAAAAAATTAGATTGTTTCAGAGCCCAGCTGGTGCTCACAGCAGCTTTCTTACCTGATGCATTCCAGCTGCCTGGGCCCCAGTACAGAAGCAGGAAGCACACAGGTGTCCCTGCCCCATGCCTAGGATGCCGTCTGTAACCTCAGGAACAACGACGTTTCACATTATCATGGCCTCTGTCTGTTCTGAGCCTTTTGGGTGATGACCTCTGGAACCACCCAGAACTAGGCTGGCCTTGGCATCTGTCATTATTTCTGAGTTTTCCCTCTCCACACCGTACGGTTATTCCACTCCTCCTTGCCCCTTCTGTGGTCACAGCTCTGTTGGTTGCTTCCCCTCTAACTGACCTTTAGACACCCAAGCCCCTCACTGCATACCCTCAGACCCTCTTCTCTCTTTGAGGGAGGTAAGTGCTTCCGGGTCACATCCTTTAAGGAGGGAATTGTTTGCCTTTTACCTTGTTGTTTCCCCTCTCACTGGTTGGAGTGCTTTTAGTGTAGGCAGGCAGATAGGATACAAATCGATTAGATTTGTGAGCTGGAAGACCATGCGTTCACCACGCCCTGTGTGAGCTCATGCCCCTACCTGACCCCACCTGTATGCCCACCTGCCAATCAGACTATGTAATCACTCCCCTTTGGGGCACGGTGGACCCCTCCCTAGTTTGCCCTTGTTCCCCTTGTTGCCCTTGGCCTTGGCTCTCTGCTCTCCTGCCTGTACGCTTGCTCCTGGTCTGCTCTCTGCCTGGTATGGATCCAATTTGGCTTCTAGACTTCTCTTTTTCCTCTAAATAAAGCCCTCACTCTCCTGCACGTTTTTCTCACTGAATAAAAAGCTTAAAAACTTACCATGTTATCTGGTCTATTTGAGCCAGTATTCAGAATTCTTCTCTGAATATGTGGCAAGAGCCCACAGGCTTATTAATATTGAAAATTATGAATAAGCAGTCCGATATCAGTTTAATAATAGGTCTCACAATAATTTTTTTAAAGATTTATTTTATTTTATTTTATTTTTTTATTTAGTGAATATAAATTTCCAAAGTACAGCTTATGGATTACAAAGGCTCCCCCCCCAACACAACTCCCCCCCACACACAACCCTCCCCTTTCCCACTCGCTCTCCCCTTCCATTCCCATCAAGATTCATTTTCAATTCTCTTTATATATAGAAAATCAGTTTAGTATATATATAGATTTCAACAGTTTGCCCTCCCATAGCAACACAAAGTGAAAAAAATACTGTTGGAGTACTAGTTATAGCATTAAATAACAGTGTACATCACATTAATGACCGAGATTCTGCAAGATAATTTTTTTTAAAAAAAAGATTGATTATTTTTCTATGTAATTTCCAATTTAAAAACCAAGGGTTTTTTTTTTTTTTCATTTTCAATTATCTTTATATACAGAAGATTGCTTCAGTATATACTAAGTAAAGATTTCATCAGTTTGCACCCACACAGAAACACAAAGTGTAAGAATACTGTTTCAGTACTAGCTATATCATTACTTCACCTTCGACAACCTATTAAGGACAGATCCCACATGGGACGTAAGTACACAGTGACTCCTGATGTTGTTTTAACAATTTAACACTCTTGTTTATGGCGTCAGTAATCTCCCTAGGCTCTAGCCATGAGTTGCCGAGGCTATGGAAGCCTTTAGGGTTCGCCGTCTTCGATCCCATTCTGACAAGGCCATAGTCAAAGTGGAAGTTCTCTCCTCCCTTCAGAGAAAGGCACCTCCTACTTTGATGGCCCCGTTCTTAAAGATTTATTTTATTTATTTGAAAGAGTTACAGAGAGAGGTAGAGACAGAGAGAGAGGTCTTCCATCTGCTGGTTCACTCCACAGATGGTTGCAATGGCCAGAGCTGTGCCAAACCGAAGCCAGGAGCCAGGAGCCTCTTCCACATCTCTCATGCGGGTGCAGGGGCCCAAGGACTTAGGCCATCTTCCTACTGCTTTCCCAGGCCATAACAGAGAGCTGGATTAGAAGAGGAGCAGCTGGGACTAGAACTGGCACCCATATGGGATGCCGGTGCTTCAGGCCAGGGCTTTAACCCACTGCGCCACAGCGCTGGCCCCCAAGTCTCACCATATTTTTGTATTAGGATAATTTATTTGAGAGGCAGAGAGGTGGAGGTCCCACCTGCTGGTTCATTCCCATATACCTGCAATGGCCAGAACTAGGCTGGCCCGAAGCCAGGAGACAGGAATGTAATCTGACATAGGATTAGGCAGGCAGCTAATTAGGATAGCTGGAGCTTGAGGTACCTTGGGAGCCACAAGCGCCCACTCCCTGTGTAATTCTAGCCTACTTGTCAATCAAATCTATTCTACTTCCCCCTTTCCCAGGATGCATCTGCTTCAGCATGCAGGACCTGAAGGGGGATTTGCCATGTAAACATGCCTAAGGCTCCATTTTAGGATTTTATGGAGGTAACAAATAATGCCCAGGTAGTTTCATATCTGCAGAGGCTACACCACCCCAACCCACACGCCACCCAAAAGAAGGTGCTGGGATACACTCTCCCTCTCTGTCACCACAGACCAGGACTGGAGGAGGTGCTGGGGAGCTCTGTGTTTTCCCTCTCCCACCCTTTTCTCTCCTGGCCACTGCCCACTCATGATGGGTATTTCTTTGTGTGGGACAACCTATGCTGGAACTCCAACCAGTGCCCACATGGGATGCCGCACCGTATACAGTGGCCTTACCCCCTACACGCCATGGTGCCGTCCCCAGCAGGCTAATTTTTAAGTTGGTAACTTTGTGTGGCCTGCAAATGATGTTCTAAATAACTAAATGGCCCTTGGCAAAAAGGAAAAAAAAAAGTTCCCCACCCCTGACTTAGGCCAAGCCAGTTAATTATCTCTTGCCTCTCCACTTTTATTCTTTTCCTCACAATAGATTCTCCGTTGAGTTGGAAAAATGACCTTGCAATTGAAATGTAAGTCAATGTCAAGTCACTGCCCTCATTAAACGTCACCAGTTGAGGGTGAACATTTGGCATGGTGGTTAAATGCCGCTTGGGACAACCACATCCCATATTAGAGTGAAATCAGCTCCTGATTTCAGCTTCCTGCTAATGCACACCCAGGGAGGCAGCAGGTGATGATGGCCCAAATAGTTGAGTGCAAGAGACCCAGATGGAGTTCTGGCTCCTGTTTTGGCCTGCTCCAGTGCCAGCCAACGCAGGCATTTGGGGAGTGAACCCACAGGTGGGGGATCTCAATAAAATAAAAACATGAACCATAATAATAAAAAAATGCCCAATGGCTTCTCTTCCCACTTCAAATGTACATATACCATGCCGACAAGGCCTTGCTGTTCCCTCTGCTCTCATCACGCACCCCCCTATGTCTGTCCTCCCATCAGCAATGTCTTCTCTTCTCTCCTCAAAGCTCCTTCCCGCTTCAGAACCCTTTGCACTGACTGCTGCCTGGAGACAAAACTCGACCTCAGAACAACGTTTGTCCCTGGTTCTCTGTCACTGCAGGCTCAAACAGGTTAAAGACGGAGGAGGCCACCTAACATGTGGGTCAGCGGCATAACTGGAAGAAAAGTTCAGGACAAATGGAAGAGACACATTATTCAAAGAGAGTTTTCCTTTTTTTTTTTTTTTAAACGATCTTTTTAAAAGAGTTACACAGAGAGAGGAAGAGAGAGAGAGAGAGAAAGAGAGAGATCTTCCATCCACTGGTTCACTCCCCAAATGGTCACAACAGCTGAGGCTGGGCCAGGCCAAAGCCAGGAGTCAGGAGCTTCTCTAAATTTAAGTTTGTGGAGGGGCAGGTGTGTGGCGTAGTGGGTCAAGCCACCACTTGGGACACCCACATTCGTATTGAAGTGCCTGGTTTGAATCTGAGCTACTCTGCTCATCCAGTATCCTGCCAGTGTATCCTGGAAGGTGGCAGATGATGGTTCTAGCTGGATTCCTGCCACCCACTTGGGAGAACTAGATTGTATTTCTGGCTTCTGACTTCACCTTGATCCAGCCCGAAAGCCACTGAACGAGCCAGTGGATGGGAATGCTCCCTCTGACTCGCAAATAAATGAAACATTTTTCACATAAGTAAAGTCTATTAAAAATTAATACCTGGTGTGCTAACATTGTTTTAAACATGTTTATTTGGGAGCAAAAATATTTGAAACACATTCATAGTTTTCTCATAATACGCATTTTCCATGAACCTTTTGAAGATTTCTTACAATATATTGAGGGGGAAAGGATGAATGTGCTCAATAACTCTGTATCAACGATATGTGACAGGGGCTGGCGCTGTGATGTAGTAGGTAAAGCTGCAGCCTGCTGCAGTGCCGGCATCCCATATGGCCGCCGGTTTGAGTCCCAGCTGCTCCACTTCTGATCCCCTCTCTGCTATAGCCTAGGAAGGCAGTAGAAGATGACCCAAGTCCTTGGACCCCTGCACCCACATAGGAGACTGGGAAGAAGCTCTTGGTTCCTTGCTTCAGATCGGCTCAGCTCTGCCTGTTGCAGCCATCTGGGGAGTGAATCAATGGATGGAAGACCTCTCTCTCTCTCTGTCTCTTTCTCTCTCTGCCCCTCTGTAACTCTGCCTTTCAAATAAATAAATAAATATTTAAAAAGCAAAACAAAAAAACCAATATGTGACAGTCGCAGAAAGAATTCTCTTTTTTTTTTTTTTTTGACAGGCAGAGTGGACAGTGAGAGAGAGAGACAGAGAGAAAGGTCTTCCTTTTGCCGTTGGTTCACCCTCCAATGGCCGCCGCGGTGGCGCGCTGCGGCCGGCGCACCGCGCTGTTCCGATGGCAGGAGCCAGGTGCTTCTCCTGGTCTCCCATGGGGTGCAGGACCCAAGGACTTGGGCCATCCTCCACTGCACTCCCTAGCCACAGCAGAGAGCTGGCCTGGAAGAGGGGCAACCGGGACAGGATCGGTGCCCCGACCGGGACTAGAACCCGGTGTGCCGGCGCCGCAAGGCGGAGGATTAGCCTAGTGAGCCGCGGCGCCGGCCGAAAGAATTCTCTTGATCATAGGCTCTGAAGATTCTCCTGCTAAAAATACTATAGACGAAAAAACAAACAAAAAAGAAATGCTATAGACTTCTAAAAATTAATCAGAATCAAAAATTTTTAATCAGCAGTGTATGGTAGAAGTCCTGATGATAAGTGTCAAAGTCAATTAATTATAGGAAGTAAGTCTGGATAATCACTCTAGATAAAGACACTGTAGGGGCTGGCACTGTGGTGTATTGGGTAAAGCCGCTGCCTGCAGTGCTGGCCTCCCATATGGGCACTGGTTCCAATCCAGCTCTCTCTTTTTTTTAAGATTTAGTTATTTATTTGAAAGAGTTACATAGAAAGATAAGGAGAGACAGAGAGAGAGAGAAAGGTTTTCCATCTGCTGCTTTACTCCTCAATTGGCCGCAACAGATGGAGCTGTTCCAATCCGAAGCCAGGAGATAGGAGCTTCCTCTGGGTTTCCCACATGGAAACATGCAGAGAGCTGGATTGGAAGTGGAGCAGCCGGGACTTGAACCAGCACCTCTGCTGTGGCCTGGGAAAGCAGAAGATGGCCCAAGCCCTTGGGCCCCTGCACCCGCATGGGAGACTGGGAAGAAGCTCTTGGCTCCTGGCTTCAGATCGGCACAGCTCTGGCTGTTGCGGCCAATTGGGGAGTGAACCAGCGGATGGAAGACCTCTCTCTCTCTGCCTCTGCTTCTTCTCTGTGTGACTCCGACCTTCAAATAAATAAATAAATCTTTTTTAAAAAAAGACATTGCAAATGTTAAAAAATAAAATTTAACCTGTTTTGTTAAAAACAACCTTTTAAAGATAAAAATAATGTGGCTGTAGTTCAATTATTCCAGACTATATTCTCATATATAGGGGTAGTGAAAGGAAGAATAGGAAAAAACATGAGAGGACAGAGTAAATACCTGAGATAATAGAGAAATATCTGTTCAAGTGCCCTTTTTTTTTTTTTTAAACAGGCAGAATGGACAATGAGAGAGAGAGAGACAAAGGTCTTCCTTTTTGCCGTTGGTTCACCCTCCAATGGCCGCCACGGCAAGCGCACTGCGCTGATCCGAAGGCAGGAGCCAGGTGCTTCTCCTGGTCCCATGGGGTGCAGGGCCCAAGCACTTGGGCCATCCTCCACTGCACTCCCAGGCCACAGCAGAGAGCTGGCCTGGAAGAGGGGCAACCTGGACAGAATCCAGCATCCCGACCGGGACCAGAACCCGGTGTGCCGGTGCCGCAAGGCGGAGGATTAGCCTATTGAGCCACAGCGCCGGCTCAAGTGCTTTTAAGTGCAAGAGTAGCTAGTAGAATTAAAGACAGCGTGTGATGTTTCAAATCAGTCAGAAACAAGAGTATAACTCCTCATGCAAAAGGGAGAGCAATGAAAGTAGCAATGAAACATAAGCCAAAAACTTAGAAGAAAGTGACTGAAATTAGAAGACACCAACCACAACCACACAAAAATGGGTTAAATTTATTACAAGAATCTCAGAGTAAATGTTTTAAAAGCCAACTATAGGCCGGCTCCGTGGCTCAATAGGCTAATCCTCTGCCTTGCGGCGCCGGCACACCGGGTTCTAGTCCCGGTCGGGGCACTGATCCTGTCCCGGTTGCCCCTCTTCCAGGCCAGCTCTCTGCTGTGGCCAGGGAGTGCAGTGGAGGATGGCCCAAGTGCTTGAGCTCCGCACCCCATGGGAGACCAGGAGAAGCACCTGACTCCTGCCATCGGATCAGTGCGGTGCGCCGGCCGCAGCGCGCCTACCGCGGCGGCCATTGGAGGGTGAACCAACGGCAAAAGGAAGACCTTTCTCTCTGTCTCTCTCTCTCTCACTGTCCACTCTGCCTGTCAAAAATACAAAAAAAAAAGCCAATTATAAATTGTTAAAAACAGCTTTTTCAGAAAGGCTAAAATTAAAACGAATGAAACACAAAGGAAGTGAAAAGAGCTTAGAGAATATTGATCAAATGAAGAAGTCATTGTTTATACAAAAAAGCAATAAATGAGACAAGCTTAATTTTAGTTCAATAGTGTACAGCTCAAAATGCAAATAGAGGCCGGCGCCGCGGCTCACTAGGCTAATCCTCCGCCTTGCGGCACTGGCACACCGGGTTCTAGTCCCGGTCGGGGCACCGATCCTGTCTCGGTTGCCCCTCTTCCAGGCCAGCTCTCTGCTGTGGCCAGGGAGTGCAGTGGAGGATGGCCCAAGTGCTTGGGTCCTGCACCCCATGGGAGACCAGGAGAAGCACCTGGCTCCTGCCATCGGTTCAGCGCGGTGCGCTGGCTGCAGCGCGCCTACCACGGCGGCCATTGGAGGGTGAACCAATGGCAAAAGGAAGACCTTTCTCTCTGTCTCTCTCTCACTGTCCACTCTGCCTGTCAAAAAAAAAATGCAAATAGAATGTTTGCAGTAAATAACATTGAGTAAAGAAACTGTTAGAAACATCAGGATGACAAATGTATACTGGGGGGACCATGAGCAAGGCTCACTCTAACAGAGGGAGGCTCTTAAAGACAATCGGAGTGTTGGAGGAAGACCCTGGGCAGGCTCCAGGTGTCTACTTCTGGTTTGATTCCGTAGTTGCAATGTCCCATCCCTCTCAATGGTACAGCATGAGAAAACTAGAGAAGTTCTGCTCTACTTCCCATTCTGCTCCCTGCTGGGATGCCTGGACGAGCAGGAGAGGATGGCCCAATTACAAAGTCCTCAATATATAGAACTGATACTTAAGAAGAGAGAAATATGAATTAGCCTGGTCATTACTTGTATCAAATTATAATACTGTACCCCATAAATAAGTACAAAAAATTTTAAAATGAGTATGAATTAGGATTCAACTCAATAGATAATTTATCTTTGTAAATCTGAATATAGATACAGTCAGTGTTTATTATTAAGTTCTTATTTTTTCAAAAAAGATTTTCTTTATTTATTTGAAAGGCAGAGTTACAGACAGAGAGGGAGGGAGAGATCTTTCATCCGCTCATTCATTCCCTAAATGGCAGCAAGAGGCAGGGCTGGCCAAAGCTGGGAGCCTGGGACTCCATCCAGCTTTCCCACATGGGTGGCAGGGGCCCAATCACTTGGATCATCTTCCTCTGCTTTCCCAGGAGCATCAGTAAGGGAGCTGGGTCAGAAGTAGAGCAGCTTGGACTTGAACCAGCAGTCCCCATAGTGGATGTTGGCGTCACAGGCAGTAGCTTTACCTGCAGCGCCATAATACTGGCCCCAAACATCAAGTTCTTTAAAGGAGAAGGTACAATTTTTTCTTAGTAAACTTATTTTGCAAAGTGCATGGTCACGTTATGCCAATGTCACATTATAAGATAATTTGAGTGATTTTTTTTTTTTTTTTGACAGGCAGAGTTAGACAGTGAGAGAGAGAGAGACAGAAAGGTCTTCCTTTTTCTGTTGGTTCACCCCCCAAGTGGCCGCTACCGTGGCAGACTCTGAAGTCTGCAATAACTGGGGCTGGACCAGGAGGTCTCCCAGGGCCCGAGCACTTGAGCCATCATCTGCTGTCTCCTGGGTGGGCACCAGCTGGAAGCTGGGATTGGAGGTGGAGCTGGAACCTGAACTCAGGTATTTTTTTTTTGACAGGCAGAGTTGGACAGTGAGAGAAAGAGAGAGAGAGGTCTTCCTTTTTCTGTTGGTTCACCCCCCAGTGGCTGCTACGGCAGGCATGCTCCAGTCAGCGCGCTGCACTGATTTGAAGCCAGGAGCCAGGTGCTTCTCCTGGTCTCCCATGTGGGTGCAGGGCCCAAGGACCTGGGCCATCCTCCACGGCACTTCAGGGCCACAGCAGAGAGCTGGACTGGAAGAGGAGCAACTGGGACAGAATCTGGCGCCCCAACCGGGACTAGAACCTGGGGTGCCGGCACCACAGGCGGAGGATTAGCCTAGTGAGCCGCGGTGCCGGCCCTGAACTCAGGTATTCTAATATAGGACATGGATGCAGCAGCTTAACCACTGCACCAAGGGCCTGCTCCCACTTCTGTTTCTTAAGCTTTTGGTGTTGTAGCACTAGGACAGGTGTGGCAAATCCAGACCCAAACTACAGAGTCATCATAATCAGTCATTGCTTTCCTTTTCCACTTAAAAGGACCAGTTCTTTCCTGGGCTCTCCTGGGGGCTCCTACAGACCACAGAGCCTGAATCCCCAGCTGCTTTACTCCAACGTGGCCCAGACACCAAATAGGGAAGATATGGCAGCACCATACTAAGTCTTCCTTTTTTCACGACCTTGTTCTCTACCTTTTATGTTGTAAATTTTAGAATTTTTTTTTTTTACAGTTAGAATTTTTATTTACATTTATTTATTTGAAAGACAGAGAGACAGAGATCTCCTGGCCACTGATCCATTCCCCAAATGTCTGCAACAGCCAGGGCTGGGCCAGGCTGAAGCCAGGAGCCTCAAACTCAATATGAGTCTCCCGTGTGGGTGACAGGGACCCAAGTATTTGGGCTATCACTTGCTTCCTCCCAGGATGTATGCGAGCAGGAAGCTGGAATTCAAAGTGGAGCCAGGACTCAAATCCAGGCACTCTGATATGGGATACCAGCATACCAAGCTGTGTCTTAACTGCTGCACCAAATGCTGAAACCAATGGTGCAACCTGCCTGTGTTCTCCATCTCCTTCCGGGCTTGGGACCTTCCACTTACTTCCTGTTGACAGGTGTGTTGGCCCTGCCCGGTATGTGGCCTGCTTACTGGCCGTCAGCACCAGGTGAACGCCATGCTCCCCATCAGCAGCTTCCTGCCTGACTCGCAGGCGCACACCTGTCCTCTCCCAAGGTCCTGCCCCAGACTTCAAGCACACACCTGTGGGGCCTTGTGGAATCAAGCTTTTTTTTTTTTTTTTCTTGAATTTTTTTTTAAGGTTTACTTGAAAGTCAGTTACAGAGAGAGTCGAGCTTATTTTTTTATTTTTCAATATTTTTTTCTATGTGACTTATTTTTAAAAACTGAAGGCTTACTTGAACATCTTGCTCCCCCAAGTACAGAACCTAACAATTCCCATGCTCTCTCTAAACTGGTCTTTTACTATTTTGTTGGTTGTCCTAATCAGCCAATTAACACATTTTAACTTAGAGCTTAAGAAACATTACCCCTACCCCCCAATTGAAATATTAAGGAATTCAGCTGTAACAGCTTCTAGGCCCAGCATCTTTTGGGAGGGTTGTCGAGGTTTATTTTTTAAAAAATATGATTTATTTGAGTGCTAGTTACAGAGAGAGGGAGAAACAGAGAGAAAGGTCTTCCATCAGCTGGTTTAGTCCCCAAATGACCCGAGCTGGGCCAATCAGAAGCCAGAAGCTGCTTCTGGGTCTCCCATTTGGGTGCAGGGGCCCAAGCACTTGGGCCACCTTCACTGCTTTCCCAGGCCATAGCAGAGAGCTGGATCAGAAGAGGAACAGCCGGGACTTGAACCGGTGCCCATATGAGATTCTGGTGGCAACGCAGGCCCAGGGTTTACCCGCTGCGCCACAGCGCCGGCCCGTTTTCCTTCGTTTTTAGGGGACATTATTTTCCCTGCTTGTCTGCTGGATTACTCCTGTCCCAGGCGGTACTCAGAGCCAGGCTTCGCTGCGCTTGCTGGGGGTCGTCTCCTCCGATTCGGAACCACGCGGAGAGCCCTAACTGGGACACGGAGCCGTGGAAGTGAGAACCCTGGGGGCTGCTTGTCACAGGAGCTGCCGACCCCGGCCCACCAGGAGGACGGCACTGGTGCAAACTTCCGCTAAGACAAGCCAGCCACGCACAGAGAGCTGGGGAGCGCGGCCCGCTGGACGCCGGGGGTGGACAGGCCAGCAGGCCCTGCGCGCTCGCGGCGGGGAGGCCAGCCCAGGGCCAGCCTGGGCGCGGGGGCCGAGGTCCCCAAGCCCCCCGGGCGCCCAGGCCCTCGGCGGCCCCACGCCCCTCCCCGCCGCACGGCGGCGCTGCGCGCAAGGCCGGCCGTTGTCCGGGGCCGTTGGGCGCCCCACGTGGCTCCTGGACGCCTCGAGGCCGGCGCGGGGGCGGGCGCCATTACGATAGGCCGGGGTGGGGGGCGCGGTGTGGAGCCGACGGGGAGCCCGGAGCGCGCTCGCGGCGGCGTCGGGTGGGAAGACGAGGCGCGTCCCTGGTGGGGCGTGGCGGCCGGGCCTGCAGGCGCGGGGCGCGTCGAGGGCGGGAAGCTGGAGTCCCCGTGGAGCCGGCGGGCGCGGCCCCCACAGAGGCCTGAGGCGTCCGGCGCGACGGCAGGGGCCGCCCACGGGGCTGCGTGGCCCGCCACGTCCTCCACGCCCGCCACGCTCCCCGCCGGGCGCGCCGTTCAGGGCGAGCGGGCCGGAGGCGCGGCGAAGATGCTGGAGGTGCTGGTGCTCAAGGTGAGCGAGCGGCCCGCGGACGCACGGTCGGGGCCCCGCGCGGAGGCTGGGCTTCAGACGGGGGTCGCTTGAGGAGGTGACGACCCCGGAGGGCGGTCGCTGCGAGCTGTCCTAGGTGTGGCGTTCCCGACTCGGGCACGTTGGCAGGTGTGTCGCTGCCCCGCACACCCCAGCCCACGTCCGCCCTAGGTTAGGGCCCCTCGCGGGGGACCGCGGACCTGGCTCCCGCCCTTCCCCCCGGCGCCCACCGCCCTCGGGGCTCGGCCTCTGCGGCCCTCCCCCCCGCGCCGCCCCCTCCTCACGCGGGTGTCCTGGTCCCCACCTTGGAGACTTCAGGTGCGGGAGGGCTTCCGACGAAGCCAGAGTTTACAAACCGGAGCTAGGGCGCGGGATGGGGTTGTCTGAGTCAGGAAATAATTGCCTCTGTTTGGAGAGGGACGCCGCAAAGGATGGGGTTTTGTGGTGTTTGTGTTATATGGATTTACTCGACCAAAGGGTCACACACCCCGGAAGCCACTGACTCCTTGCAAGGAGGCCTGGCTCTCAGACTTTTAAATTTATTTTAATTTATTTATTTGACAGAGTTATAGACAGAGACAGAAAGGGCTTCCTTCCGTTGGTTCACCCCCAAATGGACGTTACAGCCGGCACACTGCGCCCATCTGAAGCCAGGAGCCAGGAGCTGCCTCCTGGTCTCCCATGGGGATGCCGGGGCCCGGGCACTTGGGCCATCCTCCACTGCCTTCTGGGGCCACAGCAGAGAGCTGGACTAGAAGAGGAGCAACTGGGACTAGAACCCAGCTCCTCTGCACTAGCCAGATGTTATCCATCAGTCCTAAATATGTTAGTCCCAATTCCTCATTGTAAAAGGGCTCTCACCCATCCTGCCACGTGCACACCCGTGGGTGCAGGACTTGGGCAAGAAGTGCTGGGCTCATGCCCTCCTGCTTGGGAACCCGTCTTTGGGTCTGGTCCTGGAACCTCATTATTTATCCCCTCAGCTCTGCCCAGCCTCCACTTATGACTCCGACCTGGCTCACCCTTGGAGCAAATCTTCTGTCCCTTATAGGAGTATTTGCCCCAGTGAGATACAGGTTCTGGCTGTCCTGATCCAGATTGATGTGGTGTTTCCATGGATACGGTGCCCCCTCCCACCCTGTGCCCATCAACCAGTGATGGGGTACCCTCAGGGTGGTGTGCATATAGGATGGGAAATTATTTAGCTTTAAAATTATTTAGTTTTGAGGTGTCCTCTTACACATGAGGATGTCATATTAAGTGAGGTGAGCCAAGCTAAAAGGCACACGTGCTGTATGATTCTGTGGGAGAGTTGAATGGCAGCTGCCAGAGGTTGGGTTTGTGCTTACAGGGTAGAGATTCGGTTTTGCAAGGTAAGGAATTCCGGAGGTGGATGGTGCTCATGGTTGCACAACAGTGCCAGTCTACTTAATGCTACTGAACTGTACACTTAAAATTGCTCAAAATGATGAATTTTATCTGGAGTTTGCCACGACTTTTTAAAAAGATTTACTTATTTGAAGAACAGAGTGACAGAGACCAACAGAGAGGGAGATCTTCCATCCACTGGTTCATTCCTCAAATGGCCGCAACAGCCAGATCTGGGAGAGTCTGAAGCCAGGAACCAGGAACTCCATCATGTGGGTGGCAGGGGACCAAGCACTGGGACCCCCAGGCACATTAACAGGGAACTGGATCAGAAGTGGAACAGGCAGGACTCGAACTGGTTCTTGGTGGTCATGAGACAGGGAACCCGGCAGAGAAGAGAAGCAGCGACCCAGAAGACAGCGGCACTCCCTGAGTGACGCAGACAGAGGCGAGAGCTGTAACCTGGAGAGAGCTGCATCACAAGGCGCCCTGTAGCAGGGCAGCTGTGCTGTTCCTGAAGAGTCTGGCACGCAGGAGACTGCCGCATCTCGTAGGGACGAGACCTCTCCTGGCTAAGGAAGGCAAAGAAGAGATGTTGGCTGACAGTAATGTGAGGAGGGGCTCGCATGCCCCAGCTGGTTAGGTGCCGCTTGTGATGCCTGCATCACACATCAGGGTGCCTGTTCAAGATCTGGCCGTTCGGCTTCTGGTCCAGCTTCCTGTGTGCTCACATGGGAAGGCAGAGTATGATGGCCCAAGTACTTTGACCCCTGCCACCTGTGTAGGAGATCAGAATGGAGTCCCTTCCCCCCTCCCCAGACTTGGCTGTTGAGGGCATTTGGGGAGTGAACCAGCAGATGGAAGAGCTCTCTCCCCCCATCCCCCACCTTGCTCTTGCTGTCCATCTCTCTCTGTCACTCTGCTTTTCAAATACATATGTACACACAACAGCCCGGGCTTTCCTGGGAGGCCATAGCACCCTGATGACTGGGCACATGGCCTTGGAGCAGTGGCAGAAAGCAGTGGTCCTCGGCCTCCCCTGGGAAGCTCCTGGAGGAACTGGCAACTCGAACTGTGGATGTTGCTGTCTGGTAAAACTGGGCCTGGCTTGCATTTTACAGGTTTTAGAAGCAGATTTTTTTTTTTTTTAATGAAACGTTCTAGCAGCCTCAACATTTAACATTTAAAAAAATTTTACTTATGTATTTTCTTTGGGAAAACAGGAGAACAGAGTTCTTACATCTGTTGGTTTACTCTAGAATGCCCACAGCAGCCAGGGCTGGGCCAGGCCAAAGCTAGCAGCCTAGAACTCAGTCCTGGTCTCCCACATGGGTGACAGCGGCACAGTACTTGAGCCATCATCTGCTGCCTGACCAGTAGGTGCATTGGCAGGAAGCTGGCTTGGTGGTTGTGTGGCCTGGGGGTGAACCAGGCACTCTGAGTATCCCAAGCCGTGACCTGACTGCTGCCGCAAACGCCCACCCCTAAGAATGCTTTGTAAACGTCTTTCCTAAATTACTCTCTGGAAAATTTTCAAACACAAAAACAGCATCATGAATGACTGTATGTTCTACACCCACACTAACTGGTTGGTAACGCTTTGCTGCGTTTGCACTTTAGAAATACGTGTATGTAAAAATTACTTTTTCTTTTTTGGTTGAGCTATTTGAGAATGAGTCTAGAACTCAAAGCACTTAAATGATTTTTCTAAGAACAAAGACTTCCTTTTATAGAACTATAATGTAATCATTACACTTGAAAAATTTAATGTTGGTGCAACACTGTTACCTGATATACAGTCTGTACTCCCATTGTCCTGATAAGGTCTACTGTAGCTTGTTTTTTCTGATAAAGAACCCAAAACTACACACTGCATTTAATTGTCATGGCCTTTTAGAGTTCATTAAGGCAGTACATTGGTCTGTCTTTGATGATACTGAAATTTCTGAAGAATAAGGGCAGTCACTTTGCAAAATATTCCTCAATAATCATAATTATAACTATATTAATATATTTGGGTTAGACATTTTTAGTAAAAATGCTACATAAGTTATGCCACATTAGAGGACAAGATGTTTAAAAAAAAAATTGATGCTGGGGCCAGCATTGTGGTATAGCAAGTTAAGCTACCACCTGTGATGTCAGGCTCCCATATGGGCACCTGTTCAGATCTCATCTGTTCCACTTAAGATCTAGCTCCCTGCTGATTGTGCCTGGGAAAGCAACAGAAGATGACACAAGTGCTTGGGTCTCTGCCACCCATGGGGGAGACCCAGATGAAGCTCCTGGCTTCAGCCTGGTCCAGCCCTGGTCATTGTAACCATTTGGGGAGTGAATTGGTGGGTAGAAGATCTCTGTTTCCCTCCCTGCCTCCCTCCCTACCTCTGCCTTTCAAATAAATAAGTAAATATTTTTTTAAAATTCAGATTAATTTAAAATTTTTAACTTTTTATTAGAAAATACATTGGAGATGCAAAAAAGTGTGGAAAATAGTATCAATATTGGGACACCCACCAAACTCTTTTGTTTATTTGAAAGGTAGAGACACAGGGAAAGACAGCTGTCCCATCCTTTTGTTCACACCCCAGATGCCCACAGTAGCCAAGGCGGGGCCAGGCCAAAGCCTGGAGCTGGGAACTCCACCTGAGTCCCCCACACTGAGGACAGGGACCCAGTCACTCAAGCCATGGTCAAGAGGCCTCCTAGAGTGTGCACTGATTAGCGGCAAGCTGGAATCTGCGTCAGAACCTGAACTCCCGTGTGGAATGCAGACCCTACTTGAGGATTCACTGCTATGACAAAAGCCCACCCCTCTTTTTTAATTTTTGTATAACTTAGAGAAAAATTCATTCCTTTTTGTGTAGAATTCTGTATTTTGAAAAATGCATAGCATCATGTAATCACCACCACAGTGAAAATGCAGCAGTTTCATCACTCCCCCATTTTACCATGATGGAGCTCCTTTGTGGCTGTCTCTTTCTCTACCTGTAATGCTTTATAAACAGAAGATTGCTGTTTTCTGCTACTGTTAGTTTTTCCTTTTCTGGAATGTCACAGAAATGGGTGCCTGCAGAGTCACACAGCAGTGGTGGCCTTCCACTGTGGCTTCTTCAAAGACAACACGTTGGCTACTCCTTTGTGCTGCTGCACAGGGTCAGTGGCAGGGTAGTATTCTGTTGTGTAGATACACAACAGTTAGTTTACACTCACAGGCCACTTGAGTTGTTTCAGTTTAGGGAGATGATGAACAACATTGCTGTAATCTTTGCATACAGGTGTTTGTATGGACTCCAGAGTTGATTTCATTTGGGAGAATAACTAGGATGGAATTACTTGTGTTTTAACTTTATGAGAAACTGATGGACTGTGTTCCAACATAACTGCCATTTTGCATTCTTGTCAAAAATGTCTGAGTTCCCTTTCTCTCCTGTCTCTTTCTCTCACTGTCTAACTTTGCCTGTCTAATAAAAAAAAAAAAAAAAAAAAAAAAAAAAGGTGGGGGGGCCGGCGCCGTGGCTCACTTGGTTAACCCTCCGCCTGCGGCGCCGGCATCCTATGTGGCTGCCGGGTTCTAGTCCTGGTTGCTCCTCTTCCAGTCCAGCTCTCTGCTGTGGCCCAAGTGCTTGAGCCCTGCACCCACATAGGAGACCAGGAGGAAGCACCTGGCTCCTGGCTCGGATCTATCTGCACAGCACGCCGGCCGTAGTGGCCATTTGGAGGGTGAACCAACGGAAGGAAGACCTCTCTCTCTCTCTCTCTCTAAAAAAAAAAAAAGACTGAGTTCCACTTGCTCTTCTTCCCTGTATACAATTAGTATTGTCAGATTTTTTTGTTTGTTTTTTAAAGATTTATGATTTTGACAGGCAGAGTTAGAGATCTTCCATCTGCTGGTTCACTCTTGAATTAGCCGCAAAGGTGGGAGCTGGGCCAGGCCGAAGCCAGGAGCCCGGACTCCATCTGGGTCTCCTTTGTGGGTGCAGGGGCCCAAGTGCTTGGGCCATCCTCCACTGCTGTCCCAGGCACATTACATTACCAGGGAGCTGGATTGGAACCCACGCCTTTATGGGATGCAGGCGTTGCAGCAGCTTTACCGGTAGGCCTTAGCGCCAGTTTATAAATTATAGCCATTCTAGCAGGTGGGTAATGGTATCTCATTGTGGTACTAATTTGCATTTCTTTGTCACCAGCTTGTTTACCATCTTTGGTGAGGTATATGTTAAGATTTGTACATTTTTCTAATAATTATGAATTCCTTAAAGTTCTTTATATATTACAAAGTTCTTTGTTAGATGTATGATTTATGAATACTTTCTCCCAGTTTCCTTTCTCTTACGTTTTTCAAGGAGCAGAAGGTTTTAATTTGGATGGACTTTAATTTATCAGTCTTTGCTTATATGAATTATACTTTTGTTAATGTTATCTCTGTCTAATTTAGCCACAAAGATTTCCTCCTATTCTTTTAGGAGTTTTACATTTAGATATGTGATCCATCTGACTTAATTTTTTATCTGGGATCAGGAATGGATGGAGGTTTTGTTTTATTTGCAAGTGGGTATCTAATTGCTGCAGGACCATTTGTTGAAAAGACTATACTGTGTACATTGCATTCCTGCACGCCTTTATCAAACAGGAGCTGACCATGTTCGAGTGCGTCCCTTTGTGTGTTTGTGTCCTATGGAGTTCAGCGCCTGTGCTTTCTCCAGCGCCACCCTCACCTGATGGCTGTAGTCTCACAGCTGAGACTGGGACTTGAGGTCAAATAGTGAGTCCTCCAGTCGTGTTCTTCTTTCTCATGATTATTTAGGCTGTTCTAATTCCTTTGTCTTTTCTTTTTTTTAATAAAAGATTTATTTTTATTTATTTGGAAGAGTTAGAGAGGTAGAGCCAGAGAAAGAAGTCGTCTTCCATCCGCTGGTTCACTCCCCAAATGACTGCAACAGCTAGAGCTGATCTGATCTGAAACCAGGAGCTTCTTCCAGGTCTCCCACGCGGGTGCAGGGGCCCAAGGACTTGGGCCATCTTCTGCTTTCCCAGGCCATGGCAGAGAGCTGGATCAGAAGTGGAGCAGCTGGGACTTGAACCGGTGCCCATATGGGATGCTGGCGCTTCAGGCCAGGGTGTTAACCTGCTGCACCATAGCGCCAGCCCCTAGAGGGCTTTTTTACAATAGAGTCCTTTTTCCCCACTTTGTGGCTTTCCAAGTCTGGAATTTGCAGGTCTAACAAGCAAATTAGGTACAACAGGATCTAAAACAAAAAGATTGAATCGTTATTAGAGTACCTAGGAAATGTGTTCTCTAAACCAGGAGCAGGTTTTCTCACGGAGAGAGGCGTGTAGGCCTGGCCAGGTACGTATGAGGCCCGACCTCTCTCAGTCTTTAATGGGATACTGGAAGAGACATCATAAGGAAGGTGTGAACCTCTTTAGGGAAGACACCCTGTTGACTCCATTACCTAGCCGGCCTGGGAGAAGAGCTGGCTTGGACAGGAGGTTAGTACAGATCAGGCGGCATTTCTAAAAGGAAGATTGCAGTCCTGCCTGTACTGACCCTAGGCCTTGCCCTCAACAGCAGTAGTTATCTTGGAAGCTGGGCAGAGTAGAGGGCTCTTTTAGCTTGGAGCCAGTAGGGTCTGTGGTTCTAACCTGGGATCCCTTCAGCCCAAGGCAGTTTCATTTACCCAGCTCTTGACAGAATTTGGTAGAGGCTGGCTTTTGTCAGGATGGCTGTTTGCCTGGTCTCCTGGCTTTCCAAATTGAAGCCTGATGCCATTTGGTGCCTCACTGGGCTCTTTGATGGCAGAACACTGTGTAAAGTAGCTATTATTTGTCTTGCCACCCATCTTTACATTGCTCCTGCTAAAGCAGACCACAGAGGCATCCTCTAGGATGTCAGTCAAGGGGTTGTTCAGTTCTGTCCTTAATCTTTGGTGGCCGAGCTAGAAGTCTGTAGTCACAGGCATGTTTTGACAGTTTTTTTTTTTTTAAACAACGCAATGCCCATGAGGAGAGCTATGTTCTTTAAGATCAAAACATGAAGATCGTCTGCCTAATTTGTCTATAAATTTTGTTATTAATTTGCCAAAGAACAACTTTAAATTGGACTTTAGAGGGAGCAATGAGCACTGTATTATACCTTTACCTATATTATTTTTAGATAAATAATATATCTTTATGGTTGCAAATACCTAACACAAGTGCAACTTGTTTGACCAGCAGGCCCAAACACAAACATGTCAATGACTTAAAAAAAATTCTTTTTTTAAGTTTTTCTTACCAACAAATTTAGAACAGCCTATTTATCAGATTTATTTAAGTCAGGTGCACCAGAAAGGTAATTTGTGTTAATTTAGCAGTCTTATATGAGTGTTTATCCATAAGCAATCAAAACAAGTTTTTAACAATTTTTACATAGACATACAACCTGCACATACATAACATGTATAATAGATAATATATAAATATACATTGTAAGACTGAACAATAAAGCAGTTTTAGTAAGTTTTTTAAACTGCTTTTAAAATTACCATTTATTGATTAGAATTACCTTTTGTTTTTAGTAACGTGGATTAACCATACCTTTTTAGTTGGAACCTATAGTTTATTGTTAAACTTTTTTTTTTTTAAAAAAAGATTTATTTATTTATTTGAAAGAGTTACACAGAGAGGGGAGAGGCAGAGAGAGAAAGGTCTTCCATCCGATGGTTCACTCCCCAATTAGCCTCAACGGCTGGAGCTATGCCAATCTGAAGCCAGGAGCTTCCTCTGGGTCTCCCTCGCAGGTGCAGGGGCCCAAGGACTTGGGCCATCTTCTTCTGCTTTCCCAGGCCATAGCAGAGGACTGGATCAGAAGGGGAGCAGCTAGGTCTCAAACCAGTGCCCATATGGGATGCCAGTGCTTCAGGCCAGGGCATTAACCCACTGCACCACAGTGCCGGCCCCTATTGTTAAACTTATAATTTTTATCCATTTACAGAGCTGTCCCAAAGTATTGAATACAATAGAGGCATGGAAAAAAGTTCTTTGGGACCTAGAAGAGGAAACATTTAAACTCCGAACCAACAATATTTTAACTTTTATAAGGAGTTTGGTTTTGTTTTGGAGACTTGAAGCCTCTTATTAAGGGAATATAATTGACAAGAGGCACCTGTTCACACAGTGTTTTAGAAGGCATCCGTTGGCCGGCGCCGTGGCTCACTTGGTTAATCCTCTGCCTGCAGCGCTGTTACCCCGGGTTCTAGTCCCGGTTGCTCCTCTTCAGTCCAGCTCTCTGCTGTGGCCTGGGAGGGCAGCGGAGGATGGCCCAAGTGCTTGGGCCCTGCACCTGCATGGGAGACTGGGAGGAGGCACCTGGCTCCTGGCTTCGGATCGGTGCAGCGCCGGCCATGGTGGCCATTAAGGGAGTGAACCAACGGAAGGAAGACCTCTCTCTCTGTCTCTCTCTCAAAGTCTAACTCTGCCTGTCAAAAACAAACAAAAAAATCCATAGGATTTTGTAAAACATTTACCTTAATAAAAAGGCCTTTGAACCTTTTTATTATATCCATTATGACTGATAACAACACAAGAAGATTAGTAGACCTTGTAACTTTGGACATTTGTATGTTAGTATAACAAAGTTTAGCACCATTTTACATCTTGACAGTACTTTTTTTTTTTTAACAGGCAGAGTGGACAATGAGAGAGAGACAGAGAGAAAGGCCTTCCTTTGCCGTTGGTTCACCCTCCAATGGCCACTGCGGCCAGTGCACTGCGCTGATCTGAAGCCAGGAGCCAGGTGCTTCTCCTGGTCTCCCATGGGGTGCAAGGCCCAAGCACTTGGGCCATCCTCCACTGCACTCCCTGGCCACAGCAGTGAGTTGGCCTGGAAGAGGGGCAACTGGGACAGAATCCGGTGCCCTGACCGGGACTAGAACCTGGTGTGCCGGCGCTGCAAGGCGGAGGATTAGCCTATTGAGCCGCGGCGCCAGCTAGTTCTTTTAATATAATCTAAAAAGCCTAAGTAGTTGGTGCCTCTTAAGATGAGAGATATACCTTTTGACAGTTCCAGGGGTCCAACTGAAAATATTAAAGTCCAAAAAATTTGTAACTTTGAGTTTCTGAATGTCAAGGATGTCAGGAAGGCTTAATATATCTGATTGAAATGGGATCTGTTAACATTATGACATAATATAGATCAGATTTAATCATTGTTATAAAGTGATCACTAAAATTCTTTAAAACAAGTACATATTTTTTTAAATTTATTTTTTAGGAATACAGGTGTCATAAGTACAACTTTAGGAATATAGTTGTTCTTTCCACCATACCCGCCCTCCCACCTTCACTCACATCCTCCCTCCTGCACTCCCACCCCTCCTCCTCCCTCTCCCATTGCCAGTCCCATTCTTCATTAAAATTCATTTTCCAAGAACTTTATACACAGAAGACCAACTCTATACTAAGTAAAGACTTCAACAATTTGCATACACACACACGCACACAAAAACTGTTTGAGAACTGGTTTTACAGTTAACTCTCATAATGCAACTCATTGAGGACAGGGGTCCTGCATGGGGAGTTAGTGCACAGTGACTCCTGTTGTTAATTTAACAATTAATGGGGCTGGCTGTGGTGCAGCAGGTTAACGCCCTGGCCTGAAGCACTGGCATCTCATATAGGTGCTGGTTTGAGTCCTGGCTGCTCCACTTCCGATCCAGCTCTCTGCTATGGCCTGGGAAAGCACTAGAAGATGGCCCAAGTCTTTGGGCCCCTGCACCTGCATAGGAGACCAGGAAGAAGCTCCTGGCTCCTGGCTTCAAATTGGCGCAGCTCCGGCCATTGTGGCCAATTGAAGAGTGAACCAGCAGATGGAAGACCTCTCTCTCTAACTCTCTAACTCTGACTTTCAAATAAATAAATAAATCTTGAGTGTTAATTTTTTTTATCTATGACGTCAGTGACCACCCGAGGCTCTTGACATGAGCTGCCTAGGCTATGGAAGCCTTTTGAGTCCACAAACTGTCAGTATTTGGCCATAAGCAAAGTGGAAGTTCTCTCCTCCCTTTAGAGAAAAGTACATCCTCTTTTGATGGCCGCTTCTTTCCACTGGGGCCTCACGGAGATCCTTCATGTAGAACATTTTTTGCCACAGTGTCTTGGCTTTCTATGCTTGAAATGTAAAATACATACATATTTAAACAGACTTTTAAAACTTTCAAACTTTTAAAACTCAGCTGTTTTTAAACAATTGGAACTTAATGAGACAAAGATTATCTCAGTAGGATACAAAAAGACCATTTTCCCAAATATCTACTAACACATATGTATTTCATAAACCTCATTGCTTTTACAGAGGATCAGATTTTAATCTTACATCAAAGAAAAATAGATTGATAATTTTTGTAGCTAACAAAAATTTTTTATAACCATTTAAGACTTTCACACACCTTTTTGCAACTTACCTATAAACCATTTTATCTTTTCCATTCCAATCTTACAATCCATGTCCTTTCTTTATTATTTCACTAAGAAGCACAGTTTTGACTTGGCAACCTTTTTTCCATCTGTTGATTTTCTTGATTTACATTGAAAATAACAAAAGAATATCCCGAATTTCAACCTTAGTTACTTCTGAGCAGTGTTGAATTATTTTTTTTTATAGACAGCTTATGAAAGCCTATTTGTCAACAAATCCAAAGTTTTTCATAGACTGTAAGGTGTTAAGAGTACCTAAGTTTACATGTAGACACATGTATCTCATTTACCTCTACCCAATTTACATTTAGCAACTAAATTGTTGCTAAATTGTTAGGGTTGGAATAGCTGGGGTTCTGGCCTTTTATACCCCCAGGGATGAGAGAACTGACATCAACAGAGACAGGTTACTTTATTAAGGTAAAGAGGGAGCAGCATCCTGTTCTAGAAAAGTCTGGTCTGGAGTGCACTTCGTTCTGGGGTTTTATCTGGTTAAGGGGGGAGTTTGCCACTGTGGGGCAGGGAGAAGACTTTGCAGCTGGTGGATAGTGGAAATAGGGGGCTCTTTGAAGCCTTTGGGAACTTTCCTCAATCTAATTAGAAAGCTGCCCTGTGCAGCTCAGCTATTTAATTAGTTGTTTTGCAAGGAGTCTGAGGGAGGTTGCACCTGGTTCCCCACCAGGGGTCTCAGAAGGGAGGAAATGGGGAGGGGGTGAGCTGAGGGCAGAAGGAATGGGGAAGGGGCAATGAGCCCTTTACAGATAACTTAAGATGCTGGCATTGTATTATACTTTGTCCGAATTAAAGTCAGAATTACATTTATATGGAATTTTATTTTTTATGAAACAACTGGAAATCAGTTTTATCAGCCTGAGATCTGTTAAATGGCCGTTTTTCATTTAGCCATCTGCTGTCTGTCAAGGGCTGACATCATTGCAGAACTGACATGGTTGCATATAAGCAGACAGGGATTACAGTTGCAGCATTCATAGGTAAGCAGATGAAGCCACATTTCATTCCCAGGCAGATTTCTCTTTCTTCTTTTGACCTTGGGAAGGCCTCTACCACAACGTCAATGGTGTCAGTTAGAAACAAGTGTACTTACGTCCCATGTGGGATCTGTCCTTAATGGGTTGTCCAATGTGAAGTAATGATATAGCTAGTACTAAAACAGTATTTTTACACTTTGTGTTTATGTGTGGGTGCAAACTGATGAAATCTTTACTTAGTATATACTGAATCGATCTTCTGTATACAAAGATAATTGAAAATGAAAAAAAAAAACTTGGTGTTAAATTGGAAATTACATAGAAAATCAATTTTTTAAAAAAATATCGTGTAGGATCTCTGTCATTAATGTGCTGTACACTGTTATTTAATGCTATAACTAGTACTCCAACAGTATTTTTCACTTTGTGTTGCTATGTGAGGGCAAACTGTTGAAATCTTTATATATACTAAACTGATCTTCTGTATATAAAGAGAATTGAAAATGAATCTTGATGTGAATGGAAGGGGAGAGCGAGTGGGAAAGGGGAGGGTTGCGGGTGGGAGGGAAGTTATGGGGGGGGACGCCATTGTAATCCATAAGCTGTACTTTGGAAGTTTATATTCATTAAATAAAAGATAAAAAAAAAAAAGACAAAGGCCTCTGCCACACTTTGGGAGGCTTGGTTCCTGCACCCCTGCTTTGCTGTTGCCGTGAGAGCACATGCTCTTGTTCTGCAGGGAGGGCTCTGCTCCTCCAGCACTGAGCACTGTACCCTGAGCTGCTTCCCGCCCTCTGCTTGGCGGGGCTCCCCTCTTTTCTTGTGATGACTGTCCGAGGTTTTTGGTTTTTTTGTTTTTTTTGTTTTTGGAGGCCAGATACTAGTGAAAGCAGTGAAAACAGATTCTATTCAATACTTCCTGAAGAGAGCTGAGCTCCCTTACCAGAGGTACAGAGGTGCCTGGGTGTTTTAAAGGGAGGGCTGGGATTGGCACAGCTCAAGGGAGGAGTGAGAAGAGTTCATTCAGTGTAAATGCGATTATCCCAGCTGTGTGTGCTAACTGGAAATTATGGAAGTTAGCGCGCTGTCTTCTGCAGAGGCTGGGCCTGGCGGCCCTGGCCTCACAGGAGTGGCTACTGAGCAGGGATACACTTCCAGATTTGTAAGCTTTTTTGAGTGAAGTCTGGGGCCTGCCTCAGATGATAGCCAGAACAGTCAGTTCTTCTGGCATTGTGGAGCTTTCTCAGGCAGGCAGGCTTGCTTGCTTATTTATTTATCAATTTTATTTAAGAGTGACAGGGGGCGGGGGAGAGAAATAGCTCCTAACTACTGATATACTTCCCAAACGCCTGCCATAGCCAGGACTGAACTGAAGCCAAAGCTGGCAGTAGGGAGCCCAGTCCAGGTCTCCTACATGGATAGCAGGAACCCAGTTGAGCCATCACTGCTGCTTCCCAGGCTCTGCGTTAGCAGGAAGCTGGAGTCAGGAGCTAGGACTGAATATTGAATCTTTAGCACTTTGGCGGGGGATTCATGAGTGTCATGACTGTTAGGCCAAATGCTCGCCGCTCAAGTAAGCACTTTTTTTTTTTTGACAGGCAGAGTGGATAGAGAGAGAGACAGAGAGAAAGGTCTTCCTTTTTGCCATTGGTTCACCCTCCAATGGCCGCTGCGGCCGGCGCATCACGCTGATCCGAAGCCAGGAGCCAGGTGCTTCTCCTGGTCTCCCATGCGGGTGCAGGGCCCAAGGACTTGGGCCATCCTCCACTGCCTTCCCAGGCCATAGCAGAGAGCTGGCCTGGAAGAGGGGCAACCGGGATAGAACCCAGTGTGCCGGCGCCGCAAGGCGGAGGATTAGCCTGTTAAGCCACGGCGCCGGCCTCAAGTAAGCACTTTAATGAATAATCGCAGTCATCGCAGGGTTGTGGCCTTGTGCTGCTGGAAGCTGGAAGCTGGTTGTCTGAGTGCGGAGGACTGAATAGAGCCACATGCCCAGAGTGCTGTTGCTAGGGGCAGCAGCTGTAACTGCTTACTTACTCTGTGCTCCTTGCCGTCTCCCCCATTGCCGTTCAGGACTTGGCAAGGATGGGAGGGGTGTTGATGTGCAGACATCAGGGCTCCCTCTATGGCTCTGTTTCAGAATTTCTCCCCCTAATCTTCACTGCCGCCGGCAGCTCTGATTCCTCGAGCCACAGTGTGGCTTTCTGTTGAGTTGTTGCCACTCTGTACAACTGGGAAGTGTTCTGGGATAGTGCCCAGTGAAGTTCCTTGTTTCGAGGGTCAGATCACCAGTGTCTGTTGCTTTTGATAGCTCTGCATTTATTTTGTGTTTTTTCAGGGTTCATAATTGTGATGTGTGTGTAACTTATAAACTATTTTGTCATTGCCAGAATGACTGCTGTTCATTTTTCCAGTTATTATCAGAATAGTCAAACATTCAGAAAAATAATACGATTACTAAGATGAACTATTCCTGCCACTGGTAACTTAGACTCCATATCTCTGGGTGTTTCTGCTTCCATACCTTTTCAGTAGACAGAGTTAGGAAAAACATCTGAAAAATCGTGAGTTCTGGCCGGCGCCGTCACCCTGGGTTCTAGTCCCGGTTGGGGCGCTGGATTCTGTCCCGGTTGCTCCTCTTCCAGTCTAGCTCTGTGCTGTGGCCCAGGAAGGCAGTAGAGGATGGCCCAAGTGCTTGGGCCCTCCACCTGCATGGGAGACCAGGAGGAAGGAAGCACCTGGCTACTGGCTTCAGTTTGGTGCAGCATGCTGGCTGTAGCGGCCATTTGTGGGGTGAGCCAACGGAAGGAAGACCTTTCTCTCTCTCTCTCTCTCTGTCTCTCACTGTCTAACTCTGCCTTTCAAAAAAAAATCGTGAGTTCTTTTTTTAAATTTTATTTTATTTATTTGAAAGAGTTACAGAGAGAGGTAGAGACAGAGAGAGAGGTCTTACATCTGCTGGTTCACTCCCCAGATGGCCGCAATGGCCGGAGCTGTGCCAATCCAAAGCCAGGAGCGTCCTCCAGGTCTCCTACATGGGTGCAGGGGCAAAGACTTGGGCCATCTTCTACTGCTTTCCCAGGCTACAGCAGAGAGCTGGATCGGAAGTGGAGGCCGGGACTCGAACCGGCACCCATATGGAATGCTGGCACTTCAGGCCAGGGCTTTAACCCACTGCACCACAGTGCCAGCCCCAAATCATGAGTTCTTAGTGATGTTGTCAATCAAACTTAATTTTGGGGGGCTGGTGCTGTGGCATAATAGGCTAAGCCTTTGCCTGTGGTGCGGGCATCCCTTATGGGCGCCAGTTCATGTTCTGGCTACTCCTCTTCTATCCAGCTCTATTCTATGGCCTGGAAAAGCAGTAAAAGATGGTCCAAGTATTTGGGCCCCTGCACCTGCATGGGAGACCCAGAAGAAGCTCCTGGCTCCTGGTCTCAGATCTGCCCAGCTCTGGCCATTGTGGGCATTTGGGGAGCGAATTAGCGGATGGAAAACCTTTTTCTCTGTCTCTCTCTCTCTGTAACTCTACCTCTCAAATAAATAAAACCTTTTAAAAAATTTAATTTTCTATTTTATAATTCTTTCCCCTGACAATAAAAATCTTGGTTTCTAATAACAATAGTAGATAAGACCCATTCAGAGAAGTCAGTCTGAGTTTCATCTTCATTCTTTCTACTCCATTCTTTTCTCCTGTAGGAGGTAATCTGTATTTGTTTTGGTTCATCTGCTGTCATTTAAAAAAATATGAGCAGGCTGTATATATATATTCATATTTATTTTTCTTACACAAAAAGCGTACTAAAAATGTTCTGAACCTTTTGTATATATGTATGTTTTAATAGGTATTTTAATAATAAGAATATTTTTAATATTTATATTTTTAAGCTACAGGAGACCAAGTAGAACTGATTGCTTTTTGAGTTGTAATACATAATTGAGAATTACATATTATTGATTACCTGTTTTAAATTTTATCTTTGGCTCTTTGGTATGACCATTTAAGACAAAGGTAGTTGTCAAAAATGATAGATCACTTAAATTAGAAAGTTACGTGGTTCTAGGTTTATTTGGTTTTAAAATAAATCATGCATTATTTTATAATCTTTTAAAAATTCTGCAGGTTGAAGATCCAGATTGCTTCTGGGTTATTATAAAAGGATGTAGTCCCTTTTTGGATCATGAAGTCGACTATCAAAAACTAAATAGAGCCATGAATGACTTCTATAACAGCATGTGTAAAGATATAGAAATAAAACCATTAATGTTGGAAGAAGGACAGGTATGTATCTAAATGCACTTTATTTATTGTATCTTTATTATTATTTAAAGATTTATTTAGTTGAAAGGCAAAGTTAGAGGGACAGATAGAGAGATCTTCCATCCTCTAGTTCAATCCCCAAATGGCCATAATGACCAGGGCTGAGCCAGGCCAAAGCCAGGAGTCAGGAGTTCCATGTGGATCTCCCACGTGGGTGCAGGGACCCAAGGACTTAGACCATCTTCCTTTGCTTTCGCAGGCTCATTAGCAGGGAAACAGACTGGAAGTGGAGCAGCCGGGACTCGAACCAGCACCAGCCTTTAATTATCCTATCTTGAAACACTAATCAGGATGTAGGGGTGGGTGTTTGGCCAGGTAGTTGAAACACCACCATGTTAGAGTGTTTGCATTCGGTTCCTGATTCTAGCTTTCTGCTAATACACAGACCCTGGGAAGTACCAGATGATAGCTCAAGTAATTAGGTCCCTGTTATCCACCTGAGAGACCTGGATTGAGTTCCTAGCTCATAGCCTTCACCCCCCTTGGCTGTTGTGGGCCTTGGGGAGTGAATCATTGGGTGGGAGTGCTCTGTCTACCAGATAATTTTTAAAAATATTTCAGAAGGTTAGAATGATGAATGTGATTAGAGTATTTTAACGTTCATGGTTGTTGCCTTGTGTTAGGTTTTTGGGTTGCATGAGACTCAGGCTGATGGTGGCAGGGGGTGGTGCTTGTGTAAGGTCCAAGTGGGGCAATGGGGTAGATGTCATCCAGATCCAGATGTTAGGGCTGTCTTCCTGGCGGTGGGAGCCAGGGCAGGTATACAGACCTTGGCAAAGAGGACCTGGGGTTTGCAGTTCTGGGCCAGTGCCTCCCTCTTTGGTTGCTCATGGCTTTGACCGACTTGGGATTGTTTCTGCTCTGTGCTCCACATCAGGGCTTCTTTGCTTTCGTGCAGCCCCAGCCACCATTGCTGTGGTTTGATTTTCTCTTGGGTCAGCCATCGTTCCAAGTGTGAACTTCTGTAATAGCACGGAGGGGAAGGACATGAACACTCGTTAGGAGGGAGATAAGACCTCATCTGAATTCCTTCCCTCGTGCCCACAAATGTCATTAGTGACCAATTTGTTATTTTTCCATACCAGTGACTTACTGGAGGGATGGAACAGGGTCAGTGGTCCTTTAAGTGTAGTCTGTGTTTGGGAAAGCATGATGGCCTCCTCACAGTGAGCATTTAACCAGGAGGTTAGCACTTTCTCCCTTGTCCTTTTGTGGAGAGGTGGTTAAACAGGACACTGTGAATAGATTTAGGGTCACTTGTTTTTAAGAACAGGTGTGCTGTTATCTTCACGTGGGTTTAACATGGGAGAGAGCGCCACTTGCAAGCCTTGCTAGGGTGGCCCCTCCTTCGTGGCACTGCTGTGAGTGTTTGACTTCATGCTCTCTCCATTCAGTGACTGTCACTGCCCGAATCCACTTTCATTTGTTTTCTTTTTTTTTTTTTTAAAGATTGATTTATTTATTTGAAAGTCAGAGTTATGCAGAGAGGAGAGGCAGAGAGAGAGAGAGAGAGAGGTCTTCTACTCCCTGGTACACTCCCCAGTTGGCTGCGAGAGCCAGAGCTGTGCCGATCCGAAGCCAGGAACCAGGAGCTTCATCCTGGACTCCCACGCCAGGTTCAGGGGTCCAGTGACTTGGGCCGTCTTCTACTGCTTTCCCAGGCCATAGCAGAGAGCTGGATCGGAAGTGGAGCAGCCGGGGCTCGAATCGGCGCCAATATAGGATGCCAGCACTGCAGATGGTGGCTTTACAGGATATGCCACAGCATGGGCCCCTCATTTTTTTTCAATATGGTGATTTCTCCCATTCCTTCTGTATTGGTGAGCTGGAATTCTTCCCGTTTGGCACTTTCCTTTCAGCTGATCTCTGTTTTCTGGGGGGCCTTTTCCTGGGAGACAGTGCTCAGTTTGGGCAGGCTCCTACACCTGTGTCATCTTCTGTAAGTTGGGTATAGGCTGCGATGATTTTGAGAGGGCCTTTAGAGCTGTCATCACGTGACTAGAGGTTTTACTGCTGAACGTAATAAAGCCTGCCTTCTGTTTTGTAGGTCTGCGTGGTTTATTGTCCGGAGCTAAAGTGCTGGTGCAGGGCCGTCATTAAGTCAATCATGTCTTCAGCAGACCATTACCTGGCAGAGTGTTTCCTTGTAGACTTCGCCAGGTACATCCCAGTAAAATCTAAAAAGTACGTATGTGTGGTTTTATGTCTGTTTGCCTTACTCTCTTTAAGGAGATAATTATGAATTTTAAAGGAGGATGTCAGTTTTTAAAGTAAGGGGATTACCTTTGGCGGAAAGAAGAAATTGAGAGTTTTTGTGCCTTAAGAAATGAAAACTTGGGACAGGCGTTTGGTACGGTGATTAAGTCAGATTTGGATGCCTGTGTTTCACATGAGAGTGCCTGGATCACAGCTCCACTCTCCAGTCTAGCTTTCTGCCAGCGCACCCCCTGGGAGGCAGCAGATGATGGCTCCAGTTGCATCCCCGCCACCCACATGGGAGACTGAGTTCTGGACTCCTGGGTTCAGCCTGGCTGTTGCTGCATTTGAGAAATGAATCAACCGTTGGATAGGCACCTGTGTGTCTGTCTCTGACTTTCAGACAAGTCACGAAGGAAGACTGCAGTTCAGATCTGCGTTTATTGACTAGAGGAGCAAATGGTCCTAATGAGGACGGAGAGAGTGACTGTGGCCTTTCTCCACTTGCCTGCCTAGGGTGGGGCCAGGGCAGGTTCAGGCTGTTCCCTTCTCATCTCCTGGGTGCCCTGTGCCAGCTGCTCTCTGTCCTGTTCTCTTAGTGGGATGGTGTGGTTTGCCTGTCAGAAAGACGCTACCAGGAGGTAGAGAGAAACTCTCCGTGTCTCCACAGAGGAGGAAATTGATGGCCAACCTCAGGTGGCAGAGAGCAGATTATACACCCAAGTGCGTATTCCTGATTGTTCTGCTTCACAGAGTAAAGGTTTGGCTATCACATAGGGTGCGGAGACAGTTCAGGCTCATCCTGACTGTAACCTTCATTGACTGTGGGACTGCATGTACCAGCTCACTAGAAAACATTAGCACATCACTGTGTTCCTAAAGTTGTATTTATAAAACATGCATGAAGTTTTAATAAATGGTTTTGGGTGGGGGGGAACATGCCAGCACACAAGGCTGGCGCTATGGTATAGTAGGTTAAGTCTTTGCCTGCCGTGCCAGCATCCTATATGGGCACCTGTTCAAATCCCAGCTGCTCCACTTCGAATCCAGCTCCCTACTCATGGCCTTGGAGGACAGCAGAAGATGACCCAAGTACTTGGGCCCTTGTACCCATGTGGGAGACCCAAAGAAGCTCCTGGCTTCGGATTGGCCCAGCTCTGGCCATTGTAGCCATTTGGGGAGTGAGCCAGAGAATGGAAGACCAACCTCTCTGTCTTTCCCTCTCTCTGTCTATAACTTTACCTCTCAAATAAATAAATGTTAAAAAAGAGAAAAAGCTAGCACAAGTCACTGTTGGTGTTTAGTGATAATTGTCCCATGGTTTGTCCCAGAGTAAGAGGATGTCCATTTAATAGGCAAACACAAGGACTCTTATTCCACTGCAAAAAGAGCAGAGCCAACTAGCCTTCGGTGCAGTAAGAGGTCTCTCACGTAGAGGAGTTTCGTGGCAGAAGGGCTCATCAGACATGGAGGGTTTGCAGATACTTAAGGGAAAAGTAGGTGCCTCCCCAGCTTGGGATTCTGCACCTCTGTGACCATAATGGTTATAAAAGTACTTGGGGTCAGCGCTGTGGCATAGCGGGTACAGCCACCAACTGCAGTGCCGGCATCCCATATAGGTGCTGGTTAAAAAGCCAGGCTGCTTCACTTCTGATCCAGCTCTCTGCTATGGCCTGAAAAAGCAGTAGATGATGTCCCAACTCCTTGGGCCCCTGCACTTGTGTGCAGGAAGACCTGGAAGAAGTTCCTGGCTCCTGGCTTCAGATCTGCACAGCTCCAGCCATTGTGACCAATTGGAGAGTGAACCTGTGGATGGAAGACCCCCCCTCCCCCCCCCGTGTAACTCTTTCAAATAAATAAATTTTTTTTGACAGTGTGGATAGTGAGAGAGAGACAGAGAGAAAGGTCTTCCTTTTTGCCGTTGGTTCACCCTCCAATGGCCGCTGCGGCCAGCACATCGTGCTGATCCGAAGCCAGGAGCCAGGCACTTCTCCCGGTCTCCCATGTGGGTGCAGGGCCCAAGCACTTGGGCCATCCTCCACTGCCTTCCCGGGCCATAGCAGAGAGCTGGCCTGGAAGAGGGGCAACCGGGATAGAATCCGGCGCCCCAACTGGGACTAGAACCCAGTGTGCCGGCACCGCAAGGCAGAGGAATAGCCTGTTAAGCCATGGCGCCGGCCAAATAAATTTTTTTTTAAAGTACTTACTGTGTTTAGCCATCTGGGGAGCTTTTCCTTTTGTATTTGGTGTTTTGAGTTTATTTTTGGCAAGAGAATCAAATGATTAAGTAGAGCTCTAACCTGTCTGAGACAAAGGGTAGGGATTTAGGGAAGAGAGCTGCTTGACGGTGAAGAAATATGTTGACATGTCTGTTGCTTGCCTTATTTGTCATCTTGCTGTCCATCAGCTGTTTTGTGCAAAGTTGGCAAATACTAATTATTAAAACAACTGTTCATAGTCAGCAGTGTTGGGGTAATTCTGTTCATGTATTAGATGGAATTTATTTCACAGGCTTATTCATTGTTATTCAGTGTTTCCTTTTATTTTTAACTTTTTATGTATTTGAAAGGCAGAGAGACAGAGAGAGAGAGAGAGAGAACGAGAACGCGTGCCTTCTTGTTTCACTTCCAAAATACCTACAGTAGCCCTGGGTAGGCCATGCTGGAGCCAGGAACTGGAAACTCAATGTGGTCTCTCCTGTGGGTGGCAGAGACCCAGCTACCTGCTGCCTCCCAGGGCCTGCACCAGCAGGAGGCTGAGATTGGGTGTGGAACAAGAACTGGAGCCCAGGTATTTTGACACAAGATCAGGGCATCCCAAGCAGCATCCCAGCAGGTTGGCCACATGCCTGCCCCTGGGCAGTATTTCTGTTCCTTCTTTCCCTCCTTTCCCTTCTCCCTCCCTCCTTCTGATTTATGGTATGAAAGGCAGAGTGACAGAAAAGGAGAGAAAGAGAAGTGTATCTTTCATCCTTTGGTTTACACCTGCAAACACCCACAACAGCCAAGCCAAAACCAGGAACCCAGAACTCCATCTGAGTTTCCCACGTAGGCACAGGGACCCAAGTACTTGAATTGTCTTCCACTGATATCCCAGGCGCATTAGCAAGGAGCTGAATTGGCAGTGGATCTGGGCCCAAGCTGGCACTTGCATGGACACAGGTGCCACGGGTGGTCCCTTCACCTGCGCCACAGTGACAGCTGCACAGTGTTTCTTAACCTTAGGAGCCTCACCAGATACAATCTCCCTAAATTCCTGCCCCTGTGCCATGAAATTTCGATGCCACAGATACACTGAGTAACTATGTAGGATCTCTCTGTGTTTACAGAAAGATTTTTTTCCACCCTCCGAGAAGCAGTTTTTGTCCCCTTGGCCAGATGTCTCCAAGCATCTGTTGGAGGCTGTGTTAGAATCAGAAAGGGATGTCTCTTTACTTTGTTTTATGGCAAGCATGTTAATTACATAGGTGAACTATAAAGGAGTCTATTCTGTATTGTGTTTGTTTATAATGGAACTATCTCTGCTTCATTTGTAAGCATCCGAGTTGCAGTGGAATCATTTATGCAGCTTCCCTACAGAGCAAAAAAATTCCGGTTGTACTGCATGAAGCCTGTTACGTTACACATTGACTTCTGTGAAGACAGCGCCGAGATTGTGTAAGTACAGTTCTGAAGTCACGGGAATCATGAGTAAACGCCTTCAGTTCGTGTCTGCATTTACGTGCCATCAGTTACCCGTGAGCAGGTTTTGAAGTTCTGGGTTCTGCAGGAGGCAGCCTCTGAGTCAGTGCTGGTCAAACCTGGCTGTGAGCAGAATTCTCAGGCACCCCCTCCCGGGCCTGAGCTCCTTGCCTTTTGACTTAAAAAAAACTTACAAAAAGTAGTAGAGTCATTCTAAAGAAAAGCTCTCATGAAATAAAACTGCTGGAGCATTAAAAAAAAGTTGACCACATGCCTCTCTCCTCCTGGAGGACTCTGTGGGCTGTGCAGGCTGTGACCTTCCCACCCTCCATTGGTGTACTTACACACCCCTGTGAGCCTGGATCCTACCCTCTTTCTGCACTTACACACCCCTGTGAGCCTGGATCCTGCCCTCCGTCAGTGCACTTACACACCCTGTGAGTCTGGATCCCACACTACTGTGAGCCTGTAGCCTGCCCTCTGTTGGTGCACTTACACACTCCTGTGAGCCTGGATCCTGCCCTCTGTCGGTGCACTTACACACCCTGTGAGTCTGAATCCTACCCTCTGTCGGTGCACTTACACACCCCTGTGAGCCTGGATCCTGCCCTCTGTCGGTGCACTTACACACCCCTGTGAGCCTGGATCCTGCCCTCTGTCGGTGCACTTACACACCCCTGTGAGCCTGGATCCTGCCTGTCGGTGCACTTACACACCCCTGTGAGCCTGGATCCTGCCCTCTGTCGGTGCACTTACACACCCCTGTGAGCCTGGATCCTGCCCTCTGTCGGTGCACTTACACACCCCTGTGAACCTGGATCCTGCCCTCTGTCGGTGCACTTACACACCCCTGTGAGCCTGGATCCTGCCCTCTGTCGGTGCACTTACACACCCCTGTGAGCCTGGATCCTGCCCTCTGTCGGTGCACTTACACACCCCTGTGAGCCTGGATCCTGCCCTCTGTCGGTGCACTTACACACCCCTGTGAGCCTGGATCCTGCCCTCTGTCGGTGCACTTACACACCCCTGTGAGCCTGGATCCTGCCCTCTGTCGGTGCACTTACACACCCCTGTGAGCCTGGATCCTGCCCTCTGTCGGTGCACTTACACACCCCTGTGAGCCTGGATCCTGCCCTCTGTCGGTGCACTTACACACCCCTGTGAGCCTGGATCCTGCCCTCTGTCGGTGCACTTACACACCCCTGTGAGCCTGGATCCTGCCCTCTGTCGGTGCACTTACACACTCCTGTGAGCCTGGATCCTGCCCTCTGTCGGTGCACTTACACACCCCTGTGAGCCTGGATCCTGCCCTCTGTCGGTGCACTTACACACCCCTGTGAGCCTGGATCCTGCCCTCTGTCGGTGCACTTACACACTCCTGTGAGCCTGGATCCTGCCCTCTGTCAGTGCACTTACACACCCCTGTGAGCCTGGATCCTGCCCTCTGTCGGTGCACTTACACACCCCTGTGAGCCTGGATCCTGCCCTCTGTCGGTGCACTTACACACCCCTGTGAGCCTGGATCCTGCCCTCTGTCGGTGCACTTACACACATCTCTGTGGGCCTGGATCCTGCCCTCCATTGGTGCACTTGCACACCTGTGGGAGCCTGGCTCCCACCCTCTGTCCGTGAGGTTAGGCACCTCTGTGGGCATGGACTTTCTTAGGAAGAGAACAGGCTCTCTTGTTTGCAGAATTAACTTAGGAGTAGCTGTGGAGGTTCTTTGCCAATCCATATCCCTCTCCTAACCACTTTGAGTCTTTTTCATGGTTGGCTATGACCGATATGGTTATTGAATTTAACCAGTTCCTTCTTGACAGCCAGCTGGATTTTCAAGCCATTTTGTGCTGTGTGTTCCCATAAGAATGTGGGTATATCCACGTAACTTACATAGCTGCTGAGGTATACACACATCCCTGTCACAGCTCCTTCTTTCTGGTATGTGGTTATTGTGTGATGTTTGCCTAGAGTGGGCCCCTGCACCAGGTTGTATTCTGTGTGCCTGTGATCTCTGCTCTTTAAGGAGCACTACTGAGGGCTGCATTTCTGTTTCTGTAGTCTGTGGGGCAGCCACTCTCACCTGGAGCTCCTCTGTCTCTCACTTCCCAGACTGTGGTGTTAATGGAAGAAAGGCTATATAGGGAGCAGCCCAGTCCTGTCTCCATTTGCATAACCTGGTACTGGTGCACTGTGCACCCTGAACTCGGAAGTTACCTCTGCTCTGTGGCCCCTTTGGAGACCTCATCCTCCACTCCCCACCATGCCCATCACCCCAGTTCCCTTGGGAGGTGAATGCATCACTCTTGGGACCAGCCTCAGAATAGTATGCTCTAATAAGCCAGCTTGTCTCTGCTTGGGTCAGTGTGTCCTGCTTGGCTGCTCTCTGGCCATCCTGCTCCATGCTTGTACACTTTTGCTCTACAAGTGAGGAGACCAGGCAGAGCAGCCCCTGTGCTGCTCCTCTTGCAGAGCAGCCAGCTGCAGGCCATCCAGGTGTGGTTGGGGCACCAGCTTGTGCTACCTAACTACCCCTTGGGCAACCTGTTTCCCGTCCTTCTCACCCCCTTCTTAATAGGACCCCCTTTCCAGGACTACTGGGGTCTTTTCCACCATCAGGATACCCCTGGGGTAGGTGAAGGACTTAAGAGTAATTTTTTTTTTTTAATTTCCAAGAAATTTTTTTTAAAGAGTTAAAAAGAAAGGGAGAGAGAGATCTTCCATTTGCTGGTTTACTCCTTAGATGGCTGTGATGGTTGAGACTGAGCCAGGCTGAAGCCCGGAGCCTGGAACTCCATCTAGTTTCCCAAACATGTGGCAGGGGCCCAAGGATTTGGTCCATCTTCCACTGCTTTCCCAGGAGCATTAACTGTATTGGAAGTGGAGCAGCCAGGACTTAAACAGGCACCTATATGGGATGCTGGTGTTGCAGGCAGCAGCTTAACCAGCCATGCCATGGTGCCGGCCCCAAGAGTAACTTTTCTCACTGGGTTTTCATCATCATCTTTGGCAGGTGATATCTTTGCATTCACATGTTATTAAAAATAGTTTTCTTAATGTGTATTATAGTTTTTGACAGATTTGTCAGATTTCCCTCCAGAAAGATTATAGCAATTTATACTATCATTATTGGAGTTTCTTTTCCTATACAACCTCATTAATGGGCTTTTTTAAAAAAAGATTTTGTTTATCTACTCGAAGGAGTTACACAGAGGAGAGGCAGAGAAAGAGGTCTTCCATCTGCTGGTTTCACTCCCCAGTTGGCTGCAATGGCCAGAGCTGTGCCGATCTGAAGCCAGGAGCCAAGAGCTTCCCCCAGGTCTTCTCACATGGGTGCAGGGGCCCAAGGACTTGGGCCATCTTCTACTGCTTTCCCAAGCCATAGCAGAGAGCTGGATTGGAAGAGGAGCAGCTGGGACTCGAACTGACACCCATATGCGATGCCAGCACTGCAGGCAGTGGCTTTACCTGCTGCACCACAGCACCATCCCTGTTAATAGGCTTTTTAATTTCTGCTTGTTTGCTGGGTGAACATGATCTCTTGTTTTAACTTGCATTTTTTCACTTGCGAAGCTGGGTAACTCTTTAGTGTTTATTGTGTGTGTGTGTAGAGAGACTGATCTGATTTACCTGTTATTTTAGATTGATATTTCTCTTCATTTATTTGACTTTATCTTATTAGAAGTTTAATATTTGTTAAAAAAGAAAAGCTCATTAAGTATTTTTTATGTGAGCAGTTTTAGAACTGCTATATTGTACTTTATCCTTGTAACTTTTTTATTTGAAAGTCAGAGTTAGAGAGAGAGAGAGCGAGAGCGCGCGAGCGAGCTAGAGAAGTATCTTCTATCTACTGGCTTACTTCCCAGGTGGCCACAATGGCTGGTTCTGGGCCAGGTGGAATGTGGGAGCTTCATCTGGGTCTCCCATGTTGGTAGCAGTGGCCCAAGCACTTGGGCTACCTTCTGCTGCTTTTCCTAGTCCATCAGCAGGGAGCTGGATTGGAAGTAGAGCAGCCTGGAAATGAACCATAATGGGATGGTGGCTTCACAGACGGTGGCTCCACCTGGTACACCACAACACCTGCCCCCTGTAATTTTCTAGATGTAGTGTAGACAATACCTTTTTTAGTAAAAATAACTACTACTTTTGAACATTGATTCTGTCTAGGCTGTGGGGTAAATGTTTTCTATATACTTCCTCATTTGATCTTTTTTTTTTTTTTTTAAGAGTTAGAAATAGAGTCAGAGAGAGAGTGAGGTCTTCCATTCCATTGGTTCACTACCCAAATGACCGCAGTGTCCAGAGCTGAGCTGATCCGAAGCCAGGAACCAAGAGTTTCTTCTGGGTCTTCCATGCAGGTGCAGAGACCCAAGGACTTGGGCCATCCTCTACTGTTTTCCCAGGCCATAGCATAGAACTGGATCAGAAGAGGAGCAGCCAGAACATGAACCAGTGCCCATATGGGATGCCAGCACTGCAGGCTGGGGCCTTAACCTGCTGCGCCACAGCACTGCCCACCTCATTTGATCTTTAAAACAACTCTTGGAAGGAATGGATCTTGTGATACGGCAGATTAAGCCACTGCTTGGGGCACCTTTGGTTCCATACTGGAGTACCTGATTTAAGTCCTGGCTACCCACTTCCAGGACAGCTTCCTACTAATGCCCTAGGAGACAGCAAATAGTGGATCAAATCCCGAGTACCTGCCACCTATGAGGGAGACCTGAATGGAGTTCCTGGCTCCTGGTTTCGGCATGGTCCAGGCCCAGTTGTTGGAGACATTTGGAGAGTGAACCAGGAGATAGAAGATTTCTCTCTCTTGCCCTCTCTGATGCTCTGCCTTTCAAATAAGTAAAAATGAATAAACATTTAAAAAACTAATATAACTCTTGAAGTATGGTGGTAGCATAACTGATAGATCCAAACAAGAGAAATGTAAAATATATTATTCCGATCTTGAATTTTTATTTTATTTTTGTTCCTTCTAAATACTGGTTTCTCCTGATTTTTACTGCCTATACCTTTTCCTGTGATTTTCTTTCCAAAGCATAGGCAAGATGTAGAAAGGTTAAGCTGATGAAGATCACATGGGAGGTGGCGAATGGGTGCTGTAGTGGGCAGAGTGAGGACCATAGCAGCCACTTCCCCACAGCCGCCCCTACACTGTTGGCTTAGCCAGCGTGTACTGATCCCGCTCTGTGCCAACCTGTGGAGACGCAGTGATCTCAGAATCGCTGCCCCAGGGAGCTTGTGTTTTGATTTGTCACAGGTAACTGATGTTGCAGCAGACGGTGCCAGGTGGTGAGCACAGGTCACCTCAGTGGGACTCCTGGGATGTGAGTTTGTGTTGGTGCAGGCAGCAGTGTGGGGAGGGGTGTGTCACAGGAAGCAGCTGGGGTCTTCATCCCTACCCAGAGCAGGGCCAGAGCTATGCTCTCTGTTGTGTGCATCGTGTGCTTGATTGGTCATGCAGAAAGAGCCCTGTGTGTGGTTTACAAAGCAAGGTTAGTGTACTAGCCTTGGGGTTTTGTTTAATGAAGTTGCCCTGTTCACTGTTTCAGACCTGCCAATAAGTGGGACAGTGCCGCTATTCAGTACTTTCAGAACGTCCTGAAAGGTAAGCCGGTGCGCACTCAGAGCCTGCTTTGAACTGCTGCCTAGGTCGCTCAGCCTTCTGTGGCTGTGGGCTTGGCCAGATGCCTGCCTAGCTGTTTGACCCTCTTCGCAGGTTTCCCTAAGTTACCTGCAGCTGCTTCTGCCCAGTACTCAGCACCCCTGCAGCTTTGTAGGTGAACGGGGAGGTCAGTAGTGACAGCTGAAGTCAGAAAGGGGCCTTTTGTGTGGAGGGATGCCTGCACGGTAATAATGTCCACTTCTTTGCTTGCATAAAAGCTGCAACTCTGCAGAGTAAATGGACACGGATTTTATTAGACCAGCAATTGCTGGAAAGCCTAGCTTTCTTCAGTGAGCGAGATGATAGTGAGTGTTTGCTATATAATAATCAGTTGCTGATTTAAGATGTGTAAAGTGTCATTGACGACCTGTTTAGTGGGCTCTCTTAATTTCATGCCAGTGTCTCTTGTGGCATCTGTCCTAACCGCTGGCAGTCAGAAGCCTGGTGACTCTGCTTCTTAAGGCTGTAGGCTGTTCAGAAGAGTTAGGGAGTGGGAAATGCCTGTGGGACTGCCTGGTGCCTAATTGGGTCCTGCCTTCTCTTCTGGGCTGTCCTGCGACACTGGGGAAAGGAAAACCAAGTGCTCTGATGTTGGAAGGAACTGGAGGTTGGAGGGGTTGCTAGGTTTGGAATTTGGGCCCTTGAGAGCCCTCTGGGGCTTCTGGGAAGTGAGAATGGGGGTTTGCATGAGGCCGAGCATTGGGCGGACCAAGGAGTATCCTGGAGGGGGAGGCATTTGAAGGGCGGCAGGAGGATGCTGTTGATGGGGTAAAGGGCTTACTTACACCACTGGCAGAGGAGCCTTTCTCATGGCTCCTGGGAAGGCTTTGGTCATTTTGGCACTGGGAACTTTATCGTGGTTGGCAGAGATTAACAGTTGGGAAATAGCCCTGATTTTCTCAAGAACGCTTTTAATGTCAGCTGATTTGGGTTTTCTTTTGTGCCATCTAGCAACTACCCAGGTAGAAGCCAAATTATGTGCTGTGGAAGAAGACACTTTTGAGGTTTACCTTTATGTAACCATAAAGAATGAAAAAGTAAGTTGTATTTTAAATTTTAAATTCTATTTTAAATTCTACTTTAGTAAAACAATGAATAAATGCCAAATCAAACAGTATAATTCATGCAGCATAGAAATCATCTGAATATTTCAAAGTCTAAGTTAAAAGTAGCCAGGACTGTGTATTTTCTTTTTTTTTTTAACTTTTATTTAATGAATATAAACTTCCAAAGTACAGCTTATGGATTACAATGGCTTCCCCCTCCCATAACTTCCCTCCCACCCACAACCCTCCCCTCTCCCACTCCCTCTCCCCTTCCATTTGCATCAAGATTCATTTTCAATTCTCTTTATATACAAAACATCAATTTAGTATAAAGATTTCAACAGTTTGCACCCACATAGAAACACAAAGTGAAACATACTGTTTGAGTACTAGTTATAGCATTAAATCACAATGTACAGCACATTAAGGACAGAGATCCCACATGAGGAGCAAGTGCACAGTGGCTCCTGTTGTTGACCCAACAAATTGACACTCTAGTTTATGGCGCCAGTAACCATCCTAGGCTGTCGTCATGAGTTGCCAAGGCTATGGAAGCCTTCCAAGTTCGCCGACTCTGATCATATTTAGACAAGGTCATAAAAGACAGAGTGAGGATAGTAACCAATGATCCTAAGAGTGGCATTTACCAGGTTTGAACAATTATACAGCATTAAGTGGGGAAGAGGACCATCAGTACACACAGGTTGGGAGTAGAGCCATTGGTGGTAGAGTAGAGGTTATGATTACAAAGGAATGAGGCCCAAGTGCACTAGACAGGGCCTAGAACAAAGGACAGAGTCATTATTAGAGGAGCTAAGAAAGGTGCTGTCTAAGCTACAAGTAATTTTTCTGATTGAGAGGCAAATAGAACCTGACAGAAGGGGCTTGATAATAATCTGGTGGGCTTTAGGCCTTGTAAATTCAGAGGCCCAGACCTATCTATCTCTTCACATGGGGTATATCCTAAGGGAGGTGTGAACCTCCTAGGGGATGGCACTCTGTTGACTTTCATTACTTGGCTGGCCTGGGAGGGGAGCTGGCCAGGTAAAGGCAGGTGGCATCTCTAACAAGAAATTTACAGTTCTGCCTGCAATGTTGCTGACCCTACTTGACCACCCCTCAGCTGCAGTGGTCACTTTGGAAGTTGGGCTGAGTGAAGGGCTTTTCAGCTTAGAGCCAATAAGATCTGTGGCTCTGACCTGGGCATCCTTCGACTCCAGGGCAGGTCCATTTCCAGTGATCCAGCTCTTGGAAGAGCTGCCAGGGCTCTTCACAAGCTGACTTCTGCTGAAGCCCAGGCTTACCACATTGAAAGCCACTGCAGTGGACTGGCCTGTTGGGTCTCCTTGAGGGCAGATCACTGTACAGATCAGCCATTAATAGGCCTGCCACCCATTGCTTCTGATGCCGAGCTTTCTTTTCCTCCTGGTTTGTGTTAAAGCAGACCAGAGGATGCAAGTCAAGGGAGTGCCCAAGTCCCATCTCTAATCTTCGGTGGCCTGAACTACAAGTCTATAGTCACAGGCATGTTCTGTAGTAGTTTTTCTAAGGTAGACAATGCCCATGAGGAAAATTATATTCTCACTTTAAAACTTTCTTTCCCTTTGGTCTGAAAGGGAGTTTTTTTCCTACTTACTGTATACTTCGCTGATGGCGAAGTGAATCTAGCTGTGAAATTATTATTTAAGTTCTTATTTTGGCTATGCTATTACAGAAAAATGTTAGCCATCTCTTTTATAAGGTCTAAAGATTAAATTGTGCGTCCTACAGATTCCTTCATAATAGAATTAGTTTCCTACCTTGAAGAGAATAGAGAAATGAAAGAACAAGTTGGGCTTAGAATAGAGAAATGAGGGAGCAAGTCCTAGATCGCTTGCTGACAATAGCAATATTACATGAATACTTAGCAAACCGTTTCAACCATTAGATAACAACTTAAGAAAACATTTACCAGAAGGTCCAATGCCTTCTATAAATTTTAAGAATCATGTATTTGAAAACACCTCTTAAATATCTAACATGGTGTAGTTTGTTTAGCCAGTAAACTTAAGCACAACCATCTAAAATGTTTTTAGTTTCTTTCTACCAATACGTTTAAAACATATGATACACAGATTCAGGTCACACAAATTAAAATGTATCTTTGATTGATTTTAGCAGCTTAAATTTATGAACAATCTTATCTATAAGCCATTTAAAATAAAACTCTTAATAAAATTTCCCCATGTGGACATACAATATGTACACACATATAACATAGCATAATAGACCAATATAGCAATTTTAATAATAGCTTTTAAAATCTTTAACTCTTTTTGTAGATTGCCAATTGATTTGAATTGCTTTTTGTTTTTAGTAACCTCAGTTAACCATACTTTCTCTCAGTTGGTACTGTTAATACATTATTGGCTTCATCTGTTTATATAGAGCCATCCCAAAGTACTGAATACAATAAAAGTGGCTGGAAAAAGTCCATAGGAACCTATAGGAGGACAGCTAAACACAGAACCAACAACGCTTTAGTTTTATGAGCAGCATATCATATATAACTATGGATGACAAAAGACTTTAAGTCGCCATGTTTAAAATTATAAACTCATCAACCAACAAGAGGCACTTGCTTACTTCACAGTATTTTTGAAAGCACCTGTAGGATTTTACAAGTATTTAACCCTTTAGGCCTCTGGGGCTTTCTCATTAAGATAACTATCATGTCTAGTAACACAAGATCATTAGACTTTTTAATTCTCAAACATTTGTATTAATAGCATTTTCCATTATAGAAACTTAAAGTCTGGTACCACATCACATCTTGACAGTCCTTCTAATATAATCCAAATAGCCTGATTAGTTGGTGTCTCTATAAGATGAGAGACATAGGTCCTTCGATTTTTTCAGTTAGGCCCAAACTGGAAAAACCAAAGTCCAGGATTTACTGGCAATTTTAGAGACCAGATTGTTTGAAACTTTGATTTTTTGAATGCCTGTCAAGAATGCCAAGAAGGCTCAAAATCCAAAATGTCTGGTTGAAATAAGATTCCTTAAAATCATGACATAACATAGACCAAATTTGATCATTGTTACAAGGTGATTATTCAAATCTTTGAAAATAAGCACATATTTAAATAACCCATAGCTCTTAATAAAAATTCAGCTGTTTTTGAACAATTAGAATTTAACAGACATCAAGAGAACATAATAGACTACTTTAACACATTGATTTAACAGAGCATCAGAGTTTAATTCTATGTCAAAGAGAAATTGAGCTTCCTGTGATCTTTTGCTGTGAGGTTTCCTTCCTTTACCTTCTTTCATATTGGTGACCATGTTTCTGTGTTTCTGTGTGTAACACATCTTTAAGCATCTTTTGCAGGGCAGGATGAGTGGCAACAAATTCTTTCAATTTCTGTTTGCTATGAAAAGTCTTAATTTCACCTTCATTCACAAATGAGAGCTTTGCAGGATATAGTATTCTGGGCTGGCAGTTTTTCTCTCTTAGGACTGTGTATTTTCTATTCATTATTTTAAAAAATTACTTCATTTTATTTAGTGATAGGCAAAAATTATTATAGTACTAAGTCTGAACTGTTGTTTTCTTATGATTTGTATAAATGACTCATTGCTGCCATGTCAGGTCACAGCTTACCCCTGCTTGGAGCTTTGTTCACAGTGTGTTTGTGGCCTTTTAAAGAATTCACGAGTGCAGAGAAGGAGATGGCACACATGAGCCGCTCCTGAAGTACCTGCTGCTGCCCTGGGTGCAGTTCTGCACCTGGGACAGAGTGGCAGGGTGGTGTGGATCCAGGGCCTCCTGGAGCCCACACACAGTGCCTTCCTCATGAATTTAATTTTTTAAAAGAATTTTAGATTTTCAGAGGAGCTTCAGAAATAGTGTGGAGATATTTGGATGTGGTTTACCTTGTTTTCCTAATGTTAGCGTCATACAGAGCCGCAGTGTAGTCATTAAAACTGGCAGATTAACATGAGTAAATACTGTTAAAGAGACCTTGGCCCTCACCGGAGTGTTGCAGTGTTCCCACTGGTTTCCTTTTTCTGGTCCAGGGTCTGAGCCAGGCCCCCACCTTGCCTCTAGTGTCCTGTCCGGTTAGTCTCCCAGAGTCTGGAACAGTTCTTCAGTCTTCCTCCGTGGCCTTGACACTTCTGAAGAGTCCTGGTCAGTTATGCTGCAGAGGAATGTTCAGTTTGACTTGGCCTGATGTGCTCACGATCAGACTGAGGTCGTGCGTGTTGGCAGTGGTACAGAGGTGATGGTGATTGTGCCCCTCTCAGCGCCTCACTGCAGGGGCTGCAGCTGTCCAGCTGTCTGGTCACTAGTGGCCTTCAGAGTTGGTCACCTGGTTAATGTAATGCTTGCCAGGTTTTTCCTGTACAGAGTTGCTGCTTTTCCTTTTGAAATTAGTATCTTACAGGGAGATACTTTGAAGCTATGCAGATAACTGCCATTTTTTTTAAAGATTTATTTCTTTTGTTTGAAAGTCAGAGTTACACAGAGATAGAAGGAGGGGCAGAGAGAGAGAGAAAGAGAGAGAGAGAGGGAGAGGTCTTCCATCTGCTGGTTTACTCCCCAACTGGCTGCGATGGCTGGAGCTACGCCAATCCAAAGCCAGGAGCCAGGAGCTTCCTCTGGGTTTCACACAGGGGTGCAGGAGCCCAATGACTTGGGCCATTTTTTGCTTTCCCAGGCCATAGCAGAGAGCTGGATCAGAAGTGGGGCAGCTGGGACTAGAACTGGCACCTATATGCCATGCCAGCACTGCAGGCAGCAGCTTTACCTGCAACACCACAGCGCCAGGCCCTATCAGACATTCTTAGTTTGCTACGGTGAGGTTTACTTTTTCCATCATTCCTTCTACAGTTTTTTTTTTATTAAACTTTTATTTAATGAATATAAATTTCCAAAGTATAGCTTATGGGTTACAATGGCTTCCCCCCTCCCATAACTTCCCTCCCGCCCGCAACCCTCCCCTTTCCCGCTCCCTTTCCCCTTCCATTCATGTAAAGATTCATTTTCAATTCTCTTTATATACAGAAGATCAGTTTAGTATATATTAGGTAAAGATTTCAACATTTTGCCCATATAGCAACATAAAGTGAAAAAACTACCATTGGATTACTAATTATAGCATTAAATAGCAATGTACAGCACATTAAAGACAGAGATCCTACATAATTTTTTTTCAAATTAATTAATTTTCTATGCCATTTCCTTTTTAACACCAGGTTGTTTTTTTTTCATTTCCAATTCTCTTTATATACAGAAGATCAATTCAGTATATACTTAGTAAAGACCTCATCAGTTTGTGCCCACACAGAAACGCAAAGTATAAAAATACTGTTTCAGTACTAGTTATAGCATCACTTCGCTTTAGACGACACATTAGGGACAGATCCCACATGGGGTGTAAGTACACAGTGACTCCTGTTGCTGATTTAACAATTTGACACTCCTGTTCATGGCGTCAGTAATCTCCCTAGGCTCTAGTCATGAGTTGCCAGGGCTATGGGAGCCTTTAGAGTTCGCTGACTTTGATCTTATTCCGATAGGGTCATAGTCAAAGTGGAAGTTCTCTCCTCCCTTCAGAGAAGGGTACCTCCTTCTTTGATGGCCCCGTTCTTTCCACCGGGATCTCACTCACAGAGATCATTCATTTAGGTCTTTTTTTTTTTCCATGATATCTTGGCTTTCCATGCCTGCTATACTCTCATGGGCTCTTCCGCCAGATCCGAATGCCTTGAGGGCTGATTCTGAGGCCAGAGTGTTGTTTAGGACATCTGCCATTCTATGAGTCTGCTGTGTATCCCGCTTCCCATGTTGGATCTTTTTCTCCCTTTTTGATTCTATCAGTTAGTATTAGCAGATACTTGTCTTGTTTGTGTGATCTCTTTGACTCTTAGACCTATCAGAGCTATCGATTGTGAGCTGAAATTGATCACTTGGACTAGTGCGATGGCATTGGTACATGCCATCTTGATGGGATCGTGTTGGAATCCCCTGGCACATTTCTAACTCCACCATTTGCGGCCAGTCCGATTGAGCATGTTCCAAATTGTTCATCTCCTCCCTCTCTTTTTCCACTCTTAGATTTAACAGGGATCACTTTTCAGTTAAAATTTAAACACCTAAGAATAATTGTGTGTTAATTACTGAGTTCAACCAATAGTACTAGAACAACAACAACAACAACAAATACTAAAAAGGATAAAGTATTACATTGTACATCTAAAGTCAGGACAGGAGCTGATCAATTCATTGTTGCTTATAGTGTCCATTTCACTTAACAGGTTTCCCCTTTGGCGCTCAGTTGTCACCGATCAGGGAAAACAAATGATATTTTTCTCTTTGGGACTGGCTTAATTCACTCAGCATGATGTTTTCCAGATTGCTCCATCTTGTTGCAAATGACTGGGTTTCGTTGTTTCTTAGTGCTGTATAGTATTCTATGGAGTACATGTCCCATAATTTCTTTATCCAGTCTACTGTTGATGGGCATTTGGGTTGGTTCCAGGTCTTAGCTATTGTGAATTGAGCTGCAATAAACATTAATGTGCAGATGGCTTTTTTATTTGCCAAATTAATTTCCTTTGGGTAAATTCCAAGGAGTGGGATGGCTGGGTTGTATGGTAGGGTTATGTTCAGGTTTCTGAGGAATCTCCAGACAGACTTCCATAGTGGCTTAACCAGTTTGCATTCCCACCAACAGTGGGTTAGTGTCCCTTTTTCCCCACATCCTCTCCAGCATCTGTTGTTGGTAGATTTCTGAATGTGAGCCATTCTCACCGGGGTGAGATGGAACCTCATTGTGGTTTTGATTTGCATTTCTCTGATTGCTAGTGATCTTGAACATTTTTTCATGTGTCTGTTGGCCATTTGGATTTCCTCTTTCGAAAAATGTCTATTGAGGTCCTTGGCCCATCTCTTAAGTGGGTTGTTTGTTTTGTTGTTGTGGATTTTCTTGATTTCTTTGTAGATTCTGGTTATCAATCCTTTATCTGTAGTATAGTTTGCAAATATTTTTTCCCATTCTGTTGGTTGCCTCTTCACTTTCCTGACTGTTTCTTTTGAAGTACAGAAACTTCTCAATTTGATGCAATCCCAAATGTTAATTTTGGTTTTGACTGCCTGTGCTATTGGAGTATTTTCCAGGAAGTCTTTGCCTGTGCCTATATCTTGCAGGGTTTCTCCAATGCTCTCTAATAATTTGATGGATTCGGGTCGTAGATTTAAGTCTTTAATCCATGTTGAGTGAATTTTTGTGTAAGGTGATAGGTATGGGTCTTGCTTCAAGCTTCTGCACGTGGAGCTATTAGGCAAGAAAAAGAAATTAAAGGGATACAAAGGACGAACTCAAACTATCCCTCTTTGCAGATGATATGATTCTTTATTTAGGGGACCCAAAGAACTCTACTAAGAGACTGCTGGAACTCATCGAAGAGTTTGGAAAAGTAGCAGGATATAAAATCAATGCACAAAAATCAATAGCCTTTGTATACACAGGCAATGCCACGGCTGAGGAAGAACTTCTAAAATCAACCACATTCACAATAGCTACAAAAATAATCAAATACCTTGGAATAAACTTAACCAAAGACGTTAAAGATCTCTATGATGAAAACTACAAAACCTTACAGAAAGAAATAGAAGAGGATACCAAAAAATGGAGAAATCTTCCATGCTCATGGATTGGAAGAATCAGTATCATCAAAATGTCTATTCTCCCAAAAGCAATTTACACATTCAATGCAATACCCATCAAGATCCCGAAGACCTTCTCAGATCTGGAAAAAATGATGCTGAAATTCATATGGAGACACAGAAGACCTCGAATAGCCAAAGCAATCCTGTACAACAAAAACAAAGCCGGAGGCATCACAATACCTGATTTCAGGACATACTACAGGGCAGTTGTTATCAAAACAGCATGGTACTGGTACAGAAACAGATGGATAGACCAATGGAACAGAATAGAAACACCAGAAATCAATCCAAACATCTACAGCCAACTTATATTTGACCAAAGATCCAAATCTAATCCCTGGAATAAGGACAGTCTATTCAATAAATGGTGCTGGGAAAATTGGATTTCCTTCTACAGTTTTAAAACTTTAATTATCTTTTTTTAAAAAAAGATTTATTTATCTATTTGAAAGTCAGAGAGAGAAGGAGAAGCAGAGAGGGAGAGGTCTTTCATCCACTGGTCCACTGCTCAACTAGCTGAAATGGCAGGAGCTGGGCTGACCCGAAGCCAGGAGCCAGGAGCCTTCCCTGGGCCTCCCACACAAGCACAGGGGCCCAAGGACCTGGGCCATCCTCCAGTGCCCGCCCAGGTCATAGCATAGAGCTGGATTGGAAGTGGAGCAGCCAAGACCTGAATTAGCACCCACATGGAATGCGGGATGCTGGCACCACAGGCCTGGACCCTAACCTGCTGAACCACAGCGCTGGTCCTTTATCTTTTTTTAAAAATATTTTATTTATTTATTTTAGAGGTAGAGTTACAGACAGAGAAAGACATAGAGAAAGGTCTTCATCTGTTGGTTCACTCCCCAAATGGCTGCAGTGGCTGGAGCTGAGCTGATCTGATCTGAAGTCAGAAGCCAAGAGCTTCTTCCAGGTCTCTCACATGGGTGCAGGGGCCCAAGCACCTGGGCTATCTCCCACTGCTTACCCAGGCTGTAAGCAGAGAGCTGGATTAGAAGTGGAGCAGCTGGGACACAAACTGGCCCCATATAGGATGCTGGTGTGGCAGGTGGAGGCTTAGCCTGCTTTACCACAGCACAGGCCCCTATTTATCTTTTTATTTAATTGAAAGGCAGAGAGACAGAGATCCTCAATATCCCGGGTCACTCTCCAAATGCTGTCATTGACAAGCCTGGGCAGGCCAAAGCAGGGAGCCAGAAACTCAATCTGGGTCTCCCCGTATGGGTTACCAGAACTCAAATACTGGAGTCATCATCTGCTGGCTCCCAGGGTCTGCATTAGCAGGAAGCTGAATTGGAAGCAGAGCTGGGTTCCAAACCAGGCACTTTGATATGGGATGCAGGCATCCCAAGTGGTGACATAAATAATCACTGTACCAAATGCCTGCCTCTACATTTTTAATTAGAATTTTTAATTAAAAAACTATCCCTCCTCCCTCACTTACTGAGTGTATTCAGCAATATCTATTAGTATGGACTTTGGATTATTTGTTTTGTTTGGAGGGTTGTAATCCCCTTAAATTATCATTACCATCTTGCTCAGTTGTCTCAGGTTTGGGTCATTAAGGGCTTCCTTGTGTGTTCTTCCATTGTAACCCCCTCATTGTTTACACACAGCTTTCTGGGGCCACAAGATGCCCCAAGATCATTTTCCAGACCCAGCTGTATAATCAACCACTTCTTCAAGAAACTCTGGTTCCTTTTCTTAAAAAATGATATTTAGATACCCAGATGAGGGTATAGGTTTTGCTGCTACTGGGGTATCAGGGATTGACATTCCTCTCAGCAGAAAGAGTCAGGAATACAAATATGCACACACTTTATAGCTGTGTGTACATGCACACACACATGTCTTTATTGCTAACCTATCCATCTATACTTGTGTTAAGGACTCTGATACTTTGATTTCAGTCCAACAACCTAACCCTCCCCTTTCCTTTTTTTATAGTTATTATTAATTTATAATATATTTAATTCACATTATATTTAATATTATATAATTTATAATAATTATATAAATTGTATAATATAATTTATAATATAGAATATATAATATAAATAATTAATTATTGATATTAAGACAGAGAGGGAGAGATGTAGAGAAAGAGATTTTCCATATGCTTGGATCACTCTCCAAATGGCTGCAATGGCCAGGGCTGGGCCAGGCTGAATCCAGGAACCAGGAACTCCAACTAGGTCTCCTACATGGGTATAAGGGGCGGGTTCAAGCACTTGGACCATCTTCCACTGCCTTCCCAGGCACGTCAGCAGGGAATCAGATTGGAAGCAGAGCAGCAGGGACTTGAGCCAGTGCTCCAGTAAAGGGTGCTGGCATCCACAGATGGAGGCTTAACCCACTGTACCACAACACTTGCCACTTTCCTTGTTCTTGACACTTTGCTCTAACAGTATACTTACCTGATTCACGTAAAGAAATCTCAGAAATGCCAACATTGCTGTAAGAGATTTGTCTTTAACCTATTATATACAGCCAAAATACTGTTTTGAAAGTTACTGATATTAGTGTTTTTCTTTCCCAACTTCTTCAGTGTTAGTGTTTATTTTGTATTTTAGATTTCTCATATTCTGGTTGATTTTTATCTATGATTTTTCATTGTTTATTTTATATTTTGGTGAAAACAAACTATCAAATTGTTGATTATGAGGGCCAACCTTATGTCTTTGTTTTAAAAAGCCTTTATCAACTGCTTTATTCTTGCTGTTTAAAAATAAGTCTTTCTCACCACATGGCTTGGTGTGCTGGTAAGACTTGCCTTGACTGAAGGCTGGGAGGTTTGTGCTTAACTGAGGGAGAACTGAAAAATGGATGCATGAGGTCATGATTGCCAGAGAAAGAGGATTAGGGCTGGCTGGCATTGTGACTCAGTAGGCTAATCCTCCACCTATGGCGCTGGCACACCGGTTCTAGTCCTGGTTGGGGCGCCGATTCTGTCCCAGTTGCCTCTCTTCCAGTCCAACTCTCCACTGTGGCCCAGGAGTGCAGTGCAGGATGGCCCAAGTCCTTGGGCCCTGCACCCACATGAGAGACCAGGAGAAACACCTGGCTCCTGGCTTCGGATCAGCATGGTGCGCCGGCCGCAGCGCAGCATGGCAGCCATTGGAGGGTGAACCAACGGTAAAGGAAGACCTTTCTCTCTGTCTCTCTCTCACTGTCCACTCTGCCTGTCAAAAAAAAAAGAAGGATTAAGGCCATCAATCCCCTTCAGGCTCAGAAAGGAAACACCAGCATGTGTCCCAGGGTGTTCTGTTTTTTGGGCTGGCAGCTTTCTTTCAAGATGATTTTAAGGTACTTCCATGTTGTTGCATGTGTCAGTGGTCTCCTGTTGTAGGGATGTGACATATGTGCATTTATCCCTGCACTTACTGATGGTGTTTGAGTTGTGGCCAGCTTGGGGCTGTTAGCAATATTCATGTAAAAGTCTTCCTGTGGACCTGTGCTTTTGTTACTCCTGAGTAAATACCTAAAATGTTATTTTGGGTGGGCCGGCACTGTGGCACAGTGGGTAAAGCCATTGCCTATAGTGCTAGCATCCCATATGGGCACCGGTTAGAGTCTTGGGTGCTTCACTTTTAATCCAGCTCTCTTCTATGGCCTCAGAAAGCAGTAGAAGATGGCCCCAAATCCTTTGGGCCCCTGCACCCATGTGGGAGACCTAGAAGAAGTTCCTGGCTCTTGGCTTAGGATCGGCGCAACTCTGGCCATTGCAGCAAATTGGGGAGTGAACCAGCAAATGGAAGACCGATCTGTCTCTCTCTCTTTCTCTCTCTGCCTCTCTTTCTCTCTGTGTGTAACTCTTTCAGATAAATAAATCTCTTAAAAGGAATATTATTTTGTGTAAGTTATGGATAATACTGTAGATATTTAGGAACTGCCAAATTGTTTTCCAAAGTATATCATTTTACATTTCCAAAGACAATGTGTAGGGATCCAATCTCTCTACATCATTTTTGTTTTAAAGATTTATTTATCAGATTGGATTAAGGTGGCAGAGTAGAGAGGGAGCTTACTGCTCTAGTCCAGGAGAAGATAGTTTAAAAAAAGTAGAGAGAGTGCAGTCTCAGGGAAGAGTTAGGGAGAAAACGACAGAGGAAACTCCATGCAAATTAGAGGGACACAGTAGGGAGGGTGTGGATGCCCATAGCTGAGGATCCCAGCAGCCGAGAGCATCAGCACCAGCTTTGGAGACTGAGGTGAGACTAGACTGCAGCAGCTCAAACCACTGGTGATAATGCTGCAGGAAAAGCCTAGAGGGAATCTGGCTTGGAGCTCTGTGGAGGATGGCATACCTGCCAAACTAGAGGAGGAAAATGTTTCTCTCTCCCCAATCACCCTACAACGACATCCTACAAGAAGCAAATAGAGAGCAGGCACCCTTTTGGACATACATAACAGCTGTGCCAGGTTGTGTCTGCACACAGGACCAGACCAGCAGAGACTTCTGAGTCTGGTGGGGAGAACGATGGGGGCTGGATGCTCATGATTGTGGGAGGCTTTTATGCCAGGACTGTGAAAACAGATAGGCTGTGTGGGAGGGCTCAGGGTGTGGCTGGGACTTTGGGCAGTCACTGTGGGAGACTCCACATGCGCAGGGCTCCCTGGTTACCTGGTGAGAGACATTGCTGGGGAATCTGCTTATACCAAGGCCTGCAAAGATCCTTTGTGTGATCCTAGTGGCAGAGTGGATGAATACTATACCCACTGTGGCTAGTACCCAGGCACTGGTGTCGTTTGAAGAGAGGAGGTGAGCTGAGTCTATGCCAACAGAACAGAACAAACCTCCCCTCTGATTAAAATAATAAAGATTTACCACACCCAACCCAGTGTCACCTTAGACACCCCCTTCAGCCTGGAATACTGAACAGAGCCCCTGGCCATACCCACCTTGTGCCTCTAGGTATTTGCTGAAAAAAGTACTCTGCTAATCCACAGAGGCATAATCCAAAGATAAAAGCCACCACAGCTAAAAACAAAGAAGAAATCAATGAGTTAATCTTAAGAAATGCCAAATAAATGCACCAATTCAAGAAACAAGAATAAGGAAGACAACATGATGCCCTCAGAAGACCATAACACTTCAATACTAAATTGTGAAGATGATGAGATTGAAGAAATGCCAGAAAGAGAATTAAAAAAATTGATTGTAGGATTACTTAAAAGTAATCAGAAGCAAATGCACAAACTAATGAAATCCATACATGCTGTGAAAGAATATTTCTCCCACGAAATTGAGATCTTAAAGCAAGATGAAATTTTGGAAATGAAGAATTTAGTAGAACAAGTAAAAAATGCAATGGAAAGCCTTAACAGAATTGATGAAGCAGAAGAAAGACTGACTGCGTTTAGAAGTCAAATCGCAGGAAATTATACAGTCAGATCAAAAATAAGAAGAAATTGGAAAACTAAAAAGAATTGTTGGGAATCTTAAGGATCCTATCAAATGACCCAATATATGGGTCCTAGGAGTTCCTGAAGGTGTGGAAAAAGAGAAAGGATTAGAAGGCCTTTTGGTGAAATAATAACAGAAAACATCCCCAATTTGTAGAAAGGGACATCCAAGTACGGGAAGCACATAGAGCTAATAGACATGACCAGAAAAGATCTTCACCACGACACATTGTAATCAAACTCTGCACATTGTAAAACATAAGGAAAAGATTCTAAAATGTACATAAGAGAAAAGCCAGATTAATTTCAGAGGATCTCAAATTAGACTCACAGCAACCTTACCATCAGAAACCCTACAGGCTAGGAAAGAATGATGAGATATATTCCAAGGCTTAAGAGGAAAAAAAACTGTCAACCCATAATACTGTACCCTGCAAAGCTCTCATTTAAAATGAAGGTGAAATAAAGACCTTCCATAACAGAAATTAAAAGAATTTGTCACCACCTGTCCAGCTTTGCAAAAGATGCTTAAAGATGTGCTACACACAGAAACACAGAAACATGGGTATAACTATGGAAGAAGATGAAGGCAGAAAATCTTTCAGTAAAAATACAAAGGAAATCCAAAGGAAACAATAGGAATATTTATGGGAAAATGGCAGGGCAAAATTTTTACTTATCAATAGTCACTTTGAATGTAAATGGCCTCAACTTTTCAGTTAAAAGGCACAGATTGGCAGAATGAATTAAACAGAACCCATCTGTTTGTTGCCTACAAGAAACACATCTCACCAACAAGGATGCATGTGGACTGAAAGTGAAAGATTGGAAAAAGATATTCCATGCTAACAGAAACCAAAAAAGAGCTGGTATAGCCTTCCTAATATCTGACAAAATAGAATTTAACACAAAAGCTGTTAAGAGACAAAGAAGGTCCCTATGTAATGATTAAAGGATCAATTAAACAGGAAGATGTAACTGTTAAAAATATATATACATCTAATTACAGGGCCATTGCTATTTAAAAGAAACGTTAAGGAATCTAAAAGGAGACAATACAGTAATGGGGACTTCAAAACTCCCTTTCAGCGATGGACAGATCACTGGACAGAAAATCAAAAAGGAAACAGTTAATTGACAATATAGACCAAATGGACCTAACAGATACCTATAGATCTTTTCAACCTACAGTTGCAGAATACACATTCTTCTCACCAGTGCATGAATTTCTCCTGGATTGACCACATGCTAGGCCATAAAGCAAGTCAGCAAATTGAAAAACATCGAAATCATATCATGCATCTTCTTGGACCACAATGCAGTGAAGCTGGAAATCAGCAACTCTGAAATCTCTAGAACGTATGCAAACACATGGAGACTGAACAGCATGCTCCTGAATGAACAGTGGGTCATTGAAGAAATCCAGAAAGAGAAATAAAAAAATTTCTGGAGGGGCCATCGCTGTGCTGTAGCATGTAAAGCTGCCGCCACCAGTGCCTGCATCCCATGTGAGTGCTGGTTCAGTCCCAGCTGCTGCAATTCTGATCCAGCTCTCTGCTATGGCCTGGAAAAGCAGCAGAAAGTGGCCCAAGTCTTTGGGCCCCTGCACCCACGTAGGAGACCTGGAAGAAGCTCCTGGTTCCTGGCTTCAGATCACCACAGCTCTGGCCATTGCAGCCAACTGGGGAGTGGATCAGCACAACTCTGGCCATTGTGACCAATTGGGGAGTGAACCAGCAGATGGAAGACTCCTCCCTCCTCCCCTCCCCCATAGCAAATGTCCACACTACTGAAAGCAATACACAGATTCACTGCAATACCAATCAAAATACCAAGGACATTCTCAGATGTAGAAAACATGATGGTGGAATTCATATGGAAACACAGGAGACCTTGAATTAACTAAAGCAGTGTTACACGACAAAAACAAAGCTGGCGTCACAATACCAGATTTCAAGACATACTACAGGGCAGTTAGAATCAAAACAGCCTGGTACTGGTACAAAAACAGATGGATAGACCAATGGAACAGAATAGAAATGCCAGAAATCAATCCAAGCATCTACAACCAACCTTATATTTGACCAAGGAGCTAAACCAATCCCTGGAGCAAGGACATTCTCTTCAACAAATGGTGCTGGGAAAACTGGATTTCCACATGCAGAAGTATGAAGCAGGACCCCTACCTAACACCTACACAAAAATCCACTCAATGTGGATTAAAGACCTAAATCTATGACCTGATAGCATCAAATTATTAGAGAATATTGGGGAAACCCTGCAAGACATTGGCACAGGCAAAGAGTTCTTGGAAAAGGCCCCAGAGGCACAGGCTATCAAAGCCAAAGTTAACAAATGGGATTACATCAAATTGAGACACTTCCGTACTGTAAAAGAAACACTCAGGAAAGTGAAGAGGCAACTGAGTGGGAGAAATATTTGTGAACTATGCAACTGATAAAGGACTAATAACCAGAATATATTAACAGATCAAGAAACTCCACAACAACAAACAACCCAGTTAAAAAATGTGCAAAGCACTTAAACAGACATTTTTCAAAAGGGGAAAAGAGACACATCAAAAAATGCTCAGGATCACTAGCCATCAGGGAAATGCAAATCAAAACCACAATGAGGTTTCACCTCACCCCAGTTAGAATGGCTTACATACAGAAATCAACAAACAACAAATGCTGGCAAGGATGTGGGAGAAAAGGTACCCTAGTCCACTGTTGGTGGGAATGTAAACTGGTACAGCCACTATGGAAGACAGTATGGAGATGGAGATACCTCAGAAATCCTGAATTTAGATCTACCATATGACCTAGCCATCCCACTCCTGGCAATTTACCCAAGGGAAAGGAAATCAGCAAACAAAAGAGTTATCTGCACCTCCATGTTTATTGCAGCTCAATTAACAATAGCTAAGACACGGAATCAACTTAAATGCCCACTAACTGAAGAGGGATATGTATTCTGTGGGATACTACACAGCTGTAAAAACAAAAATGAAATCCAGTCATTTGCAACAAAATGGATGAATATGGAAAACATACTTAGTGAAATAAACCAATCCCAAAAGGACAAAAACCATATGTTCTCCCTGATCTGTGATAATTAACAAAGCACCTAAAAGGCAATCAGTCGAAGTGTAATTGACAGGCAGAGAGAGAGCGAGGTCTTACATCTGCTGGTTCATTCCCTAGATGGCCACAATGGCTGGAACTGCACTGATCTGAAGGCAGGAGCTTCTTGCAGGTCTCCCATATGGGTGCAGGGGCCCAAAGACTTGAGCCATCTTCCACTGCTATCCCAGGCCGTAGCAGAGAGCTGGATCAGAAGTAGAGCAGCAGGGACTCAAACCAGTGCTCATATAGGCTGCCCACACTGTGGGCGGCAACTTTACCTACTATGCCACATCGCCAGCTCCTAAGGGTACAGTTTAAAAACTTGCCATGGGACCCCAAATCCTTTAAGCTTGGTGGTAAAAATACCATCTTAAATGTTAAAGTGATTGTATGAATAGAATTTAACTGTCTCGTAATAATAATAGATAAAATTAATAAGGAGTAAATGCTCCAACATGGGAAGCAGTCCACACAGCAGACTCATTGAATGACAGTCACTTTAAGTAGCATTCTGACTTCAGAATCAGCCTTTAAGGCATTCCAGTCTGACTGAAAAGCCCACTAGAGCATTTCAGGCATGGAAAGCCAAGACACTGTGGCAAAAAATGTCCTACATGAAGGACCTCGGTAGGTCAGATCCCAGTGGAAAGAAGTAGTTATCAAAGAAAGAGGTACTTTTCTATGAAGGGAGGAGAGAACTTCTCCTTTGCTGATGGACTTGTCTAAATACTGACGGAGTTTGTGTATTCAACAGGCTCCAAAACCTAGGCAGCTCATGTCAAGAGCCTTGGGTGATCACTGATATCATACATAAGAGTGTTAATTGTTAAATTAACTACAGGAATCACTGTGTACTAACTTCCCATGCAGGACCTCTGTCCTCAAAGAGTTATAATTATGTCTAAGTGCTCACAAGAGATGTATCATTCTTGGTTGCTTCTTTAAAGTTATTAAATTTCTAAAAATAAATTAACTTCAAGATACGATGACTTTGAAAAGCCCTTGTCTGGACTGTTGAGGAACAGTTTTTGTTTTGTTGTGTTTGTTCCAATTGTTGAACTCTTTACTTAATATAGAGTTGATCTTCTGTGCATAAAGTTAATCAAAATGGATTTTAGTGGAGAATGGGACTGGGAATGAAAGAGGGAGGAGGAGGAGGGGTGGGAGGGCAGGTGTTATGGGAAGAATTGTTATACTTCTAAAGTTGTATTTATGAAATGCATGAAGATTGTATTCCTTAAATAAAATGTTTCTTTGGAAAAAAAAAGATTTATTTATGTATTTGAGAGGCAGAGTAGTAGAGAGGGAGAGCGATCCTCCACTGACTCACTCCACCAAATGGTTACAACAGTCAGGACTGGGCCAACCTGAAGCCAGCAGCCTGGAACTTTGTCCAGGTCTCTTACGTGGGTGGCAGGGACATGAGCTCTTGGGTCATCCTCTGCTGCCTTCCCTGGCACATTAGCAGGAAACTGGTTTGGAAGCGGAGGAGCCAGGACTTGAGCTGGCACTCTGATAAAGGATGCCAGCAGGGCTTAATCCACTGCACAGCAACGACTGCCCCTCTCCACTTCCTTTCTGATGCTCTGTGCTTGTTCTGAAAGATGAGTAGTGGTGGCTCCCGGTGGTTTAAGTTTACCTTTCCCTAAAAACAAAAAATGTTTTCACATTCTTTTGCCATCCTCTGTCGTCTTCAGTGACATTAATTGAGACCTTTTGCCCGTTTTTAATTGGGTAGTTCTCTTTTCATTGAGTTTCAGAGAGATACATGTTCTCTATTCTAGGTACGTGTCTATTCAGGCACTTGGTTTTAAAATGTTTTGCCCCATCTTGACACTGTCTTTGGAAGAGCACAGAGTTTTCGTTTTGATCAAATCTCATTTGTCAGTCTTCCTTTTATGGTTAGTGCTTTGTCCTTGTTTTCCCACCAGATCTCTGCCTGGCTGGGTGGTGTTGGCTCTCCAGTGCCTTTTCGAGGATTGTATTTCACACAGATCACTGCTGTTTTCTTAGCAGGAGGCTCGGTGAGAAGTATTCAGTTCACCATTACCACAACAGAAGTCCTGAGATCAGCTTTACCGTGTTGTGTTCTGTAAAGTCCTCTTGAGTTGAGTCTGAAACGCTTTCTTCAGTCATGTGACCGTACTGTCTTACCCTTCATGAAATGTGTCGCATTCTGCAGGTTTGTGTTAATGACGACCTAGTTGCAAAGAATTTCGCTTGTTATGTGTCACCCATGGAGAAGCAGCAGCTGGATTCTGTAGAAAAACCAAGATTAAATATGAACTCAGCCTCCTCCAAGAAACTCAACCCAGCTCTTACTCTTTGGCCAATGTTTTTGCAAGGAAAATATTTCCAAAGAATGGAAGGTGAGTGAATTCTCTGACCAACTTGTATTTCTCTCAGATTGTTTGTTTACGACCTTACTGTATTGATAGGAGTTATTGTGCCAACTTTTCCCCATGTGGAGACAAAGACTTGGACTGTTTAAAGTTTAATCCTGATGAGCCTGAGATAGGTTTTAAGGTCCTGAAACTGCTACAGTCTGTTTACATGAGACCAGGAAGAAACAATTCTGGTTTCTTGTTAACATTATGTTTTCAGAAGTCCAGATGTCTGCAGCTTAAAGTTATTTGCAAAGTAAGTTTTTGAATACGTTTTAAACACATTTTAAAAAATATTTATTTATTTGAAAGGCAGAGTGATGGAGAAGGAGAGTTGAAAAAGATCTTCTGGGGCCAGCGCTGTGGTGTAGTAAGTAAAGCTGCCACCTGCAGTGCCAGCATCCCTTATGGGTGCCAGTTCAAGTCCCGGCAGCTCCTCTTCTGATCCAGCTCTCTGCTATGGCCTGGGAAAGCAGTAGAGGATTGCCCAAGTCTTTGGGCCCCTGCACCCGCGTGGGAAGACCCGGAGGAGGCTCCTGGCTTCGTTCGGATAGCACAGCTCCAGCCATTGCTGCCAATTGGGGAGTGAGCCAGCGGTTGGAAGACCTCTCTCTCTCTCTCTGCCTCTCCTTCTCTCTCTGTGTAACTCTTTCAAATAAATAAAATAAATCTTAAAAAAATAAATAAAAATAAAATGTAAAGAAATCTTCCATTCACTGGTTCACTTCCCAAATGGCCACAACAATCAGAGCTGGGCCGCGCCAAAATCAGGAACCTGGAACTCCATCAGGGTCTCCCATGTGGATGGCAATCTTAGCCTGTACTCCACAGCAATCAATTTATTAAATGAACATCTTTAACTTTGCTCAAATATTCATCAGTTCTAAGGAAATTGCAACCTCGAAATTGCAATGTGTTTTAGCTGTAAAACTCAATTTGAGGAAAATCCACTTTTCAGTGACTTTAAATCAGCAAAAGGAATATCCTTTGGATAGTGAGTCAACAGATAGAAGATCTCTCTCTTTGTCTCTCTTTGTCCCCTGTACTCTGCCTTTCAAATAAACACAATGTCTAAAACTGGGGGCAGTGATGTGGTGTAGTGGGGTGGGTTGAGTGGCTACTTGTGACACAGAGTGCCAATTCAAGTCTTGGTGATCCAGCTTCCTGCTAATGCATATGAGAAGGCAGCAAAAGATAGCCCAATTGTTTCGGCCCCTGCACCATGTGGGAGACCCGGAAAAACTTCTTCCTGGTTCCTGGCTTCAGATCGGCCCAGCTATGGCTGTTGCAGCCATTTGCGGAGTGAACCAGCAGATGGAAGACTTTTCTCGGTCTCTTCTTCTGTCTGTAACTCTACCTCTCAAATATTTTTTTTAAAGAGTTATTTATTTAAAATATCTTTTTCTATAAGGTATGAGAAGGGGCAGTTGTGGACTGTGGAAATGATTTTTTAAATGTCACTCACATTCCTGCCCCCGCCCAGGTATTTTGTTCTTTAAAGCACCAATAAGAACAGAAATCATGTAATTTGGAGTTTTATTTCAAGCTTTAATCCTAAAATTTGTTCTTTTGATCAGATTCTCATGGTTTAAATTTGCTGACACATTCTCCGCAGCATACGAGGTGCAAGGATGTTGTTGGTGACCTAGAGCCAACTGCTGCGGTGCTGGGTGAGTTCTACTACTTTGGCTTATTTCATAGGCAGAGTAAAAGAATACTCTTATCTGTCTAAAGCTTATGAAGGTTGTTTGGAGGGGCTGTGGTAGCTTCTCTCGCTTTTGTGTGCTCTCGCACTCGCTCTCTCTCTCTCTCTAGTGGAGCCAGTAGGTGCTGTCAGTGATAACTGGCCCTATGGTCCATCCTTAGAACTTATCTGTGTGTGGTACGGATTTTTCTCAGCCTGGCCGAGGCCAGTGGTGTGTTTTCATGCTGTACATATGCTTTTGTGGCTGAGTTTTTTTTCAAGCAATAGAGCGTGTACAGGTAAGGTGAGGAGGGCAGAGATCACCAGTCTTTGATTTCATATCTTGTAGATATTTGGTGAATTAGAATGTTGCACCAGGGTGAAATCTGTTGGCTTCTTTCTTTCTTTCTTTCTTTCTTTTTAAAGTTTTTATTAATTTATTTGAAAGGTAGAATGAAATGTGCAGCCACTTGCAATGCGCACATCCTGTATCGTAGTGCTTGTTTGAATCTTGTTCCTTTGCTTCAGATCCAGTTCCCTGCTAATGTACATTGGAAAACTGTGGAATCAGAAGATGACCCAAGTAAGTGGGCCCCTGCACCCACATGGGAGACGCAGATGGAGTTACAGGCTCCTGGCTTCAGCCTGGGCAAGTCTCAGATGTTGTGGCCATTTGGGAACTGAACTAGCAAGTGGAAAACTTCTCTCTCTTTCTCCCTTTTGAATAAATAAATAAATCTTTTTTAAAAATATACATGGTTCATACCTTACAAGTGGCTGCTTAACCTGCTGTGCCATAATGCTGGCCTCTCATGCATATCTTTGAAAAGGAAAAGGTTATAGTGAACCAACAAAAGCTGATGTGAAGTATGACTAGATGGTTATGTAAAAAAGCAAAATTGTTAAATGTTGTTTATGCATGTAAAGATTTTCCTTTAATCATTGTAAAAAGCTATTTAACTGTATTTCAATTAATTTTTGGTATTTCTCTTTGAAATTGCCTTATATAATTTTATTTTAATTTTTAAAAATTAAGTTATCTGAGAGACAGAAAGGGCATGTGTTGTCTCCATGTGCCTGTAACAGCCCAAGGCCAGGTTGGGGGGTGCTGAAGTCAGGAGCCAGGAACTCAGTCCAGGTCTCCAACATGTGTGGCAGGACCCTGATCACTGAAGCCATCGCCGCTGTCTCTCAGTGTCCGCATTAGCAGGAAGCTGGAGTCGGGAGCCTAAGTCAGGCATTGAACCAAGGCACCACAATATGAAACATGAGCATCAGCTGCTAGGCCAAATGCCCATTCTACATTACATATATTTTTTAAAACCAAAGAGTAATGCTTTGCTAATGGTTGGTCAAATAAATAGCACAAAATGCTGTCATGGAAAGTGCTTTTCTCCTGTTCATACTTTTTTTTTTGTTGAAAGATTTATTTATTTATTTTTTTATTTGAAAGACAGAGTTACAGACAGAGAGGTCTTCCATCCACTCGTTTACTCTCCAGATGGCCGCAATGGCCGGAGCTACGCCGATCCAAAGCCAAGAGCCAGGAGCTTCTTCCAGGTTTCCCATGTGGGTGCAGGGACCCAAGCACTTGGGCCATCTTCTGATATCCCAGGCCATAACAGAGAGCTGGATGGGAAGAGGAGCAGCCAGGACTAGAACCGGCGCCCATATGGGATGCTGGTGCTTCAGGCCAGGGCTTTAACCCACTGTGCCACAGCACTGGCCCCTTCTGTTCATACTTGTCTCATCCTAGGTTGCTCCCCAGACATAAACCTTTTTATTTTAAAACTCTTTATTTTTATATTTAATTCTGAACTTGAAAAATAATTGCATATGTGTATTTTTTACTGTTTTGAGGCTTGTCAGCTGTAGACATTGTCATGATTTCTGTGACAGATGAGCTCCCATAACCCTGTCCACAGTCATTCATTCTGAAGACCTTTATGAAGCACTTACTCTAAGTCAGGAGCTATCCTGGGGATTCATCTGCTTCTGTGGAGTTGGCATCCATCTTCTCAGTAGAATTATTTTTAGAATAATCCCAAACATACTAAAAAGTTGGAGAACATTGCAAAGAGTGTTTTTCCCAAAACCACTAAAAAAAAAGTTGCTGCCTTAATGTCCATCGTTCCCTGATACCTGAGTGTTTCTTCATCAAACAAGGACATTCCCTAAAATATCCACAACAGCCATCAAAAGTGGAATGTTAGCAGGCATCCATTGTGATCCTCTAGCCCTCAGACCCCAGTCAGATTTTGCTGATAGTGCGGGGATGGGGGTTAGTGCCACTGAACTGCTTTAGTGATCGTCTCCTGAGTCCTGTGCAGTCGGGAGCTGTTCCTTGGTCTTTCCGGATGCCTTATCAGATGACGGGCCAGTTGCTGCGCGCCGTGTCCTTCAGCCTTGCCTTGGGCTGTTGATCCTGTCCCGTCCCGTCAGATGACCCAGGGTTTCACTTGGTCCTGTTCCTGATGGAGTTCACTGTATCGCCTGAGGAAGGTGGAGCCTGTCAGGCTTCTCCTCTGAAAGTTGTGCTCTTACCCATTGTGAGGGTTTTGTAGACAGGGGCTGGGAAACCATGTAAATACTTCTGTCCCTTGTATTTGCTCATCTATTTATGAGCATAGTAGTGTGGATTCCTATCTGTTACAGAAATCAGCAGCTCTTCTAAATTGCCCTGGCTTCCATTCATGGGGAATGGCATTTTTCAGCCAAAATCTGGGAGTCAGGTGTGGTTGTTAGGGTACCACTGCTCTGAGGCACTCCCGTGGACAGAACCAAGGATATGTATGTTTTTGTCTGGCGTGTGTGTACATCTGTACATCTATTATCTTTTCTATGTCTGTATTGAAAATCAGGAGTTGGGGCCGGCGCTGTGACACAGCAGGTTAATGCCCTGGCCTGAAGCACTGGCATCCCATATGGGCGCTGGATCAAGACCCGACTGCTCCACTTCCGATCCAGCTTCTGCTATGGCCTGGGATAGCAGTAGAAGATGGCCCAAGTCCTCGGGCCCCTGCACCCACGTGGGAGACCTGGGAGAAGCTCCTGGTTCCTGGCTTCGGATTGGCACAGCTCCGGCCATTGCGGCCAATTGGGGAGTGAACCAGCGGATGGAAGATCTCTCTCGCTCGCTCGCTCGCTGTTTTGAACAAATAAATAAATCTTTAAAAAAAGAAAATCAGGAGTTGGTGTGTGTGTGTGTGTTCATACACACACATATTTATATCTGTCTCTATTTTGGTGTCATTAGAAGTTAACTTTTTTAAAAAAATTATTTATTGAAAAGGCAGAGTTACAGAGAGATAAAGAGAGAACAAGTGGCATCTTCATCTGCTGGTTCATGCCCTAAATGGCTGCAATAGCCAGGCCTGGGCCAGGCCAAAGCCCGGAGCCCAGAGCTCCATCTGGGTCTCTCATGTGTTTGTCAAGGGCCCAGGTACTTGGGCCATGGTCAGCTGCTTTCCCAGGAGCACTAGCAGGGAACTGGATCAGAAGTGGAGCAGCTGGAACTCAAACTGGCACTCAGGGAATGCCAGCTTCACAGGCAGCAGCTTAACCTGCTATGCCACAATGGCCCTGATCTTAATAACATGTTTGACGGATTTTTTTTCCTCCTTTCCTTCTGTAGACTAGTGTTTCTTCATCTCTCATCCTTTTCTCTTAGCCTTCTTTTTTCTTTTGAAAAATTATTTATTTGATAGGCAGAGAGAACACTTGCATTTGCTGTTTCACATCCCAGAATGCCTGGGCTGGACTGGGGTTGAAGCTGGGAGCCTGGAATGCTATTCAAGTCTTCTAAGTGGGAGGCAGGAATCAGATTACTTGAGCTATCACCACTGCCTCCCAGAGTCAGCATTAGCAGGAGGCTGGAGTCAGGAGCCAGAGCCAGAGCCAGGTAACCTAGGTGTTCTGACATGGATGTGTGTGTGTCTTAACTGCTAGGCTAGGTCCCCACCCAGCTCCTTTTTTTCTATTTTGTATTTACTTTTACTTTAAATGAACTGATTTCTGAGAGGTTTTCTTAATTTTTTGAATGTCATCCTCTTTGTTTCTAGTCTAGTATTTATCTTTTGAGTTTTCAGTTTGAAGACTTTTTATTGCCTATTTTTTTTTCTTGTTTGTTTGCCTGCCTTTTTATATCCAACTGTTTTGTTCCATGAATACTATTCCTTATTATTCTTGCTGGTGTTCTAAATAGTTTTACAGACTTTTAAATCTTTTTAAAAATCCTTTTCAGACTGTTGTTTTATTTCAGGCGTGAATCTCCCTTCCCACGCTTTGTTTCTTTATTGCCATGTATTGATGGACTACTTTGTGCTTTTTGTTTGAGGGCTGCTCTTGTGTGGACATTTTCTCTTTGTGAATTTCAACTACCACTTCTACTCCAACTCCAGATTGGAGTTTGTGTTTTCAACTGAGAGGCTGCACCCCAAAATCACACTACCCAAACAGGTAGTGAAATTCTAGACCCCAGATATGCATGCCTGGCCTCCACAGTACCTTAGAGAAGGATTAGACCAGAATGCGGTATCAGCTCACATTTCCCGTGTTAGCTCTTGGTTTCAGTAGTTTAGTGTTTAATGGCTGGTTTTCTTATTAATACTTAGAGTGAGCACTGCTGGAATTGCCTCTGTAGGCACCTAGGAGATGATGTGGGGTTGGATTCCCTTCCTTGGAAGTCATGCCTCAGTTTTTACGACCTGTAAATACCCAGCTTGATTATCTGTAGTATTCACTAAATGATTGTTTTCACTTCTCAAAATCAGATTTAGGTTTAGCTGATGAAGATTTATTTAAGATTTATTTCTTCGAAAGGCAGAGTTACAGAGAGGCAGAGGGAGAGAGAGAGGTGTTCCATCTGCTGGTTCAGTCCCCAGATGGCTGCAATTCCAGGAGCTGAGCCTCTCCCAGGTCTCCCATGCGAGTGCAGGGGCTCAGAGACTTGGGCCCTCTTCTGCTGCTTTCCCAGGCCGTAGCAGAGAGCTGGATCAGAAGTGGAGCAGCTAGAACTTGAACCGATGCCCAAATGGGATGCCAGCACTGCAGATATTTGAAAGAGAATGCTTTAGAATTTTTTGATACCTCCTGGGTTATTTAGATTCAGCTTGTTTACTTTCATCTTAAAAAAATTTTTTTTAATTATTTTAAGGCATAGGGAGAGAGAATTTCTATCTGCTAGTTTACATCCCAAACACCCACAATGGCCAAGGATGAGCCAGGCTTCAGCTGGGAACCAGGAACACAACCCAGGTCTCCCATGTAGGTGGCAGGTACTTGAGTCATCCCCACCGCCTTCTGAGGTCTGCATTAGGAAGAAGCTGTAATGAGAAGCTGCAGCCAGAAATCAAGTCCAGGTTCTCCTATGTGGGATGTGGGTCTTATAACCACTAGGACAAATGCAGGTGCCCGTCATCCTATTTTCTGGTAGCTTCTGTGTCTTTTTATTTTTTTAAAAAGGTTTATTTTATTTATTTGAAAGAGTTACAGAGAGAGGCAGAGCCAGAGAGAGAGATTTTCCATCCACTGCTTCATTCCCCAAATGACCGTGATCGCCAGAGCTGAGCTGATCTGAAGCCAGAAGTCAGGAGCTTCTTTCTGGTCTCCCATGCGGGTGTAGGGGCCCAAGGACTTGTGCCATCTTGCACTGCTTTCCCAGGCCATAGCAGAGAGCTGGATTGGAAGAGGAGTAGCCGGGACTAGAACTGGTGCCCGTATGGGATGCCGGCGCTGCAGGCCGGGCCTTTAACTCACTGCACTACAGCAATGGCCCTCTGTGTCTGTTGCATGATAAAGTGAGATGCACAGGACAGAGCTGGTGTAGCAGAGAGATGGCTGTATATCAGACGACAAGGAACTAGAGTTATATTTGAGGAAGAACAGGGCAGAGAAGGGCCAATGGGTCCTTCAGAGCTCATGTAGTGCAGGTATGTATTGTTCTGTGCACCCCCCAAAAGAAGTGATGTGCATAGTTGTGAACCTGAACTTGGCTGAAGCTGACTTACAGTCAGTATTCCAGTTACAACAAATCTCCCCATTTTATAATGCTCTGGATTCTGTGATCAGGACCTCAGAGTGGCCCCCAGGAATGTTTGTCATTGTTTCTCAGTGTCTTGGGCCTCAGCTGGAAAGACATAAAGGCTGATGGTAGCCAAACACTGGAATTCACCTGAAGACTGTGTAGTCAGGCTCTGGCAGTTGATGCTGGCTTTGGGCTGGAACCTCAGTTGAGGCTGTCATCTGACCTGTAGCAGCCTTGTGTGGTTGCTTGGGCTCCTCCCAACCTGGTGGCTGGGTTTCAACAATGAGTGTCCAAGAGAGCAAGTCTTGTTGTGATCTAGCCTTAGAGTCACGCAGCATCACTCCAATGTCTTAATAAACCCACTCAGGTTCATGGGAAAGTAAAATACTCGTAGATCCCATCTTGCCGTGGGAGTCAGAGTCACATTGTAAGTAGAGCATATGTGTTGGGAAATAAGACTGTGGCCTTCTTTGGAAAAGATCTCTGCCAAGTTGGGAAAATTATGTTTCATTTTCATTAAATTGATAATGGGAATTTTTAGAACCTTTTTCTTAACAGTCAAGGTTGAGACAAGATTTTAAATTCCATATAAAGCCCTATTTTGTAATGATTTCCTGTATTAAGATTTCATAATGGTGTTTATTTTTATTAAATTTTTTGGTATCCTTTCTGTCAATAGAACCTTTCAAAGTAGCTTTTTTATCACTGTTTTTCTTTTTCAGATAAAGCTGTGAATTGTAATATGGATTCATTGAGAGATTCACCTAAAAAGAAATCTGAAAAGAAACAGCAATGCCTCTTTTTCAAAGATGAAAATAAGGTTGTATTTTTCTTTAAAGATTTATTTATTTATTTGAAAGTCAGAGTTACACAGAGAGAAGGAAAGGCAGAGAGAGAGAGAGAGAGAGAGAGAGAGAGAGAGAGAGAGAGAGAGAGAGAAAGAGGGAGGTCTTCCACCTGCTGGTTTACTCCCCAACTGGCAGCAACGGCTGGAGCTGCACTGATCTGAAGCCAGGAACCAGGAGCTTTTTCTGGGTCTCCCATGTGGGTGCAGGGGCCCAAGGACTTGGGCCATCTTCTGCTTTCCCAGGCTGTAGCAGAGAGCTGGATCGGAAGTAGAGCAGCTGTGACTCAAACCGGCACCCATATGCATTGCTGGCACTGCAGGCAGCAGCTTAACCCACTACACCACAGCGCTGGCCCAATAAAGTTGTGTTTTTAAAATGCCCATTTTATACAAAATTTGTAAAATTTTAATAATATTCTTTTAGAGTCTATTAGGAACCAAAAACATGGTTTCTATTAGAAAAATCCTTGGCTATGATAGTTTTGTTTATGAAACCAGACTTTACATGTTTGGTTACTTTGGAAGAGCTCCAGCTCCCCTCCTACAAAGCTCTTGTTTGTGGGACTAGTGGCCTCTCTGCAAAATTAAGTGTTATCAGTTTAACAAGACTGTGAAAACCTGGCATTCTGGGGCACTCTTAATAGTTTATTGCAGGGGTTGGTATTTTGGCTCAGCCAGTTAAACTGCCTTCAGCACCAGCATCTCATAGGGGTACAAGTTCTAGTTCCTGTTGTTCCACTTCCAGTCCAGCTCCCGGCTCGTATGTCTAGGAAAGCAGCAAAAGGATGGCCCAAGTCCTTGGGCCCCTCCCTTGGGCCCTATGTGGGAGATCTAGATGGAGTTCCAGGCTCCTGGCTTTGGCCTGGCCCAGTCCTGGAAGTTGAGCTATTTAGGGAGTGAACCAGTGGATGGAAGATCAATGTCTTTCTCTCCCACCCTCTCCCTTTGTCTCTTTAACTCTGCCTTTCAAATAAATTAATTAATATTTTATTTTAAAAAAGTTTATTTCAGTTCTAACTGCCCTGCAGTTGTTTTGGCGAGACTGGTGAGTATCATCATGGGACATTGTAAAGCTATCTTCTCTTCGGTCTAGTGGCTGCACCAAGGGTGTAATCTGTAATCATCTGTCTTTGTGTTCTTTGTCTCTGCAAATTGTTGTGTATATGAAAATTATCTGGATTGGTTCCTCTTAAGAATAATTCCCATGGATTTTTATTTAAAAAGAAATGTCTATATCCATATCTATATGTTGCTGACATATTTTTTTTTCTTTTTGAAGGGTATTGAATCTTCAGCATACTGGCCAACAAAAAGAGGAATAACCATATATGCCGACCCAGATATCCCAGCAACAAGGTATGATTTGAAAATGCAGTGTGATTGGGTAGAGCCTTTAGTGTAATGCTGTCTTCTCTGTGGGAGACTGCTTCCATGAAACCAACATCTACAGACACTCAAGTCTCTTGTGTGACCCATGCACATCTCCATGTGCTAAATCATCTCTAGATTACTTCTATGACTAATACAACGTGGTTGTTATGCAAGTAGTCTAGACTGTATTATTTGGGGCATAATCACAAGGGAAAGGCATCTGCGCATGTTCAGTGCAGACATAGATTTTTTTGAGTAGTTTTTTAAGGATTTATTTTATTTATTTGAAATTGAGTTATACAGAGAGAAGGAGAGAGGGAGATCTTCCATCTGCCAGTTCACTCTCCAAGTGGCCGCTGTGGCTGGTGTTGGGCCATACTGAAACCAGGAGCTCCATCCGGGTGTCCCACAAAGGTGCAGGGGCCCAAGTACTTGGGCCATCCTCTGCTGCTTTCCCTGGTGCATTAGCAGGGAGCTAGATTGGAAGTGGAGTGTCTGGGACTCGAACCAGTACAGATATAGGATGCTAGTGTCACAGGCAGTGGCTTTATCCACTACACCACAACGCTAGCCCCATCTGAGTGTTTTTTGATGTGTGGTTTCTTGAACCCACAGATTTAATACCCAGGGATATGAAGGGACTACTGTTGTGGCACAACAGGTTAAGTCACCACTTGAGACACCCATATCCCATATCGGAATGCCAGTTTGAGTTTCAGCTGCTTTGCTTCCAATCCAGCTCCCTGCTAATGTTCATGGGAAGGCAGCAGATGATGGCCCAAGTGCCTGGGCCCCTGCCATCCATATGGGAGACCTGGATGGCATTCCTGGTGGCTTCATCCTGACTCGACCATGCTTATTGCAGGCCTCTGGGAGGTGGACCAGGGGCTAGACAGTCTCTGTCTCTAGTTGCCTCTGTTACTCTGCCCTTCAAATAAATAATCTCACATTTATTTATAAATGGTATACATACATATATATGTATATTTGAGAGGCAGAGAGACAAGGAATGAGATAGACAGCTTCAATCCACTGGTTCCCACCCAAAATACTTGCAATTACCAGGACTGAGCCAAGCTGAAACCAGGTATCCAGAACTCAACTCAAGTCTCCCGTGTAGGAGGCAGGAACCCAGCTCACATCACTGCTGCCTCCTAACGTCTGCATTGGCAGGAAACTGGAATTGGGAGCTGAGACTAGGAATTGAATCTGAACACTCTGATGTGGGACATGGGCCTCCTAACTGGTGTCTTAACCACTAGGCCATATGCCTATCTGATTTAACATATACTAATGTAAAGGAAAAATCTTGTGACGATTGCTTAGCAACAAAACTCACTGAAAATGGGTGCTGAATGACTTTGTTTCCTTGTTGGACAAAGTTGTTTCTATAAGGAAGGTCCAGTGGAGGCCAGCATGGGGTGGTCTGGGTGTGGAGCATGGGTATACACAGACCAGAGGGCAGGACTACTTAGGGGGTTAAGAGTTAGTAGGTAGCAAAGACTGGATTGTCATCTCCTTAAAGATGAGTATCAAGGGTTTTGACTATAACCTTGTCTCATCAAGATATGTGTCCGTAACATTAAAGAAACCACAGAAAAGCCATCACACTATACCACTTCTTTTGTAGTCTAAGAACTTAAGATAGTGTTCTACTTTTCCCCTCCTGGACTATATGCTGTGGTTGTCATGTGATGTATTTATATACTAGATTCTATCATGACATTATTTTTTCCCAAAGAAACCTTTAATAAGTACAAATTTCATAAGTATAGCTTTAGGAATATAGTGATTCTTCCCACCATACCTGCCCTTCCACCCCACCTCCTCCTTCCTCTCCCATTCCTAGTCCCATTATCCATTAAGGAAAAGAAAAAAATGTTCCTTGACAGTCAAGACAAGTGCTGTTCAAGTCATTGCTTCTCAAAGTATCAATTTCACTTCTACATATTTCCTTTTAGGTGCTCTGTTAGTTATCACTGAGAATATATGCTATTTGTCCCTTTGAGACTTCATCCATTTTGTTGCAAATGACTGGATTTCATTTTTGTTTTTACAGTTGTGTAGTATTCCATAGAGTACATATCCCATAATTTATCCAATCTTTAGTTGATGGGCATTTAAGTTGATTGCATGTCTTAGCTATTGTTAATTGAGCTGCAATGAATATGGGGTGCAGATAACTCTTTTGTTTGCTGATTTCCTTTCCCTTGGGTAAATTCCCAGGAGTGGGATGGCTAGGTCATATGTATCTCCCTGCTGTCTTCCATAATGGCTTTACCAATTTACATTCCCACCAACAGTGGACTAGGGTACCTTTTCTCCCACATCCTTGCCAGCATTTGTTGTTTGTTGATTTCTGTATGTAAGCCATTCTAACTGGGGAGAGGTAAAACCTCATTGTGGTTTTGATTTGCATTTCCCTGATGGCTAGTGATCCTGAGCATTTTTTGATGTGTCTCTTTTCCCCTTTTGAAAAATGTCTGTTTAAGTGCTTTGCACATTTTTTAACTGGGTTGTTTGTTGTTGTGGAGTTTCTTGATCTGTTAATATATTCTGGTTATTAGTCCTTTATCAGTTGCATAGTTCACAAATATTTCTCCCACTCAGTTGCCTCTTCACTTTCCTGAGTGTTTCTTTTACAGTACGGAAGTGTCTCAATTTGATGTAATCCCATTTGTTAACTTTGGCTTTGATAGCCTGTGCCTCTGGGGCCTTTTCCAAGAACTCTTTGCCTGTGCCAATGTCTTGCAGGGTTTCCCCAATATTCTCTAATAATTTGATGCTATCAGGTCATAGATTTAGGTCTTTAATCCACGTTGAGTGGATTTTTGTGTAGGTGTTAGGTAGGGGTCCTGCTTCATACTTCTGCATGTGGAAATCCAGTTTTCCCAGCACCATTTGTTGAAGAGAATGTCCTTGCTCCAGGGATTGGTTTAGCTCCTTGGTCAAATATAAGGTTGGTTGTAGATGCTTGGATTGATTTCTGGCATTTCTATTCTGTTCCATTGGTCTATCCATCTGTTTTTGTACTAGTACCAAGCTGTTTTGATTCTAACTGCCCTGTAGTATGTCTTGAAAATGACTTTGATTTAAACACTCAGCTATCTTTACAAAGATCTAACTAACTACACTGTAGCCTTACGTATGTAGTTAAGTTGGAGCATTTGCCTCTGAACCAGACGACATGCTGGTGATAAACTCTCTTAGCTTTGTATGTCTGAAAAAATTACTAGTTTCATTTTTGAAAACAACATTTTCACTTGGTCTAGAATTCTACATTAACAGTCCTTTCTTTGCTGTATTTTAAACTTACTGCTTTTCTGCCTTCTTGCTTGTATCATTCTTGGTGCAAAGTCTGTCGTCTTTTTCTCTGTTCTCCTGTTTGCTGTATGTCTTTTCTTGAGTGCTTTTAAAATTTTATCGATAGTACCAGTATGAGCAATTATTATTTGTCTTGATGTAGTTTTTCTCATATTTTTTAAAGATTTATTTATTTATTTGAAAGTCAGAATTACACACAGAGAGAGGGGAGGCAGAGAGAGAGAGAAGTCTTCCATCTGATGGTTCACTCCCCAATTGGCCGCAATGGCCAGAATTGCGCCGATCCAGAGCCAGGAGCCAGGAGCTGCTTCCAGGTCTCCCACGTGGGTGCAGGGCCCAAGCACTTGGGCCATCTTCTGCTGCTATCCCAGGCCACAGCAGAGAGCTGGATCGGAAGAGGAGCAGCCAGGACTAGAACCGGCGCCCATGTGGGATACTGGCGCTTCAGGCCGGGACGTTAACCTGCTGTGCACAGCGCTGGCCCCAAGATATCTTCAAAATTGGGGCAAATAGGTTCACAAATTTTAACAATGCTTTCTGATTTCTAGTGCTTCAAGTCAGAAACCAAATGCGAAACCACTTTGCCTGGCTGAGAAGAAGGATTATGCTGAGAAGAATGGCTGTGTGAAGTAAGAGTTTTTGTTTGCCCGAGTTGTTTATTGAAAGGATGGTAATAAAATTATAAGGAGGAAGTGATATATTTTATTATTAATTTCAAACCTATGTTCTCATCAAAAAATATCTGTACAGTAAGACTCCTGCAGGCTCTGAGCTGTGCTTTTCCTTCCTGATCACCAGGGCAAGTTTCTCTGTGCAGGGCTTTGTTCCAGAGTGTCGTTTTCTTCCCATTCCTGAATCTCTTGTGAAGTGAACAGTTTAAAAAATGAAGTAGATAAAATTGGGGCTGTTGATTCTCTATGGGTTGGTATCTGCTTTCCTCCTAGTTTTATGGGGTTAAACAGGTCTCCTACCTGCTGGAGGAACTGTTGGCAGCAGGACAGTAACTTACACTTGTGTGGGCCACAAAATATTTTCCTGTCGGTTTTCTTTATTATTATTATTATTATACCAGCCTGAGCAGTTTTATATTTGAAATAGCAACAGCTGCACTGGAGCCTCTAGAATGGCAGACCGTTGGGAGGTGAATGAGTCCTAACCTATCCACTGATTCAGCTAGGGAGTCGAAGTGGGGGTGGTGCTGGCTGTACTCCCAGAGGCCTCTGGCATAGCAGGAGCTCCTCACAGAAGTCCAGGGCCAGACTTTGAAGGCTGCCATGGAGTCCACAGATCTGGAGGTAGCTGTTAATGCACCTGATTTTATGTCTCCCTGCAGTTGATTTCTTCTATTTTAAATTATAACCTGCTAAATTAACTCTGGAATGTTATTCCCTTTTATTTCTATATTCGAAAATTCTGTCTTGTCTCCCACTCAGTGTCTTTTACTTAGAACCCTGTGGTTAAATGACATCAGTTATTCTAGCAGTCTTATTTATGGTGGAACTTTGAAGTGGCTCAAGATTAAACAGAAGAGAAGGAAGAAAGCAGTGGGTTTCCTAGAAACCCCAGGGTGGCCTGGTGATCCTGCTGTCCTCAACCAGAGTGAGCGGCCTGAGACTGGCTATGCCATATCCAAAGCCTGGGGAACTGAGTGCCTGTCATATCTGGCCCTCTGGTGAGGGCAGCCTGAAAAAGAAGAGTCCTTTTCTCAAGTATGATCTGCAGGTGTCACATCCCCGTAATGAAATCTGTGTTGAAAACAGTAATAATGTCAGGAAAGGTGACACATACTGCCCGGCCAGTAAGGACCATGTTAAAGGTCGAGCATCCACCAGCCTCCTCTGTTTGAAGCTTGTTTGCTTTTCCTGCCAGTTTCTGGCACTGATGGTGTTGCTCAGCCTGTAAGTACTATCATGCAGTTCTGTTTCTTTCTCCTTAGAATTGTGTCTTTCACATAACTCATTTGGAAACCTCCAAATTATAGTGAGCTCAGGAAGAGGTCACCCCAGAGTCAGTCTTCTTGCCCACTCTGGGAATGCATGCCACTTGTCCTTTGGGATCTCGGATCATTGGGTGACAAGGAGATTGTCAGGATCCACTCCAGAGTTGAAGGGCCCACAACTGCAAGAGAAGCCGCTCCCCTTGGAGTAGTGTCAGCTGCTTAGATTGTGCCTGAGATGCGATTTCTAGCCTGTTGTCAACTTCAGCAGTGGCCCTCGGTGTCTGCTGGGAATGGTGGTGAATTTCAGCTCCATTTTGGTTGGTAGCAGCTCTCCGCGGCATTATTTTGAAGAGGGTGTTGTTGCTGCAGCCAGAGGTGCCAGGGAGAGTACTTTCATGAATGCATAAGGTGGTGGTCTGGGTGCAGGGAGAATGGAGTGGTGGCCAGTTGGCCCCTGTGTGTCATCTGGAATGTCTATGACCCTGTGGCTTTCTTTTCAGTTCTTAGCCTGTCTTTCCTCTCATTCTTACTATAATATGTTCTTTATTATTCAGTTGTCTACCATTAAACATTTTCACATTTGCCTACTTTGTACTATCTGCTTACTTAAAATGGAAATTTTTCTCTAAATACATGTGTTCTTTTTAAAGATACATTTATTTGTTTGAAAGGCATAGCCGTTGGGCAGCAAGGGGTTGGGGGAAGTAGAGAGATTTATCTGCTGAGTCACTCCCCCCAAATGGCTCCAACAGCCAGTTCTGGGCCAGGAACTCCATCCAGATCTCCCACATGGGTGGCAGGGGCCCAAGTGCTTGAACCATCTTCTTTTGCCTTCCTAGGCCCATCAGCAGGAAGCTGAATTAGAAGCAGAGCAGCTGGAACTTGAACTGGCACCCCACTACGGAATGCCATTGTTGCAAGCAGCAGCTTAACCCAGTGCACCACAATGGTAGCCCCCAAATACATGTATTCTTTATAATACTGTCTCAATATCAGGGTTTCATCACCAGTGCTTAGTAAAGCTTTATAGACTGAAATGAGCTTCACAGAGGCTGTGGAATCCTGATGCTGGGCAGCTGTCTTTCCTAACCAGAAATCTCTGCCAGAGTACACTGGCTGGTGAGCACTGGTTACCACTTCTCTTCCCTCTTGAAGTCACATGTGTTCCTCCCATGATCCCATCCTCAGACATCCTTATTCTATGAGATGGACATTCAGTGTCCACAGGCTCTGAACACGGAACCGAGAGTGATGGAGTTCCTTATCTTCTGTTGCTTTTCCTGTGTGTGTGTGTGTGTGTGTATGCGTGTATATGTATGTGTGCGTGAAAGAAAGAGAGAATATGTGTTTCTTTACTGATGTAGCTCTGGATTCCCCTCTGTTGTCTACACGTACTCCTTGCATTTCTACTTGTGTCTCCTTGGAGACCTCCCCAGAGCCTCTGGCATGCCCTGGTTTGTGCCTGAGGAGCTCCATGTTTGGGAGACACTCTTGAGCTGAATCCTTTCTTCTAGACCTCCCAGCTTTCTCTTCCTTGGTTTTACTCTCTTATTTTGGTAGAAAACATCCTTTGGTAACTTCCAGAGAAGGGAAACATGAAAGATACAATTTTTGAAACTTTCCATAAATGCTTTTAAACTATTGTCACACTGGATGCATAGAGTGGGTGAACATTTCGAATGCATTTCTACTTCGTCCTCTGGTTTCCAGCTTCTGTTGCTGAGAGGTCCTCCCCTTTCTGATTCCTTATTTAAGAATCTTCCCGCTGTTTCCCTCTGTGGGAAATAAGCCCACCTGAGACCACCTGTCCACCAAAGGATGGACTCAGACACATGAAAGTAGCAAGAAGCGAGGCTTTATTCGTGACTTGGCAAGGCAGTGTGTGATGGCAGGCACACCTGAGATAAGAACCAACACCCTTTTATCTCCTAGTGCACACGTCCCTTACCCAGTTCTTCACTGGCCGAGTCCTTCGGGAGTCACGATCTTCCCAGACATTGCCCAAGACAGGGCAGGCGACTGGGTGCCCAGACCAGTTGCTAGGCAGACAGGAAGGGGAAGGAGATTGGACGGGATTAAGAGATGGGGCAAAACAGAATTGATTGTGGCGGAGGCCTTGTACCGGAGGACTTGTTAGAGTTATGGAAAGTTTAGCAGTTGAGGGTTTTTTTATACTTTGTGTTAAAATTTAAAACTGTGTTAGGTGTAGCTGGAGGTGTTATGCCAGATTGAGGGTGGTCACGCTCTTTGAAAATAAACCATAAAGCATTTTCTTAAGCTCTTTGACACCGTTAGAGCCAGTGTGTGGAGATTTCATGCTGCGGTGCCAGTGGATCCCTTTCATTAGTAAACTCATGTCTCTCACTTTGGAAAGTACTCTTGCTTTTCTATTTTATTGATCTCTTCTGCACCACATTCTTGTCTTTCAAAAACCATGAGTCACATCTTGGACTTTCTGGACTGGTCGTGGAAATTTTTCTTTAATATTCTTCTGGAGAGGCTGGCGCCGTGGCTCAATAGGCTAATCCTCCGCCTTGCGGCATCGGCACACCGGGTTCTAGTACCGGTCGGGGCACCGATCCTGTCCCGGTTGCCCCTCTTCCAGGCCAGCTCTCTGCTGTGGCCAGGGAGTGCAGTGGAGGATGGCCCAAGTGCTTGGGCCCTGCACCCCATGGGAGACCAGGAGAAGCACCTGGCTCCTGCCATCGGATCAGCGCGGTGCGCCAACCGCGGCGGCCATTGGAGGGTGAACCAACGGCAAAAGGAAGACCTTTCTCTCTGTCTCTCTCTCTCACTGTCCACTCTGCCTGTCAAAAATTAAAAAAACAAAACAAAACAAAAATATTCTTCTGGAGAAAATGTATTATATATTAATATATTAATACCACTTGAGACACCTACATTCCATATTGGAATACCTGGATTTGAGTACTGGATATGCTTCTAATTCCAACTTCTGCTAATTTGTACCCCAGGAGGCAGCCAGTGACGACCCAAGTGCATTCCCATGTAGGAAACCTGGATGGAGTCCTGGTTTTGGCCTGGTCCAGCCCTTACTATTGCAGGCTTTTGGGGTAATGAAGTAATGTGTAGAAGATTCTCTCTGCCTGTCTTTCAAATGAATTTTAAAAATGCTAAAAATACAAATACATTTTTTCTTCTGTTATTTCATCTCTTTTTGCTCTACTTTTGGAACATTTTCATAACTATCTTCTAATTTTACTGAGTTTTTAATTTCAAATATTAAATTGTATTTTGCTGGAGTTTTCTCTCTTACGTGATGTCCCACCCTTGTTTCTTCTTTGTGATGTTTTCTCTTATTTCTCTAAGGATACCACTAATTTTGTGGTGACTTCTCCCTGTAGTGTTTCTATTTTTTGCAAGATACAGTTATTTTTGTCTCTGCAAGGTGAGATGTTTTCCCTAGGTGGCTTGTGGTCTTTGTCTGCTTTTATTTTCATGTAGGGGCCTAACCAGCCTCCTAAGGCTTCTGAGTGCCCAGCAGCTTGCTGACTGTGAGTCTCATCGTGGAGTTAGCTGCTGTGGGGGGACCTCTGAAATCTGTCTCTAGTCCTTCCTCCTCAGTAGGTCAGATGCCCCAGGAAAAGTCCTCCTGTCTCTTGCCATGGGACAAGATCTGCTTGCCAGGGTCCTGGGTGCTGAGTGACAGAAGCCAACCAAACTGTCATTTTTCAGTTGTTAGCTTAACTTCCCTCTTTCTAAGTACAATCCTTCTGAGACAGGATGGAAGCAGGGGCTATGCAGTCAAGCCCCTCCCAACCTGACGTGTCCATATCCAGCTTGAAACCAGTCAGGAGCAAGGAGCATCAGATCCTAACCACAGACGACCCCTGCTGCCCTGCTTAAGGACTTCCTCAACCTGTACCTGCTCTCTATAACTCATGCAACAATAGGTGACTTTCCTGGGGTGGTGGTAGTAACGCCACCGTTTTGAGGGTGTTGTGTGCAAAAAGAAAAAACAAACAAACAAACAAACAAGAGCACCTCTGCACAGGACACTAAGCCAGGTGCAGACCAAAATGCTTTGTGCCAGCAGGGAACCACCATACCTTCCCAACCCCATAAAAGCACCTGTTCAGCTACTGTTGGAGAACCAGTTGGCAGAACCTCTTCATGCCATGCGTTCCACCTTGTGCTCCAACACAAGACCCCCAACGAATCTTGTGTGGGTTGCACATTGGCCTCTTGTGCGTTGATACTTGCAGGTGAGCCAAAGGGGTCAGTAACATGTTTCTGGTGACTCTGGTGGAACCTGGAAAAGGGAATATTCCCCCTTGGAGAAGGTGAAGATTGGTGGGTGTACAGACAGATGGAACCCTCTCTCAGTGGGCCAATGGCTGCCTGTGCCTTTACTTCAGGGTCTCTGCTGTTGGAGAGTTCTCTGACCTCCCAGAATCCTAGCTTACCCCACCCACTGTTTTTCTTTCCTCTCACATGTTTTTCTTTCCTCTCTTTTTCCTCTTTAAGTCCTCGGGCTTGGTTTTTGGTTTTAGTTTTGGATTTTGATTTGAGGCACCTTAGCAGACATCACGTGGGGTGGGTTGAAACTCCTGGCTCCTGGCACTGATCACGCAGCAGGGGACAGGTGGGTTGCCCCTGTGCACTCTGGTTACTGGGTAGAATCAACACAGTTGACTGCTGGAACTGCAGCTTTGGTTTTGGTTTAGTCCTGTCTGAAAACTCCCAGTCGTTGTCTTTTTACTCTGATCTTGCCTCCCAGGACATCATCTTGCTCCTGCCCTCCAGCCATGGCTGCCACTAGCCGCAAGGTGGCTGGAGCTTCTAAGCCATTCAGATTCAGGTGCCCCATGGACATCACCCAGCAGGGATCATGGAGAACTGGTGGGGATCATCCCCTACCACACAGAGTCCATAGAGGCAGATTTGAGATTTTTCCTCCTGATCCTTCTGCCTCTCTGATCTTGACTGTTACTTTGTTTCTCGCTGCTTATATCTGCAGGTGGGTCAGGGCCAAGGTGCTTGTATTCATGGATAGCTGCCCACTGGTGGAGATAATACCCAGTCCCAGGACCTTTAATAATAGGCCACAGACTCCATTGAAGGGCCCATATGGGAAACACTTCAAGTATCCCAGGCGCTGTCCCCTGGGTTGCATCTTAAGCACTTGGAACAGTTTAGGTTGGATGGCTGAAAAGGAAAAAGTAACTTTTTATTCAACATGGTATGACCTCAATACAAGGAGAGGATCAAGAGACATGGCCCATGAACAGGTCACTAATTTATAACACCATTCTTTAACTGGGTTTTTGTGTTTTGAGGGAAAATGTGGAGAAATTCCTTGTGGTCAAGATGTCTTTGAAGCTCTGTCGGGACCCCAAGCTTCATGATTCCTATTGAGGCTGCATGGCTGCTGTTCCTCAGCCACTCCGTCCTGCAGTCCCTGACCATTAGAGTTACTGACCTCATGTTTAGAACCCCAACTCCTTGACCCCCATTGGCTTCTACCACTTCGTCCTCGTCCTATTGGCATCCCAGACGCTAGCCCTGGTGTCACCTCCTCCATGCCTTCCACCCCTTCACAACCACCATCAGGAACAACCCACCTGTGTCCCCTTCCTGATGGGCCTCCACTGGGCTGCAGAAGCAGCTGTCTTCTCTCCCACCCCACCTTCTACGACCCAGACTGCTTTCCTTTAAGAGGAGTAGCAGGTGGGGAAGGTCGAGTCCCAAAGTCCATGCTGCTTTCTCAGTAACTGAGCTAGGGCTACCTCAAGAACAGTTTAGCTGGCTTTCTGAGAGCGTGGAGGTTTAGGGGTGAATCTACCAAGCTAAGCTTGACCTTCTTACTAGGCAAGATGTTGTTGTTTGTTGTGCCCCCAGTGCATTTCCTCAAGAAGGCCAGAGAACGAGCAACCAGTTTTGTCACCACTCAGTATCCCAGGTAGGGACAGAGTGGTTCCAGATCAGGAACACAGTGGGATTGTAGATCAGACTGAGAGACAGGATGGTACAGCTTATTGCCTTATAACAGGGGGGATGAAAAGGTGTGTGGTGCAGCCTGTTAATTATGACACAGTTAACAGGGATCATTCAGGAAAAGGAAGAGAACCGGCCAGCTTTTGGGGCTGGCTCACTGAGGCCTTTAGGAAAGACACGAGCACAGATCCCGACTCTGCTGAGCATGAGCCTCACTTGCTGGGCAGCCCCGACATTAGAGGAAACAAACACTAGAGGCAGGACCTCAGACCTCATTGTCGACCATGGTGGAGGAGGACTTCAGGGTCTTCCAACAGTTGAGACAGGGCAGAGGAGGTGAGCAGAGATAATAGGTTGGCTAAAGTGGTGCAGCTTTCTGCTGCCCTAATTAATTAGCCACTCTGGGAGGAACCCCCAAAGGCCCAGAAGACCAGACAACCAGAGAGGGTGCACCAGCCACGGATGCATCTACAGTGCCTATTGCAGGCTAGAGGGCCATTGGGGGACCCTGGCAAGAGACCCCTCCTGGCCAGCCTCTTGGATGGGAGGCAGGCGGTCACCTCCTGATGAGACCCAGGCACCTGCTCGGCTCCGACTTCAGCACGATCTTTCACCATCACTCCAGCAGAACCCCAGGCACTCTAGAAGTGGCAGGTAGGGGAACTGAGTTCCTTGTGGACACCGGAGCCGCCTACTCTGTCCTGACTCATCCTGTCGGCCCCCCTCTCCAACTGCGACTGCATGGTAACAGGTACAGACAGTCAACCTAAGGTAAGAGTTTACTTTCCCCCTTGCCTATGAGACCAAGTCTAACCCACTCCCTTTTATATGTTCCTGAGCTAAATTTGGGGTTACCGTCTTCCTAGAAGGGGACCAGGAACAAGATGGTGAGCCATCACCAGGCAGCTGCCTGTCAGTACTTCTCAACCCCAAGAACCCAGAAAGTGGCAGAATTCCTGAGAGTATTAAAAATCAAGTAGGCCCATCTGTATGGGACACTTTCACCCCAGGGCTAGCCCACGACATTTCCCCAGTAGAGTGTTTGTGAAAGAGACAGTGCCCATCAAACAGTGGCCACGGAAGGAATCTGCCCCTGCTCTGGAAGTCCCTGGGGCTTGGGTTATTAAGCCTGTCAGTTTACCCTGTAGCACCCTGGTTCTCCCAGTCAGGGAGCCAAACAGGGAGTAATGCTTAGTGTAGGACCTGTGGGTAGTGAGTGAGGCGGTTTTCCTGTCAGTATGTTATCCCAAACACATACACTCTACTTACTCAGATACCTGGAGAGGAAAGGGTCAGTTATATACTGTCCTGAACCAAAAAGATGCCTTAACTCAGAGTCCTAATACCTTTTCACCTTTGTGTATAGAAACCTGGACACTCAGGAAACTATACAGTCCACGTACACCATGCCTCCTCAGAGTTTCAGAGATAGACCCACCATTTGGGACCGTCTTAGAGAACTGAGAGAACTCACCCTAAAAATGGTCCTTATCATAGGTAGATGGTTTGTGATCACCAGCCCCTCTCAGTGAGATTCTGATTATAATACTATAAAAAATAAATAAGGTACAAAGTCTCCCCCTCAAAAGCCCAGGTTTGTCTACATGTAGACCCAGGGTCTTGTGTCCTAACTGTGGAGTAGAAAAAAGCAGTTATTTCCTGTTGGTTCCCAAAACCAGGACAGCTTCAAGGATTCCTGGGAATGTCAGGTTTCTGCTGCATCTGGATCCCACATTATGGATTATTGGCAAAACTGCTATGTGAAGCATGAAAGCATGAGGAGCAAGTACCTCTGGAACCCAGAATGCTAGCAGGCCTTGGAGGCCCTACAGCCAGAGCTGGGCCACGCCGTGGCTCTAGGACTTCAAACCTAGAAAAGCCATTCATTTTTATGTCTGGTAGGTTAGGAGCTGTTTTAGGAGTTCTGATTCAAGGACTAAGAACTATCGAGAGACTGGTGCATACTTTTCAGAACCACTGAGTTCTCTGGTTCAGGGGTAGCCCAGTTGCCTAAGAACAGAGCTGCCACTCCCTTGTTGGTCAACAAGGCCTCTAAATTGGTGCTGGGACAACCCATAGAGGCACAAACCCTTCAGCAGGTGCAGACAGTGTTAGAAGTCAAAGGGCACCATTGGCTGACAGAAAGAAGACTTCTACCAGATTGCCCTGACAGGTCTGTCAGACTCTTAAACCTGAACATCCATCTGCCTTCCAGCCCAGGTGAGGGGGCCCTGCAACATCAGTGTGTTGATACTGTAAGACAGACCTTCTCCAGCAGGCCTGACCTCTGGGATGAGCCCCTCGAGAACATGCATGCTGAATGGCACACGGATGGAAGCGGTATTACAGAGGGAGCAGTGTGGGTGGCAGGCTATTCTGTGGAGAGTTTAACTGATGCCATAGAGCAGGAGCACTATCATCCCAAACCTCAGACCAAGAGGACAAACTGATTGCTCAGATTCAGGCCTTATAATTGGGAAAAAGTAAAACATTCAATATTTATACCTATTCAAAGTACAGGTTTCTTTTTTTTTTTTTTTTTGACAGGCAGAGTGGATAGTGAGAGAGAGAGACAGAGAGAAAGGTCTTCCTTTTTGCCGTTGGTTCACCCTCCAATGGCCGCTGCGGCCAGCGCATCTCGCTGATCTGAAGCCAGGAGCCAGGTGCTTATCCTGGTCTCCCATGGGGTGCAGGGCCCAAGCACTTGGGTCATCCTCCACTGCCTTCCCAGGCCATAGCAGAGAGCTGGCCTGGAAGAGGGGCAACCAGGATAGAATCCTGCGCCCCGACTGGGACTAGAACCCGGTGTGCCGTCGCCGCAAGGCAGAGGATTAGCCTGTTAAGCCACGGCGCCAGCCAAAGTACAGGTTTCTAGTAACTGCATGCCCACACCACCCATATGGTAGGAAAGGGGACTGTTACGAGCCGAAAACTCTGGTATTAAACACAAAGACCTAATCGTGCTTCTTTGAGAGGCAGCCCAGCTTCCTCAGCAGGTGGCAGTTGTTTACTGAGAGGATGCATCCAGTGTGAACCAGGGAAACAGTAGGAAGAGAAGGCCACCAAATGGGGGAGGGGGGTCAGCCTGCGGAGTCTGACAAGGTGCTGACCCCAATGATAGATCCTTCCACCTTCCCCAGCCGTCCCCATTAGCCCCAGCAAGAATATGAGGAGGCTGAGGTTGGGATACGGAGATAAGGATATTAGTGGTTCCTCAAAAATAGTGGAGTTCTCCCAGGATCAGACCAACAGAAGCTCATTAAACTCTTCCATGATGCTGCCCGCTGTGGGAGAGAGGACTGGTAGAAACTGATCTATGGGGTCTTTACAGGGAAAAACCATAAAGTAGGTGACCCTGCCCTGTGAAGTCATGTGTCCACAATAATCCCCTAGACCATCCTATCTTACCTTCATTGATAAAACCACTCCAACATGGAGGGACATACCCAGAAGACTGGCAGATGGGTTTTACACAGATGCTCCCTAGATCTGGACTCCAGTACTTTTTGGTGTTCACCTGTACCTTTACAGAGTGGAGGATGCTTTCCCACTGCACTGAAAAGGCCATAGAACTTTGTAGACTCCTCTTTTGGGAGATAATCCCTCATTTTAGACTTCTCAATCCCTCCAGAGTAATAATGGGTCATCCTTCTTAGCAAGTGTTGCCTAGACCCTCTCAGGGCCCCAGGAATATGCTGTAAGTTGCATGCCTCCTGTCTCCCCCAGTGTACTGGAAAGGTTGAGCAAATGAATCACTGTTGGGTCGTAGTCCACCCGTACAAGGATGGACTGGGTCCGAGGAAAGGTAAGCGCGCCGCTCGCCCGTTCCCCAGCCTCCTGGTCCCGGAGACTATCAGACGCAGCGGGGAGCCAAGTCTAGCAAGGACTCAGTCACCTTCTGCATAATAGTACCTTTTATAACACAAAACTGCAGAGTCATTGGGGCAGGGCTAAGGACCAACCAATCACTTAAAAAATCACCTTATGGGGGGATTTCTATAGGACTAGCCCTATGTCTATACACTTGTTACTAGTTTTGTTACCTCCCCTGATGTTGCGCAGCCAGTTAGTTTTAGTGGTAAACAACTTTGGATTCCGCCCATCTTACTTCCTCTGGGCGCCATCTTACTTGGCTCTGCGTGGCTTCATTCTGCACAGCTCGGGCGGGGGCACCCTGGAGCAGCTGCGCATGCGGAGCCCCCGGGCCTGGCCTGGCCTGGCCTGGCCGGGCTCATGCCCCACAAATCACATCCTTGAGCTCTGCCAAGAAACACACAAACCATGGACCAAAAGCTTCCCAAAGCAACCCTCAGGGTCCCACTGTCCCCAGGGGTGTGATGTGTGGAAGACCTTTCCTTACCATTGACCTCACAGACAGGGGACTGATCAACCTGGGACAGGTCCAGAGAGCCATCCTGGAACACGGAGTGCAGGTTTGCCAGCTCCTCAGGAGACATCATCCCATTCCCAGTTTCAACCAGGGGACCAGGTTTTGCTTACAACTTAGAATGGAAAGGACCATTCTTGAGGGATCTTGGCCACCCTTACTGCCGTAAAATGCAAAGCAGTCCCCAGCTGGGCCTACCTCTCCCAGTAAAACAGGTCTCTTCTAAGCCCCATAGGCCGTTCCCAAGGAGCCCACCTACTGCTGCAAGCCAGTGACGGAGCTGAGACATCTCCTCAAGGGAAGAACAGATGAGCTCCAGCAGCTCTGTGTCAGGCTGACACTGGCTGGGGCTGTCACCCACCCCTCCATCAGAAGAGCCAAGTTCTAATAGAGGGCAAGGGATTTTTACACCTCCAAGGTTTAGAGTTCAGCTGTCCTTCCTCAGCAGACAGCACTACACACGATGAGACCTTTGTCTCCCTCTCCTTAAGAATAAAGAGGATGGGAATGAGATAGGAGAGAAGCAAGGGTCACTCTATCAAGCTCTTCCTGACTTACTGTGTGTCGATCCCCAGCTCCAAACCAGTCAGGAACAAGGAATATCTAAACCCTGACTGCAGAAGATCCCTACTGCCATGATAGGAACTTCCCCAGTCTGCATGCCTGCCCAGAACACCCCTGGGTGACCCGTATGTGGCCTTCCTGGGGTGGTGGTAGTGAGTAGCACCCTGTTTTTTGAGTGTGTCATGTGTACAGAAACCCATAGTCGCCTACACAGAACACTGAGCCAAGTGCAAACAAAACCAAAATGGCATGTGCCAAGGAGAATGAGCCAGAAGTACAGTCTGGGTGCTGATCCAAATGCTGTGTATAGAGGGGAGTTCACCACACCTCTTCAACCCTGTAAAAGTACCTGTTCAGCTCCCGTGAGGGAATCAGGTGGCAAAACCTCTTCTTGCTGTGCTGTCTCTTGTGTTGGAGGATAAGCCCCCAGTAAGCTTGTCTGGGTTGCCTGGTGGCCTCTTGCCAAATGCTGCTTGCAAGTGAGTCAGAGAACCTGGAGTTGGTAACACTTCCTCCTCGGCTGTGCCTCTGGTGCCCAGTGTGAAGACTGCTTTCATTCTCTCCAGAGAACCAGCCCCTGATAGTTCCCTAGGGTGGGAGCACTGAGAAGAACCAGGGGATCCAGAGATTGCCCCCTTTGTTTTAGTTCCCTGTGACATTGCCATAACCAAAGGAGCCTGGTCCTCAACCCTGGACTTTCTGGAGATTTCTCTGTGTAGATAGAGTCGAGCCTCCCGTGGCTAGCTCAGCATCATTTGTCTTGGGTTGGCCATGGCAGTTAACCACCTGCCCATCTGTTTTCTGTCTTCTTAGGTTTTGTTTTGGAATGTTGTTTCTTCTATGATTCTCTCTTCATCTTTAAAAATAGCTTTACCGAGATAGTCATATAACAAAGTTTACCCTGTATAGTATTAATGAGGGTCTTCAAAATGTTCACAGGAATGCATATTTTGCAAAAAGCTATGCATGGAATTCAAAAATGTTTTGTATCAAGACTTTATCTCTTAATTCCATTTTTTATGAACTTCTTGACGTACCCTCATATACTTTATTTTTTTTTAAAGATTTATTTATTCGAAAGAGTTACACAGAGAGAAGAGAGGCAGAGAGAGAGAGAAAGAGGTCTTCCATCAGATGGTTCACTCTCCAATTGGCTGCAACAGCCAGAACTGCGCCAACCCAAAGCCAGGAGCTTCTTCCTGGTCTCCCACATGGGTGTAGAGGCCCAAGGACTTGGGCCATCTTGCTACTGTTTTCCCAGGCCATAGCAGAGAGCTGGATGGGAAGTGGAGGGCCGGGTCTCGAACCGGTACCCATATGGACGCCGGTGCTTCAGGCCAGGGCATTAACCCACTGAGCCACAGCGCCGGCCCCACCCTCATGTACTTTAAAAGGTACATAGTTCAGTGGCTTTAGTATATTCAGAGACTTGTACAACCATGAGCATGGTCTAATTCCAGAATGTTTTCATTAGCACAAAAAGAAACTCGGATCCATTTGCAGTAGCCCCTGGCAACCACTGATGTACTTTCTGTGGGTTTCCTATTCTGACCATTGTATATAAAAGGAAACATGTAATATATGTAACTGACTTCTTTCATTTAGTACAGTGCTTTCAAAATTCATCTCTGTCATAGTATAGATGAGAACTTTGTTCTTCTTTATGACTCAGTAATGTTCTATTGCATGGATACAGCACATTTTCTCTGTCTTCATCAGTGGGTGGACATCTGGGTCTTGTGGCTTGTGCATTAAGCAACTCCATTTCCAGGAATGAAGTTTCAGGAAAGAGGACCCCTGGGTGTGTGTTTTTGTGTTTGTGTGTGTGTGTGTGTGTGTGATCCACCATCTGTGATCTCTGGCTTGTGAGTTCTCTGTGGCTGTCACTAGTCCTTACCCACTTGGGCCTGGGGCCAAGGCTGAAGGAAAGCAGTGTTGATTTTCTTCTCTGAGTTAGCAGAAGCTGTAGTGGGCAAGTCCTCCCTGGTCCTGTCTTCTCAGCCATAGAATAGATACTGAAGTAGACCAGTCATTCCCGAGCATGGTCTGGCCCCCTTTCTGCACAAGAGCCTAGGCCAGGGTTGCTGCAGCACAGATGCAGGCTTGGGGGTGGGAAGTGGGAAGATGCAGCTGGCATGGCTCCCATGGCCGTGGCGTCTTCATAAACCAGACACAGCAGGGCAAGCCATGAGTTTATAGCTTTGCCTTGGGATGTGTAGTCCATTTTACCTCTACTTAGGGAGAATTAAAACAACAATGCAAGGGAGGAAACACACACTTTTTCCTTCAGGTCGTTCCTTCTCAACTGTTTTGCAGACTACTGCAGTTTTTAAATCCGGACCCTTTGAGAGCTGATGGAATCTCTGATCTACAGCAGGTATTTCAGGCCCTAAAAATGTTAGAAGAGAGAGGGAACAGTTTTCCCTGTCAGTCCCTCACTTTTCTCCCTCCAGACTTGGTATGAGGAGAGAAACTCATAGATGAAGGACTTTAGCTGGAGACGCCTTTTCAGAAATTACCCAGTGTATCACTGCTTTAAAGAAATGGTTATTTTTTTTAAACTTCTGTGGGTATTTGGTTATTGTGTTTTCAACTTGGCAGTGTGGGTGCTTTTTGTAAGTTAATGGACTTGGGTTTTCACACGGGGAACTTTTTTTTTTTTCCGGTTTTGTAAAGTTGTTGCTACCCTGTAATTCAGGCCAGACATGGTTGTGTGATGCCTGTATCTGCTTAGTTGCAGAAGTTGAAGTCGGCTGTGCAACCACCTGTTGCAGTGCTCTGGAACAGGATCGAGCCCTGCTTGACCATTGACACGTCCCCTCTCTCAGCAGACCTGAAAAAGGTAAGTGCGCTCCTGAACCCAACTCCTGAAGAGGCACCGTCCTCCTCCAGCATGGAGTTCTTCATAAACACATCTACGGTTCTTCTTTGCATTGAAGTCCTCCCCTAAGCTTTTTTTTTTTTAATAATTTTTTTAGAGATTTATTTTAATTATTTGAAAGTGTTACAGAGAGAGGTAGAGAAGAGAGAGAAGTCTTTCATCCACTGGTTCACTCCCCAGATGGCTGCAACGGCCGGAGCTGCGCCTGTCCAAAGCCAGGAGCCAGGAGTTTCTTCCGGGTCTCCCACATGGGTACAGGGGCCCAAGGACTTGGGCCATCTTTCACTACTATCCCAGGTGATAGGAGAGCGCTGGATAGGAAGAGGAGCAGCCGGGACTAGAACCGGCGCCCATATGGAACGCCGGCTTTAACCCACTGCGCCACAGCGCTGGCCCCCTCCCCTAAGCTTTTGCTACTAACTTCTCGTTGACTCTTCAGCCCAGGCTGAGTCTAAGTGAACAGTACTTTTGGGAGAAGTCATTTTGTGACTACAAGCCCATGTTCAAATGTGCCTCTGAAAAGGGGCTCCAAGGAACAGCCAGTGGCCAGGGCAGATGTAACACACGTACTTCTGAATTGGTCGTCTTGAAACTGCCTCACAGACGATGCTTTCACTTGGCAAATTGATCATGTATGATTACTTCCTGGTAGAAAAGAAAGGTTCAAAATATTTTTTTAAAAAATGGATGCAGGAGTTTTCAAGATGGTGTATTATGGAAGGAGCTTACTGCTCTAGACTAGGGGAAGATAGTTAAAAAAAGAAGTGGAGAGAGTACAATCTCAGGGAAGAGAAAATGGCAGAGGAAACTCCATACAAATTAAGAGGGACACCGCAGACCTAGGTGGAGGGTGTGGGTGTGCACAACTCAGGACGCCAGCAGCCAAGAGCCTTAGTACCAGCTTTGGAGAGTGAGGTGAGCCAGACTGCAGCAGCCCAAGCCACTGGTGATAAAGCTGTGGGAAGAGCCTGGCGTGAATCCAACTTGGAGCCCTGGGGAGGACAGTATACCTGCCAACCTAGAGGGAAAAAAATGGGGCACGTTTCTCTCTGCACAACCACCTGGCACCAGTGCCCTGTAACTAGCCAGTGAACATACGTAACATCTGCACCAGCTCATGTCTGCATGCCCAGCAACCAGCTGAGAGGAGATGCCTGAGTCTGGCTGGGAGAATTGACAGGGTACTGGGGACTTGTAACTGTGGGAGCCTTGTGTGCCAGGATGTGACTGCATGGGAGGGTGCAGGGTTTGGCTGGGACTTTGGGCAGTCACTATGGGTGGTTGCTGCACATGTTCAGGGCTCCCAGATTGCCTGGTGAGGGTCACTGCTTCAGGATCCGGGTTTACACCGAGGACTGCACAGATCCTTTGGGTGTTCTTGTGGCAGCATGGATGAAAATTGTATCTACTGGGGCTAGCGCCCAGGCATTGGTCTACTTTGAGGAGAGGAGGTGATGAGCTGAGTCTACACCAACAGAGCAGAACAAACCTCCCCTCTGATGATAATAATAATAATAAAAAAGATTTACCATGCCCAACATGGGTGTAACCTTGGGGACTCCCCTCACCCTGGAGCACTGAACAGAACTTCTTGACTACACCCAACTCATGCCTGTATATATTCACTGAAAGAGCAGACACTCCACAAAGGCATAGTCCAAAGACAAAAGCCATCACAGAGAAAAAAATAAGAACAAAAAGTATCACCATAGACGCCTAATAATAAATAGCAATTCAAGAAACAAGAATAAGGAAGATAACATGACATCCTCCAAAGAACATAACACTTCAACACTAAAATGTAAAGATGAAGAGATTGATGAAATGCCAAATGGAATTCAAAAAATGGATTGTAGAATTACTTAAAAGTGATCAGAAGCAAATTCAAGAGGTAAAGAAATCTGTACATGATATGAATGAAAAATTTTCCCATGAAATTGACTATTCAAAGAGAAATCAAAATATTAGAAATGAAAAATTCAGGAGGTCAAATAAAAAATGCAGTGGAAAGCCTTAACAACAGACTTGGTGAGACAGAGAAAGAATTTCTGAAGACAAGTATCTGGAAATTTTACATTCAGACCAAAAGAAAAAGAAGAAGAAATTAGAAAACTAAAAAACACTGTTGGAGATTTATGGGATACTAATAAGCGACCCAATATATAGGTCTTAGGAGTTCCTGAAGCTGTGGAAAGAGAGAATGGATTAGAAGGCCTTTTTAATGAAATAATTACAGAAAACTTTCCCCAATTTGGACAAAGGGATGTCCAAGTACAGGAAGCACATAGAACTCCTAATAGACATGACTAGAAAAGATCTTCACTGTGACACATTGTAAACTCCCCACAGCAAAACATGTGGAAAAGATGCAGGAGAGAAATGCCAGGTTACTTTCAGAGGATCTCCAGTTAGACTCGTAGCTGACTACTCATCAGAAACCTTACAGGCTAGGAGAGAATGGTGAGATATATTCCAATTTGTAAGAGGAAAAAAACTGTCAACCCAGAATACTGTACCCTGCAAAGCTCTCATTTATGAATGAAGGTAAAATAAAGACCTTCCATTACAAACAAAAATTGAAAGAATATGTTGGGGCCGGCGCTGTGGTGTAGTAGATAAAAATGCCTCCTGCAGTGCTAGCATCCCATGCGGGCACCATTTCTAGTCCTAGTTGTTCCACTTCTGATTCAGCTCTCTGCTATGGCTTGGGAAAGAAGTAGAAGATGGCTCAAGTGTTTGGGCCCCTGCACCCACATGGGAGACCTGGAAGAAGCTCCTGGCTTCAGATTGGCACAGATCCAGCCACTGGGGAGTGAACCACTGGATGGAAGACATTCTCTCTCTCTCTCTCTCTCTCTCTCTCTCTCTCTCTCTTTCTCTTTCTGCCTCTGCCTTTCTGTAACTCTTTCAAATAAATAAACAAATCTTTTAAAAAAAAAAAGATTATGTCACCACTTGTCCAGCCTTACAAAATATTCTTAAGGATGTGCTACATAAAGAAACACAAAACATGGTCATCACTGTGAAAGAAAGTGAAGGCAAAAAATCTCCCAGTAAAAGTACAAAGGAAATCCGAAGGAAACAATAGGAATATTTATGGAAAAATGGCAGGGCCAAGTCAAGTCGTTATTTATCATTAGTCACCTTGGATGTAAATGACCTCAACTCTCCAGTTAAAAGATACAGACTGTCTGAATGGATTAAAAAATAAAACCTATGTATTTGCTGCCTACAGGAAACACATCTCACCAAGAAAGATGCACGCAGACTGAAAGTGAAAGGATGGAAAAAGATATTCCATGCTAACAGAAACCAAAAAAGAGCTGGTGTAGCCATCCTAAAATCAGGCAAAATAGACTTTAACACAAAAACTGTTAAAATATACAAAGAAGGGCACTATGTAATGATTAAGGGATCAATTCAGCAGAAAGATGTGACTATTATAAATGTATATGCACTTCATTACAGGTCACCTAGTTGCTTAAAAAAATATTAATGAATCTAAAGGGAGACATAGACTCCAATACAGTAGTAATGGGGGACTCCAATATCCCACTTTAAGCAATGGAAAGATCAACCAGACAGAAAATCAACAAGCAAATAACACAGTTAATGGACACTACAGACCAAATGGATCTAGCAGATATCTACAGAACTTTTCATCCTACAGATGCAGAATACATTCTTCTCACCAATGCATGGAACTTTCTCTATGATAGACCACAAGTTAGGCCATAAAGCAAGTCTCAGCAAATTCAAAAATATCAAAATCATACCATGCATCCTCTCGAATCACAGTGGAATGAAGCTGGAAATCAACAACTCAAGAATCTCTAGAACATAGGTAAACACATGGAGACTGAACAGCATGCTCCTGAATGAACAGTGGGTCATTGAATAAATCAAAAAATTTCTGGAAACAAATGACGATGCATCAGAACTTATGGGATACAGCTAAAACAGTGTTAAGAGGAAAGTTCATAGCACTCGGTGTCTACATCAAGAAGTTAGAAAGGCACCAAATAAATGAGCTGTTATTGCATCTCAAGGACCTAGAAAAACAACAGCAAACTAAACCCAAAATTAGTAGGAGAAAAGAAATGATTTTTTTAAGATTTATTTATTTATTTGAAAGTCAGAGTTACACAGAGAGAGGAGAGGCAGAGAGAGAGAGGGAGGGAGGTCTTTGATCCGACGGTTCACTCTCCAGGCGGCTGCAACAGCCGGAACAGTGCAGATCTGAAGCCAGGTGCCAGGAGCTTCTTCTCGGTCTCCCATGCGGGTGGACCCCATGGACTTGGGCCATCTTCTAGCTTTCCTGGGCCATAGCAGAGAGCTGGACAGGAAGTGGAGCAGCCGTTTCTCGAACTGGTGCCCATATGGAATGCCAGTGCTTCAGGCCAGGGCGTTAACCCACTGCGCTACAGCGCTGGACCCAAGAAAAGAAATAATTAAAAATGGAGAAGAAAAAACAAAATTGAAACCAAAAAAGTGGTACAAAACATCAGGGAAGGGTCTAGCGCCGTGGCTCACTTGGTTAATCCTCCGCCTGTGGCACTGGCATCCCATATGGGCACCGGGTTCTAGTTCCAGTTGTTCCTCTTCCAGTCCAACTCTCTGCTGTGGCCCAGGAGGGCAGTGGAGGATGGCCCAAGTGCTTGGGCCCCTGCACCCACATGGGAGACGGAGAAGAAGCACCTGGCTCCTGGCTTCGGATCAGCGCAGCACCAGCCATAGTGGGCATTTGGGGGGTGAACCAATGGAAGGAAGACCTTTCTCTCTGTCTCTCTTACAGTCTATAACTCTACCTATCAAAAAAATAAAAAACAAAACAAAAAAAAAAAAAAAAAAAACAGAGAAACAAAGAGCTGGTTTTTTGAAAAAATAAACAAAATTGACAGACCATTGGCCAAACTAACCAAAAAGAAAAGAGAAAAAAGAGGGAGAAGACCTAAATCAATAAAATCGGAGATGAAAAAGGAAATGTAACAGCAAACACCACAGAAATAAAAAGAATCTCAGAAATTACTACAAAGAACTATATGCCAACAAATTGGGAAACCTAGAAGCAATGGATAGATTCATGGACACATACAACCTACCTAAATTGAGCCATGAAGACACAGAAAACCTGAACAAACCAAAAACCAAGATGGAAATTGAATCAGTAATAACTGATCAAGAAATGCCCAGGACCAGATGGCTTCACTGCTGAATTCTACCAAACTTTTAAAAAACTGACTCCAATTATTTTCAAACTATTCAAAACAATTGAAATGAAGGGAAACCTCCCAAACTCTTTCCATGAAGCCAGCATCACCTCAATTCCTAAACCTGAAAAAAACACAACAGTGAAAGAGAACTATAGACCAATTTCCTTGATGAACATAGATGTAAAAATCCTCAGTGAAATACTACCCAACTGAATGCAGCAACTCATAAGAAAGATTATTCACCAGGACCAAGTGGGTTTTATCCCTGGTATACAGGAATTGTTCAACATTCACAAATTAATCTATGTGCTACCTCACATTAACAAACTGAAGAACAAAAACCATATGATTATCTCAATAGATGCAGAGAAAGCATTTGATAAAATACAGTATCCTTTCATGATAAAAACTTTGAGCAAATTGGGTATAAAATGAACATTCTTCAACACAATCAAGGCAATTTATGACAAACCCACAGCCAGCATCCTATTGAATGAGGAAAAGTTGGAAGTATTCCCACTAAGATCTGGAACCAGACAGGGATACCCACTATCGCCATCATTATTCTATATAATCCTGGAAGTTTTAGCCAGAGCCATTAGACAAGAAAAATAAATCAGAAGAATATAAATTGGGAAGGAGGATATTTGCAGATGAAATGATTATATAGGGCATCCAAAAGACTCCACTAAAACTATTGGAACTCATAAAAATGATTTTGGTGAAGTGGCAAGATAAATCAACACAAAAAAATCAGTAACCTTTGTATACACAGACAATGCCATGGCTGAGAAAGACTTTCTAAGATCAATCCCATTCACAATAGCCACAAAAAAATTAAATACTTCTAAATAAATTTAACCAAGGATATCAATGAACTCTACAATGAGGATTACAAAACATTAAAGAAAGAAATAGAGGAAGAAAAAAATGGAAAAATCTTCCATGTTCATGTATTGGAAGAATCAATATCATCAAAATGTCCATACTGCTGATAGCAATTTACAGATTCATTGTGATAGCAATCAAAATACCAAAGACATTCTTAGATACAGAAAAAATGATGCTGAAATTCATATGGAAACACAAGAGGCCCTGAATAGCTAAAGCAATCTTATACAACAGAAACAAAGCCAGAGGCATCACAATACCAGATTTCAAGACATACTACATGCAGCTCAATTCACTATAGCTAAGATATGGAATCAACCCAAATGTCCATCAGCTGATGACTGGATAAAGAAATTGTGGGATATGTACACCATGGAATACTACACAACGATTTTAAAAAAGATGAAATTCTGTTTACAACAAAATGAATGAAACTGAAAAACATCATACTTAGTGAAATAAGCCAGTCCCAAAAAGACAAATACCATATTTTCTCCCTGATCTGTGATAACCAACAGAGCACCTAAAAGGTAATCTGTAGAAGTGAAATTGACATTCTGAGATACAGTGACTTTGAATAGCCCTTGTCTTAACTGTTGAAGAACAGTTTTATTTTTTTCCATGCAATTTCTTGAACTCTTTACTTAGTATAGAGTTAGTCATATGTTTATAGGTAATTGAAAGTAGATCTTAGTAAAAAATAACAATGGGAATAGGAGAAGGAGGAGGAAGAGGGGTGGGAGGGCGGGTACTGTGCGAAGAATCAGTATATTTCTAAAGTTATGAATTGCATGGAGTGTATGTTCCTTAAAAGGTTTCTGGAAAAAATGTATACAAAGAGAGACAGATATTAGTAGACAGAAGTGTCTACAGGCCTTTGGAAGATGGCAAAACAAGTGATGCACTGTGGCCGATGATAGTGGACGGAGTGAGGCTGTGAACTTTCCTGTCCTGTTCCCTGAACATGCAGAGCCAGTTTGTATTGTTTCCAGGAGAGAGAGATTGGAGGCTCTTTCTGGAAAAAGCACATGGCCCTGGAGAAGTAGCCTCTAGATGATTCTGTCTGGAATTCTCCCAGTGCAGATGCCCACCTCCTGGCCTGTGTTCCCTCAGTGACATGACACTCACATGGTGACAGGTTGTCCCACCCACCATGCTTCTAGCCAGGTTTTAGTGTTGGCCTCTGTAATAGGAACAGATTCAGGGGTCATGGACATTTGAAGAAAGCCTTCAAGTTCACAAACAGGAGAGACCAAACTCTGAAGGAAACAGACAATGCCAGGAGTAGAAGAACATGTGAGAAAGAATCCTCCAGAATCAGAGAATAAAACTGCATCCAGTTAGCATGATGCGGTGCTATGAAAAAAGGAACAGTGAGAAACTAAAAACGTGGACATCCAAGCAATTACAGAAACTTTTCAGAAGCAGCAGTTGGTTTGAGATATAAAATAGAAGCTAACTATCAAAGTAGAACCACAAAGGCAAAGAGATGGAAATAATTTTAAAAAACAAAAAAGAATTTTGACCAGTCCAAGGTCTGAAAGTGGGATTTCTAGAGAGAGATGGAAGGGGGCAGGCGGTTCTCTGAAGGGTGAGCTGTGGCCATTGTCCCACCTGCAGCCATGACTCTGCAAATTAGTGGTTAGTCTGCCATCACAGACAGAGGATGGCAGGTGTGTGGCTGTGAGGCAGCAACACCCAAGGGTCTCAGAGATCATGGAGGCTTCTAGAAGGAAAGGACCTGGTCCTCCCAGGACCAGCAGTCAGAATGGACCTCAGACGTCTCCACAAGAACAAGAGGTATGGCCTTGAGCACTCTGGTGAGAAGTTAGTCCCTTCCTCATTCTGTCAGGGAGGGGTGAGGTGGAGTGAAAATGTCTTCAGATGTTCAGAGCTCCACAGAATGTACTTCCCCTGTTCTCCATCAAAGCGAAGGCTTAAGCCAAGAAGGGAACTCCCAGGATGGCAGTCGAATACTGAGTGCGGAATAAGCAGCCTAGATCGCAGTGGCTTTGGGGAGGAGGACGTCACAGAGAAATGGTGCTGAGGAGCCCAGCCTTTGGGAAGATCATGACATGGTGGAACATTTGGATTTTAGTGTCAGATTCGTAGGAAAAGAAGCAAATAGAAGTATGTTTTTAAAAAAGCCTTCCAAGGCCGGCGCCGCGGCTCACTAGGCTAATCCTCCGCCTTGCGGCGCCGGCACACGGGGTTCCAGTCCCGGTCGGGGTGCCGGGTTCTGTCCCGGTTGCCCCTCTTCCAGGCCAGCTCTCTGCTGTGGCCAGGGAGTGCAGTGGAGGATGGCCCAAGTGCTTGGGCCCTGCACCCCATGGGAGACCAGGAGAAGCACCTGGCTCCTGCCATCGGATCAGCGCGGTGCGCCGGCCGCAGCGCGCCGGCCGCGGCGGCCATTGGAGGGTGAACTAATGGCAAAGGAAGACCTTTCTCTCTGTCTCTCTCTCACTGTCCACTCTGCCTGTCAAAAAAAAAAAGCCTTCCAAGTGAAGCTGATAGACGGACTGATTATTAGACAAATGGGGGGAAGAGCCACATTGATGTCCCAGAGTGCTTGAAGCAGAGGCCAGTGTGCCACCTATGGGGAGTACCATATTCAGTAGTGGCTAATCTGTAGTGGTTATTGGAGTAAAGTGAACAATGACATGGAGTTCTTGTTGGTTTCCTGTACTTTATTGTGGTTTTGGGGTTTTGTGTTTCGTAGACTCTTCAAAGAAACAAGTACCCTGGACCCAGCCACACGGAATCCTACTCGTGGCCTCCCATAGCGCGTGGTTGTGATGTGGTGGTCATTTCTCACTGTGGAAATGACCCTTTGCTGTACCTCCCACCAGTTCTCACAGTTTTGCAAACGGGGGGCTGCTACAAGTCGCTGCCAAGTAGAAACGGAGTAAGTTGAGATGGTTTGGTTTCCCAACAAAGCAGATTAAGTGTTTATTTTTAACTGTTGGTGATCATCTAGTGACAACTTATTCAGTTTGTTTTCACCATTTTATAGATAAGAACATGAACTCATGAAAAGTTACTTAGGTAAATTCTTAACAGCTGACAAGAGGTAGAAGTAGAATATAAGTATCTACTGTTATACATTCTTTAAATTATTTCATAACAACCATATTGCTTTATAATCCTGCTTTGACCACATGAGGGGATCTGAAAATAACTGAGAAAGATGATGGGATGGAAAGGAATTGAGTATTAGGGTCGAATGATGGTGGGTAGAGACAGCTACCCTTACTGGGCTTTGTCTTATGGGTGAACTGATGGATCTAAAATCTCTGGCACAAAGGGTGCAGTACAAGTAGTTCTGCCACTCATCATCAGGAGACAAAGAGTAGGCAGAAACATGCAGTAGTTTGTTTTCTAATTATGCTGTGCAGTTTAATGATTGCCCTTTGGACACCTGCATCATATTATATATTGATTTAATCAAATGAGTAATTAACCAATTTTTAATTTATTTGGAAAAGAGAGATATAAACAGAGATCTTCCATCTACTGGTTCATTCCCAAAATGCCTGTGATAGCCAGGACTGAGCCAGGCCAAAGCCAAGAGCCCAAAATTCAATCCAGATGTCCCATGTGGGTGGCAGAGAGCCAAGTTCTTGAAGCTGTCACATGCTGTCTGCTAGAGTCTGCATTAGCAGGCACCAGAATCAGAAGTAGAACTGGACTTGAACCCAGGCACTCTGATAATGGGATGGTGGGCATCCCAAGTGGCATCTTAGGCACTGTGCGATCCCCACGGTCACCACGAATACATACGTGTCTATCCCCAAACTGGTGAACAGCTGAGCCGTGCTGGTGAGACGCCACTTGGGTTAAAGTGAAAGGGATGTCCAGGTCTTCCTCCTTGTGCCCCCCTCTGCGTTCTCCACACCTTTGTGGCTGCCCTGTTCTTGGCCCTTTGTCTGGAAGTTGGCACCCACCTGGGTTCTGTCTTCGTCAGTGGAGGGCATGTGTCCGGGAGGGTATTTGGCAGCAAGTGCCTGGGGGCTGGTGGACTGCCGAATTCAGAAGGGGGTCTCCTCAGGAAGAGGTGTCAGCCTTTGGGAAGGCCCTTCTCAGGGGTGCCTCCTCGCCCTGCGGGGTCTGGGGCCAGACTACCGTGTACTAGCTGTGCAGCTCTGGGCAGCTGGCTTACCTCTCTGTGCCTCAGATCTGCCATCTGTGAGATGGAGTAACAGTAGACCCCACCGTGAAGGAGTGTCCAGAGGACTCAGTGAGTACTTGTGAAGTACTAGGTTCAAGTCCTAGGGAAATCTCACTCAGTGTGTCTAAATCTAATGAATTTTGCTGAACTCTTCAATGACGATGGTAGTAAAAACTCTTGAGAGGCTTATGCTGTGCAGGGAGATGTTCTGGATGTTTCCATACACTAAGTTTGATTCCTAACCAGTGTCCACAATTACTTGAATTTGCTTGTCTTTGCAGCCTCTTGCAGTCATCGTGTGCCCTGGGTGGAAAAAGGCCCAATTTACTTTTGAATTATTGGAAGACTATAGCAAGTCCTCGCGGCCTCTTCATCCCATGTTGTTAACAATCGGACTCCACAAAGATGAAGCCAAAAATTTGAAGCTCCCCAGGGGATGTAAGCGTCCTTTCCGGTCTGTGGGTTTTCCTGGATCCCTGTCCAGCGGGCCGTGTGATGACGGGGCCCTCGTTCCCCATCAGTCACCAGTGGGTGACCTTGAGACAGCGGTGTGAATTCGTTCATTTGGCAGCTCTTTGTCGAGCATGTGGAGTGTGTTAGGTGCTGGACACAGGGTGTGGACTCCAGCCTTGCCTGCCTTTCAGGAGCACGAAGCCTGGTGGAGCCCGGCACTGGATTAGATACTGGCGGGGAAGAGCCTCAGTGGGCAGGGGCTGGCCGCACCCACCTGAGTAGGCAAACCGCCTCTTGAAAAACATCGGAAGATCAGTAAAGGAAATGTTAGAGAAATTGTGGAAAATCTGATTTTTTTTTTCTTTGAAAATGCAGGCGATGTGATTGTCACAACCCCACAGAGCCTCCTGCGGCTGCTCACCTACCAGAGTTTACTGTTTCTCAGGCTCTGCCACCTGGTCCTGGATGAGGTGGAAGTGCTCTTCTCGGAAGCCAATGAGCAGGTAGGCCGTGGGAAGGGTTGCAGTCCTGACCGCTCTGAAGGGTCGGGGAAGTGTCCCGTTGGGGAGCAAAGGGGCTAATCCACGCTCCCTTCCCCTTGTGACTTCTGTAATGGAGAGAATCATCTGGAATTTCCTTCCCAGTGTTAAAGTTCTCACTGATAAGCAGTTCTTCACAAGAAGATTTTTCTGAATATTTAGTATTTTTCTGATTATGGAAGCAGGAATTCTTAGAGAATTTGAGCAGAGACCAGGGAAAAGCCCCACATTCATAATCTCACATTCAGAGGAATCGCTTCAACTGTTTTGAAGTATTTTTTTTAATTCCTGTTTTTATTGATGCATATATTTTATATCAAGAACATAATTTAGGTACAGTTTTGTAACTTGCATTTTGCAGTTAACACTGTTGTATTGTTAGTTGCTATTCTGCAGCATGATTTTCATTGGCTGTATGGCACTGAATCACATGCATGTAACACAACTTACTCCAAAATTGTCTTATTTTTGGACACGTAACCTAGTTTGTGTATGTCTTTGGCTAAAGATCTTACCTTTTTTCCTCTGGGGTTACTGCATTGTACATTTGCCTGTGAAAGCACAAACCGGTTGACACTCTCCCTGTGTCACCAACCCTGCTCCCGCGCTCCCGGGGCCAGCTTGCTTTGCAGTCTAATTAGTAAATAATGAGATCTCCTTAGCTTGGTTTGTATTTCCCTACGTTGAACATTGTGTCCATTCCTCTATGATTTGCATATTCATTTCTTTACCTTCTGTGGGTGGGATGATCTTTGTCACCAGTTTTTAGAAGTTTCTTTGTGAACAGCTAATCCTTTGTTACACATATGTACCAAGATTTTGTTCGTGCTCCAGTTTTTTTTTTTTAGAGTGGGGGTTTTTGGATGTTTATTGACTTGAAATTTACCATTTTCTCCGTTTTATATTTTATGTTCTGTCAAACCAGCTTATTCTCTCTTAAAATGAAATGAATTATACTGATTTTTTAGATGCTTGCTATATTAGATAACTTTAAAAAAAGTATTGACGTTGAAGAAAGAGAGTCTGCCCCCCATCAGATCGTTGCAGTTGGAGTTCATTGGAACAGACATATAGCGCATTTAATCAGAGAGTTCCTGAACGAGCCCTGTGTCGTGATCACAGCCATGGAAGAGGCTGCCCTCTGTGGCAACGTCCAGCAGGTACCAGCCGGGGGGCCGGGGGGAGGGGGAGCAGGGCTGATGAACACAGCAGGCAGCTGCATCACATGGGTTGATGTTAAACCATTACACTCTGATTTGACTTGATACACAAATTTGTGATCATGTATAAATTTGTATTGATTTCCTATGCATTATTTCCTTTGAGAATCAGAACTTATTTACAGAAAGTGAAACTGGAGCGCCTTGAACTTTTAGAAAATGATACTGTTGTATGTCATTACTAGGTTGTGCACCTTTGCCTGGAGAGTGGAAAAACTTCTACTTTACTCCAAATTCTTGATTTCATTCCAAGCCAGACACAGAAGACCTTGATCTTCACCTGCTCCGTGGCTGAAGCAGACATGGTGTCTAAGGTGAGCCCTACCACACGTTAAAATGTCCCCGCTATTTAAACTGTGGTTGAATCTCATGTCATCAGAAAATGACCAGGGGAGTTGAGTATGCGAAGGGGGAAATCCGAGTCCACAAATTTAACATCAGGCCGCAGGGGAGTGGGCTCTGCTCCCGGAAGCACTGGTGCTTGGAGGCCTGGCAGTGGGTCTGGTGCCCCAGGGGTGCAGCCAGCCTCGCACTGTAGCAGCGCTCCCCTGGGGAGCAGTGCTCACGGCTTTGTCGTGGAAGAGCAGGGAGAAGATCCCACTTGTGAAGAAATGCCCACATTTTGTGTTCCCTTTTTTCAAGAAGATTGAGAAGATAACAGTTACTGTGTAGCTAGAAAGATCAAATATTGGCTACAAGAACCAGATAAACTGGCTTAGGATATATCCAGCTTGATCTGATTTTGTCTACATAACTGCTCAAGTATAGAAACCAAGCCAGATACGGGAGTCAGTTGTATGTCTACCTTTCTGCAGTGATGACCTAGAAGGTAGAATTCAAAAGGGCGGGGCTTGACCTTGTTGGGACGCCCACATCCCATTTCGGTGCCTGGGTTCAAGTCCTGGTTCTGGCCCTTGATTCCAGCTTTGTGCTAAAGCACACTGGAAGGCAGTGGTGCTGGCTCAGGAGTTAGGTTCCTGATACCACGTATCTGGATTGCATTCCTGGGCTCCTAGCTTTGGCCTGGCCCAGTCCTGGCCATTGTGGACATCTGGGGAGTAAACCGGCAGATGAGAGTTCCTTCTGTCTCCATCTCTTAAAAAAAAAGTGCTTATTAACAAAAGTGCTGTGTATTTGATGTGTGTATACATATATGTTCACACCCATACTTGGTACATTATATAGATAAATATATACATGTCATTTAAAAGGGATTGAAAATATTTTATCAAAATAATATTTTAGCAGATTTTTAGATATAGATCACAAAATTGGGAAAATATATTTATTCAAAACTTACAGTCATCTCATTAGTAAGAATGCCTAATCAGGGAGGTAGTAGTTTCCCAGATAATGTAAAGTGGCTTATGTTGATAATTATTATTTTTTTTTAATTATTTTTTATTTGAAAGGCAGAATTGCAGAGACAGAGGGAGAGACAGAGAGAGAAGGAGCTTCCCTGTGCAAGTTCACTCCCCGAATGGCTGCAACAGCCAGGGCTGGGCCACACAGAAGCCAGGAGTCCAGAATTCCATCCAGATCTCCCAGCTGGGTGGCAGGGGCCCCAGTACTTGGGCTGTCTTCTGCTGTTTTCCCAAGTGCATTAACAGGGAGCTGGATCAGAAGTGGAGCAGCCAGGACTCAACCAGTGCCCATGTGGGATGCTGTATCACAGGTGTTGGTTTAACCACTACACTACAACTCCAGTCCTTACGTTGATCGTTCTTGATGGAACGAATGGCTTTGAGCTTGTTCCTGACTGTGAAATGGCCTCTTTGGTTTCTCCTTTAGGTAGTGGAAAGCAATTCAATATTTTGCTTGAAAATGCACAAAGAAATGGTTTTTAACTTAAAAAGTGTTTTGGAACAGTGGAAAAAGAGGTTGAGTTCTGGCTCTCACATTGTCCTAGGTAAGTGTTTTAATTTCTAACTAATAGGAATCCTGTCTCTAATTCATTTGTACCTGTGTTTCTCATCTCCAGAGTTCTCATTCTTTCCCAGGTTGTCTGGGGGTTAGTAATGTTCATTTTAAGCTGGAGATTAACCTCCGCTATGATTTTCCTGTTGAGGTGACTCTAGGGCCCCCAGGCTCTCAGGTTGGTAGGCAAAAACCCTCGGTCTAGACTTTCTCCCTGGAGTTGTGGCTGGAAGATCCCTGTTGGGTAGGTGGGTGGGTGAGTAGGCCTGTAGGGATCATTATCAGATACATGCCTGTGCCGAAATGTGGTTGTGAATGATAGTTAGGTTGAACATCAGAAATATGAAAGGCAAGATGCACAAAGTAAGTGAAAAGTATACAGGCAGCCTGAGCATTGGAATAGAAAGAGGCACTGTTGAACTGGAAGGGAGACCACTTCTCTCTAGAGTTTAATTACCACGGGCTATGGCACTATGGGAAGGAAGTTTCTTTGCAAGTGTGAAGTAAAATGCACACGGCAGTGTTGTGTCGTGTCGTGTGGTTTCTGGAGCGGCTCGTCCCCGGCTCACGAGCGGTTGTTGGAATCCTCTCCCCCAGCCTTGACGGACGATTGCATACCACTCTTGGCCATCACTGATGCCACATGTGTGATTCACTTCAGCTTCCCCTCCTCGCCAAAAGTTTTTGGTGGACGCCTGTATTGCATGTCTGATCATTTTCAGAATTTAACCGAACAGGTTTGCTTACTTTTTATTATCTTCAGGGTGTCACGGTGGGTTTCTGTGTAATGACATGTTTCCCCGTTTAGACTGGTGTGGGTGACCCCATTCCTGTGTTCACCCCGGTGTTAAGGGTTCTCCTGCAGAACAGGGAGACAGGAAGACCAAGTCTATCTTGCTGCTGACGGAGAGAAACGCGAGCCATGCCATGGGCGTCCTGCGCTACTTGGAGCGAGCAGATGCCAAAGTCCCGTCGGAGCTGTACGAGTTCACTGCAGGGGTTCTGGAAGCCAAAGAAGATAAGAAGGCCACAAGTCCTCTTTGTCCGTACCTTAAGGCTTTTGGATTTTGCAAGTAAGCCGGTGTTCTTGTTCTAAAAGGGAGCTAGCCCGTGCCGTCAGGTGCACAGCTGCTGAGTTTACCGCTGGACGCGTGCACCCTCCCAGCACTGAGGGGCACCAGAGGTGACTGCCCTCTCGGCAGCTGTCAGCCTGCAGTAATGTTGCTTGCTTTTGAGCCCCATATAAAGGGACTTGTAGTAGGTACTCTTTGTGTTTGGTCTCTTCCTCAACCCAGTGTCAGCAACACCTGTCTGTTGTTGTGGTTTCTGTATTTTACTGAATGTAATTTGTGGCTGAGTGTTGCGTTCTCTGACTCTATCACAATGTGTGTGTGTCCCTTCTGCTGTTGCTGGTTTCTGGCTATTGTGTGTGAAAACTGCTGCGAGCAGCCTTGTTCATGTCTTCTTGTTGAAATTTGCATCCATTTCTCTTTGTCTGTATTAAGGAGTAGAATTGCTAGGTCACAGGATGGGTGTCCAGCCACCTCCTCCTGGTAGTTAACCTATTGGGATCCTGAAGGCTGTAGAACACAGTTTGTGCTACTCCACCTTGAGGTATAGTGGCAGACCACTGTGACTTTAATTGGATTTCCCTACAGTGAGGTCAGACATCTTTTCATATGCTTGTGGGACATTAGACTATCCTCTTTTTGTGAAATGCCCGTTCAGATTATTGACGGTTTTTAAATTGGGGGCTTTTGAGGGCTGGCACTGTGGCATAGTGGGCTAAGCATCTGCCTGCAGTGCCGGCATCTCATATGGGCGCTGGTTCTAGTCCCAGCTGCTGCTTTTCCAATCCAGCTCTCTGCTGTGGCCTGAGAAAGCAGTAGAGGATGGCCCAAGTGCTTGAGCCCCTGTACCCACATAGGAGACCCAGAGGAGGCTCCTGGTTCTTGGCTTCAGATTGGCTCAGCTCTGGCCATTGAGCAGATGGAAGACCTCTCTCTCTCCCCCTTTCTCTCTGTAGCTCTGCCTCTCAAATAAATAAATAAAATCTTTAAAAATAAATACATGAGAACATTTATCTTGTTCTTACTGATTTATGGGTGGTGACTATATAGACACATATATACGTGTGTATAAAACATGTATATAACATATATACACATATATGTACATATACACACAGATATGTATATATCTGGGATATGCATCAAGAATGTCTTCTCTCAGTCTGGCTGTAGTTTTTCACTCTTTTCAACAGTCCTTTGGTTAACAGACACTTGGTTTGGTACAGCCTTTTAGGGTTGCTGTCTTGTATGTTCTTTCATGAGAAATATTTGTCTATCTCTGGGCCATAAAGACATTCTCCTATGTTTTCTTCCAGAAGCTTTTAGCTTTAACGTCTAAGTCCGAGATCCACACTGTGTCAATTTGTGTGTATGGTGGGAAACAGGGCAGAGTTGGCATCTTGCAAATGATGCTCCCTCACCATTTATTACATGGGGCCAGCGTTGTGGCACAGCGGGGTACGCTGCCACCTTTGATGCCAGCATCCCACATCAGAGTGCTGAGTTGAGTCCCAGCTCTTCTGCTTCTGATCCAGCTCCCTGCTAATGTGCCTGAAAAGGCAGTAGATGATGGCCCAAGTTTTGCCACCCACGTGGGCAACGTAGATAGAGTGCCAGGCCTCTGACCTTGGCCTGGCCTAGACTTGGCTGTTGCGACTATTTGGGAAGTGAACCAGCAGATGAAAATTGATCCCCTCTCTCCTTCTGTCACTATGCCTTTCAAATAGATAAATCTTTTTTTAAAAGAGTATCTACTAGAAAAGTAATCAAGTAATTCGTTAAGTTTATTCAGTGTTAAATTTTAGAAACCCTTTCAATTATTTATATGTTGTATGTGTCATGGTTACTTAACTTTTAAGGTGTTTGGGAGAAAAATTCTCTGATGATGGTAGATTAATTTTCTAAAGAACACTTAAAAATTTGTGGCAACAATTATTAATAGTGTTTTTCTGGTTATAAAAATTTAGTGTTCTCCTTTTTCTCAGAGACCAAAGGATCTGTCCTGACCGACATCACATTAACCCAGAAATGGACATGCCCAGGAAATTATCCAACCAAGCCCTGCCCATGTCTGGATACATTAAAGTAAGTTCTGGTAAAGATCCTTTTTCCCGCTGAGTAGTGGCCATCTCAATGAAGGTGCTCCTGAGTACCAGAATCTTACAGGAACACAATTAGGACTTTGTAGTCAGTGCTAGGGAACAGCTGCTTATCTGACAAGTGACCGGGCTCCCTAGAAGCAGCCTCATTTCAGGGCCCCAGTTTATTGGTAAAAGCAAGGTCAAATTAGACAAATGGAGGAAAATTTAGGGATTATATTTTTCAGTTATATTTTTAAAATATTGTTTCCATTTGGGGCTATTAAAATAATGCATTGATTACATGAATCTTTTCAAAACATCCAAGATTATTCCTTTGAGGAAAATCCTTGAGATGCAAATAGAATGGCTGAGTTAAACAATTCATTTTCTTTCAATCCTGGATGTCTTCATTTCTTTTTGCATTAACATATTTTCTCCCATTCACCTCTTTCCATAAGACACTGTCTGTTGTGTTAGATTCTTAGGGCTGCTATAGCAGGTTACCACAGCAGTAGTGACCTAGAACAGCCTCATTGACGTTCTCGTGGTTTGGAGGCCGGAGGTCCAGGATCAAGGTGTTGGCAGGGCCGTGTTCCCTCCACAGCCAGCACAAGACTGCCTGTGCTACCTCTCCCAGCTTCTCTTGACCCGGCCATTCCTTGGTGTGTCTTGCTCGGAGCCACAGGGCCCCCATCCCTGCCGCCGCCTCCTTACCGCCCTCCCCCTTTTTTCTGTGCCCCTCTGGAGAAGGGCCCACCCCCGACCCGGCCTATCCACGACATCTCCTCGCCTGCAGAGACCCTGTGAATGTTAGGACACAGACGCACCTTCTTGTGGGGCTGTTTTGCAAACTATTACGGTTTTCATTATTGAGATAATTTTTTCTTTAATTCCTCATTCTTTCCTGGGTTCTGTCACTCATTTCTAAGCTTGTCTAATTCTGATTTATGTTATTCTTTTATATCATAATATTTTTTAAGCTAAACTGGGCATGCCTAGAAATTGCAGATTACAGTTTTGGTCTCTGTGTATCCATCTTGCTAGTGGCTCTCATTGTCTGTAGAGGCTGTTCTGCCTCTTACTATCTTTTTAACTATTTTATTAAATATTTTATTGCTTATTTCTTATTTTATTATTGCTTAATGTGAGATTTGACTTTTACTGTGATTTGAATGTTGAGTGCCCCTGAGTTCCGTGTGTTAAAGGTTTGGTCCCCAGCATCTTATGTTAGTGGTGCTGAGGAGGCGGAAACTTCACCCAGTTGTGAGGGTTGAAGGGTTGGCCTTCAGGAGGTGATTGCTTTTAATGGGCTCTTAGGGTGTTGGGATTGACTCACAGGGAGACAGGGAGACCTGTACTCCGTCTCACTGGGTGATGTGCTGCGCCTCCTTGGGACCCTCCCAACAACAGTGCCCTCACCAGATACCCGCTTGATGGGGCTGTGGATTTTGACTTGAACCTCCAAGTCTGTGATCCAGAATAATCCTCTCTTTTCCTTCATAAGCAGTTTGTTCCAGGTATTTTGTTACAGTGACAAAAAGCTGATTCATGTAACCTCAATTCTTTGTCTTGCTCACTTTTATGTAAATTCCAGTTTCTGAAAATTTTAGGAGGTGTGGGTTAGGGTAATTTTTCTAATTTGACAGAGTTCCCATTTCTGTTGTTGATGTGTTCTGTGTATATGTGTGTGTGTGTGTGTATAGTATATATATATATAGTGTGTGTGTGTGTGTGTATATATATATATATATATGTAGTATGTGTACGTTGATAAAGTGTCTGAGGTTTGGAAACATCCCGGCCGTCTCCCTCCGCACTTCGGTCTGGCCATTCTCTTGCCCCTGGAGGGTCAGTAGGGTGTGTCATAGCAGCAGCAGCCTGCCCCGCTGCGGAGCAGGTGAGGGCCTTCCCAGTGCAGCTGCTGTTGTCCCACAGGCCACAGCATCTTCCCAGACGCCTGCCGCCTCCCCCACAGTTCTCCATTCCTGAGCCCATTGGACGCTCTGCCACTTGCCACCCAGACACGGGCACCAGGCGGCTTTGGTGGATGTGGGTGGCTTTTGCTCTACTTTTAATTGTTTTTTCATTGTTTTTTTAAATTAATAGATACTAGTTTTTGGAGCAGTTTTAAATGTACAGAAAAGATGGGATTCCATAAGCCTCCCCGCCACACACAGTTTCCTCTGTTACTAGCATTTTGGGTTGGTGTGCCACATTTGTGACAACCAACAAACCAGTATTGCTGCATTTTTATTAACTGAAGTCGGTGGTCTCCGTGCCGGCTCCCTGTTGCTGGTGTAGAGTTGTGACAGATGTGTGGTAGTGCCTGTCCCCCACCGCGACGTCAGCATACGGAGTCCTTTCATTGCCTCGAGCTCCCTGCGCTCCGCCTGCACGTCCCCCTCCGGCCCCCACACTTAGGACAGCCGTTCTGCTTTCCCTGAATGTCGTCTATTTAGGGTCCTTTTCAGATTGCTGTCTCTCGTGTAGTCATTAATACATGTCTGCAGGGCCGGGGCATGTGGTACAGTGAGTTCAGCCACCACCTGCCATGCTGTCTTCCCGAATCAGAGCACCACTTTGAGTCCTGACTGCTCCACTTCTGATCCAAATCCCCACTAATGCACTTGAGAAGGCAGCAGAGGATGGGCCTCTGCCACCTATGTGGGAGACCTGATGGAGCTCCACAGCCTGGCCTTGGCTGTTTGTGGCGAACGGAAGATCTCTGTCACTTTGCCTTTCAAAAAAAAAAAAAAAAGAATCTTAAAAAAAATACACATCTAGATCTCTGTAACTGTACCTTTTAAATAAAAATAAACAAATCTTTAACAAAATCATACACATCTATTTTTCCTCCAGCTCTTGCCATGGCATGAGGCTTCATTCCTTTTCCGAGCTGAATAGTAGTTGGCTGTCAGTGTCACAGCTGGCGCGTCCATTCACCTGCTGCATCTGGGCTTTGGCTCTGAGTAAAAGCGCTGCAGACACCCATGTGCAGGTGTTTGGCGTGTGCTCGCTGGATCAAGGGTACACGGTGTTTAGTTTTATAAGACACTGCCAACTGTTTTCCAGCACAGCTGTGTCAGTTTACATCCCCTGAGCAGTGAACGGGCCTTCCTGTTGCTCACTTCCTCACCGGCGTTTGGCATAGTCAGCGTGCCGGATTTCAGCCATTCTGTCAGCGTGTGGTATTTTTAATTTCCAGTTTCCTCATGACACACCGTGCTGAACATTCCTTCTTTTTTAAAATATGTCTTCATTTATTTGAAAGGTGGGAGGGTAGTAGATAAAAATATACAGAAAGAGCGAGCTCCCATCCGTTGGTTCTCTCCCTAAATACCCTCAGCAGGGGACCAGGATCACTAGCCAGGTCTGCTGTGTGTGTGGCAGGGAGCTTGTCACTTACCCTGTCACTGCTGTGTCCCAGGATCTGGATTAGTAGGAGGCGGGAGCCAGAGCCAGGGACTGAGCCCAGGAGCACCAGCTCTGGGGCGCTGGCATCCTAACCTCCAGGCTCACTGCCGCCCTGAACAGGTTTTCATTCGTAAATATGCCATCGGTATGGAGTCTTTGGTAAAGTGTCCATTCAGACGGTTTTAGTTGGTTGGTTTATTTTCCTGTTATTGAGTGTTAAGAGTTCTTTGTATGTTTTAGACACAACTTGATCAGTTAAGCATTTTGCGGAAGTTTTCTCTCAGTCTTGGTCTGGTCTTTTCATTCACTTTATAGTAGTTGTGTCTTTTGCAGAGCAGAAGTTTCTGTTTTTAATGCAATCAGCTCACTGATTTTTTCTTTCAGGATGGTGCTTTTGATGTCCTATCTTAAAAAGCCGTCCCCGGGACTGGCACTGTGGCGCAGTAGGTTAATCCTCTGCCTGTGGTGCCGGCATCCCATATGGGCGCCAGTTCTAGTCCCGGCTGCTCCTCTGCCAATCCAGCTCTCTGCTGTGACCTGGAAAAGCAGTAGAAGATGGCCCAAGTCCTCGGGCCCCCACTCCCACATGGGAGACAGGGAAGAAGCACCTGGCTCCCGGCTTCGGATCGGCACAGCTCCGACCGTTGCGGCCATTGGCAGTGAACCAATGGATGGAAGACCTTTCTCTCTGTCACTCCATCTCACTGTCTGTAACTCTACCTCTCAAAAAAAAAGCCGTCCCCAGGCCCAAGGTCACCTAGGTTTCCTCCTATGTTATTTTTCTATCTGCTTTTATTTGAAGCCCAAGGAGATATTTTGTTCATAACTTAGAACTTACTGCTGTTAAGTTCTGTTCCGGTTTTGGTGTTGCTCTCAGTGGGGATTTAGGGAGACAGAAATATGACACTTCCTTGCTGCCAACTCCTCAGAACCCCTAACCAAATCTCTTTTTAAAAACAATCAGGGCTGGCGCTGTGGCTCGACAGGCTAATCCTCCGCCTTGCGGCGCCAGCACACCAGTTCTAGTCCCGGTTGGGGCGCCGGATTCTATCCCGGTTGCCCCTCTTCTAGGCCAGCTCTCTGCTATGGCCCGGGAAGGCAGTGGAGGATGGCCCAAGTGCTTGGGCCCTGCACCCGCATGGGAGACCAGGAGAAGCACCTGGCTCCTGGCTTCGGATCAGCGCGGTGCGCCGGCCGCAGTGGCCATTGGAGGGTGAACCAACGGCTAAAAGGAAGACCTTTCTCTCTGTCTCTCTCTCTCTCTCACTATCCACTCTGCCTGTCAAAAAAAAAAAAAAAAAAGGTATATTGTCCGTGCCCAGGCGTGCTGATCCCCACGCGAGACTGCTAGACCTGCCGCCGGGTGCAGGCCTGCATTCCGGTGTTTGCTGAGCATGCAAGGCCCCAGGCCGGCACACAGTCTTACAACTGCGGCGTGGGCGCGGGGAGCGCACCCTTTATACCCATTCTCCTGAAACTGCCACCACTGGGGCCTCAGTGTTTTCTCTGTGCGTCTTTTTATAGTTCCGCTACTGCCGTGTGTAATCACATTACGCCCATTCAGGTCTCATGACGTGGTAGTGCATGTTTTCCTCAGGCCGTGTCTGCCTTCACCAGGTGGGCATGCAGATGGGGGCCCTCTCCACAGGGGGAGCCTACCTTCCCCAGCACCCCCTGGGCCAGGACTGTGTGTGAGCAGGAAGGAGAACGGCGCACGCGGCCTGAGGACACAGGATGCTCCGGGTTTGTTAGGGCAGCTTCCCCGAGCTGCCTGCCAGACACGGTTCCTGTGTCTTGGGGCGGGCGTTCCCGTGGAGGTGGTCAGCAGGAGGCGTGAGAGAGGAGTTCTGTGCCTTGGGGCGGGCGTTCCCGTGGAGGTGGTCAGCAGGAGGCGTGAGAGAGGAGTTCTGTGCCTTGGGGCGGGCGTTCCCGTGGAGGTGGTCAGCAGGGAGCGTGAGAGAGGAGTTCTGTGCCTTGGGGCGGGCGTTCCCATGGAGGTGGTCAGCAGGGAGCGTGAGAGAGGAGTTCTGTGCCTTGGGGCGGGCGTTCCCGTGGAGGTGGTCAGCAGGGAGCGTGAGAGAGGAAGGTGACTCGAGGTGGCAGCAGGTGCTGTGCAGAGCTAAGAGGCGGTGAAGTACCAGTGGGTGTCTTGGTGTGAGTGTGCCGGGGCAGGGGGGCACTGTCTGCAGAGGCGTTGACGAGCACTCAGGCCTGAGTAACAAGGACCCAGCAATGGGAGGATCTGGGGAAGAATATCCCAGGCACAGGAGTGAGTGAGTGCAAAGGCCCTGAGGCAGGAGGTCTGTGGCGTGCTTACGGGGCAGCACAAGGCTCACGGTGATGAGAGTGCGGAAGTGGCAGGTGATAAAGTTAGAAGGGGCCACAGAAGTGGCTGTGGGCTGTCAGCCCTGGGAGTCCCCATACTCCTCTTGATCCCGGCCTGCCTCCCCGGCCTTACTCCCAGTCAGCGCTGGCCTCTCCGCCATCCTGACAAGTAACTCCTCCTCACTGCCACCTGCCGGGCAGACAGGGCGCCCTGCCTTAATGCAGATGAACGCCCTCCCCACACTCTGGCAGGTGTGCCGGTGCCTCCCCGCCTTCCCCCTCACACACCAGCAGCCCTGCTGTCTTAACCGTGCCGTGCCGTGGCTGTGGCTTCTGTCCACGCCCTGTCACTGCAGGCCCCTGGGGCTGGTTTGCGGAAGGCTTTTATTAAAGCACTTCTGCTTATTTACGTGGAATCAAGTAGAAGTGGCTCGAGACAGCAGTGCTGTTCCAAGGAGAACTGTTACAGAAGTGCAGGTGGGAAGTAGACGATGGGATGCTTCTGTTTAAATGGAGCCTTTAAAATAATGGAATTTCTGGCTGGCATTGCGGTGCAGTGTGTTAAGCCACCGCTGTGACACCCGCATCTCGTATCAGAGCACTGATGTGAGTCCCTGCTAATGCAGCCCGCACAGCAGTGGAAGATGGGCCACGTTCTTGGGCCCCTGCTGCGCGGGTGGGAGACCCAGAAGAAGCTCTGGATCCTGGCTTTGGCCTGGCCCAGCCCTGGTTGTTGTGGCCATTTGGGGAGTGAACCAGTGGATGGAAGATCTCTCTCTGTAATTCTGCCTTTCAAATACATAAGATAAAATAAATCTTAACAAAAGTGAATGTTTTTTAAAAATTAGAGAATTTGGAAAAAATCTTTTTTTTTTTTTTTTTTTTTTTGACAGGCAGAGTGGATAGTGAGAGAGAGAGAGAGACAGAGAGAAAGGTCTTCCTTTTTGCCATTGGTTCACCCTCCAATGGCCGCTGCGGCCGGCGCATCTCACTGATCCGAAGCCAGGAGCCAGGTGCTTCTCCTGGTCTCCCATGGGGTGCGGGGCCCAAGGACTTGGGCCATCCTCCACTGCCTTCCCGGGCCATAGCAGAGAGCTGGCCTGGAAGAGGGGCAACCGGGATAGAATCCGGCGCCCCGACCGGGACTAGAACCCGGTGTGCCGGTGCTGCAAGGCGGAGGATTAGCCTGTTAAGCCATGGCGCCGGCCTTGGAAAAAATCTTAAAGTGAAATTATCTGTAAATATGATGAGGCATTTGCCTGCGTCCTAGTTTAAGAGTTATTTATTTATTTGTATATTTATTTTAGTTAGCTAGCTAGCAGAGTTACAGAGAGAGAGAGTGAGAGACAGATCTTCCAGCGGCTGGTTCAGCCCCAGAGGGCCACAACAGCCGGGGCTGGGCTGAGTCGAAGCCAGGAGCTTTTTCTGGGTCTCCCACGTGGGTGCAGGGGCCCAAGCACTTCTGCTTTCCCCAGGCCATGAGCAGAGAAAATAAGCTAGGTTGGAAGGAGAGCAGCCCGAGCTCGATGGGGTGCTGCAGGCAGTGGCCTAACCCGCTGTGCCGTGACGCCGGCCCCTCACGGTTAACGTTCAGTCCCCGTTTGCTTGCATCGAGGTCTCAGGTCAGGTGTTGTTTTCTGCAAACACAGGGAGTGTGTGTGTTTTTTATTTAAATTTTGTTTTCTAGATTTGTTTATTGTATGTGTTTCAGGTAATACCATTTTATGTTTCAAATGCAACAAATTACTTTGGCCGTGTAATTGACAAACATTTGGATCTTTTTGCGACTCTTAATGCCGAAATGAATGAATATTTTAAGGATTCCAGTAATAAAACAGCTGTTGAAAAGGTGGAGAAATGTGGATTGTATGGATTAGCAGAAAAAACACTTTTTCACAGGTAAGATACCTGTGCGTTCCCTTCCTGAAGTTGCGAAGCAGGAAGTGTTTTTATATTTTGCGAGGTATTGAATTCCTCTTTCCCCTTGTCAGAGAGGCTGCCCCCGGGGAGGTGGTGCTGGTGCAGTGCCTCCCCCGATGCCCGGTTCAGTTCTCCATGTGAGACTGTCTCCTGTGCAACCTCAGATGGTTACTAAGCTGTCACCACGTGTGACATACCGTGCAGCTCCCTATCCCATTTCGGTCAGATGGGTGCCATTCCCATTTCCCAGAGAAGCACACTGAGCCCTGGTGACCTCACATCATTGTTCCAGCGGCAGCTCAGTGGTTGGTGCTCTGCCCGGCTGCTTGTTGCACTCATTGGCTGAATCTACCTGTGAGAAGTGCTCCGCGCTATATGCCTGGGCTACTCTGAGTGACGCTCCACTGGAAAGCCCTCGTGTTTTAGTTCCAGTGTAGGGCAGAACTGCAGCGTAGGGGTCTCTCCAGGTTCTGCAGAGGCCACGGTTCTGTCTTTCTGGAATTTCTGCCGCTGTCGCTCTCCAGGGTTCAGGTGTTGGAGATGAGCCAGAAAGAAGACACTTGTGTCCTGAACAGCGTCCTGGTGAGGTTCATAGACGAAGGCAGAACTGGACTCGTCCCCAGAGACCAGCTGTGGCGTCTCCCGGGACAGTTCTGCACGCTGCCGCCGCAGGCTGTGGAGTTCGTGGTTTGCAGAGTGAAGCCGGCAGATAACGAAGTGGAGTGGAATCCGAAGGTGAATGGTCTCAGCTGCTAAGATCTCTTTAGCCCAGAGTACACACAACGGAGGCCCTTTGGGTTCGGGTGTTGATTTCGGCGATGGGCGTGCCTGGAGACGCCCAGCGACTCACGTGACAGCCGGTGGACAAGGCGGAGAGGTGGTGGCCAGAGAAGCTTCTGAAGGAGGTGGTGTTTCCTTTGGGCCCTGCGGGTTGCTAGGATGTCACCCAGTAGAATGGGTGGGGCACTGCCAGCCAAGAAATCTCCCCATGCCAGGACATGGAGCACAGAAGAGTGGCCCTGCGTGGCCCCGTGTGTCCATCCACGGTGGGGTGGAGAGAGGCTAGGCACAGCCCCGCTCAGCACCAGAGCAGCCAGGTGCTCTCGTAACGATGCCCCTGACGCTCGGTGTGGGCCGGGGTCAGGGAGTCTGGTCTCAGACTACTAGTTGGTTGCCTGAGTCGGCTGCACCACCAGCCTGGGTTTGGCTGTGGTTGACAGTTTCCTTACAGGGTGGGTACGTGCTTTGAGCCACTCTTAAACAGTGCAGACTTAGGTGTGGTTGCCAACCACGTTGCAAGTGGGAGAGTATCAGAGAGCAGATGACAGACTTGACGACTGATTAAGGAGTGACCCCCCGCCCCAGCCCCGCGGCAGGGGGGACAGGGGGGCAGACAGTGTAATCACTCTCCTAGACGGTGGCCCGGTGCTTAGTAAAGTTTACTCCTTGCTGTCCAGAAGTCTCCCTGCTCACGGTTCAGTTCTTCTAAAGGGCGTGTCTTCTAGGAACAGCTGGGCGGCAGCCTTCGCGGCTCGGGCCTTCGCGGCTCGGGCCGTGTCCCGGCTGACCTTAGTCCCTGGACTCCTCATTCCACTCTTACGTCCACAAAGGGAAGGTTACATTCTGCAGAGCCTGATTGATGGGATCTGGAGTAAGCCATTAGAATTGGCAAAATGAAAAGCTTGCGTTATAAGTAAGGTTAAACACTGCCTGGGAAATACGCGAGGGAATGTTTCCACAGCGCAGGAGGAATACACAGCCCCCCAGCGCTTGAGCTCAGTGACGTCAGCGTTTATCAGACAGCAGTCTTCTCCCTTGCTTCTAATAAGTATTTACCGAGTGTGCGCCGGGAGCCACGTGCCGTGCGGGTCCGGGGAGGCAGCCGTCAGCGAGGGGTCATGGTTCTCGTCCCCAGAACAGCAGGCGTCTCGCAGCCTTGTGCAGACGTGGGGAGAGTTCCCTCTGGGTGTTTGTGCAGTCCATTCACAGAGCTCACGAGAGATGAGACTAACACGGGTGGGCCAGCTCCCTCCTGTTCTGCTTCATAGAAGTGACATACGCAGGACAGGTGAGCCCCGACTCGAGAGGAGAGCGCACACAGGAGACCTGGGTCCTCAGCTGTGGTCACCGCCTGTGGCGGCCTCTGGAGCAGACACCGCCTTCCCTGCCCTTCCTCCCCCTCGTTGAGCTCTCACAGACACATTGACAGCTGGTAGAAGGCATGGGGCGGGGGGCACACACAAGACTGGATGTCCAGGGGCATGGGCCTTGTCTGTTCTCGGGGCCACGGGCAGCCTCCTGCGCGCGTGTGAATCTGTCCTTGTGAACCTCTGCTGTCTGCCTCGCGGAAAGGAGGGTGATGGCCTTGTAAGCCCAGAGGTTGTCAGGCTCCAGTGACACGTTTGCAAAGTGCACAGTGCACAGAACATGGTGCTCAACCTCGGCTAAATAACGTCACGTGCTTTTTTTTTTTTTTTTTTTTCTTCAGGTTACTAGGCACATTCATAATAAAATTGTTGGAAAACTGCATGATGCAAAAGTGATGCTGGCCCTGGGAAATACAGTTTGGGTTGACCCGATGGTAAGTATGCTGCTTTCTTATAAAGAAGATTCTCGATGGATCCCTACAATTATCTACTAGTCCCACCTGTGGCTTGAAGAACGGAGGTGCTTCTTGTGCTCTGTGGCTCAGGAGTTTCGCTGTAGGTTTGGTTTCTGGGTAGGGAGTATTCGATGTGACCCAGCGTGCACCTGTGTTTATGTGTGGTGCGCATTCACTCAGACACAGCTGTGCGCAGCTGGATGAAACCGTCCTCACTGATGGCACTTTCTCTGATATTTACAGTCTCATCTTTTCAAGTGTGGATCATGAACCATTCAGCTGATTTCACAGGGCACTGTCCACACGCTGTGAGGCCCTGGTCGATGACTGTGGGGGCTGTGCTGGTCTTCCCTGGCTTGCAAATGGCCCTGGGGGCCTGAGTTGTGCCAAGGAGTCTGGTCCTGGGGCCTGCAGAGATGGGTTTACCGTGTGTGACTTCCTCCGTGTTCAGTCAGCAGATCCTGTGTTGAGCATCTCCTGTGCACTGGGACCCATACTGGATGCTTGGGTTCCCTCCCTGAGCAAAGCCAATGGGGCCTCCTGCCCTGCCCAGCTGGGGTGGGGTGGGAGTGGCAGACAAGGACCCAGGCCTCCCAGGGCCTCTTTGCCCTTCTGCTGCTGCTGGTGCCGTCCTGGGTCTGCATGCTCCCCAGGAGCTCCAGTTTTCAATGCAAAGTTTCACTCTATTAGATGTAAATCTGAATTAGGATGATGATTTCTAAGTTTGAAAGGAATTCTAATTCTGTTTCTAGAATCTGTTTAGCTGACAGTTACTTTTATAAGATTTGGAGAATTTTAATACATTAGAAGGGGAGTTTGGGCATAAGAATTAAGGGCTCACTTGGGAAGGTGCCCAGCGCCCCTCACCCCCCACGGGAGGGACACACAGGCATGAGACTTGCAGATTTCCATGTTTTGCTTAATTCTCTGTAAGCTGAAATGGATTAGAATGTGCTGATTGCAGAAGAGACAGTGGGGGAAGCAATCCAGACACAACAGTGCTGTGGTGTGGGCCCTTTCCAGACACGGGGGGACTCGGAGCCTTAGTGGCCTGCTTGTAAACAGAGGCAGAATCAGGAAAACAGTTTCCTGCCTGGCTGGGGACTTTACTATGGGACTGGATCTCTGGCTGACCCCACACCTGATCGTATTTCGGGCAGTCCTAGGCTTTGGAAGATTCTCGGGCAACCCTGGTTATGCCCCAGTCCACATTGTGCGCAGGGAGCCCTTGCCCCTGTGGAAGCGGCCGGAGCACACCAGCGCTGCAGGGACAGGCCGAGAGGCCCGGGGAGAGTTCGTGATTCAGTTAGAATTCAAAGTGTGACTCTGCAGATGTTATGTTTTCTCTCGATTCAAGGTGCATGTTACAAAACTTTCAAATTTGAAAACATCTGTCATTGATTATAATGTTCGAGCTGAAATTTTGTCAATGGGAATGGGCGTTGATAATTCAGAACATGTGGAACAACTGAAAAAATTATACAAAGAAGCTAAAATGCCAGCTTTTGAAGAAAATCTAACCCAAACCCCGTAAGTTGATTTCTGTGTCCTTTGTTGGAGCTGTTTTGTAGAAATACAACTGACAGCGTTGAGGGCTTTTTTTATGAAAGGAGTAATTTGCATCTGCGTGTTCCCATCAAACTTTCCTAATTACCAGGGTCTAGCAATCGTGTTCCATTGGTTCCCCACACTCTTGCTTTTGGAGGGGGATCATGAAATCACCGTGTCCCCTACAGAAAGGAATTTTGTTACCTTTTTTGATTGTTGAGAAGTAGCACTGTGCACGCACAGCCAGCCCAGGAGCAAGGGGACAGCGTGGCTCGGGGCTGCGCCCCCTCCCCCGAGGAGCCCATCTCCTGACCCGGAAAGGCAGAGGTGGGTTATCCTGAACGTTGCACTTGGAGCAGATCACGCAGCATGTTTGTCTTGTGCCTCCGCATCGGTTGTGATCCTGGCTCTCACTGTGCGCACAGCAGTGTGGGGCTCAGCTCCTGTGTGGGGACACCATCACTGCTTTACCCACTGTGCTGTCGAGAGTCCCTGGGCTACCAAGGAGCGGTTAGCATTCTGCTGCGTGTCTTTGGGTGTACTTCCTGGTCCATTTTTCATAGATTGGAATTGGCACTGCAGCCCACCAGCTGTTACAGGGCTGTGCCATTTATGTCCCCGTAGGCAGTGTTTCGAGACTGAGAAAGTATTCTGCAGCCCCCAGAGGGAAGACGGACAACAGACACAGCCCGTGTCTGCCAGAGGATTGGGGCAGGAGCTCCTGCTGGTCGGGACACCCCAGAAGGGAGGGCCCATTCACAGCCCCTAGCTGATGTGTGAGAAGTTGCTCACCCGGCTTGGGGAAATGCAGATTGAAACCCCAGCGAGCAGTGCTGCCGTAGACCCAGCAGAAAGGGTGAAATGAGAGGAAGACAACACCAGGTGTTGAGGATCTAGAGCAACAGGGCTTTTCACATCTGACTAGACTGCTGGCCTCCCATCTCAGAAAATTAACAGTCATGTCTGAAAGGACGTGGTCTTTTAAATTGTGGTAAGGATACACAGAATGGGAAATTTGCCATTTTGGCTGTTTCTAAGGGTGTCTCTGGGGTGGCATTTAGTACCCGCTCAGTTGTGTGTGCCCGTCACCACCATCCCTCCCCAGAGCTCCGCCATCTTCCCAAGCAGAGACTTCCTGTTGGCAGGGAGCCCTCTGCCCTCCCCTCTGCTCGTCTCTGTAGACTCCTGTGGCTTGATCTTTGTGTCTGGCTCAGGGCCCATTCCAGGGCTGAGACGGTTCCTCTGTAGGTGGTGCGACGCCCTGTTTACCTGTTCAGTGCAGGTGAATGGTGCTGATGTGAACACGGGTCTGTCGGAGTCCTTGCTTTCGCTTCTGTGGGCATGTGCTCAGAAAGGGAGTCGCAGGGTCGTCTGGTCACCCTGTGTTAGTTCCCGCAGGAAGCCCCGCTGCACGTTCCTGCAAGCACGGCGTGCAGTCTGTCCACATCCTCTCCCCGGGATCAGCCCAGGTGGCACTAGGGGTTCCTCTCCAGGTGCTTTGAGCGTGCATCTTGCCTCTGTGTGTGTGCGACTTTGAGTTCCCCTGAACAACCACTGGTGAACGCCCGCATTGCCCAGAGCCTCAGCCGGCCTCTCCTCCAGCCCCTGTAGCATCTCCATCTGTCCTGGGTGGCAGCCAAGGAAGCTCTTGCCACAGCGGCTAGAAGCTGTGCTGGGTGCAGCCCACACAAAATGAGCACAGAGAAGTTGGCCACTGGTTTGGTGATGGGGTCATTGGTGACCCTGGAAGAGTTCTAAACTGCTGCTCAAAGTAGAGGAATTTTAAGAGAATGGGGCAAAGATTAACTACTTGACATTCTGAAGTTTTTTGTTTTGTACTTTAACAAAACTGGGTACCATGGGATTAGGATACAAGTTAGTTTCTGTACATTTTCAGGAAACCGGAAAAGCGCATCCACACTAATTCACTCTAGCTAGTTACTAAGGACAGTGAAACCGGGGCAGGGGCTGGCATGTGGGACACGTGCACACCATACTGCAGTGCCTGGTTTGCGTTCCAGCTCTGCTCCCAGTTCCAGCTGCCTGCTAAAGCGCACCCTGGGTGGCAGCAGGGATGTCTCAGTACCTAGTTCCTGCCACCCATGGGAGACCCAAATGGAGTTCTGGGGTCCTGGTTTCAGCTTGACTCAGTCCCAGCTGTTGCAGGCATTTGGAGAGAACCAGCAGATGGGAGCTCTCTTTCTCTGTTTCTCTCTCTCTCTCTCTTTCTCTCATATTTAAAAAAAAAAAAAAAAGGAAAAGGAACAAATAATAAGTGAAACAAGGGCAGCCCTTCAGGTTTAGTAGTCCTGCGTGTGTGTGGTTTAAGTAGAAAGACGTTGTCTTAGTCTGGTTTCTCTTGCGTCATCATGTACTCTCTTCCCCCTGCCCAATACGGCATTTACTCTGCTGTATTTTCAACATCCAAGGTCCACCTACCTAAGTGCCACACCTGACCACTGAGACGTATCAGAACATAGAGAGAGGTCTGCCTCTTCCTTTAAAATTTTTTAAATTTTGAATTGTGGGTTGTTGTTGTTGTTGTTGTTGTTTTTTTTTTTTTTTTTTTTGTGAGGATTCATTTATTTATCTGAAAGGCAGAGTTGGAGAGAGAGCAAGTGAGAGCGGGAGAGGAGGGAGAGAGACAGATCTTCATCTGCTGGTTCACTCCCCAAATGGCTGCAACAGCCAGGGTTGGGCCAGGCCAAAGCCAGGAGCTTCATTAGGGTCTCTCATGGGTGGGCCATCTTCTGCTTTCCTAGGTGCATTAGCAGGGAACTGGATCATAAGTGGAGCAGCCAGGACCCAAACCAGCACCCATGTGGGATACTGGCACTACAAGTGGTGGTTTAACCCATTACACCATGGTGCTGGCCCCAATCTGTGTAGATCTTTTGGTTGAGTACATACCTAGGCACTCCGTATGGATTGTGGGTATCTCAGGTGGCATCCTAGTCACTGTGCTGTTTACTTTTTATTGCAAAGAATATGTTAGAAGCAGACCAGAACTGCTAACAGGTGGTCTCGGAAGATTGCCCGAGACTGGGCCAAGAACGGAAGGGAATGTGGCCTCTCGCTTTCTGCCCTTTTATCCTGTTGGAAGTGGGTGCTTGTGTGGGTGCCCTTCTCACGGTTCAGTGAATCTGGAAGGAAAAGTCTCCTGTGTGTGCCAGCCCTGTCCTGGTCACGTGAGAGTGAGCTGTGAGGCGTCTGTGGTGAGCGACGCCTGCCGTCCTCTTCCTGTGGAGCCAGGGGTGCCCAAGCGTCCCCCAAAGTCCCCGGGGCTAACCTGTGCCTCTCCCGCCCAGGACCGCGCCTTTGCCAGAGGATACTGCCAGTCTGCACTCCCAGCAGGGGGCCGGTGGCGCAGAAGGCGGCGCCGACGCGGAGACAAGCGCAGAAGACCCAAAGCCAGGTGAGTGCTCTCGGTCCCAGGATGGCCGACTTCCGGTCTCGGCTGTGTCGGAACGCGGCGCCCTTCCACTTCTGGGGGTCCAGAGAGGCCACAGACTGCCGTGCCCTTTCCTGCGTTCGCCAGCTCAGCTCTCGGGTCTGCGCCGTCGCCCTTTGGCTACTTGAGGTAGGACAGGGATTCGGGGGGGTTCGCAGTGTTGATGTGTACCTCATGTCCGCTAGCTGCTAGTTTGGGAGTGTGCCCAGTGACCCCTGCACCGCCAGTGCTGCTGAGCCGGCGTGCGCAGTGTGCACCGTGGCTCCTTTCGGGAAAGTCGTGACTGTGAAGTTCATGTCTGTCACGGCAAGCGGTGGGAGGTCTGTTTTCAAACGCCAGCCTGTGTTCTGCAGTCACCTGCACCACAGTTTTGCTGTTCTCCGTGGGGGCTGATGTGATGAAAGCTGCTGTGACCGTTGTTCCGGTTTGGACAGCAGCCTCACACCTTGTTGATGGAGACTCAGGAAATACGGTGTTCGGCACCTGCTCCTTGTGCGCTGACTGCGTGGAAGTCACCTCTCGTGGGGTCCTGGTGGGTTAAGACAGCACTGAAGCAACTTAGACACTTAGTGTACCCTGTGGCCGGCAGTTGTAGTGCAGGTTCTCCTCAAAAGAGGAACGTGAAGTCCCTGGTGGCTTAGTTTTAGCATTTGTCAGAGCCTGTTTATTTTGACAGCGTGTTAATTTTATTAAATGGTGTGTATTTTGATTTTCCAGGGTTACCACCGTCCCTCAGTTTCTGTAGGGGACTGGTTCCAGGCCTCCTCGTGGATGCCAGAACCAGATACTCAAGTGCCTTGCAGAAAATGATATCTGCTTGCATAGAGCTACACACTTCCAAGTACTCTGTTTCTATTATTTTTTTTATTGGTGTGTTTTCTTGAGAGAGTTCCCGTCTACTGGTTCACTCCTCAGATGCCCGCAGTTGCCAGGGCCCAGGCCTGGAGCTGAGAACACAGTGCGTATCAGCCACGTGGGCAGCAGGAATCCAGTTACTTGAACTGTCACTGCTGCCTTCCAGGGCCTGCAACAGCAGGGAGCCAGACACTGAACCCACGCGCTCCAGGATCCTGAGCAGTAGGCCAAGTGCCCATGCCTTCCTGGGCAACTTGAGTACTGAATACAGTGTGGATGCCGTGTAAACAGCCCTACTGTGTTGTTTAGGGGATGACGACAGGGAAACAAACCTATGCATGCTTATAGACTCGGTTGATTTTTAAAAATATTTCAGTCTGTGGTTGGTTTAATCTGCAGACGTAGAACCCACAAATACAGAGCACCAACTCTGTTTTCAGCTGGATGCTCGGGTCACTGTCGCAGTCACACTCTTTAGTGACTAATTCCTCATCTAAAGGTTGTATCAGTGCAAATCTATATGTTCGTTACAGAGGTGCATATAAACCACCTGTAAAAATCTGACTTTGATTTCCCACAGAAACGTTGTCTGCAAACACTGGAGACGCCCCCATCAGCAAGCCCCCACAGCCACATGTGAAAAGGTACGGTGGTCAGCGCCCGGAGGCCCGCCTCTCAACACTGGATAAACAATGAGCGCTAAAGACCTCCTCTTTCCTCCTAGCTTCCATCCACAAATAAAATGGTTCCAGAAAGACGATGTTGTCATCTTGAAGATACAAGTAAGGAATGTCAAGGATTACAGATGTAAATACTTCAGAGACAGGGTCATTTTCAGGTGGGTTTATATGCGCCGTGTGCAGGCCACAGGACTGGCCTCTGGCACTGGAAAGGCTGACTCGATTCTCTCCTCCTAGCGCCTGGGTGGGAGACAAATTCTACAGGGCTGATTTGGAGCTGCAGGGCAGCATCAGAAAAGACGGCTGCAGGTGCGTCATCAGCAACGACGAGCCGGTGATTACTCTGGCCAAAGAGAGAAGGGAGCCGTGGCGCGGCCTGCTCCGACGCAGGGTGAGTGCGAATGAACGGAGGCTGGCGGCCGTGGCTCCGAGGGTGAGCGCTGTGTTCACTTACGGCAACTGTTCTGTTGGGCAGAATCCGAATGTGGCTTTTGATTTTGACCACTGGGAAGAGAGTGAAGAGGACAGCCACTTCTCCAAGGGTAGGACCTGGGCACCCACTCCCTGGAGGGAATGGGGCCCTGCGTGCCGGCATGGTGGACACATTCCTCAGCTGACTTTAGGGAAGCCACCTCTATGGAAATAGGCTGTTAATAAAGCCAGCCTGCAGAAATCAGTGTTCTCCTTATGGGTGTCCTGGTGCTAAATGTTCCAGTCTGGGGACTTACTGACCTGTGGTTAAAAACATAACCTTCTTACAACACTTTCACAGATTCTCTTCCCTAGAATAACTTACTTACAAGCAGACCTGCTCATTTCTTGCCTAAAATAATGAAAATATAAAATAAGCCACAAGGTGGAGCTAGAGGCAAAGGCACGTCTTTGGGTGGGGGACAGATTTGCTCATTACCACGTACTCAGCATGTTTCTGATGATGCCTGACTCTTGCAGCTGTGACTTCTAAGAGGCTGCCCTGCAAAGTGGCAGAGGTGGTCGGACCCAGCAGCAGCGCTTCGGAGGGTGACGGGAGTGAGAGTGAGTGAGACTGAAATCCCGCCGGCAGCCCGAGACTGGGAACAACCGTGGCTGTTGCCGTGTGTGGGAAGTTAAGAAAAGAAGCGATGCTATCCAAACCGTCTTTCACCTCAAGGAGGAACTATTGCCAAGGGTCACCTTATGCTTCAGGATTGGTAATGGTGACAGATTCCCTGGTCAATTAAAAACAGGCTGATAAGACCAGCATTGTGGCGCAGCAGGTTGGGCCTCCGCCTGCAACACTGACGTCCCATGTGAATGCTGGTTCCAATCCTGGCTGTTCTACTTCTAATCCAGCTCCCTGCTAATGCTCCTGGGAAGGCAGCAAAGTACCGTGGGTACTTGGGCCCCTGCCACCCACGTGGGATGGAGTCCTGGGCTCTTGGTTTCCATCTGGCCCATCCCTGGCTGTTGTGGCCATTTGTGGAATGAACCAGCAGATGGAAGATATTCTCTCTCTTCTCTTCTCTTCCTCTCTCTCTTCCCCTCTCTTTCTGTCCCAGGGCTGTCACTCTGCCTTTCAAATAAATTTTAAACTGCGGTTGCTATGAGAAGGTTGTCAGGAGGGTGGGAGCAGAGGGGCAGCGCGCTGGCCCTCCAGGCCTGGCTATGCTGCCTGGCCCAGCCGTCACCTCGGCTCATCCTGACGCACTCAGCTCTGACTGGCAGCGCAGACCCTGCCACTCGGTGAGGAACGTGCTGGCTCGAGTCGGCCACTCGCTGCTCTCACCTGCTGTGCTGAATGGCCTCGGACCTGCCCTTGGCCCTCAGCAGCGGCCTCGCCGGGTCGCCATAGCTGCCTCCGAGCACTGCTGATAGTCCCCGCCGGCTCCTCAGAGTAGGTCTGCCTCGGAGCCGGGGTGAGTACCGGTGGCCGCACAGTGCCTGCTGGCAGGCCCAGCGCCCTCTGGAGAGGCGGCTGCTGCTTCGGAGTGACCTGCGCTCCCAGGTTCTTTTGTGGCAGAAACTTACAAGGACCTGCGTGGTGCCCAGAGGGAACTCAGAACACCTGCTGAGATGGCCTGGACACGAGCACGGCCCCGTCCTCGGGGAAGGCTGCAGCACGTGGCGTCACCGAGGTCTGGGAAGAAGCGTGGGCTGCCCGGGGCTGCCCCTCGTGCTGTGGGCTTCTTTGTTCATGGGGAAGGTTTAAGGTGAGCTGTTGGGAACCGTGAGGCCCCCTGGACTTCCTCGGGAGCAGCTGAGTGGGAAACACGTTGGCCCATCGCAGCTGCACGGAGATCTTGGTTCTTTACGTCCTGGAGCACAGATGCCTGAGCGCACGTGCTCCAGTGAGCGGCCTTGGGTCATACTCTGGCCCTCAGTTTCCTTATCTGTAAAGCGAGGCCCTGCCCACCTCGGGGAGCCTGTGCAGAGCCAGAGCCGCGCGTGCTCTGCGTGGGGGCTCTGGGGGCGGTGCCTTGCTGCTGCGCCTCCCTCTCACGGGGGACCTGCAGGTGGCAGACTGGTCAGGAAGGGAGGGGTGGTTTCCTTGTTCTCAGCGGGTTGGACAGGCTCTGAGGACGGAGAAGCGTCAGAGTCTTCGCTGGTGAAGCTGTTGACGCCTCCTGTGTGTCGGTTTCTGCAGACGGAGCTCTTGCTGCTGCAGGCGGGGTCGTGGACAGAGGCCCCCGCGCCGTGTCCTGTGCTCACCACGGCACAGGCTTGGGTTGGGTCGGGTCTCTTGTACCGCACAGCAGCAAGGGGTTTTTTTGCTGTCTGTGTCCCAGCCAAGCAGTGGGGGCCCTGCCGTCCGAGAAGAGACGATGCGGGCCAGCTCCCCGGTGTGGCTCAGTCGGCCGCGTGGAAGCCCCGGGCAGGCAGCGGCTGGGCTTAAACCTGTTTCTTTTCCAGACGTGCAGCTTTTCCTAATGTCTGTGGAGCACGTGTCACCGCCTCTCTGTACTGCTGTGGCGTCTGATTTCATGCGTTGAGTAATTTCTGAGGTGCAAGGGGAAAGCACCTTTGTCGTGGCTTCTGAGGTTGTGCACAGTCATGGGTGTGGGGGTGTCTGTTGTGTTAGCAATAAAGCTTCCGTGTTCTGACAGAAACGTGTCCCGCAGTGTTTCCCCCCGCGTGCCCCGTGCAACATCAGGTCCCACACACGGCCCCTTCTGCCTGGCCCAGGAGGCCAGAGAGGGCTGCTGGGGGCCCGGGGGGCCCGGACCTGTGAGTGCATGGCGGCTCTGCTCCAGGGCCGCCTCCTTCAGCCTGACGTTGCCCGGCCGTGCCCTCTGCTGGCTCAAGACAGAGGTGGCAGCACGTAGACAACACACTTGTGCTGGCGGCGATGCAGGAATGCACTTTATTCGCAGGGGCGTGTTGTGTCCCTCGGGCAGGCACACAGCAGCCGCCGCTGGGCCATGGCTGCACCTGCCGAGGTCATTGTACACGCCTGGAACCCACCCAGACAATTAAGGATACCAAAAAATAATATTACATAAACATCTGATACAACTCTTCTTAAGAAAAAAAATCAGGAAGAAATACCACAAATATTGCTTACAAAAATAAACTGCTCACAGCTTTGAGTTGGTTACAAGACACAGACTTGTCACTTGGGGTCTGGCTCCGGTGGCACAACTTCCATGAGCATCTGGAGGTGCATGGTGATCGGCTCTGGAACACAAGCCAGCAGACAGGTGGTTGGTTAGTGCAGCGTGCCCACGGACGGCTGTCCCAGGAGCCATGCTGGGTCTTTGGAGCTGAGCTGTTTCCATTAAGGAATTAGGAAGCTGCCAAGTATTTTACTGCCACTAACCAATAATGCACACTCTAGGAAAACAGACTAAGTTACACATATACTCGCTACCAGTGTCTAAGTCACTAAGACTTCTATTTATTTAAAGTGTAAGATCACTCACTGGTTTTCACCACCTTAACCCAACTTCCTACCAATTTTTGTAGGAAGCAGCTTGCTTAATATTCTAGAGCTGAGGCCGGCGCCGTGGCTTAACAGGCTAATCCTCTGCCTTGCGGCGCCAGCACACCAGGTTCTAGTCCCGGTTGGGGTGCCGGATTCTATCCCGGTTGCCCCTCTTCCAGGCCAGCTCTCTGCTATGGCCTGGGAAGGCAGTGGAGGATGGCCCAAGTCCTTGGGCCCTGCACCCGCATGGGAGACCAGGAGAAGCACCTGGCTCCTGGCTTCGGATCAGCGAGATGCGCCGGCCGCAGCAGCCATTGGAGGGTGAACCAGCGGCAAAAAGGAAGACCTTTCTCTCTCTCTCACTATCCACTCTGCCTGTCAAAAAAAAATTCTAGAGCTGAGAAACAAGATCTATTTTGTGTCGTTGGCTTCCAAAGCCTGATTCTGTCATCCTGGCCAGATTCTCTGTTGGCATGATCAAATTCAAGTTTCTTTTTTTAAGACTTCCTTATTTATTTGAAAGTTAGAATTAGAGCTATTTGCTGGTTCACTCCCCATATGGCCACAATGGCCAGGGTTGGGCCAAGTCCCCACATGGGTGGCATCTTCCGCTTTTCCCAAGCCACTGGTAGGGAGCTGGGTCAGAAGTGGAGCAGCCAGGACAGGAGCCAGTGCCCACATGGGATGCTGGCATCAAAGGTGGCAGCTTTTCCCGCTACACCCACTACATGGGCCCAAAAGGCTGTTTTCTCTTACACAAATACATTTCCTGTCCCTTCTGTAGGAGCGCCCACAACCTCACTCCTTCCCAGCATAGGGTAGGTCAGAGTAAAGAGATGGGGGAGGGGCTGTTTCAGGATAGGGAGGGGCGCTTGGTGGAAACACCAGTATGTTGTTGCTGCAGTTCCACTCAAATCAACATGAACTAAATTCTCTCACCACTGTCAGGTCAGCAGCGGCACCGGATCTCATGGCCCAGCGAGTGGAGGTGGAGCGGACCCAGCATCCTCGGGCATTCTCAGTCCCTGCTGGCCCTCTGGTTGGGTTCTACTCCTCCTCCCCTGGCTATTCCCCCTGTTTGTGGTCTATAAATAGCACGCATAGGAGTGCCTGCAGGGGAGGCTGCGTCTTGCTGGTGAGACAAAGTGAACAGTAGGCAGGTTTTCGGTCACAGGACTCCGTAAACACCATGGGGCTGTGATAGGCCAGACACTGCTGGATCCGGGATTACATCGTATACAGCCCACTTCCTGTCTCCAGGGAGCTTACAGAGCAGGAGACAGGCCCTGGTGGGGATGTGCGGGAGCCTGGGAAGGCTTTTATGAGGAGGGTTGGTGCACTTAAATTGGTCGTACAGTTTACAAACGATGAATATAATAGTGAAGTAAAGAAAATAAGTGTAATTCAGAGTCTCGGAGGCTTTGGCACAAGTGGATTTTAGGTGTGAAAGTGGCTTATGCAGCTAAACTTTGAGACAACAGTTGAGGGCAGGCACTTGGTGCCATGATTTAGATGCCACTGGAGAGACCTGCATCCCAAATTGGAGTGCCTGGGTTTGCGTCCTTGCTCCACTTCCCATCCAGCTTCCTGCTAACAACGCACATCCTGGGAGGGAGCAACTGATGGCTCAAGAACCTGAGTCCCTGCCACCCCGTGTGGGAGACCCACATGGAGTTGCAGGCCCTGGCTTTTTGGCCTGGCCCAGCCCCAGTTGTGGGCATTTGGAGAGCGAACCAGAAGATGGAAGATTTCTTTCTGCCTTTCAAATAAGTAAAAAGTAGAATACATTTAATAAAAATAGTTATCTTAAAAACAGATGCAAATGACTGCCGGACGGAGGAGAGACCTGCGGCCAGCACAGGCCTTGTCACTCCCAGCCCTGGCTGTCACTGAGCGACTGGCATGGCACTGAGCTCTTAGCTGGTACGCGCGTGTCAGGCAGAGGAACGTGGTGCGCCGAAGATAAACGTACTTAACACTAGCGAACCGCACTCAACAGAGGTCACGGTGGCAATCTAAGCTTACAGGTATTTTAAGTTAAAAAGGAAATGAGGGACAGGTGTTTAGCCTAGCAGTCAGGACCCCATGTCCCACACGGGAGTGGCTGGGTTCAGGCCCTGGCTCTGCCTTCTGAAGCCAGTTTCCTGCTCACACAGACCGTGGGAGGCAGAAGCGACCGCTTAAACAAGGGAGGCCTGGGCAGTGAGGCAGCAGATGGGAGCTGTCTCCCTCTCTCTCCTCTCCCCCCTCCCCCCTCTTCCCCCTGCCTCTCTCCACCCTCTCCTTCTCCCTCTCCCTCCCTCTCCATCCCTCCCCCTCCCTCACAAATATTCTGTTTAAAATGCTTTGCTTTCCCTTCCTGCCTCGCAGGCCAAGTGATGGAAACAGGTGGCCCAGGATGGGCCCGGAGGTGTTAAGCCGGGGAGAGTGGTGCACTGTGGGGCTGGGGTGAGCGTGGGACGCTGCATCTCTGTGCTTTCATAGCAAGACCACCCTGATACTTACTTGAGATTTTCTGAGCCCATTCAAACTTGTAGTAGACGAAAAGGAAGTAAAATACAAGGCCGCTCAAGATAAATAACACACAGTAGAGATACTCCCACGCTGGCTTAGTGATGACTGGGGCCAGGACCAGAAACACAGCTATGAAGGTCACCAGGATGGGGATGAAGATGGGCACCTGCAAGCAGAGCAGTGTGGGGTCAGTGAGGGGTCAGGGCTGGCTGTGCGGCTGCATGCGTCCGTCCGTCCGTCCGTCTGTCTAGCTGTCGAAGTTTTTCACTGAAGAGGAGCAAGGCTGATGGAGTATGGTAACCTCTGTCAGCCTGACAGTCTTAGTGCATCTGCGCCACCTTTTCTTTTTCCTAAAATACGAAGAACCTACTGGACACCGTGTCACTGTGACAGATCTCGGTGTGTCTCTGATGAGTTCGGTGCCATTATTCTCCCTCCCTTTTGTGGTAAACAAACTGGAAGACTGACCCTCTATGCTCGACATAGAGCTTCTGTGACAGCATCCTGCTGCTGCCATTGACCTTGGCCTCTGTCCCCCGTATTCCCTTGCACACTGGTAGCTAGGTTTAGAGGCACGAATACTTCCTGGTGGAGCAGTGCACTTCCATCAGGCACATGTCTGTCCACTTTGGGATTCCTAAGGTGTGTCAGCGGGCTTAGGAGAGGGAGAGCGGTCCAGTCCCACCACGAGAAATGTCCCTGTGACGTCATGGTGTTAAACTAGAGGTGAAGCTTGAGTGGTTTTAGCCTCCACTGCTAACCATCGCCTTCATTCATTACTTCACCAGGGGATACAAAGGAGTCACCTAACGATGTGGAATCGTATAATGAAGAACTTCATCTGCCGTGCGGTCATTCTGCATTAGCGTTTATGCAGGGTGGCTATGCTTGATTCTTGGTCTCAGGTGTCAGGGGCTCAGGGACTCTGTGTATTTGGCCAGCTCCAGCCCACGGCGCCGTGGCATTCTTCACGACGGCCACGTGTCGTGTCAGTGCCAGCTCCCAGGTGCTGTGCTGTCCGTGCTCATAGAAAGCCCTGGGTTCATCCGTCTCCCCGGGGAACCCTGTTTAGTAGGAAGTGGGATTCAAAGACCATCGTGCAGGGTCTGGAGGACTCTCTGTTCTTTTGCAAGGACAGAAAAAACTTTTTTCAAGAAGGGAAAAAATTTCATATATCCATACTGACATTTCCAATTCCAATGTAAGATTATATGTATTTTTTATGTCTGTGTTTTTTTTCCTGAAAATCTTGTTTCTTAATCATGTAAACATAATTCCTTATTTGCTGTGTTCTATAATGCACCTATAAGAGATTCCACAGAAACTACATGAGTAGGAACGTTAGTCATTGGACATTTAAGGCGCTGTGTGGTTGGTTAACCCACGAGGGGGAGGAACAGTCTTGGTAATCCCCTTCTCCGTGGCTGTCATCTGCTTGTCACACAAGCAAGGCTTCTTTTGCTCCTTTGTTAATTTTGGGGTTTCATTTTTTCCCTTTTCATATTTCTTCCATTTTTTTTGAGAATAAACACATATACATAAACTTATATGTTCACCTTCCACTGCTGTTTAGGAAGTAGCAAATGACATAATAATAGCTTTGCCCCTGGCCTTGTTCCTGCAGTACATCCCAGAGATAACATAGTAAAATGTAGTTAGTGATCATCCGTTTTCTGGTGCTGCAAACTACTGTATCTGTGGATGAAACACCATTTGAGTGTTGCCTGTTAGCTTTTGGGTTGTGTTGAACCTTTTGCTGATAGAATTGGTGCCTCAAGAAAGAACCTTGTGTATATGTCACATGTCTGCAATTTCTCTTTGGGATTGGGATAAAGGGCCAAAGAGTAAATGATTGGATAGTTTTGCCAGGTAACGCCCCTGAGGGGCGGGGCTCCACACCCAGTGCCAACAGGCAAGGGAGTGAGCTCCTCTTTGCTGCCCACCTGATGGGCCGCAAGAGCTACTTCTCTTCATTCTGGCCTGCTTGTTTGATGAGCTTGCTGGGATTCGGAGCTTGTTTGTTTTCATGTGTAAGTGCCTTTGCATTTTTCTTTGAACTTTAAAAAAATTTTTTTTTCTTCAAGGACTGGTGTTTCCCATCTCAATTGTTGGGAACTCTTTCTTTTGTGGGGGGCAGGAGAGGATATCACCTGCAAAGACTGCCCCCATTCTGCTGTGTGTGTGTTTCACTTGCTTTTTAAAAAGACTGATTTTTTTTCTCTTTATTACTTCTGGAATCGGAGTCCTAGGCAAGCTGTCTGATTCATGGCTTACAGAGCAGTTTACACTTCATTCGCGCATCAGCACCCTAAGTTTAGAGTCTGTGGTCTTTCAGATGTAGTTTATAGTTTCCCACCTAGAGATCTAACCTCCTTACATTGATACGTAATTTAAATTTTAAAGAGACAGAGGGGGAAAACTTTCCAGATTCCTGCTGGGCATAGTCAAGGGCCAAAAACTCAATCCAGGTCTCCCACATGGGTGGCAGGCACCCAGCTGGCTCTGACTGGCAGGTCCCACGGAAAGGGATAGGACGTGGGCATCGTAATGCCTACAGCAGGGGGATTATTTTTGCTTTTTTTGTGTTTAGTTTTATTTTGAGGACCAAGGTATTCTTTTCCATTATCTTTTCATTGGATATCATTTGTATAAAGGCTGTTGATTTCAGTGTGTTGATGTTATATCTTACCACTTTATTAATAGTTTGTTCTTTGATTCCTTTGTATCTACCAGATACGTAATTATACAATCTTCAAAAGGTTTTAAAGACTTTAAAAATTCTTTTCCGCCTCTCACACCCCAAATTGCTTTCTTCTTTCTATATCCCTTTCTAGTATATTCAAAACAATGCTAAATGGGGATCAGCATTGTGGTGTGGTGGGTAAAGCCACCACCTGCACTGTTGACATCCCATATGGACACCGGTTCGAGTCCCGGCTGCTCCACTTCTGATCCAGCTCCCTGCTAATGCACCTGGGAAAGCAATGGAAGATGGCCCAAGTGCTTGGGTCCCTGCACCCACATGGGAGACCTGGATGAAATTAATGTTCCCATAATATTCATTTTCCATGAACTTTTTAAAGATCCCCTCATTGGCAAGGATTTAAAAAAAAAGTTGCACCAAAATAAACTTGCCTTTAAGTATCTTCATATAATTTACTGGGAAATTCTTTTTTTTTTTTTTTTTAACAGGCAGAGTTAGACAGTGAGAGAGACAGAGAGAAAGGTCTTCCTTCTGTTGGTTCACCCCCGAAATGGCCGCTACGGCTGGCATGCTGTGCCAGTCTGAAGCCAGGAGCCAGGTGCTTCCTCCTGGTCTCCCATGCAGGTACAGGGCCCAAGGACCTGGGCCATCCTCCACTGCCTTCCCGGGCCACAGCAGAGATCTGGACTGGAAGAGGAGCAACTGGGACAGAATCCAGCACCCTGACCGGGACTAGAACCTGGGGTGCTGGCGCCGCAGGCGGAGGATTAGCCTAGTGAGCCGTGGCGCCAGCTGGGAAATTCTTAAAATCAGATTTTCCTGGTATTCATTTGTTCCAGATCATTGAAAAAGGAGAACTCTGAATGAAGCCAGAGTGATTGCTTATTCCTTACTGTCTCTCCTTCCTGACACCTCAGCTTCTCACTGTTAGGTTTTTCTGCTCTTGGTTTTCTGCATTCGTTATTGTGCTTTCTGAGTTGCCTGTTTTCCTGTCTATTCATCCAAGTATCGAATGTGAGGAAGTTCTTCACGTGCGGTGTAGACGGTGCCCGGGCCTCCGTCTCCTCCCACTGTTGCTCCAGCCATGTGCGCGCTCATAGCGCCCGTGTCCTCTTGGCCCCACAGGTTTGTCTTCTTGAGTTCCTGTTTTGCCTCACAGAGAATGTGACTTGTATTATTTCTTGAAATATTAAATTTTCCTTTGTGGTGGTAGAGGAGGTCACTTGCCAGTCCTGTCTTGGATGCACTTGAAAAGGTGCATGTTGGGGGGTTCGGAGTTCGAGCCGTAGCGGGTGATGTTTCCAGTCCCGGGTCTCTTCCTAGTGGCGTGTCTGGCTCCATGCTGGCTGGAGGAGGTGTGCTCAGTCCCCGTGCTCGCTGCTCCCGGCCGGTCCTGTGCTCTTTGCTTACAAGCACTTCCCAAGGGTGTGGAAGCTGGATGGCTGGGTGGATGGATTTTCATCATCATCTCCTCACCGGGAGATTTCGCATTGCTAAATGATCTGGCTTTGTCCTAGGCAACGTTGTAGGCCTGGGTGCTTGTCTGACACGTCTCGCCCTTGTTTTCTGAGTTTTAATTTGCCTGCTGCTGCTTTGCCTATCCCTTTATGTTTGATTTTCTTTAATTAATTTATTTTTACAGATCATTTACTTGAGAAGCAGAGTTACAGAGGGAGAGACAGAAAGGTCTTCCATCCACTGGTCCACTCCCCAAATGGCCACAACGGCTGCAGCTGGGCCGATCTGAAGCCGGAGACAGAAGCTTCTCAGGTCTCCCACGTGGGTGCAGGGGCCCAAGCACTTGGACCATTCTCCACTGCTTTCCCAGGCCATAGCAGAGAGCTGGATTGGAAGAGGAGCAGCCGGGACTCGAACTGATGCCCATATGGGAAGCCATGCAGCAGGCAGATGCTTAGCCCACTGTGCCACAGCGCCAGCCCCTTATTTTTGATTTTCCACAGCTTCATAAACCTTCCTGAAGAAAACCTCTCAATAAGCCAGCTGTGCACAGCTGACAGGCTCGTTCTCCCATCTCACGTCACTCGTATTTCTGTCAACACTCAGCGTGTACTTCTGTCAGTCCTCCGCCCTTGAAGGGAGCCAGTGTGTGGGAAAACTCCCTAGGAGAGTATTTTCCTTATTTCAAGTCGGAAAACTATCTTGCATTATAAAAAAAAAAAAAAATTCAAATTCCCAGCTCAAAAACAGCTAAAGCAACAGTGGAGGTCTGCATAGCCCACGCAGCCAGCACACACGTCACAGATGTCTGCACTGAGCAGAGTCGTGTGGCTCTCGCAGGGCCGCCCAGCCTGACACTCGTGCTTCTCGCGTCCCTGTGCTGGCACACAACCCTGGCGTGTGTGGTGCTTTGGGACGTAACTTCAAACCTTACACGCATGTTTTGTTGAAAACTTCCTGCTGCCCTTTGGCAGTTTACTCATTTTCTCATATAAACATGAGCTGGAAGTGAACGATTAGGAGATTCAAGATTACACAGAGCTGTTGGGACCGGCTCTGTGGTCGAGTCCTGGCTGCTCCACTTCCAATCCAGCTCCCTGCTAATGCACCTGGGAAAGCAGTGGAAATTGGCCCAAGTGCTTGAGCCCCTGCACCCACGTGGGAAGAAGTTCCTGGCGCCTGGCCCAGCCTGGCCATTTGGGGAGTGAACTGGCAGATGGAAGATCTCTGTGGCTTCCCTTCTCTCTACCTTTCAAAGAAATAAACCTTTAAATTTAGAGCTGTTACAAACTTCAAAAGGCAACAACAAAGGAGCCTGACACATATTCTCCCAAGAAAACATTAACCAGGAAGATGTTCTTGTGGGCACCCCCATGCAGCTCATTATCCAGGGTCTTATATGATGTGCTCCATTTCTTTTGTCACCTCCTCCCCTATTTTAGAAATGTGTCTTCTGTGGGCAGTGCTGTGGACCCATATGGATGCTGGTTCCAGTCCCGGCTGCTCCACTTCCAATCTAGCTCCCTGTTAATGCATCTGGGAAAACAGTGGAGGATGGCCCGAGCACTTAGGAGACCCAGAGGAAGCTCCTGGCTTCAGACTGGCCCAGCTGTGGCTGTTGGGGCCATCTAAGGAGTGGACCAGTGATGGAAGACCTCTCTCTCTCTCTCTCCTTCTGTCTGCATAATGGACTTTGAGATTAATAAATCTTAAGAAAATAAAGTGTCTTCTGGTAAAGGCTGTGCCTTTGTTCTGAGAGTCACCCTAACCGTTAGAGCTACCACAGCTGTCAGAACCAGTGGTATCCAGGAGGTGTTGACCCTTAGATATTTTACATGATAGATTATATTATCTCCTATAAATGCCCACATAATACTGTTAGGCCCCTCCCTTTAGGTGTTGTCTACAAGAAGCAGTAAGGAAACTGGCTAGGAGTCCTCGCCCCACAGCTGTGCACACGCTGGCCTGGCCTGCGGCCTGCACTGACCACACGCTGCTCACTGGGCTCTTGCTCCAGCGCAGAGCCGTTTACGTCACCGTAAGAAACCAAAGCCGCTCGTGACCACGGGACGCTCAGCTTACCTTGATGGGCCTTTCCAGTTCTTTCCTTGTAAACCTCATCACGATGAGTCCTAGAACCGTCAGGCCATAAAACAGCCATGTGGCAAAACTGAAGTAATTGACGAGTGAGTTTATGTCCCCAGGAATGATATAAATGGTCGCAATGATCCCCTGTAGACAGAGAGCAAATTTTAGCTCATCAGTGCATGAAAACCTGGTCCTCGCCACTTGGCAGAAGGCCGAAGCAGCGGTTTCCCTGTGCACAAGCACTAGCGTGACAGAGGCCCCGGGCAGCCCACCCGGGCAGGGGTTAAACCGGACTTGGCCGTGGGGTCTGCTCTCTGAAGCCTGGGCAGCGGCTTGGGAAAGCCGAACATCTGAAGTTGTGGTAGAAGCAAGGACTGAGTGTGGACGGGTCTGACCAGCCCTGCCTAACGGTGACTTTGCCTTGCAGAGTTCTCACAGGCAAGGGCCTCAGACGATGGAGCTCAGGTCTGGTCTGGCCCTGTGCTGGTTGCATGGCCCTGGACTTGTCTTTCCCCGCTGTGGGTCTCGCTGTCTCCATGGTGAGCAGGTTGATGGACAGCGAGGGGTGGGGAGCTTGGACAGGAGGCTAGGAATGTGGGTGTCTGGGGACCCCAGCCAGAGTGGCTACACACAACCGAGGACCATCCCCCACAGAGGCCCTGACCTCTGAGTCGGGAGTGGCTGCTGTCAGTCACCACTAATACAATGCATCAGTCTTCTCTGGGCCAGTGGGCCAGTGTCGTTTGTTAGCAGGACCCGGGACAAGGCTGGCGCCGCTGCTAACTAGGCTAATCCTCTGCCTGCGGCGCCGGCACACCGGGTTCTAGTCCCGGTCGGGGCGCCGGATTCTGTCCCAGTTGCCCCTCTTCCAGGCCAGCTCTCTGCTGTGGCCAGGGAGTGTAGTGGAGGATGGCCCAAGTGCTTGGGCCCTGCACCCCATGGGAGACCAGGAGAAGCACCTGGCTCCTGCCATCGGATTAGCGCGGTGCGCTGGCCGCAGCGCGCCAGCCGCGGCGGCCATTAGAGGGTGAACCAACGGCAAAAGGAAGACCTTTCTCTCTGTCTCTCTCTCTCACTATCCACTCTGCCTGTCAAAAAATAAAAAGAAGGACCCAGGACAAAGGACACACGTGGAAGATCCACACAGGGGCTGTCGTGGATAAATTCCGGGCATGCAGCCAGGTGAATTGTTTGTTTGAACTGTCCTGGGTTCTGTTACAATGCGAGGATCTTGGGAACCTGGGCTTAGCGGTGCGCATCTGTCACCGTGCAAGCTGGGGGGCCCTCTGCCCTCCAGGTGGGCGCTGTTGTGCAGGTCCCATACATACGTAAAAGATGATGGCAGGGGCTGGGGTCAGGCGCCTGACACTGATGTAAGAGAGCACTTTGAGCATGTGGCCTTCCCGGCCAGCCACGTAAACGAGTCTGAAAAACAAGCACACGGCCATCAGCAGCTTGTCCCACAGGCCCTGAGTTAGTGTCCCGAGTCCCACTCCTGAGGCCACAGAGGGCCCGCTGGGCGGCCTGGTTGCCCTCCTGGAGGAGGAACCAGGACCGAAGAGCGGCAGAGAGGAAGGCACCCGGCGTGAAGTCAGCAGAGCAGGAAGAGACAGTTGGAGAGGCCCCGAGGTCTTTGCTCTGAGGCTTAAAACATGCCAGAAACACGGGTCCTGGGGGGAAAGCCGGGGACCTCAGCACCTAGGGCTGCCGGCAGAGGCAGACAGGCGGTGCTGATCCTATGCTAGGAAACAAGCCAAATGAGGGGCGGCTCCGCACACGGGAATAATCCGGTAATCTGGAGGACTGCTTAACGCCTTCGAGAAAGGCACTGCGTCCCGCGTCCAGGTGCCGGCTGCCCCGCCTCTGGGTCACCCGAGTCCCGCCTCAGAGTGCCTCTGAGCCAGCAGCAGACAGTGACTCAGGTGCACGGGCCCAGCCCCAGCCGGCCCCTGCATATGCATGTGGGAGTGAACCAGTGGATGGAATGCAGGTTTCTCTCTCCGCTAGTTCACTCTGCCTCCCGAGTAGATGAAAAAATAAACAGAGTCGAGAAGAAGATGGTCTAAGCACTTCTTCAAAAAGTGGCCACAATTAAAGTTACCGTTAGAGACCAATGAAAAAAATGGGTTGGAACCTGGATCTGAAGTACAGAGAGGTGGAAAACGCAGGTGAGAAATACGGGAAATTCACGATCAGAAACAACGTAAGGCGAATTTAAAATGCAGAAAGCTTTACGACACGGAGAACAGCGCTGGACCTGAGACACCGAGAGCCCCGGATGTAGACATCGCAAAGAAGGAGAATCTTCCAGGCTGCTGAATTTAGACGATGAGCCCCTGAGTTAGCATGAGCTATAGCAAACGTCATGAGGAACGGTATCCTGAGTGATGAGGGAACATCTTCAGATTGGAATCCGATGTAAGTCAGCTGGCGTTCAAGACGCTGGCAAGGTAAATGCGCTTTCAGATGGACGGAGGCACCCACTCTGCACTCCCTAGTCTTCTCTAGCACGAGGACAGCTCACAGCAGGGGATTTCAAAGAGCCACGTTAGGGGCCGGTGCCGTGGCTCACTTGGTTAATCGTCTGCCTGCGGCGCTGGCATCCCATATGGGCGCCGGGTTCTAGTTCAGGTTGCTCCTCTTCCAGGCCAGCTCTCTGCTGTGGCCCGGGAAGGCAGTGGAGGATGGCCCAAGTGCTTGGGCCCCTGCACCTGCGTGGGAGACCAGGAGAAGCACCGGGCTCCTGGCTTTGGATCGGCGCAGTGCTGGCTGTAGCGGCCATTTAGGGGGTGAACCAACAGAAAGAAGACCTTCCTCTCTGTCTCTCTCTCTCTATCTCTCTACCTGTCCAAAAAAAAAAAAAAAAAAAAGAGCCATGTTAAGGAAAAAATGAACACATGTTGGCATGTGCTAAGTCCTGGGCTTTGCTTGGTTTGGTAATGACGTCACTTTTTTTGGAGGCAGGGGCTTGTCATAAACCAGGTATAGCTGGAAATACTGGACAGTGTGAAAGGGATTAGCTCTTGTAAAGGCAGGGAATTGGAACACCAGTCTGCCAGTAGGCAGTGATGTCAAATAGAGCATACTCACTAAAAGAGCAAACATGTAACCTGCACATAAAAATAGGGGGAATAAGGAAACTTTGATGGACTTAATTCAGGATGAGATTTTTAACAAGCCAAGGAAATAGAGTAATATGTTAGAAATTAAATGTCAATGACTGGCGCCACAGCTCACTAGGCTAATCCTCCGCCTGCGGCGCCAGCACCCCAGGGTTCTAGTCCCGGTTGCCCCTCTTCCAGGCCAGCTCTCTGCTGTGGCCCAGGAAGGCAGTGGAGGATGGCCCAAGTGCTTGGGCCCTGCACCCGCATGGGAGATCAGGAGAAGCACCTGGCTCCTGCCTTCGGATCAGTGCAGTGCACCGGCTGCAGCGGCCATTGGGGGGTGAACCAACGGAAAAAGGAAGACCTTTCTCTCTCTCTCTCTCTCTCTCTCTCTCTCACTGTCCACTCTGCCAGTCAAAAAAAAAGTAATCACATTGAATGTAAACACAGTGTTTGCCAGAGACAGGTTGGATTTGTCCAGACAGAATGAAGCCCGAGGACACTGAGAGGTTGGAGATAAGAGGAACCTGTGACCAAAAACAGCCCAAATAGAGTACCCACAGTGGCAGCAGACCTGTTAAGGCTTTAAAAAGACGGAGAGTTTCAGCTCACAGAAGGAATCATCTACCGAGATAGCAGAAGCCAGGGCCTTCGAAACAGCAGACAAAAACTGGGCCAACTGCTGTCATAGCAGAGGATGTGAACAGTACGAGTAAAAGGCTTGATAATGATACAAAAATATGAAGCAACTGTAGAAGATACATTATTGTCAAAGCCATAGAAAACGAAAGGTGACCCACAAAATAAGGTCTTTTAAAAATTTTTTTTCAGTGATGTGTTTACTTAATTTTTTATTTGGAGGGCAGATTGACAGAGCTTCACTCAATGCCACAACAGGCAAGGCCAGTCCAGGCCAAAGTCAGGAGCCCCGAGCTCCATCTGGGTCTCCCGTGTGAGTGGCAGGGGCCCAAGCACTTGGGCCATCTTCCACTGCCTTCCCAGATATGGATTGGAAGTGGAGCAGCCAGGACACAAACTGGCACCCATATGGGATGCTGGTATTGCAGGCAGTGGCTTGTTTACATGTCACTGCTGTGTTTACCTAATGATTTCATGCCTGTGCGCTTGCTTTATTTGAAAAGCAGAATGGCAGCTCTTTCACCTGCTGGTTCACTCCCCAAATGTCCACACAACGCAGGGCAAAGCAAGGAGCCAGGAACTCCATCAGGGTCTTCCGCTTGAGTGGCAGAGACCAAGTGCTTGAGCCATCTTCTACTGTTGCTCAGGTGCATGAGCAGGGAGCCGGTCTGAAAGAGGAGCAGCCGGGACTGGAAAAGGCACTCTTATGGATCACAGGTGTCGCAAGTGGCGGCTCACCCTGCTCTGCCACAGTACCCACCCCAAGTTTTATAACTTCTTTACAACTGGTGCAGAGTTCACATTCTATGACGCTACAAAGCAATAAGAAGGCAGGAACATACAGGCCAGTAAGACCCACCTAGTTAGAATTACATATTGAACTTCAAAACAGGCAGTGAAACTGGAAGGGCATTGATGGAAGGAAGATTTAGGCCCAAGATGATGCTGTGAACTACTTAAATTTCATCAGCTCTCCATAAATTAATACGTAAATGCCCTACATGGGGAGGGTGGGCTGGTGCTGTGGCACAGTGGGCTAAGCCACTGCCTGCAGCATCAGCACCCCATATGGGTGCCCGTTTGTGTCCCAGCTGCTCCACTTGCAGTCCAGCTCCCTGCTAATGTGCCTGGGAAAGCTGTGGAAGATGGCCCACGTGTCTGCACCACTGCCACCCGTGTAGGAGACCTGGATGGAGTTCTGGCTTCAGCCTGCACCAACCTGGACAGCTGCGGTCATTTGGGGAGTAACCAGCAGAGAGAAGATCTCTCCCCGCCCCCCATTGCCTTTCAAGTCTTTAACACATTTTTTTAACAGAAGTAGAGGTGGCACAGTCGTTAAGTTGCTTCCTGGGGTGCCTGCATCTCATATTGGGGTGCCCGGGTTTGAGTCCTGACTCGGCTTCTGATTCCAGCCTCCTACTCGTGGGCACCCTCGGGGCCAACAGATGACGGCTCGGGCACACGGGTCCCCGCCACCCTCATGGGAGAACCGGGCCGAGTGCCAGTCCTGGCTGTTGAGGCCTCTGGGGAGTAAACCAAAGGACGGAAGATTGCGCTGTGGCTCTGCCTTTCCATTTTTTTTAATGGAAGTAACTTTTGTAATTGGATTTAATTATGATAAACACATCTGGAAAGCTAAACAGGCCAGGAGAAGTCTGACAGCAGCATGAGTCCTACCAGATTTTAATCACGAAAGCTATAAACTGTTTTAAGAAGCATGACAATAACAAGAACAAAGCACAGTGAAACAGTGTAACAGGTACACATGGGAATGATAATGGCATTTCAAACCAAAAAGGAAAAAAAATGATTAAAAAATAGTAGTAGGGGCTGGCGCCGTGGCTTAACAGGCTAATCCTCCACCTTGCGGCGCCGGCACACCGGGTTCTAGTCCCGGTTGGGGCGCCGGATTCTATCCCGGTTGCCCCTCTTCCAGGCCAGCTCTCTGCTGTGGCCCGGGAGTGCAGTGGAGGATGGCCCAGATGCTTGGGCCCTGCACCCGCATGGGAGACCAGGAAAAGCACCTGGCTCCTGGCTTCAGATCAGCGCGATGCGCTGGCCACAGTGGCCATTGGAGGGTGAACCAACGGCAAAGGAAGACCTTTCTCTCTATCTCTCTCACTATCCACTCTGCCTGTCAAAATAAATAAATAAAAAAAATTAAAAAAAAAAAAGAAAAGAAAGTGATTTTCTAAGATATCACATGAAAAGTAAAAAAAAAAAAATAGTAGTAGGACAGCAGGTAAAGGATTGGAGAAAATAAAATTATAAGGGAACAGCTCAGTATATAATCTTAAAAGAAGGGAGGAAGATTTGTCTATGTGAGATAGAAAATTAAGAGTCCATTAGGGCAACATCCCCGATTGGACTCCATAAAAATGGTATACAACAGGGGCTGGTGTTGTGCAGCAAGCTAAGCCCCGACCTGCAATGCTGGCATCCCATGTGGAAGGGCTGGTTCAAGTCCCAGCTACTCCACTTCCAGCTCAGGTCCCTGCTAATGCACCTGGGAAGGAGGCAGATGCTGGGCCAAGTACTGGGTTTTGCCTCCCACATGGGAGACCTGGATGGAGTTTCTGGCTTTAGCTTCAGCCTGGCTCAGCGCTGGCTGTTGGGGACATTTGGAGAATGAACCAGTAGATAGAAACTTGCTCGGTCGCTCTCTCCCCGCCCCCTTCCTCCCTCTGCATTTCAAACAAACAAAACCCTTTTTAAGAAACATATACAGGGGCTGGCGCTGCGGTGTGGTAGGTAAAGCCTCTGCCTGCAGTGCTGGCATCCCATATGGACACTGGTTCATGTCCCATGTTCCAGTTCCCTGCTAATAGCCTCAGAAAGCAACAGAAGATGGCCTAAGTGCTCTGTACCCACATGGGAGACCCAGAAGAAGCTCCTGGCTCCTGGCTTTGGATTGGCCTAACTCCAGTGGTTGCAGCCATTCAGGGAGTGAAGCAGAGGATGGAAGACCTTTGTCGCTCCTTCTCTGTAATTCTGCCTCTCAAATAAATACATAAATACATATTTCAAAAAAATATATATACAACATAAATCAGTGTAACACAATCCCAACTGCAAAGGACAGGTAACTCCACTGAGATGGAATATTAGATCTCGCCTGGGCCTGGAGGTAGGAACAGAGATCAACGTTCGGCATGAGGGAGCTCTTGGGTTGATGGGAATGTCCTGGGATTGATTGTGCTGGGGTTCACACAGCTTTATAAACCTGCTAACGTAACTGAGCTGCACCTTTACTAAGGGTGAGTTTTATGGTACTTATACCTCAGTAGGGCTATTAAAGTTGTGTTTTTATATACTCAGAGTGAGCCATTGTTACTCATAATAGCATGAAAACATATGACTTCGGAATAAATCTGACAAAAGATGTGTAAGAACTGTAAACCCACAACTACTCCAGAACATTTTTAGAAAAAATCAGAGATGACCCAGGTAAACAGCAGTCCACGCCCGTGGAGTGGGAGACCCAGCACTTCCCCGTGCAGCCCTGCCCCCGAGCTCCCAAAGGCTCTACAATCCCTACAGACACAGGAAAACTGGTGACGCGTACGCTGATCCTTTGTCCCCCTTATCCAGATGGACCAAAGACCTAACTGGGAGACCATGCAAAGGTAACGGGAATGCCACAGGCCATTGGTCTGGACAATAGCTTCTCGTGTGTGACCCCAAGAGCACAAGCGGCAAGTGCAGACATTGACAACTGGGGTGGCAGCCAACTGAAAAGCCTCTGCACAGGACAGAAAACAACAGAGTGAAGAGGAAACCTTCCAGCTGCGAGAAAATACTTGCAAAGCACAATCAGACTGAAGGCTGACTTCCAGAGTACACAGGGAACCCCAGAGAACACGCAAACAACTGTGAAGGTGACAAAGGACCTGAACAGAAAGGAAGGCACACAGAGGCCACAGCTCCATGAAGTAGGCTCAGCATCACTTGTCGTCAGAGAAACGGGAATACAAACCGCAGTGCACTGTCTCACACCTGTTCCAGCGGCCGCTATCCAAAAAGTGAAGGTGAGGAGGTGGGGAAGACGCTCTTGGTGGGAACGGGAATTAGCGTAGCCATTTTTGAAAACAAAACAGGGGTTCCTCAAAAAATCAAAAATAGGGTTACTGTGAGATCCAGCATCCCACTTCTGGTTAAACTTCCAGAAAAGTCTAAATCAGTATGGCAAGGTGTTCATTGCAGCAGCAGTCACAATAGCCAAGATACAGAGGCAGTCCAGCACCCAGGAACAAATGAAAGGCTAAAAATGTGCTGTGAAGACTGGCTGTGCCAAGGGAAGTAAGCCTGGGCACAGAAAGGCAACCATCACATGATCTCACAGGTGCAATCCCAAAATTCCAGACTCCTGGAAGCAGGGAATGGCAGAGGGGAGGTGGCCTTGGAGGGGGTGCTGGTAGCCAAAGAGAGGCCAGAAGAAGGGGTTCTGGCACCTGTTGCCCGGCAAAGTGACCATGGTTAATCACAGTGTGTCACACAAGGGGACTTCAGGAAGGTTGTGGGAACTGGACTCAAAAATAAGTTTGTTTTGGTGCAAAAAGAATTCTGAAATCCATATTTTTTTTTCCATCACAACACATTTTCCATACACTTTTTAAAGACTGATATATTTCAGAGTTTCAGAATTCAAAGAATAGGTTCTAGGGGCTGGCGTAGCATAGCAGGTTACACTGCTGCCTGTGACGCTGGCATCCCATATGGTCACCGGTTTGAGATCCGGCCGCTCCACTTCTGATCCAGCTCTCTGCTATGGCCTGGGAAGGCAGTGGAAGATGGCCCAAGTGCTTGGGTCCCTGCACCCGCGTGGGAGACCTGGAAGAAGCTCCTGGCTCCTGGCTTTGGCCTGCCCCAGCCCTGGTCATTGCAGGCATTTGGGGAGTGAACCAGAAGATGGGAGACCTCTCTCTGTCTCTACCACTCACTCACTCTAACTCTGCCTTTCAAATAAATAAAATTTTTTAAAAAATACCATTCATATAGAAAGGCAAAAATCTAAAAAAAGAACACAGATGGAGAACTGGTACTGCATGCACTTGGCTTCAGCAGAACGATCTCTGGCGTGCCTCTCAGCTTTTCAAATGGGGACGTTGAGGTGGGCTCCGCTAGAGGCGTCCTCTGGGCCCCCTGGACTGCTGAGCGCAGGCTTTGGTGAGTGTGGCGGTGCTTCCGGGAAGGACCCCGCCCGGTGCGAGTGGACCGGGCTGCCACTGGTCACTGTCCAGCCATGTTGGGTCTCGAGGCCTAGAGGCCCGGCCTGTCCATCAGTGAGGTTGTATGGGAACTGACCGACAGCTGCTGCTGGCTGTGCCCTGCGACGGCAGGCTGGAGGAGCCACAGACGCTGCCAGGGCCCGCGAGCCCGGGATATTAACTAGTTGGCCCCTTAAATTCCTGGTCTAGTGCGTGTCTGTATTTTGATGCTTGGCGAATCTCAACAGGTGGAAAAATACAACATAAAACGTCCAATGCGTAAAGTCACCGGGCCGGTGGCACTGCCCCTGTCCCTCCGCCAGCCCCCTGCTGGGTTCAGCTGCGCCTAGTGTGGAGTGGCAGCCTTGCTGGCCAGTTGGCAGCATGGCGTGGAGCCCGGTCCCTTCTCTGACTGCCACGGTGCTCCCAAGGGCCCCGAGAGAAGGGTTTCAGCTGGCGGAGCCCCGGGGGCCTAGGGAGCTTGTCTTCTCCCGGGTAGGGTTATGCCCACCCTGGAGCCAGGGCCCCTACCTGCCAGCTGTGAAACAGGTCCCGTTAGCAGCACCGATGGTTGAAAACGCCACGAACACTGGGACAATCCATGCGGCTGGGTAGAGGACACGGTCCCCAAAGGTCTAGGAGGGAAGCGAGAGGGGTCCTGGAGGCCTTTCATGCCTCCAAGAGGCGCCCCCACCCACATCCCCCGTGGGCTCGGGTCCTCTGAGGATGGTGGAGAGAGCTGGTCCTGCAGAGCCTTTTTCCTTTGCCTTTTTCCTCTTCAGCGACCACAAAAATCCCCCGCTCCTGGGCCTCGCGGGTCCTTGAACCCTCTCTGGGACTGGCCCCGTACCCCAAGACTTAGTCACCCGGCAGTGGCCCCAGGGGACCCAAACCATGACCCGCCCTCACCTGTCTGTTCTGGCTGCCCTGGGGCCAGCCCTCAGCCCCCGCACTCACCACAGCCACGGCCTGGGACTGCAGCAGCTCCGTGGGCGTCATCACCGTGAAGTAGGAGATGTTGATGAGGATATAGCACACGGTCACCAGCGGGATCCCGATGATGATGGCCAGCGGCAGGTTTCTGGGAGGGCGAGAGCAGAGGGGCCGGCGGAGGCACTTCCTCCACGGTCCAGGGCCGCTCCTGCCCTGTCCCTCGGGCAGAGCCAGGGGACATTTTCACACTGGAGTTCTCCCCCTCAGCCGCTTGTGCAAGGCAACACCACCCAGAAATAAAGGCAGCTAGGGCTCTGCCTCGGGCCAGCTGCCAGTGAGAGGGGCCCTGCCCTTCCGGCTCCCCTACCTGAAGGGGTTCCGGAGTTCTTCTGTGATGTAATTGAGTTGATTCCTGCAGAGCAGACAGAACCTTGAGTTTGGTTTGTTTTGCTGAGGCATGTTGGAGGCTGTCTCTCTCTCTCTCTCTCCGTCTCCCTGCCTCAAGGTGTGGTCTCTGCCTCCCACCACAGCCAAGTCCATGCTGCCCCACGCCCTTGAACCTCCAGAGCTCTGGGCAACATAAAGCTCTTCTCTTTATAGTTACCCGACTGCAGCCATTTCACTATAGCAATGAAAAAAGGTTCTAATGGAGGAGGGAAGCACACGAAACATTGGCCTCATTCAAGATTCTCCGCCATCAGGAAACACCCCGGCAGGAATTCAGGGAAAGTTCTGGAAGGCCTGGTGACAGCGGAGTTCGGGGTTCTACCACGACCTGCACCTCTGGCAGTTTCCACAGGAATCCTGTGGATTTTCAAAAGTAATCAGGAGCAGCAAGAAGCCAGGTGCTCTGAATAAAACGGGAGATCCTTTGTCTGCAAAGGGAATGAAACCTAGAAATGGTTCTCGGGAAGGAAAGACCAGCCTGGTGGGCGGCCGCCATTGCCCCTTGAGACCCATCAACAGACTCTCATCAACCAAGCCCACGAGTCTCGAGGTGGAAACACGAGCGCTGTTGGATGTTCTCAGCCTTGGTGAGTGCTTGGGCATCGTGGCTGCCTCTCATCCAGCTGCGCCTGGATTTGCCAGGGAAGGACCGTGCTCGGGGCCCCACCACTGCCTGCCCTGGGTCAGGGACAGGCGCCCCGCCAGAACTGGGGGAAGCACGGGTGTCTGGGTGTCTCTGGGACCTCAGAGGAACAAAAGATAAGGAGTTGGGTGAGTCACATACGGGAAATGTGAAGGTGACTTTGAGGGTTACACTGAACCCCAGAAGGGGGAAGTCCCTGCAAGAGATGAACTTAGTCTGAAGGAACCCCGCCCGATTCGTGCCATCTGAGGAGTGCCCAGCTCACCAGCCATCGTAAGCCCAGAGCCCATTGTACAGTGCCAGACTGATGGCTCCCACTGAAACTTCCGCACCTTCGAAGGAACGTTCGAAATTCTTCGTGTTTCCTGTAAGTGAGCCAGACAGCACAAGGTGGGTGTCAGCTGAGCACACGGCAACTCTGCGCTCATCTCTGTGTGAGAGAAGGGTTCCTCCGCTGGGAAGCGGAGACCACTGGAGCCCTGCCAGGCGTCCTCCGAGACAGGCTCCCGGGGCAGGATGGCTCTGGGTGGCGGGCCCGCCCTCCCGTCCTGCCGCTGGTCACCTTGGGCCAGGAGGACGAGGCCACTGATGATGATGATGGCCACGATCACCAGCTTGGCCGCTGTGAAGAAGTTCTGCACGTAGCTGCCCAGCCGCACGCTCAGCGAGTTCACCGTGGTGATGAGCACTGGGGGGGGTCAAGGGGGCAGCGCTCTGCTTGTGGGGTTTCCAGGAGGCCCTGCCGGGAGCTTCCTTTCTGCCCCCCCCCCCCCAGTGGGATTTATCTCCTGCATGCCAAGAGGGTAGGATCCAAACAAAGGGGTTTCAGGACCTTGAAGATGCCCTTTGCGACCCAGGGCCCTGCTGCAGCCGCAGCCTGCACACGCGCGGCTTCTCAGCACCACAGGGATGGCCAGGGCCAGGAGCCAGCCCTGCCCTGTCCCCCCCTCACCCCCAGAACGGCTTCTCTCCGGACGTGGAGGACCAAGGTCAGACTCCCTCTGTGCTGGGGCTGCCCGGGTGGCAGGTGTGGGTACTCACTGATGGCTGCGGCGGCCAGGCACTTCACGACGACTTTGGGAGGCTCGCAGCCCGAGTAGAAGGGCGTCGCCACGTACTCAGAGAAGCTAAGGCAGATGATGGCAAAGGACGAGGGCTTCATGACCATCAGGCTGGTCCAGGAGAAGAGGTAGGCGGGGATGGGGCCGAAGGCCTCCATCAGGTAGGGGTACTCACCCCCCGACTTGGTGATCATGGTGCCGAGCTCCGCAAAGCACAGAGCCCCTGGAACACACAGAGGAAGGGTTCCCCAGAGCCCACTGTGAGGTCTGCCCTGGTCTGAGGAAGGCTTCAGCCCCCCGTGTGAAGGCTGGTGCTCAGGCCAGCCCGGCATGGTCCTCTCCCTCCAAGTGGCCCCGCAGTCCAGCCCTGGGTCACTGAGTCGCAGCCTGATTGGCCCTTCCCTGCCCAGGCCCATGGAAGGGGAGCCCAGCATCAAAGGCAGGGCACAGACAGCGCTGGGGGCACGGGGAGCGGCACCCGATACCTAGAGTCCCAAGGACCCCGCAGGCCGCCCAGACGATGAGACAGGGTCCCACAGCTTCCGTGTTGCTGAGCACAGACTTGGGGGAGATGAAGATCCCAGAGCCGATGATGGTGCCCACGATGATACAGATGCCACTGATCAGACCCACCTGGCATGTGAGGAGGGAAGGGGAGAGTCCACGCTGCCAGAGACCCACTCAGGGCCAGAGGGGCCCCCAGCTGAACCCGGGCCCAGGGCCCAGACACTTGCAGTTTGTACTGCTGCAGTGACAATAGCTGGACACTGTTCCTGGAGCTTGGCTTAGAAGAGTGTCAAGTCGGCGCCAGCCCTGTGGCGTAGCGGGATAGGCCACTGCCTGTGATGCCGGCATCCCATATGGGGGCACCGGTTCATGTCCTGGCTGTCCACTTCTAAACCATCTCCCTGCTAATAGCCTGGAAAAGCAGCAGAAGGTGGCCCAAGTGCTTGGGCCCTGCACTCCTGGCTCCTGGCTTCAACCTGGTCCAGCCCTGTCCATTGCAGGAGAGTGAACCAGTGGATGGGAGATTCTCCCTCCCCACTCCTCTCTCCTTCTCCCTGTCCCTTTAACTCTTTTAACTAGATAAATCTTTTTTAAAATGTATAAAGGAATAGCTTGCTGGGAAAAAAGAACATCAAGCGGATGAATCCCCAGTCCAGTGCGTTTTTTTTTTTTTTTTTTTTTTTTTTAAAGACGGATCGATTTGAAAGGCAGAGTGACAGAGATGTTCTGTCTGTGCCTCCACACCAGCCCCCGGCCCCATGACTCAGCATGCCCCATCATCCCATCTTACAGAGGAGCCAGCTGAGGAGTGGAAGGTTAGGTCGCAGCCTGTAGTTATGTAGCCAGGCAGGACAGACCTGGCTGGTGTTCCGCGTGCCTAACGGAAACACGCAGGCGCGTCGAGCAGTCAGGTCAGCGTCAAGAAAAGCCCTTCTGATGCGTCCCTTACTGGGCACAGCAGAAAGTTCTTCAGTAGAGGAGAGCCAGAGCCTGCAGTCCTGGCCAGAGGCGCCACGTGGGGGCGAGCAAGGGAGGCCTCCCAGGGACAGACACTCTGGCAACCCAGAACTTTCCTTGATGCCATTTTGCAGAGTGCGCTTTCTGAGAACACAACCTGGAGCAGGCCCATGCTCCTATGAAGCTCGCGAGCAGGCAAAACTGACCCGCAGGGATAGGAACTCAGGGCTGGGGGCCTTCCTGGAGAGGGGGCGAGGGGAGTTTTCTGGGCCGCCACATTTGTCAAGATTCACTACACTGAGCCCTCATGATGCACGCATTTTGCCATTCGTAAGTTACGTACCAATCAAGGCAAGAAGCCTGACCCAGGACCCTGCTCAAAGCCTCAGCCCTTGGACGTGGCCAAGGCCTGACATCCAGAGCCCCAGGTCAGTGAGCCCAGAAGGTGGGGATGACCTGACCTGGACTGCAGGCTGGCCACGCCTGAGCACACCTGGCACACCTGAGCAGGGGTCCCTCTGAGCTGTCCTCTCCTGGGCCCTCCTAAGAGGCCAAGGTTTGGCTTACAAATGTCTGTCCCAAATCCTCCCTCTGGCCCACGGATGCTGGTTCTGAGTTACCAAGCTCTGGAGCCGCCTGAGTCTGGGACAGGCTGCGGATTTGCTCAGCTGTGCCCTGCTGCAAGGCCACCATGGCTCCCAGACACCATCACTGGAAGCAGGCCTGAGACTGGCGGCGGCAGGGCGGGTGCTGCTGCCCCGTCGCCCAGGACCCCAGGACAAGCAGTCAGGCCAAGCCGCTGAGTCTTGGTGAACCCCTTCCTCTGTCCCTGACACTGCCAGGCACCCCCGCCCAGACCTCCACCGCCTATCCTGCCCTTGAGGCCTTCCCTGAGCCTGCCCTTGTTCTGAGAACACTCTGGGGCCCTGCTCCCCTCGTCCTGTGAGCCAGGAGCCTCCCTGTCCTCCCGTGTCTGGCCCCTGATGTTCCCATACAGCGCGGACTGGCACAGCGTGGAGCCCCGGGCCCCTTCCTGCTCCCACTCCACTCTGAAAGCGCCCCTCCTTCCAGGCCCGGACCAGCCCCAGCTCCCTGCCACACCGCAGCCCCGCCTGTTTATCCCTGTTGAGCCCCACGAAGAGAGAAGTGGCTACTGCTGAAGAGACTCACACCTGTGAGGACAGGTGCGTGGCCAAGGTGCCCCAGCGGAGACCCCAACCATCACCAGGCCCTCTCTGACCAAGTGCAGGCCTTCCACATGCTGGGCCAGCAGGCAGAAACACACACATGAACGTCATGTCTGCCTGTGTGAAGTTCAAGAGACTATGCCGAGTCCAGGGTGGGAGGGAAAGAGGGACACAGAAGTGTGGGGAGGATTGCTCGCTAGAGATGTGGCTGACGAAGGAAACCACACCATCGGCTCACCCTAGGCACCACCGGGGACCCTCCTGCCCCTGCCCCTCCTCCAGACACCCCAGGCCTGGGAGGACCAGCCGGGGGCGAGACCACCTCACCTCCTTTTGGAGGCTTGTGGTCTTGGGTTCGTCGCTCTGGATGGACTTTTCATCTTCTCGCCGTCTTCTCGGGACCGTCTCCCCCATTCCTCCCTCCCGCTAGCTCCAGGAGGCTGCAAATAAAGCACAGGTGGGGTCTGGATCCCGCCAAGCGGACCAGACACAGACGGCAGCCCCGTCAGGGCCCTGCCTTGCTCAAGGGTCTGGGACTCCAGATACAGCCAGTGTATTTAAAAGCAAGGTGCCATTGTCAGCCTCTTAGGCTTAGTCCCAAGGAACAATATGCCGTGAGTACAAAGCTGCTTCAAAAGATTTATGGGAAATAGAATGAAAAGTTTATACAGGGCTCTTGAAAATGCATAGTAAAGGAAAAGCTATGCTCGGATTTCAAGGTTTTCTGGCATCCAAGTAACCTGTCTTTTCATTTGATTTTTTCCATGAGGTTTTTGAAGTTCCCCTGGATTGTTCACGCAGGGGGTGGGGTGGGGTGGAACCTGCCTCCAGGGTCCATCCCCAAGCTCCAGGGCTTGTGTTGCACCTGAGTTGCCTTTGCTGTCGCTCCCAGTCCTCAGCTGTGACGCCCTTGGAAAGGATGCTTCCTCCAGGGGCCAACATGGCTGTTTCCAAAGTCAAACTGGCTTAACGCACACTGGACTACCCTTAGCAGAATCAAGTCCAATGCAGGAATTTTTTTTTTCCCTTTTACAACTCCTTTGCAAGACTAAGGTACCCCTTGTGGGATAACACACAAGTTCACTGATGCAATGCATGAAAAATTCTACTGAGAAAACCGGTTCCAGGCTGAACTAGGTGATGGTCATGTCGGTGAATCCTCTTTCCAGGCCCCTGCAGGACGGCGGCAAGCCCTCCCGTCACCCCGCTGGCCTTACCTTCCTCCTTGACCTTGCCGTGCCAAAGGACCTGCCGACCCGGCTAACTGCCCGTGTCTGCACAGCTGAGCCCTAGGAATGGCCATGTCTTGTGCCTGGGAGTGAAGGAAGCCAGCAGGTACAGAGGTCAGCCATGGTAATTATTAAACTCCACGGTAATTATTAAACACCTTTGTTCCCCCTTAGAAAGCAGCTTAAAAGGTGAGAGTCAGGAAATCCCACCCCACTCCCCACCCCCCCTGCCATCCAGATGTTTTGTTTACTTTTCACTCCATTTTTCTTAAAACCAGATTCTCCTGCATCAGTTGCAGAACTCTCTCCATAGAGCAGAAATCCTGCTCTTATTTGTGAATCAGAAGAGATAAGCTTTGCAACCAACTCTTTTGTTACCCTAACAGGCTGTGTTCCCCATTGGAGCCAAGCAGGGCCCACAAGAACTGCTGTGTCTGTAACTTAGCTACGGCTTCTTCCCCGCCCAGGATCCTCCCACGTCCCCTGTGGTTCTGAGCAGGTGGAGGGTGGGCAAGGGCGTCCTGCTCACCGCTGCCAGGACTGGTTGTGGTGCCACCTGGAACCCCAGTGGGGCCTTGCGGGGAGGCCTGGGGCCGGCTGCTCTACACAGCTCTGCACAGTGCCCATCAGGGCTGGCACTGGGGCCGTTCACACAGGTCAGACCCCTGCTCAGTGGACGACAGACGCAAAGGGGGTCCCAAAGGGCACCAGTCCCACAATCTCATTTGCCTGATGGGGAAACTGAGGCCACAGAACTCGGACTCTTGACATGGGACGTGCATTTGAGTCTGGCTCCCCTGGGAAGGGGACGGAGGTCATGGGTGGACCTTGGCAGCTGCTGTAAACCCTACTGGCAGGCAAGGCCAGTCTCTGGGAAGAAGCTCCTTATCAGCGAGACAGGAGGGAACAGCAGAGGCTCAGCATCAAGTGTGGGAGCCAGGGCATTGTCACTGTTATCTTCAGTCAAAACTCCCTGATAGCAGGATGGGCACAAAGGTCACCCAGGCAGGGCCTGGCCAGGCTCACTTTGGGGCAGCCAGGCCTGTTCTCTTCCGGAGGGGCCTGAGAAGCTTGTCCCCTTCCCTTAGGAGGGCCAAGGCTCCTCAGCTGCCCCAGGCTTGTTGGGGGTGGCCCCGGAAGTATGTCCTACCACAGCAGCATGTCCATCAGAGCGTCCGGCCCATCTGTATTTGCAAAACACTACAGAGTGCTCCCTCGGTCAAGGATGTCCCCCCATGGGTCAGATACCAGGTCAGGGTGGAGCCAGACAGCCTCACAACCCCACCCACCAGCCCCAGGGCCTCAGGCTCTGAATCTGTAAAGAAGGGTCAGGGATGGCATACGCCTCCACCCTCCCCCACCCAGGGCCCTTGGGAAGGGCTGCAGGTTTCCCATTGGACTTCAGCCTTTTATGAGTGCAGAGGAGCTGCTGGGCTTCTAGGGACAGGCACTGGTTTGCCACACCTGGGCATGAGGGTCCTTTGTCAAGTCAGAGATCTCTGCGTCAATTCATTTGAGGCCCATGTGAGCATTTTCTAAAGCTGTGTCTCTTGGGGGCCGGCACTGTGGTGTAGTGGGTAAAGCTACACCTGTAGTAGGTACACCTGTAGTGTTCAAGCTACCGCCTGTAATGCCAGTATCCCATATGGGTACCGATTCAAGTCCTGGCTGCTCCACTTCCTATCCAGTTCTTTGCCATGGCCTGGGAAAACAGTGGAAGATGGCCCAAGTCCTTGGGCCTCTGCATTGGGGACACCCGGAAGAAGCTCCTGGCTTCGGATCGGCCCAGCTCTGGTCATTCCATCTGCTGGGATGGAAGACCTCTCTGCCTCTCCATAACTCTGCCTTTCAAACCAATAGATCTTAAAAAATAAAAATAAAATAAAATAATTCACTGTATTATAAAAAATAAAGCTGTGTCTCTCACCCAACTTCCAACCCAACAGAGCAAACATTCAACCAATTGTCATGTGCTTTTTTTTTTTCCCTTACGGCAAATACCAGGTATTTGATTCAAAAACCAGAGATGTTCTCCCATTAGGCATAGGAGCTTTGTGCTTCTGGGCCTGAAGTTTGCCTCCCTGCAGTCAGTCTCTTTTTCTAGTTAACCTCCTAGGAAGCCTCCTTCAACTCTGTTATTTCCTAAGACTCTGCTAAAGCTTTTGACCTTCACTTTGAAACTGCTTTTTCCAATTGCAAAGACACTCCCAGTTTGCTGATGCTGACGCCACCTGCGTTTTTTCTTCTCTTCGGCTTGTATCAGGTCCCCTCTTCCTGTCATGGTTTTTAAAAACGTGTTTACGCTGGCAGCGTGCCTCCTCCTGCAGTCTCTGGGCGTCTTATTCTCTGGCTCCCTCTCCTGAGACAGAGGCAGGGTCTTTGGCCGACGTTCAGCCAGGGGCCGGATCCTCCCTTACCACTTACCAGGCTGGTGCTCCAGTCCTGCCTGAAGTTTTCAAATGTTCTTCCAATGTCTTGCGTCTGAATTTGCTGGGCCCTATATTCCTTTCTACTGATGCTGGCAGTAGTTTGGGATCTTGGGGAGGTCTGATAGACAGCTGTGACAGGAATGACAGATGCTCACTGACCTGCTAATTTCCAACCAGAGGAACTTGTGTCAAGGCTATGGAATGTGCAAAGTCTTTCAATATCAAGGACTGATAGTCATACCATAAAACAATTACCAGGAAGAACAGGAATCTGAAACTCTTATCTGGGAACCATCTATGTATCACTCCAGGAACCACTGGCAGGGCGCAAGGCTGCCTTAGGACTTTGTCAGACATTTTCATGTGTTCCAAGTAATTTTTTTTTTTTTTTTTTTTTTTTTTTTAGTGGCTAATCTCCTTGGGAAAATCAGTGCTCTTTCTTGGAATTTTCTCGTTTTCCCCTACAACATGATTTCCTGTCCTGCTCCCTAACCCCACACCTCCTCACTGGTCATAGTCATTACTCCTGATCTCCTGATTCCATGGTCACCGTGGGGAAAGGCTGTTAGCTGGTGAGGTCAAAGAGAATTCTATGTAATCAAAAGATTTTAAAAACAAGTTATCATTTGGGGGTTGTCTGGCACAACAGCTAAGACATCACTCGGGATACCTGTGTTCTGTATCAGAGTACGTGGGCTTCTGTTCCAGCTCTGATCCCGATTCCAGCTTCCTGCTAACGCACACCCTGGGAGGTGGCAGGTGGTGGCTCCAGTACTTGGCTTCCTGCCATCCACATGGAAGACCTGGACTGAGCTCCTAACTCCTGGCTTTGGTCTGCCCCAGGTCCGGCTGTTCCAGATAGGAGATCTCTTTCAATTTCAGATAAATATTTAAAGAAAAAACGACTCGCATTTTTGGTCATCCGCCTTCCGTCTGCCTGGCACACCACCCTTCCTTACGGGACTCTGGAGGGCTGCTGACCAAAGGATCCTGGGTCTCCAGCCGCAGTGGAGGGCTCAGGACTCCAGCTCAGCCGAGGGGACTCCCTCTGCCAGGCCTCTGCATCCTGAGTGGAGAAGTGAGGGGAAGGCTGACAGCATCACCCCCCGCCAGATCCTGGTTTGTGTCCTTCTCCAGACATTGTTGTGAGCACCCACTGCACATTTCCAAAATATTCCTGTTTCCCTCAACACTAGGCAGCCTCCCTCCTGGAGACTCGCAGCAGAGATGGACAGAGCCCTCCCGGCAGGCCCAGCTCCCCCAAGCCCGCCTGGCCTCATTTCCCCTCAGCCTCCGGCCCCAAACCCCCTGCTCCTCTTGAGGTCTCGCGTCTGCTGACACTCCCCGTTCCTGCGTTTCTCCAGCTCCCCAAGCCCTGCATATTCTGCCACGTCCACGGTTTACCCAGTCCTCCAGGAAGCAACCTAGCGGCCTCGGTCCCTCCCTGGCGCCTCGAGCACGCTCCGTGCCTCGCAGCTGTCTTGTCTCTCTAGGCCTTGCCTCCTTCGCCCTGCTCTCACCCTGGGCTCTCAGCCCATCTGCCTGTTCCCTGTAGCATCCAGCAGGAAGCTGGGCAGAGGCCCAGTGCTCTGTGACCCCCACCCCTGCCCTGGGTGGGGGCACCAAACTGGGAAAGTACATCTGTAATGTATGGTCGACTTAACGCAGAATCTAAGACCTCACTTCTCAAGGGAATAAAATGCTCCCATAAAAGGCGGGCAAAGATGGGGTGTCAAAAGTAGGGAATGATTTCTCTCCAGGGAATGACAACGGCAGCGTTTCCTCTGACAAGCCAGCCCTGGCCATGCCACTGGTCAGCTGGGCTACAGGTTACTGGGTGGTGGGTGCACATCTGTGAAGTAGCACCCAGGTTACTTACAATGCCATCTCCTGGGGAGATGATGCTCCGCTGGGAATCCTGTTGAGTCTTTCCATCCTTTCTAAGAGAAAATTAAATGAGAATGGTTTACCTGGTGAACAGGCTTAAAAAATGGAAAGAGCTATGGTGTTCTGTATGGCTACCCACGTGCATAACTTCTGTTCACAAACCAAAAACCTGCGCTGGGGCCTACTTCACGGCTCAGCACTTGCCTGCAAGGGGACTGGGGAAGGACATGTCCTAGCACCTGCCCCTTCACCCCATAGCTTAGGGCCCTGTGCATGCTTGGGGCGAGTGGCCCTCAAGAGCTGGCATGTCCCCACAGGAAGGCCCAGTGTGTGGGTCTGCAAGGTGGAGGTCATCCTCCATGGGGGTGGCACATACGGCACACAGTGGGACAGTGCCATGGCCCTCTGGCATCTTTCCAGGTGGGGGGTGGGGATTCCACCCTGTTGCTCAAAGTCAGGCTCTCATCAAAGGGGTGGGGCCCTCTGTGGCCCAGGATAAATGGGCTGGGAGAGAGGACAGAACAGGTTTTGTACGACTTACCCAGGACTAGAGCTTGTTATTCCACTGAACAACAAGACACAACCCTCAGTGCGCACCCGGCTGCCGTGACTGCTGCTTCCCCATGGGGCCTGTCCTCACATCCACCCATCAGACACACAGCACGACTGCTCGGCCCGCCCCTCCGGCCCTCCAGGCCTTCCCCGGCTGTAGATCAAGAGCTGGGAGGAAGGCCAGCACAGCAGGCCACCAGCTAACCTGAGCAACGGGTACCATACAGCCAGCTGGTCTTGGTGGCAACACTGACAAAAGAAATATTTCGGCAGTTACAAAAAGGAGAGAGGCGGTAAATTTTCAGCAGTATTATTAAAATAAAGTAAAATGTTAAAAACAGACTAACGTCCTGGAATATCTTCTCTTCATGCCCCCAGCAGTGCCCTGCATCTTCCTGGCAGTGGCTGCCTCTCCTGCTGGGGACTGGGCGCCCTTCCTGGCTGGTGCAGGGCATGGCTGTCAGGCTCTGGGCCTAGTCAATGGGCTCTGACAGACTCTGGTGGGCGGTGGAAGGAGGCGTCAGGTCACAGAAGCCATCCAACATGTCTCCCTGAGTGATGCCACTGAGGCAGGCGTCCTCCGGAGGTCTGCTGCTGTCCCACGTGCCTGTCCTCCCCGGTGTGGCCTGCAGAAGGCCGCGGATTCTTTGGTTTTCCTTGGAGGTGGACTCCCAAACAACCTGAAGTTCACCTTCCATTTTTCTGAGAGAAAGAAACAAAACAAAGGAGAAGAGCACAGTTTAAAACATACGGATGTGGTGAGCGCTTGGTGCAGAATTCACTTGCTGCTTAGGGGAGGTTTTTATCACATACTGGGAGTCCGAGCTCAAGTCCCGGCTCCGCTGCGGATCCTGGGAAGCAGCGGTGATGACCCGAGGAGTCGGCTCCCTGCCCCCAGGAGCGCCTGGCCTGCCTTCAGCCCGGCCCAGCCTGCTTGTTCCGGCCTTCAGATGGAAGATTCTCTGGCTCTCTGCCTTTCAAATTAAAAGCAATGAAGAAACTAAAACATATTTATGGAGCTCTATGAATCCTGAGTAGAAGAACTTGGTTGAGGGCTTGGCGCTGTGGTGCAGTGGGTAAAGCCGCCACCTGCTAGTGCCAGCATCCCATATGGACACTGGTTTGAGTCCCAGCTGCTCCACTTCTGGTCCAGCTCCCTGCTAATGGCCTGGGAAAAAAGCAGTGGAGGATGGCTCCTGGCTTCGGCCTGGCCCAGCCCTGGCTGCTGTCACCTGGGCAATGAAGCGGAAAATGGAAGATCTCTCTGTGTCTCCCTGTCTGTGGCTAACTCTATAAATAAACAAATAGATAAACCTTTCATAAGAAAAGAAAAAGAAAGAATGCTTGGTGTCAGAGAACAAAGGCCCCTGTGCTCGGGCTCTGAAGCAGCAGACTCCAGTGTGAATGAGGCACCCAGACCCGGCAACAGGAAAAACAAAAAGGGATTTCTTACTTCTCCCTCTTTAAGTTTTGCCAATTTAAAAAAAATTAAACATTTTGTTTATTTATTTTAATCCACTTGAAGGGCAGGGCAAGAAAGGGAGAGAGGGAGGAGAGGGAGAGAGAGGGAGAGAGGGGGGGAGAGAGGGAGAGAGAAGGAGAGAGAGAGAGAAATATCTCCCATCTGCTGGTTCACTCCCCAAATGCCAACAATACCCAGGGCTGGGTCAGGCTGAAGTCAGAACCCTGGAACTCCATCCGGCTATCCCATGTGAGTGGCAGGAGCCCAAATACTTGTGTCTCTCAGGAAGCACCAGCAGGAAGGTGATGGGAAGCAGAGCAGGGTGGACTCAAACAAGCATTCTGATCTGGGATGTGGGTGTTCCAAGGGACAACTTAATCTGCTGCTCCATACTATCAGCCCAGCCTTTTCCTTACTCTGGCATCAACGTCAATTTGAAGAATTAACAGGTGCATGTATAATCATAAAATATGGTAACTGTGGGTGGATCTAAGCCAGCCAGAAGCCACAGCACCTTGGCCTGGCTGAAGGTACCCACCCGGCACAGGTCCTCCCCAGGTGATCTGGTCAGCACTCAGGGACTTTTCCCAGGGATCCATCCACAAAGTCTTGATGGGCCCACACATGAACAGCAAGTTAGGGGACAACAGGGGGAGGGGTTTGAGGAGTGGGACTCACCACTGAGGACACAGAGACCCCCAGCCTGGACCCTGTGCCCAGAGGAAGCCAAGGCTTGTGAGAAATAAGGGCAGCAAAGCAGTTCTTTCCTGAGCCACCAGGCGCCAAGTTAGGGCCTGGCAAAGGTATCCACGTCCTCCCAGGGCTGTGGGCCACTCAGAAAACAGACCAGGCTACCAGCCTGCGCTTCTCAGGGCAGTGAGAAAGCAAGCCTCTGCGGGGGAGGAGGAGCAGGCCTCGCCTGGGTGGTGGGGTAGAGAGGTCACTCCACAAACACTGCCAGGCTGCTCTGGCCTAGCAGGGAAACGTGGCAGTACTATTTAGTGGGCAGGGCAACGAGGTTCAGGGAAGACAGTGACACGCCCACTTGTCCAGAGTCATTTTTCTTGTCGACTGTTGCTTCCTTCCAAGGTCCATGATGCCCACTGAGTGCTGGGCACAATTTAATTAGACTATCTCTAAGAAATCCTCAGACTTGGGTTCCTGGCACAAATTACCCAACTACTTGATAAAGCACAGCAATCATATTTAAATGTATGAACTCAAAGAACAGGAAATCTTTAAGGGCAGAAAAAAAAAAATAAAAACTAAACTGAAACCAAAGAGACAGTCAAACAAAATGTCAGTATTGTGTGATGACAAGAGCCAATGCGCCAAACCCAGATGTTTGTAGAAGGGAGTAGATTCTGAGTGACATAAATTCTCGGGACTGACTCAGCCCCACATTTCTCTTCTTCTTAGAAATGCTTCCTAGAACATGTCACAGAACCAGGCAGGTGAGTGGAGGCATGTGAAGGATGTATACATAGAAGATCTCTGAGATTCAAAAGAAAGCTGCTCTAAGATGCTAAGGGTCTCCCAGAGACAGTCCCCACTGGGTCTGTTCTCAAATGGATCTAGAGTGTCAGTCTACACTGTTCTTTATGATTGAGCATTCCCAGACTCTGATTACCTAATCAAGGGTAAAGGCATTTTTGAGACAATCAGGAAAAAAATTCAATGACTAGATTAAAGAGGACATTGAACACAGCTAAAGAGAGAATTAGTACACTAGAATATTGAGCAGAAGAAATGATCTAGAATATAGTTCAGAAAAACATAAGATTAATACATTATTAAACTGCCTGCAGTACTGGCATCCCATATGGGCACCGGTTGGAGTCCCGGCTGCTTCACTTCCGATCCAGCTCTCTGCTATGGCCTGGGAAAGCAGCAAGATGGCCCAAGTCCTTGGGCCCCTGCACCCACATGGGAGACCAGGAAGAAGCTGCTGGCTCCTGACTTTGGATCGGTGTAGCTCCGGCCAATACAGCCATCTGGGGAGTGAACGAGCGGATGGAAGACCTCTCTCTCTCTGCCTCTCCTTCTCTCTGTATAACTCTTTCAAATAAATAAATAAATCTTTAAAAAAAATTATTCCAGGCCGGCGCCGCGGCTCAATAGGCTAATCCTCCGCCTTGCAGCACCGGCACACCAGGTTCTAGTCCCAGTTGGGGCACCGGATTCTGTCCTGGTTGCCCCTCTTCCACGCCAGCTCTCTGCTGTGGCCCGGGAGTGCAGTGGAGGATGGCCCAAGTCCTTGGGCCCCGCACCCCATGGGAGACCAGGAGAAGCACCTGGCTCCCAGCTTCAGATCAGCGCGGTGCGCTGGCCGCAGTGCGCCAGCCACAGCGGCCATTGGAGGGTGAACCAATGGTAAAGGAAGACCTTTCTCTCTGTCTCTCTCTCTCTCTCACTGTCCACTCTGCCTGTCAAAAAAAAAAAAAAAAAATTCCAAATATGCATAGTACAGACAAGGGTGAATTTGGTCCAGACACATTCTATGGAAGCAACCCATTTTTAGACATTGAGAATAATGCTAATAAAAGGAAAGGCTCGCATTTATCTAGATGTGACTGAATTCCATGGAAAATTTCAACATCTAAAGTGTAAAGACAAAATGACTGTGGCTCTTCTTGCCACATGAAATATTGATAGCCTACTCCTAACTGTTAGTTGGGATGTCAAATAGATGATATACTGAATGTTAGAACTAGGGCTCTACTGGACAAGGTGAGAATAGGAGAGGGCCAGGGAGGGGATTAGAAGGGATAGGGTCAGGCAGCAGGATAAATTAAACCTTAGAAGAGCAAACTGGCTTTGATCCCCAGTCAAACCAAAGGCCAAACGAGTGGACCGTTAGAAATACAAGTTGTAGTATCATATTTAAAAGGGCTGGTGCTGTGGCACAGCAGGTTAATCTGATGCTTGCAGTGGTGGCATCGTATATGGGCGCCAGTTTGAGTCCTGGCTGCTCCACTTCTGATCTAGCTCTTTGCTAATGTCCTGGGAAAGCACTGGAAGATGGCCCAATGCGAGGAAATTAGGTACATGAGGTAATTCAAAGGTGGCGCACAAAGCAAGTAAGGTGGGCGGAACTCAAACTTGTAATTGGCTATGCAACATCAGGGGAAGTGGCAACAACTAATGACGAATATAAAGACATATGGCTAGTCCTTAAGAATTGCCCTGTAAAATGACCTGTTAAGTGATTGGTCGGTCCTTATGCCCTGCCCCAGTGACTCTGCAGTTTTGTGCTTTAAAAGGCTTTGTTACGCGCGAAATAAATGGGTTCTTGCTTGACTCGACTCCCCCGCTGCATCTGTCTGTCTCCAGGAACAAGGGAGGCTGGGGAACGGGCGAGCGGCACACTTACCTTTCCTCGGACCCAGTCCATCCTCATACGGGTAGACTAAGACCCTGCAGCCCAAGTGCTTGGGCCTCTGCCACCCAGACTTTTCTTTCTCACTTTCATGTATCTATAACTAGCTGTAATGACATTAGACAACAACAGTATAGACAGTGGGAAAACATTAGCCTCAACTGTTTTGTTTTGTTTTTTAAAGATTTTATTTATTTGAAAGGCAGAGTTACAGAGAGATAAAGAGAGGGAGAGAGATAGAGAGATCTTTCATTCGCTGGTTCACTCCCCAGATGGCTGCAACAGCCAGGGCTGGGTCAGGCTAAAGCCAGGAGCTTCTTCCAGGTCTCCCATGTAGATGCAAGGGCCTAAGCACTTGGGCCATCTTTCGCTGCTTTCCCAGGCACATTAGCAGGGAGGTGGATTGGAAATTGAGCAGCTGGGACTCGAACCAGTGCCATACAGGATGCTGGCACTGCAGGCTGTGGCTTTACCCACTATGCCACAGCACATTCCCCCTTTTCTTTTCTTTAGGTTCAAGTATTAATCTTGCATTTGGGGAGGGAAATGCAGAGATGCTAATTGAATTTAGAGTTTTAAAAATACAAGTATTCGTGGTGGAAATTTCAAGTGTAACCACTAAAAGAGAAACAGAACATCAAACTTTCAAACCATTAGAGAACAGAAAAAAAAAAAAAGGAAAAACAAAGTAAATAAATGTCTATTTTGTTAATGTAGTTCTAAACCTTCCATTTGGAAGGAAACTGGTATTAGCTCAACTCTGTGCAAAGTGACTTTGTTGGTGGTATGACCTTCTGCCAGAGGATCGTGTTGGATAGATGTCAGGCATTGTGTTGCCTGCCATTAAGAAGAATCTGCCTCACGGGTAATATAAGCAGATACCTGTATTCTGCATGGCATCAGATATGCTGACCGTATTTTAAAACCACATCCAAAAACGATTACCACACCTCTGCATGCATCAGTTTACATCCCATCCTGTCAACGACAACACAGCCGTTATGCGCAGATCAACTTGGGTGTGAAACCAACACCCAAGGGAACTTGGGAGGGGACTCCCAAGTTCATCTTCACAAAGGTTATGATAGTCTCTAGCAGGTTTGTTTTTTATTTAAAGATTTATTTATTTGAAAGGCAGAGTCAGTAAGAGAGAAACAGAGACAGAGAGAGTGATTGAGTGATTTTCCATCTACTGGTTCACTACCCAAATGCCCACAACAGCTAGGACTGGGCCAGGCTGAAGCCAGGAGCCAGGAATTCAATACAGGTGTCCCACATGGGTGGTAAGAACTCAAGTACTTGAGCTACCAACCACTGCTTCCCACGCATATTAGCAGGGAACTGGTCTGTAGGCAAAGTAGCGAGGACTCAAACCAGCACTCTAATATGAGATATGGGCATCCCAAGTGGCAGCTTAAGCCACTGTGCCACTCAACCCAGTCCTGGTGTTTTTAAAACACAGACAAGAGGCTGGTGCTGTGGCATAGTGGGTAAAACCTCCGCCTGCCATGTCGCTATCCCATATGGGCACAGGTTTGAGTCTTCGCTGCTCCACTTCTGATCCAGCTCTCTTCTATGGCCTTGGGAATGCAGTAAAAGATAGCCCAAGTCTTTGGGGCTCTGCACCCGCGTGGGAGACCAGGAAGAAGCTCCTGGCTCCTTGCTTCGGCTTGGCCCAGCTCTAGCCACTGTGGTCATTTGGGTGGTGAACCAATGGATGGAAGACTTCTCTCTCTCTCTTTGTAACTCTGCCTTTCAAATTAGTTAATAAATCTTTAAAAAAACAAAAAAGACAATAGTTTATCAGATGGTTGCAGGAAAAAGGTGTGAGTGATGTAATAACTGACAGCCACAGGAAACATACTGCATCCATTATCTTAGAGTTATGATCTTACTAAAAGGGAATGATCCAATATTTTAAAGTTTCCAGAAATTAAAACATTTAATCAAAAACTAATAAAATCTCCCAAGAAAATGAAATAAAGCAAAAATATCGAAGAGGCAGAAAAAAAGGAGGGGCTAGTGCTGTGGTACAATGTGTTAAGCTGCTGTTTGCAGTGCTGCCATCTCATATGGGCACTGGTTCAAGCCCTGGCTGCTCCACTTCTGATCCAGCTCCCTACTAATGCTCCTGGGAAAGCAGTGGAGGAAGGCCCAAGTGCTTGGGCCCCTGCACCCACATGGGAGACCAGGAGAAGATCCTGGCTCCTGGCTTTGGTCTGGCCCAGCCCTGGTCCTTGTGACCATTTGGGGAGTTAACCAGCGGATGGAAAGCTTCTGTCTGTCTCTCCCTCTCTGTAGTTCTTTCAGATAAAGAAATCTTAAAAAGGGGTGAGGGGATGGAAAAGGCACTTAAAGAACTGGGTTATTTAGGAAGTCCAATTCACATAACAGGGATTTTTAAAATTATTTATTTATATACCTATTCACTTGGAAGGCAAAGCGATAGGAAAAGACAGATGGAGTTCCTATCCACTGGTTCATTCTCCAAACACCCACAACAGCTCCCATGTGGGTGGCAGGAACCCAACTATGTTAGCTATCACCACTGCCTCCTGGGGTGTGCATTAGCAGGAAGCTGTTGGAGCTAGAGAGAAACCCAGGCACTCTGCTGTGAGAGATGGGTATCTTAATAGGTGTCTGAATTGCTAGGCTAACTGCTCGCTAGAAGAACAAAATTTCTTTTAGATTTATTTTTATTTATTTGAAAGGTAGAATTAGAGAGAGAGGAAGAGTCAGAGAGAGAAGTCTTCCAACCGCTGGTTCACTCCCCAAATGGCCGCAACAACTGGGGTTGGGTCAGGCAGAAGCCAGGAGCCAGGAGCTTCTTCTGGGCCTCCCAGGTGGGTGCAGGGGCCTAAGGACTTGGGCCATCCTCTACTACTTTCCCAGGTGCATTAGAAGGGAGCTGGATCAGAAGTGGAGCAACCAGGACTTGCATTGGCGCCCATACAGGATGCTGGCGCAGCAGGCCGGGGCTTTTAACCCACTGCGCCACAGCGCCGGCACATAGAAGGAACTTTCAAAAAGAACAAAAATGAGGAGTAAATGAAAATCAAGACAAATATTAAATCTAGATAAAACTAAGATGTAAAAGCAAAATTAAGCAATCAAACAAAAAAGGTCCAGATGGTTTTGCCAGAAAATCCCATCAAACAGTCAAAAACTCCACAAATGTAGAGGCCTGTGTTCTCCAGGGCTGGTGCGGCCCTACCTTTTCTGTTGCAGTGCCTCGTCCAGGACCTCCTGCTTGTTCCGTAGCATCTGGTGGAGGTGCCGTACCTCCTGCTGATACTGAGCTGCCTGGCCAGCAAAGAGCTCCCAAATGTCTTCCAGCTTCAGCTCTGTCTCCTTCTTATACCCCTGTGGTGGGGAAGGAGAGAGAACGGCATGAGATGCCCACAGGAGATGCCCCTCTGGTCTCATCCCCCACCTGTGCCTTGCAATGTCAGAGCCCCCTTAGAAGCACAGGATAACCTGACCCGGGGAGGGCATGTCTGGGTCATCAAAAGATAAAAAGTGATGAAAGGCTCTCAGGTGCAATAAAACCAAAATGATGGTTTTTATTATACCAGGTGTTCTATAATGCATGCTACAAATAAAATCATAAAATCTCACCCACAGAACAACTAGATGCTTTTATGGGTTAATCTCCTTTTGTGGGTTTTTTTTTTATTTCCCCCCTACACAGGGCAATGTTAGTCCCCTCCTCACTGGGTAACTTAAGAACGAATGTTGACACTTGTCAGCACTGTGGTACCAGAGAAGCCTTCAGAGTAGCCCAGGGAACTGGGTCTCTGCTGTGAGGCAGGTGATGGAAATAAGTGCAAAAAAGCTCGACTCTGGTTTCCTTCTTTCACTTTATTGTATGAGTTAAGGTACTGACGAGTGCACCAAGCAATTTTTCCCATTACATTATTTGTATTTGAAATATTTTCTATCTTTTTCATTATCTTTTTATTTTTTTATTTTTTTTATTTTTTTATTTTATTTTTATTTTTGACAGGCAGAGTGGACAGTGAGAGAGACAGAGAGAAAGGTCTTCCTTTTGCCGTTGGTTCACCCTCCAATGGCCGCCGAGGCCGGCGCGCTGTGGCTGGCGCACTGCGCTGATCCGATGGCAGGAGCCAGGTGCTTCTCCTGGTCTCCCATGGGGTGCAGGGCCCAAGCACTTGGGCCATCCTCCACTGCACTCCCTGGCCACAGCAGAGAGCTGGCCTGGAAGAGGGGCAACCGGGACAGAATCCGGTGCCCCCACCGGGACTAGAACCCGGTGTGCCGGCACCGCAAGGCGGAGGATTAGCCTAGTGAGCTGTGGCGCCGGCCTTTTTCATCATCTTTAAATAGAGTTCAACTTTCCTTTTAAAGATTTATTTAAAAGGCAGAACAATAGAAAAAGAGGGAGAGACAGAGATTTTCCATCTGCACGTTCACTCTGCAACAACTAGGGAGAGACGGGGACGGAGAGAGAATCTCTTCAATCTGCTTGCACACTCCTCAAATATTCACAACAGCCAGGGCTGGGCCAGGTCAAAGCCAGGAGCCTAGAACTCAATCTGGGTGTCCCACATGGGGGGCAGGGAGCCAATCACTTGAACAGTCACCTGCTGCCTTCCAGGGAATACTTTAGCAGGAAGTTGGAACTGGAAGTGGAGCTGGGACTTGAATCCAGGCACTCTGACCTGGAATGCAAGTGTCTCAAGTGACTGTTGTATTAATCACTGGCCCCTAGTCCTCTCTCTTTATACAGTATCCATTGGTTCCCTACCAAAAGCAATAACACTGGCTTATAACAACCTTTTCTCACTCTTGCCCTCCCTGTTCACCTACATACATGTGCTTTAGCTCTTAATACCAATTTTTCGGGGGCTGGAACTGTGGCATAGCAGGTAAAGCCACTGCCTCCGATGCTGGCATCCCTTACGGGTGCCAGTTCAAGTCGTGGCTGTTAGACTTCCGATCCAGCTCCCTGCTAATGTGCCTGAGAAAGCAATGGAAGATGGGCCAAGTTGCTTGGGCCCCTGCACCCACATGGGAGACCCAGAAGAAGATCCTGGCTCCTGGCTTCAACATGGCTCTGCCGTGGGCATTGTGGCCATTTGAGGAGTGAACCAGCGGATGGAAGATCTCTATGTCTCTCCCTCTGTCTCTCTGTAAAGCCAGCTCCAAAATAAATCTTAAAAAACAAACAAAATACTTTAAAAAAAAAAAACCCTAAATTTTCAGCTCTAAATGATATTGACTCTTTCAAACATAGCAGTTACTACACATGAAGCAACCAGCATGTTTACCCCACTTTCTACTTTCCTTCCCCTTTTCACATCCTTTTCCCTGGGCTGTAATTCCATATTGTCAGAAAACATTTACATTCCATCAGCCTCCTCCCTACTTTAAGTCTTTGCTCACTACAAGTTAATTTTGCCAGTTCCCCCAATCATTTCCTGGTTGGCTGAACTCGGGATGCTGATCCTCAGGAGAGGATCCTGGAAAAAACACTCCCAGAGCTCCTGGAAGTTCCAAAGCATCCTTGCCCCACTCGGGCTCTTCCCCTGGTGCTCACGGGTGGCAGGTGGCATGCCACTCTCTTCTGGCACTTGGTGTCGCTGCTTTACTTTTTCTTGAGCCTTGGTCTTTCGCCTGAGTCTCCAAGGTGTTTCTTTATACCTTCAAGTCTTGAGGTCAACGTTTGGGTTCCATTCCGGGTCAGTTTGTTCTAGGATACAAGGTGCCTCTTCACTATGCAGACTTATGACTTTAAAGTTTTTTTATGAAATACAGTTTGGAGTGAATTAAGCCATTGTTCTTGTCTCTCCTTTGGGGACTCTGACAACAGGGATATTGGATCTTTGTCACTCTCTACTGAATTCTTTATCAAGCTTCATTTCTGCTTTCTTGTCTTTTTCATTTCTAAGAGAAATTTCTAATTTCTAAGTCCCTTATCGTGCTTTTGTGATATCGCCTCATCATTTTGCCTTCATTTCTGAAATGGTTGTTCTTGCCCTATTTCTTTCCTGTGTTTCCTGTCAGTTCCATTTCACATCCTTCTGGGTCTGGTCATCTGTTGTTGAGGTTCCTGTTATTTCTTCCTACCTTGACTGCTTCATTAGCTTTACCTATGAGAGTGCTGCAAAAAACTTTATGGAAAATAGAATTTAAATATTTTTTTTAAAAAAGATTTATTTGAAAGGCAAAGTGAGAGAGAGAGAGAGAGAGAGAGTGAGAGAGAGAGTGAGTCTTCCATCCACTGGTTCATTCCCCAAAAGGCCACAGCAGCCAGAGCTGAGCTGATCTGAAGCCAGGAGCTTCTTCCTGATCTTCCAAGTGGGTGCAGAGGCCCAAGCACTTGGACGATCTTCCGCTGCTTTCCCAGGAACATTAGCAGAGAGCTGGTTTGGAAGTGAAGCCGCTGGGACTTGAACCACGCCCATGAGGTGCCAGTGCCACAGGTGGTAGCTTTACCAGCTATGCCTAGGTGCTGGACTCTAAAATGTTTCTGCTGGTATAAAATATTTTGAAATAATGCATAGTTTTTTCATGATATGCATTTCCATGAACTTTTAAAATACCTCACATAGGCATGAATATCAAATTTTTTTTGCACCAAATACTTATCTTTTAATTTCATCTTCATGAACTTTTAAAAGTATCTTTATATCTATGTCCAGCTATTTAGATGCCTATCTACCTACTTAACTACCTGTCAGTTAACTTTGAACAGTTTTGATCTCCTTTGTGGCAACATTTTTTTCAAATAAGCCTTCATCAACTTTCATCAACAGGCAAATTATGCTCCCATATTTTCTTCAAGTATTTTTGTACAGAGGCCACTGAATTCTTTGTTCCTTGAGTAACAGTGGTTGGGCGAGGGCTTCTTCCAGGCTCTACATGTCACCCCTCTTACAGCTCCCTCTATCTCTAAGTCCAGTCTTACCAGTTGGGCTTCCGTCTGTAGCCTCAAGGTTCCCAGCTCTCATCGTGGCCCCTGATGTCCAAAGTAATGTTCTTATTTTTAGAAGTCATGTTTTTATTTTAGGTTTTCTGAGATGTCACCTCTGGATTTTCTCAAGCCTTTTCTTCGCTTCCCCGTAGATGCTGCCCTAGCTTGGGTCCTGTTCATAGGTCTCTGCCATAGCTGAGCCCTTCTTACAAGTTCTTTTCAGATGGGTGATAATGACATGGATTCCCCAGACAAGGCCACCTAATCTAAAGATCACGCCTCCTCTTCTGGAAGTAAAAAATTTTAAATTAAAAGGGGGAAAAAAAAAAAAAACCACAGAGGAAAATTACCCATAATACTTCTATGCAGCCATTAACAGTATGGTATACTCCTAATCTTTCTGAGGCACAGTTGAGATATCAATTTGCACACTGTTTTTGATTAGCTGGAATTTTTTTTGTTGTTGTTGTTAAAGATTTATTTATTTATTTGAAAGTCAGAGTTACACAGAGAGAGAAGGAGAGGCACAGAGAGAGAGAGAGGTCTTCCGTCCACTGGTTCTCTCCCTAATTGGCCGCAATGGCCAGAGCTGCGCCGATCCAAAGCCAGGAGCCAGGAGCCAGGAGCCAGGAGCCAGGAGCTTCTGGATTGGAAGTAGAGCAGCCAGGACATGAACTGGTACCCATACGGGTTGCCAGCACTGCAGGCAGCAACCCCACCTGTTACACCACAGCGTTGGCCCCAAGCTGGAGTTTTAAATACATTATTTAATTAATTCCCCAAATAGTTATTGAATTACAGTTTACTGTACACAAAGTGTTATCTAGGTGCTTGGGATCTATCAGTGACTAAAAACAGACAACATCTCCTACACTTGTGCAGAGTACAGCCTGGTCAGGAGACAGTTAATAAACAAGAAACAAAGTGAATGAAGTACACAGTCTGTTAGAAGGTGCTGGCATATGGGGAAGAAATAATAACACAAGGTAGCAAGAACCACAAGATCAGAGGTGCTTATTTCTGCCAGCAAAACCTTATGCTGGCATAGTCTGGATGATGAGACACACACAGAAACCAGCAGTTCTGTTCAATACTGACAGCTGTGCCAGCAGGCCCCGTCCCACGGGAGGACGGCATCGCTGAGGCTAGGGGACCACTGACCTTGAACTGCTCCTCCAACTTTCGAAGTTGAATTTTGTTTTTTATGCTTTTGTTGATGACTCCATTCTTCTCGTTGTCTAAATATGTAGCCTTTGGAGAAAGGTAAAAAGAAAAATAAGTGGATCCCTGGTTTTACAGAAAAATTAAAATAATGAAAAATTCTTTTGCAAAGAGTATTACTAGCCACAATGAAGCTCTATCCTGCCACCTGTCCTGCCCCAACCTCCCCGCTTAGCACCTTCCGCACGTTTTGCTCATTATGGACACAATTCAGGCCAACAGCTGAGGAGGAGCCAAGGCAGGGACCAGCACGTAGACTGTCCTCCTGGGCACAAATAAAGGACTTCCAACTCAGAAAGGGAACAGAAAAGGGTGTAAGGGCTTACAGAATGCCTCTCAGTCATCATGCAATATGTGAAGGAATTTCAAAAAGCTCATGGAAAATGGAATTAAAAATTAAGTTTAGGGAGTATGCACATAGTTAGCAGTTAAGATGCCTGTTCCACACTGAACTCTCTGGGTTCAATTCCCAGCTCAGGCTCATGACTTCAGCTTCCCACTACTGCAGAACCTGGGAGGTAGCAGGGGATGGCTCAAGTGATTGGGTCCCTGCCATCCATGTGGGAGATCCGGATTCAGTTCTTGGCTACTATCTCTGGCCCTGGCCCAGGTCCAGCCCTAGCTGTTGTGGGCACTTGGGAAGTAAAGAAGTGAATGGATGGCAGCTCTATCTCTCTGAACCTTAAAGAATAAATAGTCTTTTTAAAAAAAGTTAAGTGCCAAGAAGCAAATAAACTTGTAACTTAGCTTAAATATCTATATGATTAAGGATAATTTAATAGGGCCACAAAATGCCATTCTCCAATCCAAACATAATAGGTAGTATATCCAAGAGGGATGTCATCTGAAATTGATTTAGATTAATATCCACTTAGAATTAAATTAACTATGTCAGATGCTAAAATTAAATAAAGGTGAGCATTCCCTGTAAGATAGCCACTGATAACAGTTGGACTTTCTGGAATGGATGGATAAGAAAAAGTTAAATCACTTGCTCCAAGTCACATGGAAAAGCTAGCCTAGGGGCAGGATTAGACATCAAGCCCTCAGTAGATAAGACTATTGTGTCTCTCACAGAAATGTGATAAATGGAAAATGGTGAGACAGTACTTGAGGATTTTAAAGTTCTTTGTAGCCACAGGTGATCAGTGGAAGCTTCCGAAGGCAGAGAAAGAATTCTTTCCTGCTGAGCTTTAAGGGGGTGGGGTGGAGTCTAGAGCTCTCACAAAGCCTGGCTAATGCAGCTGTACAAGGCCCAGAACTAGGACAGGGCAGAGACTAGCAGGGTAACCACTACCAGACAGACCTGTGCTAGAGGGGGCAGCCCAGGTACTCCAAGGACAAGGAGCCTGCAAGGGGGCGTGTCTATCTGGGCCTGGCTATCTAGAATCTGCAGTGCCCTGCAAAGACGTCCTGACAACTCCCATTGCCCTCTTTGGATGGACAGTGGGGTCTATGTGCACATAGGTCCTGGTGACGGGTGGAATCAGAGTGGATGAAAGCAGTGCCCGAGTCCTACGTTTCAGCTGTGAATTTGAGAGGTCTAAAGATTGCACATCGGAGCTTGGCTCTCAGGCCATCAGAGGGCTGTTATTAACAGTCTGTTGGCTTCACTTGTAGCTTTTAAATATTTGTGCATGGGGCTGGTGCTATGGCGTAGTGAGTAGAGCTGCCACCTGTGGCGTCGGCATCCCATATGTACCAGCCGCCTCACTTCCAATCCAGCTCCCTGCTGATGCGCCTGGGAAAGCAGTGGAAGATGGCCCAAGTCTTTGGCCCCTGCACCCAATGCGGGAGACCTGGAAGAAGCTCCTGGCTTCGGATTAACCTACTTCTAGCTGTTGTGGCCATTTAGGGAGTGAACCAGTGATGGAAGACCTCTCTCCCCCCGCCTATGCCTTTCAAATAAATAAATAAATCTTTAAAAAAAATTATGCACACAGTGTGGGATCTCCATTTGTATTTCCATCCCAAGACCACAAAGATGAGAGATGGATCTAAGGGAGAACTTCGACTGCATCAGTAAGCCCGTGGTGCTCCCAGGACCACAGGGGAGGCACAGGACCTGCCTCCCAGGCCCTGCCTTGTTAACAAGAGCCTTCATGTTTTGAGTGGCACCAACAGTTGGCGGGCAGGTTGCCAGCAATGTCTGGTAGATAAACGGGTTTGTTTGGCACTTCACATTTTTCAACATGCCCTTTCAATAACATGGTGGGTAACAGAAGGGAAAATGAGCACTTGGTGCTACTACAGAAAATGCCAGTGTTCAGCACTTTGGTTAGGTCAGTAACTCGTCAGGATGGGATCAACTGGCTCAGAAGCTCTGGAGGTTTTTCAAGTTATCAAGGACTTAGAAATCACTGGTAATGTACGAGCAAGCTTACCACACCCCTACCAGCAACTATCGTGATTTTAAAAAAATCTCTTCGAGCCAGTGTTGTGGCACATCAGGCCATCAGGCTAAGCCATGGCCTACAACTCTGGCAACCCATATCGGAGCATCAGGGATGCACCTAGGAAGACAGTTGCCAATGGCCACCATGCAGGAGACCAGGATGTTCCTGGCTTCTGGTTTTGGCCTGGACCATCTCTGGCCATTGAAGCCATTTGGTGATTGAAGCAAGGATGGACAATTTCTCTTTCAGTCTGCCTTTCAAATAAATAAATAAATCTTAAACTAAAAATAGAGAGAAAGTCTTCTGGTTTCTTTTCTAATGACATTCACTAAACTATTACTCTAATCCTGTGTGATAAGAGATCTGCAACACTGCTTAAACCAACATGCTTAAATTAAGTGTTCAATGTGGAAAAAAAACCATAAAATACAAATAAGTAAAAACAATCTTTTTTTTTAAAGAATCTTTTAAAAAATCACCTTCAAGGCCAGCGCCGCGGCTCACTAGGCTAATCCTCCACCTTGCGGCGCCGGCACACCGGGTTCTAGTCCCGGTCGGGGCACCGATCCTGTCCCTGTTGCCCCTCTTCCAGGCCAGCTCTTTGCTGTGGCCAGGGAGTGCAGTGGAGGATGGCCCAAGTCCTTGGGCCCTGCACCCGCATGGGAGACCAGGAGAAGCACCTGGCTCCTGGCTTCGGATCAGTGCGGTGCGCGGGCCGTGGCGGCTATTGGAGAGTGAACCAATGGTAAAGGAAGACCTTTCTCTCTGTCTGTCTCTCTCTCACTGTCCACTCTGCCTGTCAAAAATAAAAAAAATTTAAAAAAAAAATCCCCTTCAACTCCACCCTTGGAGACATCTCATTCTTCCATTTCAGGGGAAATCCTGCAAAACTTTCCCATGCATCTAGCTTTGGAAACCATCTGTCTTCTTTTGCTACACACTCTGCTGTAGATGTCTTTTAAAGTCAGGGTGGAGATGCCTCCAATCATGTCCCTGGCCCCATTTTTATTGTAAGATTTATTTATTTATTTGAAGAAGAAAAACAGTGTTTGTGTTATCTTCTATCACTCTCCAAATGGCTGCAATGGCTGTGGCTGGGCCAGGTCAGAGTCAAGAGGCTGGAACTGCATCTGAGTCTCCCACATGGGTAGTGTTTGTATGAATGCCAGGTTATGAATACCACTGTCACTTTGGCTGAACTCTATTTAATCTATGATTCTTATGTTTGATCTTTTTAATTTTTTAAAAAGATTTATTAATTTGAAAGTCAGAGTTACACAGAGAGAGAAGGAGAAGCAGAGAGAGAGTCCTCCATCTGCTGGTTCACTCCCCAATTGGCCACAACAGCTGGAGCTGCCCTGATCCAAAGCCAGGAGCTTCTTCTGGGTCTCCCACATGGGTGCAGGGGCCCAAGCACTTGGGCCATCTTCCACTGCTTTCCCAGGCCATAGCAGAGCGCTGGATCGGAAGCGGAGCAGCCGGGACTCGAACTGGTACCCATACGGGATGTCGGCACTGCAGGCGGCGGCTTCACCCATTATGCCACAGTGCCGTCCCATTTGATCTTCAAACAGGGAAAATTAGATGGCGTTACAAAGATATATGAAGAGGAGCTGGCGCTGTGGGGTAGCAGGTAAAGCCACTTCCTGCAGTGCCAACATCCCATATGGGCGCTGGTTTCAATCCCGCTGCTCCTCTTCTGATCCAGCTCTGTGCTATGGCCTGGGAAAGCAGAAGATGGCCCAAGTCCTTGAGCCCCTGTACCTCTGTGGGAGACCTAGAGGAGGCTTCTGGCTCCTGGTTTCAGAATAGCACAGCTCCAGCCATTACAGCCATGTGGGGAATGAACCAGCGGATGACAGATCTCTTTTTCTCTGCCTCTGCCTCTTTGTAACTCTTTCAAATAAAATAAATAAATCTTTAAAAAAAAAAAATATGAAGTTGGGCCGGCGCCACGGCTCAATAGGCTAATCCTCCGTTTGCAGCGCCGGCAAACCAGGTTCTAGTCCTGGTTGGGGTGCCGGATTCTGTCCCGGTTGCCCCTCTTCCAGGCCAGCTCTCTGCTGTAGCCAGGGAGTGCAGTGGAGGATGGCCCAAGTCCTTGGGCCCTGCACCCCATGGGAGACCAGGAGAAGCACCTGGCTCCTGTCTTCGGATCAGCACAGTGTGCCAGCCGCAGCGGCCATTGGAGGGTGAACCAACTGCAAAGGAAGACCTTTCTCTCTGTCTCTTTCTCTCACTGTCCACTCTGCCTGTCAAAAAAAAAAAAAAAAAATGAAGTTATCTCTGTAGTTATAATAAAGACTAATTCCCTTATTTACCTTCTTATATCATTTGCCATTACTGAATAGGTTAATTTGCCTTTTTTAAAAAAAGATGCCAGGGCCAGAGCTGTGGCATAGGAGGTTAAGCCACTGCCTGCAGTGCCAGCATCCCATATGGTAGGTGGTTCAAGTCCCAGCTACTCTACTTCTAGCAAGTTCTCTGCCAATAGCTTGGGAAAGCAGTGGAAGATGGCCCAAGCGCTTGGGCCCCTGCACCCACATAGGAAGCTCCTGGCTCCTGACTTCAGATTGGCCCAGCTCTGGCCACTGCAGCCACTGGGGGAGTGAACCAGAGGATGAAGACCTCTCTGTAACTGTGCCTCTCAAATAAATAATTAAATCTTTAAAAAAAAAAAAAAAAAGATTCCTCCCTCCTTTCATCCTTTGAAAGGCAGAGCATCAGAGACAGAGGGGATGACAGAAAGAGAGTGCTATCTTCCACATCCTGGTTCATTCTCCAGTTGGTTCCCATAGCCAGGAGCCTGGAACTTCATCCTGGTCTCCCACAGGGGTAGCAGAGATCCAAGCACTTGGGCCATCTTCCTCCACTGCCTTCCCAGATGTACTAACAAGAAGCTGGATCAGAGGCAAAGCAGCTGGGACTCAACTGGAACTGCTGACTTGGGATGCCAACATCACAAGTGGCAGCTTAGCTCACCATGGCATGATGCTTGTTAGTAAAATGGCGCAGTCTTATCTATGGGGCAATCTACACCCGACACCATCTTAGGCTCTAGCTCCCCCCCCCCCCCCCCCCCCATTGCTGGAAGCCAGGTGGCCACATGGTCCAACCACAGGTGTCAGCTCCACCCCCATCCTAATGGGATTCGATGCGCCTACTTCCTGCCCACCCCTCCCCCTGCAAAGTTTGAAGAGAACCTGTTCCTGGACATGTGGCTCTCTGTCTCTCTCTCTTTCTCTCCATCTCCTGATATCTCTGTCTCTCTCTCATTCTCTCTCTGGATCTCTCTTGTTCTCTTTCTGGATCTCTCTCTCTTTCTCCTTCTCTCTCTTTTCCTTCTTTGCCCCTTCCCTCCGGCTGTCGGGTTTCCCCCAATAAACCCTTCCCTTACTCTGGTGTTTGGTGTGTTTTGTGGCAGCCTTACAATGCTGGCCCCTGTGTGCATTCTAAAAATGTTTTTCCCCATAGTTAAAAGATAAAACTTTATAGAAATTGAAAATATGCATCTGAAATTTCAAAATATGAAGTTCTGAATAGACCATTTAAAATACTCTTAAAATAACATTTGCCTATCAACTAGCAGTTAGTTTACTTGACAAACTTTGAGGACACTTACCAAAAACCTAAGACTGTCACGTTCCTGGGTTACACTCTCTGCTAGGCCAACAATGTTTGCCAAGTATTGGTGAGAACACATTTCGTTCCCCAGGGCTTTCTCCACCTGCTTTTTGAGGAGATCAATTTTCTTCCGCGATTTCCTAGAGTGTAGTCCCAAATGATGGAATAAAACGTGAGTCTGCATGACTGAGAGGAGTGGGTGTGCTTATTACAACAACAGCAAGCAGCTCAGCATTTAAATACTATTCTCCAGGAGCCTAAACCTCCCATTAGGTTCCCAGGGCAGAAAAGGTCAATGAATTTAATTTGAAATCAGGCATAATTATTGACTCCAAATCAAGGTAACAAGACTCACAAAATGCCTAGTAATGAATAGGCTGATGAAATATTATTCTATAACACTTTTGGCTCATGTTCTAAGATACACTTTTGAAAAAGGAATTCAGGGCCGGCGCCGTGGCTCAACAGGCTAATCCTCCGCCTTGCGGCGCCGGCACACCGGGTTCTAGTCCCGGTCGGGGCACCGATCCTGTCCCGGTTGCCCCTCTTCCAGGCCAGCTCTCTGCTGTGGCCAGGGAGTGCAGTGGAGGATGGCCCAAGTGCTTGGGCCCTGCACCCCATGGGAGACCAGGAGAAACACCTGGCTCCTGCCATCGGATCAGCGCGGTGCGCCGGCCGCAGCGCGCTACCGCGGCGGCCATTGGAGGGTGAACCAACGGCAAAAGGAAGACCTTCCTCTCTGTCTCTCTCTCACTGTCCACTCTGCCTGTCAAAAAAAAGAAAAAAAAAAAAAAAAGAAAAAGGAATTCAGTAATCCCAAAGTAGACTTTTGGGAAATGGTTAAGAAGGAACTTCCAGGACTCTGAGTCTTAGGGTCATTATATCAGTTGCATTCGAACTACAGACTTGAGAGATATTGGTTAATGTCAAGGGAAAAGCTTTTGCTCTACTCATATTCTAATATCCAACAATCTCAATTATTCTTTTCTATTTTACAGCTGCTACTGGGGGGAAAAGACAAAAGAAATGAAATGGAATATTAAAGAAAAAAACATATAAACCTATTTATTTTCTGTGCCTTTTTAAGTTCAGCTTCCAGGGCTTGGTTTTCAGCTGCCAAATTGTTTTTCTCTAAAAGCAGGCTCTTCTGACGTGTTTGCAGAACTGTGAACATTTCCATCACCTCTTCCAAGTCAGCATTTAGTTTCTCATCTTTCTTCTGTAACTGGCTGAAGGAAAAAACAAACAAACAAACAAAAGAAAAAACAGCAAGGCTTGTATACTGAGGCTAAAACAAGGTAGCTTATTTACTTATTTATGTACTTATTTACATCCTATGCCTTTCAGAAAACAAATCTAAGACAGCTCAAGTTTTTAGATGGTTTTAACTGCCAGGGGAAAAAACCCTGCTGCCAAAACAAACTTCATTTCAAAATAATGTCAATATATGCACATGTTTTTACATATATTTTAAAGTTTTTAAATTATATTTGTTTCCATTTTGTATGAAAGGCAGAGAGACAGAGATGCTCCATTTGCTGATTTGCTCTACAAGTGCCCTACAACAGCCAGAACTGGGCCAGGTTAAAGCAAGGAGCCAGGGACTCCTTCTAGTCTCCCATGTGAGTGGCAGGGAACCCAAGTATTTGAACTCACCTATTGTCTCCTCCCAGGGTATGCGCAGGCAAAGAGCTAGATCAGAAGTAGAGGAGGTGGGACTCAAACCAGGCACTCTGACATGGGGTGAAGGCATTCCAAGCAGCGTCTTAACCACTGCACCAAATACCTAATCTTATAAACACATGGAAACAAAGGAGACGCTTGTTTCATTGAACACCAGCTTGGGTGTCAAATTTGCATAGATGGGATTAGGACTGAGTCAGACTGGGTTAAGTTGCTGTATGCTGTGCCAGCCTCTCCTATTGGAGTGCTGGTTTGAGTCCTGGCTGCTCTGTTTCTGATCTGGCTCTCTGCTAATCTGCCTGGGAAAGCAGTGAAAGATGGTCCAAGTACTCGGGGCCCTGCCACCCATATGGAGTACCAGGCTCTTGGCTAAAGCCTGGCCCAGCTCTAGCCATTGCAACCAATGGATGGAAGATCTTTCTCTGTGTCTCTCCCTTTTTCTGTCACTCTGCCTTTCAAATAAATAAATAAATCTTTAAAAATAATTTTTGCATGGATGGCACAGGAGCTGCATACTTGTCAGACATAGCAGCAATTCACACTGATAAATTATTATGTTAGTTAATCAACGTAACTCCAAAGCATGTAAAATTCAGACTTCAGGACTGCCTGAAGTTAAGACACCATTAAAATGCCCACATCCCCATCAGAGTGCCTGGGCCCAGCGCCTGACTCTGGCTGCTGTTTCTACCTTACTGCTAATGTGCACCATGGGAGGCAGCAGGTGAGGGCTCCAGCACTGGGTTCCCGGCACCCACATGGAAGACCCTGGTTTCTAGCTTTGGTCTCCAGTCAACATTTGTGGAGTGAACCAACAGATTGGAACTCGGTTTCTCTCTCTCACACACACACACTCTCTCTCACTCTCTGAATCCAGAATTCAAGACAGGAGTTGTGGCACAATGGGTTAAGTTACCGCTTAGAACACCCAAATCCCATACTGGAGTGCCTGGTCTGAGTCCTGCATCCAGTTCCAATCCAGCTTCCTGATAAATGTGCACCCTGGGAGGTAATAGATATGAGTTTAAGTACTTGAGTGCCTGCTACCTATATGGCAGACTCGCATGGAGTTCTTGGCTACTGGCTTTGGCCTGGCCCAGTCCTAGTTGTTGTGGTCACTGGAGCACTTTGATATGGGCCCCTGGATTTCTTCTTCTTCTTCTTTTATTTATTTTTTATTTATTTTTTGTTTTTTGACAGGCAGAGTGGACAGTGAGAGAAACAGAGAGGTCTTCCTTTGCCGTTGGTTTACCCTCCAATGGCTACCGCGGCTGGCACACTGTGGCCGGCGCACCGCGCTGAACCGAAGGCAGGTGCTTCTCCTGGTCTCCCATGGGGTGAAGGACCCAAGAATGGGCCACCCTCCACTGCACTCCCGGGCCACAGCAGAGAGCTGGCCTGGAAGAGGGGCAACCAGGACAGAATCCGGCGCCCCGACCGGGACTAGAACCCAGTGTGCCGGCGCAGCAGGTGAAGGATTAGCCTAGTGAGCCACGGCGCTGGCCTTCTTCTTTTATTTTTTTAAGATTTATTTATTTATTTGAAAGGCAGAGTTATGGAGAGGCAGAGAGTGCGAGACAGAGACAGAGACAGGTCTTCCATCTGCTGGCTCACTGCTCAAATGGCTGCAGCAGCCAGAGCTGGGCCAATCTCAAGCCAGGAGATTCTTCCTGGTCTTCCACATGTGAACAGTGGTCCAAGTACTTGGACCATCTTCTTCTGCTTTCCCAGGCGCATTAGCAGGGAGGTGGATCAGAACTGGAGCAGTCGGGACTTGAACTGGCACCCATATGGGAAGCCAGCACTGTAGGTGGCAGCTTTACCCGCTACATCACAGAGCCGGCCCCTTTGGGTTGGTTTTTAATCATTATTTTCTCTATATGAGTTTAGAAATTATAGTAGTCTCCCCTTATCCAGTTTTGCTCTCTGAGGTCTCACTTACCCATGGTCAATTACCAAATGGAAAATTCTAAATATAAACAATTCCAGGGTAGGTGTTTAGCTGGTGTTTGAGTCAGGGCACTCATGTCCCACTCAGACAGTGCCAGGTTTCAATGCCCACCTCTGTTTCCTGACTCCAGCTCCCTCCTAAGACCTTGGGAGGCAGAGGGGACAGCTCAAGTGACTGAGTGCCTGCCACCCATGTGGGAGACCTGAAAGCACTCCTGGCTTCTGGCTTTGGCCAAGTTCAGCCCTGGACACTGCAGGCATTCGAGAGGGTAAGCCAATGATGGGAGCTCTTTTTTTTTTTTTTTTAAAGGATGTATTTACTTATTTGAAAATCAGAGTTACAGAGAGAGAGAACTTCCATCTGCTGGTTTACTTCTCAAATGGCCACAATGGCCAGAATAGGGCCAGTCTAAAGTCAGGAGCCAGGAGCTTCTTCTGGGTCTCCCACGTGTGTGCAGGGGCCCAAGCACACTTGGGCCATCCTCTGCTGCTTTCCCAGGCACATTAGCAGGCAGCTGGATCAAAAGTAGAGCAGCCGGGACACAAACCGGCTCCCAAATGGGATGCTGTCACTGCAGACAGTAGCTCAACCTGCTGCGCCACAGTGCTGGCCCTGGGAGCTCTCTTTATCTCCATCCATATTTTTTTTCAAAAAATAAACAAACAATAGTTTTAAATAACTTTTATTACAGCGTGTTATAATTGTTCTATTTTATTACTATTATTGTTAAATGCGCACAATGGTTAGGGCTAGGCCAGCCTGAAGCTGGAAGCTAGGAAGACAATCCAGGCCTTCCGTGTGTGGGCAGGACCCTAACTACTTGAGCCATCACCACTGCCTCCCAGGTTCTGCCCTGGAAGGAAGCTGGAGCAAGGAGCAAGGGGCTGGGACTAGTGCTGGGATTCAAACCAAGCACTCTGCTAGGGGGCGCTGCTAGGCCCAACGCCTGCCTCTTGAAAGTCTCTTCTCTGGTGATCAAGTCTTAGGTGTTTTGTTTGCTTTCCAGCGCTCTGAGGCTAACACTCAGTATCTGCAGTATCCCCTGTCGACTGCTGCACAGCCTGTTGTACGGCAGCCCTTTGCGGGAATGTACTTCCTGCAGTCTCACTCGGATGTGCCTGGCGGTGACTTCCCTGCGTGGTGCCTGCTGGGCCAGCACTGTCCCTGTACTGCTGTCTGTCTTCAGCTAGGGAGGTTCTCAGCCTCACATCTCTGGCTAGTCCTTCTGATTCACAGGCCCTACAACACTCACCGCCTCTGACCTATGGACCATTCCAAGCCATTCTGTGGTTATTTGCTTCTGGCCTTTTTTAGCTCACAAATTCACACCTCATCTATAACCTATGGTTAAGCCCATTTATTCTGAATTTTGGTTATTGCATTTTTCAGTTCTAAAAACTATGTATTGAAGTGATTTCCCTCTGCCAAAAAGAATCTCATGTGACATATTCAATGGCTGCATTTTATACCATTATATGGCTATATCCTTCCATTTAACCAGTTCTGTTACTGGATGTCGATGAGTGTTCTTCAAAATGTTCACAGAAATGCACATCATGAAAAAACTGCATATGGATTTTTTAAAAGATTTGTTATTTAAAAGGTTTTGTGTGTTGTGTTTATGTGTGTGTGTCTATGTGAGGGAGGGAGGGAGGGAGAGAAAGAAAGAGGGAGAGAGGGGCCGGCGCCGTGGCTCACTTGGTTAATTCTCCGCCTGCGGCGCCGGCATCCCATATGGGCGCCGGGTTCTAGTCCTGGTTGCTCCTCTTCCAGTCCAGCTCTCTGCTGTGGCCCGGGAGGACAGTGGAAGATGGCTCAAGTGCTTGGGCTCCTGCACCTGCATGGGAGACCAGGAGGAAGCACCTGGCTCCTGGCTTCAGATCAGCACAGCACCAGCCGTAGTGGCCATTTGGGGAATGAACCAACGGAAGGAAGACCTTTCTCTCTGTTTCTCTCTCACTGTCTGTAACTCTACCTGTCAAATAAAAAATTAAAAAAAAAAAAAAAAAAAAAAAGAGGGAGAGAAGAGAGAGAGAGAGAGCAAGCAATTGACAGAGAAAGGTAGAGGTCATCCATCATCTGGTCCACTCCCCAAATGGCCACCAAGAACTCCATCTGGATCTTCCACCTGGGTATCAGGAGCCCAAGCACTTGGGTGCTGCTTTCCCAGATGCATTATTGGGGAGTTGGATGTGAAGTGGAGCAACTAGGACTCAAAACAGCACTCTGATATGGGATGCCAACGTTGCAGACAGCTTTGCCACACTGCTGGCCCCTGCACATGGATTTAAAATTGTTCATACCAAAATAAACTTATTTTTAATTCCATTTTTCCATGAACTTTTTTTTTTAAGGGCTCTTGTTGTTTTCTAGGTCTACTACCTTATTTATTTATTTATTTATTTATTTATTTATTTATTCTTATTTTAATTTCTGTTGAAATGCAGAGAGACAGAAGGAGAGATCTTCCATGTGCAGGTGTACTCCTTAAATGCCTGCAACAGCCAGGGCTAGCCAGGCTGAAGCCAAGGGTCTAAAACTCAACCCAGGGCTGCCTCCCAGGGTGTGCATTAAGAGGAAGCTGATTGGAAACACAATTGCCAGGACCTGAACCAGGTACTCTGACATGGAATGTGGGTGTCTCACGTGACGACTTAACCACTGTGTCAAACACCTACCCTAAGTTTCACTACTTTAAATTATCTTTGATTCTAAAACTAATAAAGGCAGAGACAGCAGGAGAGAAAAACACACATACCAAGAGCAGACTGAAGCTCTCTAGGACATCCAGGTTCTCCATTAATAAAATAGTACCATTCTCACCCACGGACACCAGTGCTGGGATAGGTTTTTAAAAAATTCAGAAAAAGACCAAGCAACCTCTCTCCACTCTGCTTATAACAATACACACAGTGACTCATTAATACAGGCAGCGACTTAAATCCTTACCTCTTTAATTTATTTACAATCAGTGTATGAACTCCTGCATCAATTGTGCCTTCCAGGTGTGTTTTGAGTTCCTGGCATTGAGCTTGTAAAATCTCCACCTGCTCCTTGCTGGCACAGAGCTCCTTTTCCTGGGTCTGTGTTGTAGCTTCCAGCAGCGTCAGTTTTTCATTCAGCTTAGAGACTGAAAAGCAAAGAGAAGGATGCAGACTTGCATGGAAGGGCTAGTAATATACATATATATACCAATGCAACTCGGCTTATCAAATGTCCTTTTTAAGACTCTTGCAGAGTCACACATTAATGCTAAGAGCCTGGCTCATGAAAATGACTGTGTTTATATTAAGCATTCACTAAATACAGTCATGGGTTCTACATCCAGGGACTTGACTGACCAGAGATCAAAAATATTTGGAAAAAGAAATTATGCCTCTAATGAACATGCACAGTTTTATTTTTATTTATTTCATTTATTTGAATGGCAGAGAGATAGTGAGAAAAACAAAGATCTCCTATCCACTGGCTCACTTCTCAAATGCCTACAGCAGCCAGGGATGGGCAAGGTCAAAGCCGGGAGCTGGAAAACCAACCCAGGTCTCCTAAATGGACAACAGGGACTCAGTCACTTTGCCTGCTGCCTCCCCTGCACACCAACTGGAAGCTGGAATCAAGATCAGACCCAGGACTCAAACCTAGACACTCTGATATGGGATGTGGGCATTGCAAGAAGCATCTTAACTGCTATACCAAATACCCATCCTACAGATTTTTCTTGTCATTATTCCCTTTAAAAATACAGTATAACAACTATTTACACAGTCTTCATATTTCATTGGGTACTATAAGTAACCTAGAGATGATTTAAGGTATGGGGAGGATGTATGTAGGTTCTATGCAAATCCAATACCAGTTCATACAAGAGACAGGAGCATCTGAGGATCTTGGTTTCCATTGAGGGTGGCGGGGAGGAAGGGGGAAGTTGTTATGGAATCAGTCCCTAAGCACACTGAGTACATTTTTACACTAGGGCTCACTACAATATTTTTAAGATATGATTCCAGTCTCCAAAGAACTGACTTTCTGAAGACTGATGCCCTAAACCACATACAGATATGCAAACACGTATCACGATACCACTAAAACTGCAAGATTTTCAAGGTTTTCAAGGACATAACACATGGCCAAACTCTGAACCAAATTTATTCTTCTTCTGTTTTTCATGTCTCATGTCCTGTATTTAAAGGAAGACATGCAGTGGCATTTGGTACAGTGGTTAAGTTGCCACTTGGGACACCCACAACCCCATATCAAAGTGCCCGGGTTCGAGTCTTGGCTCCTCTGCTTCCAGTCCAGCTTCCTGCTAATGTATATCCTGGGGAGACAGATTTTGGCTCAAGTACTTGACTCCCATGTGGGAGACCTGGATGGAACTCCGAGTTCCTAGCACTTGAGGAATGAACCAGAGGATGGAAGAGCTCTCTCCATCTCTCTCTCACATTCATTCAAAATAAAATGAAAAAAGGTAAATCACAAATATTTTCATCCTACATGACAAGGCAGTATGTAATAATAAGACATTCTCTGGGCATGTTGACACTAGCACTTCGGAATGCTACCGCATAGAACTTTACATCTTTCTACTCAATGGAAACATGTAATTGATTAAAATGAGCCGCTGTTTCCAGGGAAAACAACATTGGATTGCTGTTTGAATCACATAAGCCTGTCCCATGCAACTTGAAGAGTCATCATGCCCATTCAGATCTGGTATATTTGGGAAAATTAAGTTCAGTATATAAACAAGTAATTTCCCCATTATCTCTAATCCTGATAACAAAGACAGGAGGCTCAACAACTTGTCCTCCAGCCCCAAGAACACCAAGTGCTATGGTTTGGATGTGCTTTGTTGCTTGGAGGTTTTTGTGCTGGAAGCTCAGTCCCCAGCGTAGTGGTGTTGGGAGGGAGTTAAATCTTTGAGTGGGACCTGGTGGAAGGTGGTTAGGTCACAAGGGGCGTGTCCTTGGAAGAGATTAATGTAGTTCTCTCCAGGCCCTGGTTAGTTCCTGCAAGAGTCAGCTGTCACTGGCTCTCACATACACATTCCCACCACTGTGATGCCATCAGCCATGGGGTCCCCACCAGAGGCTAAACCAGTGGGACAGCTAATCTGGGACTTTCAGCCTCCAAAACTGAGTTAAATAAACCTCTTTTCTTTCTTTTTATTATTTATTTGACAGGTAGAGTGACAGAAAAAAATAGAGCGAGCCAGCTTCCATCCACTGGATCACTCCCCAAATAAGCCACAACAGCGAGGGCAGGCCAGGTCAAAGCCAGGAGCCTGGAACACCATCTCAAGCCATAGCCTACTGTCTCCCAGGGTGCACATCAGCAGTAAACGGGATCAGAAGCAGAGCAGGGACTCGAACTCTGGCACTGTGGGGTCCTAAGCGGCATTGTCACTGCTGAGCCAAATGCCCACAGCAGCCTCCTGGGTATAAAGTACCCAGCCTCAGGTATTTTGTTAGAGGAGAGAGCATGGAATAAGAGTAAAGGCAAGTACTCCAAGCTCATGCAGACCTATGGAGAAGCCGTCTGGAAGAAACTCCTGTGGGACTCTTTCTCTACATGCTCTCATGTTTAAACGTGGTGTCATTATCATAAACAGGTGCAATGCTAGCCTGGTAGCTTCAGCAACAGGAAGTATTGGCTTCACAGTGTGGAAGGGGGAATCATTACACACACAGGTGCAGAAAGGTGCAGAAAGGAAGGAGGGGTTACACTGGCTCATGCAAGGCAGCTGGTAGTTTAGCTTCCTGTCCTACACTATTCTTTACTGGAAAAGAAAATCAGCAAAGCAACAGAAAAATGCTACTACTCTCTCAGGCTCATAAATTTGGGTTTTCATCAGAGCAGAGGAAATAGCTCTTCAAGTGTCCCACTTGGAAGTCCACAGTCACATGCTATGAGGACCCTCTGCAGGGAGGGACGCACAGGGAAGGTATCTGATGGAGGTCTAATCCCCAGAGATGGAAGCCACAGTGTTCCCACCCGTGGAGGAAGGAAGGAAAGAGCACAAAGCCAGTGTTTAGAGTATAAACTGTTCTAATTATTTACTCATTCCACAAATATTTGGAAAGGGATTCTTGTGTTATTTCAAGAATTTACCTCACATGATTTTTCCCACTTTTCAGGCATTGTTTACTCTAAAACCAGTTCTGTTGAGTCTGTCACCTACAACTGATTACAAAAACACACAGACTGATTAGAGACACTGAGCAGTCTAAGAAAGCAACCAATGCATGAAGTGAAATGACCACAAATGTTATAAATAGCTGCATTTCAGTAAAGAATATGTGAAGTGGAGCTGGCGCTGTGGTGTAGTGGTGCTGTGGCTGCTCCACTTCTGATCCAGCTCTCTGCCATAGCCTGGGATAGCAGTGGAAGACGGCCCAAGTCCTTGGACCCCTAAACCTGCATGGAAGACACGGTGGAAGCTCCTGGCTCCTTGCTTCAGATCAGTGCAGCTCTGGCAGTTGCGGCCAATTGGGGAGTAAACCAGCAGATGGAAGACCTCTCTCTCTCTCCCTCTCTCTCTCTCTCTCTCTCTCTCTCTCTCTCTCTCTCTCTCTCCTTCTCTTTCTGTGTAACTCTGACTTTCAAATAAACAAATCTTTAAAAAAAATAACATGTGGCCGGCGCCGTGGCTCAACAGGCTAATCCTCCGCCTAGCGGCGCTGGCACACCGGGTTCTAGTCCCAGTCGGGGCGCTGGATTCTGTCCTGGTTGCCCCTCTTCCAGGCCAGCTCTCTGCTATGGCCCGGGAGTGCAGAGGAGGATGGCCCAAGTGCTTGGGCCCTGCACCTGCATGGGAGACCAGGAGAAGCACCTGGCTCCTGCCTTCGGATCAGCGCGGTGCGCCGGCCACAGCACGCCAGCCGCGGCAGCCATTGGAGGGTGAACCAACTGCAAAGGAAGACCTTTCTCTCTGTCTCTCTCTCTCACTGTCCACTCTGCCTGTCAAAAATAAAAAAAATAAAATAAAATAAAAAGATTTATTTATTAAAAAAATGTGAAGGTACTTCAAAAAGTTCATAAAAATTGAATTAAAGGATAAATTTACTCTGGTGTAAAATATGTTTGAAATCCATGTTTTTTCATAATAGGCATCTTCTATGAACTTTCTGAATATCCCTTGTAGGCATGAATTTCAAATATTTTTGCACAAAAATAAACAACTTTTAATCCTATTTTCTATGAACTTTTGGGAGTACCTCCATATTCTAGAAAACTTGACTGGGGTGGGCACTGTGGTACAGCAGGTGCTACATCCCATATAGGAGCACTTGGTTCAGGTCCCAGCTACTCTGCTTCTGATTCAGCCGTCTGCTAAAGTGCCTGGGGAAGGCAATGGATAATAACTCAAGAACTTAGATCCCTGCCACCCATGTGGGAGACCTGGATGGAGCTGGTATAGCCCCAACTGTTGTGGACATCTGGGAAGTGAACCAGTGAATGGAAGATATCCCCCCACCCCCAACATTCTACCTTTCAAATAAATGAATAAATAAATACATTTTCAAAGAAAAAAATAACCAAAACATGGTTTCTCTCATTTCCAGCGAGACAACAGTGACATCACACTATCACCACTGGAAAGACTTTACCTTCTTGGCGATGCTCCTCATGGGTCTCTGTGGCTTTCCTTTGCTGGACCTCCAACTGCTCCAGCAATAGCTTGTTTTCCTCTAAAACCAGTTCTGCTTGAGCCTGAAGCTGGTGCCTATAATTGATTGACAAAATCAAACATTGCCAGTGAGGTACTGAATGACTACAGAAACACTGCACATTCAAAAAGAAAGCAACTGATGTGTTGTAGGTAATGAATGTCTGGCCATGTTTCCATGTTGAAGACATCATTGGTACAGCAAACCCTGCCATTTAAACTGAATAGGAGAAAGAAATGCAACGAAGTTTGGACTATGGATTGTTTCAGTGACTTTTTCCAGATACGATACTTTGAACATACAAAAATAAAGAGAATAATAAACTTCCATGTATGCAATACCTAGCTTACACCATCAAATAGCCAATCTTGCTTCATCTGTATAAATCTCTAATCCCCCTCCCACTGAATTATTTCGAAGGCCATATGGAATATTTTTAAAGAACTCAGAATGTTCCCATTTTCTTTAAAAATTTTATTTATATGAAAAGCAAAGAGACAGAAAGTGTCAGACAGAGACAGAGAGAGATCTTCCATCTGTTGGTTTACTCCTTAAATGCCGTTGATAGCTGTGGCAGGGCCAGGTCAAAGCCAGGAGGCTGGAACTCAATCCTGGTCTCCCACATGCTGGCAGAGTCCCAAGTACTTGAGCTATCACCACTGTCTCCCAGAGTGTGTGTTAGCAGGAAGCTGGAATTGGAAAGTCGAGTTGAGACTTGAACCCAGGGACGTGGAATCTCAAGTGGCATCTTTAATTGCTATGCTTAATGCCCCCTCCAAATTTCTCATTTTAGTTAAAAAATACTCATGATGTGTAGTGTATTTGCTGAAAAATGATTATTTTGTTAGAAGGCTTTGAAATGGTTTCTTAAAGCTGCAAATACACCCCAGCTTTAATTCTGCTACAAAAGCAAACCCTTTCTTTGCAGATGGTGCAATCAAAATTTTGGCCCAACTCAACCTTCTGATTGCAAATTCCAATCAGAATGAGCTGAAGGGACCTTAGAAATCATCTAGTTAAATGTTTACCACTCAAAGGACATAGTAAAACAGTAACCTATCTTGATTTTCCACTTTAACTCAAAAGGTCAGGTAGAAGGAGAATAAAAGTGAGGGTCTGGGGCTGGTGTTTTGGTGCAGAGTTAAGCTGCAGCCTGCAATACTAGCATCCCCTGTGAGTGCTGGTTCAAGTCCTGGCTGCTCCACTTCCAACCCAGCTCCCTGCTAATGCACCTGGGAAAGCAGCTGGAGATGGCTCAAGTAGTTGGGACCCATGCCACCAATATGGGAAACTTGGATGGAGTTCCAGGCTCTTGGCTTTGGCCTGGCCCAGCCCCGGCCATCATGGCCATTTGGGGAATGAACTAGAGGATGTGAGATCTCTCTCTGTCTCTCCCTCACTCTGCCTTGCAAATAAATAAATATATCCTTAAAAAAAAAAAAGGAAGGAAGGAATATCTAGCAATATATAAGCTACAGCAATGACCTCATGCCGATGGTGGCTGTGCACTGGCTCCTTGGTGCTATGGAGGTGTCCCTACTTGCTATCAGCACCCATGGTCGGGTGGAGGGTGCTGCCATGCTCTCCGGGAGGGGAGCTCAACCAAGCTGTTCACTCCAGCTCCTCATTCCTGCCTCAAACAGTGCTCTACTTTGCTCTGTTTTACATTCTGAACTTCCTTAGATGACTTTTCCTTCCTCCCTCCCTCCATCCCTATTATCTCTCCCTTTATTCCATTCTTTTTCATCAAAATGTTTAAAATTTATTTGAAAGGCAAAGAGAGATCTTTCACCTGCTGGTTCACTCTCCAAATGCCCACAACAGCCAAGGCTAGACTAAGTTGAAGCCATAAGCTGGGAATTCATCTGGGTCTCACATGTGGGTGGTCGGGACCCAAGTAAACACTTGAGCCATCACCTGCTGCCTCCAAAAGTATTCATTAGCAGGAACCTGAAATCAGAAGTGGAGATAGGACTGCAATCCAGGCACTCCAATAAGGGATGTAGGTGTCCCAAGCAACAGCTTACCCACTGCTCCTTATTTATTTGAAAGGCAGAAATATAGAGAGAAGAAGAGAAGGAGGGAGGGGGTAAGGGGAGAGAGGGAGAGGGGGGGGGGAAAGAGGGGGAGGGGGGAGAGGGTTCCCACATCTGTGCAGGAAGAGGAAGCAGCCAGGAGACTCAGGGGAGGAGCTACTCAGGGGAGGGCTTCACATGCTCACTCCACAGCCCTATGACCCCTTCCCCCCAGCTAGAGGAAAGCAAATTCAAAGTAAGGGGAAGTTCAGCTAGGGAGGATTGGGAAACATAGCAGAGCTGTGGATTGCAAAGTAGGGGATGTCAGGGCCAGTGCTGTGGCACAAGTTAAGCTGCCATCCACAAAGCCAGCATCTCATTTAAGCACCGGTTCAAGTTCCGGCTGCTCTACTTCCAATCTAGCTCCCTGGGAGCTAATATACCTGGGAAGATGGTCTAAGTGTTTGAGCCCCTGCCATCCACATGGGAGACCTGGATAGAGTTCCAGGCTCCTGGCTCTGGTCTGCCCCAGCCCCAGCCATTGATGGCATTTGGAGAGTGAACCAGCTGATGGAAGATCTCTTTCCTTCTGTCTGCCCCTGTCTCTAGCTGTGCCTTTCAAATAAATAAATAAACCTTAAAAACAAACAAACAAACAAACAAAAAGAAAGTAGGGGATGTAATTCTTACGTTTAAGGAAAAATAAACAGGTTCATCTATAGTTATAAACAAGGTTGAAGAAAGAATCTGAGGTCATAGGGTCTCACAAAGGCTCTTAGAAAAACATGAGAGCCTAGCTGACTGAGCTGCTTCCCAAGGAAGGTTTTGGGAGAAGACATTTTAGGCATCCTGACAGAATCCAAGTTCTACAAAAGTCACAGTGCCACAAGATCCAGACCTGTCCAGGCCAGAGTCAAGTGACATACCAGTGACCAGAAAATCAGGGTGCACTGACCTAACAGTGGGAATGCCATTGACTCCAGATTTCTGGATGTCACATATGGAAAATACTTCATTTTTTCAGTGTGTTAAGACCTTTCTAAAAAACTAAATATAGAGCAGGCATTTGATACGGCAGTTAAGACACCACTTGGGACAACCACATGGCGTATTTTGGAGTGCCTCTCTCAGGTCTCAGCCCTGCTGTGGCTCCTAGCTTCCTGCTGACGCACGCCCTGGGAAGCAACAGTGATGGCTCAGGCAGCTGGGTCACCACCACGTGGGAGATCAGGATTGAGTGCTCAGTTCCTGGCTCTGGCCTGCTCCAGTCCTGGCTATTGCAGGGATCTGGGTAGTGAACCAGCGGATAAATGCTTTGTCTTTCAAGTACATGAAATTAATTCGTTTTTAAAAAATATATAACATACCTATCACAAGTGAATGAGTTTCATTTTCTTTGTCTAGCATGAATACGGCCTTTAGACTTGCAAAGACATTTACTTCCTCTGGTTCTATGTAATGGGCATTTGTTGCAGCGGTACTGGCTGTGGGGTCACTCACAAAATGGACTGTGGTGATAGCTGGCCTTGAGGAGTTCACCGAGGAGAAGCAGGAGCAGAGGACAGACAGACATAGAGTGGCAGGGTCAGGGCCAGGGCTGTGTTTTGGGCTACGCTGGCAACAATGGAGCACTGACTCGGCCCCTCCTGAAGGGAGAGCTACTGTCAGGCAGGGCCGAGGGCAGGACGTGGCACAGATAACAGGACAGAAGAAAGGTGACCTATGTCATCAGGGAACCAGCGGCAGATGGGAGCTGACTGAGCAGGCCTCATCCTGGGCTTTCTGTCTCAAAGCTCTGGGAACCACAGGAGGGGTCTAAGGTTTGGGGTGGGAAAATCACTCTAGGAAAATCCCCAGCTCAGAAAACAGAAATGGAAAGAGTCACAGTGATTTCAGGTTTGAGAACCTATTTAAAATTCTAAAATTTGGGCCGGCGCCGTGGCTCAACAGGCTAATCCTCCGCCTAGCGGCGCTGGCACACCGGGTTCTAGTCCCAGTCGGGGCGCCGGATTCTGTCCCGGTTGCCCCTCTTCCAGGCCAGCTCTCTGCTATGGCCCAGGGAGTGCAGTGGAGGATGGCCCAAGTGCTTGGGCCCTGCACCTGCATGGGAGACCAGGAGAAGCACCTGGCTCCTGCCTTCGGATCAGCGTGGTGCGCCGACCGCAGCGCGCCGGCCGCGGCGGCCATTGGAGGGTGAACCAACTGCAAAGGAAGACCTTTCTCTCTGTCTCTCTCTCTCTCTCTGTCCACTCTGCCTGTCAAAGAAAAAAAAATTCTAAAATTCATCTTCAAAATATGTTTAGGATGTCATTATACCTTATTGATTTTGCTCTTAAAATAGTCTAACTCACCAAGACCAGACAATGCATTTATGCGTTCAATGATTACATAAAGTTCATTCCTGGTAGCCTTTGTTTTAAATTAGCAAACCAGAAACGCAACACCACTTGCCATTCCTCGCAGGATACAGGACTGCTCTTATTTAACTCCTGGTGCAGCACTTCATTTTCTTTCACCACTTCTTGGACTCGCACCCTAAACATTCTCATTTCCTCCTGAAACAAAAGTTATGTACATTGTAATACACACAGACACACATCTATAGTTCTTAGTCCTACTGTGTTTTGTGGCTGAAAACATCAATAACCTTTGAACAAAGTCTCATGGCAGCAACAGCCTTAAACTCTGGACCCCAGCACCATGTGCCTGCTCTCAGGGAGAAAACAAAGTAACAACCACAGTCACATACAAAGGAGAAGAATACTGAGTCTCAAATAATTCCTAAGGTGATAGCATTTCTATTACAGCCAAATACTTGAAAATTTTATTTATTTATTTATTTGAAAGGCAGAGTCACAGAGGAAGAAGCAGAAAGAGGGGTATTCCATACACTGGTTCATTCCCCAAATGGCTTCAACAGCCAGGAGCTGGGGGCCTCCTCCAGGTTTCCCACACAGGTACAGGAGCCCAATGACTTGGGCCATCTTCCACTGATTTCCCAGGCCATGCAGAGAGCTGGATTGGCAGTGGAGCAGCAGAGACTCAAACTGGCACCCACTTGGGATGCTGGCACTGCAGGTGATGGCTTTACCCACTACATCACAGCGCTGGCCCCTTGACAATTTGAAAACTTTAAATTTAGAACAGCAGAGTGCCCATAAACACATAAATTTTCCTTTGTTTGGGGCTGGCATTGTGGTACAGTGGGCTAAGCCACTCTTGTAACATGAGCATTTGTGTGCTGGTTCAAGTCTCAGTTGCTCTGCTTCCAATTCAGCTTCCTGCTAATCACCTGGAAAAGCAGTGGAAGATGGCCCAGGTGCTTGGGTCCCTGCCACCCACGTGGAAGACCAAGATAGAATTCCAGTCTCTTGGCTTTGGCCTGACACAGTCCTATCCATTGCAGACATTTAGGGGGTAAACCAGTGGACTAAAGATCTCTCATTCTCTCTCTCCCATTTCTGTCACTCTGAGTTTCAAATAAATAAAATAAATCTTTGAAAAAAAAAGTTTTTCCTTTGTTTAAGGACATTATGGGGCTGGTGCTGTGGCACAGTGGGCTAAGCCTCTGCCTGTGGTGCCAGAATCCCACAGGGGCACAGGTTTATGTCCTGGCTGCACCTCTTTCGATCCAGCTCTCTGCTATGGCTTGGAAAAGGAGTGGAAGACGGCCCAAGTGCTTGGGCCCCTGCACCCATGTGGGAGACCCAGAAGAAGCTCCTGGCTCCTGGCTTCAGATTGATTCAGCTCCAGCTGTTGCAGTCACGTGGGGACTAAACCAGTAGATGAAAGACCTTTCTAACTGTCTATCCCTCTGTAATTCTACCTCTCAAATAAATAAAATATTAAAAAGGAATTTGGAAGATAAATTGGAGTTCTTTATATAAAAATAAGAACTTTCCACCGCTAATTAAGCTGTTTGGGTGGAAAAGAGATTGGTTGGTGTGGGGGCTGGAGGTTCTTATTTTGTTCCATGGCAACCACAAGAAAGCCTGTTATTTAAAGTCACTACAGTAGATGACAGTGCGAGTGCTTGAGGCCCTGCTGAACATATGGAGACCTAGATGGAGTTCCCAGCTCCAGGTCTCAGCCTGGCCCAACCCCAGCTGTTGTAGCCTTTTGGGGGATAAACCAGTGTATGGGAGATCTTTCTCTATCTGCCTTTCAGATAAATTAAATTAACATTAAACACAACCACAACAAAGTGTGACTGAGACAGAGCCACGCCTATCGTCTGCACACCATCCACAGCAGCTTCCAAGCTACAGTGGCGGAGCTGAGGACTTGTAAACGGAAGCTGAGCAGCTCCCGGTGCCTGAAACGTTTATTAACTGTCCCTTTGCAGTGCTGACTTCGACTCAGAAGCAGTACCAAACAGCAATTTTATTACTAGGACTAATTTTTAAGCAGTTAGAAGATTAATTCAGCCTTTTAGAAAATTAAGTGTGGGGTGGTATTGAGGCACAGTGGGTAACTTTTCCTTATAAGTTCTTGCTTTTGTTTTTTTAATTTCAGAGGTCAAGAAATGAGTGTGTGTGTAGAGCTGGAATAGGAGTAGGGAGACAGAGAGAGCGCTAACATGCTGATCACTCCCCAGATGCCAGAAATAACCAGGAGAGAGAGAGGGGGGAAAAAAAAAAAAGACAGAGAGCTCCCATCTGTTGATCACTCCCCAAATGGGCTGGGCTACAGCTGGGATCAGGAACACAACCTAGTTCTTCCACAGGGGTAGCAGGGAGGTATCACTGCTGCCTCCCAGGGTCTGCTCTGGCAGGAAGCTGGAATCGGGAGGTGGACACAGGAGTCGAACCTAGGTACTCCAGCATGGAATGTGCATGTCTGAACCGCTGGGCCTTAGGACTCTTTCAGCTCAGAATCCTACAGAAATTAATACACATCCCTCCTTGGATCCTTCCAATTCCAACGGTCCCTAAGTGAGGAACCCAGAGGAATGCATCACAGAAAGGTAGGAGCTATACCTACAACGCCTACACAGGCTTGGTCTCCCGCATAACTGGAATGCGCTCTGCTGCCAGAAGCCATTCCCACCAAGCAGAGGGGAAGGAGGTAGAAGAGAACAAAACCTCACTTCCTGGAGTGAGTGTTTAGCCTAACAGTTACGATGCCTGTGTACCACACTGGAGAAAATTCCTGGCTCCAACTCTGGCTCAATCTTCCTATTAATGCAGATCATGGGAGACAGCAGTGAAGGCTCAAGTAACTGGATTCCTGCTACCCACTGTGGAGACCTGGACTGCATTCCTGGCTCCTGGCTTCAACCACCTGGCCACTGCAGGCATTTGGGGAATGAACCAGTGGATGGGAGTACTCTATTTCCATCTCTCAAAAAATAAAACAAAACAGCTCACTCCCCAACCACTTCCAACAGTTCAATACCTGGACTTCCCTAGAATCAGCTCTTCTAGAATTAAGAAGCATCTAAGGGGACAAGCATTTATTACAGCAGTTACGATACTCACATCCCATTTCAGAGTAGCTAGTTCAAGTCCTGGGTTTGCTTCTGAGTCCAGCTTCCTGCTAATGGGTACCCTGGGAGGCAGCAGGTGATGGCTCAAGTACCTGAGTCCCTGCCACCCACATGGGAGACCTGAACTGAGTTTCGAGCTTCCCACTCTGTCCTGACCCAGTTCCAGTCATAGGGAGCATTTGGAGAATGAGCCAGGGAATAAGAGTTCTCTCTCACTCTCATTTCTCTCTAAAAGAGAGAGTGAGAGAGAGAGAAAGAAAGAAAGAGAAAGAAAAAAAAGGAGGGAGGGAACAGCATCTAAGATTGTCCAAATCATCCCCAACTGATTACCTTCCCCTGCCTGCCCATTATCTCCCTCTTAATGGTGCTGGTTGCAGCTGCACAGTCCCAGAAGAGAAATGTTTCCCATTGCTGCTTCCTCTGCCCTCCAAGGTCCCAGTCCTGCCTGTTCAGGAAACCACAGCCTCCAATGCAGCCCTACTCGGTCCCTCCCTCCCTCCTTCCGTGATCCCTACTCACCCTGCCCCCTGCTCTGTCAATCACTCCTTCCGTTCCTCCTCTGTTCCCTCCTCCCCTCCCTCATATCCTAACACACTCCTTCTTCACTTCCTCCTGACTGTCCTTTAACAAGCCTTTAGAGTATCTACCACATGTTGGGCACACCTAGCTCCAACACATTTCCTCCAAGTTTGCAACCATCTGACTTCTTATAAACCCTGTCTCTCCTGAGATACTGCCAACCTACCTCGAGGGTGGCACTGAGCTCATCCTTCTCTTTCATTCTGTCCTCATAAGCCAACAACAATGGAGACAGGTACTTTATATCCAACTGGAGAGAATGGAACAAAAGGTGATTACTATATTTCTTACACACACAATCAGCAATTTTAAAAAAAAGGCAAGAAAATACATTTATTTTAGAACAGTGTTTAATAGCCATGCATATATAGTCTAGAAAATATGAGGATGAAAGTGAATAATGTTTACTTACCAACCAGGGTGGTATAGGGCCCTTTGATGGGAGGCCTTCAATAGTTAAACTCTAAGAAGGAAGCACACATTGAAGACAAATTAAGCTATACCTCCTCTGAAGTATCAGGTCTTACATGTTAATCTACAATAGGCATCATCCACCTAAACGGATTAAAAAAATCCTTTTTCTGCAATGTTTGAGAGTAATTTATAAATACAAGGCCCCCTTTCCTCTAAATAGTGTATATTTCCTAAGAACAAAACTTTTCACTTACTTCACCATAGTGTTATCATAAAATCAAGAAACATTGCTCTAACACTGTTTTCTAACCTAGGGGACTATCTTCCAACTCACGTCATGGCACACAGGACTAGGCTGCTGCTCGCGACACCACCATTCCACATTCTGCAGTGCTTGCTACTCTGCGTCTAATACAGCTTCCTAACCAATGTGCCTGGGAAGGTTACAGATGATGGCCCAGGTACTAGGGCCCCACCACCCAGGAGGGAGACCACAATGGAGATCCCGGATCTTGACTTCCATCTGGCCCAGACCTGGCTGTTATGGCCACTTGGAGAGTAAACCAGGAGATGAAGATTTCTCTCTCTTGCTCTCACTTTGCTCTTACTTTCAAGTAAGCAATTTAATAATTGTGGGGAAAAAAAGAATCCACACTGGTTACACTTAGCTGTCCAGTCTTTTTCATCTTTTAAAATCTGAAACACATCTAGTAACATTTTATGGGATGCTGCACTTTTTGAGTATTTGGTGAGTGTCCGGATTTTGTTGTCCTCCTTTAAACGGCGCTGGCTTACTTTTCTCTGTGCAGGCACTTAAGTTACTAGTGGATGGGCTTGATGAATTGGAGGCTTGCTTTCTCCTCTGGTTATGGCGGTCTGGGTGATCTCTGCTGAAAGGCTAGGTTAGCTATACTACTGAAGTGTGGCCCTTCTGGGCTCCTTGCTCAACGGCACAGCATTCAACAAGGGCTCCGTGACGTGGCTGGTCAGCACGCACAGGTCTCCCAGTGCCACGGGAGCTCCCAGCTCCCTGTTTGTTTTCTGCCCAGCCTCAGAGTTTCAACCTAAACATGTATAGGTTAGTATTTAACAAACACCTCCAAGCAATCTCCTGTGGGTTTCTACACTTCTCTCTCCCCAGAGCTCCTTTCTGGTAGCCTAGCCCTGCACATTCTAGTCTCCTCAGCCTCTCCAAGTCTATCCCGTGAACCAGCAAGATCGCTGTGCTGTTCGGGTTCACTGCCTCCGAGCAGAAAGCAGAGGTGATCACAGGCCCACCTATGCCCCTGCTCCCAGGAACCGCAGCCCAGGGCTGCCTGCAGCACGAGGCTGATACACTTCCCTTACAGTCTGCCTAGTGCTTCAGTTGTTTATAGCAGGAGGGCAAATCTCACAGGCAAGCAATGGCCCTGACAGGATACTTTCTTGTTGAACAAAAACTTTCCAATGCGTTCACCTTAACATCTACCTCATCACTCATGCATTCAGTCAACATTGTAAACTCATTAAGTCCTTGCAGACATTGTGAAACGATCCTTGTTAAGGATTTTATGGACTAATTACAGAGATAAGTCTTCCAACATACATGAACATAAAACACAGGAAAGTGTACAGGGCAGCAAGCTATCAATCTCTTAAGACCAACACAACAAACAAACAACAACAACAACAAACACCCTGCAATAGTTTAAGAGATATCACTTCCAGCTGTAGTGATCAGGGAAGACTCTCAAAGAGAATGTGGCATTTGCACAGGGCAGAAAAGGAGTGCCTAGGGCGGGTGGGCTGTCCCTGGGCCTGCTTGCACAGCCCCCATAGCCCTGCAGAAGGCTCGGACCTGGGAAGTCTGTTCCCTGAGGTTCTGGTTCTCTTGTACTCCTCACAGCATCTGAGCAGCTTGCTCAGTAAGTCTGTGCAATTGAATTCTGCAGTCATTCCCAAAAAGTAAGAACTCATTTGTTTGTTTTCTGAGTTTGTGCACTGACGAGCACCAACTGTAACCTTGAGAACAGGTCTGAGCATGGAGCAGCAGACAGACTTTTCTTCCGTTATACGTTTCTCCATCAGCCCACTGTTTCATATGGAGTGTCTACTGGATGTGTTTGGGAAAGGAAGGCAGGCAACGGAATGATCCTCACAAAGACTATGCTTCGGATGCATCTATTTTTTATACCAGACTATAATAAACAACAATGCCTGAGAGTTGAGAATCAATTCATCAGTAAGGGATAAAAGAAAACCCGAGAAGCTTGGTTTTTCATAACTGGAAACATTACCTCTTCCTTGGACAAATGCCTAAATTTTGTTTGATATCGACTCAGTTCTACATTCAAACGATGGATGGTCATTTTCAACCCGTCGTTTTCATCCACCAATTCTTGAGCTTGTTTCCTTAGATAAAGTAATTCAGATTCAGCAACTACCGAAAAAAATTAAGTTAATATTATAAGAAGTTTATGAAAATTTTATATAATTGCTAATCATTTTAGGCTTGTATAGGCAGTGAAATGTGTGTGGTAAATAAAGTTACTAACATTGAATAGTTAATTGTTTTTAAAGTTTTTACATGTACAATAATGTAAAATAAAATTTTAAATTGAAAAGAAATAGCCATTGTGTCACATGATAGAAAAACGTATGCACTGGGGATCAGCACTGTGGTGTAGCAGATAAAGTAGCCGCCTGCAGGGCCGGCATCCCATATGGGTGACGTTTCGAGGCAGGCTAATCCACTTCCGATCCAGCTCTCTGCTATGGCCTGGGAAAGCAGAAGATGGCCCAAGTCCTTGGGCCCCTGCACCCATGTAGGAGACCCAGAAGAAACTCCGGGTTCCTGGCTTCAGATCAGTTCAGCTCTAGCCATTGCAGCCATTTGGGGAGCAAGCCAAAGGATGGAAGATTTCTCTCTACCTCTGCCTCTCTGTAATTCGCCTTTAAAATAAATAAATAAATCTTAAAAAAAAAAAAAAAAGAGAGAGAGAGAGAAGAAAAGAAAGAAAGAAAAGAAAAGAAAGGAAAAGAAAACAAAAGAAAAATATTTGCCTAGAAAAATCATGTGCTGTGGTGTAGTAGGTAAAGCTGCTGCCTACAGTGCCAGCCAGCATCCTATATGGGCACCGGTTCGAGTCCCAGCTGCTCCACTTCTCATCCAGCTCTCTGCTATGGCCTGGGAAAGCAGTGTAGGATGGCCTGGGTCCTTGGGCCCCTGTACCTGCGTGGGAGACCAGGAGGAAGCTCCTGGCTCCTGGCTCTGGATGGGCACAGCTCCAGCCATTGCTGCCATTTGGGGAGTGAACCAGCGGATGGAAGACCTCTCTCTCTGCCTCTGCCTCTTTGTGACTCTATCTTTCAAATAAATGAGTCTTTAAAAATAATGGAAATTTTAGAACTTATAATCTTCCCAAATAGCATTGTCCTATTAGAAAAAATAATAGTAAACAGATCCCACAGGGTAACAGCACAAATAACAGTAGGTATCTAGAAATAAATGTGCCTAAGACAAGAAAGATGCAGGGTCTACATGAAGAAAACTTAGGTCATAATATTAGTCTTACAGACATATTAAAAAAAATTGGTGAATATTTTATATAAGCTTAGAGTTAAAAAATGATTTAACACCAAGGTATAAAGTAACAAAAGAAAAAATCCTATAGATTTAGTTGTATTATCATTAAACTAATAAAATATTACATATGTTGACAAATGACTAAAATCTTCAGTATATAAAAAGTTCCCACAAATCAATAAGAAAAACCTGAAGTATATAAATTTAAAGGTAGAAAGTTTATGAAAGAGAAAGAAAATGACCTGTAAGGATATGAAAAAAATTCAAACTCATCAATAATAAAAGAAATACAAGCTAAAATATAATTTCTTTCTCTTTGTGCTTATCAAATTAGCAAGGAGAATGCTGGTTAGTATGTGGTAAAAGAGACACTTTTATGTGATGCTCACAGGGATAAAAACTGACATGAGATACATGTAAGACATTATGCTGGGAAGGGCATTTAGAGCAGCAGTTAACACGCCACTTGGGATGCCTGCATCTCATATCAGAGTTTCTGGTTCAAGACCTAGCTCCTCTGCTTCCAACCTAGCTTCCTGCTAATATGCACCTGGGAGGCAGGCATGGGTTAAGTTAACATGATGGGTTAAGTATCTGGGTCCCTGCCACTCCTGCCACCCACACGGGAGACCCAGATTGTGTTCTGAAGGCTCCCGGCTTCATCCTGGTTCAGCCCCAGCTTATGGTATGGGCATTTGGCAAGTGAACCAATGGACACAAGATTTCTCTGTGTGTCTCATTCTCACTTTCCAGTCAAATTATTAAAATAATAATTTTTTTAAATGTTTAAAAGGTGCTATGCCAAGCATCAAGTTCCAAGAGAAGTATCAGAATTTCTTTAGCTAAACAATAGTAATGACATAGCAGATGAAACCAAACTTCAAAAAGCATAATATTAATGAAAGAATCTTCAGTATCACATATAAAATAACAATATGTACAACATACAATGTCAACGCTGCAATAATACAAGGAGTGAAGTGTTACGTATTCCTTAGCAATGGAACAACCGTGCGCCTGGCTCACCTCCCTGGGAGGACGCTTTCTCAGCTTCCTGCAGTGCACAGCTGTCGTCTTCCAGCCTCTTGCATTTTAAGTGCAGTTCTCTCATCGCTTCTTTCATTACATGCAGTTCAAGGATAAGTTCTTGATTTTTATTGTTCAGGAGCAAATTTTCTTCGCTTAATTCCTTGAACTTTTCTCGGGCTTTTTTTTTGCATATCTGACATGCTCCACCAGTTATATCTGAGATGGGATGAGAGAAAGCTTTAACATATTAATTGCTACTTATCCCTCTCCATCATAATCTCCTAAGGCTTCATTGCACAAACCATGTGAGCATCTACTTCCTACCAGGCCTGGTGCTGTGGTCTTCTGTCCCTGGAAAGGGAATGGCTGCCCAGGAAAAGGCATGTGCATGGCCGCAAGAGAGATGACAGAAGGGAGCTGAAAGCAAGCCCTGTGTTTGTGAGACAGCGTGGAGGCTTCATCTGCAGGTCACCAGGAGTCAGAAAGGGTTTGAGGTGACACCTGAAGGTCAATCGAGCACCTAATGCGCCCCACCCCCATCTGAGAAGGAATCCTGAGACTCGCTATCACACATGCAGGATCCCAGAGCGGGGAGGGTGCTGAGGCCGCACTGCCATGGGAGAGGCAAGGTCCTACACAGGTGTGGGCTGGCAGGGAGCTGGGTGGGAGCACGTGCACAGCGTCCCTTTACTACGCTGTAGGAGCTAGCCCCTTGGGCATGCTGCTGTGCTTGCAGACCTTATCAGCCAGCCTTCTGGTGACTGCAACTTTATGGGTGGAAAGTGGGGCCGGTTGGGCTGCCAGGTGGGCAGTGTCCTTCTGAGGGTGAGAGGGAGGTCGGAATGGAAAGGTGAGACTCAATATGGTGTCACTATGGCTTGCTGTCACACAGGCAGAGGTGTGAAAACTGGAAGAATGGATCGCAATGAGATCCAACTGAGAGGCTCCAAGGGTCAGCACTAGAGTGGAGACAGAGAGGAAAGGAAGTATGACAGAAGGTCAGCAGATAAAACCTGACAGGCATCAGGACTAGGTTGGTGTGGGAAGCAAGGGGGGGAGCAATTCAAGAATGACCACTGTCAAGATAAAAATTATAGGAGGGGGCCAGCGCTGTGGCGTAGCGGGTAAAGCCGTGCCTGCAGTGCCGGCATCCCATACGGATGCCAGTTCAAGTCCCAGCTGCTCCACTTCCCGTCCAGCTCTCTGCTGCGGCCTGGGAAAGCAGAAGATGGCCCAAGTCCTTGGGCCCCTGCACTGGCATGGGAAGACCCAGAGGAAGCTCCTGGCAGCTAGCTTCAGATCAGCGCAGCTCCAGCCATTGCAGCCAATTGGGGAGTAACCCAGCGATGGAAGATTTCTCTTTCTGCTTCTTCTCTCTCTTTCAAATAAATAAATAAATCTTTTAAAAAAACTATAGGAGGCCACTGTTTTGGACTAACTCCTATAGTATGAGCAGACTAAACATGAAAGTGGGGTTACTCAACTGAGCAAGCTGTTACCTGACCTCAGGGAGGAGAAAGAGACAATAACCAGATTTCTCAAATAGGCCTGACAATCTCTAATCCTTATGAAAAGCAGCCCGACCTTAACTAATCAGTTAACTTTCCTATTGTTCTGTCTCCCTGGCCCTGCCTTCCAAGGATAGTAACTTGTAATTGTTTCTGCTTTCTTCAGTCCTCTCTGTCCATAAAGCCAAACTTTTCTGCTCAGCTCACTGGAACCCTCATTCTATTTTTTTACACTTGATCTTAGCCAAAAGGCCGAGAAGCGATCTATTTTTTTAGAATGAAGTATTGCCCCATTCTCCAATCATTAATACAGCCAATTAAGATTTTTAGTTAAAGGTGTTGTAATTTGGTCCTTTGACACTGACCCTGACAAGGAACACAAAGTGAAGGAGAAGAGTGGGGATGGAAGGGAGAGGGGCAGGCAACTCGGGTTACGATGTGGGCCCAGAGCTCCAAGGGCAACCTCAGCTGGAGAGAGTCAGTGAGGAGCTGTCAGCACCAGAAGAGAAACAGAGTCAGAAAGGATTTGAAGAAGGAATTGATGCTATTGCACACCCTGGAAGGCAGCTGCTGATGGCCTAAGTACTTGGGTCCCCACCATCCACTTGGGAGACCCAGATTGAGTTCTGGGCTCCTGACTTTAGCCTGGCTCCACCCCAGCTCTTGTTGGTATTTGGGAAGTGAACTATCTCTCTCTGCCTTTCAAATAAATTAAAAACAAAATTAAGAGGCCAGTGTTGTGGCACAGTGGGTTAAAATGCCACCTGCAGTGCTGGCATCCCATATGCAAGTGAGTTTGAGTCCCAGCTGTTCCACTTCCAATCCAGCTCCCTGCTAATGCACCTGGGAAAGCAGCAGAAGATGGCACAAGTACTTGGGCCCCTGCACCCCGGTGGGAGTCTCGGATGAAGTTCCTGGCCTGGCTCCTGGCTATGGCCTGGCCAAGCTCTGGCCACTGGGGCCATTTGGGGAGTGAACCAACGATGGAAGACTTCTCTCTCTGCCTCTGCCTCTCTCTCTCTGTGTAACTCTGCCTTTCAAATAAATAAATAAATAAATCCTTTAAAAAATTTTAAAAGTAGGAATAGCAATAAAAGTTGGAGGACAACAGAGATAGGTATTCTATGGAGAGACACTCATTCTAAATATGGAGTAAAATAGTTAGCTGTGCGGGAGGTCATAAACCACATAGCCCTGCCCTCTGCAATTCTATCCTATTTGTCTGTCAGACCCTTTCCAAGGATACCCAATTTTCATCTGGGACCTGAGGAAGGGCTGCCAAGTAAAAATGCATATTAAGCTCCACGTGAAATTTCAGGGAGGTGTCATAATCTCCCAGGTGATGACACTACCTCATAAAAGAAGGCACTGGAACGTGCTTGCTCTCTTCCAAAGAGAGAAGGTGTTGAGGGTGTTCCTTCTCTACTTCCTCTCCCTCATCCTCTTCTCTCTTTGGCCCACTCTAACTATGCCTGTGTGTGTGTTTGCTTTCTTACCTTCTGAATAAACTTTATCACCTTGTGCACTATATATGTGCCTGTGCTTGAAATACTTTTTAAGTAAGAGCTAAGGACCTAGATTAATAAAATTAAACCCTACTTCTCCCACATCAAAAGGAGGGCACACCTCCCAGTAGAGGTAGAGGCAGATGTCCCGTGAACAGACAAGAGTGGGAGAGCTGGGGGCTTCAGAGAGCCTCTCCTGACCCAACATACATACACCCAGTCCCTAGAACACGAAAGGACAGGCTAAGAAATGGGTAATCCCACAGCTACACTGGACACAAGAACGGAACCACAAGGAATTCCAGAGGGAAAACAGAGGAGATTAGATTGAAGACAAAGCCACGGCCTACAAAGTACAAGAGGTGAGTTACAAAAAGGGGAGTGGTTGCAGGGATACACCTTGACCCGGTAGGAGCAGTGATACCACACAGCCTGCAAAGAGCTGAGGCAGGGCTAGTTACAGCACAAGAGCAGAAGTAGCAAGGGAATCACCTCCCTGGGCCAGGCAGCACCAGTAAAATGTGGGCCCCTCCCCGGGCAGGACATTCAGAATCTGAGGTCAGAGACGCAAGGTAGGTCAGGGGTCTGTAGAAGCCCAGGAGGAAGAGAGGGATCCCACATCGCCTGGCTGATTGTACATCCTGCCCCTGCCTGTCAGTCATAGGAGACAAGCTGCACACCTGGCAGTCTGGCTGGTCTCCCCTCTCCAAGCAGCCTGTAGTGGACACACAACATCCTAGACAGGCCTCTAGGGACCAGGATGTGCCTACACCATAAAGCATCAAGTAACTGAGCCAACAGATGCACCAAAGTCAAACAAGAAAGGAAAGAGGGGCTGCAGCCCAGACAGTAACACCGGAATGAGTGTAGTAGGATTCTCAGAGATGCAAGTCAGTATCGCACCAGAGTCAACATTTTGATTAATAACATAAATTCAAGTCATGGGCTAGACAGCAGAATACCTGTAACATAGAATGGACCTAACTTATGGACCAGAAGCCAGAGTTCTGGCGGTCTCCCAGAGTATGGCCCTAAAGATGTTGAGACAGAGGGTGAAAATCACTCCAATCTGACCTGGAGGATGAACGGTGGGGGTATAGACAGGGTTTGGGTTTGTCTCTCAAAGGCTCACGTGACAGAGGCGTGGTCCCCAGTGTGATCATATGAAAAGGTGGTGGGGCCTTTAAGTGGTGAAGGGGGGGAGGGGGATGGCTGTAGTCCTTGGAAGCGATCAAGAGAATTCTTACAGGAGCCCCGGGCAGCTCCTGCGAGAGCGAGCTGTTACAGAAGAGTGAGCCTGGCCGCAGAAGCCCTCTGATGTCCTGTTTCACCGTGTGATTCCTCTCACACATGTCCCCCGCTCCCACCCCCTCACATGCTGCCTGCCACATAGCCCTGACCAGAGGTTGAACAAAGCAGGCCACTTGACTTTAGACTGTTATCCTCCAAAACTATGAGCTAAATCAGCCTCTTTGCTTTATGCGTGATCCAGGCTCAGGTATTCTGTTATAGCAACAGGCTCAGACTGGGATTTTCAGATTGGTGATATGAAACACAACAGCCAAACACTGCAAAAATCCGCTGTGGAAGATACTAAAGTGCTCCAAATTACACCCAGAGTGTACCCCAGAAAGCACCTCAACACCTCTCCCTTGGCCTTCAGTCCCTGAGCAGAGCCCTTGTTTGTGCCACTCATCCCTAGGGGATACACACACACACACACACACACACCTCTCAGGGTATGGACCCTCCTTGTGAGGAAAAGACAGAAGTTCAATACTTAATACCTCTTCCCAATTCCAATAACAGGGGACAGAAGCAGCAGCATTTACAGGAAAAAGCTTGAGTTTCATCTTCAGCTCAGAGGGTCTGAGTGTTCTCTAAAACAGTAAGCTTTTCGGGGCAGGCATTGTAGCACAGCAGGTAAAGCCTGGGATACCGGCATCCCATGTGGGTGCCGGTTCACGTGTCAGAGGCTCCGCTTCTGATCCGGGTCCCTACTAATGGCCTGGGGAAAGCAGTAGAAGATGGCCCAACTGTTTGGGCCTCCGCCACCCACATGGGAGACTCAGATGAAGCTCCTGCTTCGTCCTGGCCATTAAGGCCATCTGAGGAGTGAACCAGAGGGTGGAAGATATTTCTATTTCTCCCTCTCTCTGTAACTCTTTCAAATAAATAAATCTTTAAAAAAAAAGTAAGCTCTTCAATCATAACAACATTCAAAAGGCCAATACCTGGGGAGGGTGAAAGCTTTTCACACAACGACATCTCTTCATCCTAGGAAGGAAAAACGCAAGAGTATGAACACAGAGCTTCCCACCTCCCAAAAGTGGACACGGGCAACTGGGACGTCACTCTTCAGGTGTTATCAGCACACCTCCCCCTTCATTTTGCCTCCTGTGGTTTGGTGTGTTTTTGTTTTTGTTTTTGTTTTAGAAACTTGAGTGTCCAATGTTTTTTTGCTTTTGTTTTTGAGAGCCCAACAGAGAACTCCCACCTGCTGATTCACACCCCAGACACCAGCATCAGCTGGGACTGAGTTGGGCTGAAGCTGGGAGCCAGGAATGGAATCTGGATCTCCTCCAGGGTTGTCAGGAACCCAATCACTTGAGTTACGGCCACTATGTTCCATGGTCTGCAGTAGCAGGAAGCTGGAGTCAGGCATCAAACCCATGCATCTTAACCACCAGGCCAGATTCCCATACCTCTACTGCTTTATATAAGTGACTCAAACCTGCAGGGTCTTTCTTCCTGGTGGGTTCTCTGAGGCAGCGAGGGAAGTCCTATCTGCACCCTCCACCTGCCTTTTTGCCTGTGAGTTCAGTGACTGGGTCCTTTCACACAGTCATAGGAGCAACAGGCCATCCGTTTACTTTCCAAAACATGTGAGAGGAGGCCCTTGGCCTAGCAGTTAAGACACCCACATCCCACCATCAGAATACCTGGGTTCAGTGCCTGGATCCAGCTCCTAACTCCAACTCCCACTGACACGGACCCTGGGAGGCAGCAGTGGCTCAAGTAAGTGGGTTCCCACTACACATGTGACCTGGACTGAGTTCCCAACTCCCAGCCTCATGCTGGCCCGGCCCAGCCCAGCCTGTTGCAGGCGTGTGGAGAGGGAACCAGCAGATGGGATCTCCCTCTCAATTGCTCTCTCTGCTGCTAAAACAAACAAACAAACAAACAAAGCGCATGATATGGCTCAAACGCAGAGCAGAGATGCGCAAGGCAGACGCCAAATGGGCCATTTCACATTTTTGCCATGTGCAAAAAGGACCCCACCAAATGCAGTGAGGCAAGTTTTAAAAATGCTGACAAAAGAATATAAAAAACCTTGCTTCTCAATCCACACTTAGAGGAAGAGGAAGCCTTTAAACTTTTGTTGATTTTTCCATTACACATTAGTATTACAGGAAGCTTAAAATTTCTGCTGAAAAAGCAGATAAGTGTATAAGTTCTACTAGAAATGTTCAATTTTTAAATTAGTATGACATCACATTATTAAAAACTTAAATTGCAACTATTTCCATGTTTTCAAGGTAGTTACTGTGTATTCATTCTAGAAATTATGTGATTTTAAACCTTTCAGTACTTTGCTTTCATTATTAAAGTATGGAAAACAAAAGTTTCCTCGTTGACTTAAAAGTATTTAAAAGAAACATTCAAGAAGAAAGGACACTTAAGGGAAGATTTTCTTCCCCCCACAATCATAGGAGATGCTTAAAAATTATGGAGGAAATTCTATCTACTGAGAATATCAGGTTTTTTAAAAATCTTACCTTTAAATTTAGAACCACATGTGTATCATCTGAGTAAGAAAAAAAGGAAAAAAAACTTTTAAAAGCAGATAAATTTGACAGCTCAGAAGACTTAAATCACAGAAACTCAGCTCCTGCACCAAGGAGGACATGGGTGTGGCGAGCGGGGAACGGGTGAGGCAGGGAGCCTGCCTCTGCTTTGCCCATGGCTCTTCACAATGCTTGTTCACGTGCACCTCTGGTGGCACACGTGATTGTGGAACCAAGGCCAAACGTCACCGGGAACCTGAGTCCTTGCCGTGCTGGGCCCCTCCCCCTGTGCTCGCCACACATCCACCTACTGTTGTTCAGACGGGCTCAGGCTGACTCCTCTCATGGCTCTGCTTAGAAGTAGCATCCAACTGGGCCAGAAAAATAGGATGGGATTTCAAAGAGTTCATGGAAAATGAATTAAAGTCTATTGCAGTGCAAAAAAAGAAAGAAAAATCTGAAATCCACATAGTTGTGTTTCTTTTCTTTTCTTTTCTTTTTTTTTTGACAGGCAAAGTGGACAGTGAGAGAGAGAGACAGAGAGAAAGGTCTTCCTTTGCCATTGGTTCACCCCCCAAGTGGCTGCTACAGCTGGCGCGCTGTGCCGATCTGAAGCCAGGAGCCAGGTGTTTCCCCCTGGTCTCCCATGCGGGTGCGGGGCCCAAGCACTTGGGCCATCCTCCACTGCCTTCCCGGGCCACAGCAGAGAGCTGGACTGGAAGAGGAACAACCGGGACAGAATCTGGCGCCCCAACCGGGACTAGAACCCGGTGTGCCGGCGCCACAGGTGGAGGATTAGCCTGGTGAGCAGCGGCGCCAGCCCATAGTTGTGTTTCTTAAAAAAATTTTTTTTAAAGATTCCTTTATTTATTTGGAAGTCAGAGTCACAAAGGGAGAGAGATAGATCCCACACCCACTGGTTCACTCCCCAAACAGTCACGACGGCTGGGGCTGTGCCAGGCCAAAGCCAGGAGCCAGCAGCTTCTTCTGGGTCTCCCACAGGGTGCAGGGGCCCAAGCCCTTTGGCCATCTTCAACTGCTTTCCCAGGCCATAGCAGAGAGCTGGATTGAAGCACCTGGGACACTGAACTGATGCCCATATGGGATGTCAGTGTCACAGACAGAAGTTTTACCAGCTATGCCATAATGACGGCCCAAAACAATTTTTTTTAATAATAGATACTTTTCATTTAACTTTTGGAAGTCCCCTCATCATTGTTCCTTGAAAAAAACTGCTCAAATGATGAAGGTGATGTATACTCTGTTGCACTGAAATGCTGGACGTGACTTTAACTTTCTACTGTTAGCTTACAAAGCATAATAACTGGCTGAAAATACATTAGAAACCAATGTACCAAATACAAAGGGCACAATCTCTACAGAATTCACAAAACAGGGGTTGGCACTGTGGTGTAGCAGGTAAAGCTGCCGCCTGCAGTGCCAGCATCCCATATGGACGCCAGTTTGAGTCCCAGCTGCTCCACTTCCAATCCAGCTCTCCGCTAAGGCCTGGGAAAGCAGTAGGAGATGGCCCAAGTCCTTGGGACCCTGCACCTGCATGGGTGACCTGGAAGAAGCTCCTGGCTTTGGATTGGTGCAGCTCTGGCCATTGCAGCCAATTGGGGAGTGAACCAGTAGACAGAAGACTCACTCTCTCTCTCTCTCTCTCTCTCTCTCTGCCTCTTCTTCTCTCTCTGTAACTCTGCCTTTCAAATAAATAAATCTTTTTAAAAAATTCACAAAAAAAGCAAAAATGATTAAAGACACATGAAAATTCTAAATCTACTTCCTTATTTGTTACAATTACCAAGAGTTGAACAGTTAATCATTAAAGAGCTTTTTTTGTTTTGTTTTTACTAAAATAAGATTTTTTTAAAGACTCATTTATTGGGGCACCACTTGCAGTGCCAGCATCCATATGGACTCTGGTTGGAGTCCCATCTGCTCCACTTCTGATCCAGCACTCTGCTACCACCTGGGAAGGCAGCAGAAGATGGCCCAAGTTCTTGAGCCCCTGAACCAGCATGGGAGACCTGGAGCAGACTCCAGGCTCCTGGCTTTGGATCGGCTCAACTCCAGCTGTTGAAGCCATTTGGGGAATGAAACAGCATATAGAAGACCTCTCTCTCGCTGCCTCTGCCTCTGTAACTCTTTCAAATAAATAAACAAATCTTAAAAAAAAAAAAAATGGACCAGCACTGTGGCACAGTGGGTTACAGCCCCAGCCTGCAGTGCCCACATCCCATACGGGAGCTTGTTTGGCTTGTTTGGGTCCCAGCTGCTCCACTTCTGATCCAGCTCTCTGCTATCGCCTGGCAAAGCAGTGGAAGACGGCCCAAGTCCTTGAAGACCTCTCTCTCTCTCTCTCTCTCTCTCTCTCTCTCTGCTTCTGCCTCTCTGTAACTCTGCCTTTCAAATACATAAATAAATCCTTAAAAATAAAAGATTTGAAAGGCACAGTGACAGTAGAGAGGGAGAAACAGACAGAGACAGAGAGAGCTCTCCCATTCTCTGCTTCACTCTCCAAATGGCCACAACCACCAAGGCTGGGCCAGGCTGAAGCCAGGAGCCCAAAACTGCATTCAAGTCTCTCATGTGGGTGGCAGGGGCCCAAGTACTTAGACCATCTTCCTCTGCTTTCCCAGGTGCATTAGCAGAGAGCTGGATCAGAAGCAGAGCAGCTGGGACTCGACCCAGTGCCCACATGGGATAACGGTGTCCTAAGTGGCATCTAACCTGCTGCGGTGCCACCATGCCAGCCCTGATGAACTGCTTTTAAGCAAACCATTATCAGGTCAAATGTCCCGGGACAACTTAGACTGTCAACTGGTAAAACCCTACCCTTTTCTTCCACATCCAGCACAGTGAAACCTCCTCTCCTTGCCGCCTTCTCTAAGGCAAACAACACTAACTGCTCCCCTGGTCTTTGTGCCCACCTCCACTCCTTGGTGTTCCAGAGAACAGTCCACTGAACATACCCTCCTCCACTATTGGAATGTGGGGGGAAGAGCCTGTGGCTCTGTCATCTCTGATACACAGTAGGGACGCTAAATAATTTCTGATGAGTGAACATTTCAAGTGATAAATAATAAATTCACATCCTTAAAATAAATAACATCCTTAAAACAGTTTTGATACCATCCCCTACAATGCTACATTGGGTCTTATTGCTTCTATAAATTTAATGGAATTTTCTAGGTCCTCTTTAAATTCTTCACAAAATAGAGTGGTGCCAATATGGAAATAAATTAAGAAGAAAGAGAAAATGCTGAGGCTGGTGCTGTGGTGCAGTGGGGTAAGCATCAGTCTGCAGCACCAGCATCCCATAAGGGTGCCGGTTCAATTCCTGACTGCTCCACTTCTGATCCAGCTCCCCACTAATGCGCCTGGGAAAGAAGTGGAGGATGGCCCAAGTCCTTGGGCCACTACATCCATGTCGGAGACCTGGAAGAAGCTCCTGGCTTCAGATCGGCTCAGCTCTGACCATTGCAGCCATTTGGGAAGTAAACCAGCAGATGGAGGACCACTCTCTATCTGTCTCTACCCCTCTCTGTAACTCTTTTTCAAGTAAATAAAAATAAATCTTTAAAAAAAAAAGAGAGAAAATTCTGGCAGTTCCAGAAGCTGGGTGATGAGCAGGTGGGAGTTCATTCCAGTCTTCTCTCTACTTTTGTCCATGTTCAAAATTATAATAAAAGGTTTAAAAGGAAAATTCAAATATTTTCCCCAAGAAACTAATAATTTCTCTAGTATCTTAGTTATCACTTATCAGAAAAAGAATATGATGGAAATCAAAGCTACGCTTTCTATCACCCAAGTTCTCTTTGGTATGGTGCGTCTGTGCTGCTCCTTTGACTGATGTACACATTTCTTCCCCATTTCCTTATTTCATCCCTCACAGATTTCCACAGTCTTCCCTTCTGCAATGCTATCATGGGCTAGGAGTACACACAATTAAAACAACACAAGTCTTCCACACGGGCATCCTATTGCAAAGATTATCATGCTAGGGACCGTCCCAACCTTTACAGAAATACATTCCTGTTGTCAAAAGTTTTAATGGGGGTGGGCACTGTGACACAGGTTAAGCCACCCTTGGGATGCCTGGTCCCACACTGGAGTGCTGATTCAAGTCCCAGCTACTCTGCTTCCAATCTAGCTCTGTATTCATGTGCCAAGACAGAGTGGATGAAGACTGAGGGAAGGCACTGGGATACACACGTGTCATTCCACGTATCCTTACTGTAACCTGACAAGAGAGACCATCCCAGACGGTGTCGAAGAAGGGTGCAGTCACTTCACTATGCTTCTTGTCACCCGGAAATGACAGAGGGGAAAACTGGAACACTGAGAGCCACAGAAAGGTTCCTGACATGTTGTCTGTGGATCACCCACATCAGACTCCCCAGGCACTTGCTGCAAAGACAGCTGAGGGCCTGGCCCGGGGCCACAGAATTAGAATTTGACATATGGAGATTTTCCACCAGTGACCAGAGCCTTTCAATGCCTTCCACAAACCAAGGACCACTGCAAGAGCTGCAATCCCGCACAGCCAGCACCTGTGCTCCAAGCTCATGTTTCAGGATCCACCTGTCACTGCCTGCTTGTTACATTTTATCCCTGCCAGAGGCATCAGACGCTTCATCGGTAGAGGGCGCTGGAGAGACACGGGAGAGAAGAATTTGCCTCAGGATTAGACTTCTTTTCCCTGTGCTCCTTTTTTTTTTTTTTTTTTTTTTTTTTGGTGGCCAGCAACCGCAGCAGCTGCCCATGGGTGGCTTCCCTTGACACACCCTACCTGAGAGGAGAGCACCTTAACTGCCTGTGGCAGGCCATGGCTACCCTCTCTCCAACAAGGTCTGGACACCAGCTCTGGGTAAGGCTCTCCCGGGTTTCTCTCCTCTCAGAGACTGCATCAGCAGCCTAGGGAGCAGCTGCTGGTGCTGCGTTCTTGAGTGTTCTCTTTACCTCTCAGTAGGCAATCCTGCTGTAATCAATAATTCTTTATTGGAGGAGGCTTCAAAAAGTTCAAAGACATGAATGGCTGACACAGGGATTAGTCGCCACTGGAACGCCCTCATCCCTCATCAGAGTGCCTGGTTGGACTCCTGGCTCCTCTGCTTCTGATCCAGCTTCCTGCTAATGTGTGCCTGCCCTCTGGGAGGCAGTGGAACACGGCCCAAGTCCTTGGGTATCTGTCATCCATGTGGGAGACCTGGATGGACTTCCAGGCTCCTAGCACTGGCCTGGCCCAGTCCTGGCTGTTGCAAGTATCTGGGGAGTAAATGGGCAGATGAAGATGTGTCTCTGCCTCTCTTTCAAATAAAATTAAAATAAATATTCTTTAAAAATCCACAGAAAACTGAATTAAAAGATAAGTTTATTTTGGTGCAATAAAGTTAAAATCCTTGTGAGTTTTAGCCTAACGTCCAGTTTTCATGAACTTTTTGAAGATTTCCTACATTAAATTTTCTCTCTTTAGTTACTTTTGAGGTCTGTCTCTTGACTGGATCCTGATTTATAGGTGACACATCAGGCCACCTAGCAGAGATGTCATAAAACAGAGGGGGGCCGGTGCTGTGGTGTAGTGGGTAAAACCCCACCTGCAGTGTCAGCATCCTATATGGGTGCTGGTTCTAGTCCTGCTGCTCCACTTCTGATCCAGCTCTCTGCTATGGCCTAAGAAAGCAGTGGAAGATGGCCCAAGTCCTTGGGCCCCTGCACCCGCATGGGAGACAAAGAGACTCCTGGCTTTGGATCAGCGCAGCTCCAGCCATTGTGGCCAATTGGAAATGGACCAGCGGATGGAAGACCTCTCTCTCTCTGCCTCTCCTCTCTCTGTATAACTCTTTCAAATAAATAAATAAATCTTTAAAAAAAAAAAAAGAAAGAAAACAGAGGAAGAGGCCACACAGACATAGGAAGATCTTTAGGATGCACTGTGAGATGAAAGAGACAGGGGATACTGTGTGGCACAGTGGGTCAGTTAAACCATCACTTGGGACACCTGCATCTTATATCAGAGTGCTGAATTGATTCCTGGCTATTCTGCTTACAATCTATCTTCTGGCTAACGCATCTGCACCTGGGAAGGCAGCATGAGATGGCTCAGGTGCTTGGGCCCCTGCCACCCATGTGGGAGACCTGGATGGCATTTCAGACTCCTGGTTTCAGCCTGGCCCACCACCTAGCCATTGTGGTCATTGTGGAGTGAACCTGTGGATGGAAGATCTTTTTCTGTTTTCTGTCACTATGCCTTTCAAATATATAGATGAGAGAGAGAGAGAGAGAGAGAGGAAGGAAGAAAAAGAAGAGAAAAAAAAAGGCAGGTAACAAAATAGTATGTATCTTATATACACATACTTAAAACTGCTAAAAATCATCATCTATGGGAGTATAAGATTTGTATTCGATTTTTTTTTTTTTTGCAAAGACAGATATTTCTTCTCTAATTAAAGAAGAGATACACTTTTTACATGGATTCAATATTCCAGTGTTACTAGGCTAGCATTCTGTCTTCCAGTCACAAAGTCTAAGAGTTTCTGGAGCCCAGGCAGCTCCAAGGGCCCTGATAAAGGAGTTTCCTTTTGCTCACTATGTGTCAGGCTCTCTCACTTCCTAGATGTAAGGTACCTCTTGGGAAACTGAAAACTGTGTCCTACCGTGCCATAATGTGCTGCCTTCTCTCTCTCATTGTGCCAAATAAAATACATAAGGACTGGTAATGCTCACGTACAGAACTGAATTGGAAATACCTCCACCCACCCACTCACCTAACAGCCCTCGCCCTGGGCCCAGCATGGAAGACTGGACAGATGATCTTATCCACTCATTCCAGGGAGCACCAGGCACCAGGAAGACGAGGAAAGGTACAGGCAGAGCTTCATGGCAGAGCCAGGAACCCTCTTCCCCCCACCCTGGTCATGGGTCCCCTCACAGCTCAGGGAACAGACAACAGGGGCTGTGAGCACCCTGTACTTGGGGCAACTGAGTGCTTATTTTCAATGAAAATAAATTTTAAAATATAATCCTAGTTAAAACATCATAGAGCCACAGTATGGAGGGGAGATGCCTGCATCCCCCCAAAGTCACCATTGCTTATAGCAACAAACTGCTCTTACGTTTTGAAGTTATTTGCTTTTTGGTTGGTTGCTTACCTTTCCGTTGTGCATGCTGTGGTGCAGGAGGTGAGCCTGGAAATCCATCTGGCTCACACGGATTTTCATCATCGTCACTGTCCACCCACTGTGACAAAAGCACCTTCTGTTGTTACAAAAGACAAAGGAGGAGTAAATACGTGGCAAATGTCACCAGTATAAAATGTCCTCCTAACAAACTCAAAGGTCTTCTTTCACATTCTTTCTACTGCTATCCCTAGCCCTAAGCAACTAAGGTGTTTTCCTCCTTGAGACACAAAAGCCTACACTGGTGGGGCCAGATGAGCCTTCAGGCCTGGGAAAAGCCTGATTGGCAAAGGCATTGCCATCCAGCTTTTGCTGAGGCCGTACAAGGCTTCACATCCCAGCCCTGCTGCCCGGGGAAGCTTCCCTTCCTCATTCCTGCTGGGGAGCTCAGCACAGCACCCAACACCATCTTACCTGGTGCAGTAGTGACCAGTAATACCTGATCAGTGCTACTGACACTGTTACTCACTTGTCCATGGGACAAGAATGGCTGACCTGCTGGGAGAAGCTTCATCCAGGCACTTGTGTGGCTCAAGGCCCATCACGTGTGCTGACCAGGTGAGTCTACTGTACATGTGGCTTCCTGGGAACAGAACCCCTCTCTCTGTGAGCTACTCCCATGTGGGAGTCGGAAATGGTAACAGCCACAGAGGTGTCCCTCAGAGACCCCGGGCAGGAATGGGTCTGTCACTGAAGGAAGAACACTTCCAACAGCAAGGAGCAGGGATAGAGGCTGCCCAAGAGGAAGATCAGGGTAAACTAGGACCAGAGCTCTTGGGGTTGGCTTCCTGTCTGCCACCCTGAATCTTTGGTAAAATCTTGCTTCCGCAATCTGCTTAGCTTACTACACTGTGCTACAGGCAATGGAGGGCCACCCCACGGGCTGGCAGGAAGGTAGTGGCAACCACCAGCAATATAACTGTGAGAGGGGGTATTTCAGAGCCAACAGCTAAGGCCATGAGGTCCAGCAAGCCCTGCACACATGGCCTTCAAGATGACCCCACTCAGGAGCAGCAGACAGGTCTGTCAATCTAGTCATCATTTGAAGGAAGAAAACAAATGACCCCTGGCTTTTTATCTCTCAGAAACAAACTCCCTGCTCACCCTGTCAAAGACATATTAAGCTGTTCACTATCATTGAAGAAATGTAACACTGATCAGAGACTCAAATGGCATCCTGAAGACACCCTGTATGGAAAACTACTTGGTAGAACCTACTGGTACTGAGGTAGCTCATGTATATCCCAACCCTCAGTGTACACCACCAGAAGTATGGACATCGAAGGACACATCCATCAAAGTCCTCAGTAGCACCACTCCTGAGAGCCTATAACTGGAAACCAAGTATCTGTCATAGGCAAATAATTGAATGGTATAGTTGCAAAATGGGATATTACACAGCAACACAAATGAATCAACATGGCTACACATGAAACTGAAGACTCTCTAGAACCCCAAAGAATGCATACTCTGACTAAATTCATCTCCTTTTCAGAATAGGCAAAATTAATTAAGCTCACTTATAGAGTCTGAATCTATTCCTGGACTCAGGACAATAGTATGTATTTTAAATCATATGCTACTGACAACATAGAAGCAAAAGGCTATGTATTCTATAACTTCACACATTTAAAGTCCAAGAGCTTATAAAGCCAATCTGATATCAGAAGCCTTCTATTACTTGGAAATGAAAACAAGATGCTGGGAAACCTGACAAAAATGCAAGGACGCTACAGAGGCTACAGAGTCCAGAATCTTGTGACTGTATGTGTGACGCGACTGTAAGGCCACCGAGTGATTAACTCCAGTGACGCACAGGATCCAGCCCAGAACTGCACAGCACCTTTCCAGATACCTGCCTCCCCCCCCTCCCACACACAATCCACTGCACAGTCACTAGAGATGTAGCACACAAGGCTCTGGCTCCACTGTGGGGAAAGTTTCCAAGAAGTACGGGCAGCGAACCGAACCAAGGACCAAGTCTACAAGGAGCGGTTTTGATCCATAAGGCAGAGGGACTGCTGGGGCCTGCACTGGGAACTTCTTACGTCCAAGGACATGCGAAACCTCCCCCCTGACTTGGTCACATTAGGATGCATGAGCTGGGTTTGTGCATCCACACCTCCTCACCTGCTGCCCAGGAGACCCTAGCACTAGAAGTTAGAAGTCATTGTACATTGGCTGGAGTGACAGCCTGATGCGTCGCCTGCTATCCTGGCCTTCTATTGCTCCCAGTGGGGGCCAAGTTCACACAGAGATGTTCACACTGGTAGAATAAACCGACAGTGGAAACTTCTACCTGCACACGTATGTATGTTTGTAGGTATATAAATGCAGATGGAGAGATTGCAGAAGAATGCATGCTGTGGCTGCCACTGCTACACTGCCCTCCCAGCAACCAGCTCCCTCCTTGGTTTCCTGCTAAGAGATCCTGATTTTGTTCACTACAAATGGGCTCAGCCTCAGCGCTTGATTCATGGTAATTCTATCCCCTTAAGCCAATGGTTGTTTAAGGGATGGGAGTGTGCCCAGTGAACCGCATGCTGGGATGTTTCCAGGAAAAATGTTTCTCACAATCACAATAAAAACAGAGCAGCCTGATGAGAAGACCCTCCCCCACCTCTTCCTTTCTGCTCTGGGGCCAGGAACTGCGGTAAACACCTGTGACCCTGAAGAGGAGGCCAAAGGACTTTACAATGCCAGGCTTCAGAAGCAGCTCAAACAATTTTCTAGTCCTCTGCCTCTTGGCTTTATGATGGCAGAGAGTTAAATGTCTACTATTGAATCCTTATGTCTATCTATTCCATTACTTGCAGCCAAAAAAGAGTAATAATAAAACAGATATCACACTGACAACAGAGGCTTCTCCAGGAGAGGGGAGGACTGGAATAGAGAGGACAGAGTTTCAGGAAGGACTTTTGTTTATGTACAGTATCAAAGGTTCTATAAGAAATGTGTATCCGGCCGGCGCCGTGGCTTAACAGGCTAATCCTCTGCCTTGCGGTGCCAGCACACCGGGTTCTAGTCCCAGTCGGGGCGCCGGATTCTATCCCGGTTGCCCCTCTTCCAGGCCAGCTCTCTGCTATGGCCCGGGAAGGCAGTGGAGGATGCCCAAGTGCTTGGGCCCTGCACCCGCATGGGAGACCAGGAGAGGCACCTGGCTCCTGGCTTCGGATCAGCGCGATGCGCAGGCCACAGCGGCCATTGGAAGGTGAACCAACGGCAAAAAGGAAGATCTTTCTGTCTCTCTCTCTCACTATCCACTCTGCCTGTCAAAAAGAAAAAAAAGAAAAGAAAAAGAAATGTGTATCCATGTATTACTTGTGTAACAAAAAGAAGACAGCCCAAGTCCTTGGGCCCCTGCACCTGCGTGGGAGACCTGGAAGAAGCTCCTGGCTTCAGATCGGCGCAATCGGCGCAGCTCTGGCCGTTGCAGCCATCTGGGGAGTGAACCAGCGGATGGAAGACCTCTCTCTCTGTCTCTACCTCTCTCTGTAACTGTCTTTAAATAAATAAAATAAATTTTTTTAAAAAAAGGAAAAGTGCAATCAATACAGAAGGACAAGTTACTAGAAACAATAAAATGCAGTGAGCAAAGTGCTCAGAGAGAAATGCAGGAAGTACACACACACCCTCCCCCCCAAAAAAAAAAATCACAAGAAGTGACATAAATGGACCAGTGTTGTGGCACAGCAGAGCCCCAGCTCTGTATTTCCAATCCAGATCCCTGCTAACATGCCTGGGAAAGCAGCACAATATAGCCCAAGTGTTTGGGCTCATGCCACCCACATAGGAGGTCCAGAAGAAGCTCCTGGCTCCTGGCTTCGGCCTGGCCCAGCTACTGCAGCTGAGGTCATTTGGACAGTGAACCAGGGGATGCAAGAGCTCTCTGTGTAACTCTTTCAAATAAATCTTTTTTTTTAAAGTGACATAGAAAAAAGAGGGACAAGTTATCAAAGAAAATATTAGACATATAGAAGACAAATTAAGACAATCCAACTAATATTCCCAAAGGAGAACAGAATAAATAATATAATTATTCAGTTATGCAAAGATAAAATAGGGAAAGAAATCCCCTCAAAACAAAAATGGGAGATAAATCTATGTCTGCAGAATTAAATTACAGACAAATTTCAGGAGGAAAATGGATAAAAAATAATAAATACCACAATAAATTGTGGTGAAGTTACTGAACCTAAGAGGATACAAAATAAAACCTAGAAAAGTGTCAGGTACAATAATCAAGTCACCTAAGAGGGAACAAGATCAGGCCACAACTACTTCCTATCCTTTCACTGGTACACTCTCGGCCTCCTAAAAAGGGTGGGGTCCCTGCTGCATGTCCCACATCACCCTGTGCCTTTCCTTTCTAATACCTGCAATCCTTGCTGGGCCTGTACTGTGGCACAGTGAGCTAACCCACTTCCTGACACACTGGCATCCATACACAGCCAGTTCAAGTCCCAGCTGCTCCACTTCTGATCCACCTCCCTGCTAATGCACTTGGGAAAGCAGCAGAGATGGCCTTAAGTCCTTGGGACCCTGCCACCCACATGGGAGACATGAATGGAGTTCCAGGCTTTTGGCTGCAGATGGAGGCTCTCTCTGTCTCTGTCTTTCCCTCTTTCCCTTGAACTCTGCCTTTCAAATAAATAAATCTTTAAAAAAAGTTTGATCATTCATGTGACTGGATTCTGTGTGGCTCACACAGAGTCTCCTACTACAATGCCTGGTTCTCACTTAGACACTCAATTAATACATACTGAGCTATCTATCTGCCCAGACAGCTCCTCCCAGATATAGTCCCTCACAGGTTGAAGAAACTGAGGTGCAGAGAGGTTACCTGATTTCCCTAAGCCACACGTCTGAGAGGTAGAGAAGGTGGGACTTGAACTCAGGCTCTGAATGGTTGGTCTATTTCCTTAATATAGTTTTGCTTATCTTAATAGTAAATAATTGTCTGCTTCAGAGAAGTATGAATGACCTCACAAAAAGGCTAAAAGTATAAATTACTTCAGAATACAGAATATCTGCAATAAATATAAGAAAGACAATCTCATATTTTTTAAGAAATTAAAATGAACCTCCATGGGCAACATCACTTTCAGAGCTGGTACTATTGATTAGTGATTAAATACCGTTCTTTTTGTGCTCCACACATCAATCTTTTCAAAGATATATTTAGGGATTATTTTATTTATTTTATTTTATGTTTTATATTTTTATTTTATTTTATTCTATTCTATTTTATTTGAAAAGCATAGTGACAGAGAGAAGAGACAGACAGTGAGATCTTTGATCCACTGATTCACTACCTAAATGGCCACAAAGCCAGGGCTCAGCTTGGCCAAAGCTAGGAGCCTGGAATTCTACCCAGGTCTCCCACATGGGTACAGGGGCCCAAGCACTCAGGCCACCTTTTGCTGCTTTCCTATGCATATTAGTAGGGAGCTGCATTGGAAGTGGAGCAGCCGGGACTCAAACTGTTGCTTATATGGGATGCTGGCATCACAGGGGGCAGCTTAACCTGCTGCACCACAACCTGGCCCCAGTGATATATATTTTAAATAATATTATATCAAGGGCTTCAAAAAGTTCATGGAAATTTTTCATTACCTTTTTAAAAGAGATGTATTTATTTATTTAAAAGCCAGAATGACAGAGGGAGAGGGAGAGAAAGAGCTTCCATTCACTAGCTTACTCCCCAAATAGTTGCAATACCCAGGGATGGGCTGGGCTGAAGCCAGGATCCAGGAACTCCATCTGGGTCTCCCCCTGGGCTGGCAGGGGCCTGAGTACTTGGGCCATCTTCTATTGCCTTCTTAAGCACATTAACAGGAAGCTGGATTGGAGGTGGGGGAGCCAGGACCTGAACCAGCACTCTCATATGGGATGCCAGTATCACAAGCAGCAACCAAGCCCACTGTGCCACAATGCCAACCCCTACATTATTTTTTAATTCCATGTTCCATTAACTTTTTGAAGACCCTAGCAAACTCAGGGATACTTGGTCAATTAAAAATGAAAGACTTAAGTCTAAGAAATATTCTTGCTAGACCTGAGAACTACAAACACAAATTTTAATTCTCAACAGGGACACTGGTCATCCTGGTCTGAATCTTGTCTCTGCCACTGGATGCTTGGTTGGTTGATGCTGGATGAGTCAATCATCCTGATTCTTTACATACATGTCTCAGGTATGTGGAGTGGATGAGATGGTACATATAAACTGCTTCACATAGCATAAACACATTTTCTCCTATTATCTCCTCCACCAAAAAACACCAAGACTGTGGCAAACTGAAATCCCCTTCTATCTTCATTCATGCCAGCTGTTCTTGGCAAGGATAATGTGCAGGTGATAATGAAATCTTTCAATGGCTGTCAGTCAGTGCAACTCAACCTTTGGATCCTGGGCTATACAGGGGGATGGACTTTCCTTTTGGCTGGGTAGTAGTAGAGAAACATGGAGATTATCATACACACACTGACAGTACATTGGAACAATTCTTTTTAGGACAATTTGGCAACATCCAGCGTGGTCCGACACACCCTGGTACATGCATCAGACACACACAAGGAAACAACCTAAGTGTCCATCAATACGTGAGTAGGTCAATAAATTAAGGATTGATGTCAAAACAGGAATGCTAAGCGAAAATGCAAAGAAGTGGAATCATTGGTTCAGTAAAGTGACCTTTATAGAATTTAAAAATACAGGACTGTTGTTTACTTACACTTACTTGTTATAAGAGAAAATAAACATAGACTTCTAGAATGTACTCCAAATCCAAGAGAAGATGGCTTTTAAGGGGCAAGGGAGGTTCAGGGTGAAAAATAAAGATTTTAACCTAATCTGTGATGTTCTATTTAACAATAATAAAAAAGAGAATGAAAAATGTCAATATTCATTCTGGAGAAAGAAAACACTAATGTTTCATAAGAGGTCTTCAAAAAGTTCATGAAAAAAAAAACCATGAAAAACTGCAGATTTCAAAATGGTTTTGCACCAAAATTCATATTTCTAATTCCATTGTACACGAACTTTAAAAATTTTTATTTGAAATGCGGAGAGACAGACAACAGATCTTCCATTTGCTAGTTCTCTCCCCATACACCTATAACTGCAAGGACTGGGCTAGAGCAAAGTCAGCAGCCCGGAACTCAATCTGGGTCTCCCATGTGGTTGACAGGAATCCAATTACTTGCGGCATCACCTGCTGCTTCCCAGGTGTATATTAACAGGGAGCTGGAATTGGAAGCAAAGCCAGGACTAGAACACAGGGACTCTGGTATGAGATATAGGACCTAAAGAGACCTTCCTTCCTTTTATGCCAACTGCTCTTAAACACCAGCCAAATGCCAGCTCCCCTCATCCCCACAAACTTTCTTTTTTACTATTTATTTATTTGAAAGGCAGAGTGACAGAGAGATCTTCCATCTGTTGGTTCACTCCTCAAATGGCCACAACAAGCCAGGAGCCTGGAATTCTATCCTGGTCTCCAGGAAGGCAACAGGAACCAGTACGTACCACTTCCCAGCAGCATTAGCAGAGAGCTGGATTGGAAGCCAAGCATCTGGAGACTCAAACTTGTTCTCCAACATGGGATGCCTGCATTACAAGCAGTGGCTGAACCCACTGTGCCACAACGCTGTCCCCTTAAGTACCCTCACATCACTTTCTACTTCCAAAATTTTAAAATAACTATGACAGATTTGCCTTAAAAGAAAAAAAAAAAAGGTTTGTGGGGCTGGTACTGTGGCATAGCGGGTAAAGCCACCACCTGCAGTGCCAGCATCCATATGGGAGCCAGTTCAAGTCATAGCTGCTCCACTTCTGAGGCAGCTCGCTGCTGTGGCCTGGGAAAGCAGTACAAGATGGCCCAAGTCCTCGGGCCTCTGCACCGGCATGGGCAACCTGGAAGAAGCTTTGGATCGGCCCAGCTCCAGCTGTCATGGCCATTTGGGGAGTGAACCAGCAGATGGAAGACCTCTCTCTGCCTCCACAATTCTGCCTTTAAAAATAAATAAAAAAATAAATAAATCTTTAAAAAAAAAAAAAAGTTGTACTTTGAATGACAAAGGAGGCTCTGTAGGGCCAATCCTACATCTTTCTTCTCTCAGTGTGACATTGGTTCAAAGTTATGGCCAGAAACTACACAGCTAAGGAACAGCAGGACTTCACCCAGGCGTTCCAGAGCCGTGCAGCAGCACTCTCAGTGCTCTGGGCAGAATTTGTTCTGGCACTCCTTGTGTAGACAGACTTCATTCTAACATACACAGACTTTAATGTGCAGAATTAACAGTTTAGGAGCTGGCAGGTTAAGCTGCCAACCATGACGCCAGCATCCCATATCAGAGCACCAGTTCAAGTCCTGGCTGCTCTGCCTCCAATCCAGCTCTGTGCTAATGTGCCTGGAAAAGCAGTGGACGATGGCCCCAACATCCACATGGAGATGCAGATGAAATTCCAGGCTCCTGACTTCAACCTGGTCAGCCTGGAGAAAACCAGAGGATGGACAACTGAGCTCCTCCGCCCCCACCGCCCTCCAACTCCGTCACTCTGCCTTTCAAATAAATAACTAAATCTTAAAAAAAGGAAATTAGTAGTTCATTTATGAAATATACATATTCCTTAAAATATGACTGAATGCAGTAGAGGATAATCAATATATTAATGTAGTTTATGTATAAATATATAACAATATATTTATAAAATATAATATATAAAATTCATATATCATATTAATGTATTACATATATTGTGTATATAATATACAATATAAAATATATAGTTTATAAACATCTCATGTCCATAAATAATATTAATGTAGGAAGTCTGCATGTCCAGTCATGATGGATAACACATGATATATGAAGGTGAAAAAAGAAGAAAGATTAAGGTACTACCTCCTGCTATTAAAGAAATGGCATTATCCAGTTTCCAAAACCATAGGCGCATAGCTTAAAACTCAGGAATAGGGTTTGAGCATCTGGTGCAGTGGTCAAGACACTACTTGGGCTGCCCCATATGTCATAGCACAGTGCTGGGATCCAAGTCCCAGCTCTACTTCCTTTCCAGCTAATGAGGACCATGGAGGCAGCAGTAATGATTCAAGTAGTTTGGTCCCTGACACTCAAATGGGAGACCCGGACTGAGTTCCTGGACCCTTGTTTTGGCCAGGTCCAGCCCTAACTGTTACAAGGATTTAGAAGTGAATCAGGGGCTGGCGCTGTGGCGTAGCAAGTAAAGCCGCAGCCTGCAGCACCAGCATCCCATATGGGTGCTGGTTTGAGTCCCGGCTGCTCTACTTTCAATCCAGCTTTCTGTTATGGCCTGGGAAAGCAACTGAAGATGGTCTAGGTTCTCCACATGGGAGACCCGGAAGAAGCTCCTGGCTCCTGGCTTCAGATCAGCCCAGCTCCGGCTGTTGCAGTCAACTGGTGAGTGAACCAGCGGCTTCAAGACCTCTCTCTCTCTTTCTCTCTCTCTGCCTTTCCTTCTCTCTCCGTGTAACTCTGACTTTCAAATAAATTAAAAAAGCTGGCGCTGTGGCTCAATAGGCTAATCCTCCACCTTGCGGCACCGGCACACCGGGTTCTAGTCCCGGTCGGGGCGCCGGATTCTGTCCCGGTTGCCCCTCTTCCAGGCCAGCTCTCTGCTGTGGCCAGGGAGTGCAGTGGAGGATGGCCCAAGTGCCTGGGCCCTGCACCCCATGGGAGACCAGGAGAAGCACCTGGCTCCTGGCTTCGGATCAATGCGGTGCGCCGGCCACAGCGCACAGGCCGCGGTGGCCACTGGAGGGTGAACCAACAGCAAAGGAAGACCTTTCTCTCTGTCTGTCTCACTGTCCACTCTGTCTGTCAATAAATAAATAAATAAAATCTTTAACAAGAAAAAAAAGTAAATCAGCAGATAGAAGACCTCTCTCTGTTTTTAATTTAAAACAATAAATAAACAACAATGTAGGATTAGTGGAGCGGCTAACAATGGAAAAGTGCAGCTCCTTCAACCTCTCTGTGCCTTGGGTTTCCATGCATCATAAGGGCAATGAATGGAACCCCTCACACTTAGAGGCCAGCTTAGTTAAACTCACCTAGGGCTACAGATGGAGTTGCACATTTCTAGTAGGCATCAAAAAATGTCAGCTACTATTGAGAGACATGGGGTGACATTCCCCTTCTCAGGCAAGAATTTGAAGAAAGGTTTCAATGTGCAGACTGATCTTGGATAAGGGATAAGAAAACCAGTTTAGAGGGTCAAAGAAAAGGACAGGGAGCCAGCGCTGTGGCATAGTGGGTAAAGCTGCCACCCATAGTGCCATCATCACATATGGGCGCTGGTGCAAGTCCCAGCTGCTCCACTTCCAATTCAGCTCTCTGCTATGGCCTGGGAAAGCACCAAATCCTTGGGCCCCTGCACTCGCATGGGAGACCTGGAAGAAGCTCCTGGCTCCCAGCTTCAGCCTGCCCCAGCACTGGCTGTTGCAGCCATTTGGGGAGTGAATCAGTGGATGGAAGACCTCGGGCTCTGCCTCCCTGTAACTCTGGTTTTCAAATAAATAATAAATAAATCTTAAAAAAAAAAAAAAAAAAGGACAGTATTATGAACTTCTGAGGGAAATCTACAGTAAGAATATGAAGATTTTTTTTCTTTGTCTTTGAAACATAAAGGAAAGAAGTTTAAATTTTAGAATAGCCAGGTTAAAATGATACTAAATACTGGAGCAAAAGTCATCAAATGCAGAATAGAGAAAAGGAAATCCTTACTCCATCAGGGTACATGTAAAGAAGAAACTCTGGCATGCGCAAATCACCTGATTTTTGTGTGGCTTCGCATACTCGGCATCATGGCAACCTCCCTCTTCTTTCTGGGCACTGCCATCTCCCACCTCCTCGGAGCTGGAGGAGAGCTCTGTTTCATCATCCTCTTCCTCTCCACAGCTCAGCATCTCAAAGGATGGTAAAGAAGTTCTCCTTTCACTCTGCCAACTTTGCCTGTGTTAGAACATGAAACAGTAAAGCAAAACAAGCCATTCATAACTTGACAGCAACATGTATACACACGTGTCAAATGCCATGCCTCCGGACCCTCAACATAAAAGTACTGTAAGGTGCTACAACATATACAGGAGCAAAAAGACTGCAGTACCCACTGTCACTCCTCTTTGTATACTCAGCATTTGTAGTTTTTCTTGTTTGTTTTTATAGTTATCTCTGTTTTTGATACAATTTGCCTACATAGTCAACATTTTAAAGGGTAAGAATCAAATAGAGAGGCTGTGGTTGGCATAGCAGGTTAAGTCACTGCTTGTAATGCTGGCTTCCAGTATTGGAGCGCTGGTTCTAGTCGTGGCTGCCCCACTTTCAATTCCAGCTCCCTGCTAATGTGCCTGAGAAAGGACTGGAAGATGGCCCAAGTACTTGGGTTCCTGCCATACAGGTGGGAGACACAGATCCTGCTCCTGGTGTAGGCCTGGTATAGCCCTAGCTGTTGTGGCTCTTTGGGGAGTTGGAAAGTTAATCAGTGGATGGAGGATCTCCCTCCCTCTCTCTGTCACTCTGCCTTTCAAATAAGTAAATCTTTTTTTTTTTTTTTTAAGATACCTTTCTTTTAAAAAAATATTTACTTATTTGAAAGGCAGTCACAGAGAGAGACAGAAACAGCGAGATCTTCCACTCACTGGTTCATTCCCCAAATGGCTACAAAGGCAGGAACTGGGCCAATCCAGAGCCAGGAGCCAGAAGCTACTTCTGGGTCTCCCACATGGGTGCAGGGCCCAAACACTTGGGCCATCTTCCGCTGATTTCTCAGGCACTTCAGCAGGGAGCAGGATTGGAAGTGGAGCAGCCGGGACTTGAACCAGTGCCTACATAGGATGTCTGTGTCTCAGTCGGTGGCTTTACCCACTATGACACAGCACCCAGCCCCCACTCCTATTTTTAACCTTCTAAATTCTTAGCTTAGAAGTAAATAGCAGTCATCATCCATGAAAATTTGTTAAAACTGGATACTGGAATTTATGGTCTTATTTGTGTGTACATACCTAACTTTGTCATTCAATGGGAATTTATACTGGTGTATGACTTAGGCAAGGCTGGAAGCTGAGTTGTTTCTTAATACCACTGATCAGCACTGCTGAATTCTTTCCTTCCCCTTTGATCTTATCATGGATGCAGTATGCTGTACACACTGGGCTTACTCTAGGGCATTCCAGGGCACCTTGCTGCCACTGCACCAGAACTTGCAATTTTATTTATTTAATTTATTTATTTGAAAGTGTTACAGAGAGAGGTAGAAACAGAGAGAAAGAGGTCTTCCATCCACTAGTTCCCTCCCAAATTACAGCAACAGCCAGAGCTAAGCTGATCCGAAGCCAGGAGCTTCTTCCGGGTGTCCCACATGGGTACAGGTCCCAAGGACTTGGGCCATCTTCCACTGCTTTCCCAGGCCCTAGCAGAGAGCTGAATCAGAAGTGGAGCAGCTGGGACTCGGCGCCCATATGGGATGCTGGCACTATAGGTCAGGGCTTTAACCTGTTGCACCATAGTGCTAGCCCTAGAACTTGCACTTCTTTCCACTTCTGTAATATGTTTTGAAATACAAGGGAACTAGTATTCTCTCCAGATTTTCTTTTTTTTTTTTCCCCCACAGGCAGAGTTAGACAGTGAGAGAGAGAGACAGAGAGAAAAGTCTTCCTTCCATTGGTTCACTCCCCAAATGGCCGCTAAGACTGCGTCAATCCGAAGCCAGGAGCCAGGTGCTTCCTCCTGGTCTCCCATGTGGGTGCAGGGCCCAAGGACCTTAGCCAAACTCCACTGCACTCCTGGGCCACAGCAGAGAGCTGGACTGGAAGAGGAGCAACTGGGACAGAATCCAGCGCCCCAACCGGGACTAGAACCTGGGGTGCCGGTGGCGCAGGTGAAGGATTAGCCTAGTGAGCTGTGGCGCCAGCCTCCAGATTTTCTGAAAGTTTTATTTGCTTATTCTTTTGGGTGAATTTTTGGACCATTTCCTTACTTTTTTTTTTTTTCCCAAGAGGTGTAATGTAATGCCTGCAATAGCCAACAATCTGGGTTTGGAACCAGAAACTTGGAATGCAATCCAAGTCTTCCACATGGGAGGCAGGAATTCAACTTCTTGAGTCATTATTGCTGCCACCCAGGGTCAGTACTGGTGGGAAGCTAGAGTAAGGAACAGCATCTGGGAAATGCCCCCAGGTACTCAGACGTGGGATGGGGGCGTCGTAACTGCTAGGTCAAATGCCCACTCCTCATCTTTAGTTCATGTTCAGCTAAGCATAATTCTTAACTGAAGAAAATGGGCCACATTCAAATATCACAATAAGGAACAAGGACTTAAATGTAAGAAATAAAAATCAAAACAGGGCCTAAAAGAAAATGCATTAAGTATAGGGGTATTTTTAAAAGTTTATGAAAAAAGAGTATGTTTTTAGCACAAAAAATTTAAAATCATGCTTATATTTTTCATAATACACATTTTTCCATGAACTTTAAAAAGACCCATCATATGCATGGATTTAAAAAAAAAAAAAATGGGGCTGGGGCTGTGGCACAGCAGGTTAAAGCCTTAGCCATATATATATATATAAAATACACACACACACACACACACGACAGTTAAGAAAGGCAAATTTGGGGGCTGGTGCTGTGGCATAGCGTGTAAAACTTCTGCCTGCAGTGCCGGCATCCCATATGGGCACTGGTTCTAGTCCTGGCTGCTCCACTTCCAATCCAGCTCTCTTCTATGGCCTGGGAAAGTAGTAGAAGATGGCCCAAATCCTTGGGCCCCTGCACCCACGTGGGAGACCTGTAAGAATCTCCTGGCTCCTGGACTCAGAAAGGCACAGCTCCAGACATTGCGGCCAATTGGGGAGTAAAGCAGCAGATGGAGGACCTCTCTCTCTCTGCCTCTCTGTAACTCTGCCTTTCAAATAAATAAATACATCAATCTTAAAAAAAAAAAAAAAGCAAATTTGATATTCCCTGCTCCTACCCCACAAACACCAAAAGCCCTTCAGCATCTTGCTGCCACTCATAAAGGAGACACCAACCCTTTCAAGGTGCCCAGGGCACCCTCATCTCAGTGCTGTCCTCCACCCCAATCTTCAGGCATTCTCCAGCTCACGGGGGTTCTCCCAGGTGCAAAGATCTTCCTGCAGTTGCTCCTATGTCATATCCTCTCTTCTCCAACTGTAGTGCTCATCCCAGCCCCACACTGACCTCCTGCAACCCTCGAGCTTCCCCTGGTTGATTCCTGCACCCCCAAGCTCTCCCCTCGGCCTTCTCTTCCTCAGGAGGGAGCCTTCCTGACCCCCTGGCCCTGTGTCAGCTCAAACCCAGCTTGAAAAGGAAAAATGTTAAAGAAAAAAGGCTTAGGACAGACGGCAAGGAAAGAAAAATTAGTAAGTTATACCCAGAGGACAGCCATGTGAGAGGTGATGAGTGACAACTCTGTTGAGGTGCGACCCACAGAATCCTTCTAAGGGATAAAGTAACTCAAGTCACTGGCTCTGTGCAGCCATGAGAAGCACCACTGTTTTTAAAACAAGTCATAACTGAACAAGATCCACTCTGGAGAGAATTTTGATCTGAGAGTAACTAAGGTCCCTGGACAGTGCCCCTTTGACACTGGTGGTGCAAACCTGACCTCTAGCCATAGACACATGCACATGTGTGCACACACACACACACACACAGAAACCATGCTGGGCTGCTCCTCTTGTGCCCTGACAGGAAGCAGAGCCAGGGGTCCCATCCCTACCGAAGTCTCTGCTCCGAGGAGGTGGCATAGGGCTCGATGAAGCTGTCCTTTTCAGCGCAGATCGTGTTGTTCTCAGATTGGGATCTCTGGCGAGGCTGAGGAATGGCGACTGTCCGCCCAGTCAACGTTGTTGCCAGGATGGCTGCAGCCAGAGCAGACCTAGGCACAAAAACATCATTGAGACAGTGAAGCGTGAACGCCGTGGGGGAAGGCTGAAGCCACACATATGCATCACTCGAGGTTTGCCTCCTGCCCTGACTCTGTGCCCACAGTCTATGTGCCATCAGAAAACCTCATCTGATTCTCACATCACTTGCATCAGCACTTACTACTGGTGTCTCATTTTTCATGGAAATCCAATGACTTGTAAAGATTTCCTAGCCAACAGATAGTGGAACCAGGTCTCTAATTCAGGCGGTCCGACTCTAGAGCCTTTATTCAATTTCTGTGCTAAAAAGTCAGAATAGAAAATTTTAAAAAAAGAGAGAAAATAAAAGAATTTCAAAACCCTTGAAAATTTTCCAAAAACATAGTGAAGACAAAGCAACAGATTTACCTCCTGCCTAAAAAAGAGCAAAACAGGGCTGGCATTGTGGCACAGTGGGTTAAACCACGGCCTCCAATGCCAGAATCCCATATGGGTGCCAGTTGAGTCCTGGCTGCTCCTCTTCAAATTCGGCTCCTTAATAATGGCCTGGAAAAGCAGAAGATGAGGGTCTAAGTGCTTGGGCCCCTGTACCCATGTAGGAGACCTAGAAGAACCTCCTGGCTGCTGGCTTTGGACTGACCCATATCTGGTTGTTGGAACCATTTGGGGAGTGAACCAGAAGATGGGAGATCTCTATCTCTCCCTCCCTCCCTCTCTCCCTGAAACTCTGCCTTTCAAATAAATAAATCTTAAAAAAAAAAAAAAAAACACAACTGTCCCAACTTACTGCCTGGACAATTTCCAGGTCACAGCAAGAGACAAGAGATGAAGTGGATTCAGGAAGTCTCCCTGATGTAGGGAGATGGAGGTGACAGTCTGGGAACACCCAGGCAGATAGAATTTGCAGGAAGGGGTATTAGAGAAGGAGTGGCAAACAGAACCCAGGAGATCTGCAGAAGGTCCCCACGGGTGTTCAGCAGAATATTCCTTGGTATACACATATGAGAAAATGACCCAAGCTCAGGGGAAAAACATCCGAAAGGAGTAGAGGCACAGGTGCTTACATATGGTCTAAACAGTGCCTGTTGCCACCAGACAGAAATGTTTTTAATTTTTATTTATTTTTTTGGACAGGCAGAGTGGACAGTGAGAGTGAGAGTGAGAATGAGAGAGAGAGAGAGAGAGAGAGAAAGGTCTTCCTTTTTCCGTTGCTTCACCCCACAATGGCCGCTGTGGCCAGCGCACCGCGCTGATCTGAAGCCAGGAGCCAGGTGCCTCTCCTGGTCTCCCATGCGGGTGCAGGGCCCAAGCACTTGGGCCATCCTCCACTGCACTCCTGGGCCACAGCAGAGAGCTGGACTGGAAGAGGAGCAACTGGGACAGAATCCGGTGCCCCGACCGGGACTAGAACCCGGGGTGCTGGTGCTGCAGGCGGAGGATTAGCCTAGTGAGCCACGGTGCTGGCAGAGACAGAAATGTTAAAACTTACCACTCACAGGACATGGAGCACAGGGCTCAGAACAGTGGGGGAAAATTCACCCTGGCTGAGCGCCACTCCAGATCCCATGGAACAGGTCCTAAGGACAAGACTCAGACGGTCACACTATTTCCTTTAACCGCATCCCAGAACAAAGTCCAAGAAGATTTATAGGAATACAAAAATATCCAGCACCCAGCAAGCTAAAATTCACAACACCTTATAACCAATTCAAGATAACGAAGCACGCAGAGTCAGGAAAACATGACCCATGTTAAACCAGAGCTCTTGAGATCGAGATATTCGAAATAAGAGGGTTCACTGAACCATTACAGATGGGTTGGAAACATGTCCAGGCCTACAGCTGAAAGTGTTTTTATGAACTTTGGAGAAAGCTAAGTTATTTACATTGAACCTGTATTAGCTTCAGCTAAAAGGGGCAGGAAAACAAGAAGGGTGAAGGGCCTTTGGGATAAGAGAAGTATGTGTTGCATCTGGGTTGACTGAGGTTAACAGTTCCACAAATTAATTTTAAGCACGAAGCAGTGGCCCTGGTGGGCAGTGATGGGATTTAAATCAAGATTTCTACATACATACTGGGAGTTAATTAAATTTAGGACATCACAGAACTTTTCAGGATTTGTTTATTTATTTGAAAGTGGGGGTTGGGGGGAGAGAGAGAGATCAATCTTCCATCTTCAGGTTCATTCTCCAAGTACCCACAACACTAGAGGCTAGGCCAGACCACAGCCAGGAACAGCATCCAGGTGGCAGGGAGCCTAGTACTCAAGCCATCAGCACTGCCTCCCAGGTTCACTAGCAGGAAGCTTGTTTGCAGTGGAGATAGGACTGAACCCTAGGCACTGAGATATGGGATGTGGGTTAACCCACTGTACTACATTAACTGCCACAGAATTTTTTCTTTCACCATTCATAATAAAGAGACTATCAATCAACTGAAACCTATTCCAAATTACACACACACGTTAGAATTTTTGGAGAAGACACTGAGACAGCTATTATAATGGTATTTCATATGTTCAAAAAGCTACATAGAGATATGGAAAATTTTTTATAAAGACCTGAACTTCAGGGGCCGGCGATGTGGTGTAGTGGGTAAAGTTGCCGCCTGCAGCGACGGCATCCCATTTAGGCACTGGTTTGAGACCCAGCTGCTCCACTTCCAATCCAGCTTTCTGCTATGGCCTGGGAAAGCAGTAGAAGATGGCCCAAGTCCTTGGGCTCCTGCACCCACATGGGAGACCCGGAAGAAGCTCCTGGCTCCTGATCAGCTCAGCTCCAGCCGTTGTAGCCATCTGGGGAGTGAACCAGCAGATGGAAGACCTCTCTCTCCCTCTCCCTCTCTCCTCTCTCCCTCTCTCTCTGTGTAACTCTGAATTTCAAGTAAATAAATAAATCTTTAAAAAAAAAAAAAAAAAAAGACCTGAACTTCAGGAGATGAAAATAACAATATCAGTCATGAAAAATACACTAAGATTAACATCAGATTGCATACTGCATAGGAAAAAAAAAATCAGTGGAATTGGAATGCTATTGTTTTGGCATACTTTATTACATAGCAATATATAATTAGTATATCTCACCACATTGATGTGGTGTAACTAGGTGGCTAGTTTAGGTCTGAGATAACTGGAAGTCCTTGCAAGCCCCCAATATAATGCTATCCCTCTACCTGTCAATCAAAATGCACCCTTTCCCAGGATGCACCTTGGGACATTGAAGCGGGAAGGGAGAACGCCATGAAAACATGGATATTAAGGTCCACATAGAATTCATGGAGGCATCATAAAATTCCCAGGTGGTTTCATGCATGTAGAGGTACCACCCCCTACCTCACAAAAGAGGCCAGCAACTGAGCAGAGCTCTCTTTTGCCTTGGAGCAAGGATGGAGGTGCTACTCGGGTACTCTCTCTTCCCCCTTCGCACCTTTTCCCTTGGAGCAATCCTCTGGCCCACTCATAAGGGATATTTCTCTGTGTGCAGCAATCCATACTCACATGTGTACATGTGCTCACTTTCTTATCTTTTGAATAAATCTTATAACTTGGTGCACCTTATAAATGTCTGCATTTAATTCTTATCTTCAAGGACCTAGAAAAAGATTAGTATATAGCCATGCCCAGGGCCCGCATTGTGGCATAGTGGGTAAGACCATTGCTGCCTATAATACCAGCATCCCATATGGGTGCCAGTTCATGTCTGGGCTGTTCCACTTCTGATCCAACTACTTGCTGATGGCTTGGAAAAAACTGCAGAAGAATGTGCAAGTGTTTGAGTCCCTGCCACCCACATGGGAGACTCAGATGAAGCTCCAGGCTCTTGGCTTTGGCCTGCCTCAGCCCTGGCCATTGTGGCCATTTGGGGAATGAACCAGCAGACTGAAGATCTCTCTTGTGTTCTCTTTTGCTCTGTCTCTGTCATCCTATCAAGTAAATAAATAAATCTTAAAAATAAATATATATATATATATATATATACACACACATCCATGCACACAACAAAACAGTGCTGGAACAACTTAATTTCCACATGGAAAACAAGCAAACTTGGATATATACCTCCCACATTTAACTCCAAGTAGATCACACATCTTAATATAAAGCCTAAAACTGTGACATTTCTAGAGGAAAATATGGAGAATGGCTTTGTGACCCTGGGGTAGGTAAAGATTTCTTAGTTATGACAAAAAATTTATAAATTAGATTTCCAACAAATCAAGAATTTCTGCTCTTTCAAAGACACTATAAAGGGACCTGCAGCACCAGCATCCCATATGGGCGCTGGTTTGAAAATGTTTGCATTTCACATATTTCATAAGAGACTTGTATCCAGAACATATAAAGAACATTCAGAATACAATAAAAGACAAAGAACCCAATTTTTTAAAAAAATTATTTTAAAGGTAGAAATACAGAGAGAAAAGGAGAGAGAGAGATAGCTTCCATCTGCTGGTTCACTCCCCAAATGGCCACAACGGCCAGGGCTGGGGCAGGCTGAAGCCAAGAGCCAGGAGCTTCATCCGGGTCTCCATGTAGGTGCAGGGGCCCAAACACTTGGCCACCTTCCACTGTTTTCCCAGGCAAACAGCAGGGAGCTGGATCAGAAATGGAGTGGCCGGGACTCAAACCGGCACCCATAAGGGATGCCAGCAATGCAAGAAGAAGCTTAACCTTCGACACCACAGTGCCAGCTCCACAACCCAATTTTTAAAATTTAGAAAAGATTTGAACAGATTACTTTGCTACAGAAACTATACAGATGATTAAAAAAAACTTGATATAAAAAAATTAAAATTGTAAATAAGAAAAGTATACACATGACAAACAAGCAAAGGTCCCGGCACCATTAGTTATTAGAAAAACACAAAATAGGGGCCTACACAGTACAGCAGGTTAAGCCTCCACTTCTGACGCCTGCATCCCACATTAGAGTCCCAGTTTGAGTACTGGCTACTCTGCTTCTGATCCAGCTCCCTGCTAACACACCTAGGAAAGCAGTGGATGATGGCCCAAGCAGTTGAGTCCCTGCCATCCACATGGGAGACCCGGGTGGAATTCTGGGCTCCTGGTTTTGGCCTGGCACAGGCCCAACTGACCATTTTGTGAATAAACCAGCAGATGAAGATGTCTCTGTTTCTCTGCCTTTCAAATAAATAAATCTTTTTTAATGCAAAATAAAACCACCAGGAGACACAACTACTATGAGATTAGCACAGGCTGATGCCAATCAGCTCAGTCCTTACTATGACTCATTTCTGTTTCAAGACTTTAAAAGCACCTGATGTTCTCCCAAGTTTCCTTCTAGGTTTTCTGTCACATTCCATGAGAGATGCAATCCCCAGCCACTGGACCAGCCCAGACCCTGCTGTAAGAGCAACACCTGTGGAGATGAGTCAAAGAGTAGCCAAAGGCCCCCTTTTGCTTCTTTTTAATACTAAGATCTCTGCCCCAGGAGAAGCTTACACCTTATTACCGTAACATGTAACTTGTGTTGGAGCATGTTTCTGAACTGTGCCTGCCATGAGCTTGCACCACCCCTACATGTGATGACAGGAACCCTCCTTCTTCCATATTCAATTCCCTCTAAAATAAAAGATAAACTATTTCCTCTACTCTGGGAGTCACAGCTTGGGAGCTTTGGGCATTATGCCCAGGGTTCTCCGCATTTGCTCTAAATCAATTATTTGCATGACAGCTCCTTCTGGTGCATTTCTTGATTGAACCCAACAGGAAGTGGGCCAACAATCTGGATAGTAACAAAATTATGATATACACAGATTTCTGTCCTGGCTCAAGGCTCCCATAACCCTTGCTATTTCTTAAGTGATTAGAGCAGCAGGAGCATCTTTTGTTCAACTTTTCGGCCTTTTTCTCCTTGGTTCCAGAGTAGCCCTGGAACAGCTTCAGAACTGAGTTTCTGTCAAGTGATTGTTGGAAACTTCACAGATAACCACAGGATAGGGACCCGCTTGTCTGGGGATCCAGCCAGGCGTACAGAGGTCAGGAATTTTCAGCCCTAAACCCTAAATTCTGGGGAAGGGAGAGAGGCTAAAGGTTAAGTTGATCACTGTTAGCCAATGGCTTAATCAATCATGCTGATGTAATAACGCTTCCATAAAAATCCAAAAACACTGTGTCCAGAGAGCTTGCAAACAGCTGAACACATCAAAGATTCCAGGAAGATGAACACAAGATGCCCATGTGTCAGGAGGGTGGAGAACCCCAACTCCACAGGGAGCACTCGCGTGCTCAGTGCCCATCCAGACCTCACCCCACATAGCTGTTCATCTGGCTGCCTGTCTGATTTGTATCCTTTAAATACTCTTTATAATATAATATGTAGATAAGCATGTTTCCCTGAGATCTGTGAGCCACTCTAGCAAATTATTCAAACCTAGAAAGGAGACTGTGGGGATCCTGATTTACAGCCAGCCAGCCAGAAATGCAGGTCAAACAAATGGCTTGTGACTGGCATCTGAAGGGGGACATGGGCAGTCTTGAGAACTGAGCCCTAAAACTATGGGGTTTGATGCTATCCTCAGGTAGACAGTGTCAGAAGCAAACTGGAAGACACCTAACTGCTGTCCTGTGCAGAACTGATTATTTGCTTGCTAGCAGGAAAAAAAAAAAATCCACACATTTTGAGTCAGAGAAGAGCTCTGTGTTGATTGCTGTTGGATGAGAGTATAAGAGAAAAGTGAGTTTGGTTTTTTCTATACTCTCAGAACTACACACCCATTACATGTCTAAAAATTTAAAACCTGGCCAAGACTATGCCTCTGTGCTCTTCCTTCTCAACCTGGGCCTTGGCAGGAATAATGACTCCCACAGCGAAGGGTGGTGAGAAAGTCAACATGGACCAGGGACACCATCGACACATACAAGCACGTCCATCAAGTGTACTTCAACGTGACGATGGGAACTCTGGATGTGCACATGGACATGAGGCCCAACAAAGCTGTTGCTGCCAAAGGAATATGCCACACCCCACACCCCACATACATATACAGAAAGCACAAAAAAAGATGAAGGTTCACCAAAGAAGCACTAAACACTGGCTACCTGTGCACCTGTCACCACTTTCAAGAATCTGTATACAGAGAGTCATTAGAGAAAAAAGTTAACTAACCACTGATTGTCAAATAAAGTTAACCACACATACAGGGCCAGCGCTGTGGTGCAGCAGGTTAAAACTCCAGCCTGCAGTGCCGGCATCCCATGTGGGCACCAGTTTGAGTCCTGGCTGCTCCTCTTCCAATTCAGCTTTCTGCTATGGCCTGGGAAAGCAGTTAGAACCTCTCTCTCTGGCTTTACCTCTCTCTGTAACTCAAGTAAATAAAATATTTAAACACACACACACACACACACACGGACTGCCCCACCCAAGTGGCTGGTGAGGATATGAAGGAACATGTCTGCTGGAGTAAACATGAGTAGATCAGCAACTACAGAAAACAGTTCACCGGTTTCTTATTAAATTAAGTACCCACCTAGCGTATGATCCAGCTACTCCATTCCCAAATATTTATCCAAGACAAATGGAAGCGTGCATCCAAGGATTTGTGCATACATGCTCACAGCAGCTTTATTCCAGTAACCAAAAGTCAGAAACAATCCAGATCTCATCAGCAAGTGGATGGATAAACAATGATGGCCTACTCATATAATGCAATATTATTCAGCAATAAAAAGGACGTGTGGACTTTTACAAAATGGATTATGCTGAGTGAAAGAAACCAGCAATAATTTTTTAAAAAGATTTATTTATTTATTTGAAAGGCAGGCGGTGGAGGGAGGATGGGAGAGAGGGAGAGATATCTTTCATCTTTCATTCCAAATGGCTGCAACAGCCAGGCCAAAACCAGGAGCTAAAAATTCCATCCAGGTTTCCCACATGGCTGCCAGGGACCCAAGTACTGGAGCCACTGTCTACTACTTTCCCAGGCACATTATCAGAAAGCTGGATCAAAGCAAACTAGGACTTGAACCAGTACTCTGATATGGGATGCTGCTATCACAAGTGGTGGCTTAACCCACCGCACCACAATGTAGGCCGTAGCAATAATTATCAGTTACATAAAATTCTAGAAAATACAAACTAATATACAGCGATGGAAATCAGGTGAAAGTGAAATGGCAGAGAAAGGTGGAAGGAAAGAACTGCCAAAAGGCACAAGGAATCTTTTGGGAGCAATGGATACATTTAATATCTTGATTGTGATAATAGTTTCACAGGTATAAGGATACATCAAAACTTGTCAAATTATGCACTTTAAATAGTTAATTATACATATGTTACCTCACTAAAACTACTTTTAGAATGATAAGTGACTAACTAATGCACAAACAATAACAGCATATTATGGAGTTTCTGCATACAGAATTAAAACCAACGACAACAGTAGGAGCCAATGTGCCGGTGCAGGTTAAGCCACTGCTTGTGAAGCCTGCCAGTGTGAGTCCGGCTTGCTCCACTTCCAGGAAAGCAGTGGAAGATGTCTGAAGCACTTGAGCCCTCACCATTCACATGGGAAACCAGGATGGAGTTCCTGGCTCCTGGCTTCAGCCTGGCCCAGACCTGGCAGTTGTGGCCATTTGGGGAGTGAACCAGCAGATAGAGGACCTCTCTCTCTCTCTCTCTCTCTCTCTCTCTCTCTCTTACTCTTTCAAATAAATAAATCTGAAAAACAAAACAAAAAGTTGCTCACACAAACACTGAATTGTTGGATAGACTCATATTTGTGTCACAGCAAGGCCACTGGGGACCAGTTACTAACACTTGAGCCTCACAGGTGACTCAAAACAGAGGTGACAAGAGGAGTTCTCCCATGGGGTCACTGAGAGGATGAAATGAAACAATGTTTCTTAAGCAGGTTTCAGAGTACTTCACACAAAATAAATATCCCCAAACAGCTCTTCAGTTACCAAGCTCCTACTGAAGAAAGAAACAAAACACCAAGGTATTTCAGAGTGTTTGGTATCAGAAGGCATACAAGGGTCTAGCACCAAAGAACACAGGCAAGGAGGTATCATCCCTAAATGAAGTTAGCTCTCCTTTACTGTTGGCAATGTTTAAGTTTTTAAAAATTTAATTTTTTAAAAATTTTTATTTTTATTTTTTTGACAGGCAGAGTGGATAGAGAGAGAGAGAGACAGAGAGAAAGGTCTTCCTTTTTGCCGTTGGTTCACCCTCCAATGGCCGCTGCGGCCTGCGCATCACGCTGATCCGAAGCCAGGAGCCAGGTGCTTTTCCTGGTCTCCCATGCGGGTGCAGGGCCCAAGGACTTGGGCCATCCTCCACTGCCTTCCCGAGCCATAGCAGAGAGCTGGCCTGGAAGAGGGGCAACCGGGATAGAATCCGGCGCCCCAACCAGGACTAGAACCCGGTGTGCCAGCGCCGCAAGGCGGACGATTAGCCTGTTGAGCCACGGCGCCGGCCATAAAAATTTAATTTTTAAAAAAATTTATTTTGGAAGCAGAGAGAGAGCTCCCATCTGCTGGTTCACTCTTTAAATGTCTGCAACTGCTCCTGGGAGCAGGAAGTGCAGTCCGGTCTCCCATGGGGGCAGCAGGAACCCACTACTTGAGCCATATACCACTGCCTCCTAGGGTCTCTGCTGGCAGGAAGCTGGAGGCACTTCAATGTGGCATGTTGGGGTCTTAACCAATAGGCTGAATGTCTGCCCATTGTCCAACGCTAATGGCTTAAAAATAGTCTAAAATTCTCCTGTGTCTAAAGTCATGGAAGGCACAGCAGGGCTCTCAGGTACATCTAGGAATGAAAGTCAGCTGGTGGTGGGTTGGGAGCACCTGAGGATGGGGAATCCAGGTGAGAGCAGTGAAGGGGCTCTTTCTCCCTGCCCAAAGCAGTTCCTGGAAAAGGTAGACTTGTATTTAAAGAAAATTACGTGCACCAACTCAAAATTCACTTTAAAGCACTATTAACCTGAACACTTGGGCCTGACTGCTCATATTTTGAAACATATTAATTACATTCAATTGTGCAATGGGAGAATCTCATACCCATGTAAGTGTACATTACAGGACTGTGGTACAAAACTCAACACACAGGATTCTAACCCCCCCACTCGTGACTGTGTAGACAGTTCAAACAGTTCTAGGATCCAGGGCTTGGCGGCAGGTACAGTGCTGCTCCTCTGGGACTCACCTTTGTCTCTCTGGAGACGGGTTGGGGCTGCGGGGAGGAGGTGTGCGGGGCACAGCTGGCTTTGGGGCGATGCTGGCTGCAGGGAGAAGGCCATGGATGATGTGTTTCTGCACAGATGAAATTAGCAGAGGTCATTGGGATGAAGAGGAATCACCTGGGTCCTGCCACCACCACCCCTCCCCCAGGATCACTGCACTGTCCACTCAGGGATCCAGCCAGCTGAGGAGCCCCACTCTTCCCTAACACCCTCAATCCCCATCTGGCCAGACAAGCACAGCCACCCAGCGAGCAGCATTGTGGGGCCCGTTTTGGCCCTCCATGCGCGGAGCAGCTTCCCTGACCACTCCCTAGGGTCACCCTCTAGCCCGTCCACTCATCCCCCAGCACCGTCCCCAGTGATGTCTCATGTGCCTCCCTCTGCAGGGCAGGGAGCCTTCCTGAGAAGCAGGCTGCTTTCTTCAGTTGCTAGCCCTGGAACTCAGTCCTGACACCCTAACCCACACCTGGCAGAGACTTAATCAAGATTCTCAAGGATGCAGGCAATGAAAACTAGCTCCTGCACACAATGGGAGTCACAGCACAGCACACTGCTTTAGATAACTGGGAGGCTCTTGGAGGTTTCTGAGGCTAGCCCAATCTTCATTTTCTGCGCACCAAGCATTCTTCACCCCACTAGAGGCAGAACACCATGAGAACCATAGAAAGCCAGTCCTCACCCTTGAGGTAGAGTACTGGGGAAAACCGCCCAAATGGAGCACTGAATTCTGGGAAGTGCCAAAGGAGCGGTAAAAACAAAATGTTGAGGTTGTCGAAGGCGGGGAGGGCTCCTTCGTATCTGGGGACCAGCAAGGAGACCTCAAATGTTCACCTTGGAGGAAAGCCCACAGGCACTTAGACTGGGTTTTCCAAGACAACCACTGCTCTCACTTGGAAATGTGATGGAAAAGTACTCCAAGAAGAAGGAATAACATGAAGAAGGGAATGGAGCAAGACGCTGGTGGCAGCGCTCCTGGAGGTAGCACCCACTCCAGCGTCCTGGCGTGCAGACACACATCTGGGAAGGGGCAGCCAGAATGACGGGCTAAAGACGACTCCGTCTGAAGGGCTCTGATTCCAGAGTGGGCAGCGTCACTCCCTGATGACAGGTAAATGGTCCGGCGTGTCACAGAAAGTCTCCACTGGTTGCTTCCCACCAATGGATCCACAGTCATCTCTTGCTCCCCTCTTTATTCCTGCATATATTCCCTATGCCTTAGCACTCAGAATTGCCATCCTTTTCCTAAAAGCAAATAATTCATTCTTTACCAGGCCTCAGTATATGCTGTACTCTCCAGCTGAAATTCCCTTTCTGTACTTAATCCCCAAAAGCTAATCCTCTGGGCCAGCGCCGTGGCTCACTAGGCTAATCCTCTGCCTGCGGCGCCAGCACCCTGGGTTCTAGTCCCGGTTGGGGCGCCAGATTCTGTCCCGGTTGCTCCTCTTCCAGGCCAGCTCTCTGCTGTGGCCTGGGAGTGCAGTGGAGGATGGCCCAAGTGCTTGGGCCCTGCACCCACATGGGAGACCAGGAGAAGCACTTGGCACCTGGCTCCTGGCTTTGGATCAGCACAGCACGCTGGCCGTGGCGGCCATTTGGGGAGTGAACCAATGGAAGGAAGACCTTTGTCTCTGTCTAACTCTGCCTGTCAAAAAAATAAATAAATAAAGCTAATCCTCTGGCCAACTCCCCAGTAATTACAGATGGAACCTGCTTACAATGGTTCAACTTAGGATATATGTTTTTAAATGCATCTTTTAAAAAATGATTAATTCATTTATTTGTGAAGCAGAATGGGAGAGAGGGAGGGAGGGAAAGTGCTCCCATCTCCTGGCCTACTCCCTAAATAGCCCCTAGTTAGGGCAAAAGCTGAGAGTCAGGAACCCAACCCAGGTCTCCCACGCAGGCAGCAGGAACATAATCACTCGAGCCATCCCTGCTGCCTCCCTGGATCCACATTAGCGTGAAGCTGGAGTCCGGAGATGAGCATCAAACTCAGGCATTCTGCTGTGGGACCCCACTGGCGTCCTAACCACTAGAAGAAATGCCTGCCCTCTGACTTTTCAACAGTGTTGTAAAGGCAACACCTAGTCAGTAGAAGCAGTACTTCAAAATCTGAATTTTGGTATTTTCCAAGGCTAGCGATACCCTGTTAAGATCCTTCCCGGAGATGCTGGGCGGCCGCAGCAAACCACAGCTCCCCAAAAGGTGCCCAAGTGATGTTCGACAGCGTGCTGTGTGCCTAAGTTAGGGTCGAGGGATCCACGGGTGGTTAAAAAGACTGGCAGGCTCAGCAGGTGGCAGGGGAGGAAGTTAACGGGTTTCTGAAGTCAGCCCCCTGCATCAAAGGGTAGGAAAGGAGCGGTGCTCAGGGAGTGGGGCTGGGAGTACAAGTGGCTGCGGGGTACGTGGGTGGCGGTGCTGATGCTGGCGACACTGCGCGCTAGGGCAGCGCGGTCAGATCCGCACACGAAAGGACGCCTTTGGCGCCGTCTGCAGAACGTGAACCAGCGAGGCGCTAAGAACCCAATCCAGGGAGCTGCTGGAGGCCAGGGTGGAGCCGCTCGAGGCGTGGACGTGGCGGGCGGCAGGGGAAGGAACCACGAGCGACTGCCCAGCAGGGATACCGAGCAGCGCAGCGGGAGCGAGCTCTCCGGGCAGACAGAGGGATTCCCGTGCGACCGCGGCCCACGCGAACTCAGGGCTTCCCGACTGAAAACCCCTCTCTCCTCAGCCGCCGCCTCGCCTCCATCACAGGCCTCATCCCAACCGCTCCTGCCCTCGCCCCTCAGTTCCGGCCCCGCGCGGGACGCGCGAGGATTTACTCACAAACTGGTCCTGGCGGCCTCTCCGAAATCCCGGGAACATGCCTGCTGCGGGGCTGAGCCTACGAGAGAAGTCCCTCCGCAGCCAGGAGCCCGCGCTACTCCAGCCAAGCTCCCAACGCTTTTTCTTCACGACGGACCTCGCAGAAACCCCCGTCGGCCAATGGCTCTGTTTCCTCTTGAACCAATCAGCTCCCGGGTTACTCCCACACCCGTCGCTCTGGGCAACCAGCGCGTCCCGTTCAAATCCCACCAGTGCGGGAGGCGGCTGAACTGTCTGTTCTCTAATTGGCCGGCGCGGGTGTCCATCCCTGACGCCACAGCCTATCCCACGCTGCAGGGGGCGGAGGGCGGGCAGGATGAAAAACTGGGCGCGCGCTGCTGACGTACACGGAAGTGGCGCGGCCTCGGGTGGTACAGGAACCCCCAGACTGGGAGGCGGAGGCGGGTCCTGCCAGCTCCGCACCGGCCCTGGACTAGAATGGAGATCGGAGGCGCGTCCGGGGCCAGGCAAGTCACAAAAGTGAGAAAGGCGGGCACTGGGGCAGGAATTTGTTGGTTCTTACGCTAATAATTCAGGTTTTGAAAGAATACTCTGCAGAGGAGATCCTGCCACAGAGGGCTTGGCGTTCAACGGGACGCGGGGCTGTGTGCGCCTAAGTGCCACCTGCATTGCCGTCGTTAGAGACCGTCGATGGAAGGGAAGCCCCCCGGCGGCCCAGGCCCCGTGCACGTGCCTCTTGGGCACGTGGTAGCGAGTGAGAAGTGGCGGGGGTCGCAGCTGGCACAGGAGGTGCAAGGTGAGTGGGCTCCCCACGCGCTGGAGCGCGCTGCACCCTGTTGCGCCGTTTCTCCCAGACTTCATGGAACTCATTTTCTGGTCTGTATTTTAAGGGAAAATTAAGCTCGTTTTTGAGGATGGCCTGGCACCGGTAGATTTTTACCTGTCTAACAGATCTTGCATTCTTTATATCACCGAAGCTGATTTGGTGGCAGGAAACGGCTACAGAAAGAGGCTTGTTCGGGTTAGAAATGTAAGTACTGAACTGGAAGAAACTGAACATTTCATTTGCACGCATACCCCTCCATCCCTTGGAATAATTGCTATGAAACCACTGGCCAATCCAAACACAAAGCTTTCTCCACCTCAGAAGGCATCTTGTTACCAAGCGGACTGCTGTCTTTTTTTTTTGCAGTCCAATAACCTACAAGGGATTGTGGTAGTTGAGAAGACACAGATGAGTGAACAGTACTTCTCAGCCATACAGAAGTTTACTGTGCTGGACCTTGGGATGGTGTTGCTTCCCGTGGCCAGCCAGGTGGAAGCGTCCTGCCTCATTGTCCAGTTAGTAAGTACCACTTCCTGCTCCTTTATTGCTGCCCTCTGTCCTGCAGATTCTCAGCTCACCTGTACACTAGCTCTGCCCCTGCTATAGTTGCAACCCATCAATCCAGCCCATGGCATCCACCACGCTAGTGTCTAAAATCGCTTTGAGGACTTGGAAGCTCAGAAGCTGCCTCTGTGGCCAGCTGGGCTTGCACACACCCCCACCCCCGCCAAGGGAAGTGTCACAGAGCAGACGAGTTAACCTGCTTTAGACTCCCAGACCCTGATTACTGCCATGATTCACCGTCCTGCTGTTAGGCTGGTGAAAATGTCGCCTGGCAGCTACTTTGCCTCATCCCCACAAGTCCTTCATTGAACGTCAACGAACAAAAAAAACCTGGTTCTCTGATTGCCTGATTTTGCACACATTAGAATTTCCTGGGGAGCTTTTTTTTTTTTTTTTAAGATTTGTTTTATTTATTTGAAAGACAGAGTTACAGAGAGAGAGGTCTTCCATTCCTCTGGTTCACTCCCCAATTGGCTGCAACAGCCCGAGCTGCACCAATCCAAAGCCAGGAGGCAGGAGCCAGGAACTTCTTCCAGGTCTCCCACGTGGGTGCAGGGGCCCAAGGACTTGGACCATCTTCTACTGCTTTCCCAGGCCATAGCAGGGAGCTGGATCAGAAGAGGAGCAGCCAGGACTAGAACCGGCGCCCATATGGAATGCCAGTGCTTCAGGCCAGGGCTTTAACCCACTGAGTCATGATAAATGAGCCTTCCTTTCTGCCCAATTAAAAAATTAGAACAGCAGAGGAGTTAGGGACAACCTGAGCATCAGTTGTGTGTTTTAAATTTCCCCCTCTGGTGTGCAGCTTGAGTTGGAAATCAAATTGGAAATGCAGGCAACCCTGCATGGCTCACAGATCCCTCCCCACCACGCCCCTTGCTTCACGGTTCCTTCCGTCCCTAAATAAAATAGCTTTATCAGCCTTCGTGTAAGCACCACTCTCTGAGAACAGTTTCTCTTTTGGCAATTTCTTGCAGGCCCTCCATGAAGCAGATCGAGTTCAAGTATTTATCCATTTATCTTTTTTTTTTTTTGACAGGTAGAGTGGATAGAGAGAGAGAGAGAGACAGAGAGAAAGGTCTTCCTTTTTGCCGTTGGTTCACCCTCCAATGGCCGCTGCGGCCTGCGCATCGCGCTGATCCGAAGCCAGGAGCCAGGTGCTTTTCCTGGTCTCCCATGCGGGTGCAGGGCCCAAGGACTTGGGCCATCCTCCACTGCCTTCCCGGGCCATAGCAGAAAGCTGGCCTGGAAGAGGGGCAACTGGGATAGAATCTGGCGCCCCGACCAGGACTAGAACCCGGTGTGCCGGCGCCGCAAGGCGGAGGATTAGCCTATTGAGCCACGGCGCCAGCCTATCTATTTATCTTGCATAACCCAAATGATCCATAGGAAAATGTTTGCATTCCTCAGATTAGTTTTATTCTAAACATTGTGATAACTTGGGTTTTTTTTAAAAACTACCCATTTTTATCTTGCTCTTTGTGTAGTCATATGCCTGATCTTTCAACACTTTTGCTGATGTCTGAGAACTTGGTCTATAAGAATAGTCAAGCCTTAACTGGTTTAGGTCTAGCTGAACCAGACTTTAAGAATAAACTGCCGGCCTGCCAGAGGGCGCTCATGTGCTTTTATTTTAATTTCCGATTCAGGTTCAAGAGCAAACCAAAGAGCCCAGTAAGAACCCTTTTCTTAGGAAGAAACGGACTCAGTTCTCTGAGCCGTACCTCCTCCGAACTGTGCAGCAGATCCCAGGAGTTGGAAAGGTCAAAGCTCCCCTTCTGCTTCAGAAGTTTCCAACCCTCCAACAGCTGAGTAACGCTTCCATCCCAGAACTGGAGCCAGTCGTCGGACCAGCCGTAGCACAGCAGATCCACGCCTTCTTCACACAGGCCAGGTGACAGCTGGCCAAGTTTAATCCTTTAGATCACGAAGAATGGGATCTTGTTTTCATATTTAAAAACCGAGAGGAAGGGGCAGGTGTTGTGGCATAGCAGATTGAGCCTGCACTTGGGAGGCCCAAATCTTATACTGGAATGCGTGGTGTGAGTCCCAGCTACTCCATGCCATTGTGCCTGGGAGGCAGAAGATGGCCCACGTACTTGGGTCACCCACATGGAGTTCCTGGCTCTTGGCTTTAGCCTGGCCCAACCCTGGCTATTGCCAGGTATTTGGGAGAGTGGACCAGCAGATGCAAGGTCTCTCTTCCTCAGCCTTTCAAAGAAATAAACAGCTGGAGCGAGCCTGTGAAGTGTCCTGCCTTTGCTGTCTGGGCTCAGGCATGTCAGTGGGCCAGAGCTGGCACTGCCCTCTTTGTACTAAGACCAAAGGGGCCTGAGTTTCCTAAGAGAGTCAGGGACTTGCATGCTCAGCAAAAAATCAATTAGGGCAGATTGTAATGAGTGACCTTGACCTGCATCTATCATGGAAAAGTCTTCTGGAAAGTTCAGGTGGTGGGTGTGACCAGCTAAGAGGAAAGAAACCTACAGTGGAGCACTGTGTACTGCCAGTCTCTGGTTCCTGTGTCACAGCTCCTGTCCAGGGCTCTGGGGGCTGCTGCCAATATAAATAAACAATTGTACAACAGCTCCCTCCTCCCTGTTTTGTTCTTTTTTTTTTTTTATAATCACTGGGCATGTCTTCTGAACACAGAAAACTTGGAGTTCCCATTTAAAGATTCAAAATTGATGTGTGTGAAGAAAAAAAGAATGTGTGTTTATGTATGGCCTGACAGTGGGAGAATACACAAGAAACAGAGCCAACTGTGTCCAGTGAGGGGACCCCTGGGCTAGGGATCAGATGGTACAATTTCCCCTTCAAAAAATTAAAGATGACATAACTTCAAAGCTCATTTGCTTTGTGTGCTTTAGGATAGAAACGATTTGAAACAAGCAGAGAAAGTAAAGTCAAATGTTCACTTAGGTAAATGAATGTGTTTATTTAAATACTTACACAAACACGACCCAGGAGCCATGGCTGCCCTTGCCCAAAGGCAGCTACTTCCCTTAAGATATTGCACAACAGAAAATATTTAAATCCTCATTCTTAAAGTTAGATTTCAATGCTATATTTTTTACCTAGGTAAGTTGTACTATGTCAACAGTGAATCTTACTAGAGTCACAGTATCATCCAACGTATAGCAAGAGAAATCAGTGGGTAAGAATGTCATGTTTAAAAGCCAAATAGAGCTTTACACTTGAATCATTTACATCTTTACCTTATAAAATGCAAAACTACTTTTTTACCCAACACTTAAAATATACAATTATGTACTTTCTACTTTAAACAAAATGAAGAATGTTTTGAGTATCAAACAGTATATTATCTACCTTGTAGACAGCATCTTCACCTAACACTGCCACTGTGTTAGCAACTCTTGAATGACACCGAACTTTAGAAGAAAAGCCGTTCCTAAATTTTATATTTAACTATACAAATTTGGCACTAGACTATCTGGAAATAGCATTCATATAATGTAAAATTACAGTAACATCTGTCATTTTAGGTTAATGATGACCAATTAAGCAGCTCATTGGAACAGCTTTTAGTAACCACTCATTTAGTCTATCGCTAGAGTCCTTTGACCTACTTTCAGTCAGGGATCATCTGAGTTCTAGGTTGAGGAATGATTATTACCCAAACGTGGAAAGCGTGGCAAACAGTGCTAACACAGGTAACCCCAACCCAACTGACAGGGACCACGAGTCTTAACTGTAACCATAAAAACAGCCATAATCTCAACACTAGCCTATGTACAAGACATAATAAATAACTTGCAGCAATATAATAATGTTCATCAAATAAGTTTGTTTTCCACGAATTTCTAGAGGTTTCTTGTTACCTTCCTTCATAAAAACACGTCCAATGCAAGTTTACACAGAAAAATGAGATTCAAGAACATTCTGACATTTTCCGTCATGGCACTGATTTGAAGGCCGCGTCGGCGCTGGAGACGCTTCGGGTCTGCCGCCTGACTTCCCTGCGTTAGTAGAGAAAGCTGTCGGAGTTGAGGAGGCTGAAGGGAGCGGGGAGCTTCTTCTTGCTTTGAGGCCTGGCGACCCCAACGGACGGGAGGCACAGGGTGCTGGCTGACTTCTGTCTGTTCTTGTTGGTGCCCCAACTCAAAAAGGAAAGCTTCTTTGAGATTTTCTTGGTTTTGTCAGTTTTATCGTCATCCTCTATGGCTAAGCAGATCATGGAGTAAGTCTTCTGCATTCCCACGGAGTATGTGGCACATTTACTATGCTGCACATAGAAAAGGGAGAAAGAGGGCATTGGATGACTCCAGGCTACCCAATATGTCATCGCAGAGTCTGAGGCTCACGTTCTACGCTTACAGGACCCTCTTATAAATTAGGTGGAGCTAATTCTGGAACTCAAGTGGTTGTTACTTACATTTTAGGACTTCAAAAAATTAGGCCGGCGCCGTGGCTTAACAGGCTAATCCTCCGCCTTGCGGCACCGGCACACCGGGTTCTAGTCCCGGTTGGGGCGCCGGACTCTATCCCGGTTGCCCCTCTTCCAGGCCAGCTCTCTGCTATGGCCTGGGAAGGCAGTGGAGGATGGCCCAAGTCCTTGGGCCCTGCACCCGCAAGGGAGACCAGGAGAAGCACCTGGCTCCTGGCTTTGGATCAGCACGATGCGCCAGCCACAGCGGCCATTGGAGGGTGAACCAACGGCAAAAGGAAGACCTTTCTCTCTGTCTCTCTCTCTCACTATCCACTCTGCCTGTCAAAAAAAAAAAAAAAAATTTGTGTAAAATGGGATTAAAAGGGCCAGTGCTGTGGCATAGTAGGTAAAGCTGCACCGGTTCAAGCCCTGGCTGTTTCACTTCCTGTCCCACTCCCTGCTGATGCGCCTGGGAAAGCAGCAGAGGATGGCCCAAGTGCTAGGGCTCCTGCACCTATGTGGGTGATCAAGAGGGAGTTCCAGACTCCTGGCCCAGCCCCAGCCTCTGCAGCCATTTGGGGAGGGAACCAGTGGATGGAAGCACACTCGCACTCTCTGTGTTACTGACTTTCAAATTTTTTTTTTAAATGGGATTAAAAGATGGTTGTTTTGGTGCAAAACATTTTGAAACCCAAGTAGAACAGGCCTTTAAAAATGTCCTGAAAGACATATCCTAGGAAAAAACTATGCATGGCTCCAAAACTTTTACACCAAAACAAACTTTTAATTCCATTTCCCATGAATGCTGTGAAGTATGTCCGTATATAGTAATGAAAACACAGTGGACAGCAGTGCCCTGCCCACCGTTGCTTCCAGGCCCTTCTAGCAACAGCTGTGTTAGTTCTAGAGATAATAGGCCTATACAAGAACATAAGTATATACGTAGAAAGACCATTTGTCTTCCTCTTTTATAAAGATCGATCGATTGATTGATTGATTGATTGATTTGAAAGGCAGAGTGGCAGAGAGAGAAAGAGATCTTCCATCTGTTGGATTCACTCCCCAAATGGCAGCAACAGAAAATGCAGGCCCAGGCTGAGGCCAGGAGCTTCACCCAGGTCTTCCACGTGGGTGGCACTGGCCCAAACACTTGGGCCATCTTCCAGTGCTTTTCCCAGGCCATTAGCAGAGCTGGGTCAGAAGTGGAGCAGCCAGGATAGGAACTGGTGCACTATCGCAGGCAGTGGCTTAGGTGCTACACTGCAACGCCAGCCCCAAGTTCATTCTCTTTAAAGATAATACAGAGCCGGCCAGCGCTGCGGCTCAATAGGCTAATCCTCCGCCTTGCGGCGCTGGCACACCGGGTTCTAGTCCCGGTCGGGGCGCCAGATTCTGTCCCAGTTGCCTCTCTTCCAGGCCAGCTCTCTGCTGTGGCCAGGGAGTGTAGTGGAGGATGGCCCAGGTGTTTGGGCCCTGCACCCCATGGGAGACCAGGATAAGCACCTGGCTCCTGCCATCGGATCAGCACGGTGCGCCGGTCGCACCTGGCATTTTAGCTGTTTTCAGTGCACAGTTCAGCAGCATTAAGCACATGCACACTGCTGTGCAAGCACTAGCACCATCTACAGAACTTTCATCTTCCCCAACTGGAAGTACCCCCACTCAATATTCTCTGCAAACTCGGAAAGAATTATGGACGTGGGGCTCAAATGGGAAATCTGAGAAAACCTGAGTTTTAAACACTTCCTTGTGAAGTTATAATTTGCTTCTATTATTGGACTAGCATTGAGATTGTTTCCTTCACCAAATGTTTATTAAGCAGTAAGATCAGGCAGTTTATAGAACATACATAGGATATATCCCAAGTGGTGGGCTACATCGTTCCCAACATACATCTCCAGAGGAGGAATTGAAGCTACACGACAACAAAGGAGGGGTTATCCGTCATGATGCCCCTTAGAGTTTGGTTCTCTGCATGAAGACGACCCTCCCTTTCCTGTAAAACTGACCCTTAATCCCACCTTGCTTCCCAGGGCACACACACCTTCGCTGAAACCAAGAATAAACCATCCTGGAGGGAGATCTGAGCAGGTAGATGTTCCAGCCTTAACCTGCTCAGTGTCTGTTGTGTGTCATTAGAACCACTCCTTTAGGCTGGCGCCGTGGCTCAACAGGCTAATCCTCCGCCTTGCGGCGCTGGCACACCGGATTCTAGTCCCGGTCGGGGCTCTGGATTCTGTCCAGGTTACCCCTCTTCCAGGCCAGCTCTCTGCTGTGGCCAGGGAGTGCAGTGGAGGATGGCCCAAGTCCTTGGGCCCTGCACCCCATGGGAGACCAGGAGAAGCACCTGGCTCCTGCCATCGGATCAGTGCGGTGCGCCGGCGGCAGCACGCCAACCGCGGCGGCCATTGGAGGGTGAACCAACTGCAAAGGAAGACCTTTCTCTCTGTCTCTCTCTCTCTCTCACTGTCCACTCTACCTGTCAAAAATAAAAAAATTAATTAATTAATTAATTAAAAAAAAAAAAAGAACCACTCCTTTGAAAACACCCTCAATTCCCTGCCATATTCTGCTGGCAAGATGTCAACTCCAGTTAAACCCTGTCCTGTGCCTCCCCTGCCCCGCACCTGTGTGCAAACAGCAGCTCATGGCTCCAGGATATTTACGGCTTCCCTTCCAATTCTAACCCTGACTTCTAACCTCTTACCAGGCACCCCACTACCTGGCACTCCTGCGTCTCCCCTGTAAGCGATTCCTCTCTGCCCAGCTGCTGGCCTTGGACTCTCACTTCCCAAGCTGCCCACATTCCCTCCTGCCATCCTGGCCTCCTGCTTCATCACATCCACCCCCAAGACCAAGCCCTCCCTCCTACGTGCCTGATTCTACTTCCTCTCCCCACCCCACTCCTGCATTCCCGCCTCACAGACATTCCCAGCAACACACAGCTTGCTGTGGTCCCTACGCAGGCACTATGCACACAGGCCACCCCACCTCCTGTGAAAAGCCTGCCTGCCTTCATCCTCCTCTGCCTCCCAGGACCCTCGTGGTCCTCCCACGGCCTCTGCTCCCCTTCGTGAAATCTTCCCTTCTTTCCCTCCCTTCACTTGTGCTCCCAACACCTAGCCAGTCCTTGTGTCTTCTTGGGGCACCTCTCTGGAATTCTAAGGGCTTCAGGGAGCCAGGCCCAGACTACGGCACTAATCCAGCTCTTAAAACTCCGTGGATAAGGAAACCAAGGCCCTGGGATGGTATGAACCTGCTGAAGGTCACACACGGCTTGTTAATGGCAGCCAGGGCCCAATTCCAGGAGTTTGCAAAATATGAGCCGTTGTTGGGTACCAGGGGTTGCACCGAAGTTAAGACAGGGAGGGGCAGCAGGTCAAGCATTCAGCCAGGGCACTGGGCTGCACTTGGTCTCACGACTCGACTATGCCTGAAGAAAAGCATCCAGCAGCTAAAAACAGCCCTCAATCATCACAATCGAAATCCCCTGGGTTAAAAGGATAACCGCTGGCTCCACAGCTCAATAGGCTAATCCTCTGCCTGCAGCACCAGCACACTGGGTTCTAGTCCCGGTCGGGGCTCTGGATTCTGTCCCGGTTGCCCCTCTTCCAGGCCAGCTCTCTGCTGTGGCCTGGGAGTGCAGTGGAGGATGGCCCAAGTCTTTGGGCCCTGCACCCCATGGGAGACCAGGATAAGCACCTGGCTCCTGGCTTCGGATCAGCGCGATGCGCTGGCCACAGCACACCAGCCACAGCGGCCATTGGAGGGTGAACCAACAGCAAAAGGAAGACCTTTCTCTCTGTCTCTTTCTCTCTCACTGTCCACTCTGCCTGTCAAAAAAAAAAAAGAAAGAAGAAAAGGATAACCACAACAATCATGATGATAACGTTTCACACGAATTCCAAACGTATTCCGTGCCAGGCGCGGGTGGAAGGGCTTTTCATAAACAGCTCCGTGCACCCTGGTGACATCCCTGGGAGACAGGTATGGTTGTCCCGGTTTCCCTGAGCAGAGCTGCCCAACACTTGCCCAGGGTCACACCACATGCAAAGCCAGGGTTCAAATCCAGGCAGTGCGAGCGTAGACTCCCCCATGCTGGCCTGGTTCCAGGACAGACAGCTGCGGATCTCTGCAGGCCAGAGGCTGCTCTGTGAAGGGAGCCCGTCCCAGGCTGTGCCCTGTGCGGAGCTCATCAGGCCACACAGAGCTCTTCTATTTAACCTCCATCCATCCAAACTTTTCCCTTTCTGGCTGGGACCACGAATCACTAGTCCGGACACTCCATTAATTATGCTCTCAAAAATACCATTTCTTATGATCCTTTCTCCCAAGATGCTTTGCATGTTCCTCAGCCTCTGTATCTTCTTTTCTTTTTTTTAAAAAAATTGAGATATAGGGGACAAATATTGTGGCATAGGAGGTTAAGCCACTTCCTGCAATGACAGTAACCCATGTGGGTGCTGGTTCTAATCCCAGCTGCTCCTCTTCCAAACCAGCTCCCAGCTAACATGCCTGGGAAAGCAGGAAAAGATATCCAAAGTGTTTGGGCACTTGCCACCCACTTGGGAGACTCAGATGAAGATCCTGGCTCCTGGTTTTGATCTGGCCCAACCCCAGCCACTGAGGCCATCTGGGGAGTGAACCAGCAGACAGAACAACTCCCTCTCTCTGTAACTCTGCTTTTAAAATAAACAAACAGGGGCCACCACTGTGGCATAGCGGGTAAAGCCGCTGCCTGCAGTGAAGGCATCCCATATGGGCACAAGTTCAAGACCTGGCTGCTCCACTTCCAATCCAGCTCTCTGCTATGACCTGAGAAAGCAGTAGAAGATGGCCCAAGTCCTTGGGCCCCTGCACCCATGTGGGAGACCTGGAAGAAGCTCCTGGCTCCTGGCTTCAGATCGACACGGCTCCGGCTGTTGCAGCCAATTAGGGAGTAAACCAGCAGATGGAAGATCTCTCTTTCTGCCTCTCCTTCTCACTGTGTAACCCTGATTTTCAAATAAATAAATAAATCTTTTAAAATAAATAAATAAAACGGGCCGGCAGTGTGGCACGGTGGGTTAACGTCCTGGCCTGAAGCGCCAGCATCCCATATGGGCACTGGTTCGAGTCCTGGCTGCTCCTCTTCCAATCCAACTCTCTGCTATGGCCCGGGAAAGCTGTGGAAGATGGCCCAAGTCCTTGGGCCCTGCACCTGTGTGGGAGACCTGGAGGATGCTCCTCGCTCCTGGATCTGGCTCTGCACAGCTCCAGCTGTTGCAGCCAATTGGGGAGTGAACCATCGGATGGAAGACCTTTCTCTCTCTCTCTTTTTCTGTAATTGTACCTCTCAAATAAATAAAATCTTTAAAAAAAATTAAAAATCTTTTTTAAATTGAGATATATAATTCATATATCATAAAATAACCACGTTCTACAATTCAATTTTCTAAGTTGTGCAACCCTGACCACTACTTAATTCCAAAGCACTTCCATTCAGCTATTCCCTACATGCTATTCCCCGGGCCCCAGCCCTTGGCAATCACCCATCTGCTATCTGTCTCTGTGGATTTGCCTATTCTGGGCCTTTTCTGTCCATGGAATCGAATCCTGCAACCCGTTCACTCCCCAGCCCTCTCTAACCTGCTCTCTGGTGCTAATTCTACCTGAAAAGTGTCCTTTGGTCCTGCTGCCAGCTATGGCCTCCCTCCTCCTCCACCCGGTCACCGGATACAACACACGTGACCACTCTTGCTGCAGAAGGGACTTCATTTCAGTAGCTCGTAGCTGACCTCTCTGAACCCCTCCTCTTCCAGCTGAGAGCGCCTCAGGGATCAGTACTGGGCCCTCAGCCCCTAGTAGGTGATTCCATTTAGTCTCCCAGCTTTAAATATCTCTATACTGATGACTCTCAAATACGTATTTCTACCTCTCAACTCTCCCCTGAATGCCCCACTGCCCACTTTACATTGACGTCTGGTATTTCAGAGCTGATGGCACCTGAAATACCCAAAGCGCTCTCTCCTTCACCTTCTTCCCCCTTTGGTCTGCACCCCCACACCCCCCTCCCATTATGAACAAATGCCACCACCCACGCAGGGGTTCAAGCCAAGTATTGGGGCAGCCTCTCCCTGTCTACCACCCTTTTGCATGAGGCATTCATAAATCCCCACCGTGAATCCCTCCCAAAATGCCTCAGGTGCATCCGGGTGATCCGGCTCTCTCTGCCACTCCTACTCTAAGCCTTCAAGAGCACTGGCCTGGACAACCTCACAGCCGACCCCTGTTTCCTTTTTTTTTTTTCTTTTTTAGAGGTTTATTTATTTATTTGAAAGGCAGAGTTACAGAGAGCCACAGGCAGAGGCAGAGAGAGAGAGTTCTTCCACCCTCTTCACTCCTCAAATGGCCGCAATGACCAGGACTGGGCCAGGCTGAAGCCAGGAGCCACTTGCAGGTCTCCTGGCAGGGCCCCAAGCACTTGGGCCATCTTCTAGTGCTTTCCCAGGCCATAGCAGAGAGCTGGATTGGAAGTGGAGCAGCCAGGATTTGAACAGGCACCCACATGGGATGCTGGCAGTACAGCCAGTGGCCCTACCACTATGCCACAGCGTCAGCCCCAGTTCTTATACAGTTCAATGGCCTCCAACCCCAGCACCGCTGGCGACACCCTGCCTTCCTCTCACCTCCCTCCTGCAGCCCTCCCTGGAAGCCCTCCTTTGCCCCTCTCCAGCAGAAGCTTACTCCTGCCCCAAGGTCTCTCAGTGCCACTGCCCAGGATGCACTCCTGGGCCCTCTTCAGTAGGCTCCTTCCTCCTCACCATTCAGACCCAGGTATCCTACTACATCACTTTTTCCTTTCCTTAATGCACCCATCAAAATCACAGCCACGGAGCTGGTACTGTGGCACAGTGGGCTAAGTTTCCGCCTGCGGCGCTAGCATTCCATATGAACACTGGTTTGAGTCCTGGCTGTTCCACTGCCCATCCAGCTCTCTGCTATGGCCTGGAAAACCAGTAGAAGATGGCCCAAGTCCTTGGGCCCCTACACTCGTTTGGGAGACCCAGGAGAAGTAGCTGACTCCTGGCTTTGGACTGGCCCAGCTCCGGCTGTTGCAACCAGTTGGGGAGTGAACCAGTGGATGGAAAACCTTTCTTTCCTTCTCTCTTTCTGCAACCCTACCTCTCAAATAAATAAATAAATCTTAATAAAAAAAATCACAACCATTTCTTTGTTTATTTAGTGTCTGTTTCGTGGGGGCACGGACTTCAGACTGTCTAGTCTAGGCTGGAACTCCAAAACCTAAGGGTGTCTGGCACACAGCTGGTGCTTGGTCAACATTTGCCAAATGAATAATAGGGCAGTGCCTAGGGTACGGCACACAGATGTTTAAGGGTGGCAAAGTGCAGAAGCGAACCTACAGCAAGACTCTGCCCACTTGGGAAGAATTAGGGGATCTAACTGTGCACGTGAACTTGCAGAGGGATCAAACACCCGCCAAGAAGATCTCACAGGAAACAGTTCCGGGGTAACGAGAGGGATTTTCACACCTCGTCTTTCACGCTCCTATAGGATTTGAACTTTTTTTTTTTTTAAATCAGGAGTATTACTCTGGTAATTAAACAGAATTTAACCAGAAAGATAACTCAATGAATTAATTTGTCTATCAGATTAAGTTTCCCGGTAATGTTAGCTCAAGGTGAGCACATCCTAGTGACCACAAAGCTTAGGAGGTTGGGTGTGTGCTCCTGGTTACACAGCTGGAGGCAGAGGCCTGGCAAAGCCCTTGGTGGATGAACTCACAGTGATGTTACTCCACGCCACCTTCCACCACCACTCACCATGGACGATGTGGAGTCCAGGAGGCTCACGACCTTCATCTCAATCTCTTCCTCAGCAAAGCTCTTCAGCAGTTTCATAACCTCGCTCACCGTCAGCCACTTACAATCCACGACTTGAATAGACACAATATAGTCTCCTTCCTTGGCTCCTGCCAGCTACAAAAAAAAAAAATAACAATTTAAAAAAAATGTTTGTTGATGTTTACTTTTTCTTCTTTCTATATATGAAAAGCAGAGCGACAGAGAGAGATCCTCCATGCACTGGTTCACTCCGTCAAACAGCTGTGACAGCTGGGGCTGGGCCAGGCCAAAGCCAGGAGCTCCATCTGGCTCTTCCGAGTGGGTGGCAGAACTCTGTACTTGAGCCAGCACCTGCTGCCTCCCAGGCACATTAGCAGGAAGCTGGATGGGAAGCAGAGGAAGAGGTGGGACTCGATCCCAGGCACTCTGATAGAGAAGATGGACAGCCCAAGTGGTGGCTTAAACAGCTGTGTCACAACACTCACCCTAAAAGTACTACTGAAATAAAGCTCAGTGTTTTGTTCATTCAAATCCCTGAATCAGTTCCCAAACTGGTGAACAAAGTAGATGTTTGCATAAATTTGCTTCGAGAAAGGAAAACTTAACCCTTTATTCTCTGGGCACAGTATTCATGAGTCCTTTTGCATAAAGCCAGGCCTGTAACACAGACGAACCCTAAAATCAATCACCCACACACATACATATGCTTGGGCTGCTTTCTATGCATTTTCCCAGCCCAACTCTGTCATGCTGCCAATCAACAGGCGTGGCTCTCAACCTAGCAAGTTGCCCACTTACCGCAGCAGAGCAGTGGGGATCCAGGAAGTGGACCTGAACCGGGGCGTTCCCTCTCAAGGTGAATCCCAGGTCCCCTTCTTCTGCAGCAAAGCGAATGGTTCGAGGAGGCGTCCACCTCTTGTTGGCTGAAAACACAGACAGGGGGCCCTGTGGAAGAGAGCATCATCAGGTGTAGGGCTTGGAGGCGAATCAGACAGGTGAATGCTAAGGGACATCTGCTTAGTGTCTCTGAAGACTCCCCCAGCCTTATTCAGAGACATCACAATGACAGCATCTGGGGTAGTACATGTGTAGCAGCCACACAGGAACATCAACTGCCACAATATATTCCATATACATAAACAGCTTTCAATGTGTGCTATGGCCTGAATGTTTGTGTCGCTTCCAAAATTCCTTTGTTGAAATCTAATCACCAAGGATTACTAGGAGGTGTGGGGCAGAGGGGGGTTCTTCTGAGAGGTGATGAGGTTCGCCCTCATGAATGGGATAGGTGCCTTTAGAAAAGAGGCTTGGGGACTGGCGCTGTGGCATAGCAGGTAAAGCCATTGCCTACAGTGCCAGCATCCCATAGGGGTGCCAGTTCGAATCCTAGCTGCTCCACTTCCGATCTAGCTCTCTGCTACGGCCTGGGAAAGCAGTAGAGGATGGCCGAAGTCCTTGGGCCCCTGCACCCACATGGGAGACCCAGAGGAAGCTCCTGGCTCCTGGCTTCAGATTGGCACAGCTCCAGCCATTATGGCCACCTGGGGAGTGAACCAGCAGATGAAGACCCCTCCCTCTCTCTATCTCTGCCTCTGCCTCTCTGTAACTCTTAAAAATAAATAAATAAATCTTAAAAAAAGAAAGAAAAGAGGCTCACAGGAGCTGATTTGCCTCTTCTACCAAATGAGGTCACAGCTAGAAGGCATCTCTGTGAGCCACAAAGCGGGCCCTCACCAAACACCAAACCTGCCAATGCCTCAATCCTGGCCTTCCCAGCCTCTGGAACGCTGAGCAATCAGTTTCTGTTGTTTACAAGCCATCCTGATTACAGTATTTTGCAACAGCAGCCCAGATGGGCTAAAACAGCATATTTGCAAAAATTTAAGAGCTTTCCCCTTAGGCCGTTCATGAAATAAGCGTGCAACATACCAGCTTTTGAAAGAAGTCCGTTACTGTCAACTTGGAGAACTGGGGCAATATCATTTCAACCTCTTGCTCGGTTTTAGCTGCAAAAGATCAAAGTGAAAGGATAAATGTTTGTGTGATTGACAGTGAGCCTTGAAAACTCAGGTCTACAGTCACCCCTCTGCCAGGAGGAGGAAGCAGCACTTTCTGTATCCTTTGTCCTTCTCCTTGGTCCAGACCAGGGGTAGGGAACGCCCAGCCCACAGGCAGCCTGCCTAAGGCCCATGCAATCGCTGGGCCAGGCCCTGCCAAGGCAATCACAGGCAGGACTCTAAATTCAATACACCTACAGCAGGCTCATTTTTAAGCTGGTAATTTTGTGCAGCACGTGAATGATGTTGTAAATATCCAAATTGTCCCTCGCAGAACAAAGGTTCCCCACCCTCAGTCTAGACACATCTAGAACAGAGGATGGGCGCTGTTCAACTCCTGGCTGGGGTGGACTCTACCTTCCACCTGGGCACCTACTACAAGCCATCGTCCTGGGGCTCGGACACAGGCACGCTGATCAGACAACCTCTCCACGTGTGAGAGAAGCTTCTGATATTTCAGCGGATTTCCTTTGGCCCTCATAAAACCCCCCCTGTAAGGCAATCTGTGTTCTGGGCATGGCTATTACGGAAGTTCTCTGTCTCTCGATGCACGGGCCTGGGGCATAACATGCTTCCCAATTGCAGTAGTCACATGTGATGTGAGGGATTCACAGTGAGAAGTGGGTTTGCCAAGTCACCTGCAGCAATAGCTTTCTGTCCCCCACAGCACCTCCCTGGCAGGCTCAGGCCCACCCTAACCACAAGGCCATCGGTGTGTAACAAAGGTACCCAGCACCGGCAGACTACACGGGAACGGCAGTACAGAAAGGAAACCTTGGAGAGGATGAGTGGCACCAACAAGACAGATCATAGCCCTCGACCTACAAGACGACCCTGTGGCTTCTTCTATTATTATTTTTTTAAGGTTTATTTATTTGAGAGGCAGAGTTACAGAGAGAGGGAGAGACACAGAGAGAAAGGCTTTCTATCCGCTGGTTCACTCCCCAGATGGCCGCAATGGCTGGAGCTGAGCTGATCCAAAGCCAGGAGCCAGAGGTTTCTTCCAGGTCTCCCACGTGGGTGCAGGGGCCCAAGGACTTGGGCCATCTTCCACTGATTTCTCAGGCCATAGCAGAGAGCTGGATCAGAAGTGGAGCAGCTGGGTCTCGAACTGGCGCCCATATGGGATGCCAGCACTGCAGACGGTGGCTTCTTAGAAACCATTTGATGCAGGCTGGGCCCAGACAGGCTCCTCATCTCCCACTGGGGCTGTGTGTCCCCCCTCCTCTGTGGGGTTGATATCTCTGCACCAGGCATTTGGTGCAAATGAATGCCATTCCTGCTGCCACCTGCCGGCTTGGTTCCCTGTGGCAGGAATGTTGATCCCTATAAGCCTTCATTTCCTTCCCTTTAACATGAGGGCAATGCCAGTACCTCCCTCAGCACTGGGAGATTCTGTATACAGATGGTGCTAACTGTGGCACCTGGCAGATCCCAAATGCTGGGCTAACATTGTTAAAATCGAGTCTAGGATTCTAGCTTGAACAGGGCTGTCTCTAAAGAGCTGTTCCCTGAAAATCAGGAAGGAGCTCCAGAGACGGAAGCAAAGGCGTAGGAAGGCAGTGAGAGGAGGTTTTGCCCACAGTTCCTGGCTCAGAACCTCCCCTCCAAGGTGGGCCACAGAACCAAGGGTCTCCTTTCCCCAAAGCTGGTCACAGAAACTGTAATCTTCCCCCACCTTTTTGTTTGGTGGGTGCTGGCCATAAAGATGCTCTGACCCAGCTTTGCCAATAGAAGGTCATTAAGATCTTCCTTGTTCTTCCAGAAGGTTCCACCCTATACCTGGCAGGAGGAAACGCTAGCACTGTGAGGCCAAGAGGAGTCTGGACAGACAGGCCCTGCAACATTAGCCCATGCCCCTTCTGTCCAATCACATTTCCACACAGTTGTCCGTGCTTCACTCATGCTTGTGTGACGAAGTCTTCATGAAAATCCAAGAAAACAGTTCAGAGAGCTTCTGCAGAGCTGAACACAGGGAGCTTTCTGGAGGGTGGTGCAACTGGAGCGGGCCTGGGAGCTCCACGCGCTTCCCCCACCCCGTGCCCTACGTGTCTCTTCCTCTCTGTATCCTGTGTAAGACCCCGGACTACTGTCCCAGGAGTGTGGTTCCTGGGGTCCCGTGAGCTGCTCCGCAAATCAATCAAACTCAGAGAGGGCATCACAGGAACTCCGATTCATAGCCTGTCAGTCGCAAACACAGGTAGAACACCCGGTGGCGTGGGGCAGGGTGTACTGCCCTGGGGGCTGAGCCTGTGGGACCTGATGCTGTCTCCAGAACTGAATGAGACTCCAGGACAGCCAGCTGGTGCCCGCAGCAGACTCGTGTCCGAAGGGATCCGTGCAGTGAGCACCCAGCATGAGAAACAGAGTTGCGTTGGTTTTTCAATCAGTATCCTCAGGGGCTCTGGACAAAGAGGGTTCCCTCAACCAGGCGGCCCTCTGTCCCCCACCTGATTTCCAGAAAGACCCTAACCAAGCCTCGCTGCAAAGCTACCTTCAGGGGAGGCCCTGCAGTGACCCCACCTCCCCGAGGGCAGCAGACGCTGCCGAGTTCACCACTGTACTCCTGAGCACATGAGACCTGGGAGAGGATTAGAGGAGGCGCTGACCTAAGAGGGAGAAAAGGGGGATAGGAGCAAACCCAGGAGAGGGAACTGGAACACATTTGGCTTTCAAAGTAGGGAGCCAGAGGTCAATTCCAATTTCCCAGAAGGCAATGGGACATGTGGGAGCTGGGGAACTTAGACCAGGACATCAAGGGGTCTGACTAGAATGACCCAAAAGTTCTGGAGATCCTATGGAGAGGGGTTTGGAGAAAGTGAACCAGGGAGAGCAGGCCCCTAGAAAATGCTGGGGGGCTGGGCGGCATTGACCAAGAGGAGTCGGGGGCCGGTGCTGTGCCATAGCAGGCTACGCTTCCGCCTGCAGTGCCGGCATCCCATATGGGCGCCGATTCGAGTCCGGGCTGCTCCTCTTCCAATCCAGCTCTCTGCTATGGCCTAGGAAATCAGTGGAAGATGGCCCAAGTGCTTGGGGCCCCTGCACCTTCATGGGAGACCCGGAACAACTCCTGGCTCCTGGCTTTGGATTGGCTCGGCTCCAATCACTGCAACCATTTGGGGAGTGAACCAGCGGATGGAAGACCTCTGTGTGTCTGTAACTCTTCCTCGCAAATAAATTTACTTAAAAAAAAAAAAAAAAAAGAGCGAGAGCACTCAGGCTGGGGGGAGGGGCTGGAGGATGGGACCAGGAAGGCAGGTGTCCTGATGCCAAGGGAGGAGAGTTGAGGGGCAGGAGGGGAGGCAGGTGATGGGTAGGTAAGGATGAACACCCTGGATTTGGGAATTGGAAGAGAAAACTCCGGGGCAGGCACAGCACCCAGGTCCCGATACGGCCCTCCCAGTGCCCAGCACGCAGCAAGGGTTCGCCCAGCTCTGCAAATACAGACTGTGTGCAGCTGAGCACCCTGCCTCTGCACCCCACACAGACAGCCTGCCGGGGTCACTCACACAGAATGTCGGGAGCATCAATCAGGGTCAGGATGTCGTCTTCCTCTTGGTGCTGGGCGTACTTGAGCCGGGAGCGCTGGTGTGCCGCAGACAGCACCTCCTGCAGCACCTCGATGTTGCGCAGCTTCCTGCACAGGCTGGCCTCCCGCACCGACTCCTCGTGGAGGGCGATGGCTCTGCGCAGGTGGGACTTTCCTGCAGGCGGAAAACCACCACCCACGTGACAGGTGAATGCTTCAGGGACAGCGAAAGGGCCCTGGGGTCAGCCCAAGGAGAGGGAATTCTCCTTTCTAAAGGACCAGCCTGGAATATGCCTACTAGTATCTATTAACATTCACCCAACAACTCTCTACTGTGTGTTCCAGGAGCTACAGATAAACCAAACACTGCCCCCTCATCCACAGGCTTTACACGCTAGGGGCTGACGAGCAGATAATGAACCAGACAAGCTGCGCATCACAGATGGTGTGGAGACGAGGTTACACAGGATAAGGAAGCAGGGCAGGCAGGTGGGGCATAAGAAGGCTGGCCGTGGGAGCTGTCCCTCTGCGGTGGGGCCATCGAGGAAGGCTTTTCTGATCAGCTGGCCTCTGAGCAGCCATGTGGGCAGGTGACAGAACATTCCTGTAAGGAGGAGCAGCAGGGCAGGTGGCCTGGGGCGGGAGCAGCCTTAGGGGTCCCAGGACCAGCAGGAGTTGAGGGATGTGGCTGGAAGGACACAGGTGTAGGGAATGAGGTCAGGGGCCAGGTCACCTGTGAGTTTACAAGTTCTGGATAATGACGTTTGCTTTTCCTCTGGGTGAGAAGGGAGCCCATGAGGGTGCGAGTAGGAGTGATGTGATCGGACACCTGTGACCAGACTCCGAAGGAGCATAGAGAGGCAGGGAGAGCAGCTACGAGCAGGGCAAGCTGCGTGCCCACTCCTTCCTCAACTGTAGAACGGGGACCACGGGACCAGAGGGCTGTGCAGGGCGCAGGGGAGTCAGAGTGTGCGTGGACACGACGTGTGTTGGACTGGGTGTATGTCTTCTAGGGAGAGTCAATGGGGTTAAGAAAGACAAGTGTGCAGAATCCAGGGTTTCCAGCTGGCACCCTGAGGGGGATGGAGCTGCCATGACCAACATGGGGAAGGCATGTGCCTACGCATGGATGTGGGTGGGTGGGTAGAGGGGCTGGAGGAAGTTGGGTTTGTACAAGGAAGGAGATATGCATGCTGAGACATGGTGGGGACCACGCCAGCGCAAGTCATCACCAGTCCTCAGGTGTTCCATGTGATGAAGTGGAGGCATAAGAAATGGGCAACAAGCTCTCCTGCATCACGGTGGCAAAGCCCATCCGTGGAGCACCTGAGTGCTGGAGTCCTCCAAGCCCTGGCTGCAGGGTGGGAGGCCTGAGACTCTCAAAATTCAGGGAACACAGCTCTGGAAGCCCTGCTCTTCCAAGCTCTCCCCCTGGAGACCGGTCCGGGCTGTCCACGAGCAGGGCTAGCTGACACAGTTAGTGGGACATGGCTCTGGGGCAGGGCCCACACATACCCAGCTGCCGGCGCTGCTGGTCGTTTTTCAGTGTGGCCAAGGGCGTGAGCCCCTCTGGCATGTGGTGGTAGAGCTGGGACAGGCACTTCTCCTGGTGGTCCTCATCCGCGCCGGGCTTCACTGCGACAAGAGCCACAGGTTAAATCCCCTCCCGTGGCTGTGGCCGTGGCCTCTGAAGATGGCGCCGGAGACTCACTTAGAGGTTTCTCTTTCAACTACATCTCCGGGTTTGTCTCATTTTTCACTACACGTTCAGGATAACCTGTTTGCCTTCTGCCCCTGGACATAGCCCAACAATCCAGGCCCTAGCCCCTGGGTGCAGGATGTGGCCCCAAGCCCCACACACTACCTCCTCCAAGTCCCCCACTGCTCAGAACCTCTCAGCATAGCCCTAGCTCCGTCACTGCCCAGCATGAGGGCCTCTCGTGGCCTCCACAATTTCAAGGATAGCCCCTCTCTGCAGCTTTCCTGGTGCGTAGCCCCCTCTGCAACCTCACCAAGCCATTACCCAATGGCCTCGGCTCTGTTCTCACGCTCGGACCCCATGCCTGCTCTTAGCTGTTCTTCCCCACTGTGCTGAGCTGGAAGTCCAGGCCAAATGCCACTGCCTCTGAGACACCATCCATGACTACACAGTGGGGCCCAACTGCTTCGTCATCTGTGTCTCTACAGCAACCACCAAGGCACTACACTCCCATTTGTTTGCATTGGAGGATACTTCAAAAAGCTCAAGACAAACCAGAATTCAAGATCCTATCTTGGAGCAAAAAATAAAAAAATGTGGAATCCATGCACAATGTTCTTCTTCATGTGCATTTTCCACAAGCTTTTTGAAGGCCTTTATTTGTCCTGCCTGGAAGATGATACAGTCCCAGGAACTGTGGCTCTCACTTTCAGGAAGCCAACGTAAGGCACTCTTCAGCTTTGCATGCTGGTTCTTAGCTTTCGCCACAGTCCTGCAAGGTAGGTCTTCCTCTTACCCGCATTTTGCAGATGAAGGAAGTGAGGCACGAGCAGCTACACAACCGGTCCAAGGTCACACAGCTCCAAATGCAAGCAGTGTGGCTCCAGAGTCTTAATTACTCTGTGGCTGCTGTGGTTAGCACTAATTATACCCCAAATCTCACCCGATCCCTAGAAGAGGGCCCGTACAAGCGCAAAGGCCAGAGAGGCACTTACCCCAGAGTAACCAGATGCCAAAAACTTAGCAATATTTTAATGCAACTTAAAATATATCAAAATAAATGCAAAAAAAAAACCCTGTGATGAATAAACATCAAAATTTCTTTTTGCCTCGGGCTCCAATAGGGCTCAGCACAGATACGTAAGATTCCTGTCTTTATTTAAAATTTTGACCATCACAGATTCTATGCATTAGCTTTGATTCATGTAAAATATTACCTTAAAATGCTGCTGGCTTTGATTCCTGAATTTTTTGCACCCCTTTAGGTTCTAGAATCCAGGTGAAAAGTCACCTGTTTGATCCCTGGCAGAATTAACACCACCTCCACCCCTGTGAGCTCTCAGCTCACCCTGGCCTGTGGGATAGCTGCCTGGGTCAGCGTGTGCTCCCAGCCTCTGCCTCCCTGCTGTGAGCATTGCCAGGGCAAGCAGGCCACTCCTATTCAGCCTAGGATCTTTCTGCAGCAGCCAGACCACAACCCGACCAAGCCCCAGCACCCCGAGTCCCCAAGTCTTACACTGATGGTCGATGAGCAGGGTGGCAGTGAAGTAGTGGGCCAGTGCCCCATAGTGGTGGGCCTTCACCCGCGCCACGCTGGCCCAGGAGTAGGGGATGTTCTCTCTCACGGGCACCTGGCTCATGGCCGCATGCAGCTGCTGGTACACCTCTCCCACCTGAAATAGAAGGGACGCTGGGGACGGCAAGTCCAGCGCAGGGGCCCTCACACACCCAACTGCAGGACTGGGGCCCTTTTTCCCAGGCGGCAACCTCTGCCCGAGGCCACTCCACAACCTGGGAGTGCTTCTAAGAGACTCCTCATGCTGTCAATGTCAGAGTTAGCAGAGGGCTCAGGCAACTGGCATCAGACTGGTTTTAGGCTAAGCTGCCGATGGAAGCAACCATCTGTATGGCAAACACTGACACTCACCAAGAAAACACAGGCCAGTGGCCCCAGCTGGGGCGAGCTGTGGCCAGGGAAGCCCCTGCTGCTTCCAGGGGCACCTGCACCAACACATCCCGCCGGCCTTCGGAAACCGCAGATCCAGGGAGTCCTCACCTTGGCCGCTTCCTGAGCCACCTTCACCAGCGCAAAGAACTCATTGCGGATGCCGGGAAGGCTGATTTTCTCAAACACGCACTCCTGGGCCTGCGCAAGCATCATTTTGAGCAGCACGCTGAGCATGGCGGGGCTCATGTCATAACTCGGGGTATGTGTAAACGTCTCTTTCAGGTAGTTTAAAACCCCTAAAATTGCAAACATTGTACTTATTAGATTGGCGATCATTATTTCACTGAGCTGCTACAGAGAGCATGACAGACGCAAAGACGTACAACTGGTGTCCCGGACTATCTCAAAGGCCAGTCTGCTCCTATGGAAACCCTAAGAACTGTAAGCAGAGACAGCAGACGGCTGCTCAGAGCGGCCTTATTCACAAAAGCCAAAGGGTGGGAAGAAAACCCATTGTCCACCGACTGATGGATGGTCTAGCACATGGTGGAGTATTTTTCTGTCTGAAAAAGGAAGGAAAGCCTGACACACGCTAAGACATGCATGAAGTCATCATGCTTGTAAAAGGACACATGTATGATTCCACTGCAATGACATACCTGGACTAGCAAATTCACAGAGACACAGTACACTAGAGGTACCAGGAGCTGGGGGAAGGTGAAGACAGGGGGTTATTGTTGAATGAGAACAGAGTTCCTATGATGAGAATTTCTGGAGACAGATGGTAGTGATGGTTGCATAACCACAGGAATATGCTTATTGCTACTGAAACGCACACTCAAAAAAAATGGGTAAAATAGTAATTTTATGTTAGATACATTTTACCACAATAATAATAAAAAACTGGATTCTCTCTTGCAAAACATATCTGTAACAAGTAAGGAATCCAGCCTGCCTCCTGTCCCTGTCTCACCTGGGACAAGTCTGAGAAATTTCATCTAGGACCAGGCACTCATCCAACGGAGGGAAAAGCAGAAACCAGACAAAGACCGAGGGGCTCCCAGGAGGCTGTTCCCCAGGAGCCCAGGAAAGACCAATCCGGCCCCCTCCACTGGAAATGTTCAAGCTGTGGCCCTTGGCTGCCTTTCCTATGCTTTGGGAAATTCACTGTTTCGACTGACAGTCTGGAGCTGAAACAGAATCTGCCCCATGAATCCCATCCAGCTGGTTCCTCAGGTTTCGTGGCCCCACAGGAGGCTGTTTACTCCCCTCGGGGCTCCCTCGGGCTCTCCTCTCTTCTTAAGCTTCCCTGTCTGCGGCTCTGTAATCCTGGAGGCAGGTCACTAAGGGTGTGTGCTTGAGACTCCCCAGAAAGACAGGCAAGTCCAGAAAAGGATTCACAGAGACAGAAACGCCACATGGCTTCTTAGCACAGCATTTCAGCCTAAGGGACCACTGTCTCTTTAAAATCGCAGAAAGAGGGAGAAAAAGAGAGAGCAAGACAGACAGCAGAAAGCCCTCATCAATTGGTTCACTCCCCAAATGCCTGCAACAAGTCTGGGCGAGGGCCAGAGCCGGGAGCCAGGGACACAATCCACATCCCCCATGAGGGTGGCAGGAACCCAGTCATTTGAGCCATCTCCACTGTTTCCCAGGGTCTGCCGTGGTCGGAAGCTGGAGGCAGGAATGGAAACCAGGCACCTGGATATGGGGTATGGGCAACCTAACTGCTAGGCTAAACGGCTGCTCCAGAACCATCACTTAACACAAGACATTTTATGAAGTCCTTCACAGGCTTGCACAGCCAAGGGAGCATCCAGAAGGTTCTATGTATGTGTATGTGGGGAGGTAGTAATTCCACCCCAAAGCATAACAAGGAACAACATAGAAGGCCAGAGGCTGTGGGGTCCACCTGGGGGTCAGGCCACGGTCTGTACTGTGCTACTGCTCTTGCCCTATGCCCCATGCTCTGAGTTTGTCCCCAGACAAGGCCTTGCCAGCAGCGAGCAACACTGTCCCTTTGGCCACACATGCAGGGTTGCCCACTCCACCGGGTCTGGTGACCCCTGTCCTCTATGGGTGGATGCTAAGCTGCTGTTCTCTTCCTTCCTGCGTTTGCTTCCTACCAGAGGGGGAAAAAAAGGCTGAGGTGGAGAAAGTATTTGGAAATCCCAGAAATAGACAACACCCTCCTGTTAGGTACCCTCCTGTCTACATCACTAAAAACCATCTAAAAACTTGAGCTGCCTTAGATTTGTTTTCTGAAAGGTATAGGATGTAAATAAGTACATCTACAAAGATACAAGCAAAAACTGGCAGAGAAAGAGGGTTAGGTTACCACCAGCAAAGGAGGGTCTGTCCAGCAATGTCTGCTCGCCTGTCCCCCAGTAGTGAGATGTAGGGCCAGTGGGGCCTGGGATGGGAGAAATGGCCACAGAGGGCTGGGTGCGTTGCTATCACTTGTCTGGTGCAGCTACCTTGTTTTAGCCTCAGTATACAAGCCGGCGCCACAAGGCGGAGGACTAGCCTGTTAAGCCACGGCGCCGGCTGAGCTCTCAGCCTTCTGAGGACCCCTAGGAAGCACCCACACCCTCTCTTCAGCTGAGGCACGCTGTTGCCGCCTGGCGGGGCAGGGCTCCGTCCAGGGGCCCCTGCAGACACACACCTGCGGCTCTCTGGAAGGCGTCCACGGCGCTCTCCAGCCCGGCCTGCGTCTGCCGATTGCAGCGGGTCCCGATCTGGGTGTAGAGCGCCCCCACGTTGAACAGGATGCTGGCCTTCTCCAACAGCAAGTTCTGCTGGCTGACCGGAACCCCGGTGAGGGAGTCGTACCTGTCCGCAAGACACGTGCCGTGAGGACACTGATGACTTTTAGGCGTGAACACGGACAAAACTCATTTGCTGAATGAAGTCCAGAGATGCACATGCAATGAGGCTTTTATTCCCAAAATGATGAGCACACAGAATAAACAGCCACCCCACTCCACCCCCAGTCACACACGCAAATGATCACGACATCCTCCAGCAGGTGACTGGAGAAACACACCATGATACACCCAGACGACGGAGGACCACTCGGCACTAGGAAGGAATGAGCTGGCGATCCATGGAAAGACGTGGGAGAAATCAAACACACATGACTAAGTGAGAGAAGTCATCTAAAAGGCCACCTACTGTACGCATCCAACTATGTGGCATTCTGGAAAAGGCAAAACCATGGAGAGAGTAAAAAGATCAGTGGTTGCCAGAGGGAGGGGGAGGGGAGGGAGGAACTGGCAGCGCCAGAGGACTCTAGGGCAGAGCTGCTACGTGTGAGACCACAACTCTGGATACGAATCCGCATACATTTGCCAAAAACCACAGAATGCATGCGGGTCCTTTAAAAAGTTCATGGAAAATGGGATGAAAAGTAAGTGGAGGGGCCAGCAATGCAGCGCAGGGGGCTAAGCCGCTGCCTGTAATGCCAACATCCCACATGGGAGCACCAGTTCGAGTCCCAGCTGCTCCACTTCCAATCCAGCTCCCTGCTAATGCACCTGGGAAGGCAGATGAAGATGGCCCAAGTGCTTGGGCCCCTGCACCCACATGGGAGACCCAGACTTGAGTTCCTAGCTCCTGGTTGAGCCCTTGCTGTTGCAGCCATGTGGGCAGTGAACCAGCAGGTGGAAGATCTCTCTCTCTCTGTAACTGTGTTTCAAACACATAAATAAGTCTTCCTAGGGTTACTTTGGCCTGAAGTCCATGCACAGTTCTCTCCCAACAGGCATATTCCAGGGCCTTCTCAAGTACTCCTAGTCCAGGCTAAGGCATGGACTGCAGGCAACCACAGCCTGGCAAGGCAAGTTTACCAACTGTAATGAACAGAGGGCCGTGGCGGCAGACGGTGGGGCTGAACGCACATGGGGCCAGGGGATACGTGGGAACTTGACAGTCTCCGCTCGATTTTTCTATGAACCTAAGACTTCTCTTAAACAATAGTGCCTGCTAAATATACACACAAGACTTCTCCTAATTGAAACCTAAGCCACTGCCAACCCTTTGTAGTTCTGCCTGAAGTCACAGTTTTTAGGTTCACATGTGAACCAGGAGCAGGCAGGGAGCTTCTTCCTACTTCCGGACTAAGGAAAAAGCCCCCGTCACCCCCTCCCTGTCCTTCCCGCTCCTAAGCACGCTCAGAAGAGAGGCACAGCTCCCCCAAGGCTCCCAGATAACACTCATCTTGGCAATTCTCAGCTGTCAAGAGGAAGTCAGATGTCCAGCCTCTGCTGGTAAAACCTGGGCTAATTCTGCTCGCTGCCTGCACACTGGGACAAAACCCGATGCCCACCGGCACTGAAACCGGGCTCCTTGTTCATTCCACCCCAGAGCCCTGGTGTTTCCCCAACGCCGGCACGATCAGGAAGGAACTCCGCCTCTCCCTGGCCCCCTTGTGCTGAGAAGCAAGGGGCCTCGCTCTGTTGGAGCCATAAACATGGATTTCCTGCCCCCATTCTGGATGCTGCTGCTACACTGGGTTATGTAGGAAAGAGGTGCTGCAATGCAGAAGGCTCATCTGGGCTGCACAGACCGCCCCCCACCCCCACCCCCAATGGCTGATGCAGGCAAGCACCCAGGCAGACCTCAGGTACCTACCAGGTAAACAGAAGCCCCATCTGGCGGGTGGGCGGGAAGAACCGGCTCTCCACAAATCCCAGCTGGATGAAGTAGGTCATGAGCAGCTCCACCCCAGCCTCATCCCGGCTGGGGGTCCGACAAGCCTGGAAAAACCGCCGAGGGGGTGAACAGAGGGGCACAGAGCAGCCAGCCCAGCAGTGCACCCACAAGCAGGCCTCTCTGGCTCTTTCTATGGTGTGTGGGCCATAAGCACTGGGAGGGATGGAAAGGGCTTGGGAGGAATCCAGGATTCCTGGAACTTGGCCCTATACCTCCGGGTGAGCAGGTCTCTCCCGTTCTGTGGTTTTCTCCCACAGCAGGTGGAAGGAGTGAGTCTAACAGCCCCTCCCCCTCACCGCCAACCATCTTCGGTGCTGTGAGACCCCAAGTCTGCTGCCACGGGGGTACTCTGAAGATGGAGCAGGAGCAGCAGCCGCCCCTCCCGCCCCCTCTCCTACTGCCCACAAGAACGTACCTGTCTCAGATCCATAAGGTCTGCGATCTCATCTTCATACAGATAGCTGTCTTCACTGTAGTGCTCCAGGATGAAATCCTTCGAGAAAATGAGACACGGTAAGATGTGATTCAGCCGCAAGCATGTTTTGTGTGTACCGTGACCCTCTTTTTTTTTTTTTTTTAAATATTTTTTATTTGAAATGCAGTTAGAGAGACAGAGAGGGAGACACATACACACACAGAGGGGTTGGGGGGAGAGGGAGAGAGGGAAAGAGAGAGAGAGAGAGAGGTCTTTCATTCACTGGCTCACTCCCTAAACGGCCACAATAGCCAGGGCTCGGCCAGGCTGAAGTCAGGAGAAGAGCTTCCACCAGAAATCCCCCATGTGGATGCAGGGGCCCAAGCACCTGGGCCATCCTCCACTGCTCTTCCAGGCATGTTATCAGGGAGCTGGATTGCAATTCGAACAGCCAGGATTCGAACAGGTGCCCCTATGGGATGCTGCCACTGCAGGTAGCAGCTTAACCCGCTATCCCACAACACCAACTCCAACTGTGACCTTGTTTTAAAAAAGAAAAAATGCAGGATACAGAAAAAACTCAGGAAAGACTGTGATTTTCAGAGTGGGAGGATTTGTTTTCTTAATTTTGTCCATTTAGATTTACAAATATGGCATTTGTTGCCTTAGTGAAAAGGAAAGTTTATGCTACTTTCTACTCAAAAATATTGTTGCAACGGGAAACCTCAAATAACTCTGGCTAACATTACAGTTACTCGGGGGCTAAGACCTTTACATTTTGGGGTGTCCTCAGCACTCAGGCATAGGGTCTTTCTAGCAAAGGAAACTTGAGTCTGGGGACCACTGTAGGGACAATGCCACCTCAGCGTCTGTGATTGGAACCTTCGTGAGAGCAGCTCTGGGCATCTCCACAAATGCAATACCCCAGTAAAATCCCTGAGCCTTAACTGGGTCAGAACCACCCTGAGAGTTCATTGTATTATTCAGCAACCAACCAGTGGGCACTGCACAGAGCTCCCTCCCTCACAGGGCTTCTATTCTCACCAGAACAGAGAACAGTATTAGGCATAACTGATAATTAAGTTACACAGTACATAGGCTGAGTAGCCCTTCCGCCAAATGCTTGGGGCCAGAAGTGTTCTAGCTTTCAGATTTTCTTTTCCAGGTTTTGGAATATCTGCATATATGCAATGAGATATGCTGAGGATGGGACCCAACTGTAAACACAAAATGCATTTGGTTTTATTTGCATCTTGTATGAGAGTACTTCAGAAAGCTCTCATAAGGGGTGGATGTTTGGCACAGAAGTTAAAGACACCCTTGGGAAGCCTGAATTGGACTGCCTGGGTTCAAGTCCCAGCCCCACTCCTGATTCCCGCTTCTAATGCACACTTTGAGAGGCAGCACGTGACAGCTAGAGTAGTTGGACCCCTGCCATGTACATGGGACACTCAGATGCAGTTCTGGGCTCCTGGCTTTGGCCCGGCCCAGCCTTGGCTATTGTGGGCTAGTGAACCAGCAGATGGAATACCTCTCTGTGTCCACCCTTCTAATAAAATGGAAAACATTTTTTTTAAGTTTTTGGAAAATGGAATGCAGATTATTTTGATGTTGAACATTGTAAAAGCCATGTATATGAGGGAAGATCAAAAATTCGTGGAAAATGTTAATTACAAAAAAAAATTATGCATGGCTTTCAAAAAAATTTTACACCACAATAAACTTTTAATTCTATTTACTTCATAAGCTTTTCTTTTTAAAGAGCTATATACTGCTTAGTTTATTTTCTTGTGATGTCCTTTAAAACATTTTGTTATTTTCATTTTATTTGAAAGGCAGAGAATCCTCGGTTAAGCACTTCCTTCCCCCAATGCCCACAACACTCCCAAGGCTGGGCCAGGCTGAGGCTAAGAGTCGGGAACTGAATCTGGGTCTCCCATGCGGTGGCAGAGACCCAATTACTTGAGCCATCCCCTGCTGCCTCTCAGGGAGAACGGTATCAGGAAGCTAGAACTGGAACCGGAGCCAGACTTGGGCCCAGGTGCTCCAGTACGGGATGTGGGCACCTCAAATGTCATCTTAACCTTTGTGCCCAAAGCCCACCCCTCCACAAGCATTTGGAAAGGTCCTCGTACACACAAACTATATATAATATTTTAAATAATTTTGTGCATTAAAACAGTTTCAGGGTATGGAGTTTTCCACCTGCGGCATCATATCCGTGCTCAGCAAGTTAGAGCTTGCAGCTCTGCAGGTGTTCAGGTCAAGGATCCTCAGTATTGTAAGAGTAGTATAACAGGCATCAAGAATGGTCCTTTTAGGAGCCAGCACTATGGCTTAGTGGCACTGGAATCCCATATGGGAGCTGGTTCATGTCCCAGCTGCTCCTCTTCCAATCTAGCTCTTTGCTATGATCTGGTAAAACAGAAGATGGCCCAAGTCCTTGGGTCCCTGCACCCAGGTGGGAGACACGGAAGAAGTTTCTGGCTCTTGGCTTCAGATTGGCTCAGAGCCAGCATTGCAGCCATATGGGGAGTGAACCAGCGGATGGAAGCCCCCTCTCTCTGTCACTCCCTCTATCTGTAACTCTACCTCTCAAAAAAACCTAAATAAATAAAATCTTTATAAAAAAATTTAAAATGGCTCTTTTTTTAGAATGGTTCTGCACTAGACAGTGGTTCAGTTATGTTTCCCCAAGTGCCTGCAAGCATCTTTACATGCTGTGCACAGTAAAGCGCCTTCTGCTTTGTAGAGACACACACACTCACACAAACACACATACACACTCACACAAACACAGACACAGACACACTCAACTCACACATACACACAGCCTTGTGGACAAAAATCAAGTCTTTACTTAACGACTTTCATTTTTTTTTTAAACCTAGCAGTGTATCAAACCTATGCCATAAAATAGTCTAGAACATGACCAACTTTTAATGGCTCTATAATCCTCCAATGTAATGAGTATACAGCTCATGCAATCAACAAATACACTGAACACACCTGTGAAAAGACCCTTGGTGGTTCCCAGGGTTTTATGACTGAAGACACCATCCCAATGACCACCCTTGGCGCACACCTCTGACTAGCCCCTGGGGACAAGTCCCTAGACACTGTCTCGCTGGGTCCAGGGACGTGCACAAGTTCCTTATGGTCTTTGATCTGCTCATGTTTAACACAGGGCTTCCTTATGGTTTTATGATGCTGTTGCAGATTTCCTTGATGTCTCAGAGTGAGGATGTCTGGAATCAGCTCCTCCACTAACATAATGGCCATTTGTAACATCTGCAATGGCTTCTAAAGGCTACTGTGTTCATCAGTGATGCTAGTTAAGGTGAGGATAGCCTGAAGGTCAGAGTCCACCTGGGCTCCACCCTCCCTGGCACCCCCAGGAGCAGTGGTAAAGGGGTGACCAGATGTCCTACCAACTTCTACTTCAAATGAAATTTGGCAAAAATTTCTCAAAAGGGGAGAAATTACACTTAAAATAAGAAATTAAGAGAAACTTTGTTTATTTCATACAAGTCAAAGAAAATTATAAATGTGTTCCTAGCTTTTGAAACTTATAGGATATGTGAAATCTACTTAGTAGGATAAAAAATAAGGCTATCTACCACCACTACTAGTATTTAGCATAATTCTGAATGATCTCTAGCTAGCAAATTAGAAAAAGAGCACAAATATCAGAAAGGAACAAAATAATATTTTTTGACAAAATAAATATGCTTACAAAACCAAAGGAAGTCAATGGAAAAATTACTAAGTGGCCAAAAAGTTGATATATAAGTCAGTAGTAACAAAAGTCAATAATCAGAAAAATATAAGAGAAACAATCACTTTGACAATAGCCAACAGAAGTACAATATGCCTGGGATTATAAAAATTAACTAAGCAGACATCTATTAAGCTTTACTGAAGAATCTAAGTTATTTCATTCTTTCATTTACTCATTAAATCACTGTCAGAAAAGACAGGCATGGCCCTGCCCCGTGCAACTTGCCATTTAGGGGTAGCACTGTGGTGCAGTGGGCTAATCCTCTGCCTGCAGTGCACCGGATCGAGTCCCAGCTACTCCTCTTCTGATCCAGCTCTCTGCTATGGCCTGGGAAAGCAGTAGAAGATGGCCCAAGCCCTTGGGCCCCTGCACCTGCGTGGGAAACCCGGAAGAAGTTCCTGGTTCCTGGCTTTGGATTGGCTCAGCTCTGGCTATTGTGGCCATTTGGGAAGTGAACCAGTGGATGGAAGACCTTTCTCTCTGTCTCTTCCTCTTTCTGTCTGTAGCTCTACCTCTCAAATAAAAAAAATAAAATCTTAAAAAAAAAAAAAAAAAAACTCGCCATTTGTTGGCCTCCACAGTTAGAAATGCATTCATAGATGAAAATGTGCAGTAACTGTAAAGGTGCAACGCTGTGCAATCACACAATTTCTGCCAAAGCCCAAAAGTACTGTTTCAGGGGGAATTTAGCAAACTATGGAAGAAAAAACATGGGACCCAAGCCAAGAACATTTAGAACAGCACAGCACCAAAAGAGGCTTGCTCTACTTGGCGTGAAAACCCACAGGGATAATACAATGGTGAGAACACGACGGAAGCAGCTGTGGATCATACACTGGTGAGAAATGGCTTCACGGTGGAACCAGCTATGGGTCAGAAACAGGCTTAAGCAGATGTGAGGACCAGGCAGATAACGCAAGCCAATGATGTCAACAGAAAGGCGGCTGTCAGATCCCACTTTGCCATGGACTGGCCCTGGGGCTTTGGACAGGTCACTTGGCTGTGCTGAGCCTCAGCTGCCCACGCTGTGAAATGGGATAATGTCCAGGACTCAGAGGTTGGAGTCGATATGTTCAGTAGTTTCCCAACATAAATGGGGAAGACTTAGCCTATCCAACAGGTCTAGGTAGGATGGAGGTGGCACACATATGGTACAATTGATGTGTGTTTAAGAAGGGGTGATTATGGTGCAAAATACCCCAGAGCCACTGGAACCACAGAGCTGGAGGGTCAAGGGGGTGAAGCAGCTATGGAACCCAGGAAAGGTGGGCACTGAAGAGCCAGCAGGAAAGGGCTCCCCCCACCCCCCAATCCTGGCCATGCAGCAGGAGCCTGTGACGGAGGAGGGGGATGGGGCAGCAGCGGTTGCCACCCAGCACTCACAGTCCCTTCCCAAGGCAGGCCTTACCCCTGCTATAAGGAAATACCTGCAGCTGAGTAACTTACAAAGAAAAGGGTTTATTTGGTTCAGAGCTTTGCAGGTTCAAGGACACGGCACTGGCACTGGCTGGGCTCTGGTGAGGACCTCAGGAACAATGACCTCACAGTGGGAGCACATTTGAGGGTGAGAGGGGTCACAGGGCAAGACAGGAAGCCAAGGCTTGCTCTTTGACAACAACCTCCCTTCAACAGAACTACATTAATCCGCTCCCTTCCAAGGCTCTCCTACCAGCCCTATCTCTTAAAGGCCCCACCACCTCCCAACACCACCATGCTGGGGACCAAGCTTCCAGCACAAAAACCATTGGGGAAACAAATCACATCCGAACTACAGCAGGGGCGGGGACGGTGCACCCCGAGAGAGAACACTGAGCAAGTTACAGAAGGGATTAGTTTATGTGCCATGGTGCTTCCAGGATGTTCTGTCAGGATGTTCCCAGTCAGAGAAAATAGGCTCTATTTAAAATCAAATCAGTACAGGGGCTGCAACATGTTAAAACCCTGGCCTGTAGAGCTGGCATCCCATATGGGTGACAGTTTGAGTCCCGGCTGTTCCACTTCTGATCCAGCTCCCTGCTAATGTGCCTGGGAAAGCAGCAGAGGATGGCCCAAGTGCTTGGGCCCCTGCAACCATGTGAAAGACCTAGAAGAAGCTCCTGGCTTCAGATGGGCTCAGTTCCACCAATTGTAGCCATTTGGGGGAGTGAACCAGCAGATAGAAGCTCTCTCTCTCTCTGCTTCTACCTCTCTCTGTAACTCTTTCAAATAAATAATAAAAATAAATAAATCTTTTAAAAAAATAAAATCAGTACAAAACAAAACTTCGATTTCTGGGAAGGGAATTAAACTTGATGGTGCTTTTTAGTGAAGCTGCCCTGACTGCTACATATCACACCGTCCTAATTAAGCCAGCAGAACCACTTCTGCCGTGTGTGCACTGCCGGTGTGCACTGCTCTTCAGGCACAGATGCGGAAGGGAGAAAACAGAAGTCCCCAAACGCTCTCATTTTTGTATGACTGTCATTTGTGGTGTCCCTTTTAGGCTACAAGGACATGGTTGGCAGCCCCAGCTGAATAGCAGTTGGCCATGCCCACAACATGTGATTTTTTTTTCACTTGCTTTTATGTGGAATTCGGCATGTGACCTATTGGGTTCCTTACGGATGTCCATGAAATTCCTAGGTTTCTCCACGAGAGTCCCCTGCATTCTTGTGCTCCAGCACCAAGCAATAGACAAACTAAATCTGCAAGAAACTGCTTTGCAACAGCATCTGCAGCCACCTCTGTAGACATGGGGATTTGCGAGTCCAGGCAGTCTGGGGAGGCGGCAGGAGGCGGCTGCCCCTGAATTTCCTTCTACCCTGAAAAGCAACTTGCTGGTAAACCTGAGTCCTGCAGAATTACCAACTTCCCTTCTAGAACTCCGAAATAAACCCCAAACTCAGAGGGGCCAGCACCAGGATTTAAACAAAGCAGCAGTGAAAACATCCATCCACTGCCCTGGGTGGATGGCTCACTCGTGGCAGGGGACTCACTGTCTGCGTTTGAGAGTGGATGTGTTAGGTAGGAAGTTAGGTATGAGCTTATGTGTGTATGACAGGCCTAAAGAGAAGGCATCTGTGTCCAGCATATGCATCTACATCTCAAAGTCATCTCCCGACAATGTTTCAGGGGCAGCCCAGCCCTCGAATCCTGCCCTGCCCCCTTCTACCTGATAACCTGCCAGGTGGAGGTCCCCACCCATTCTGCCTGACAAATCTTCCACAATCTCCCAGGTGCAGCCCAGTATCTGCATTTCAAACACCCTGCTCCAGATCCCCATTCTCTAGGGGGTCCTGCCCACCCTTCCTCTGAACCCAGGATGGTGCCAACTAGGCTTCCTCCTGTCTGATACCTTGAAGGGAAAACTCAGATAGGAGCTTCTTAATATTTACAGCCATAAAATCCTTTGTTCCAGGAGATGTGTGAAGACAGAGACCCATCTCCTTAAAAACCCCTGGCCTCAACCGGACTGCGCTCAGCCCTCTGCCTCTCTGCTGAGCCGCCCGCCTGGCCTGCCCAGGTGTAATCTCTCTACTCACCCATGTAACCTCACTCCCCACCTCCCCAAGTCCGAGCGACTGGGCACTCTCAGGTCCTTTCTGGAGAGGTGCCCATCCGTTCTTACGGATGTCCCTACCCTAATAAACCTTGCTATTTTACCTCCCACTACTCTCTGTCTCACGCCTGAATTCTTTCTTGCGCGAAGACAAGAACTCTGCATTTCCTCTGGTAACAGATGGAAGTCAAGTGCAGGAGCTTTCAAAGTACTGCTTTCACAAGGATCAATTTTGTCATAGCCAAAATGCCATGGTAACTTTCTTCTTTTCTAGGTTAGTCCAAGGTGAGTCAATGAACAAGATGCCTATAGAAACTAGTCTTATTTTTTAAAAATGTATTTACCTGAGAGGCAGAGAGGCAGACAGAGCTCCTATCCATTGGTTCACTCCCCAAATGCCTGCAATGGTCCCTCAGGCTGGGACCAAAGCTGGGAGCCAGGAGTTTAATCCTGGTCGCTCATGTAGGCAGTGGGAACCCAATCAGGCAAGCTGTCCCTGTTGCCTTCCAGGGTCTGCATTAGCAGGAAACTGGAATCAGGAGCCAGAGCCAGGAATTAAATCCAGGTGCTCTGATGTGGGATACAGGCGTAGCAGGTTGCTTCACCAAATACCCATCCCAGAAACATAATTCTTCCTGCAGAGCCAGCAGCCCATGTGGGCACCAATTTGAGCCCCAGCTGCTCCACTTCTCTTTTTTTAAAGATTATTTATTTATTTGAAAGGCAGAGTTATAGAGAGGCAGAGGCAGAGAGAGGGAAAAAGGGAGAGAGAGACAGAGGGAAAGGGAGAGGGCGAGCTCAATCTTCCATCCGCTGGTTTACTCCTCAGATGGCTGCAACGGCTGGAGCTGTGCAGACCCAAAGCCAGGAGCCAGGAGCTTTTTCTGGATCTCCCGCATGGGTGCAGGGCCCCAAGCACTTGGGCCATCTTCTACCGCTTTCCCAGGCCATAGCAGAGAGCTGGATCAGAAGTGGAGTAGCCGGGACTCAAACCAGCGCGCATATGGGATGCTGGCACTGCAGGTGGTGGCTTTACCCACTATACCACAGCACCGGCCCCTGCTCCACTTCTGCTACAACTCCCTACTAATGCACCTGGGAAGGCAGCAGAGGATGGTCTAAGTGCTTGGACCCCTGCCACACATGTGGAAGACCTGAACGGAGTTCCAGGCTCCTGGCTCCAACCTAGCTCAGCCTCAGTCATTGTGGCCAACTGGGAGTGAACCAGTGGAAGGAAGCTCTCTAACTCTGCCTTTCAAATAAATAAATAAATAAATAAATGAGAGAGAGAGAGAGAGAGAGAGAGAGAGAGAGAGATCCTGTCCGATCTACAAACTCAAGAATATGATGGGTGGAATGAAATAAACCAGAAACTCCAGTTATTCAGGTATTTAAGAGCAGTGAATTGACAGCATTGATTTCCCTTGAAATACACCAGGGATGCACAGATGCACAGATATGTAATACAGCGACCACAGCAGCATGTTCATAGAAGACTCTAGGCGGAGTCACTGCAAAATTTTTCCAAGTTTTCCATAACTTGGGAAATTTTCATAATAAAATGTTGGGGAAAAAAATTCTAACTATTCTTTCAAAAGCATAGCCTAAATTGGCTATGGACACAGCAGGAAGATCCTAACATAAGATGTAGTTTGTAAATTCAGGAGCATGTCCACCACAGACCCTCTCTGCCACAGCTCCCAGCGGAGGTCGGCCTGTGATTCCGACCTGTCCTCTCCAGGCACCCAGGAGCTCTGGACGTCCCCAAAGAAGAGAGCAAGAATATCAGGGACAAGCACCCAGACACCCACTGACACTTGGCCGTTGGGCCCCAGGCCACTGCAAGGGACACACAATTCCTTTATTCTCATCTGGGGCACACAGCTTTGAGATTTACCTTGAGGACGACAGAGAAGTCAACGTCTTTGGTTTCCTTCAGGCCGAGAGGAATCAGGGGAATGGTAAAGGCCTCCCTGAAAGGAACACAACAAGGTCCATGAACACCCCCAGCCTTCCCCCAGCACAGGGTCCATGAACACCCAAGCCCCAGGCCCAGCGGCCTAGCCCAAGGCCCTACCCCTCTCCTCATGCCAGTCTAGCACACACCTGGCTGACAAGTTCATGTTCCATAAGGTGACTCTGGCAATGCACCTCCCTCTGTTCTCAAAGGGATCCCAGCTCACTTATGACTTCTGATACCCCAGCCTAATACAGGAGGCCCCCTCACCACCTCGATCCTGATGTACCCCTCCATCCTGGAACCTTCTTGTTCAACCACAGTGCTGAGAACTTCTTGTGCAGCAGGGTCTGTGCCTGGGGTACTCAGGTACTGATACCCCACAGGGCACTCCACCTGCCACTGGGCCTTCCTCAACAGCTCCCCCCCCCCCCCGGCCCTTACTCTTCTCCTCTGCCTCCTCTCATCACTGCAGTGGGTCCCACCTCTCTCCAACAGCCCCCATGTTCATAACCCAGGGTCCTTTGCTGCCTCCTTTGGGGACTGCACCTGACACCTACGTGCACCTGGCTCCCAGCCTAGGGGCAGACCCTGGCTTGGCTTCAGCTCCACCCCCAGGAACCACTGGGTCACCCCACAGGTCACCCTGGGAGTACAGCCTGAGCCTACATTCCTAGGGGCAGGGCCAGCAGGAAGTGCATCAGGCTCAGGCACTGTTTTGCAAACAGGGACTTAGCCCCCTGACCTGTAACAAGAGACCTCCTTGGGCTGTTCAGCCCAGCCCAGAGAGAAGGCCAGGAATGCAGGCTGGGTGAGTGGACAATGCAGCTGTAAACTGAAACTGCCCCCTGTGGTGCAGCTGTGCTAAAAGCAGGTGATACCCAGCCTGGGTGTGTGGCTTCCCCAAAGTTCCTCCTGGGAAGCCCTCCCTCAGTGCCCTCCTGTCCTCACACTATGCCGGGCTGAAGGCAAAGTCTGCTCTCTCCATGACTGTCCAGGTCACAGGAAGAGGAGCAGTGAGTGTCCAGCACACCCACACCAGGGCATGCCAGCCCCAGTGTGGCCCTAACATGTTGCCACAGGGCCTCCCTGAGTTTTCTGATCACAATAAGAACATTGCTTTCCTGCCTACCTTACAGAAGCGTTTAAAAGATCCAGTGCAAAAAAGAGACGATCTACTTTGAAAACAGGACACCAGTGGCAGGTGGCATTTGAATGTGCCTGTCTCTTCTCTTCTCTCCCCAGTGGCACAGGAGAGCAACTGTGACCACTCTACAGAGCCACAGTGACCACACAGGGGACATCAGTGCACATCCCAATGGGAAGCTCCCACAATGGACTCCCCTGCTCTCGCACACAGCGAATACAAGCACCAAACAACCTTCACTTATTACAGAAGTTTGGCCCTGCCTTGCCTTCTCGAGGAACTTGGACTTGATGGGCAAAACCCTGGAATTTAATGCAGGATGCAGGCTGGGAAAACCTTCTGGCTAGCTGTCTAGATCCACTCTGGGAGCCCCTGGGTAAGCGAGCCGGCAGGCCTGGCTGTCAGGGAGGGAAGGACGCCTGCACCAGGGCTTTCCCTCTGCAAGATGCAGCGCCCGGGGTGCCACTCAGGGGATTAGAATCAGGAAGTGCACATTCCAAGGTGACTCAAAGTCCCCAAACATCGCCCTTCTGTTAATCCAGGGAACAATTTTCTGATGGAGTGGCCCCTGGGGTTGCCTACTTGAGATGTACTCTCCCTTCCTCATATGCAAAGTCAGGCCGTGGGTCTTCAGGTGGGCATTGCTTTCAAAGGTGGGGGTGGGTAGACTTTCTGGGCTTTGCTGAAAGCCACATCTCACTACTTCTCCTGCACTTCCTAAAGGCAGGCCTTGGAATTAGAATACCTAGTGGGACAGAGCCTGGATAAAGCCTACACCTGCAGTGCAGGTGCTCCATCCAGCTCTCTGCTACCACCCGGGAAAGCAGTAGAAGATGGTCCAAGTCCTTAGGCCCCTGCACCCAGGTGGGAGACCTGGGAGAAGCTCCTGGCTTCAGATTGGCTCAGCTGTGGCTGTTGCAACCATTTGGAAGTGAACTATCAGATGGAAGACTTTCTCTCTCTCTCTCTGCCTCTGCCTCTTTGTAATTCTGCCTTTCAAATAAACAAATAAATCTTTAAAAGTAAAAAAGAATATTTAGTGGGACACACTCCTCCCGCAGTACCACCTCTCAGGGGACTCACGTGGGCCCCTTAATCTTTGACACAGATAATCCCTGATCAGGTGCTTTTGTGTATTCTATCAACAGAAGGACAAGAGCCAGGCCCTGTGCTCGGTGACAGGCAGAGGGGGAAGAAGGCAGAGCAACCTGGGTCCCATCAGCAGGTCAGCTCTTGCAGCTGTCCACAGAAGCATATCCAGGGTATCGTTAGGGCAAAGCCAACTGCCTGCCTGAACCCCAGGCATTCAGTTCTCAGAAACCACAGCCCAAGGGGTCCCCAAGACAAATGCCTGTTTGTCCATCACCCCAGGTACTCCCCAACCAAGCCCATGGGTTCTAGCACCATGCTCTGCCCCAAACCTGTTCATTCTCTCACTTCCGGAAGAAAGGGCTTGCCAGGCTTTTAATCCATAGCCCCCTGCCTGGCTTTCCACACCCATCCCTGATGTAGACCCACGCCCGGGCTCAGAGCGCCACCCCCCACTTACTCCGTGCTCTGGTAGACTCCCACGGAGATGTTGAGGCCCTCCAGCTCTTCCTTGAGCATCTGCAGGTCTGAGTTGACAAAGCTCAGCTCCAGGCGCACCTGTTCCTTCACCTTCTGGTTCGTGGCTACTCTGTTCAGAGAAGAGGGGGAAGTGCTTGCAGCCAAGCAACCTAGCTGCTGGGTGAGAAGACCCAACCCCCAGTCCCTGCAGGGAAGTTCTAACAGGCCACGCACAGACTGTGCCAGCTGTGATCAGATAAGGCTTCTCAGGGACACGTGGCACCTGCCCCATGGTGAGGCACACACCTGCCAGCGAACGGACCTGGCTGCATAGCCAAGGACGCTGTGAGATGTCAGACAGGACTCCTAAGATATGCGCACAAAGAAATAGCCTTGAAAAGGGAAGATGCTGCCAGTCACCCTCCACAGGGCCGTCAGTGATCCCCCTTGAACAAAAACAGGTAAGAAAATAAGAGGTCACGCTTCCTAACTAACTCTGTGAGGCTAGTATTTTACTCTGATCCAAAAGCAGAGAGAGGCAACACAAGAAAACAAAACAACAGACCAATCCTCTTCAAGAACAAAATATGCAAAAATCCTCAACAAACATTAGCAATCCAAACCTCCCAGCACATAAAAAGCATTGAGGCAACATTGTGGCGCAGTGGATTAAGCCACCAATTGAGACACCTTCATCCCGTAAAGGAGTACCAGTGGAATTCCAGCTACTCCACTTCCAATCCAGCTTCCTGCTAATGCATCCTGGGAGGCAGCAGATGATGGCTCAAGTACTTGAGCCCCTACCATTCATGTGGAAGACGTGCATGGAGCTCCAGACTCTTGGCTTCAACCTGGCCTAGTACTGACAAGTGCAGCTATCTGAGGAATAAGCCAGCAGATGGAAGCACTCTCTCTCTCTCTCTCTCACTCTCACTCTCACTCTCACTCTTTCAAAATAAATACATCTTAAAGAAACAAAAAACATAAAACAAAAACCTAAGTTTCCAGATGCTAGCCTAAGGCCAAACTTTGCAGGCCTTTCCTCCCTCCCTCCCTCCCTCCCTTCCTTTTTTTTAGAGGCACAGAGACATAGCAAGAGAGCTCCCATCTGCTGGCTTGCTCCTCGAGCGCCAGGAACAGCTGGAGCCAAGAGCATGGGCCAGGAACTCAAGCCAAGTCTCTCACGTGGGTTGCAAAGACCCAGTCACTTGAGCCATCACTGCTACTTCCTAGGGTCTGCTTTAGCAGAAAGCTGCAATTAGGAACCAAAGCTGGGTATCAAACCCAAGTACTGTGATAGAGACACGGGGATCTGAGCTACCAGGCCAAATGCCCACCCCTTCCAGACCTTCCTAAGAGCAATAGTCTCAGGGCTGCTACGTCAACTCTTCTGCACAACAGGGAACGAATTAACCTTCATTTAAATCTCATATCACACACAAACATGAAGTTAAAATGGGTCAGACACCGCAGTGCACCAGCTACAGATCAGGAACACCGATTCAGCTCTGGACCCGTGTCTCCTGGACCGCAGTTCCTAAGACTCCAAATCAAATCCTGCTTACATTATTTGATGGGGGCAATGGGGAGAAGCTACATGTTTTTGTTTTTGTTTTTGTTTTTGTTTTTCTTTTTGACAGGCAGAGTGGACAGTGAGAGAGAGACAGAGAGGAAGGGCTTCCTTTGCCGTTGGTTCACCCTCCAATGGCCGCCACGGTTGGTGCGCTGCTGCCGGCACACCGCGCTGATCCAAAGCCAGGAGCCAGGTGCTTCTCCTGGTCTCCCATGGGGTGCAGGGCCCAAGCACTTGGGCCATCCTCCACTGCACTCCCAGGCCACAGCAGAGAGCTGGACTGGAAGAGGGGCAACCGGGACAGAATCCGGTGCCCTGACCGGGACTAGAACCCGGTGTGCCGGCGCCGCTAGGCGGAGGATTAGCCTAGTGAGCCGCGGCGCCAGCAAGAAGCTACATGTTTAAAACTTCCCATGAAAAGTCTGAAATGGATAAAGTATTCTTAGCTATACACCAAAAGCAGAATCTATAAAAGAAGAAATTGATAAATTGGACATTGTCACATTTAACATCGGCACAACAGAAGGCAGTACTGTGAAAGTGAAAAGACAAGCCACAGACTGGGAGAAAATATTTACAAGTTAAGCATCTGATAGTGGAGTTACATCCAGGGACCTGGCGTTGTGGTGCGGCAGGCGAAGCCGCTGTCTGCCATGCCAGCTCCCCACATCAGAGCAATGTAATCACCTGGGGAGTGGACGCGCAGACAGAAGATCTGTCTTCTCCTGTCAGTATGCCTCTCAAATAAATAAAATAAATTGTAAAAAAAAAAAAACCAACAGAATTTACATCCAGGACAAAGAGTTCTATAAATTAATAATTTAAGACAATTAAGTTACTTTTTAAAAAATTACTTATTCTTTTGAAAGGAAGAATGACAGAAAAAGAAGGAGAAACAGAGAAGAGAGAGAGATTTTTCCATCCACTGGTTCACTCGCCAAATGCCCACAAGGCCCATGGCTGCTCCAGGCTGCAGCCAGGAGCCCAGAATTCCATCCAGGTCTCTCATGTGGGAGGCAGGGACCCAAGTACCTAGGCCAGTATCTGCTCCGTTCCCAGGCGCATCAGCAGGGAGCTGGGTCAGAAGCAAAGCAGCAAAGACTCCAATCTAGGATGCCTACACCACAAGCAGTGGAATACAATGCCTGTCCCCAACTATCTTTAAACGCGCAAAAGACCTGAACAGACATTTTACTAAAAAAAAAAACTATACAAATAGCTAAAAGCACATGAATGGAAGATCAATAGCATTAGTGAATAGAGAAATGCAAATTAAAATGATATGAGATACCAATACACACCCACTAGATTGGCCATAATAAAAATGATAGGTAACAAGTATTAGTGATAAACTATCAAATACTGCTGATCGTAAATAGCAAAATCATTCTGGCAGTTTCTACAAATGCTAAACATGAAGTTAACCATATGATGCAGCAATTCTATTCTAAGGAATCCTCCAAGAAAAATGATAATGTCAATCATGGTTGCCAAAAGGTAGAAGAATCCCCAATGTAGCATATTCATGGGGAATATTCACAGAATTGAACAGTATTCAGCAATAAATAGGAATCAACTTTATCCAGGTTATTTATTTATTTTAAAGATTTATTTTATTTATTTGAAAGGCAGAGTGACAGAGAGGGAGAGACAGAGAAAGAGACCTTCCATCCATTGGTTCACTCTCCAAATGGCTGCAACAGCCGAGGCTAGTAGTCTGGAACTCCACCCCGGTGGCAGGGGCCCAAATATATGGACTATCTTCCATTGCTTTCCTAGGCACATTAGCTAGGGGCTGGATTGGAAGGGGAGCAGCCAGGACTCCAACTGGCATCCTAGGCAGTGGTTCAATGCACTGTGCCACAACACTGGCCCCTGACCAAGTCTTCAAGTGGAGGTTTTGTTTTTGTTTTTGTTTTTGTTTTTGTTTTTTGACAGGTAGAGTTACAGACAGTGAGCAAGAGAGAGAGAGAGACAGAGAGAAAGGTCTTCCTTCCGTTGGTTCACTCCCCAAATGGCTGCCATAGCCGGTGCTGCGCCGATCCGGAGCCAGGAGCCAGGTGCTTCTTCCCGGTCTCCCATGCGGGTGCAGGGACCCAAGCACCTGGGCCATCCTCCACTGCCCTCCCGGGCCACAGCAGAGAGCTGGACTGGAAGAGGAGCAACCAGGACTAGAACCCGGTGCCCATATGGGATGCTGGCACTGCAGGCGGAGGATTAACCAAGTGAGCCACGGCGCTGGCCCCTAAGTGGAGGTTTTGACACCTACTACAGACCCAACATTGGGGTAGGCATTTGGTGCAGGGGCTAAGATGCTGCCTGGAATGCCCTCAATCTATATTGGAGTGCTGGCCCAAATTCCAACTCTTCTGATCCAGCTTCCTGGGGGGCAACAGATGATAATTTAAGTAGTTGGGTCTCTGTCACTCATATGGGAGACCTGAATTGAGCTGTGGGCTCCTAGCCATGGCTGTTGTGGGCATTCGGGGAGTGAACCAGCAGATGGAAGATCACGGTCTCTCTGCCTTTCAAATTAAAGAAGAACCATCCCTTAGACAGGGTCCTAAACTGGTCATTTCATGGATGAGAAAACCTGAGGCTCATCAGCCAAGAGCTACATCCAGCCCACAAGACGTGAGTGTGTGACTACTGCCCCCTCCTAAGCTGATGACAATGCAGCCACCTGTCACCTGCTTGCTTTGCTCACCACCAAACAGCAAAATGCTCCTCAACCATCTGCCATCTCCACTGGGGTTCTCTCCTACCTCGCCCCATGCACAGCTGGACTCTCCAGCCAAGCAATGAGATATTGGAAACTAAGCCTAGTGAAGACCGCTGGCGGGGGAGGGGGAATGATCCAACAAGTAAGAAATGCATTTTGTGGCTGCAACTGTGACATAGTGGATAAAGCCACCGCTTGTGGCACCAGCATCCCATATGAGCGCCAGTTCAAGTCCTGGTTGCTCCACTTCCAATCCAGCTCCCTGCACCAGCTCCAGCTAAACAATGATGTTTGCAAGTCTCTGGTTCTGGTTCTCAGATACTGAATGGGTATCCAACAGTTCGATTTAATCCTGACACCTATTCCTGAAGTCAGTGCAGACTCCACAGGTTAAGGGCCCGGTACCACTTCACCAGGAGAGGGGAAATACCAGTGTTTCTCACTGACCAGCTACACATAAATTGGGGCTTCTCACGACCCCCTCATCAGGTTCAGTAATTTGCTTGAATGCACGCGGAACTCAGATTATACACAGTATAATCTTGGGAGGGCCAAACGGAGGTGCTGCAGGCACAGGGTGTAGTACAGAGCACCCCTGCCCTGCCTGGTGGGCCACCTCCCAGCACCTCCCTGTGTTCACCAGCCTGGAAGCTCACTGAATGCCATCACCATCACTTGGAAGTTTGTATGGAGGTTTCCTTAAGCAGGCCTGATTAAATCTTTGGCCATGTAATCAATCTCCAGCCCCAAGCCTCAAACCCACCAGCTGGTCTTTCAAAGCCTCCCCATCAAGAGCTATCTCATCGGCATATGAAAGATACTCTTATCACTCAGGGAAATCCAAGGGTTTGAGCAGCTGGGTGCCAGGAACACAGGGAACAAAGACTACATCTTTTTTATTATTATTATTATATGGCAGCAACCCACTGAACTGATTTCATCACCCAGCATGCTCACAACTGCAGCTTATAAAACCTGGGCCACAGTGATGCTATTGAGAAAACGAAGGATTTACTAGCTAGCAATGTCCACAAAGATCCAGGAAAGAAAATCCTCTTGGCGCTCAGTATTGGGTATGAGTTCTCTTCTTCTTAGCAATCTGTTTCCTTTGGCTAATGAGTATGTGTTCCAGATCATATTCCCTTCTTCACACTGACTGCTAGGAAGCTCAGAGACAAACGGGGGCTCCCACCATAGGTTATTTTGTTTTGTTTTCTTTTTTTCTTTCCTCCTTTCCTCCTTTCTTTCCTCCTTTCCTCCTTCCCTCCTTCCCTCCTTTCTTTCTTTCTTTCTGGCAGAGTTAGTGAGAGAGAGAAAGAGAGACAGAGAGAAAGCTCTTCCTTCTGTTGGTTCACCCCCCCAAATGGCCACTATGGCTGGCGCCGAGGCCAAGAGCCAGGTGCTTCCTCCTGGTCTCCCATGCTGGTGCAGGGCCCAAGCACTTGGGCCATCCTCCACTGCCTTCCTGGGCCACAGTAGAGAGCTGGACTGGAAGAGGAGCAACCGGGACAGAATTCTGCACCCCAACTGGGACTAGAACCCGGAGTACCGGTGCCACAGGCGGAGGATTAGCCTATTGAGCCGCAGTGCCGGCCTTTTCTTTTTTAAGACATATTGGAGCTGGGTGCTGTGCCATAGCAGGTTAAGCCTCTCTGCCTGTATCATCAGCATCTCATATAGGCACCAGAGATGGCCCCAAATGGCTGCAGAGACTGCAGCTGGGCCAGGCTGAAGCCAGGAGCTCCATCCTGTTCTCCCATTTGCATGGCAGGAGCTCAAGCACTTGAGACATCTTCCACTGTTTTCCCAGATGGATTAGCAGGGAGCTGGCACGGAAGAACAGCTGGGACTCAAGGTGATCTGACATGGGATGCTGGAATCACAAGCCATGGCTGCACCTAACACCAGCCCCTCACACGGAAGTTCACAGCACTGTGGCATGTACTCGCTCGCCTTACCTCCAGCTTTTTACCTTCCTCGTGCCCTCAAATCCTCACTCACGCCAGCTTAATCTTACATGCCGTAGGAGTGTGCTAATGTGCCTCGATTCCCTTGTTTGGAAGAAGGCAAGATGAACAATCGTAACTCCTGGAGGACAAGCCTTCTATTTCTTTGCATTTCTCCTGGAACCTGGCATAGTCCTCTCCTCCATGTGATGCAAGTTACAGTTCATGGAAGGACAAATGTCAGAGTGCAGACTACTCCCTGGAGGCAGCAGGGAGCTGAGAGCATCCGACTTAAACATAACTGAGACCCTAAGCTCCACCCCAAATACCTGGAGAGCTTCCAAATATTGCCAACTCTTGCTTTTTCCACCAGTATAAATATATCAGTTTGCCACTTCTCTCCCCACCCCACCGGCTTCAAAACCACTTATGGTTTAAGATTTTGCAACAAATCAGCCATCTGCTCTTTAGATGGGGACCCCCTGGGGTGGGTCACCCTGACAAAGGCTGGTTGCCAGGCGGGGTCTCAGGGTTGTTTTCCACAATGCTGACCACTGGGTGTCCAAATGCCTCAGATACCCTGGGTTTGAGCTGTGTTACCGGTGCAGGGCAGGTGTTTCCCCTGATTCATGGCTAAAAGTAGGATTCTCAAATAAGATGCACCAGTTCAAGATGGTGGGTATGCTAGGGCTCTGGTTGCAACAATGGACAAAACAGAACCAGGGACACAAATTAGAGACTCAGCCAGGGCCTGGGTCTCACCAGTATGGACCTCAGTACCCAGGCTGCCTTTCTGGATAAAAACTGCTTCCAGGGCCCCTTCCAGCTTCCCCTTGGGCATGCCACCTCCTTGGAGGCTCCTGTGGTCTCCTAATTGATGTTTCAGCCAGAAGAGAACTTGAGCACACCCAGAGTGGGGCTGAGGGGTATTCCTGCCCACAAAGGCTTCTGCGTGGCCACCCTCTGGCCTGGATCCCCAAGGGAAGGCAGGCCTGCTCCCCTGGGTTTTTCCTGCCAAGGATGATAGAAGGGTTAAGAATAAGAAAGTGTCCCACTTACTCTGCATGAGTGACCAAGCCACCAAGTGCGGACAGGAGAAGGAAGGCCACATCAACCATGCCCTCTGACCACACACCGCAGCCACACACGTGTGTGCTCCAGTTGGAGCCTCTGACACCCCTGCTGCCATACGAAGCCCCCAGGCGACAACAGCTCTGCCTCAAGTCCAGACTTCTTTACTGGCCCCATGTGTTTTTTTGTTTTGTTTTGTTTTTTGACAGGCAGAGTGGACAGTGAGAGAGAGAGAGAAAGAGAGAAAGGTCTTCATTTTTCTGTTGGCTCACCCCCCAGTGGCCGCCGCGGCCGGCGCACCGCGCTGATCCGAAGCCAGGAGCTTCCCCCTGGTCTCTCATGCAGGTGCAGGGCCCAAGGACCTGGGCCATCCTCCACTGCACCCCCGGGCCACAGCAGAGAGCTGGACTGGAAGAAGAGCAACCGGGACAGAATCCAGTGCCCCGACCGGGACTAGAACCCGGGGTGTCAGCGCTGCAGGCGGAGGATTAGCCTATTGAGCCACGGCACCGGCCCCCATGCGGGTTTTCTGTCTTCAAGATGCACTTGGCTTTTGCTCTCTGACCCACACGTCCCCATTTCTTTCAGTGCAGTTTTCTCCTCCCAGGCTTTTCAGAAAATTGTCCCTGCAGCAACAGGAACCATATCAACCTAAGGGCTTGCACGGGCTTCAGAGAGCTTATGGGAGCCTTTTAGTAAGTCCGTCTGATCCCAGCCCTCTCTGCTGGGGGTTCGGGAGGCTGGGGTGAGGAACAGCCCAGGCAAGCCCTTGTGGGCTGGGGCAGCAGCTCAGGCAGCTGGCAGGACGCCTGCTCCCGGCACAGAAAGGCAGGTCTCTGAGTTGGTGCCAGGTCCCACAGCTGTGAAGGGGCTCACATCCCGCGCACCCCACAGCACAGACACACCCCAGCCCCTCAGAGCTGATGGTGTGGGCAGTCAGCAACCTCAGGTCACTCTCATCACAGCCAAGGCAACCCCAGGTCACTCTGGTCCAGAAACCACAAACTGACCTGCAGGTGCTTTGGTTTGGTTGTAGTGTGAGTGTCCCCCATGGGTGTGTGTGTTGGAAACTTGGTCCTCAGAGTGGTGAGGTTGGGAGGCGGAGGGGGCAGAGCCCAGGGGGTGACTGGGTCACTGTGGGTGCTGCCTTAGGAAGACATCAAGGTGGTTCTCCTGGGACCCCAGTTGGTTCTTGCTACGGAGGAGCGAGAGCGGCCCCTCCCCTCTCTCTGGCTTGCCACCTTTCTACACGCTATCTCCAAAGCACGCCCCAGGAAGCTCTCAGGAGAGCCAGGGCCGAGCTGTTTGCACATTCAGCCTCAGAAACTACAAGCTATATAGACCTCTTTCCTTGCGCATTACCCAGCCTCAGGCATTCTGTTATAGCAGCCGAAAATGGGCTAACACAGGAAGTTATGTTCACTAGGCTCTCAGGGGGTCTCTCCCCTTCAACTGGCTGCAATATTTAAAAACTCAACAACATTAAAAAAAAAAAAAAAAAAACTCTAGTTTCTCTGGGGGTGGAGTGGGCAGGTTCAGAAGACCTGGCCACCTGGGCCCTGCCCTACGGACATCGCAGTTGCCCACTACAGAGTGTGCACTCTGCGTTTCACCACAATCCCCACCACTCCCTATCACCTCACAGCGCTGAGCCAGGCCCATTCACGCATTTCCACGCCCACAGAGGAACCTGAAACCCACAGAGGTGAAATGACCTGCGGTCGCTCACAGAGCCACTGCGTTAAGACAGGCCCATGTGGCAACCTGCCTGAAGTCTCGCGATGACCGCCTCATCCTCAGAGAGATCATCACCCTTCTACCCCAGCTTTTCTCAGGGGAGAGAGGCGAGTTAGGAGGGGAGACAGCATTGTTCTCACCTAGTCTGACAAGACATACTTAAAACACGTCCTGTCTTCCGAATCAAACCCCAGGAAGCTCACGGACTCTCGGCTGAGACGGACCAGAGGAGGAGATGATCCTGCCAGCACACAGAATCCGCCCGCCCTGCCACCAGCAACCTTACCAGTGCAGACAAGGGCTGGGGCCCTCACTGCCACTCCTGCATTTCCGGGGACATTCCACCTGCTTTGCCTTCACCTGGGAACCAGGAGGACAGTGAGGCCCAACACACAGCAGAAACAAGGCAGGGACAGCCGCATCGTCACTGCCAGGGACACCATGGGCCAGGGCTGGGCTTGGCGAAACACCCTGTTTGTTTTTAGGAAGCGGTTGGTGTCGGTTGAGTCAGATTAATAAATACCTTCAGGGGTTCCTCTGACAACATTCTCGAGAGAGGGGCACTTGGAACTTTCAGGGCACTGCGAGAATCATTAACAACCAAACCCCACCCCCATCCCTGCCAGTGTAACTGCCAACATGACCGTGACCGGAGTCTGGCGGGGCCTCCCAGGGGCAGCTGCTGGCGTCCTTAGCAGAGCCAGCCAACCAGCACCGCCCCAGCCCCTGCCTGGTCAGAGGCCTCCCCTGTAGGAAGCATCACCTCCTGAGGCACTCAGATTAGTTGGGGGGGGGGGGTACTAAGACCCTCCCTGCCCCCGTCCCACCTACCATGAGATTGGGCCTCATGGTGAGCTTCTCGTCACTACAACAAAGTACCTGAGGCCGCTAACTGTAAAGGCGTATTTAGCTCACGGCTCTGGACGTTCCCAGCGCAGGAAGAGCTGGGGTGCACTGGGCTAGCCTCTGATCATGCAGCCCTTGCTAACGTAATCCTAAGGGGAGGGCATTGTGGCACAGTGGGCTAAGCCGCTGCATGGGACACCCAAAACTCATACTGGAGTGCCGACTTGAGTCCTAGCTACTCCATCCAGCTCCCTGTTAATGTGCCTGGAAGACAGCAGGTGACAGCCCTCCTACCTGAGCCTCTGCCACCCACATCAGAGACCTGGACAGAGCTCCTGGATCCCTGATTCATCCTGGCCTACCCCTGGCTGTTATAAGCATTTTGGGGAATGAACCAGCAGGCAGATGGAAGATCAATTTCTCTCTGTCTCTCTGTGCTTTTCAAATAAATAAAACAATCTTAGGGGAAAAAAATCCTAAGGCACTACAGTGTATTACGTGGCAAGAGACAGAGAGCTGCTGTCTATGTCCACCTGGTCTTCTATGAGGCCACCAGTATTGAATTATGCACATGGCACCTGATGACCCAACCCAATCACCTCCCAAAGGCCCCCACCTCCCATCACCATAACTGGATGAAGTTTCCACTCTCTTAGTATATCTAACAGAAGACCCAAACTAAAATCCAAACTATAGTATAGGGCCTGTTGTGGGCAGCCTCGGCTTTGGCCTGCCTCTTAGAAGTGCTCAGCAAATCCACAAACAGGCCAATCCACTGTAGCCTGCTCTAGGGGAGGCTGCAGCATCATGGCTGGCCCAGAGCCAAACTGTCCAAGCGTCCACCAGGACCTGAGGCCACAAAATACACCACAGCCTTCTCAGCACCACCGCCTGAAACACAGCAGCAAACCCCAACATCCAGGCGCCTCTCCAGAGGTGCACAGGTGTCCAGGTACAGACTCTACTAACAGCTTCCTTCATTGTCCTTTTGTGATTACACAAAAATATTTGTATGGGCATGGCAATACGGCCCAGCAGCTTAAGCCACTGCTTGTGCCTCGGGGGACCCACGCTGGAGCGCCCATTCAACTCCCAGCTACTCCACTTCCAATCCAGCTCCCTGTTAATGTTCCTGGGAAGCCAGTGGAAGATGGCCCAAGTCCTGGGGCCCCGTCCACACAGCCTGGCCTAGCCCTAGCCATTGTGGTCATCTGAGGAGTGAACTAGTGGATGCAGAACTCTCTGTAACTGACTTTCAAATAAATAAATCTATAAATCTTAAAAAAAAAAAAAAAAAAAAAGCCACAGCCGCCACCTCTGGGCTTCCCAAGGTCTCCAGCAGTGAAGCTGACACACTGGGAACTCTGTTACCCATATCCAGATGTGCAGGCATTTTCGCACTCCTCTCCCCTGAACCCCCCAAAAGTCACAGGAAGATCCAAGGGAATGGCAGTTTCTTTTTTTTTTTTTTTTTTTTAAGATTTTATTCATTTATTTGAAAGGTAGAGTTACAGTCACAGAGAAGGAGAGACAGAGAGAAAGGTCTTTCATCTGCTGGTTCACTCCCCAAATGGCCTGAGCTCAGCCAATTCGAAGCCAGGAGCCAGGAGCTTCTTCTAGGTCTCCCACATGGGTGCAGGAGCCCAAGCATTTGGCCCATTCTCTACTGCTTTCCCAGGTACATTAGCAAGGAGCTGGATTGGAAGAGGAGCAGCCGGGACTTGAACCGGCATCCGTATGGTATTCCAACACCACGGGTGGAGGCTTAGCCCGCTACGCCACAGCGCTGGCCCCAAGGGAACTGCAGTCTCAAGCAGGTATACCGAGCCACTTCCCTGGGACTTCCTTAGACTACAGGAGGAGCCTCGGCCACTTACCTGGCCTGCAGCATGTGGTGTGCCTCGACTGCCCACTGTAGAAGGCCGCGTGGGGCCAATGGGCCTCACCCCCAGAGCTCTAAAGGAAGAGGGAAACTGGCATTGGCTGTAAACAAAAGGAAGCTGGCACACCGGCTGTGGCATTTACGGTGTGGGGAGGTTTACAGCCGCCGAGACACAGGGAAGGCTGCACTGAACTCTGCTTGCTGAGTTAACTGTGTTACCACCAGAACAAACTAGCGAGTGCTCCGAGAGCTGGGCCCTGCACTGGACCCTCTCACTAGAAAGACGGACACTCTGGGGCCTGTGCTGTGGCTTGTAGGCTGAGCACCTGCCTGCGGCACCAGCATCCCACATGGACACCGGTTCGAGTCCTGGCTGTTCCACTTCTGATCCAGCTCCCTGCTGATGGCCTGGGAAAGCAGCGGAAGATGGCCCATGTGGAAACCCCGAGGAAGCTCCTGGCTTCTGGCTTCGGAATCAGAGCATAGCTTTGGTCATTGCGGCCATTTGGGGAGGGAACCAACAGACAGAAGACTTCTCTGTCTGTAACTAAGCCTCTCAAGTAAATAAATTAAAAAAAAAAAAAAAGAAAGAAAAAGATGGATACTGAGGACCAGTGTTGTAGCAGAGCCTGCAACACCAGCATCCTATGTGGGCACCAGTTTGAGTTCTGGCTGTTTCACTTTTGATCCAGCTCCCTGCTAATGTGCCTGGGAAAGCAGCAGAGGATGGTCCAAGTCCTTGGGCCCCTGCACTCACATGGGAGAGCCAGAAGCTCTGGGCTCCTGGCTTTGGCCTGGCAAAACCCCAGCTGTTGCAGCCATTTGGGGAGTGAGCCAGCAGATGGGAGATCTCTCTCTCTGTCTCTCCTGCTCTCTAATTCTGCCTTTCAAATAAATAAAAATAAATAAGTCTGAAAGAAAGAGACAGAGAGAGAAGGAGGGAGGGAGGGAGGGAGGGAGGGAGGGAAGGAGGAAGGGAAGGGAGGAAGGGAAGGGAGGAAGGGAAGGGAGGAAGAGAAAGGAAAAGAAAATAAGAAAAGGAAAGAATAAAGGACACAGGGGCAGGTTTCTTGCAGCTCAGACACTGGTCAAGATGCCCATGCCCCCATCTGAGTACCTGGATTCAATGCCTGGCTCTGCTCCTGACTCCAGCTTCCCCCTAGAAGAGCCTGGAGTTGTGGTGCAGCAGGTTAAGCTGCTGCTTGCAGCACCTGCATCTCACACAGGAGTGCCAGCTGGAGTCCCAGCTGCTCCACTTCTGATCCAGCTTCCTGCTAATGCACCTGGGAAGGCAGCATATAATGGTCCAAATCCCTGGGCCCCTGCATCCACACGGGAGACCAGGATGCAGTTCAGGGCTCCTGGCTTTGGCCTGGCCAGCCCTGCCTGTTGCAGCCATTTAGGGAGTGAACCAGCAGATGGATGGAAGATATCTCTCTCTCTCTCTGACACATGTGTGTGTGTCTGTCTCCATCCATGTCTGATACTCTGTCTTTCAAATAAGTAAATAATTTTTAATTTTTATTTATTTATTTGAAAGGCAGAGTTACAGAGAGAGGGAGAGACAGAGAGGAAGAAACACCTGTTTCATTCCAAAACAGCCACAAAGGCCAGGCTGGGCCAGGGTGAAGCTAGGAGCTTCTTCCAGGTCTCCCATGTGGGTGGCAGGGGCTCAAGCACTTGGGCCACCTTCCACTGCTTCTCTAGGCCAGCACCTGACCAGAAGCAGAGCAGCCAGGACGTGAATGGGCATCCATTTGGGACGCCAGCATTGCAGGTGGCAGCTTAACCCACTGTCCCACAATGCTAGCCTCAATAAATTTCTCTTAAAAACGCAGGTCTGAGAGGCCATGGTGATGGCTCAAATAATTGGATTCCAACCTGGAATCCAACCTGCTTGCATTCTTGGCTCCTGGCTTTGGCCCCAGCAGCTGTGGGCATTTGGAGAGTGAATCAGTGGGTGGGACCTCCCTGTCTGTCTGCCTCTCAAATAAATTTTTTTTTTGACAGGCAGAGTGGACAGAGAGAGACAGAGAGAAAGGTCTTCCATTTGCCGTTGGTTCACCCTCCAATGGCCGCCGCCGTAGTGCGCTGCGGCCGGCACACCGCGCTGTTCCGATGGCAGGAGCCAGGTGCTTATCCTGGTCTCCCATGGGATGCAGAGCCCAAACACTTGGGCCATCCTCCACTGCACTCCCTGGCCACAGCAGAGAGCTGGCCTGGAAGAGGGGCAACCGGGACAGGATCGGTGCCCCGACCGGGACTAGAACCCGGTGTACCGGCGCCGCAAGGTGGAGGATTAGCCTGTTGAGCCACGGCGCCAGCCTCAAATAAATATTTTTTAAAAGGTGGACACTGGCAATACAAAGCCCCCATTCCCCGCTTGCTTTCCTTTGACATTCAACACACATTTACTAAGCAGTGATAATACAGCAGCCAGAGGAGAAACATCAACAGGTCCCACGGAAAGCAGGGAAACAGACAGAAAGACAATGAATGGACTTCCCATCGGGTGGCTGAGAGGACTGGGGCCAGGCACCACCTGCACTGCAGACACACAAACAGCTGGGTGAAATATCAGTCTGTCACACAACCAAGCCCCAGGTGCCAGCAATGAGGACAATGCACAGAGCAACAGCCCAGAAGCAGGCCCGGGAGTGCAGGTCTCAGGAGAGGCTGAGCTCCCGGCCATGCCAGGGCTGGCAGCAGTCACGTACTTCAGAAGGTTTTCTGCTCCTGTGCGCAGCCGCACGGCCTTCAGGATCTGCTGGTTCAAGGCGGCCCTCTGATTCTGCAGCTTGCTCCGGCCAGTCTGCGCGAGGGGGTTGCATCCCTACGGGAAGAAAAGAGAAGCCCCTTCAGTCGCCCCTCTAAAAATGACATCGTTCAACAACAACAAGAACCCGCTAAGTAAACACAAGCAACACCCACAGAGAAAACATAGAAGGTATTGAAAAGCCCGAGGAAGGAAATAAAAGCCACTGATAACAACACAAGTCCTAAACAGCCGCTGTGGGGCGGTTAATGCTGCTTGGGTGGATGGCATTCCATAGTCCCCTGCTACAGTGCCTGGGTTCGAGTCCCAGCTTTATGATTTTAGCTTCCTGCTGGTGCACAGTCCAACAGGCAGCAGGTGATGGCTAAAGCAGCTGAGCCCCTGCTCCTCATATGGGAGCTCTGGAATGAGTTCCAGGCTCCTGGCTTTAGCCTGGTGCACCCCTGGCTATTGTAGGAATTTGAGGAGTTGAACCAGCAGATGGGAGAGATTCATTCTCTCTCTCTCTCTGCCTGTCAAATCAATAAACAGCTTTAGAATGAAAACAAAAAAGGAAACAAACCTGTATTAAGGAAAAATGCAAACCCAAAAGCCTGCCACGGTGCTCTGGTGTCCTCCCTTCTCTGCATGGTGTTATTTTCCACAATAGTGGCTGTACCAGGAGTCCCCAAGCTTGTGTTGGGAGATCTGCTAGAAGGCCCTGCAGGACTCAGCATTGAGTCCCTACTAAGATTTAAGACAGCGGCTTCCTAAGGATGTACAGCCAGGTCACACAGGGCACAGGCAGGCTGGAGGAATCCACGTGCAGCCTCCCCGATACGCTCTCCTTCCCATGACGGGGCACACAGCACACCCTTCCCAGGGACACAAATCCAAGGTCCCAATCAACGCCTAGGGTTCTTACTGGCGGGAGAGGGGTGTGTGATCGCAAAGGCAGCCACTGTCTGCAATTCCAGACTGCCCGCAGGGAAGCAGGTGTAGGGGCAGCGCACTGACCTTCCCACTTAGGGAAGGGAGGGAAGGCTGCGAGAACCAGGCTTCCAGACGCCAGGTGAGGGCCAACCTTGCAAGCAGCTGTCCCAAAGATGGCCTACGGGCTGCTGTGTGCTCCTTTTCTTCACCATGGCACACAAGTTTGGCACATGCTCTCAGGACTCTACTGTGAAGTTTTCCTTTATTATGAAATGTGCCTCAAAACAGGATTGTATTGACTGTATGATATTGCCTTTTTAAATACGATTTACCAATTGCTTATAGATTAAGCATTTGGATTGTTTCCAAGTATTTGCTTTTACAGATAACAACTTGGTGCACATTTACAGACAGGAATCTTGATAAATCTTGAGCAAATCTTTAGGGCAGAGTTATGGGGTCAAACCTCTTTAATTCTCCCTGTATACCACCCCAGTCATCTTCCAGGAAACAGAAGGACACAAACCTCACCAGCAGGCCACCCCTCCATCAGCTACTGAATCTAAGTCTACATTTTAAAAACCAACAGCTTCCGGGGACCAGTGCTGTGATGTAACAAATTAGGCTGCCAGCAGCATCCCATATGGGTAACAGTTCACTTCCCATCTGCTCCACTTCTGATCCAGCTCCTTGCTGGTGCGCCTGGGAAGGTGGTAGAAGATGGCCCATGTGCACGGGCCCCTGCACCCACATGGGAAACCAGGATGAAGCTCCTGGCTCCTAGCTTTGGCCCTGCCCAGCCCTGGCTGTTGTGGCCATTGGGGAGTGAACCAATGGATGGAAGATCTCTGTCTCTCCCTCTCTAAAACTGCCTTTCACCAGCTCTCTGCTATGGCCCGGGAAGGCAGTGGAGGATGGCCCAAGTCCTTGGGCCCTGCACCCGCATGGGAGACCAGGAGAAGCACCTGGCTCCTGGCTTTGGATCAGCGCAATGCGCCGGCCGCAGCGGCCATTGGAGGGTGAACCAACAGCAAAAGGGAAGACCTTCCTCTCTGTCTCTCTCTCTCTCACTATCCACTCTGCCTGTCCCAAAAAAAAAAAAAAAAAAAAAATTAAAACTGCCTTTCAAATAAAATAAATCTAAAAAATAACAGCTTCATGAATGTGTCTCGTATATACCATACAATCCACTCAGCTGGGATAAAGAAACTTTGGTATATGCACACAGCAGACTAATATTCGGCCTTGAAAAAGGAGACCCTGCCATTTGCCACAACCCAGATAAGCCTGGAGGACACCATGCTAAGTGAGATAAGCCAGACACAGAAAGATAAATACTGCATGATCTCACCTACAGGTGAAATCTTACCAAAAAATAAAAAAATGCCAATCATACAGAGAATAAAACAGGTTACCACGGGGTGAGGGAGGAAATGTGGGTCAGAGGACAGAGAGCAGCAGGCAGGCAGAATGGACAAGTCTAGAGAGTTAATGTACAACGTGAGGACTGCAGGTAATATTGTACTGGGATCCCTGCCAAATGCACCTTTCGGCGGTTCTCGTGGAGAGGGAGGGGCAGTAACCATGTGAGATGCTGCGTATTTGTTTGCTTCACTATAGCAACTCTTCACCATCTGTATATACCCCATAACACCATGTTGCATTTCTTAATATATACAATACTTTTAAAAAACTTACCCATTTAAACACCTGGTAGTTTTTTTGGTACATTCAGAATGGTGTGACCATTGCAGCTGATTTTCGGATATTTTTAGCATCCCCCCAAAAATACCAAGTGTGCATTAGCAGTCCATGTCCCCTTCCTCTTTCCTGCCCAGCCCTAGGCAACCCCAAATCTCTGTCTGCACAGGTGTGAGCATTCTGGACATTTCATACAAACAGAATCATACACTAACTACATGGCTTTTGGCGTCCGTCTTCTTTCCTACCGCACATCGTTCGCCCGCGTTGGAGCATGCAGCAGTACCCGATTCCTCTCTGTCCAAGAAGAGCATTGCATTGGATGCACACACCATGCTCTATCCCTTCAGGAGCTGGGGGACATTTGGGATGCTTGCACCTTTTCACTGTTGGGAGTAAGGCTGCTTCTGTGGGTACGAAGGGATACAAACAGCACAAAGGTGTGTTTCTCTGATTTCCCTGGGCATGGGACTGTTGGGTCATGTGGTTAATTCTTTGTTTAATCAGCATTTCCCAAAGTGGCCACTCCATCTTACACCCCTGAATTTCCCTGACGGCCATCGATGTGGAATCTGGGCTCACTGGTTATTTGCATATCTTCTTTGGACACATCCATTAAGACCTTGTGTCCATTTAAAACTGGGTTTCTTTTTTAATTTGTTGAGTTGAAAAGAATTCTTTTTAATCTTTACCATGTTGACATGCAAACATGTGTCCCATTCTTCCAATTCGCATGTTCTACTATTAGTGAAGGTAAACTCTTCTCTCTCTCTTTTTTTTAAAGATTTATTTTTATTTATTTGAAAGGCAGAGTTAGAGAGAGAGGGAGAGACAGAGAAGTTGTCCATTTGCTGATTCACTCCCCAAATGGCTGCAATGTCTGGGGCTCGACCAAGCCAAAGCCAGAAGCCAGGAGCTTCTTCCCGGTCTCCCACATGGGTGCAGGGGCCCAAGTACTTGGACCATCTTCCACTGCTTTCCCAGGCACATTAGCAGGGAACTGGACCAGAAGTAGAACAACCAGGACTCAAACTGGTACCCATATGGGATGCCAGCATTGTAGGCAGCAACTTAACCCACTGCACCATAGCAACAGCCCCAAAAATTTTTTAAGATGTATTTGCTTATTTGAGAGGCGGACTTAGAAACAGAGAACAAGAGATATGTCTTCCATCCAAATACACACAATGGTCAGGGCAGGACCTGGCCGAAACCAGGAACTCCATCCAGGTCTCCCACATGGGTGGCAGGGATCTAAGCACTTGGGCCATCTTCTGCTGCTTCTGCTCTCCCAGGTGCATTGGCAGGGGGCTGGATGGGAAGCGGTGCAGCCAGGACTTGAACCAGCGCCCAGGGCTTTGCCGACTTGAATTTCTTTGTCAGCGAACTGTCTGCATTTTCTGTCCATCACTTCCGGGAGGGTCTGGGTCGTCTGGGTCACGACATTCCATCCCATGGCTTCCTTTTCACCTAAGCTGTTCTGCCTCCCTCCGCCAGGTAGAAGCCTGAGCTCTGGTTTAGGACTGCATTCCTTTCTGAAGCTTTTTTTTTTTTTTTTTTTTTTTTACAGGCTTATCTGCAGGTCCTGCCCGCTGACCACTCCCCGGGTGTGGCCTGGCCAGCGGGATTACGCAAGGGCACTACCCTCTTTCTCTCCAGCTGCGTCACTGCCATCTCAGCTCTATACACACCTCACCTCTCCCACCTCTGCCCGAGCCGCACCCACACCCTGGGCCCCAAAAGGGGCAGGTGGGTGATCTGCAGTCCCAGTCTTCTCAGGGCCCCTTATCAGTGGCCTTTGGACTAGCAGGTTAGAAACGAGTTAAATTTCTCCTTCCAGGAAGATTTCTCATTCTCACTTCCCCGCAGGTCACCAACGCTTGTCCCCACCACCAACACCCCACAGCCCCTCATCTAATTGTCCAGGTCCCACAAGGACACTTTATCCCAAATTAACACTGTACAGACATTCAGAACCTGAAACTGGGGGTCAGCGCTATGTTGTAGTAGGTTAAGCCTCTGCCTGCGGCACTGGCATCCTACCATCGAGTGCTGGTTTCAGTCCTCACTGCTCCACTTCTGATCCAGCTCTCTGCTGTGGCCTGGGAAAGCAGCAGAAGATGGCCCAACTGCCTGGGGCCCTGCCCCCAAATGGGAGATCCGGAAGAAACTCCTGGCTCCTGGCTTTGGGTTGACCCAGCTCTGGCCATTGCAGCCAAGTGGGGAGTGAACCAGTGGATGGAAGACCTCTCTGTCTCCCCCTCTGTCTCTAATTCTGCCTCTTAAACAAATAAATCTTAAAAACAAACAAACCTGAGTTTGGAGCAAATCTTAACATTAATAGCCATTAAACAATCCCTAGCTTAAAATAAAAAGCAGGAAACTGTCTTTTTCAAATGTAGGATAAAAATATCTTTAATGTGAAGCGAAATTTAATAGCACAGGGCTACAATAACTACGGGTCTGCTTTCCTTTCCACTTTGAAAAATCCCCGCGAAAGGATGGTTGGGTTGGAGTCACAGGTCCGTGGGTTCACCAACGCTGCATTTTGTTTTATAGACAGGCTTCAGTGACTAATTTCTTTATGTAGACTCCCAGAGCTCAGAACTTCCTCCTGCTCCTATACTTTACCAACTTTGGCTGGCCTGGAACCGGCCCACAGATGCGGGGTCAAGTTCCTAGATAAGACTTGGGAATGCTCAGGGTGAGATCTGACTGAGTAATCGGACTCAAGACAACATTACTTCTTACTGACAGGCAGGAACGCTGGGAACACCAGAACCGCCCATGGGGCTGTGCCAGACCTGACCAGAGAGGCAGATCTGGCCAAGACCTCCTGGCATTCCCAGAAGCAGTGAGCCACCCTCCAGCACCTGCAGAGGTGGTGCAGGGCAGGGGGAGAGCCATAGCCCTCACCCGCCTGTTTCTCCTCCCTGGTCTCATCAAACAGCTAGGCCCCAGCCCAGAACAGCTTCCAGACCAGCCCCCACCCACCCAATTCAGCGGCAAAGACTGGTTCTCGATAGGATGCAGCTGGTGCAAAACTAGAGGCTTTCAGGGTCGGCTCTGTGGTGCAGCAGGTTAAAGCCCTGGCCTGAAGCACCAGCATCCCATATGGTGGCTGGTTCGAGTCCCAGCTGCTCCATTTCCAATCCGGAAAGCAGCAGAAGTTGGCCTGGGTCATTTCAGCTCTGGCTGTTGCAGCCATCTGGGGAGTGAACCAGGAAGATCTCTGTCTCTACCTCTCTCTAACTCTGTCTTATAAATAAAATAAATTTCTTTTAAACAACACTAGAAGATTTTGACCAGGGCAGCACCTGTCACTACACTGTGTCCTGGCCTCGAGGGTCACTGTCGACAGCCCTACAGTGAGGTCTCTTTGGCTCCCTTACCAGACTAAGGCACGGGCTCTTCCATCAGGTCTGCAAGCAGGCAGCTGGGAACAGCAGGCACTGAGGTCCAGTCAGTGGACCCTGGCATGGCACTGCAAGTCCCACGGCTCTGAGGCAGGAGGCTAACTGAGCTACTGAGGTCCTAGGGGGTGGGTGGAGCCTCAGTGAGGCCCATGTCCTTTCTGTCGCTCTGAGATGAGCTGTGAGGCAGCTGGCACAGTGGGCATGCATGGGAATGCTGGGGCAGCTCACCTGCCAGCCCCCAGACCTTGCCCCTCCCCAGATCCTGGAAAACAGCGACCATCCCCTCCCAACCCCCCACCTCTCAACCCAAGTTCAGGGGCAGAAAACCCATGCTCCCCTCCCACCTCCTTTCCAAGGAGATTCTGAGAACCTCTGACTCAGGCCTGGCCAGTTGGAAAACCAAGTCCCTGCCCCTGAGACTGGATCAGGGATAATACCTGAAGTATGACAATCAGGCTCAAGCAGAGCCCATCAGGAAGGGGCCCTCACTGGCCCTGAAACATGGAAGATATAAGACCAGGTCACTGTGGCCACAATGCCACCAGCAGGCGAGTGCCTCTCCAGAAGCAGAGCCAGTCAGCAGGAGCAGAGCTGAGAAACAGCTTTGGTGACAGCATCTGGGCCCTTGATCAAGCCCAACCTGAAGCCAATTCTTCAGACTTAGCTATAGCAGTCAATTCATTTGCCTCCTTGCCTAAGCCATTTTTTTAAACTGAGATTTAATTTAGACATAACAAAATACACAGATTTCAAGTTCGCTGAATTTGTACAAATGTTTACACCTGTGGAACCCCCAATCTAATCAAAATATAAAACATTTCCAAGGCTGGAGTTGTGGCATAGCTGGATAAGCTGCCAGCTGCAATGCCAGCACCCCATGTGGGCACCACTTCATGTCCTGGCTGCTCCACTTCTGATCCAGCTCGGCCTGGAAAAAGCAGCAGAAGACGACCCAAGTGTTTGGGCCCCTGCCACGCATGTGGGAGACACAGGTGAAGCTCCTGACTTCAGCCTGGCTCAACTCTGACTGCTGCAGCCATCAGGAGAGTGAACCAGCAGATGGATGACATCTCTCTCCCTCTCTCTATAGTTCTTTCAAATAAATAAATAAGCAAGTAAACCTTGAAGAAGAAGCAGAAGAGAGTCTGCAGTCCTTGGGTGGGGCTATTTCACCCTATACCATGTTGAGATGCACCATGCTGTTGTATTTACCAGGGATTGACGGTCCCTTCTTGATTGTTGAGTAGAATCTCACTGTAGGGATGGAGCAGGGTGCTTATCTGCCTGAGCCGCTTTGCCTGGGGCTTTCTGGCATCTGCAACTAATACAGTCCCATTTAGAGTAAGTTTACCTACACTGAAAACTCCCCATATGTGTCAACCTACACGCACACACATATCCTTAGCGTGTAGTGTAAGGGTTCACCTGGAAGACTACAGTTTCTCAACTGCACCCAAGGAAAAGGGGGGAGGGGCGCTTAAACTGGAGGGGAGGGAAAGATGGGCACTCCCCTGCAGATCTTCACCCCAGGCAGTGCCTGGCGCCTGCCTCCCTGCCTTCCCTCTTTCCCCAGGAACCAGTGGGGGCCCTGCTTCCACTCAATCAAAAAAAAAAAAATCTACACTTGTGGATGTGCAAGCCTCGGGGCTGGAGGTCAGGAGTTAAAGCCAGGGCAGCTCCCAGCCACAGGACGGCAGGTGCTTTAGCCGCTTCTCCAAGCAAAGACATTTTCTTTGCCTTTCTCGCTCTTTTCTAGTTATGTAACCCCTCACTCAACCACTGACCTCTGGAAAATAGAATTGTTTGTTTCTGCGTTCGCTGGAACTGTCAACCAGAGAGCACAGAAATAGCACGAGGCACCCTGCAATACACACACATCTAATTTAACTTCGCCACACTGGAGTGCAGGGCTGGCTGCATGATTGGCACAGAGCTTTTCCATGTCCGTAAAAACAAAATCCTGTCGACAGCCCTCCTGCCCGTGCAGGCCCTCTACCAAGCCTGGGGGCTGGAGGTCGGGGTCCCGTTGCCTCTTTCCAGTGACTTGATACCCCTCACACCGACCAGGGGTGGGTGACATGATTCAACACTCAGCCCTGATCTTTTATCCAGGGGCTCCCTCGGGCAAGCTCACACCTGTTGTGCACCAAGCAATGTTGCTTCTCAACAGGAGTTACTGTGCCTCCCACACCACGTAAATCACCCAGATTTTCATGAATCCAAGGGATTTCCAGACCCAACGAACCACCAGCTTATTTCAACATACAGGATGACATTCAACATTATTGAATTTCAACATACACCAACGACAGTAAACAATCCTAGAAAGTGTAGATGTGTCGGGGTCAGGGGCTGGTACATGTAGATGACCTTGAAATTTGTATATTTCTGTGATCACCTTTTATTACAACAACGTACACTATTTTTGTAATGCAAATAATAGCAGAAAAAAATAAACCTCTGATAGTGTTGTGGATCACCTGCTCTGTTCTAGTCTTACAATGCAATCAAAAGCTGGGATTTTTCCAAAAGCTTATGGCCACGTCGAGCAAACTCCATGAGTCTCTCTGTAAAACCCACACAAACCCACATCATTCATTGTTTTGTCTCTGTCCCAAGCACTGTAGGTGGGAGACCTTGGTCCCAGCCAGTATCCCCTGCTGTCGCCCACTCCACCTGACACCCAGCCCTCTGGCTGAGCTGCACCTGTGACTTGACTGTGCTCTGTGACTGTCTCCAAAGCAGCCTTTGTGTCCTGAGACTTTAGTACCTGAGCCAAAGGAGGAAGTGTTGATCAGGCCCAGTAGCATCAGGTGGTGTCTTGGCAACCGTCCAAATAGCCCCAGGAAACAAGGGACATTTACAGTGTTACAGCTCATCACTTTAACTCTCCTCTGAGTCACCCTGAAAATTCCGTTTCTGCCAGGGGACTCCTCCCGGCCAGGATCCCACAGTGTGAGGACGGTTGGTTAGGCAGGCCCCCTGGGCTGTTGATGGGCTCCAGTGCAGCTGAGTGGACCCTCCCGAAGGCCACGGTCAGCCTGAGTCCAGTCTGGCCTTTTGGAATTGTCTTAGACACAGCAGGTTATCAGGGATGGGATCAACATCAGCAACTTTCTCATCCACCCTCCAAGGGCATGGCTCCAAAGACCTCCAAAGACTATCTCAGTATGCAATACAGCTGGAGCCGCCAACCCCCACGACCCATGCTGTGCCAGGTGGACTTGGTCCAGCAGAGGGCCTTCCCCCACACAGATGTAGTCATCAGGGATGCACACACGAAATCAGATCCCTCTGAGATGAACCATGCAGAGAAAGAACTCGGAGAAGTTTCTGGGTTAGTACAAACAAAAGGAAGAATTTTCCTCCTCCTTTCTCTGCTGGAGCCACCAGGAAGCCCAGAGCAGACAGGGGCCATCAGCCAGGACACAATGAACCTTGGGGCCCTGTCCAGCCTGGCAATTTCTGTGAACAAGAAACAACTTCTCCTCCAGCTCTTGGGTAAAAACAATGGAGCTAAATTCATTTGGGCCATCAGTGTTCCCTGAGGATGAACAGGCAGAGATAACAAGCGACAATGCTGTACTTTGTACCCACTCCCTTCTTCCACGGAGCTGAGCCCTTTCATTTAGGGCCTTTCAACAGCCCTGGGGAAAGGCTTTCTCTGGCTTTTTTTTTTCTCTCCAGCTGGTTTTTCTCACGGCCAAGAACAGGTTTGCTGGGGAGGGCTAGGACAGCAGCACTGTGGCAGCCCCGGAGAAGGGATCTGTTAGCCAGACACAACCTCCTGAAAACTGCATTTAACCACAGCTCAGGGCACACACCCTCCCAAGACTCTCGGTGCAGCAGCATAAATGTCTGTTGGAGGAAACGAGGTCGCATTTCCACGGCTCACTTGATTACTGGACAAAGTCACTCAGAGACGTCCTGCTGCACCAGTATTGAAATGCAAGAGCTCAATTCCAGATAAACAGGGAGAAGCCAGAGAAAGGGTGATATTGTAATAGATCTTTTTTTCAATTCAAAGACCCCCTAAGTTGTCAGTTCACAGCAGGAGGAGGACTGGGGGTGTCCCTGCACAACCTGGGCTGAGCTGTAGGCTCAGGCTCTGGACAGTCAAGTGTTACACAACCTCAGGAAGACCCTGACCCACGGACGGACACCCCCTCCACCCCGGTCTTGCTCATTCAAGGCTCAAGCCCACTGTCACAGGCACTGCAGGGCAATTCAGATCGGTCTGTGTGCAAAGCACACACAACACAGTTGAAAATCTGGATATGGCCCCCCTGGGCCACCCCAGTTTTTGCTCTCTGGACTGACATAGAGAAGCTAATTCCTCTTCCAGCATGGCCTGAGCAGCCCCAACAAGGCACCCCAGGAAACAAGAACTGCTGGGAACCACCCCAGCCACACAGCCACACGAAGTCAGGCACCAGCTACCACGGCATACTGGCTTTTAAATGCATGGAGCAGAACAGCTTCTGGGGATGGGGAAGGCACATACGACAAAGAGAACAAGGATGGAAGAAAAGCCCAAGTTAAATCTAACATAATTTACTCTTGTATGTATGTGCAAATCCCCGAAAGCTCCAAGACAGGATGGGGGGAGCCTGATTTGGGGGCAGCTGTGTGATGCCCGGACTGCACTCTCAGCCTTGAGGGCCCTCGCTGTCTGCCCTTGGCTGGCTCAGCCACTCACATCCATGCACAGCTGCTTTCATCCTCACCTCCCTCCCGACTCCTGGAACCTTCCCCTGGGCTGCTGCTCTCTCCCCTGAATCCCCAGCAGTCCCTTCAGCTCCAGCTTTAAAAAGGCTCTAGATGTCCGCAGTGCAAAACAAACCTGCCCCATCTCTTCTCTACCCCATCTTCCTCCTGCAACTCTCTGTCCTCCCACCCATTGTATCGACCACACCGACTTCGGTCACCAACTCTCCAATCACTAACACCCCCCTCTCCAAAGTACTAAATCCAGAACCTTCTAGCACTCTCTGGCTGGCTTGTCAACCTCATCTCTCCACTTCCTTCCACAGCCACCCTCCCAGCTGCCTCCTATCTCTCTGCCCCAGGTCCCTTCACTCAATGTCTCCAGTGCCTCCCAAAGCTGCATGTCCGGCCAGGGCTCTCTCATGACTGCCTGATACTCTCCAATGAGCCCCACAGAGGGCCTCAAAGCCTCTTGGCTCACCCCATCTCAGAGAGGCTCAGAACAACACACTTTGTCGTGGACCCTGTGGACTCCACCCCACCACAACCTGACAGTCCCTCCCATCCCTGCACCTGCTGCCTGACCCAGGCCTTCATCACTCCACCCTTTTCACTGGGATCCCTGCTTTCAGTCTGGACCTTGGTCTGAGTCTGGGGTACCAGCTGGTGGGAAGGAGGGGAGCTAAGCACTTGCATAACCAACTGAATTCACCAAGAGTCTGCATCAGAGTGGGAAGGGGCAAAGACGATGGGGGTTGCAGGGATCTAAAACCCCCCCCCCCCGACTCCATGTCTAGCTCCACACTGCCTCTCCTCCATCCCCCACTCACTGACTATTCAGTGGTCAAAGTGATCTTTCTCTAACACGAATCTCACACGTCTGTGGTTTTGTTTTAATGATTTATTTATCTGAGAGGCAGAGTGACAAAGAGGGAGACACACACATAGGTAGGAAGATAGGTAGATAGGTAGGTAGATAAATAGATTGATCGATCGATCAATCTTCCATCCTCTGGTTTACTACACAAATGGCGGCAACAGCCCTGCTCGGTCAGATTGAAGCCAGGTGCTCCATCCTAGTCTCCCACAAAGGGGCCAAAGTACTTGGACCATCTTCCTCACCCTTCCCAGGTGCATTAGCAGGAAGCTGGATTGGAAGCAGAGCAGCTGGGACTCAAACCAGCACTCTCATTTGGGATGCCAGCGTGGCAAGCAGCAGCCTAAGCCTCTGCTGTTTATCACCTGCCCCGGGCCTGCTTACATACGCTGATGGGGGTTGGCACTGTGGTGCAGTGGGTGAGTCCTCCCCTTGTTCCGGTTGCTCTGTTTCTGCTTCATCTCCCTGCTAACGTGCCTGGGAAGGCAGCTGAAGACAGCCCAAGTACCTGGGTGCCTGCCATCCATGTAGGAGACTGGGATGGAGTTCCTGGCCCCTGGCTTTGGCCTGGCCCTGACTATTACAGCCATCTGGGGAGACAATCAGTGGATGGAAGACTCTCACTCACTCTCTCTCTCTCTCTCTCTCTCGTTTTGCTTTTCAAATAAATAAATCTTTAAAAAATAAAATATTTTTGATGGATTCCCTCAGTCTCCTGGTTCCTTAGCAGGATGTGTGGCCCCGAACTGCCTAGTTCCCACTTACACCTAAGCACAAGCACTCACGATTCCACACCTTGGCCTGTGCAGTTGCCCTGGCTCTTCCTCCCCTTGGTCACCTGTATAACACCTGCCTTTCATCCAGCGAGTATTTGTTTTAGGTCAAACTGGCTCGGGTCACAGATCCGGAAAGAGTCAACGTCAACACCATTAGCTTCCCGGTACAAAGAACACTCTCTGGACTAGAAAGATGGAGCACAATGGTCGTGACAAGATCTCATTTTCAGAACAGATGCAAAGCAGTGATTCATGGTATTTTGCACCCTACCACCTAAAAAACACCCAACAACTGTGCATCCTTTTTCTGGCTCCCTTGCCAGCCACATTCCCTGGGACTCACAGCCGGGGAGGCTTTTGCAGTGGGAACACCTGTTCTGGAAGGGCTGGGACCATCACCTGCACAGGTGTGCTCCATCCCACCTGCCTTTTTTCCCCCTAAGTGCTGCTAAGGATTAGAATTTCACCTGTACAGTGGACAAACAACCCAGAGAGGAAATGAAGTCCCAAGAAAGCAGCAGCAACTCACTGGAAGTCACACAGTAATTCTGTGGGGGTGGCAGTTGGGCCCCGGGGGCCCCAGGACCAACTGCAGGGATTCCCAGGCCTCCTCCTGCAATTCCCTGGCCTGTGGTTCTCAGTCCCAAACGCCAGGGATAATTAGAAGTTATACTCCTGTAATTCCATGATGACATCCTTGAACTTAAATATATCTCAAAACTGCTCCTTTTAATGCTAAAAGCAACTTTAAAAAGAATCGTGCCCACTCTGTCCCCACCTGATTCCAGAGTCCCTCTCGACCCTCACCAACAAGCAAAGGCCAAAGTCTTGTCACGTGATGAGCGGGGGAGGGGACGCCAGGCCCACTTAGGAACCGGATCGTTGGGCTTTGCACAATTGAGAATTGATTGTTCCGAGGGCAACAGTTTCACTTCCCTATTTCTAATTACGCACACTGTATCTTCAGCCGCATCGGTTATAAAAATATCAAACACAATCTCTCTACCTACCCAGCGCTCCCTGGCCAAGCGCCAAAGGCTATTTTTAGACTCTCCCCGCAACCTGCGAAGAGAAAGGCGTGGAAGGTGTCGCTGTGGCTCCCGGGAGCCCAGGCCCTGCCACCTGCGCGCATCCCGCGGGCGCCGGGCGCGGCTGAGGGAGCGAGCTCCTCGGGCGCTGCCCGCCACGCTCCTACTGTGCAGAGGGGCGCTCGCGCCATCTCCCCGACAACCAGATAAATCCGCTTTAGCATAAAGCGCCAGGGGACTGAACCGCAGCCCGCGCCCCTGCCGCGCTCACGTCCTCGGGAGCGACCCGGGACACCGGAGGGGTAACGACGCCGGACCGTCCCCTCCCGCCAGCAGCCCCTAGCCCGACTAAAAAGTCTAAGAGGCGGGCACAGGAAGCCTTTGGGAGGCCAAAGGAGAACGACTACCCTCCTGGGGTCGCCCCCCTCCATCTTCGCAGGCACCCCGGGGTCGGGGGGGAAGCGAGGCCCGGGTCCCCACGCGCCCCGAGGCGGAGAGCGGCATGCAGCCGGGAGCAGGTCCCTCCCGCAGCAGGTCCCGGCTACGGCCACCCCGCATCCTCCGATCGCACCTGCGCCGGGAGTCCTCCCCCGGCGGCAGCCACCTGCTCCGAGAGCCCTCCACGCCGTCGTCTTCCTCCTCCCCACCCCGACCCTCCGCCCCGCCGGCGCACTGGCCAGCGCGCCCCCTCCCCCTTCCTGGTGTGGTCGACCCCGGCCGCGCGCCCCTGCAGCCCCCTGCACCGCCGGAGAAAAGGGGGTCGCCGACTCCCCGCGCGCCTCAAGCCGCCCACCTTGCGAAAGTAGCCGTCGCCCTCCTTCTCCAGCGGCTGGGGGGCCGCGGGCAGCAGCGCGTCGGTCATGCTGGCGGTGCCGGCGCGGACCACGGACTGAGGCGCCGCGGCCGCCGCCGGCCCCAGAGGGCGCCCCTGCCCGGCCCCGCCCCCGGCCCGCCCCCCACCAGCGCCGCCCGCGGCCCAAGCCCGGGAGCCCTGGAGACCGCCCCGCCCCGGCTCTGCAGCGTCCCTCGTCCCCTCCCACCCTCCAGGTCCGAATCTGCGCGTCCTGGCCCGCTCAACCCTCGGACCGCAGCGGCCGGGGCGGGGGTCCAGCGGCTGCGGCAAAGCCCAGGCTGGGAACTCGGCCCCTCTCCAGAACCCCGGGAGTCCATGCGGAGAGCACGGGGACGCCACGTCGAGGGCGCGCAGGAGGGCAGGGCCTTGGACTGGGTGGCCAGGAAAAGTTTCCTGCAGGCTAGGAGACCCGGGCGCCGCGCCACCGAGCGCCTGGGCCAGGCGGATCCGCTCCGCTGTGGGGTGCGGACGTCCTGGGAGAGGCCGCCTCCCGAGGGCAACCGAGGAGGGGTTCTGTTTGGGGAGAGAAGGCGGGCATCCTTGAGCACGTTCTTAACCGATGCTTCCAGTCCAGCCTCAGTTTTCTCATCCGCAAAATGGGGCCCCAGTGCTGCTCCCCGGGATGGCCGAGGGTGCTAGGAGCAAAGTGCGTGATTAAAGTTCGTGGTTGATGCGGGAGGGGGACGGACGCACGTGGATTTGCACCGGTGCCCCCTATCCCCACTGGCGGGTGGGCTGCGGGAGCCGACGCCCAGCTCGCCCCTGGAGCAGCTGCCCCCTTCCTTTGTCTTGCACGCACGTGGGGCACAGTCTCCTTTCACGGCAAGCCAACAGCCTCGTGTTTTTGTTTTTTTTTTCCTTTAAGAGCAATTGAGAATTTGATAGTTTTAAAATAAACCATGGTAACAACCAAGGGCCAATGACCAAATAAATATAAAGCAAAAAAAAAAAAAAAAATCCAGATCATCGCTGCTGACCCTTCAGCTACACAGTCCCTCCCTCTCTGCTTGTTTAATTCAAAGAACCGGCGGAGTTCTAACCGGCTCCGAGCTGAGCCTGGTGTTTGAGAAACTGGCAGGGTCAGAAGTGAGTGTCAGGCTGATTTCGGCACCCATGGGTTATATCCTCTCCTTTAATCCATCGCCCTGGAAATGTCCCAGCCCCAGAGCTGGAGTTAAAGACAGTCACTTCCATTTTCGAGGATGCCAGGGTAGTGGGTCACTATGACTACATTTGGAATACGAATAAACTTACCGATAATAGAACCTCTACATGGTCGGGAGTTTATTCTCACTGTCTCTAGCTGCAAATAAAAGGATGAGATCATCTACATTGGCAGGTTGGGAAGACCAAGGTTGAGAGGAGAGGAGTGGCCCATGCTGAGAGCGGTTCTGGCTCAGGCTCACCGCCTCCAGTCAATCCCCATCACCTTTGGATTTTCGCCATCTCTTTCTACCACCCTGAAGCTCGAATTGCCTTTGCAATTTATCATATATACATTTTCACTTATAGTATTGTTGACATTGTTCTTTAAAATTAATCACCTTATTTAAAATACATTTTTAAAATTTATTTATGTATTTGAAAGGCAGAGTTACAGAGAGAGAGCTTCCTCCACCTGCTGGTTCAGTCCCCAAATAGCTGCAACTGCCCAGGCTGGGCCAGACCGAAGCCAGGAGCCAGGAGCTTCATCGGGGTCTCCCACATGGGTTGGATGGCAGGGGCTCAAACACTTGGGCCGTCTTCTACTACTTTCCCAGGTGCATTAGCAGAGAGCTGGGATCAGAAGTGGAGCAGCTGAGGCACAAACCAGCGCTCATATGGGTGGGATGCCAGCGTTGCAAGCAGCTGCTTAACCTGCTGCACCATAATGCCAGCCCTTTAAACACATTGTGAAGGGCAACCATGTCATAAACTGTAAGAGGAAAAACTGTGGTACTTTGTCCTATAGGGAGAAACCCAGAATACAATGGAAACGAAAGTGAGTTATTTCATCTATCCAGACATCATTGCTTTCCTGCACTTCTGATTTTGTTAAAAGGGAAGAAGAGGAAGAAAAGGAAGCATAGTGTATGAGTCACAGCAGTCCACCCTAAGTGGATCACCTGTGCCTCTCTGTGAGTCTCCGTGAGGCATCTCCTGGCTCCCTGAGCCACGTGAGCACCACTCTTGGCAACTACACTGCAGCATGTATCTTTGCATGGTCTCATGACTCACTGTAAGGGACCCACAGGTCTGACCCCTTATCTCTGATCCCATTGTCACCACGAAATAATGTCAAGAGCCTCAGTCAGCCTCCTGCCGGTCAACCCCATTGGTGGGCTGGGCAATGAGAACATTGCAGTGAGGCCCCGTACTGCCAAGAGAAGGGGCTAGGGTGGGAATTTTGAGACAGGTAATAGACTGGAATCTCCACTTCAAACAACTCTTCTATCAAGTCTCATTTTACCATGTGGGTTAAGTCCAGCACTTGGCTGTCTAGGGACCCAGTTCTTCAAAGTAAAATGCAGAGGCCCACACTGTGATGTAGTAGGTTAAGCCTCCACCTGTAGTACCGGCATCCCATATAGGCTCCGGGTTCGTGTCCTGGCTGCTCTACTTCCTATCCAGCTCCCTGCTAATGTGCCTGGGAAAGCAGCAGAGGATGGCCCAGGTCCTTATGTCCCTATACTTACGTGGGAGATCCAAAAGTAGCTCCTGGCTCCCGGCTCCTGACTTCGGCTTGGCCCAACACCCAGTCATTGCAGCTATTTGGGGAGTGAACCAGTGGATGGAAGATCTCTGTCTTTCCTTCTCTCTCTCTCTGTAACTCTGCCTTTCAAGTAGGTAAATCTTTTTAAAAAAAAAAATGAAAACTAAGCCATTAACATAAAAATGCTTTGTGGAAAGACCAACATGAATGTAGCTAAATACAAAAGTTCAACTACAGAGCATGTACACTTCTGGATCCATGTATTCCTCCTACCCAGATGACCCCCCCCCCTTTTTTTTTTAAGATTTACTTAAAAGAGATGGAGAGAGACAGAGAGATAGAGAGAGAAATCTTCCATCCACAGCTTTACCCCCCAAATGGCCACAATGGCCTGCCAAGCCCTGGCCAAAGCCAGGAGCTTCATCTAGGTCTCCCATGTGGGTACAGGGACCCAAGCACTTGGGCCATTTTCTGCTGCTTTTGCAAGCACATTAGTAGGGAGCTGGATCCGAAGTGGAGCAGCTGAGATTCAGATCTGGCCTTGCAGGTGGTGGCTTTACCGGGTACACCACAATGCTGGCCCTACTTGTGTTTTCTCTCAACACAAATGTTAGCATTGTGAGTGTTCTGTCTCACTCTGCTTTGCTTATCTATCAGTACATATTGGTGATCTTTTCTCATCAGCATTTTTTTTAAAGTTGAGATCTAGAGATAGAGAGAATGAATGAATGAATGAGGGCGCTCCCATTCACTGATTCATCCTCAAATGCCTGAAACAGCCAGATAGAGAAGCTAGAGGCTGAATGCTACCCAAGTCTCCCATGTGAATGACAGGAATTACTTGGGCCAACACTACTGCTTCCTAGGGTCTGCAACAGCAGGACGCTGCAGTTAGAAGCCAGTGTTTATCAAACCCAGGTACTCTGATGTGGGACACTGAACTCTTCACCACTAAGCTAAATGCCCACCCCAACAGCAGCGACATTTTTTCAGTGCTGGTAGGTTGTGCCAGGTACCTATTGCTATAAACAAACTACCCCACATCATACTGGCTTACAACCAGAAGAATCATTTTATTTGTTATCTCTCATGATTCTGGGAGGTGGCTGAACTCAGGGATTCTTGCTTGGGGTCTCCCAGGCAGCTGCAACCAGCTAGCTGCCCCCACTCACATAGCTGGCAATTGTTATGCTCATGGTTAAGCAGGGCCTCAGCTGGTGATGGTCTGGGCTTCCTCACACCATGGAGGTTGGTGTTCAGAGCAAGCATTCAAAGAAACAAAGTTAAAGCTGTTGGTTTCTTAAAAATTGTCACTTCCAATGTATTCTTTTGATCCAGGAGATGCAGAACCCCGATTCAAAGGGAAAGGGTATAGAGTCCACTTTTCTGTGGGAGACTTGCAAACAATATCCAGGTCATGTTCTAATGTTTGTTTACTTATTTTTATTTATATCTACTCGTAAGGCAGAGCTAGTCGGAGAAAGAGACAGAAAAAGAGATACAGGGGGAATTTTCCATCCACTGGCTTACTCCCCAGATAGGTGCAACAGCCAGGGCTGTGCTGTGCTGAGCAGAAGTCAGGAACCCAAAACTCCATCAAAATCTACCATGTGAGTGGCAGGGGCCCACTAGAGCTATCATCTGCTGCGTCACAGGATGCATTAGCATAAAACTGGATCCAAAGCAGAGCAGCCAGGACACAAACTAGTATTTTAGTATAGGATGCAGTCCACCTTCTATCTGCTGCTCGTCTATTCCTAATACCTGCAATGGCTGGGGCTGGGCCAGGCTGAAGCTGGGAGCCTGGAAGTCCATCTGAGGTGGCAGGAACACACGTACTGTGTCCATCGCCTGCTGCCTCCCAGGGTGTACATTTGCAGGAGTTTGAACTCAGGAGCCTAGTCAGGACTCAAATCCAAGCAATAAAACACGGGACCATCACTGTGGCATAGCAGGCGAAGCTACCGCCTGCAGCGGCTGCTCTACTTCCAGACCAGCTCTCTGCTATGGCCTGGGAAAGCAGTAGAAGATGGCCCAAGTGCTTGGGCCCCTGCACCTGCGTGGGAGACCTGGAAGAAGCTCCTGGCTCCTGGCTTTGGAGCAGCGCAGCTCCAGCTGTTGCGGCCAATTGGGGAATGAACCAGCGGATGGAAGACCCCCCCCTCTCTCTCTCTGCCTCTGTAACTCCGCCTTTCAAATAAATAAATAAATCTTTAAAAAGGGGGGGGGGGGAGGGAAAATTAAGGCATCCCAAGCAGCCTGTTAACTGCTAAGGCCAAACCCACCCACCCCCCAAAGTTTTTCAGTCCTGTACCACGACTCACTTAACTGGACATTCAATCTTTCAGCAACGTTTATTGAGTGCTTAAGTGAGGCTACTTCAAAAATTCATGGAAAACTGGAATCAAGAGTAGCTTATTTTGGTGCAAAAATGTTGAAATCCAGGCATAGTTTTTACATGATACGTGTTTTTGATGAACTTTTTTTGAGACTCCTAATAGGCATGCACTTCAAATTTTTGTTTTTGCTTCAAAATAAACTTGTCTTTTAATTCCATTTGCCATGAGCTTCTTGAAGCTGCCACTTATGTGCCAAGTGCCGAAGCCGCAGCCAAGAAAACAAAACCAAAAAGTGCCCCCTACCCCCCATCCTTGACCTCACACAGCTTACATTGCCAAGGGCAGAGACAGACAAGTGTAAAAAAAAAAATCAGCAAATTCAAGTGTCTGTTAGAGAATGACACGGGCAAGAGGGAGTAGGGGCTGCTTCTGAAATGGTCAGGGGCAGCAGCGTCCGGGCAGAGACCTGTGGGAAGGGCGTCCACGCAGCAGGAACTGCGTGTGCAAGGCCCCGGACGCGGGACAGCCTGGAGCCGCCCGACCGGATTGAGGACGCCGAGGGGTGGCGGTGGGGCCTTCCTCTACCTTGAAACCATGGGCTTCCAGGCCAGGCTTTTCCATCAGCCTCAGCCCCTAACAGCGGTTCCGTTTCGTAAAAGGGATTTTTGGGGTGGCGCCACAACGCCCCATTCGACGGCTGCTCTTCAGGTGCAGCAGGGACCCCCTCCCCGGCCCCAGCGCTGCTCCCCGTTTCCCTTCTTCCTTTGCAGTTGGCTTTCTCCCTCTTCAATCCTCGTGGCCTCTTCACCACCGGCCCGCGGCTCCTTGCAGAGGTCTGGACGCGGGTTCCACTTCTGCCTGCCCAGGGAGCCCTCCACAGGGAGCTTGTGCGTGTCCCCGCTCCCGTCCGCACTTTGCAGTGCAGCCTCCCCCGTCTCCAGCCACCGGCGAAGCCATGGCGCGGCGAGCGCGCACATCCAGGAGCCCAGGCGCTTTCCCGCGCTGGTGGCCGGCGTAGGGGTGCGATGGAGGGAAAAGCGGGGCTGGGGCTGGGCCGCTGTCAGGGGACGAACTGCCTCATGGCCGCGCAGTTGTGTGGGTTTCAGCTTCTCCCAGGGGTCTCCTCACGACTTGCACGCACATCGCAGACCTAGGACATCTACCGAGATCTGCCCACTGAGTCTTAGCGCGTCGCGACGGTTCGCGGAGGAGAAAGAGCGAGAGGAGTTTGGCCCGCCGAGGCCGCCGTAGCGAGGGGGCGGAGCCCGGAAGGAAGCAGGATGGCGGCGCTGGGCAGTGACAGCGATGAGGATCTGGTCAGCTATGGCACGGGCCTGGAGCCTCTGGAAGAAGGTGCGAGCAGGATTGGTCGGCAGGGCCTGTGAAAAAACAGGTCCAGGATTCGGGGCACCAATGCGGAAGTCGTTCCCGAGCCATGGGAACAGCCAGGAGGGTGGGATGCGTGCGCTCTCGGGTACCCACGTTTTGGAGGTGTAGAGGGAGACCCAGAATAACGAAGCAGCTCGAGTGAGAGCGGCAGGTGGACAGGCAGGGTCTTCTCTGGGGGGACTGTTTGCGCTCAGGCTGGTAGTGAGGAAGAAACCAACCATAGGTAGACCTGGGAGGAAGGCACGTCAGGTGGAGGTGGCGGCGAGTGCCAAGGCCCAGAGGTGGGAGCCAGTGTGGTGAACTGCCGGACAGACAGTGCCAGTGTGGACTGACGGCGCCGGCGAGGGACCGTGGAGGATGATGCCCACGGGGCAGGCAGCGGCTGGAGCTCCCGTGGGTGATAAGGAGTTTGATTTTACACTAAGTGTAGGAATGTCTTTGCGGTTCACACAGGGATCTATGTTACACACATAAATACATACATATATATATATATACACACACATGCTTATATACACATGTGTGTACATAGGCATTTTCCACGAATTTTTTAAAAGCTGCATTAATTTATTTGAAAGGCAGAATTACAGAGTCAGAGGCAGAGAGAGGGGGAGAGAGATATTCCATCTGCTGGTTCACTTTCCAGATGGCTGCAATGGCCGGAGCTGGGTCGATCCCAAACCAGGAGACAGGAGCTTCCTCCGGGTCTTTCCACATGGGTGCAGGGACCCAAGGACTTGGGCCATCTTCTGCTTTCCCAGGCCATAGCAGAGAGCTGGATTGGAAGAGGAGCAGCTGGGACTTGAACCAGCATCCATAAGGGATGCCGGCACTATAGGCAGTGGTGGCTTTACCCGCTAGCCACGGTGCTAGCCCCCACAAAATGTTTTAAGATTTATTTTTATTTATTTTAAAGGCAGAGTTACACATACACACACACACACAGAGAGAGAGAGAGAGAGAGAGAGAGAGATGTCTTCCATCCACAGGTTCATTCCCCCAAATGGCTGCCATGGCCAGGGCTGGGCCAGACCAAAGCCAGGAGCATCTTCCCAGTCTCCCATGTGGGTGTCAGCAGCCCAAGCACTTGGACCATCTTCTGCTGCCTTCCCCAGGCCATTAGCTGAGAGCTGGACCAAAAGTGGAGCAGCCGGCCTGAACCAGCTACCATCAGGGATGCTGGCTTCCCAGACAGCAGTTTAACCTGCTGTGACAAAACACCAGCCCTTTAAATTTACTTATTTAAGACGCACACAGAGTGAGAACTCTGATCTACTGGCTGGTTCATTCCCTAAATGCTCATAATGGCTGCGGCAGGTGGAAGCCAGAGCCAGGAACTCCATCCACGTCTCCCACGGGGTGGCAGGAACCCAGCTGCTTGAGCCATTGCTGCTACCCCCCAAGGTCTGCACTGATAGGAAACTAGAGTCGGGAGCTGGGCCTGGATATTGAACCCAGACACTCCCATGTGGGACGTGGGTGTCTTAACTGCTACCCCAGAAGGTATTCTTGATTTTAAAAACAGTCTGGTTGGGGTTGGGCAGGACTGAAGCAGGCAGATGGGTAAAAAGGCTTGGAGACAAGGCTGGTGTGGACTGGAGACTTGGCAGTGGTGGTGGGAAGCAGTGCTGTGAGTGGGGTATACTGTGAAAGCAGAGCTGACCTGACTTACTGGTGGAATGTGGAGGTGAGGGCAAGATGAACCCAGATTCTTTCCCTGCTTTCTGGTCCGTTCCACTTAATGACTTGCAGTGTCCAGCGAAGTAGGCGTCGAGTATCCCCGACAGACTGATGGCGGCGCTGGTCCTGTGGGGACAACAGAGGTAGCAGAGCAGAGCTGTCCAAGCAGAAGTTTCTTGCAGATCTCCTGTTGTTGGGGGTCCCCTCCATCTTCCCACCCTGCCAGGCTGCTTGGACTTCTGATAGGGCTTTTTTTCCCTACAAATAGTTCTAATCGTTAGAACCTCTGTCATTTGCTGACTCTACTTCTACCCTCTGCTTACGAAAGGCAGAGGAAGGCTATTCTGAATGTGTTGAAGGCAGCCTTTACGTTTCCTCTAAGACTCCTCTGTTCCACATCTAGCCTCCTCAGTTCTGTAATAAGCCCAGTTTGAGTCCCTCAGCCCTGAACTGTTGAGAGTTCTCCAAGTAGATGAGACTGTGGGTAGAGCCGTCATTGGTATGTCCATTCCACACTGCATTTCTTTCGTACAGCCTAAGATCACTTTAGCTTTATTGGCAAACATGTCATGCCCTGGCCTCAAAGCTTTTGTTGACAAGAATCTTTTCTTCAAGGAGTTTCAAATCTGGTTGAGAACAAAATCACAGGTTCGCAAGTGCTAACATGTAGGATGTAGACAGGAAATATCCTACACAAGCTGAAGAGAAGCCTGAGGAGGCAGGAGCAGCCCCTTGAAGCCTGGTTAGAGTTTAACCAAGCAAGAGGAGGACAAGGGTCACCTGTGCCTGGGTGGAGGTCGTTAAGATGGCGTGTAGGTAGGGTATTTGTATCATTTCCGTATTTCTGGTCTCATGGCTGTTGCCTTGTGATGTAATATGTTGTTAAGTCATCAACTGTTTGACCTTGTATATTTCTAATATTGATGTTGCATAAAAACTATGAAGTAAAGCCTAGAGGTTTGGCCATGGTTGGAAGTAGAAGGAAGGGACATTTGATCATTTGATCTGTAGCCTTATTTTTTTTTCTGGCCTAAAAAGTCCTTTAATTCTTGGGGTATTAAACATTTTTGAATATTAATTCATTATTTTCTAAGCACTTTGAAGGTGAAATATACTCTGACTACATTTTGTAATATATAGGCCAATAATCACTTTTCCTTCCTGCTTTGAAGCTTTAGTGCAGGTTATACAAACATTGGTAGAGAAGAGATCCACACCTTAATTAAAGTTGCTGGCCCTGAGTGTTTAGAATTATCCGGGGGTGGGGGTGGGCATTGTGGCACATCTGGTTAAGCCACTGATCAGAAGACTGATCCTACATTCATCCTACGTCCCGCTTCCCATATGGGAGCACTGATTGGAGTCGTAGCTACTCTGCTTCCAAATCAGCTTTCTGCTAGTGGATCCTGGAAGATGACATTTGATTGTTCAAGTGCGTGGGCCCCTGCCACCCACATAGGACAGCCAGATGGAGCTCCTGGCTCCTGGTTTCAGCTTAGCCCAGCCCTGGAGGTTGTGGGCATTTGGGGAGTGAACCAGTGAGTAGAAGAACCCTCTTTTTCTCTCTCTCTCTCTCTCTCCCTCTCTCTGTCACTCTGTCTTTTGGATAATAAATCTTTTATTTATTTAATTTTGAAAAGATTTATTTATTTATTTAAAGGGAAAGTGACACACATGGGGGGAGGGAGGGAGGGAGAGAGAGCAAGATCTTTTATCCACTAGTTCAATCCTCAAATAGCCACAGAGGCTGGGGCTGGGCCAGGCTGAAGCCAGGGGCCTGCAATTCCATCTGGGTCTCCCTGTGGGTGGCAGGGGCCCAAGTACTTTGGTCATCTTCTACTGTTTTCCCAGTTACATTAGCAGGGAGCTAGATTGGTGGAACAGCCGGGACTTGTACTGGCACCCATATGGGATGCTGGCATCTTGGGCAGTGAATTAACTCACCATACCACGACACTGACCCCATAATTTTGTATTTTTTATTTTTTAATAATTAGCCAGGGAGCCTAGAGACAGTAGCTGAACTTTATAGAACTTTATCGAGGGGGCACCAGTACTTAACTGCTCTTTGCTTAAACACCTTCGTTTCATTCTAGGATACTCATCTCTGACTCATTTTGTGCCTAGATTAATTTTAAGGCCCCCCACTTTGATGCTGTGACTGTTACATTTAAAACTATCTGTGGCTTCCGTCACCATGGGGCATTCCACAGAGGCTGCGGCATCAGGTTCAAGGCCCTCTGCACTGTCTGGTTCCATGTCCTACTCCTTCCCTGTCCTCCAGGCAGGCTGGACTGCTTTCTCAGTACACCTGGCATTGCCCTTTTGTGCCTGCTTCTGTTTCCTGATGGGAATCCCTGCCTCTGTTGGGAACCATGGCCTTATTTGCAGCTATCAAAGATCTGCTCATTTGTAAGGGGGCTGATGTGGTCCTTTACCTCATCAGAAGCGCTTCTGTACATGCAAGTCCCCCTCTGCTGGGCTCTGAGTGCCTCTAAAACAGGGACAGAGTTGTATTTAGTTTTGTTTTCTTTCTTTCTTTCTTTCTTTCTTCTTCCTTTCTTTCTTTCTTTCTTTCTTTCTTTCTTCTTTCTTTCTTCTTTCTTTCTTTCTTTCTTTCTTTCTTTCTTTCTTTCTTTCTTTTTTTTAAGATTTATTTATTTACTTGAAAGGCAGAGTCACAGAGAGACAGAGGCAGAGAGAGAGGTCTTCCATCTGCCGGTTCACTCCCCAATTGGCTGCAACAGCTGGAGCTGCACTGATCCAAAGCCAGGAGCCAGGAGCTTCCCCCAGGCCTCCCATGCGAGCACAGGGGCCCAAGCACTTGGGCCATCCTCCACTGCTTTCCCAGGCCATGGCAGAGAGCTGCATTGGAAGTGGAGCAGCTAGGACTTGAACCAGTGCCCATATGGGATGCCGGCACCGTAGGCATAGCACCGGCCCCCTTTTTTTTCTTTTTGTAAAAAATATTTATTGATTTATTGAAAGGCAGAGTAACAGAGAGAGGTGAAGAGACAGAAAGAGCTTCCATTCTCCTGTTCACTCCCCAGATGACTAACAGCCAAGACTGGGGCATCATGATGCCAGGAGCCAGGCCATCCTGGTCTCCTATGTGGATGGCAGGGACCAAAGTACTTGGTCTATCTCCCACTGCCTTCCCAGTGCATTGGCCAGGAGCTGGATCAGAAGCAGAACTGCCAAGAGTTGAACTGACACTCAGATTTGGGATGTGTGCTTCATAAGTGTTGTCTTAATGCCTGGCACCACAACACTGATCCCTGTGTTTTCCATACCTAGGGTCTAGAACCAGACTGCCTCCACGGCAAGGCCTTCAATGTAGGTGGCATCCCTGGCTTACAGACAGAGTTGAGTTCTGGATTCAGCTTTGTACTTATCCGTGGTGGACTTCAGGGCGGTTACTTAATCAGGGTTCTTATCATTGGGCTAACGTGAGATAACCCATGGGAAAGGAAGGGATTAACTGTTATTAGTGGCAGTAATTATAGCCCAGCCTCACTAAACTGCCACTTCCTCTCTGGAGTTTTCCTGTCACTGTGGTTAGAGGTGTCACCTTCTCCTTGGGTGCCCTGTGGGACCCAGGCGGCCAGGTTCTTGGCCCCCATTAACTGCTGCCAAAGGTTCCACTTAGTTGTCTGAAGGGCTTATCTCCCCTTCCAGGTCAGCAGCACTAAGGGAACAGATCGGCAATAGCACCCAGCACTGGAAGCTTGGCCCTCTCCTACCTTGGTCCAGTAATTCTTGCTGTGGAAAATTGGCAATGTCTGGGGACATTTTTGGTTGTCATGCGTCTTGGGGGAGTGGGAGGGAAGCTGCTTCTGGAGTCTGATGTTACAGGCCCGGAATGTGATGCCTGTATTCCACATGAGTGCCGCTGTGAGCCTTGACCGCTCCACTTCTGATCCAGATCCCTGCTGAGGCACCTGGGAAAGCAATAGAAGATGGCCCAAGTGCTTGGGCCCCTGTACCCATGGAGGAGACCCAGATGAATCGCCTGGCTCCGCCCCTATGGTTGTGGTCATTTGGGGAGTGAACCAGCGGATAGAAGATCTCTATCTCTTCCTCTCCCTCTATAACTCCACCTTTCAAATAAATGAAATAATTTTTTTAACATTTATTTATTCATTTGAAAGCCAGAGCTACAGCGAGAGAGAGAGAGAGACAGAGAGAGCTTCCGTCTACTGGTTCACTTTCTAAATGGCTGCAACAGCTGGGAGCCAGGAGCTTCCTCCTGGTCCCTCATGGGGGTATAGGAGCCTAAGGACTTGAGCTGTCCTCCACTGCCCTCCCAGGCACATTAGCAAGGAGCTGGATTGGAAGTGGAGCAGTCCAGACTCAAACTGGCACCCATATGGCATGCTGGCACTGCAGGTGGTAGCTTTACATGCTAGGCCACAGTGCCAGCCCCTAGAATAAATCCTTTAAAAAAAAAAAAAAATCAGGCCGGCGCCGTGGCTTAACAGGCTAATCCTCCGCCTTGCAGCGCCAGCATACCGGGTTCTAATCCCGGTCGGGGCGCCGGATTCTATCCCGGTTGCCCCTCTTCCAGGCCAGCTCTCTGCTATGGCCCGGGAAGGCAGTGGAGGATGGTCCAAGTCCTTGGGCCCTGCACCTGCATGGGAGACCAGGAGAAGCACCTGGCTTCCTGGCTTCGGATCAGCGTGATGAGCCGGCTGCAGCGGCCATTGGAGGGTGAACCAACGGCAAAAAGGAAGACCTTTCTCTCTGTTTCTCTCTCTCTCTATCCACTCTGCCTGTCAAAAAAATTAAAAAATTAAAAAAAAAAATCTCAGTTCCCTCTGTTTGAACCTTTCCCCTAATGTAACTGTTTTTGTGATGAAATTAAAGGCAGACCATTTTTTCTGGAACATATTTCTATCATAAACTTGATAAACTATTATTTTCTAGACTATCTAATATCATATTTAAATTGTTATATTTGAAACTGGAAGAAGCGAGCGTTTCATTATATTTAAGAAATTGTATCTTCCCTAAATTCTAACTGACCATTCCCTTCTCTCTTTTTTATTAAACATTTTTTTCTTTTGAAATTTTCCAGGTGAAAGACCAAAGAAACCGGTTCCTCTTCAGGATCAGACGGTCAGAGATGAGAAAGGAAGGTATAAGCGATTTCATGGAGCCTTCAGCGGAGGGTTCTCTGCCGGGTACTTCAATACTGTTGGCTCCAAAGAAGGTATGCTTGTCTTACTAGAACTCTTATGTTGTTAAAGCAAAGGATTCAGATATCATAGGATACTTCTCCCTGGCTCTCTCTCTCTCTCTCTCTCTTTTTTTTTTTTTTTGTAACTTACTCTTTGAAACTTTTAGTGCATACACTGTAGTCATTTGTGTCCTTTGAGTGTTTGGAATGTGTTCAGAGTCAGTTAGTATGTTCACAGCCTGTAACCTGAAGGTGAAAGAGTTCTTTCACTGTGCAAAATGGATACGTTCTAACCAAATGATTAAGTGATGAAAAAGACTCCCCTTTGTAGTACCTCTTGTCATGCACGCAATACTCTCACAGATTCAATCTGTTAATCATTGACTGTCTCCCATGACTCTGTGTAAGGAGGACAGGTGTCACAGGTGTTGTGCAATTGAGGCCACCAGAGGTCACAAGGGTTACAGAACCAGCATAATGTCAGAGAGGTGGGGGGAGTTAACAAGTGGGGTGGTCTCCTGATGTTGGAGACTACCATGGCTGGTTTTGTTACATGGTCTCAACCTGGAGAAAGATCAATTTAAAATTTCACATATGTGGTTTAACAAACCCCATCTTGTTTAAAGTAAAGGAATGTGTGTTTTAATCTAGAAAGTTTAAAAAATATTTAAAAACGGTGGGAGCCAGAACTGTGGTGCAGCAGGTTAAACTGACACCTGCAATGCTGGCATCCCATATGGGTGCCTATTTGAGTCCCGTCTGTTCCATTTCTGATCCAGCTCCCTGCTAATGCACCTGGGAAAGCAGCAGAAGATGGCCCAAGTGCTTGGGTTCCTGCATCCACGTCTTCCACTAAGCTCCTGGCTTCAGCTGGCCCAGCCCCGGTCTTTATGGCTGTTTGGGGAATGAACCAGTGGATGGAAGATCTCTCCCTCTCACTATAACTTTGTCTTTCTAATAAATAAAATAAATTAAAAAAAAAAAAAGAATTACCAAAAAAGAAAACTACTTTGTTAGGAAATTAAGCTACCACAAAGTGATCAGTTTTTAAAGATTTATTTATTTATTTGAAAGTCAGAGTGACAGAAAGAGAGGGAAAATGGGAGATGGGGTCGGGGTTGAGCGGGAGAGAAAGAGATCTTCTACCTGCTGGCTCACTCCTCAAATGCCTGCAACATCTGGCACTGGGCCAGGCCAGAGCCAGGAACCAAGAACTTCATCTGAGGCTCCCCATAGGTGGCAGGGACCCAAGAACTTGAGCCATCATCACAGCATCCCAGGCGCATTAGGAGGAAGCTGGAACCTGGAGTTGGAGCTGGAAAGCGAACTTACGTGTTCTGATGTAGGGAATGGATCTACCAACTGATGTCTTAGCCACCAGGTCAAAGCTCACTCCTCAGCATATAGCGTGGTTTTTGTGTGGTTCCACATTCCCATGTGGATGCCTCAGTGTGTATCCACTAAGTTCTTTTTTTTTTTTTTTTTTAATTGAAAGGCAGACCTACAAAGAGAGAGAGAGATCTTTCATCCACTGGTTTACTCCCCAAATGGCTGCAATGGCCTGAGCTGAGCTGGTCCAAAGCCAGGGGTCAGGAGCATCTTCTGGGTCTCCCACATGGGTGCTACTTTTCCCAGGCACATTAGCAGGGAGCTGGATTGTAAGTGGAGCAGCTGGCACTCAAACCAGCACCCTAATGGGATGCCAGTGCCACAGGCAGCAGCTTAACCAGATATACCACAGTGCCAGCCCCCCACTGAGCTCTGACAACAGAGGATAATCAGGGTTGATAAGAAACTGCTATGGAATAATGGTATCTAATGAGCAGTGGGATGGAAAGTAGTTGAGACTCCGGAGTGCATGGGAGTTTCAAGTCTGTATATGTTACTTCGTTATTTTGTTATAAGCCAGAATGCTATCTAGGACTGTAAAGTTTAAACTCTTCTTTGTAGGATGGACACCCTCTACCTTTGTGTCTTCTCGCCAGAACAGAGCGGACAAATCTGTTCTCAGTCCTGAAGACTTCATGGATGAAGAGGTGGGTGTGCAAGACTTCAGCCGTCCCTTAGTTAGTGGGGTGTGTGGTGGCTGTAGCCACAAAGTCCAACAATACATGAATTCCTTTTGTTTGTAAGGCTTTATCTTGTAGGTATTTGTACTGCAGCACCCTGTCCATCTGTGGATTCTAGTTTACTGGTGTAGCATCTTGTGCTGGGTCAGTTTCTAAAGTCAGAAATGTAAAGGGAAAGCCACGTATAGGCAAATTTACTTGAAAAGCCACATTTGCCCCAAAAGTGCACTCTCTGTGGTGCTGAGCCTGCGGCTTTCCACAGCAACTCTCACACACACTGCAGTTTGAGGAACAGGGAGCAACTGTGCTACCTTAAAACCCAGTCATGGACTGATACACAATAAAGTTTGTACAAAATACTTATATTGGCTACTTAGGCTGCAGGTAAGAAGAAAGGCAGGTGCCCTTCCTGTTTTAGTAGCATAATCTGTAAGGAAACAGACACCTAGATGTCAGTGGGGCCCCCAGCTGTCCCCTCTCAGCCGTCTCCTGCACGTCAGCTGGTGCCTGCTGCCTCTCCTCGTGTCACCGCATGGTGCGCTAGTTCCAGGTGGCACAGCCAGAACGACTGGACCACAGCGGGAGGGCGTCTTCCCTTTTGGTATCCTTTCTTGAGAGCAGTCCACAGTCCTGCTGTGGATTTTCCTGCACATCTGCTGGGGGCCATCGTTTCACATGTCCATTCCTGAAGCAGTCCCTGGCAAAGGGAATGGGACTCAAATGACTGGCTTGCACAAGACAATAACCCCCACTCCCTAGCCCTGCTCCCCTGATATTGGGGCACCATTCATGACGCGGCACAGAGGAAAACAGGTGCCTGGACAACCTCACGACTCTTCAAGGAAAGAGCTTGATGGTGGCTTTTGCCCACTGAGGATTAGCTGCTCACGTTTTTGTGTAAAGTCTGCCGCTGTGCTGCTCCTGGGCTAAACTTTGTAGTGTTAACTTTTTGTTTTATAAAAAAGAAATAAAGCTGGGTAGTGTGTCACTTTTAATTAGTTTCCAAATAAGGTTGTTCTGTGTGAATTTTTTTTTCTTTTCCTGAAGGATCTCAGTGAATTTGGAATAGCACCTAAAGCAATTGTTACCACAGACGATTTTGCTTCCAAAACCAAAGATAGGATCCGAGAAAAGGCCAGGCAGTTGGCAGCTGCTACTGCCCCTATTCCTGGAGCCACTCTGCTCGATGACCTCATATCACCAGCTAAGTGAGAAGAATTTGATTCTGTTCTGCTCTGGGCGTTGTGCTTTGCATCTGTAGGATTGTCTTACTTGGGGATAATTTGGTTGCAAGTAACAGATGCCTCATTAGACTCAATGTCTAAGTGAAAGGTTCAAAAGCATGTTGTTTTATCTCTGTGTGGTATGCCCAGGAGTCCCAGCTGCTAGCTGTGCCATTGGTGCTCAAGCAGGCTGGAGAGCTCCTGGGAACTGGGGTGGCTTCTCTCCCCAACTTCCCTCGCAGGTTCTCTCCTGCCTGCCTTGTTCTACCCTCTCTTCCCATGTTCCTCCTTGTTCGACTCCTGGGCACGAGGCCTGATGTGGCAGCTTCAGGCCTTCGTGTTTCCCAGGCCTCCTGCTCAGCACAGACAACGCAGAGTTCCCACATGCCCACTGCAGGCCCAGGAGAGGGTGTCTGACTGATCTCCCCAGCCCCTCAGGCTGTGCAGCCGTGGGGGAGACAGCAGGCCGTTCTAATGTGGGCAAGGGAGCGGGCCCAGGCAAGACAGGTGTGGGAGCTGGGCAGGAGCTCAGACACTGCTTATCTCATACCATTGCTGATGGCATCCAAAAAAGTTCATTTTCTATGCCTTGATATCCTAGATTATCTATTGGTTTTGAATTGCTAAGAAAAATGGGTTGGAAGGAAGGGCAAGGAGTTGGCCCTCGAGTAAAGAGAAGGCCACGCCGACAGAAACCAGGTATGTGTATTGAGTTGCATGAATTCTTTATTTAAAAAAAAAAAAAAACTTTAATGAATTGATTTTATTTTAAAGGCAGAGAGACCAATAGACATATATTTCCCATCCTTTGGTTCATTCTCCAAACGTTCACAACAGCCAAGGCTGAGTCATGCTGAAGCCAGGAGCTGGAACTCTGTCTTAGTCTCCCAGTGTGGGTGGCAGAGACCTGAATGCTTGATCCATCACCTTCTGCCTTCCAGGAAACATGTTAGCAGGACTTGAAGCTGGAACTTGAAGCCAGGCATTCTGGCATTTTAAGGATTTGTTTTCTATTTATTTGAAAGAAAGAGTAGTAGAAGGAGAAACTGAGAAAGTGATCTCCTATCCTCTGGTTCACTCCCCAAATGGCTGCGATGACTGGGGCTGGGCAAGGCTGAAGCCAGAAGCCAGGAACTTCACCCAGATCTCCCACACAGGTGGTAGGGACCCAAGCAGTTGTATCATCACCTACTGCCTCTTAGGTGCATTAGCATAGAATAGCTGAAACTCTAACTGGCACTCTGATAGGGAGGCGGGAGTACCAAATGGTGGCTTACCTGCTGTGCCAGGATGCCCGCCTCTAATTATTTTTTTGTTTGAAAGGCAGAGAGAGACAGAGAGAGATCTTCTATCCACTGAGTCCCTCAAATGCCAGCAACAGCCAGGGCTGGGCCAGGCTGATGTCAGGGGTCTAAGAACTCAGCGTGGTCCTTTCATGTGGGTGGCGGGGATCTAAGTACTTGAGCCACGGTGTGTACCAGCAAGAAGCTAGAATTCGAACTGGAGCTCAAGCATCATTCTAACCACTATGCTGCATGGTGCCCCTTGAACACTCGAACATACATCTTCCTTTTTTTTTTTTTTTTTTTGATTTATTTACTTGGAAGGCAGAGTGACAGAGATAGATAGAGATATCTTCCATCCACTAGTTCACCCCTAAATGCCCACAGCAGCCAGGGAAGGGCCAGACCAAAGCCAGGGACCCGTGTACTTAAGCCATCATCTGCTGCTTCCCAGGTACATTAGAGGCAGAGATGCCAGGACTTGAACCAGCACTCTGATGTGGGACACAAGCATCCCAAGCAGCAGCTTGACCCAGTGTATCACAATGCCAGCCCCAGCAATATCATTTTCCACTTACTTTTTCACCCTTATTCTCCTGGGACATCCAGATTGTGAGTAGATTTTGTGAGGACAGCAGTAGTTTGTTTTGGGTTTTCCATGGTGCCGAGGCAGCAGTGGTTCCTCACTGAGCATGAGTAAGGTAGAAAGCTGGTAGGAATCTATTTCCTGGTGATCTGCCTCTACCCCTGCAGCTATAGCACCTTTTACAGGTGCAGCCAGGTACCTCTGCAGAGTGTAAGTGAGTAACACCTTCGAAATCTCTGTTACAGATCCTGGAGTCAAAATCTATGGCTGTGCCTTACCCCCTGGAGGCTCAGAAGGGTCTGAGGTATGGTATGGGAAGGGAGGGCTGGCCTTCAGTTTGATACTGTAGCACCTGTTACTTTATGATTGCAACATTTTAGGGTTGGAAGCAATTTTAGACACCAGTCAGATCCCATTAACATTAATACCCGTAGCCTAAAACTGCGCTCATTCCGTCAGATAATGCCTTCAGCAACATGTCAGCACCGTAGACACCCTGGTCTGCTCAGATGCTTCTCTTCCAGGTGTCTGTATTGGTATCATTGGTTCAGAGGTGTGATTTGGTCATTTTTTTTTTTTTTTTTTTTACAGGCAGAGTGGACAGTGAGAGAGAGAGAGAGACAGAGAGAAAGGTCTTCCTTTTGCCGTTGGTTCACCCTCCAATGGCCGCTGCGGCCGGCGCACCGCGCTGATCTGATGGCAGGAGCCAGGTGCTTCTCCTGATCTCCCATGGGGTGCAGGGCCCAAGGACTTGGGCCATCCTCCACTGCACTCCCTGGCCACAGCAGAGAGCTGGCCTGGAAGAGGGGCAACTGGGACAGAATCCGGCGCCCCGACCGGGACTAGAACCCAGTGTGCCGGCGCCGCAAGGTGGAGGATTAGCCTAGTGAGCCGTGGCGCCGGCCTGATTTGGTCATTTTTATTTTATTTTTTATTTGAGAGGCAGAGGGAGAGATAAAGCCTTCATGTGTTGGTTCGACTCCCCAAACACCCACAGCAGCTGGGGCTGGGCCAGGGCTGAAGGCAGGAGCTGCTAGTTCAGTCAAAGTCTCCTGTGTAGGAATCTAATCACTTGAGCTATCACTGCTACCTCTGAGATCTGCTTTAACAGGAAGCTAGAGTCAGGAGTTGGAGCCAGGTATTGAACCCAGGTATTCCAGTGTGGGACAAAGATATCTTAACCGATGTTTTAACCACGAGGCCAAATGGCTGCTTCTGATTTAGTCATTTGTACCAGCACAAATGGCAGTTGGAAATGTTCTGTTTGGAATTAATCACTGCATTTTAAAGTAGTATATTATGGGTTTACTTTATGCCACACACTGACTCACCTTTATTCTACTTTAAACATAGGATGAAGAAGATGACTACTTGCCCGATAATGTGACCTTTGCCCCCAAAGACGTCACACCTGTGGATTTCACACCTAAAGATAATGTACACGGACTCGCTTACAAGGGCCTGGATCCCCACCAGGCACTGTTCGGAACTTCAGGAGAACATATTAATCTCTTCAGTGGGGGATCTGAGGGGACCAGCGATCTTCTTGGAGATGTTGGACTGAGTAAAGGGAGAAAGCTGGGCATTTCAGGCCAGGTAAAAGCGATCTGTCTCATACAGGTGGAACCACGGACAAATGAGTGCCCTTTCCATGTTAGGAGTGCCCCACGGCAGACACTCATTAATTGTGGAACAAATGAGGACGTAAATTTTTTTTGTTTTAATTTTATTTGAAAAGCAGAGAGAGAGAGAGAGAGAGAGAGAGAGAAACGAGCAAGAGTGCAAGGCAAGAGACAGACAGGGATCTTCCATCAGATGGTTCCTTTTACAAATGCCTGTGACAGCCGGAGCTGGGCCGGGCCGAAACCAGGAGCCAGGAACTCAATTCAGGTTTCCCACCAGGGTAATGGGGACTACCTCCCCCGGTGTGTCTTAGCAGGTAGCTGGAATCCAAAGCAGAGCTGGGACCTGAACCCAGGCACTCTGATATGGGATGTGGGTGTCCCAGGCAGAGTCTTAACTCTTGTACCAGACGCACACCCCTAGTTGAGGACTTTGAAGCGGTTATATTTCCCTTGTGGTACTTTTTGGGGACATGTAAAGCATACCTTCCTGATTTTAATGATGGGCTCCTGAGAGCTGGTGCCTAATGTTTTTGGTAGAGTTTGCCCTGCCAGGGTGAGGACTGCCTTACTACCCTTTGGGGCCACACAGAAGACCACTCTTACTTCTTTGTTTTAATAACAGACAATCTGCAATCTGCCCCTCTGAGTTTAGGTCCACATTTTTCTACCTCTTGGACTACTGCAAGCCCTAAGTCCTGAACACAGAGTTAATTTTTACTCAGGGAACTTGCATTCTGCTGTTGGGAGGATGGAGAGCTTGTGCTCTCTAGTCTGATCCAGACGTTCTTTCTTAAATGCATGTAGATGATGGTGACTTTGTCATTTCACTGTTACCTTGTCTGTCTATACGTGTTTTTCCCCAAACCGTTTAACAAAAGTGAGCTTGGAGGCTGTTTCCCACCAAGATAAGGAGTTCCCACAGCAGCTGTTAGAGTAGCAGTGTCCTCAGCACCAGCCCAGGCCTCAGGGATCCGTAGATGAACATTTCTGCCCCTGCCCCGCTGCTTGGGTGTAGTTTTCACCTCTCTTCCTGTGCTAGGACCTGAATCCAAGGCCGTGGAGGAGTGGCTTGCACTTCTGCTGATTGTTTTCTGTCTTAATCTGGGCCTCCCATTTGTTATTCTTGGTGATCTTGAAGTGCTAATGTGGTCTGTTCCATCACATCCTTCAAGGACCTGTATCCTTCAGGGCACACCTACCCTAGAACCTGCAGTTGCTCAGCTTGAAACCTTGTTTTTGAAGGCTTTCGGTGTGGGTGCCCTGGAAGAGGAAGATGATGACATCTATGCCATGGAAACTCTATCCAAGTATGACACTGTGTTGAAGGATGAGGAGCCTGGAGACGGACTCTACGGCTGGACAGCACCCAAGCAATATAAAAGTCAGAAAGGTAATTCCATAGACCCATACTCAGATGGTAGGAACAGATGTCCGTGTATCAGGAAGAAGGAACCGCAGGACTGACCCTGCAGTATCAGCCTCCGTGGAGAAGGGGGAAGCTGGTAAAAGATCCAGGGTCAGAAACAGTGTGGGGAGAAGGGAAGCTCAAGTGTGAGAAGTGAGACAGAAGTGGACTTCAGAGCAGGTCAAGCCCAAAGCCAGCTGTCAAGGTGGGGCTGGGGCAGGGAGGAGGGAGAAGTCTGGAATCAGGGCAGGGCTAATCTGTAGACAGGTGCCCACGTTGCAGGGTGAGCTGGAAGTGGGTCAAAGGGATACACTCAGAGCTCCAGAAACTGGGCAGGCAGCCAGAGGAGGCCAACTCAAGTGACAAGTGGGAAGACCAGGCCTGGGACTGGATGGAGGCCTTGCAGCAGCCTGTGGCAAGAGGGACTTTGGCCTAGTATATCTCCTCATCTGAGTCCCTGGCTTGTAGGGGGCTCTGCTTCAGATAAGAGGTGGGCATCTTGCAACACAACTTGAATTCCAAGTCAAAGTCCATGTTGACTCACTTCCTTTGGCTCTAAGTAGTATTTCAGTTTTTCTGTCCAGAAAAGGTGCAGGGGAAGACAGTGTGGAGTCAGTATTAATCACATGACATTTGGCATCAGTCAGCTCTGTATTTGGATCCCAGCTGTCAAGTGCCCAGCTCTGTGACTTTGGTTAGGTGAGGCTCCTGAGCTCTCTGGGCATCAGAAGCCTTATTTGTAAAGTAAAGATAGAGTCCACTCTGGATGTTGTCGTGAGGGTTAAATGACATAATCCAGTGTTTGGCACAGTACCTGCCCCAGAGACTGAATAAACAGCACCTACTGTTCCTTGGTTATGGTGATAACACCAACGTACATAAGTGTGAGGATGAGACAGAGAAAACGATCGATTCTTGCATTTTAGCTGTAGTTGGGTAAATTTTGACCTAACACTTGTCAAATACGTCTAAGGTATACGTATTGAAATATGTCAAAATATCATAGAAGAGTATATGAATTTGAGCATCACCTTCATAAGTAATGTCTACTTTTCATTTCTATAAGAAAAAGAGCAAGTGCAAACAGTTTGTAGAGGTATTTGTTTAGTGGTTATGAACACATATGGGATAGTCTGCTTGGTTCCAGTCCTGGATCTCCCTGTTTGTCAGCTGTGAGTTGGGGCAAGCTGCTTAACCTGTCTGTGCCTTGGCATCCACTTCTGGAAAACAGGAGTGATAGTGGCATGCCTAGCTCATGGAGAGTTCACTGGACGTAAAGGCTTTAGGACGAGCATGGCACATAGCGAGCACTATGTAGGTGTGACTGGTCTCTGTTGTCATCGCCACAAAAAGAACCCAGGGTTTTATACTGGAAGGGTGTGTACTCCGTATCAGTAGGCATTTCCTCTGGGTGGCAGTTAAGTTATTTTTGCTTTCTTCCTTTCGTCATTTCTGGTTTTTCTACCAAGACTATGTATTATCTTTATAACTTAGAAGATATATATATATAATACTAACATAATATATTAATTGTTATATTACACTTTAATGAATATATAATTATGTTTTAAATTATATTTTTCATTTTATATATGTAGCATACTAGGAATAATATATTTATTCTATAATAATGTAATAGTTGCTACATGCTAGTTATTAATTAAAGGTACATTGGAAACTGGTGGGAGAATGAGAGGACTTTCAAAAATTCACAAACCAGGGGCTGCCATTGTGGCGTAGTGGGTAAAGCTGCTGCCTGTGGTGTTCCAGTCAATGTTCTGGACGCTCCACTTCCATTTCAGCTTCCTGCTAAAGGCCTGGGAAAAGCAACAGAACAGAAGATGGCCCAAGTGTTTGGGCCCCTGCCACCCGAGTAGGAGACCCGGATGAAGCTCCTGGCTTCTGGCTTTGGCCTGGCTTAGTCCTGGCCATTGGCAGCCACTTGAAGAACGAAGCAATAGATGAAGGATCTCTCTCTCTTTCTCTCTCTCTCTTTGGCTGTAACTCTGACTTTGAAATAAATATTCTTTGAAAAAAAGAGTTCATGAACAGTGGAATTAAAAGATAAATTTATTTCAGTGCGAGTGCTGGCATTGTGGTGCAGTTAAGCCACAGCTTATGATTCTGGCATCCCATATCAGAGTGCTCCACTTCACTGGGCTCCTGCCACCCATGTGGGAGCTCAGGATTGGAGTTCCTAGCTCCTGGGCTTGACCTGCCCTAGACCTGGCTATTGCAGCCATTTGGAGAGTGGACCAGTGGATGTCAGGTTCTCTCTCTCTTGCTGTGCCTTCCAAATAAATAAATAAATCTTTAGAAGAATTTATTTTGGTGCAAAAAATTTTGAAATCTGTATATACAATGTATCTTTGAAAAGTTTGTGAAAAGTGTTTATTATGAAAAAACTATGCGTGAAATTTTTTTAAGTCTTATTTAAAAATTTTTAAAATATGTGTTTCTTTATTTATGTGAATGGCAGAGTGACAGAGAGAGAAAGATCTTTCATCCTCTAGCTCACTCCCTAAATAGCCACAACAACCAGGACTGGTCCAAGCTGGAGCCAGAAACAAGGAACTTTATCCGGGATATGGGTGCATGTGGGTGGCAGGAGCCCCAGGTGCTTTAGCAGGGAACTGGATTGGAAGCGGAGTAGCCAGGATTAGAACCAGTGCTCCAATATGGGATGTGGATGTCCCAAGTGGTGATTTAGCCCATTGTGTCATAACTCCCAACCCTTAAACATTTTTAATTTCATTTTTCTACAAAATGTTTGAAGTACTCTTATATTAACATGTATTATTAGTGGTATTAACTATTACAATAATAGTAATAAATAATAATAAATATAGTAACCAGTGTATTATAGATAACACTATATATTAATATTAATACATTGATATTAATAAGCCAATGCTAGTATTCTGTAATAATGAGTGATATATTGTAGTATGTATATTTGAATCTGCCTTCTGAGCCAAAGCTTTCACTTTTCCCTTTTACAGTACCTTTGCCCTGGCTGAATTACTCTCCTGCCCAGTGAGCTCCCCAGCCTCCCATCATCCGTCTCTGCTGTGACCCCTCTTGAAGCGGCCTCTTTCTCATTCTCAAGACCACACTATCTATAGTTGTTTTTTTTTTTTTTAAAAGGTTATTTTTCACAATTTATGTACATAAAACCTTTCTTTTTAGCAAAGCTATTTATTTATTTGAGAGAGGAAGAGAATGCTCTCAGACACTGGTTCACTCCCTGGCGGCCTTAATTGGAGGGACTGGGTGGATCTGGAGCTAGGAACTCAATCCAGGCTTCCTACGTGGGTGGCAGAGATACAACTGCTTGAGCCGTCACCGCCACTTCCCAGGGTGTGCGTTTGCAGGAAGCTGAGGTCAGCAGCTGGAACTGGGTGGCAAAGCCAAGCACTCCAATATGAGATATGGCATTTTTTTTTAAAGATCTATTTGTTTATTTGAAAGTCAGAGTTACAGAGAGGAAGAGGCAGAGACACACAGAGAGACCTTCCATCTAGTGGTTCACTCTGCAGGTGGCCACAACAGCCAGGGTTCCGGAGCAGGAGCTTCATCTGGGTCTCCCACGTGGTTGGCAGGGGCCCAAACCATCTTCTGCTGCTTTTCCCAGGAATTAACAGAGAGATGAATTGGAAGTGGAGCAGCTAAGACCCAAACTGATGCCAGTATGGGATGCTGGTGTCACAGGCAGCAGCTTTACCCACATCCCTAGGATGTGGGCATCTTAACTGTTGTCTTAACTGCCAGGCCAAATGTGTACCCCACATCTATAGTTTTGATTATGAGTTTCTTTGAGTGGATCTATCTTTATTTTACTCAGTCTCCATGATTGGTTTTTAAATTGTGCTTTGTTTTTCCATGATCAATACAACTATAATGAGTATTCTTATGTTTCTCTCTTTATGTACATTTGTTGTTTATTTCATCAGAATTCTTCAGAATAGTAAAATTCTGGATTATAAATGAATTCAAAATTCTTAGAGTGTGAAATTTTATCCAGGTTACCTACAGAATTTTAGGCACTCTAGAAACTGGTAGAAACAAGAGCTGAAGTACAAAGAATGACTCTGTGGGGAGGGTGGTTACACAATGGTGCTGTGTTATCAGTGGTCAAAACCCTTAGCTCACCTGCACTGCAGGCTGCACCTGCTTCAGGGCTGAGCGCCTTACTGTGTAAGTGCTCATGGGTGTCAGGTAGAAGAGGCTTTTTGGTACAGAAATTGCAATTCGTGTGTCTGTGCTTTTGGTGCGACCACTAGGTGCAGGAAATCCTTGAGAAGCAGCCTTTGTGGCTGGGGTTGTCTCCATCACCAACAGACAGTGCCCAGCTCCAAGTCAGAGGGCGTTGGTCATTCCATGTCCTAAGTTTGTGATCTTTATCTGCTGTTAAAAATTTGATTTGAGACAAAGACAAAAATGCCTTTCAATCTGTACTAAGATTAGATTACAGGCTGACCTGGTTGTATTGCCTTTTGTGCCTTATTTGGATTGTTCCTAAGGAAACTGGGAGATAATATCCCATGCTGCTTCATTTAGTTTTAGAAGTGACTCTCCCACAGTTAAGATTTTAAGTTTTACCCTCTTTTGTTTTTCTTGATCTTTCACTTCTTAGGGGGTATCTTTGATGCCACTTGGCCTAGAACCTATGGTCCTTGTCTAAAAATTACATTAAAGTGCTGCCTGGGAGGGTTGTAGCCTTGTGATCTGGCAGCCTAATCGGCTCAGGGTGGTGTGGGCTGGGCTGCCAGTCACTGAGTCAACAGGGGTGTGAACACCTGACATGCCTTTTCTGCTACCTGTGAGTGATATCACGTTTGACACGCACTGTTTATGTTCTTCGAGAGAAAAAGCTCATGTCTTATTCTAGTTGTTTCTATTTCGGAAATTAACTAGTGACATCATTTTTGTAGAATCAGAGAAAGATCTTCGATACGTTGGCAAAATTCTGGATGGATTTTCCTTGGCTTCTAAACCTTTATCTTCTAAGAAAGTAAGAAAAACTTTTTTTTTTCTTCCTGATTTACTGCTTAAAAATTTGCTGCTGTGTAATCTGTGTTATCATATTAACCATTGAAAAGATACATAGATTCTGTTTTCTTAAAAGCAACAGCCTAGTAACCTGTGATTGTCCAGGAAAACATCATGTATAGTATGCACTGGCAAGGTCTAGTCAGTAGCCACATTGTTTCAGAACATCTAATTGCCGACCTCTGAAATCCGAATTTCCCATTCTGAGGGAGTGCTATTTCCTTTAGAAGAGGTGTACATTAGAAACTGGTGGGAGAATGAAACTGATGTGCCTTTTAAAAAGATTTATTTGTTTATTTGAAAGGTGGAATTACGGAGAGCGGGAGAGAGGGATGGAGAAGAAAGAGAGCAAGCCTCCATCTGCTGGTTCTCTCTCTAAATGGCTGCATCAGTTGGGCCACTGATGGCCAATCCTGGCCAGACTGAAGCCAGGAGCCTGGAACTCCATCCGGGTCTCCCACATGGGTGTAGGGGCCCAAGCACTTAGGCCATCTTCTGCTGCTTTCCCAGGTACATTAGCAGGGAGCTGGATTGGAAGTGGAACAGCCAGGACTGTAACCACTGCTCACATGGATGCCAGCATTGCAGGTGGTAGCCTAACCCCCTGTGCCACTGGCAGGCCCCAGTTGATGTAATTTTAAGGAAAAGGAGAAAATGTTTAAAAAGCCATCATAACCCTCAACCCTGACTCCTCCCAAAGCCAGTGTACGGTCCAAGGTATCTGGACCGTAGCGGGGGCTAAGCTGAAGGGGGATAAGAGAGACGGCCACGCTCACTGCAGATGGTCCTGTTTGTGGGATTCTGTTATGGCCACAAGCGAAGATCCGCTCTTAGGCCCAGTGATGCCCTCCCTTTAACGCCCACCAGAGCCGCGTGCTCACAAGCGCGTGCTCGGAGCCAGTCGTGAGTTCCGGCCGTCTGCCTTGTTGGCTTTCCTTTTTCAGATTGCTCCTCACAGCAGACAGCTTTTTTTGTTTCGATCAGCAGACATTTATTTGCCAGGGACCTCTGAGACCTGGCCTGTGACCCTCACGACAGGACTGACCAGGGACAGCACAGTTGAAAAGCCACATTCACAATTCCAGTGGCTCTTAGTCCTTTTGTCCTGAGCCTTACCGTGTTCTAACAGGACTGGGGTGTATTTAGAACAGCCTTGGGCACAGAGGGAGCCTCTAGAATGACCAGAAATGTCAAATGACATTAAAGGAGAATGCAGGTTTTATATGTATGAAAAAAAGCACAGTTTAAAAAATGGCAGAGAAGTACTCTCCCGACTGAGGGTTCAAGGATAAATAATACTAATTCCAGCCCCAAATAGCTGCTATCCTGTGAGAGTGCCAGGCACCTAGATGTGGAGTGGAGGGTGCTAACCAGCCCCCTGCTAATGCACCTGTGCCCTAACTGGAGAGACAGGCGTGGGAGGCTACGGAGGGGCTCCTGGCTGAGGAGTCTCAGGTGGGGATGGCTCAGGGGAGGGCTGTGTTCACCTAGCCTTTCACGCGTGGGCGAGTTTTCTGGACGGGTGGCTAAGAGACCCAGCTTGCGGGTCTAGAGCTGAGCGGAGCCATTTGGCCGAGGGAAGGAAATGCACCAAGTCGACTGGCGGATATAAAGGGGAGTTGTGGACAGCCTTCAGGCTCCCCTGGACTTTTGTGCGGTGGTCATGTGAGAGTGTTTACTGGCTGACTGGGGGATCTGCATGTTTCAGAAGGGTGGTCGAGCTAGACAGTAACAAGTGAGGTTTCCTGACAGTGGTAAAGCCCTCTGTTGTGGGCTTTTCTTTCTTTCTTTTTCTTTTCTTTTCTTTTTTTTTTTTTTTTTTTAAGATTTATATATTCATTTGAAAGGCAGAGTGACAGAGAAGCAGATGCAAAGAGAGACAGAGGTCTTCATCCACTAATTCACTCCCCAAATGACCAAAATGGCCGGAGCTGGGCTGATCCAAAGCCACTTCTTCTGGGTCTCCCACACGGGTGAGGGGTCTAAGTACTTGGGCTATCCTCTGCTGCTTTAGCAAGGATCTGGATGGGAAGTGGAGCCAGGACTTGAACTGGCCTCCACATGGGGTGCCAGCACTGCAGGCTGCCACTTTACCCACTATGCCACAGAGCCAGCCCCTCTCATAGACTTTCATAGTGCTAGCTGCCCAGCCCAGGCTGTGCCTCACCACCCACTGGGGAGCTTGGAGAACTCCAGTTAAATCAGGCTGTCTGGGGTGGGACGTAGGTGTCAGTAGTTCTTTTTTTAAAATTTATTTTCTTGATTTGAAAGGCGGAGTAACAGACGTGACAGAGAGGTCTCCCATCTGTTGGTATACTCCTCAAATATCTAAAACAGCCAGGGCTGGGCTAGGATGAAGCCAGGAACCAGGAACTAGAACTGGTGCCATATGGGATGCCAGCATTACAAGCAGCAGTTTAACCCGCTGGGCCACAACACCAGCCCCAGGAGATAAGAATTCAATCTGGGTTTCCCACGAGGGTGGCAGGGACCCAAGTACTTGAGCCATCACCTGCTGCCTGCCATTAGCAGGTAGTTTGCACATTAGCTGATAGTTGGAATGAAGAGCAGAGGTGGGACTCAAACCCAGGCACTGCAATACGGAATGCAGGCATGCTAAACAGAGGCTTAACCGCGTGCCCAATGCCCACCCTAAGGCATTAGCATTGTGGAAATTCCACGGCAAGTTCAGTGTGCACCTGGGACTGAGAGCCACAGTGAGCAGGGGTCAGGGCTTCACATGTTACCGAGTTTCAGAACTTTTAAGTAGTTTAAAAACCTGAAAAAATAGGTGTGTCCATAAATATGTGTTTGTTAGACCAAGAGCAAAAGAGACCACATAGTGTAGTTGTTTAAAATATCCAGTACCATACTTTCTTTTTTCTATTCTATCATTAATGCCTGTTAGAATTAAAAATACCTGAATTTCACAAATATATTTCAATTTCAGTTTAGTCAGCTTTTGAATTAAAAATACCTGGGATTGAGGCCAGCAATTTGGCACAGCAGGCTAAGCCACTGCCTGCGGTGCTGGCATCCCATATTAAACCACCAGTTCAAGTTCCAGCTGCTCTATTTCTGACCCAGATTCCTACTAACGTGCCTGAGAAGGCAGTGGAAGATGGCTTAAGTACTTGGGCCCCTACCAATCACGTGAAAGTTCCAGTCTCCTGGCTTTGGCCTGGCCCAGCCCCTGCCGTTGTAGCCATTTGGGGAGTGAGCAGCAGATAGAAGATCTCCCTCTGTGTCACTCTGTCTTTCAAATAAATGTTTATTTAAAAGAAAAAAAAAAAAAAAAAGCAAACAAACCTGGGATCAAAAAACAAGGTCTGAAACTTCAATTTGGAAATGAAATATAACCTGCAAAAAAATTCTGAATTTAAATTTAACTAATTTGAAATTATTGCAAAGCTTTGAATCATACTTTTTCAAATGTTCTGCCTTATAGCAGGCCAGATGTGCAGGTGGGCTGCTGTGCCGTGTTACCTGTGATCACCCTCACTGCTCTCTTCATATAAACGTGTGTGTTAGCATCTCTGTGTAGAAGAGGGCAGGGATGATGTTTCGAGCATCTGACCATTGGAATGGTGTGGTTCTGGTGACCCTCTGGGGTCCAGGATGGGTGCTGGCTGGACACCGGGCTGGCCTGTTCTGGTGCCACCTCCTTTCTGAATGTTAACCTGGAAGGGGTGGGGTTAGCAGTGCTTGGGAGTAATGGGTTTTCTTGATGAAATCAAACATGATATTTTTGCAGACTCCGTGTTTTCTGGGTTTTGTCTTGTTAAGATCTATCCACCACCTGATTTGCCAAGAGACTACCGCCCAGTGCATTATTTCAGACCTGTGGTGGCTGCAACCTCTGAGAACTCCCACTTACTTCAGGTGTTATCTGAGTCTGCTGGAAAGGCAACACAGGACCCAGGGACACACAGTAGGCACCAACTGAATGCCTCCAAGCGTGGGGAGATGCTAGGAGAGACACCTGTTCAAGGTACGTGCCAAGGAGAAGATTAAAATCATGACTTTAAAATAATCTGAATTCTCAAATCAAAATGGAAACTCTTTTCCCACGGAACAGCAGATAGAACCGTGGGCAGAGCGTCTCCTGGAAGCTTATTTTCCTTTCCAGTTTGGGTTGTGTCACTAAAATCACAAGCCTTGCCCTAAGCTCAACTGTTTTCAGACTTAATTAATCATCTAAGAGTAGGGTAAAAGCCAGGGACTGCTCAGCCGGGATGTGGGCTTTTCCTCTCTGGGTCGCAGAGAGGTTGTGGAGCTTTTCTCCCTAAAGCCTGAGGGGGCAGTTGTGTCTGAGCAGATGTGGAAGTGTGCGAGTCCCCAGGAGGCAGCAGACAGACCGCTAGGAGAAGTGGCCGTGGATCCTGGGGGCTCATGCCCAGCAGCTTTGCCATTTGGGAGTCTGATCATCGTCTCAAACATGAGAAGACTTCAGAAAGATCGCAGGAAAATGGAATTAGAAGTTTATTTGGATGCAAAAATATTTGAAATCCATACATAGTTTTTTTTTTCATAATACATACTTTTCATGAGCCATCTAAAGACTTCTCATATAATTAAGCCAAACAGAAGTCTGAGTTCCCCTCGATTTTCCCTGAAGTTGCTCTTCCCCCAGTCTTCCCCATCTCAGTAAGTGAACCACCAGTGAGCACTGCTCGGGCCAGCAGGTAGGAATCTTGATTGCTGGCCTCTTTCCCTCCTCCCCTAGCCCTACCAGCAGTTCCCTCAGTTCCTCCTCCGAGGCACATGGGGATTGCATCCACTTCTCTGCATTTCTGTCATTTCCACCCTGGTCTAACCAGGGCTCTGGCACTGCCTCCTCTTTGGTCTCCTCGTTTCTCCCCCTCCCCCTCTGCAGTCCATTTGCTCGACTGCAGCTTGCTGGGCCTGGCTGTGTCAGTGTCCTCTTACAGCGCTGCCACTTACAGAAACATCCAAACTCGCGCAGGCCCATGCGATCCAGCCCCTGCCTGCCTTTCAGGCCACATCTGCCACTTTCCCGTCATTCCCTGCAGTACAGACTCATGGTCTTTCCCTCTGCCCTTGAACTTGCCAACTGATGCCATCTCAGGGCCTTTGGGTTTGCTTTTTCCTCTGTCTCTGTCCTTGCCTGGTATTTTTGTGAGTCTGGCTCCTGTTGTTTTACTTACAACTTCTCTCAAATATCATTTCCTTTAGAGGCTTTCCAGGCCTACCCTGGCTATCATATCAGCTGGCTGCCTCTTCCCCCTGAATCCCCAACTACCAGCCCCTTCTTTTTCATTTTATTTTATATTTTATCTTTTTATTTATTTGAAAGTCAGAGTTACTCAGAGAGAGGAGCGAGAGAGAGAGAGAGAGAGGTCTTCCATCCGCTGGTTCACTCACAACAGCCGGAGCTGCACCTATCCGAAGCCAGGAGCTTCTTCCGGGTCTCCCACATGGGTGCAGGGGCCCAAGAACTTGGGCCACCTTGTACTGCTTTCCCAGGCCATAACAGAGAGAGAGCTGGATCAGAAGTGGAGCAGCTGGGACTAGAACTGGCGCCCATATGGGATGCTGGCACTTCAGGCCAGGACATTAACCCACTGCGCCACTGCGCCACAGCGCCGGCCCCTACCAGCCCCTTCTAAGTCAACCCCGCACATCACCCTATTTGTTTTTTCCTTAGCACTTCTCTGGTGTGGCTCTTTGCTGCCTTCCTACCCATCTCCCTCTCTAGTGAAAGGAAGGAGCTTGTCTGAGCCAAGCCTAGTATGGAGCTGGTACCCAGCAAGCATCCCTCCCTCCCTCCCTCCCTTCCTTCCTTCCTTCCTTCCTTCCTTCCTTCCTTCCTTTTATTTTTATTTGTTTATTTATTTATTTAAGAGGTAGAGTTACAGACAGAGAGAGGGAGAGAGAGAAGTCTTCTATCCACTAGTTCAATCCCCAAATGGCTGCAGTGGCCAGAGCTGGATCGATCCAAAGCCAGGAGCCAGGAACTTCTTCCGGATCTCCCACGCAAATATAGAGGCCCAAGGACTTGGGCCATCTTCTACTGCTTTCCCAGGCCATGGCAGAGAGCTGATTCAGAAGTGGAGTAGCCAGGACTTGAACCAGCACCCATATGGGATGCTGGCACCGCAGGCTGAGGCTTAACCTACTGTGCCACAACACTGGCCCCCAGCAAGCGTTTCTGACATGAGCACGTGCTGACTGGGTCTCTGTGCTCTGTACCAAGGCTTGTACTGACAGGACCAGAGCCCGATATCAGCTTCCTCATCCCAAGACTATTTGCCTGTCCTGCAGATGGCCAGGAGTTAACCTCCATTGTAAAACAGTAGCCTTGTCTTTGTATTATTGTCTAGCTCATGGGGAAATACGGATATAAACAAAACGTTAAAATTCATGTCTCTATGTAAATTTGTGCTATTGAAGATGTATGTACAGAGAAATGTAAAAGTAGTTGTCTGACAGTAATGCTCATCTCTTCTTATTACTGTTTTTATTTAGGGGCAAGTACATCAGTGTTAGAGTTTCTGTCCCAGAAAGATAGGGAAAGAATTAAAGAAATGAAGCACGCGACTGACCTTAAAGCAGCTCAACTCAAGGCCAGGAGTCTGGCCCAGAACGCCTCCAGCAGCAGACTGCAGCCCTCCCCCCCCGAAGTTGGACATAGCTCATGGCACGTGGCCTTGGGTAGTAGGACAGCCACCACAAGAGCCAGCAACTTCAAACCTTTCGCTAAAGATCCAGAAAAGCAAAGACGATACGAAGAGTTCTTGGTACAGATGAAACAGGGTCGGAAAGGTGGGTGATAGGCCTGTGTCTCCCACGTCCCACCAGGGTGGGCTGGCATTCTTGCTGTTTTCACCCTGGTCCCACATTTGGGGTTGAAGTGGCCTTTCCTGCCAGTGTTTTTGCTTTGTCTTGCTGCAAGCAGTACGAAGATTTCAGGCCCTGAGCTGGGCCTTATGCAGGGGTAGGGAGCCTTCTTTCTGCCAAGGGCCATTCGGATATTTATAACATCATTTATGGGCCATACGGGATTATTAGCCGGCTATAGATTTACCTGCAGTTGCTTTGGCAGGGCCGGACCAAATAATCTCATGGGCCTTATATGGCCCGTGGGCTAGACATTCCCCACCCCTGCCCTGGAGGGTAGTAACGGTTAGCTTGTTCTTCTCTGTGTCTCAGGTCCAAAGAGAACTCTCGGTAGGGAACATACCTTGGCAGTAACTCATGCTGACTTCTGTGTGTTGCATTTCACACTAGGAGAACCTCATCTCCCACTTTATTTTTTTTTAAAGAGGATATTTCTTTCTTTTTCCTTTTCTTGTCTTTTTTTTTTTTTTTTTAAGATTTATTTATATATTTGATATACAGGGTTACAAACAGGGAGGGAGAGACAGAGAGCTTTTCCTGATCTCCCACATGGGTGCAGGGGCCCAAACACTTGCTTTCCCAGGCCATTAGCAGGGAGCTGGATTGGAAGTAGAGCAGCTGGCACTCAAACTGGTGCCCATACGGGATGCTGGCACCACAGGGGGAGGCTTAACCTACTACCCCACTTTAACTTAACAATACTAATCATCCTGCCGTCAATCACAGTCTAACATTTGATTTATAAAACTATTTGGCTGTTGACCCGTTACGTGGCAGGGGGTGGGGTGGGGTGGGTGGGACCACTCTGTGATCTATGAAGTAAATACAGCAAGGAGGAAGGAAGGGATGACTGACCTACGTAGTGGCTCTTGTGAGAGGGGTCAGCAAATTAGGAGTATTTTTTGAAAGCAGGGCATTGGGGAATATGAAGTGCCTTTGCTGTGCCTTCACCCTTTTCTGAGAACTCATGCTTCTAATATTTATTTGTTAAATGATAATACTACTAATAATAAAGTTCAGAAGTATTTTTCTGCCAAAACATAGGCCTACTGTATTTGGGATGAACTTAGCGCTCTCTGGGAGTGGTGACAAGTTTCTTGCTTCTGATTTAACCAAGCATTAGCCAGCTCCCAGATGGTTTTCTGTGTCACGTGTGGTAGACAGGATCCAGTAAAAGCATCATCTTGAAGGAAGGAGAGAGCAGTGTTACCTGCCAAGTCCCCCGCCGTCCCCGCCCCAGCCCGTGAAAGCGAGGGTAAGGACTTGAGTTTTCTGCGGGGAAACACACAGGGATGCGGTCACGGTCGCCACGTGCTCTCCTTTCAGCCCTCTGTTTTCCCTAGAAGTGCAGCAGTTTCTTGTTTCCTGTATCACAGATGCCCTGGAACGTTGCCTGGATCCCAGCATGACCGAGTGGGAGCGAGGCCGCGAGCGGGATGAGTTTGCCCGGGCAGCCCAGCTATACGTGTCCTCCCATTCGACCTTGTCCTCCAGGTTCACTCACGCCAAGGAGGAAGACGATTCAGATCAAGTTGAAGTCCCTCGAGACCAAGAGGTCTGTCACCCCCGTGTTCCTACCTGGTGAATTTTAAAACCAGAACACTATACAGCCAAGTATTTCAAACCCTTCGCTGAAAAGATCGAAACATACACGGCGTAGCAGAATAAGATATTTTTTTAATAAGAACTTTAGCTTTTAAGATACTTTAGCAAAAATGTTAGGGTAGAGCAGAGCAGCCAGGCCAGTCGTACGGCCGCCTGATGAAAGCGAACGTGTGTCTCTTCCCAGAATGACGTCAACGACAAGCAGTCAGCTGTGAAGATGAAGATGTTTGGGAAGCTCACCCGAGACACGTTTGAGTGGCACCCTGACAAGCTTCTGTGTAAGAGGTTTAATGTCCCTGACCCTTATCCAGAGTAAGTTGGATAAACCTGCCTTTTACATTAGTACAAACCACATTCTCCCATAGGAAAGCTAATATGTCCCCTTCCATATGCCTGTACTTTCCTGTTTTCTTGATAAACATACTTGGGAGTGCTTGGGGTTGCAAGTTTTACAGATTAACCTCTCTTAACTTGTTACTAAACAAATAAAATACCCAGACAGCAAACTTTTATTTTGTATTGAAGATACAAAACTCAAGTATGTCAAATTAACAAAACGTAATGCCTTTATTTGGCATCTTTTTAACGCTGCTCATGTAGTGTACATTTAAAACATGACCCATATTTCCTAATTCTCTTTATAAAACTCTGACACCTCTGTATTTGATTATAAACACTGCAAGAAAGCATTTACAATGAATGAAAGGCTGTGTGGGGAATTGCAGGTGGGACTTTTCCTTAGTGTAAATCCATTTTCAGAGTTAGATTCCCTTACTGTAATAAGGAAAAACCCATGGGTCCTAAGGTCAGCCGTTGAAGTCTTGAATTGCTTTGGGAAGTGAACATACCTTAGGGACCCTTCTGTCAAGTGGGAGAGCTGGTGAAAAACTTGAGATGTGAGATGGGAGCTTTGTAGGAGGTGGATGGCATCCTGGCAGCTGTTATTAAAATGCATCCTTTTTTCTTTTCATCCCCCAGTTCAACTTTAGTTGGCTTACCACGGGTGAAGCGTGACAAGTACTCGGTCTTCAACTTTCTGACGATCCCTGAGACAGCCTCCCTGCCCACAACGCAAGCATCAAGTGAAACCACGCCACAGCACCGAGGTCCCGACAGTGAGTAGGGTCTCAAGCTCTTGTCCTGAGGATACTCGTGGCACAGGGCCTCCCTCTCTGAGCAGAATCGCTCGGCATGTGTAAACAGGTTCATATTGTAGTGGTCCAGGTGTTTACTCTTTGGGGCTGGGACTCTGTCTCTGCTACATCCCCAGCACTGGCACAGCCCGTGACCCCCTCGGAAGTACACCGTGTCCTCAGCGAAGGAAGGAGCAGTGGTGAAGGGCTTGCCTCTGGCTCCCTCGTTCCGATGTTTTGTCTGTGCCATACTTTTTCAGAATCCCGAAAACCATCCAGGTGGGATACATCTAAACAAGAAAAGAACGAAGATTCCATTAGTGAATTCTTAAGTTTGGCTAGATCAAAAGTTGGCCCACCTAAACAAGAGTCCAGTCCGTCAGTAAAAAGAGAAGAGGAACCTGCTCCGGAATCACTCTCAGATAAGGTATTCGGGGCTTTCACGTTCTCTGGCCGGCTAACCCGGCCTTTGCCGTTCTCTGTGCTGATGCCTTCTCCGCATTGCTTGATGGCCGACTTCTCTGTGAGGGGCCACGTAGTTAATATTTTAGCCTTGTGCACCAGATAGTCTCCATTACAGCCTGTCAGCCTGGCTGTTGAGCGTGAGGGGAACCACAGGCCATGTGTAAATGGCTGGGCACAGCTGCACTCCAGTAGCACTCTGTTTCCAGAAACAAGCAGTGGGTGGGAGGTGCCCGTGGGCTGGCCTCTGCTGGCATCCATCTTACATCATAGCTTTAACCACGTGACGAGGGGTTCTTAGACTTCCCTGCCTAAAATGGCCTTCACTTGTCAGCCATTGAAGAAAAACTCAGTGTTTTCCTACCAGAAACTACCATTTTCCAATTACTAAGTATTTTGTGGAGAATTAGGGAGGATAGTCATTCTTGTTTTCTTTAATCACTGCTTTAATAGTTGGAAATTGAACTCATTAGAAAGTTTTTATTCCTGATAATAGCCTCTTATAGACATTGTTGTGTTTTTTTTTTTTTAAGAATAAATGAATATGTGAAAATTGCCTTATTTTTGGAAGTACAGTTCAGTGAGTTGTAACACCTGGATTAATTCACGTAATGACCACCATGGTCCAGGTGCAGTGTTATTATCACCCCCAAAACCCTCACTATCCCTTTGTAGTCATCCCATGCCCAGGTTCCAGACCCTTGCCAACTACTGATGGTTTGTTCTCTATCTCTGTAGTTCTGCCTTTTCCAGAATGTTATGAATGTCCATACACAGTCTTATGAAACTGATGTCTTTCATGCAGCATCCTGCCTTTGAGATACAGCAATGCTGTGTGTGTGGGACATGCCTGTTTATTGCTGGGTGGTACTTCATGGTATGAATGCACAACAGTTTGTTGAACCATATACCCTGTAAGGACATTTAGGTTATTTCCAGCATTTGACTATCACAAATAGAGCTATGAGGAGAATTCATAGGCAGGTTTTTGTATAAACATAAGTTTCCATTTTTCCAGAATAAATACCTGTAGTTGGATTGCTGAGTAAAATCAGGGCCCTCCAGAAAATTCATGGAAAATGGAGCTGAGAGTTTATTTTGCTGCAAAAATTTTTGAAATCTGTTCATAGTTTTTGCCTTTTTTTTTTTTTAGATTTATTTGAAAGAGTTACAGAGAAAAGTAGAGACAGAGAAAGAGAGGTCTTCCATCCTCTGGTTCACTCCCCAAGTAGCCACAACAGCTGGAGTTGAGCTGATCCAAAGCCAGGAACCAGGAGCTTCTTCCAGGTCTCGCACCCCTTGGGCAGGGGCCCAGGGATTTGGGTCATCCTCTGCTGCCCTCCCCACATGCAGCAGTAGGGAGCTGGATTGGAAGTGGGGCAGCCGGGACTTGAATTGATGCCCTTAGGAGATACCAGCACTACACGCAAGGGCTTTACCTCACTGCACCACAGCGCCAGCCCCCTAGTTTTTGATGACAGCTGTTCTCCACTTTTTTTTTTTTTCAAAAGATTTGTTTATTTGAAAGAGTTACAGTGAGAGAGCAAGAGACAGAAAGAAAGAGAGGAGAGAGAGCTTCCATTCGCTGGTTCACTCTCCAAATGGCCGCAATGACCAGGGCTGGGCCAGGCCAAAGCCAGGAGCTGGGAGCTTCTTCTAGGTCTCCCACATGGGTACAAGGGCCCAAACACTTGAGCCATCCTCTGCTGCTTTCCTAGGCATGTTAGCAGAGAGCTGGATCAGAAGTAGAGCAGCTGGGCCTCGAAACAGCGCCCATATGGGATGCTGGTGCTGCAGATGGCAGCTTTACCTAATACACTACAGCACCAGCCTCCCTCGATAAACTTTCTGACGAACCCTCATATATACAGATATATTTAACTTTATAAGAAACTGCCAAGCTATTTCCAGAGTTACTTGTGTTTCATGTTTTGAAGCTCTCTTGTTCAGTGCATATGCATTTATTTCTGATGAATTGACCTCTTTTTCATAATCTAATATCACTCTATTCCTGATGGGTTTTTTTGTTTGTTTAGTTTTTGCATAGTAAATATTTGTACATCTTTTTATTTTTTACCCTTCTATTCCATTAAGTACAAGAGTATTTCTTTCTTTTCTTTTCTTTTTTTTTTTTTTTTTTAAGACATTTATTTACTTGAGAGGCAGATTTAGAAAGAGGGAGAGACAGGGAGAAAGGTCTTCTATCTGCTAGTTGGGTCAATTTGAAGCCAGGAGCCAGGAGCTTCTTTTGGGTCTCCTACGTGGGTGCAGGGGCCCAAGCACTTGGGCCATCTTCCACTGCTTTCCCAGGCCACAGCAGGGAGCTGGATTGGAAGTGGTGCAGCTGGCACTCAAACTGGTGCCCATATGGGATGCCCACCCTGAAGGCAGATGCGTGACTTACTGTACCACAGTGCCAACCTCACAGGAGGATTCTCTCTTTCTTTCTTTCTTTCTTTCTTTCTTTCTTTCCTTCCTTCCTTCCTTCCTTCCTTCCTTCCTTCTTTCCTTTCTTTCCTTTCTTTTTTTTTTTTTTTTTTAAGATTTATTTAATTTATTTGAAAAAGTTACAGAGAGAGATAGAGCCAGAGGGAGAGGGAGGTCTTCCATCCACTGGTTCACTTCCCAAATGACTGTAGCGGCCAGAGCTGAGCTGATGAGAAGCCAGGAGCCAGGAGCTTCTTCTAGGGGCCCAAGGACTTGGTTTATCTTCTACTGCTTTCCTAGGCCATAGCAGAGAGCTGGATTGGAAGAGGAGCAGCCGGGACTTGAACTGGCACCCATATGGGATGCTGGCGCTGCAGGCTGCGGCTTTACCCTCTATGCCACAGTGCAGGCCCCAGGAGGATTTCTTATAAATGACATGTCATTGGGTCTTCTTAACTTTTTAAAAAGTTTTCTTTTTATTTAAAAGGTAGACCATCAGAGAGAAAGAGAGGGAGGAAGGGAGGGAGGGAGGGAGAGAAGGAGGGAGGGAGAGAGGGAGAGGGAGAGGGAGAGGGAGAGAGAGAGAGAGAGAGAGAGATCCTCCATCTGCTTGTTCATTCAGGACTAGGCAGGCTTAAGCAAGGGCCCAGGAACTCCATCCTGGTCTCCCACATGGGTGCAGGGATCCAAGCACTTGGGCCATCTTCTGCTGCCTTCCCAGGTGCATTAGCAGGGAGCTGGATTGGAAGTAGAGCAGCTGGCATCACAGGCAGTGGTTTAATCCACTGTACCAGAATTCTGGTCCTTATTGGGTTTTAAAAATTTTTTTTAATTTATATTTTTAAAGATTTAGTATTTATTTGAAAGGCAGAGGTACAGAGAGAGGGACAGACACAGGGAGAGAAACTTTCCTTCCCTGGTCTCCATGGTTTCTGACGAGCAGTCTGCAGTCATCCATCTATGTGCTGAGATGAGTTTTCCTCTGGCTGCTTTCTGCCCTTGGGTTTAGCTGTTTGATTATAAAGCTGCTGGGTGCAGATGTTTTTGGGCTTATTTTGTCTGGGGTGTGCTGAGCTGCTGCAGTCTCTGAATTTGTCTTTCACCAAATTTGGGGCATTTTCGGTCATTATTTTTTCTTTTTGTTTTTTTTCTTTGCACCACACCCTAACGTCCCTTCTGGGATTTTGATGGCATAAATCAAATGATAGGCATTTTGGTATTGTCCCACAGGACTCTGTTAATTTTTTCAGTCTGTTTTCTACCCCTCTCTAAAGTTTACATCAGATATTTTCCATTCATCTTTTTTTTTTTTTTTTTTAAGTTCTCAACCTCTTGCCAGGGTCACCTCCCTTCTGAGAGCCCACACAATGAGTTTCAGTTTTGCTTACTGTATTTTTCATGTCTACAATTTCCATTTCAAGGTGGGCATTTGGCATAGAGATTAAATCGCTACTTGGGACACCCACGTTCCACAATCCAGGAGTCCCTGGTTCAAGTTCTGGCTACTCCACTTCTGACCCAGCTTCCTGGTATTGTGCACCTGGGGAGGCAGCAGGCGATGATGGTGCCTGCCAGCCACGCGGGAGACCCAGCGTGAGTTCTGGACTCCTGGCTGCAGCCTCACTCAGTCCGGGCTGTTGCGGGTATTTGGGGAATGAGCCAGAGGATGAAAGATCTCTGTCTTTCTGTCTCTCTGCCTTTCAAGTGAAATGAAAATAAATAATACTTCCATTTGGTTCTTCTTTATGTCTTCTATTTCCTTTATGAGACCCTTTCTTTCTTCTGTTCATTGGCCCATATTCTTGGAACAAGGAGACTTTAAAGTCTTTGATAATTCCAAGATTTTTGTCATTTCAGGGTTGATATGTTTGTTGTCTTTTGCAAGTTGACATTTTTTCCCTTGTTGTTTGCCTACCAAGTAATTTTGGAGCATCCCGGGCATTCTGAATATTTTTATGAGAGCCTGGGCCTTGTTTAAATTCTGGAGAGAGTGTTTCTAATTTGGTTGGTTTTGCCCTAGCAGACAGTCAGCCCAACTGTAAGGCCCAGCCCACCCTCCTGGCTGTGGTTCTAACGTCATCTCAGCTTTCAGAGCCTATGTAGCACTGTCCATGCCTGTCTAGGGTGTGCACGCCACACTGGCTGGTTTGGGACCCTGGTGGAAATTAGTCCCACACTGCTGCTATGGGATGCTTTGCCTTGCTGTTCAGAGTCAGATTCCTGCCTTCATGGCTTAGGGGCTAGCAACAGTTCACAAACCCCTTTGAAGGAGCACTCTCTAGAGCTCTTGAGTTATGCGTGGCATTTTCTGACCCTCGGGGCTCCTCCTGCACGTCTTCCAACAGCTGGGAATTCAGTTTCCAGACTGCCTTGCACTCCGAGACTTTATCTGTGTCTAGAGTTAAATAGCAGGTGGGCAAAAAGGGAGGGAAAAGCAATGGGATTCACTCCAGACTGTTGGGACCATGGCTCCTAGGGTCACAGAAAAGAGCCCCCACTTAGAGTTTTAGATTTTTGGCCTGGCAGCTGCTGCCACCACCCCCACCACCATGTTTAGAACCAGCCCATTGGTTTTATTATTATTATTATTATTTTAGGATTTATTTATTTATTTGAAAAGCAGAGTGACAGAGAGAAAGGTCTTACATACGCTACTTCATTCCCTAAAAGCCCACAACAGCTAGGGCTAGGCCAGGCTGAATCCAGGAGGCAGGAACTCCATTTGGGTTTCTCATGTAGGTGACAGGAACCCAAAGACTTGGGCCATCATCCACTGCCTCCCAGGTGCATTACCAGGAAGCTGGATCAGAAACGTAGAGTAGCTGGGACTCAAACTAGTTGTGAGCATCCCAAATGGTAGCTTAACCTGCTGTACAATAACATCCGCCCCTACTGTGCGTTTTTAAAGGCAAAAAAAAACAAAACAAAAAAAACCTACTTAGGGGTCCTGGCTCTGTGATGTGGTTAAATTAGAAAGTCTTCTAGCGTGTGTCAAAAATCACGTTGAGGTAATATTTGTGTATTGTATGCTAAAAAGTCTTGCTTCTTTTTCACTTACCTTTCATGTAACTTTAACAAGGTCTCTTCCCTACTGGATTATCTAATTTCTTTCTTGAAAACTTTCTGAGTCATTGCAAATGTGAATGTGCCCATCTATTAGTGGAACGTGAGGGGGTTCTGAGGAAGCTTTGCAAATGCAGAACTTATGTATGTTTGCTGCGTATTGTTGTTTAATTCTAGTGTAAGTCTTTTCTACTCTGGAAAGAAAGAAAAGGAAAAGGATCAGCTCCTCGTTGTATCTGAGTTGAACAGCTCCTGTGTGCGTGAGACTCTGCCTCTGCATTTCCTGTTAAAGATACTGTGAAAGGCCAGGAAGTCTGTGGCATGCCATAAAGACGTCAGAGTCATGACTTTTCTTCAGTTGTTGCCATTATTTCCTGTGATTCACTGTCAGACCATCTCCCTCGCTCTCCTTTTTTGTGTAATTAAAAAAAAATTTTTTTTGAAACAATCTCAAAAGTTTAAATGCAGTTCAAATTTTTTTTTCCCTGACCAACTTGAGCATAAGTTGCCAACCGGACGCCGTCACCCCTGTGCTTCCATCAAAGATGCACCTCCTCCTGTATAACCACGGCGTGTCCGTCAGAATCAGAAACACCACTGCTGCCTACCCCGAGACCTGTCGAGTTCCCTCTGATGTCCTGATGGTGTTCTTCGTAGCACTAAGGATGATGCTGAGCCTCATCTCTCTCCAGTCTGGAACAATTCCCCCGTCTGTCTCTGATTTTTTTCATGGTCTTGGGGCTTTTAAAGATTTATTTATTTATTTATTCGAAAGGCAGAGAGAGAGAGAGAGAGACAGAGGTCTTCCATCTGCTGGTTTACTCCCCAGATAGATGGCTGCAACAGCTGGAGCTGTGCCAATCCAAAGCCAGGAGCCAGGAGCTTCCTTTGGGTCTCCCATGTGGGTGCAGGGGCCCAAGAACCAGAGCCATCTTCTACTGCTTTCCCAGGCCATAGCAGAGAGCTGGATCAGAAGTGGAGCAGCCAGGACCTGAACCAGTGCCCATGTGGGATGTGGCACTGCAAGTGGCGGCTTTACCCGCTATGCCACAGTGCCGGCCCTGGGGGCTTTTAAAGATTCCAGGCCAGTACTCTGTGGAATGTCCCTCAGTTTGGGCTTATCTGCTGCTTCCTCAGGGTTCGATTCAGGGCTGCATCTTTGTCAGTAAAACCTCAGAAGGGGTGCTGTGGTCTTGTCACATCCTGTCAGGTGCCCCTCACTGAGGTTCACTGATCACCTGAGGAAGGTGGTTTCTGCCAGGTTCTCCAGCTATAAAATCAGTCTTTTCCCTTTATAATTACTAAGTCCTTTGATGTATTAATTGCTTATACTTAATTATTATTATTATTATTTTTAATTTGAAAGACAGGGAGTAGGTACAGGTTCCCATCTACTGATTCACTCCCCAAATATCCTCAATGGCCAGAGACCCAGAGCTGGGAATCAAGAATTCAGTCTAAGTTGTGCACATGGATGACAGGGACCCTACACTACTTAGTTATCACTGCTGTCTCCCAGGGTGTGCGTCAGCAGAAAGCTGAAAACAGGAGCTGGGGCCAGGGCTTGAACCCGGGCACTCTGATATGGGATATGGGCCCTGGATTTTGTGTTGCAGTTTAGGAACTTTCATCTGTGTCAGTGCTCTGTTCCTCATAAACATTTATGTTCCCGTGGACCCGCGGTTTCCTGTTTCATCCAGAGTGAGGACTCTGGTCCTATTGATACTCCTTTAATTGCTCGAATGGTCCCAGGCTTGGCTCCTTGGAGCCCTTCATGTTGGCCTGAGTCCCTCTGATGTGTTCCTCTTGTTCTCTGAGCGTGGCTTTGCTTTCTGGACACAGGAGGGTTGGGCTCCCCTGCTCCTCTCCCAGTCCCAGCTCCTGAAGCACTTCTTACTCCAAGATGCCCTGGTTATTTTCAGTGGGGAACTGTATTTATAAAACAAGATCTGGGCACACTCTTGACATTTAAAAAGACCACTTTTCCTCTTTTGTTTTCTGTGAAGAAAGTCCTTTAAAGCTTCACATTGCACTATCTCAAGTGAGTTTTTCTCATGTGGGTGTTTGTCCCTCTGCTCCAGAAAGCAGAGGTCGTGTACAGGGAGTGGCCAAGAGCCACAGAACCGCAGAGCAGAGCCCAGTCCCAGCCCTGGGCGCAAAGCCCCAGTGCCTCTTTGGCAGAGCATCCTGTCATCTCTAACCGTCTTGGTAACGAGGGAGGACTGGGTGGCTCCTGGGGTCCTGTAATAAGCTGTAGGGGGTAGCAGCCGTGTCTCCGTCTTACCTTTACTGCTTCTTTACTGAATTAAGTTTTCACAGGGTTACTGCCTTTTTCTTGGGTTAGTCTGAATGTCCATAACCCAGGCCTGTTTTAGGGAGGCTGATGTGTCATGGCAAAGGGGAGTTCCCTGGCCATGTTGTCCTGGTGTCCCAGCCCCGTGCCCATTGCATACAGGCCCACTGTGGTCTCTTCAGCATTTCCCACCACAGACCATCTTCCCCATGCTGCTGCTGCTGCTTCTTTTTTAAAAGATAGATTTATTTATTTATTTGAAAATCAGAGTTACAGAGAGAGGCAGAGGCAGAGAGAGAGAGAGAGAGAGAGGTCTTCCATGTGCTGGTTCACTCCCCAAATGACCACAGTGGCTGGAGCTGGGTCAATCCGAAGCCGGGAGCCAGGAGCTTCTTCCAGGTCTCCCATGCAGGTACAAGGACTCAAGGACTTGAGCCATCCTCTACTGCTTTCCCAGGCCATAGCAGAGAACTGGATCAGAAGTGGAGCAACTGGGACTCGAACTGACACCCATATGGGATGCCAGCACTGTAGGCAGCAGCTTTACCTGCTAAGCCACAGCGCCAGCCCCCACCTCCCCTTCTTATTGGCCTTCCAAAGGCCAGGCCTGAAGCACTGGCCTCCACCACCTTTGCCTGGGTCCTTTGCAATTTTGGTTGATGACAAACCTCCCAGTGAGGCATCAGCTGCTCCTGCCTAGCTGGCCCATTCCACACTCCTTGACTCAGAAACACCTTGAGAATAAAGGCTGTGTGAGTGATGGTTGTCTGGGTAGGGGGTGCGTGGCCACGGATACCCACTGCTGTGCACATGCACGCTGGCGTGTGAGTGTGGGTCTGTGGATGTGACTGGGCCCTTCCAGCCCTGCTTTGTCACCCCTGACGCTTCCTTCACTGTGTGCAGACGGCAAACCAAGCTGTGGATTCGCAGACGGAGGGGGAAGGAAGCCGCCCCTCCATGGACTTGTTCAAGGCCATCTTTGCCAGCTCCTCGGATGAAAAGTCCTCGTCCTCCGAGGAAGAGCAGGGCAACAGCGAGGATGACGAAGAGGATACTGGAGAGGCCGAGGTCAAAAGTTCCCAAGAGACTCCCTTGGAGGCCTCGTCCTCTGCGGAACCAGGTAAGTCAGTGTCTCCGTTGTGGGTAGGTAACCCCAGGGTGCTTAGCAATCAGTGATCTAGAATGTTTTGTGTTTTTGATTGGGGTGGAGCAAAGTTCTTTTTTTTTTTTTTTTCCTATCTAGCATAAATCTCTGGTGTTTGATAAAATTGACTTTCTTACTTATCCTAGTTGAGAAGAATGTACAAATAGTATAACTTTCCTTTAAGGAAATAGCTGTTTTTTTTTAACCTGTGGATGAGGAGGTGCTGGGCCATTGGAAGGCATTTGGTTGTGAGGTGTGCAGGTCCCCTCCTGCTTTCCTCTCTCAAGGGCACGCTGTCCCTTCTGTACCCACCATCAGGTGGGCGTGGCTCACAGGGCCGTTCCTGTCACTGTGAGTCTCACATTTGGTTCGTGGCCTGTCTGCTTGTTCCGTTTATTCCCACCATGCGTTCCAGGCATAGGAAAGGGGCCTGTGTGGTGTCCACAGTGGTGGGGCGGCAGGGAGGAGTTTTTAGATCCTTGGTGGTGGACACAGTTTCCCACCGTGGAGTGTTCTGCTGGCCCAGTCCCACTGTGGTGGACTTGGGTGTACTTTGAGGACCTTTAACCAAAAAGTTACCTAGAAATATAAAATATTTCTCCTCAGGTGATTGCAAGTATCTGCCTTTAAAAAAAAGATTTGTTTATTTATTGGAAAGGCAGAATTATGGTATGGGGGATGGGGAGAAAGATGGCCACTCCCGAGGTGACCACAACAGACAGCGATAGGCCCCCTATTTCTTTTTTCTAGGAAAAAAAAAAGTATTTTTTTTTAATTACAGTGGCACATATACATGAACTTTAAAAGTGCAGGAATGTGGCCGGCGCTGCGGCTCACTAGGCTAATCCTCCGCCTTGTGGCACCAGCACTCCGGGTTCTAGTCCTGGTTGGGGCGCCAGATTCCGTCCCAGCTGCCCCTCTTCCAGGCCAGCTCTCTGCTGTGGCCAGGGGTGCAGTGGAGGATGACCCAAGTGCTTGGGCCCTACACCCGCATGGGGGACCAGGAGAAGCACCTGGCTCCTGGTTCGGATCAGCACGGTGCGCCGGCTGCAGCGCGCCGGCCGTGGCGGCCATTGGAGGGTGAACCAACAACAAAGGAAGACCTTTCTCTCTGTCTCTCTCTCTCTCACTGTCCACTCTGCCTGTCAAAAAAAAAAAAAAGTGCAGGAGTGTAGAAAAAAGTCCCTTTTAATCCCATCTACCAAGAATAGCCACTGTTAACACTCTGATGTGTATTTTTCTTTTTCCCATTTTTATGTATCTTCCATCTGTGAACATAGTAATCTGTTTAAATAATGATCTGGAAGGAATGTAATCTCATGTTTTTAGTTCTCCTTCTGTTGATTATTTATTTTGCGTGGTGCTCGTCTCCCCCAGGCTTCTGGGACAGGACATGATCTTACACCCATGCCTGTTCATTTGCACGTTTTTATTTCTTCTCAGATGGCCCTTCCTCAGGAACACACTTTGCCCTTGAGGTCTCAGTTAGTGATCCAGAGCATGTGGCCCGGGGCACCCTTGCCTCCCTGTGTTACAGCCCTTGGTGCACGTGGCTGTGGGTGCCCTCATGTGATTGACATCCCAGCTCCAGTGTCCCTGCGGGCAGAGACAGGATTCTCCGAGTTCACTACCTTGTCCTCAGCACCTGGCTTCACTTAAGCCAAGTGAAGAAATCACACGTTGTCTGGTGGCTACAGACACTAAGACTCAGACAGGGGCCAGCATTGCAGCCCAGCAGGTTAAGCTGACATTTGTAGCACTAGAGTGCCACTTAGAGTCTCGGCTGCTCTGCTTCTGACCCAGCTCCCTGCTAATGCACCTGGGAGGGCAGCAGAAGGAGGCTCAAGTACTTGGGTCCCTCCACCCATGTGGAAGACCAGGATGGAGTTCCTGGCTCCTGGCTTCAGACTGACACAGTCCCTGCTGTGTTGGAGCCATCTGGGGAATGAACCAGCAGATGGAAGATTTCTCTCTCTCTTTCTCTGTCATTCTTCCTTTCAAATAAAAAAATAAATCTTTTTTTTTTTTTAAATACTCAAACACATTCCTATTGGGCAAGTGAATGAAAATAAGGCATTGCTGTTTTTCAGCCACTGAGCCAGCACCCCAAGAGCCTGCACCTCCCTTCCCGATACAGAAGATGCAGATGGATGAAAGAGAGGAGTTCGGCCCGCGCCTGCCACCCGTGTTCTGCCCCAGTGAGTCGAGAGCTTCCGGGCCCGCCTGTCCATGTCAGCTGTGTCTCTCCTGACCCGGGACCACTCCAGCAGTGGGTTTACACCTGCACGTCTACATTTGTGCCTTGGCGAATGCAGCCAATAAAGCTAGTCCTCTCAGGAGTACGTCCCTGCCCCAGCCCTGTCACCAGCTTCCGACCAGTGCCTTCTTAAATTGGCACCCTGCGCTAAGATGTTTAGACTGGCTTGTTACCTCTCTGAGGGCTGCGTTAGCAAATACCTGTCCCACAGCCCAGAGACAGAAATAGTATATAATCCCATTATCCTCCTTGCTGTTTCCTGGCCTGTCCATATGTAACACTGGTTTGATTAATTAACCTGGCTTTCAAGAAGATGATAAAAAGGGGTGAAGAATAAGTAGGAGGTTTTAAAAAATTGCAGTAAATGTGTTTCTCATTTGCTTTGGTTGTTCCGCTCTTCAGTTTAAAATAGATATCAGCTAAGTGATTTATGGCCGCTTACCAGAATGTCCTTAATACCCTCGTAATAGTAACTTAGTCTGGTCTAGAGGTTATTTTTGGATTCTCCAAAAACTAACATTAAAACAAAAATTGGAGGAAGTCAGATTTTGAAAAATTTTGAAAAATCTGACTAGCTATAGGACTAGAAAATTGGAGGTTTGGAAAAATGTCCACGCTCCTGGAACAGCTTGATATTTTCCTTTAGGTAGCAAAAGTTGACTTGGCACCTGCATATTAATGACCTATGAGAACGTTTTGGCCTGAACTTGGAGGTGGAGAATCTAGGCGCGTGCCATATCTTTGGATGTTTTTAATAATCACAAGCATCATGTTGTTTTGATGTTTGTATTTTGGTGTTTCCTCTTCTGAGACAAATTCTTATGAAACACATTTTTGTAAGGAGAGGATCAGATAAGAACCTGATGTGCCTGCGTCAGGTTCTGGACGTTGGGTTTGTGTGCAGGGTCCCATCTCAGTCTCCTTCCTGTGTCCCTCCCTCAGCAGATAGGAGTTTCTACTATCCCATTTTACAGGTGGAGACACCGAGTCGGAGAGGTTGTCAAGGTGCCCCAGGTCATGGAGGTGGCCATAGAGCCTTGGTCAGAGTCTGTCCAGCTCCGTGCTTACCTGAGCTGTCAGACTGCAAAAGACTGTGGGCATTCTTCTGACTCTGTCTTCATTTGATGTCAATTGGCAGATAGGCTAAGGCAGGATACTGGTTGGATCTCATGGTCTGATATGGAAGTTTCTGGCAGCTTCCAAAAGTTAGTCTATTTTTCCCCCTCTAATTCATGTGTTTATTATGGCCCTGTTTCAGATGCTCGTCAGAAACCTGAGGCTCCTCAAAAAGAGAAACACAAAAAGAGCAAAGAAAAACACAAAACCAAGAAAGAGCACAGACGGAAGAAGGAGAAGGTGAGTAACTGCTGGGTGTCAGTCACCCCGGCTTCTGTCATCTGGTGAGGCCCCACAGCGGCCCTTAGAGCCGGGTGGAGAGGATGTCTCGTGGCCCGACACACAAGTCTCTCTGCACCCCCAGCAGTGACAGGCCGTGCAGATGCTCCATTTTCCAGAAACTTTTTGATCTTTCAGAGCAGAAGAAATATCTTAATTTTCAAATTATGGTTTAAATTTCTTCAGACATTTAATATTTCTTTATGGGAAAACATCTAAAATCCTATCTCCTAGGTTGTATTGTTAGTACAGAAATATACCGTACATTAGCATTATCTGTAGTCACTCTCCTTTGCAAGAGAGCCCCAGAACTTCCTACTCCTATCTAATTATAACCTAGTACCTGCTAACCAACTTTTACCCATCTCTCCTTACCCCCTTCCTTCCCTGGCCTCTGTTACACTTGTAACTCCTGTGGGATCACTGTTTTCTAGACTCCATATGTGAGTGAGATCATATGATGTGTGCGTGGCTTATTTCAGTTAATATAATGACCTCCAGTTCCACCCAGGTTGTTGTAGATGATAAGATTTCAGGCTTCTCTATGGCTGAGTAACATGCCATTGTATATATACACCACATGTTCTTTATCCATTCATCTGTGGGTGGACACTTAGGTGGTTTCCAGGTCTTGGCTACAGTGAATAGTGCTGCCATAAACGTGGGAGTGTAGATGTCCCTGGCAGATTTAAGTTCCCTTCAATATGTAGCCAATAGTGGAGTTGCTGGATCATACAGATCTATTTCTAGCTTTTTGAGGAACCGCCATACTGTTTCCCACAGTGGCTCTACTAATGGACATTCCCACCAACAGTGTGCAGGGTTCCCTTTTCTCCACATCCTCACCAGTGCTGGGTTACCTTTTGTCTCTTTGATAACAGCCAATCCAACTAGAGTGAGGTGGTGTCTCAGTGTAGTTTTGGTGATTTGTGATGAGCGTTTCTTCATGTACTTGTTACCATTTGTATATCTGCCTTTGAGAAATGTCTGTTTAGGTCTACTGCCCTTTAAAAAATTGGATTATTTGCTTTTTACTATTGAGTTGTTTGATTTCCTTGTATATTCCGGATATTAACTCCTTGCAGATGTATACCTTGCAAATATTTTTTCCCATTCTCTAAGTTGTCTCTTTATTGTTACCTGTTGTTGTACAAAAGCTCTTTAGTTTGATGAAATCTCATTTGTCTATTTTTGCTTTTATTTCCTGTATTTTTGGAGTCTGATCCAGAAAACCCTTGCCCATTCCAGTGTCCTAAAGTGTTTTCCCTGTTTTCTTCTAGTTTTTTTTCAAAGTTTTGGGTCTTATATTTAGGTCTTTTTATGTATGTATACCATTTAATTATTTGAAAAATAGTGAGAGAGAGAGAGAGAGAGAGAGAGAGAGAGATCTTCCATTTGCTGGTTCATTCCCCAAAGGCCCATAACAGCCAGGGCTGGGCCATATCCAGGAGCCTGGGATCCATCTGGATCAAGGACCCTAGTACTTGGCCCATGATCTGCTGCCTTTCCAGGTGTATTGGCAGGAAGTTGGATTGGAAGTGGAATAGCTGGGACTTGAACTGGCACTCTGTTATGGAATGTGTTATGGAATCCCAAGTAGCAACTTAACACACTGTGACATAATGCCTACCCCATATTCAGGTTTTTAATCCATTTTGAGTTGATTTTTGTACGTGGTGAGATATAGGGGTCTAAGTTTATTCTTCTGTATGTGGAAATCCACTTTCCCCCACACTGTTTATTGAAGACTTCCTTTTTCCAATGTATGTTCTCAGCACTTTTGTTAAAGATCAGTTGGCTGAAGATGTATGTTCCATCGGTCTATGGATCTGTTTTAATGTCAATTACATGCTATTTTAATTATTGTTGCTTTGTAATTTTTAAAGTCAGGTAGTTTGATGCCTCCTGCTTTGTTATTTTAGCTCAAAATTGCTGTGGCTATTTGGGGTTTTGGTGGTTCCATATGTTTTGTGAAAAATATCATTGGGATTTTGATAGGGATTGCTTTGCATCTGTAAACCACTTTAAGTATTATACACATTTTAGTGAAATGGATTCTTCCAGTGCATGAACATGCACTTCCAGTTCGCAGGATGTCTTTCTACTTCTTTGTGTCTTATAACATGTCTTTCATCAATTTTCTTTCATTACCTCTTTGGTAAAATTTATTCCTAGGTTTGTTGTTTTGGCGTTTTTTTTTTTTTTTTTTTTTTTTTTTTTTTTTTTTTTTGTAGATATTGGAAATGGGATTGTTTTCTTGAGTTCTTTTTCAGATGACTGAAAAAGATGGTTTATAACAACACTATTGATTTTTGTATGTGGACGTTGTATCCTATAATTTTGCTGAATTTATTAGTCCTAACAGCTTTTTGGTGTGGTCTTCAGGGTTTCCAGTATAGAAGATCTTGTCACCTGTGAACAGTGACAGTTTGATTCCCCTGTTCTTGATTTGGATGCTCTTTCTTTCTTTTGCCTAATTGCTCTGGCTAGGACCCTGAAGTACTATGTTGAATACATATGACAAAAATAGAGATCCTTGTCCTGTTTCATATCTTAGAAAACCTTTGGTTTTTCTCCATCCATTGTAATGTTAGCTGTTGGCTTGTTATATATGGCCTTTATTATGTTGAGATATGTTCCTTTTATACCTAATTTGGTCTGAGTTTTTTGTCCT